>NW_023416295.1:24046238-25542071 GCF_014176215.1 Rousettus aegyptiacus
CATACTTAATGCTCCAAGTATATGGAAATGTCAATTAGAATTTGAAAGCAGCATTGGCCCAATTGCAATGTGATAATCTGCTCAAGGGTAATTCTGAACTGACTGTAGTTTTAAAGCAATTATGTCGATAACTACAGACTTAAAAAAATACACATCCACAGACATATGTCTAAGACAAGAATTGTACTATTTTAAAAGTAGCATCAATAGCTCTTTGCCTTGGAACGGCTATTGAAAAGGGCAATAACTATATTATCTCAACTAATGGGCAGTGTTTGTCACTTGCCAAGATCACTTCTATATATCGCAGTAACAGAATTCTTTGATATTCTCTAGAGATGGAGCAGGCAGACATATTCTTAGAGCATCCTACAAGGACACAAAGCCAATTCCAAGTTTACTTCAACAGCACTGTAGCAGTGCAGTGCTTCAAGACTTACAGGCAAAGGCAGCTTATTTCTTAACAGGGTCCATAAAATCACTTCTTCCAAACATTACAAAATGATTGATAAAGAATAATTTAACAGCACTTAGGATTTTGCCCTAAAGTAATTACATGGTAAAATAGTTACAAAACAACAAATACCTAAAAATAATTTTTTTCTCATATCTTAAATAACTTTGAGAAAAATCTGTAAATCCATGATATTTAAATTTCAAAATAAAGGGGCAAACATATCCGATTATGAAGAATTAGAGGTATGAACAACTGGTGCTGAACGACCACTGTTTCTTGAACTTTAGAGTTGAGAAATATTAATTATGTGGTTTCAAATGCTCAAAATTGCCTCCAGGAAACACAATGATTTGGGAAGCCCTGTATGTAATTTTACTGATAAAATAATGACAATTTCCATTTTTAATATTAACTTAGAAGAGAGGGATATGATCAGCTGTATAGAATAAAGGCACAAAGCTATTTCAAAATTTATTGTGTCTCTTCCTTTTGCCCACATTACAATCCTCTGCTGTCTGATAAAGTTCAGCAGAAGGTCGTGTCTTGCCAACCAGGCAGAGACCTTTAAGAAGCTTGTCCTTTACCTCTTTTATCAAAACGGGAAACATATCATATATGGCTCTTGCGACAGACAAGTTTAATTACTACAATTTTAAAAAAGTGAACATTTTTAGCAACACTTTCAGGATCACGGGAGCATTTCTGACAGCCAGAATGAGTTGGATTTAAACATCCCTGTGCTATTTTTAGCTTTAAAATCAACACTTACATAAATATTCCCAAACCAATTAGCAGCAGCTGGAAAGTAAAGGTGTTTACATTTAGTTAGCACTAGTGCTAACAACTCAAGTGCTCACAGGCGGCATGGAAGGGGCCAAGCACTGGGCGGGGGCACCCCTCTCTCCAGGGTGATCATGGTGTTGGCACCAGGCTACCATTTCATATTTTGCAGTTGGTATAAGTCGTCGATTTCATACAGGACAGTGTATTCATTATCTAGCATCATTAAGTCATACATTTGCAAATAAACTTAGCACTCTTGATAAAACTTTTTGGAAGAAAACGCTACCGAAATTCTCATTGCTTTTCCCTAGTCGGCCATAGCTATAAAACAATATTATAAACAGTTTCACAGCTCAGTTTTTCATCTCTCAGATGAAAACTAAAATAGATGTCCCTTTGACTTATACTAGGTACAAATATATAGCCTTGATTTTCTTTTTTTTTCTCCACAGTTCATTTTAGCCACATTTGAAATCACTTGCCCACAAAATTTTAACTGTAATCGAGTTCTATTTCAAAAGTCCAGGTGCATTTTAAAACAAGATTTGCATTCTCAAAAGTCAACTGCAAGTTTCTTTTGAAATTGCACATGAATTTTAGAATGAGAGTAATAGAAAAATTATACAGAGAAAATCTGAATACCAGGTTATGTGCCTGGTGCTCATACATAAACATAATGTAAATTATAAAATTAAAATTCTGGGCATAATTTCAGAATATTTGTTTTCTGTTTCAGAACAAGAATATCTGTGCTAAAGTAAAAACAAGTTGTATTTGCTAAACACACATATGAAATGAACATGTATTTTGGTAGTCAAGCACTGCTATTCAAGCATGACCTAACGTAGATTCTTCATGCCTTGGGCAATGTCTTGCCATGGAATATTTCTCAGCTAGCTTCATAGATACTACTTCAAGGTATTTCAGTCATAGAAATTTAACATGCTCATAATTTATTTTATGTAAATCACAATAAAGTAACCATATATAATATAAGTTATATTATATAATAAAATAATTTAGAATAATATACTATGGTATAATTATATATAATAGCTATTAGATTGCATACCCATATATATAGAAATTGGCAAGACTAATTAGAGATTTGAAAAGTACTAAATTACCAGTTCCTTAAGAACAAAAATTGCATTTTACTTATGTTACTTTTAACAGAGGTCCTCAAACTTTAGCATGGATCAGATCACCTGGAGCCTTGTGAAAACTGCAATTTTGCATTTCTAACAAGTTCCTAATGCTGCTAGTCAAGGAACCATGCTTTGAAAAACATCTGCCTTAGAGTAACTAGTGAAGATCCTTGGAAATCCTTAATAACGCAAATGAAGCCCTGGAAAGACAGTGCTGATGAGCCAGTCTGCTCATTTTATAGCGAAGGACACAGAGACCCAGAAAGGTGAGATGACTATCTGTTTTTACTTGTGCGATAGTGACAAGGCCAGAATTCAGGAATCCTGATTGTCAATTCAGTGCTCCTTCTGTGTACCATGGCAAATAGTTGCTGAATTAATGAATGTTGACCTTCATTTTATGAATCCTGTTTTCTTTCAACAACATTAACAAAAACTTTAATAATGTCTTGGATATACTTTACCTTTCTTTCAAAGATTTTAAAATATTTCACATATAACTAGATGCATATTTAAAGCAAACCTAAATAATTTCTTGCATTCCTATTCCAATTTTATACGTGAACATATTCACAGAAAAAAAAAAGTGCTTGTCCAAGGTGAAACAAAGAAAGAATCAAGATTGCTTTAGGACCTGTATCACCTAAGATTTAGGTTTACATGCAAGAATGTTAAATATGTTTACCTTGTAATTTCTCCTAGTTATGCATTTTAGGCAAATGGGATGAGGATATCATATTGTGAAAGAAATGATTTACATAAAAAACTATCAAGTGTTTCATTATTCTAGAGACTGAGCTCAAATGATTGCATTTTTAAAATAAAAAGTTATTTTGGAGGAACACAACTAATCTTACCTAGTCCCTTGCTAGCCTCGGAAGTAGATAAAACCCTTACATTAAATGGCTAACTCAAAACTTTGGCTTGTGTGTGGCGTGTGTGTGCACACATACACAGACTCACTGCTAAGCCCTGGGGTAAGTTACCTGAATGCATATGCGGTAAAACTGGACTGAGTTTAAACAATTCTGGACTTTGTAAGCTACACTAAAAGTCAATGTTTATCTTCCGTTGACCATCTCACAGAGATCATGCAGTTGTGGATGATGTACTGCACAGGTTAAATACAACTGACTCTCAACACCCTCAGAGTTGGCCACACCTGCTCATCTGGTTTGTGTCCAAGAGATACTGAAAGGTTTTAATATATTTAATAAAAATAAATTTAAAAGGAGAAAAACCAGGGCACGTAAGTAAAATTAAGCCCTAGTTTAAGACAAAGGAGACATAGGTTCCAATGGCAATTCTCTCATTGCTTTGCCTGGTAACCATACACTTAATTTCCTGGCCCTCACTTTCACTATCTGTAAAATGGGGACAAAAAAAAAAATCTCTATCAATGTTTCAGTTTGAAAATGTCCTAGAACTTAGTGAAAAGACATCAAATAGTAAGGCAGGTAAACTCCCGCTAAAGAAACAATACAATTTCCCAACAGATAAATAAGGGTGATTATTCATTTGAACAAATGTTATCTTAGAAAACTGCCCTTGATAAGCAAACTCTCACAGAGATATATAATTTTATATTTTGTTAACATATTGATTGTAAATAACTTTTGAGGAACAAATCTATGGCAGGAGGTAAAGTGTACTTGATATAATACTAAAAACGTCCCTCTATACCTCATTATCTTTCTTTTTATTGTTCTATAATCTTTTCTTGAATACATCTTATTTTATTATTAACAATTAATAGAGTTCATTATTAAAATTTCCCAGTATTCTGATTTAGATTTGAGAAGATGAATTTTAAAAATAAATTTAAAAATTAAATACTCTTTAAACATTTTACCTCCTGAGTTTTTTTTTGTTGTTGTGTTTTTTTGTTTTTTTTTTTGCTTATTTTTAGTAGAAATTTATAAGGTCACCCTGACTTAACCTGATATCAGGCAGTCAAAATGTCGCTGTAAGCTTAGAAAAAGGTAAGAAAGAAGGGGCAAATTCTTCTTTGTTTGTGAGATGCGAGTGGACTGGACACATCGACCAATCTCTTGTAGGTATCGAAAATGGAAAACCATTACTGATACCATAATCACCACTGCATCTGCTTTGTTGTTGATCCTGTCGACATAAGACCAGCACCAATGGGTGTGCTGCTTCCCACTCAAATACGTCCAATGAAAAGCTGCTTTAAAATCCTAAGAACTGGGGAAGTTCAGAAGTTCAGCAAGACAATTCTGCAACCCTTTCATTAATGTCACTGTTTCTTACTCACACTCAGATATCACATTTTAAAAATGCCAAAAGCAAGAGTGGAAAACAGATGCATTTTTTTTTTTTTCAAATATAAGACTGATACAAACATGTCTAAAATGACCACTTTGATTTATAATTGGATTATTTTCCCCACCCAGTTACAGCTAACTTTCCCAAGTTTTCTTTATTATTAAATACTTTAAAACCACTTGAGCTCAACACTTAGGTACACTGAAATAATGCTGTTTATTACCAAAAGGGTGAAGATATTGAACAACACAGCATGCTCACTCATAACAATCTGCTTCAGATCATGCTCCTATCATAAGACATGTGATCAAAGGGATTGTAAACATCTGCTTCTCTTCCAATTAATCTCTATTTAAACTACACCATCATCCCAAATATTTCAAATACAGGTCTGTCAAAATGGGCAGTTTGATGGCACTAGGACTTCATGTAAACTACAAACCATCACCTAAAGCTGGTAAATATATAAAGAGCTGAGGTAGTTGGGATAATTCAGCAATTACATAACATTTCTAGCTGAGCCACTTTCATTTTGCTGGCTAAAATATAATTCAATCAGGTTTGACTCTAGAAAATGTACCATATGCTTTTAAGTAGAGCTATAAGAATTCCAGGTTTGGATGGGAGAGTGTAAAGATAAAAGGACACATTATTGAAGGAACACTTTCATTTGCACGTGCATTTCATTCCTGCTGCCAGAGGCACACTTCTCTGCTGTTCTTCACTATAAAAGTCTTTACTATGAAAATGGGCTGCAGAAAATTTTGAATCAACAGACCAAGTCCGTAGCTGCTTCGAGAAGGAAAAAAAAAAAAAAAACATGAGGATTTATGTGAATGCTTAGTTTAGTTGTATGTTTTGAAAAAGTTCTCAAAATTTAGGAAGCCAAAACTTTACATTGAAAAACCTTTTATAATTATCAGATGGAGAACCAAGTTTGCAACCCATCTTCACTTGTGAATAAGGCACGTTCGAAGACTTTTTTTAAAAAAGTCTTTCTTATTGTTTACTCAGAGAGGCATTTCATTCTCTTCGTAACCAGCTCCGAACTCTCCCAATCCTGCCATGTGCACTTGTCTCCCTCCTACGACTTCCATGTATCTTCCCACATGAGCATTTTGCCATTCACTTTGTCATTCTTGCATTTTATTTTGTGACACCTTTATGGGAAGCCTCTGGTTTCAAAAAGGATCTCACTAAGCTTATGTTGTAAGGTTTACTGAAAATAAAAAAAATTAGGAAAGGATTTTTTCAGACAACCTAAGATGCACTTGAAGCAATCCTTACTATGACATATATGAAGAATGAAGAACAGCAGGAGAGGAAAAGTACTATACAGAGAAAAAAGTGCAGTGATCCAGCTGGCAGCATCTTGGGTTTTAACAGCATGTGGAAACAGCTTTAAATAAGGTACAGAAGTCTGAGCTGCTGAGAACAGATGTAGTCATGGGTAGCAGTCAGCAAAAGGTTGTTGGGTTTTGGGGGGGTTTTGTTTGTTTTTTTCTTGTTGTTTTTTGTTTTGTGAGTGTGTTTTGTTTTGTTTTGTTTTAAGATACAGAGCCATGACAGAAAGTTAGAAGAGATTCTGCAAAGTAGCTATAGTGAGAGGAGAACAAATCCTCATCACGCTAGGAAACCACCATGCATTTCTATTCAAATGCAGATGCCTTTTACTTAAAATTGTTTAGTGTTTCAGGGAAGCACTACCCCGTTAAGGAGATCTCATTGGTTAAGCTCTCAATAGCTAAATATAAGCTCCATGACGGCAGTGGTTTTATTCACTGATATAACCCCAAAACCTAAAGCAATGCTTCCCATGGAGTAGATGCTCAACAAATATCTAGACACACCAGCTACCTAGGACACCTTTGTTTGTCTGGCAAACACCCATCCATCCTTTCACAGTACGGGCACTTTCTCCTTGAGCACTCTGCACAGACTCGACCCTCAGGGCCACCCAAATACCATGCAAAAGCTCTATAATGGCATCCACCTCAGGGCAGGCAATGAGTGCTCTACAGGTCTGTCTCCCTTGCTTGGTTTGATATTCCTGAGGTAAGGAATGTATCTTTTCCATTTTTGTATAACCTATCATCTACCACAGGCCTGAAAAATGACAAATATTTCACTTCAGAGGTGTTTACTTCATAAAGAAATCCTTTTCCTAGAAATCCTTTCCCTTAAAGGGTCTTAGGCAACTTTCGATAGAAGAAAATATATCCTAACATTTATAAACCCTCTACACCATGCAGAGTATTATGCTGGACCCTATGGGGGGAATTCAAAGATGAATATGGTACTATGTTTGCATTCAAAGCTGCAAGCTAGCTAAAACCATTGCCAGAGGCATCTGTGGCAAGAGAATTTAAAGTAGAATTGAAAGCTAATCTTTATTTATGGATTGAAATAATTGAAGTAAAAGAAACTGCACCTATTTGTACCTGGATGGTTATATTTCTTTATATACACTTTTATATTTTATTTATTGTAATGTAATTTAAAATGACTTTCATTATTTATCAACTGTATCTAAACCAATATTATAAAACATGTAAGTTCCACAGTCACTGGAAGCTTGAGTTTGTCAGGTTCTTGCCAGCTGGGAAAGAAACTCTGCCATGCTTAAACCTCCAGATTATGAACCTCAGGCTGGAGATTATTGATCATGGGGAGACCTTCCTTCTGAGGCAGGACTATGAGCAAGGACCCACCATTGCAGCCAAGCTGTTTTGAAACTCTCGTTCAACATTCCTCTCTTCTTCTATATATCCCATCTCTTGAGATCCAAACATGGATCAAAATGAAAAAAAAAAAACAAAAACCAAAAAACAAAAAAAAAACAAAAAAAACATTTGGGTCAGCATTTTTTCCCCACTGTTATGCCTTCTTTATGTACCTTCTTATCCTTCAGTGGGGAATCGCTTTCCAAATGCTTCCAAACCCTCCTCCCCGCTATTCTCAAGAATGCTCTGAATCTCTTTCACGAGCTCAAGAATTTCTTCAAGTATTCCCTCTGCCACCTTGATTTAAATAAAAGCCAACTTCCTCAGCAATGCCCTAGAGTAGGACCTGCTCGACTTCTTTAGGCTGCCAACCCCCATCCCGGAGGCGCTTCTAGGCTGAGATTCCCTGTCTCTGCCCTTTGAACCTGCGGGTCCTTCTCACAGCCTTCACCTATCACTCTCTTGGCTGGTCCTCAGCATTTCCTCCTGTCCCACGGTTTTAATTATTTATCTTTCTTTCCTTGTGCCTTATCTCAATCGTCCTAGGGACTTCCACTCCATAGTACTATAATACCTTGATTTCATTCAGTATTTTCTTTTTTTCCAAAAATATAGGAAGTTAGGGGAGGAGTTCTAGGCTAAGTCCTCATTAGTCATCAAGAATATGTTCTTGAGAATCAAAACCTAACAACTGATACACTAGCTCAGGGCTAGCAAACCCATGAGCAAAACAGGATTCATTCAGTCCACACTTATTGAGGATCCCCTTCTGTACCAGGCATTGTGCTAAGCATTAGAGATAAATAAATACATTTTCTCTCTCTCCTCTCTCCCTCTTCCCCTCCTTCCTTCCCTCTGTTCGCCTTAATGAGCTCATTTTGGGGAAGAAGGAGCAAAGAGGCAGGATAGAAGATGGTAGTGACTGGCCTCTCCACTGTTCCCCTTTGTATCTTCCATAATTCAACTCATTCGAGCGCCAGCCATATCTCAATTACCCTGCTATTCTTTCTCCAACTTCAATCCCTTTCCATGTGTAACAGAAGCTACATGCAAATAGACTAACAAATTAACCATTCTCCATCTAAAGCAATGTTTTTAATTTTTTTTTGGGGGGGGTTATCATACGTCTCATCTGCAAAACTGATAATAGCAACAGTAAAGATAAACATGGGCACATACACACACGCAGAATTCTGCATAAAATTTTGGGGTTTTCCAAACTCCTTAATCCTGAGTATTATCTCAAGGTTAAGACCTGATGACTAGCTGCTAATCCAAGCCCACATTTTTTGACAGAATCATAAGAGATTTGCGATGCATAAGTGATTGTAAATATTTCAGACATATCCTTAGTAATTGTTACATTGGAAAACATCTGAATCGGGCAGGTGGTGGCTGCTACAGATAAAAAGCCACAGTGGGTGTAGGGAGAGTTTCCCACTGACCACACTGCCTGTCAACTTCCCTGAAACTCCCAGAGAGGTGAGAGGTACAGTACAGACAAATACCCCTTCAAAATATGTCAGCAAATGCTGTGATCTTTTCTGAAGCCTCCTTGACAAGCTCAGTCGCTTCTACATGAACCTCCCAGTGTGAGTGATTCACATCATGCTGTGGCGAAATTACAAATTATTACAGGCTCTGGACCTTTGGCTTACATGCAGTAGATATGAAATTTCAAATGTTAAATCTGTGAGTACTAAAGGTCCAATGATCTTGACTACTAGTCCATTTGTTGCCTATTCTGGGATTGATAAATTTCAGCTTCCAATGCTTAAATCTCTTCCTCCGACCCCTACCTGAGGCAATTACTAGAAGTATGTGGCAAAAGTATACTCTAATCAGATTTCTTCACATTTTTAGAACTGATTCTTTTAGACAGTGATGGTTTAATCCAAATACCATCTCTGGATTAACCTTTGAATCCCACCCAGGTCCATCAAACAAATATAGTTCCTGGGTCAATTCTATAGGACCAGAAAAATTAAGCAATGCAAACTGGTAGAGGATGAAACTGACAGGTTGTTTATAAGTTCTGACTCCTTTTACATAGGAGCTAAAAGCCAGCTTTATAAAGAACTTCTTGAAATCACCGGGCCCATCTTTTCCCCCTAGCATGTAGGTCCTTGTCATTTCTCTTCCACCTCCATCTTTACTAGGCTTCAAGAACACAGCACCTACACTCCATAAAAGCTGTCTGATAAATGTCATCTGAAATGCTTGTGAAGACTGGCATGGCTTCCAGCTTACAAAGTTCTAAGAAAGTAAGGCATGTCGAATCACCTTATAGTCTCTGCTGGAGTTTTATCAGCTTACTTTTCAGTGCACGGTCATATTTACTGAATGAATGAATCGGGGAACAAGCCAACCCACCCACCCTGCTATGTGATTTTGAACCAGACTGCACTCCTTCCAAAGAAATATGGGCCAGAACACTTTTTTTATATATATATAATTGCATCAGAAATAATAAGCCAAAGAGAAACTGTATCTTTCTAGTCACTTAGCAAAATGTCGATTTATTAATACTTGTAAATATTTGAATGTTCCCTGAACTATCTTTTTAATAAGTGATGAGCATAATAGAATGATGATTTTTAAAAAGTGAAGCAGGTATTTTTCACATTCATAATGATCACTTACTCAATACTATATGACCTGACAAAACGGTCCCAAATAAAAAAGAAAAAATCTTCTAATCGAAGTTTCCCTTGGCCTAAACAAAACAGAGATTTTCTTTTTATTCAGTTTCTGTTAAGTTTCCTGCCACTACACCGTCACCCCAGCCTTTAGCGATGTCTAATCAGCGATGCAACCTCACACTTTTAATGAACTCCCCAGGTTGCACAGGAAAGTGCGTGCTTCCTGACAGATAAGGGTTTTTAAATTGAGTGGTGATGTAAACCCCTCTTCTCTTCTTATTACAAGGGAAATACTTCTAGCATAGCTGAGGGCACTCACTCAGGTGATGTGTCTCTACAAAACACAGCAAATGACATCTTCACTTACAAGGCAATCACACCAGATTAAAATTACAGCATTTAACAGCTCTTCAGGAAAAAAAAAAAAAGGCAACAGAAAGCAAAATTAAGAATTCTATATAGTCTAATATATTAGTTAATTTTCTGTGGGTGGTCTTGTATGGAATGATCAAATTACAACTATAACAATAAAGAAAAAGCTTGTTTTTTACTCATTCTTAAATTTTTAAATATATGCATTCAGGAAGGGTAATGGTTAGGACATTCTCTGGATGGAAAAGAGTATGAACAAAATAATGGACTCAATCTTATCCTCTGCTCCAGTAAATG
Source organism: Rousettus aegyptiacus (assembly GCF_014176215.1). Taxonomy (NCBI): domain Eukaryota; kingdom Metazoa; phylum Chordata; class Mammalia; order Chiroptera; family Pteropodidae; genus Rousettus; species Rousettus aegyptiacus. The sequence goes on from NW_023416295.1 coordinate 24,056,947, forward strand.
GAGAATCACTGAGTTTTCAGGCTGAGACCTGTCATCTCACCAGAAAGAGAAGTCTAAAGATTTGAAGGATGGCGTACAGCAGAAAGCTGCCATGGACAGTGAAAGGAGCCAGGGTATGCAATTTGTTTGTGCTCACCTTGCCTTCCCCAGTCAGGTGGTCAGGCGTCCTCATCTAGATGGCACAAGGCTTTATGGCTGGGTATAAAGATTTAGAACTTGTAAAAAAGAAGGGTCATAAGTTTTGCACCATTCTATGTACTTTGCACTCTGAAGTCAGCAGTCATTCATGTAAGGGTACCAGAATACATCACTCCAAAGCATGCCACTTTGGCATTGGAACTATTTTGAGCTAAAGGCAACTGAGTGTCAGCAGACACAGGAAACACTTTACCTCACCCAAACTGCCTAAAAAAAGAGTATAAATTTCCCATTTTGTAAAGGAAATTTCCATTTGTAAAGGAGTCTTCCTACCTGGAAGTTAGCTACTCCATAAGAAAGCTCTTATCCACAAGACAAAACAACCTTTATTTACTATGTATTTCCTCGCCTTACCATCCAGTAACTTGCTTCCCAAGCCCAGGATCCTCAAAACCCTTTTCCTTTATTTAGCTTAAGATGGTACATAAGCTTCAATCATTTAGCCACCTCCCTTGAGACACATTTTTCATTGTGAACTCCCAGGGTACATGAGTATGTACAGACTTAAAACTGTTGTTCCTTAGTATGTCTTCTATCAATCTATTCTTGAGCCCCAGTCACTGAATCTAGAAGAGTAGAGGGAAAAGATTTTTTTTCTCCCCTACAACACAAAGAATTTGACACCAGCAGGCAGAAAAGAGACAGAAAGACATTAAAATGATTAGAAAGTGAAGAGTAAAAGTCAGTAACCATTTTTATTAACATGATCTGAATTTCTCCCATTCTGTTCCCAGACTTCTGGCTTAAAAAAAGAGTGAAAACTGATGGTCAATTTTTCATTAACATAGTTTTCTCTGCAATCTTATGGTTATGGTCTAAATGACTTGAAACAAAGCAAAATTAGTTATCATCTTTCCACTTTTCAAAGCAATTCAGTCATTCCCCAAATCTAGCTTCTCATATTCTATCCTATTATTTTATAAAGCAATATACCAATCTACTTATTTTATTCCTGTCCACCTGAATCATTCAATCCTCTATGTGTTCATGCATCTAAACTTCTTGTCTTATCTTAATTGATTTCCTTCCTTAAGCTCAAACTCTGTCAAATTTTAATCTTTCCTTCTAAAAGAATTGACTGTACAACTGTCCAATGCATTGCCCAGTATGTTTTTATTACTACCCTCAGGTTCCATTAGGGTGACTGATGACAACTTCTCAGTGTGTGGTCTGTTATTGGTGTTGAGGAGGAAGAAACTTTCTCTAAGTTTCTAGGTTCTTCCAGTTGGTTCAACAATCAAATTGACATGAACAGATTAACAAGAGAAAATAAGCAAATTTAATTATATCATACCTATGGGAACCCCACATCTATGAAAAAGTCAGGGACTCCACATAAATGAGAGGTTCAGAGACAGAAAAGGAAAATGAGGGATATTTGACATTCTAAGCTAAGGATGAGCCAATGCACCTTTGGGCTGCAGAGTGGAAGGAGGTCATTCTCAGGGTGATAAGAAGAGTGGAAGTTTGTCGAAGTTTGTCGAAGTTTGCTGAGCCTTATGGAAGAGTCACAAAAAGTAATTTCTGGTAATAACTCATTATGAGCCAGACCCCTAATTTAAGGGAGAGGCAAAAGTTTATCACGAGCCCACAGAGTTTTGACTTCCCTCAGTTCAAAATAGTTCATGTGCCGAAGTGGTACATCTTGGGGAAGGCCTGTTCTGAACCCTTTCATTGGAAAGACACAAGTGAGGGCCTGAGTTAGAGTCTCAATGTGAAAACTTGTCAGCCCTTCAGTTCGCAGTAGCAAAATCTAGAAAGCCTAATGCCATTTTCTTGACTGTTTCTTAGAATCATACTCATCTGGACACCTCTACATAAAAATAGCTTTTAATATATATTTGCTCTAGACTAGAACAGTTGGCCTAACCCTACTATCCTCTATAAATCCACTGTCACATTTGAAGTCAAGCTTTCAGAATTTCTTAGATATGGCTTCTAGTGAACACAACACCCATGTGGAATGATACTATACCCATTCTGTCAGTTCCTATCTTGAATAGCTATTGTGGAGCTATTGTGATCGCTAGCTATTTAAACCCGCTTTCCATATTGATGCCCCATTCAAACTACCGCCTTTCACAAATTCTTACTTTTTGTCTACCTACTTTTGGATAAAGCGCTACCACTTCAACAAATTCTTAACTTTAGCTCTTTTCATTACTCAAATAATTTCATTACAAAAACACGTTTTATGATGCGTAGAGAATCTGATAAATATGACCATTTTTTTTTTTGTCCATAATACTGAAGACAGCAATAAAAAAAAGAGAAAATTTACTGATTGAATAGCATGGTTGATGATTTAAAAAAAAAAAACTAGTTAAGGGGCTGCCAGGATTATACAAAGTCAAGACCCATGCCCCACTGTGGCCTAAAAGCCATTGTAAATTGATTAGCATAAAAAAAGAAGTGAAGAAGCTATGACAGTACATTATTTGACAAAAATGACAGTTTTAATCAATGGAGTAATGTGTGTGTGTGTGTGTGTGTGTGTGTGTGTGTGTGCGCGCGCGCGCGCTTCTTAAACTGAAACTTAAAAGAAGCCAAAGAAGAGCACAAAAAACTTTATTTCTCAATCAACAGAATATTTTTCATCTTCAGCTTGGATGCACTTTTAAGTTCAGACAGTTTTCCTTTGTGTTTATTATTAATACTCTTCATCAAAGAAGAGTTGTTTTATTAAAAAAAAGAAAAAAACAAACATGAGAAAAAGAAAAAGTAAAAAGGCTTAATTAATTTTGACAGGAATTGCATTAATATGAACTGTTAAATATACTTCTAAGACTCAAAGCAATGAAAGCTAGAGGAAGGCTGCTAAAAATGCCCATATCTAAAATCTAAATTTCAATTATCTATTATATTTACAACTTCATGCTTTACAATGTGCCAGAAGGGATGGCTTACTGGTCTCAGCATCTGGTTTTGAATTACTATGTTTTCTAAATTGCACAATTTAATTCATCCCTTCATCTTTCCAGGGGCTGGATATGCAGACAAATTCTACCAACACTTGTGGGCTTATTCATCCAGGGTTTTGTACCCTGGTGGTAGAGAGATGGGCTGCTCCTAAACCTCCCCTTCTCTATTATAATTGCAGCAAACCCTATTTTAGGTGAAGACCAGTTTCTCTCTCTATATACATCAGGAGTGACTCCAAAGATCCTCTCCATTGTAGTAAAATATTTTAAATAGCAAGAAATCAATTGCTTTAAAAATGTGACAAAGATATTTAATAATCGAAATGCAGTCATAGTAACTAAAGTTTTCAAAACCGGAACAAAACTGAAAGAGAGGCAACTCAAACTATGCAGAACGAGGTGCAAAATGGATGTCTTGGTCTCTGAGGAAATACAAAGCGAGGCTCCCGTGATTGCTCCCACATAAAACATGTGTTTATTCTCTCTCTCATATTCTATGTGCATCTTCCTGGAAAGTAAAGAGGCCACAAGAGAGCCCACTTAAAATGCTCCTGTCATGTAAATATGTCTGCACTATTTGGCTTTCCAAAAAGCTGTACTTCAATATTTGTCTTGTACAGTGCATTATTTTTGTAATATTTACTATCACCTGGGGGAATAAAACCAGTAGGTTTAGTTGAAGTCTTTACTAAAATAGCAAATTAATTTAGGTTAGAAACGCCATAATTAATTAGACCAGCTCTTCTTCACTTGAGGGGCCAGAATCTATACTGAGTGATAGTAACCTGCAGTCACGAATAAAGCTTTATGGCCAATAAAGCAATATGTTCTGTGTTAACAATAGCATCACCACAAGTTGTACAAGGTATTAAACTTGACCCTTCGTTGTTTCTCAGCACTCCACATTCTTTTCTGCAGTGAACAATTCTGACTACATTTAGCATTTACTTTGGAATATATCATCTTACATAATATATAAGAACATCTGATAATAATCTCTATTAATTCAACCCAGTTGTTTATAAATGTGAGAAAATAATGGAAAGATATATTTTTATATTTAATTCCTATGATGAACATAAAAAATGAAACACTTTCAAACATAATTCAAATGTAAAATACGAACATATACTAAATATCAAAATAGAATTAAAGGTTTTAGGGTCAATAATTTGATAGAAAAATATCTAAAATATTTAAGTGATCCTTAACTTAAAGTGTAAAACGTAAAGGTCGAAGAAGGTGAAAACACTAATAGTTATTGTTTTAAATATTTAAATGTCAAGTGGAAGAAATAAATGAGAAATTTAGACACTTGTTATTTAAAGCAAAAATAATCATGTCATAGATAATTTACACTATACTATGGAATCCTTTTGTGGCAACAATTTATTTTTATTAAAAATAATTTTTTTATAAAAATAAATTTACTTAATTTGTGGTTAAAGTATTTTGCTTGAATAAAGGTAATATTATTTTAGAAAGAGCTTTAAAAATTTCTCATTTTTTCGAATAAAAAAATTATAAGCAGATTCTAGATTAAAAAATAAAAACCAACTATAACTTTTTATGAGACATAAAACATGACTACAAAACAAAAACAAAAACATGTACCACTATGTTACATACACAATAGACTAAGGAAAAAAAAGTTGTATTATGGAATTAAAAGGTCATTAAATACATAATAACAAAAAGAACAATCAAGAGAAAGATACAATTAGCAACCTATGTACCTAACAACACAGACACTATGAAAAATAAAAATTAAACAGAAAAGCCAATGGTAAGATTGAGCAAGAGAGAGGAGGCTCGCATAGACAATATTAAGAACAAAAAAGAGGGTGTAGGATGAACTTGTCGAGGTTTTGAAAACCATAGTTGCACTTTTCTTTATCGTGGTATTGATTTTCATAAGCGAAATCTGCCTGTAATTCGTCATTTGCATCCCATTCTTACCGAGTTTTGGTATTAAGAATATACTAAGGATATACTACCAGAATAAGTTGGAGAGTTCTTTTTTTTTTTCCTTTTTTTCTATCCTTGGGAATCATTTTTATACAATGGATATTATCTGCCCTTTGAGAATTGGGGAGAAGATTCCTAATCATTTATAATTATATGTCTAATACGGGGTTTTAATTTTTCTTGAAAGAACTTTAGTAATATGTTATCCATTTAAGCAAGGTTTCAAATTATTAGCCTTAAGTTCTTTATAGTAATCTCTTCTAAAATAAATTATCTCAGCTTCCACTTTTAAAAGCTAAAGAAGAGCATAGAAGAAGAAAGTATAAGAATGAAAACCAATAAAACAGAAAATTGACATATAATAGAGAAAAATCAATTAAATCAAAAGCTGATCTTTAAAAAGATGAATAAAAAATCTCTAGCCAAAATAATCTAGAAAAATTAATGAGAAGACACAAATTACTATTGTCAAGAAAGAAAATGGGAATACCACTACACATTCCATAGACAGTTAAAAAATAAAAGAACAATATTACTTAAGGCAATATATCTGTCTACTTCAATGAAATTGATAAATTCCTGGAATGGCACAAATTACCAATACTGACTCAATAAGAAAAATGAAACTTAAATGGATCTATATGATATAAAGAATTTCAATCTATAATTATAAACTTTCCCAGAAAGATAACCACAGGCCCAAGTGACTACATAATAAGCATTTTAGAAAGAAATACCAATCCTATAAAAACTCTTTTAGAAATAGAGAAGCAGGGAATACTTCCTAACTCAATTTATGAGACCAGCATTATTCTAAAACCCAACATCATACAAAGACTTTACATAAAAAAGAAAACCAGAGACCAATACCCCTCATAAACAAAGATGCAACATCTTTAATAAAATATTAGCAAATTATATCCAGCAATATATACAAATAATAATGTATCTTGATAAAATCAGGTTATCTGGGAATGCAAGCCTGATTTCACATTCAAAAATCCATCAATGTAATTCACCATGTGAACAGAACAAAAGATATATATGTTTTATGATTTAAAAACTCTTAGAACATTAGAAATAGAAGGAACCCTCCACAACCGAACAAGAGGAATCTATGAAAAACTTAGATGTAATACCATATTTAATGGCAAAAGACTGAATGCTTTCTACCTAAGATTGGGAAGATGGTATGAATATCTGTTCTCACCACTCCTATTTAATATTATAGCTTGTGTAGTCAGGTAAGAAAAGGGTATAAAGGCATAAAAATTGGGAAGGAGTAAGTAAAATTATATTTTTTCTTTAAAAATAAATGATGCTAGGTTAAGGGTGAATAAATATATAAAAAAATGAAAAATGATCTCTGGTTTACACTACAGAAAAAAGTAAATTTCAGGTAGATTACAGTCTTAGAAATGAACGGTATCAATACTAAAGCTTCTCAAAAAAACAATAAAAAAAATATGTTCGTAATTGTGGGACAGGGAAAGACATTATAAACAACACAAAAGCACCATCCATAAAGTAAAAAATTAATAAACTGAATCACATTAAAAATAACTATTCATCAAAAGACACCACACGGGAAGTGAAAAAAGCAAGCCACAAACAGATACCTACAATACATGTTTTCGATAAAGGGTTCTTGTAGAAAATATATAAAAAATACCTACGAATGACAAAAGAGAGGACATAGAGGGAATTCAATAGAAGTTTGGGCAAGAGACCCAGAAAAGTACTTTGCAGAAAAAGATGAAAATATGGCCAATAAGTATAAGAAAAGGTGCTTAATCTCATTAACCATCAAGGAAATACAAATTAAACCCAAATTTGGTACCACTACACACCCATCAGAATGGCTAAAATGAAAAAGCCAAACAATCTCTCTCCTGGTGGCAAGGCTCAAGAGCTCCTACTCTGTTATACTGCAGGTGTCGGTATAAGTTAGAACAGTCATTTGAAAAACTGGTAACGTGCGCACAGCCTTTAACTCCTAGTGTACAGACTCAATGAAATGTGTACATCAGTGTGCCAAAAGGCAAGTAGAAGAACGTTTATAGCAGTATTGTTAACAATAGTCTTTCAGTGGAAATAATCCAAATATCCAGTAGAATAAAGAGTTTCTAGATAAAAATAATGGACTCACACAAACGAGAGTAATGAATCAAGGAAAACTTAAATAAGGATAAAGGGTTCTAATTCCTTCTTTTTTTTGTAGCAAAGTTTAAGAAATATTGCCTATGATAGGTAAATCAAGAAATAGATGTTTAAGTATATTATTTAAAGCCGTAAAGGCAACCATTAGTCAATAGATAACCATTTACCTAAAAATAATTATATATAACAATCAGATAAGTAGAGACGGTGAGTGAGAGGAGGGCGGGAATGTAAGTGTATGAAATCCTTCATCTGTGATAGCAGGTGGTCAAGGGCAAGCATCATACAGTGTTGACAATTCAAGAAGGGGAATAACAATTAACTTAAAGTTATATAACAGCCACCAAATTTAAAAAAAAAAAAGTAAAACCAACTGTAAGCACTGTTTGCCTTTGGGTTTAGGACTTGACTAGGAGGGAGGGAGGCCAACATTCGTTCTATTCTTTGTCTTCTGTATCAACTGTTAAGCATGTGCATATATTACTTCTATAATGTGAACACTAGAAAATGTACATAAAATAAGTAAAAGGCTCTGGGTGAAGGTCTGAAGAGTTCTAGTCTCTACCGCAGCTCATCAAGTTGAGCTTTTTGGCAAATGGCTGTAGCAAGATATCAGCATAGGAAATCTCTTAGAATATCAGAATACCAGCTGAGGCAATAGCCTCTGATTTTATAGTTCAATGAAAATTAAAATCTATAGGCTATTAATTTTTACTTTAGAATAATTCTATTAAATGTTTTTTTTTTTGTTTTGAAGTATGAATTTATGATTTACATTTTCAACACATACTGATCTATGTATAATTAGAAGAATATGTTACTAATTTCTAAAGTTCTTTGTGGTGAAATAAATTTTAAAAATCATGATTATCTTTTAGAATATATCATGTAAGAACAGATCTATGTAATTTATGAACCTACTTGTCCCGGTTACTATTGCTGCATAATAAATTACCCTCAAAGCCAACGGTATAGAACAATATGTATGTTTGTTTACCTATTTATATTTTCCAGAATTGTGGGTCAGGAATTCTGTAGAGCTAAGCTGGACAGCCCTCACTTGGGATCTCGTCCGATGACGCAGTCAGATAGAGGCTAGGGCTGTAGTCGCGGCTGCACAGGTCTGGGCACCCAAGATGGCACACTCACTTGGCTGGCAGTTGAGGTGAGCAGGGCGCTCTGAGCAGGAAGCTCTGCCATGGCTGCCAACCAGCTTGCTTAGACATGGCCATTCCAGCTAGATGGACACAGAGTAATGGGACTTCTCACTGGCAGCTGGCTTACTCTAGAATGAGTTTCTCAAGGGAATTAGGTGGGAGCCATGTGGCCTTTTATGACCCAGAAGTCACACAATGTCTGTTGAACGCTATTAGTTACAAGTGAGTAACTAATATTAACCCATAGTTAACTACAGATTCACAGAGAGGGGCACAGGCCCCTGCTCTTCATGGGAAGGGTGTCAAAGACTATAAACATGTTTTCCAATCACACCACACTACTCCATGGATTAAAAAAAGAAATGTGAATGAAGTAAAATACAACAATTTTAAGTTAATGAAGTCACATTTACTTTGAATTTCTACCTTAGCAGAGCACTTTAGTGAAACATAAGGGATTGAATAATATTCAGTGGGTGGAGGAGAAGGGAAATCACTAAGAAAAAAAGCAAATCCTTGGCCCATTTTTAGAAAAAGAGTACTTTCAACCTGAAAACATAAAAGGCGAACTGTACAGTTAAAAGAAATTATGGAGAATGATGCAGCAATAGCCACTGAGTGAATTTAAAATACAAAATTGTTCTGTCACATTGAATAAAAAAAGCAAAGGTAAATTAAAAACATCCAGGTGGAGTTTAAAATGCCTCAACTTATTAACTAAAATCCTCATGGCTCCTAATTAGTGTCGGTTAAACATTTAACCACAGAAAAACATGTTTTCCTAAATAAACTATACTTCACTCTTAAATATATAAAATGCCTTTTTAGAAAGCCAGGCATGTTATACACATATTAACTAATTCTTTGGGATTAAAATCTCAATGAAGTAATTTCTAATTGTTAAGTAAAAAATCAGAGAGTACAATTTTAATGATTAGGTGAGCTTAATTTCTGACAAATGCTAATACTCATTTTCTATTAAGATACTGGATTAAGTTATTATGTGTTCTGATCCTTTATGTACTTCACCCCCGCTAAAATTTCTATGGCCAACTGTCCTTTATTGTTTAAATAAGAAAATAAGGAGCCATGAAGGTGGTTAGTAACAATGTAGGTATTCAACAGAACAAGCTCTTTTAAACTAGTGTTATTCCTTAATGTTCCTGTTTTCTATAACAAATCCTCAAGTGTATATTTACTTCAAGCTTCTCTATTCCCTCTCATTCACCTTTCTCAGTCATTCTCAAAAAGATTTTTGAGCTGGTTTCAATTTATTTGGAAATTATTTAAGCTTTCATTAAGAACAAGATTTAGGGGTTGGAGGGAATGACTCCTTATTCTCAGTTTTTCTAAGAGAGATCACTCACAGAACTAGAGGAAGGTAAATGAATGAACTCCATTGGCTGCATCGAAAGTCAAGCCTGCCATACATCAAACCAAACACCAAAATACCGAGATGCAAGATGGTACTGACAAAATCGTTAACCACTTTTTATTTCCAGATCAGCAGTCCCAAGTTTTTTGGCACCAGGGACCGGTGCTCCTATGAGAATCTAATGCCTGATGATCTGAGGTGGAGCTGAGGCGGTGATGCTAGCACAGGGGAGCGGCTGCAAATACAGATGAAACTTCACGCCCTCACCTGCCGCCCACCTCCTGCTGTACTGCCCGGTTCCTAAGAGGCCGTGAACCAGTACAAGTCCATCACCTGGAGGTTGGGGACTCCTGTTCTAGACCATGGTTCTTAAAAAATAAATAAATAAATAAATAAATAAATAAATAAATAAATAAATAAATAAAAATAAAAAAAGAAACAGAAACTCAGTCTTAAGATATAAAATTTCAGAACTCAAGGGAGGTTGCTTGACATCCTTAACTGATAAACAAGCAAAACGACACCAAAAAAAAGGCACTGCAATTTTCTCAAGGCCTCAGAGGAAGTCAATCCCCAGGCTCTTAGGCCCTTTCAAGTGGGATGATTTCAGACACTTCTCATAAGTAACAATACTTTTCTCCTTTCTTCCTACTCATCTGTCAACTAAATCTAGATTAACAACAACAACAAAATACTTGGTAACTAATTAAACCACATGCAACTTGTAGGCTAGATTTAAGGTTTATTTTGTTGCTATTAATGAGATGTAATGAGATTGGTATTTCTAGTATTTCTCATAATGTCTTTTGTTGACTATTAGCAGATGGCAGTTGTGAAAGGGTCTTCCGCTCAAATAAATTTGGAAAACACTAGCTTAAACAAATTTTTTTATATAATATTTCTCAGAATTTTTAATTTTATATATTGTGAGACCCCATAGAGAGAATACAGTATGTAGCACTTCCCAGTCCCATTTGAACTAAGATCACCTAGAGGACAAGAAATCTGTGGAACATACTTTAAGAAGTCATAAGCTACTGAATTTGATTTTAATAATCATTGAACTAAAAGTGATATGGAATCCAATCTGTTTACCTAAACATGTAAAAGGTAACTGACATAACAATATATAATTTATGAGACAATAGTCTTAGATGATCTTGAGGTCTCAACAGCCAGGTTAACTGGGGTTGTTTAATGCATCAGAAACCAATGCTTTTGATTGACTGACTTCCTTTTCTTTGCTAGTTGCATAAACCTAGTTATAAATTACAAGACTTAGCCTACTAAGGTCTCACTTAACCAGACAAGTTACCTCTACGCCGCATGTCAGGTTATTCTACAGTTCAGGTCATTTAAGCTATTTGTCTTAAATGACCACATTTTGAAGGCCACAATTTTAGATTTTAGTGTCCTTATTCCCCTATTTAAAACTTTCCAAGGCAATTACAAAAAGAACTGATATCATGAAATTATGTAAAACTGGTTTAAAAAGTTATCACATAAAACACAAGACACTTTAAAAAACTTTGTTGATGTTCACTGTTAACTATATGTATTGAAATTTTTCATGTAATAAAATACTTTTACATCATAACTTCGTAGCTTTAAAATAATTACAAGCTGCTGTTCATTGTTGTTGGCATGGATATTTTATATTTACTATAGATGAATATTCATTTTTATTTTTTTAAAGCATGAGGATTTCAATCATGTTTAAAATTTGATTTGTAGTTTGAATGACACAATACAAAGCAAAAGTGTGTGCTTATGAAACAAGTTTAAATACAGAGGTTAAATAATATGATACTTTTGGATAGTGTCTTGGGTATTTATTTCATCATGTCAGAAAAATTATATATCCAGAAATCTATTTATTTATTTCTTAGAAATAATAAATATAGAAATAATTTTGCAATCTAAAAAAAAGGTGAATTTTCTCATTTTCCTGGAGATAGGTTAAACTTTAAACTCCCATAGGCATATCAATGTCTGTCTCTTGATGTATGTTTTGAAATTTTTCTTTCCCTTTTTTTAAGGTATATTAAAATGTTATCGAGCTAACCTGAACTTTCTGTATATAAAATTTAAAGTTTCTTAATCTAGAAGGGTTCAGTCATTTTAATTGAAAATTCACCTTTCCATTATAATCATTGAGAAAAAAATTTACAAATGTATAACCGTAGTTTACTAGTACAGAACTTCTAAATTTAATGGAAAGAAAAAATAACATAAGATAAAATTCATTGTCTGACTTTCTTGAAGCTCTGGAACATTTTGCACCATGATTCAGTGTAAAATACCTACTGAGTTAGAAGAGATTGTCTCATTACAATACATTATGTACAAAGCCCCATTTAAAGCCACATCAAATTATAAGTAATAATGTTCTTAAAAGGCCATCCTATATAGTCCTCTTTATTCCAGAGTCATAATGAAAAAATTATTTATTAATGAGTTCGATTTATAAAATTATACTCATTGCAATTTTTGCCTTTGGGCACTAGAACAAAGTTGAAAACATTCAGTGAGCTACAGAACACTTAACAATTATAAAAGCAGGAAGCAGCATCATAAATCACAATTATTCCAAAACAATGCATCAAACATTCAATTTAAACTGATAATGTATCATTTAATTATATTTTGATGTAGAGCAACATTTGTCTAAATGATCTAGGAAAATATGAAATCTTGGAAAATTGTTTTTATTAAGAAATAAATTGGCGTTTTTTTTTTTTTTTTTTCCTTGAAGGTGTATGAAACAAAAGGGCAGTCTGAGTCTTTGGGTGCCACCATTTACAGCTTAAAGAGAAGCCAGGCTCTGAACATTTGTAGATTTTGTAAGGCACAATGAATCAGAGGACCCAACTATGTAACAGCTGTTGCTAACCTTTTTAATACACCAGACAGCCATATCACTAAGAGCTCACCTGATCATAGTATTTTCACCAAAAATGATACAGAAGGCAGAGTTACTAAATCAGTACTATTTTCTAGGAAGATAAGTTGCTTTTCATCCTGGATGGAATAGGGAACAGAATACATATGATATTTCTTCTAAAATAGCTATATAAACCAATACTGTTTTTCTTTCAGATTCCTCAAGACAGAATGAGATAATATCCTCACATATTAGCAACTTTTAAGAGTTCAAATAAGTAGGAAACTCTTGATACATGCAAATGTTATACAATATTTAATTCTTAGCATACAAGTTGATTAAATAAAAGTCCTTTCCAAAATATTTCTTTGTAATTAATAAGTCTGTTTTATTCAAATAGACAATTTGGAGATTAGTAAAATTATTTCAGAAAGCATTATATAAGTCAAGCATTTTTGATTCAAATAGTCTGAATACAATTTAAGCTTACAAATGAGAAGCCCCATGGATAAATGGATCCACTGAAGGAAAAAGAAATCCACATTTAAATAAAAGAAACAATGGGTATTTAAAACAAACAAGCTCCTCAAGTGTCCACTAAGATTAGCCAGGGAACAGCTTTTTTATTCGTCTGAGATTGTAGTGCATTTTCTGTAGATACTGATAATAAAGAGGAATATCTGCAGGTTAGGTCGCTCACACTTACAGCTATCATGAGAATAATACCTATAGCTTCAATTGTTGTTTACAGCCAATGAAACTAAAAAGCATTATAGATAATTGTTCATATTCCCTACTTGGAATTGTTTCATCTTTTGCATTTAACATCTTTCTAGTAGTATCTACAGATGTCATCTATGTGCCTAGGGCTTTTTAATGATTTCCTGTTCTAATAGTTGGTGAGAATCTAACGAAGTATAGACTCTCTTTGCCCTTTTAGGGAAAGGGGGAAAAAGCAACAAAGAAACCTAATCAGGTCTAAAAATGAGTTTATCCTATTTTGTACAAAGAAAACAGAAAGAGACTGGAGAAGATAAACTAATTTCCACCAGTTTCTGCCTACCACATATACACTAACTCAATTTAGATTGATCTGATAATGTCTACAGACTTACTACCAAGACACAAGGTTACTATATACATTTAGGCGTATTTTTCCAAAAAATAGCATGAGATAAAAATGTTGTTTAAGCTCCTTTTTATTTTATTTTATTTAATATTGATTTTGGTTTCTTACTTCAGAGCAAGTAAGACAAATTTTTTGTTTGTTTGTTTTACATCTTTTTAAAATGTACGACTGCAGGACAAGGCCAGAACAAATTTTATATATATATATATTCAGGTCAAAGGATGATAATTTTTAAGAGACTACACATTGGTTTAGTTAAAAAAACAGAGTAGAAGAATAAAAAAGCTTTATTTTACACTTTAAAATTATTTTTAAAAGAGTCAATTTTTATGTATAAAAATAACTATTCAATTCTGGGGCAATGGAAAGGTGACTGAAGTAGCAACCAATGGAACTAAATCTTAGTTTAAAAAAATTTTCCGGTAATTAGCTATTTGCCGATAATATTTGTGTTAAATTTTAAGGGCAGAGCTTTAAAAATTCAAAAGATTACATCTTAATATTTTAAAAATAGTCAAAATTTAATAAAGTCATTTAATTCCTTGCAAATAGTATTTGCAATTCAATATTTACTAACAAGTTACTATATGCCAGGTACTAGGTAAATCAAAAAGAACAGGACATTTCTATCCTCAATGAAAAGAGCTTGAATCTCATACATAATATTTTAATTTTAATAATCTGGTAGATACTATTTTTCAAAAATTGCATTATCACTGTTACCAAATAGAATTAATATAATTAAACTAAGAAATATGGCCTAAACAAGTGATTTATTTTTTTAAAATAGTAAATGAATGCAGTTATAGAGAAGGATGTTATTTTCTTCCTTACTATGTTCACTTTTCCAATTTAAAATAATTTTTACTAAAATGAGAAAATGTTACCTAGAACTTAAAATATATATTATAGTTGTTAGCCAGTAATATGAAATAGAATTTGGATATCTTTTTATCTTTTAATAAGTAGCCTTGCTTATTTTACTTATTAAATTCAAGTACAAGTCTACAGAAATATAGGCAGTCCTTAATGTAGAATTCTTGAACATATTATATTTAATACCCATGATATATTAAAGACAGAAATAGTCTTCAAACAATATCTTCTTATTTTTTAAAAGATAAAAGTACACAGTTTATTTGTATGTATGAAATTACATAGATTCATAAGAATACAAGAACTCACTAAATTTATATCTAATACTTCAGTAAAGATCGGAAGTATAAATGCCCCATGCGATAGAGAAGACTTTGGTTTATCATATAATATCCAATTAATAATGCATAGCATTCATTTCCTAATATAGGAGAAATTGAATTTTTTTTCTACTTCTTTCATTTAAAAAATATCATTAGTGACTTCCATCAATAAGATAGCAGAATAGTCAGGATTTGCCATCTCCTCTACTTATAGCACACAGGAAAAAAATATATATATATAAAAGAAAGAGTCTACGACCTGCTACCCTGAACAAGCCTGATCCCATCTGATCTCGGAACCTAAGCAAGATTGGGCCTGGTTAGTACTTGTATGGGAGACCACCTAGGAAGACCAGGTATTGTAGGCATAAAAAAATAAAAAAAATAAGGTATTGTAAGCTGACAAGGTCCTTGCAATCTGTGAGGTTAACCAAGGGTTGCTTTGCCTAAAATTATATATATATATAATTTTATATATAAATAGAAAAAAAAAGACATGAGTCTTCAGGCTAAAATTGTATCTCAGGTCCCAAACCAAATATATTTATATGAAAAATATATATATGAAAAATATTAAGACTAAAGAGAATGCATACCTTCCATCAAGGAATAACAATGAAAGTTTTATCAACAACTGATTGTCAGTAGACGATGAATAATACCTTTAAAGCTTTAAAGAAAAATAGCTATCAGCCTAGAATTTCATACCCAACTAAGCTAACATCTAAGAGTTAGGGCAAATTAAAGACATCTTTGAATATTCAAAGAATTTATGTTTCACATATCCATTCTTATAAAAATACTAAAGAAAGTACATCAGTATTTTTTTTTCCAAAGCCAATTCATGGTAAGGCATGAATCACAGAAGTACAAAACTTAATTCGAACAGGTGGCTAAGTCTACTTAACTAATGATTCAAAATGTTAATTACCAGTGTTTTGAGTTTACAGAAAAGATAAAATGTAAAACTAACAAGAAGCAGGAGGGTACTAATCAGTAAATGGAGAGTGTAAAAGAGACAGTCATGAATAGGAAGACAGAAATTCTGAATAACAAAAAAATTATTTTAAAAATTACTATGTATATATGTGTGAATTCCTGTAATAGTCACATATATACACATACATGCATACAAATACATGATAAACTACAAAGTGAAACGATTTTAAATGACTTTCTATCAAAACACTTTGATGGTACATCTTTCATGCGTAGTAATTATCAATGCTATTATTTTGAAACTTTTAAAATTGTAGCATAAATCAAATGAGTAATTACATTAAAGTTAACAGCAATCAAGACTTTCAGAGTGAAGGGAAGCAATTAGAAAAATCATAGAAATTAAACTCTGAATGCTAAAACTGAATTAGAGATATTGATTTTAACTCAAAATTTTAAATACATATGCTCATATATTTTCTAACTCTGACAAGAAACTGATGTAGAAGTACTGTATTCTCAGGAAAATGGCACACATCTAGGGCCTAAAGTTTAGTACAGGTCCATCCTATTATTTGTAGATCTTTGGAGAGAAGACTGATGCTGAGTTTGGAACAAGGGAAGTATAAGGTGATATGGAGAAATCTGTTCCAGAAAGCAAGAAAGCTTATAAAAATTAAAAGTCATGTCAAAAACCCAGAAGTTAGTCCAATGGGGCTTCCCATTCACCAAAATGATGATAATTGATTGAAACACACTACATCTCTGAACGTCTGAATCCATACTGATAAGAAAAAGTCGGAGAAAATATTTATCACCCTTTCGTACTTCTATGAAATAAATTATTTACTTTGAAAATCATTTAGTTATTTAAAGGAAAAAAATAAGCATTTTCTTACAGTACTAGTATAAACTATATTTCAAAGTAATAACACAGCTCTTAATAAAAGCTGGGAAAGCACTATGTTATAAAAGAATGGTGGCAAGTGTAGAAAAAATGAAAAATTTAAAAGCATCATACTGTAATACTTAGAGAAATTATTGTATCAGGGTAAAATTATCAGATGTTACAAAAACTACTGACAGTAACTGGACATAGTAGCAAAGTTACTTCATAAACAATTACTTCTTGTTTCAAATAAAAAAAATTGATATTTGCAACAGAGGGATGAAGTTATCACCTAATCCAATAATCAAATTTAGGTCACTAATGGTGAAAAATAAAGCAAAACAGATATTATGTGTCTTTTGATCTCATACAGAAGTATACATCGCTTATGATGTAATCTTGCTAAAAACATTTAAACTTAATCAAGTCTTTAGATATAACTTCCAGCTAATAGAACCTACAGGGATTAGAGGAATAAGTCAAATTATCACAAGTAAGCATTCAAATCTGTATAAAATGACCTATAAAGGACAACTTTTTTCTGCAACTAAGTGTAATAAATAAAGAGCCTACTCTAGATTATAAAGATGTGTAGCCTAGCAATTAGATGTGTGACCTTGGTTTAAATCCTAATTTAAAATAATATTTGAAAAAAAAATTGGGGGAATTTTAATATAGATTAGGTATTAGATAACATTAAAAACTTAATTTCCTGAGGTTTTCTATACAATATAGAAAAGATTTCTATTTTTTGAGAGACACATGTAAGTTTTTTTGGTTATATGTCATGGTTTCTGTCTTGCAAGGCAGATCCTTTAGGGCTCAAGATGATTTTAAGAGGTTTCACACAGAATGAGTTAAGAAATAGGGCTTGGAAATTTAAGCTAAGGAGGCAGGGAAAAGAAAGCACAGGTTCCCTGATCATTCCATTGATCCCAAGGATGTTGAGTGGGACAAGGGTGTTCTACTGAGCATGCCATGGGTAGGCATCATGAGATGGTCCGTACACCCTAATACGCTTACTATTTATAGGATGAGTGTGAATGTAGCCTTGTCAGTGACAGGAATAAAAAAGAAGCTTGGCATCAGGCAAAGCAGAGTGTGAATACCGGCAATTTATCATGGTGCTGTGCAAAGGCCAGCTGTCATTTACCGAGAGATCTTGGGGCCTCTGGAATTTTTCTGTGCCTGCAGCTTCTGCAAGGGGTCTACTGGGCCCACAGAAAGTGAGTTCAAGGGAAGCCCTGCCCTCTCATGGTGACATGGAAGGCTCTGGTCCTAGCCAGCTTACTTTTTAAGGAACCCAGGCTGAGCCCCCCTGTTGTATAATGGTGTTTAAAATCTACTTCGGAATTCTTTAGCATGAAATAAAAAAATTTAAATTTTGAAATTAATGAGTAGTAAAAAATTACAAATAAAATTTATAGATTTAAAACAAACAAACAAATAAACAGGGCTATCTCAGAGATAAGACCAAATAGATTAATAATCACAATAATTTTAAACAGTTGGACTAATAAATACATAATCACATTGGATTTTAAAATACACTCTATCTATATGCCTTGTATGTTCCTATCTACATGCAAAAGGTAAAATCACATTAAAGGGTTGAAAGTAAAGGAATAAAAAGATACATGAGGAAAACTGTAGCCAAACTGTAATCAAAACAAACTGGTATAACCAAACTAAAGCAAATATATCAGACAAAATAGAATTTAAGGAAAAATTACTAACATGGAAAAGAGAGAAACTTTAAACAAAAAGCATCAAGCTGACATAACAATCATGAACTCTAAACAGCTAACCACATAGCCTCAGTATACCAACAAAAAAATCTCACAGTTAGAAGGATTTGATGAATCTATACCTATCCGTGGGAGATCTCAGTACACTTCTATCAGAAATGGGCAGACAGAGCAAATTTTTTAAAAGGTAGGTATATAGAATATTTGAAAAATAAAATGAGCAATCCTGAGGTAATAGAGAAACAAGTAGGAGATATGCATTTTTTTTAAAATTATACTTTAAACATTTACAAAATCAACCACACACTAGATAACAAAATAGCACCAAGAATTTCAAGAAATCAGTATCATATAAATCTTTTTGTGGATGCTGTGAATTAAACTAGCAATGGATCTATAGTGATAGGTTCATAAACTTTAAAATGTATTACTAAATATTTCATTGGGTAAAGAGAAAATCACAGTGGAAATCAAAGCATTGTGAAATGAATTACAAATGAAGGTACTGCGTATCAAAAATTAAAGGCTGCCGCTACAGTCACTGTATTTTGATGACAAGCAAACATCTTTTAAGTGCATTTATTTAAACCTAGGAAATAAAATAAATAACCAGATAAGAAGCCAGAAAGAACAAAAGAACATAAGCATTTCTTTCTCTTACTTTACTTAAAACTAATGAAAGATAAAGAAAAAAGGAGCATAAGTTAATAAAATAGAAAAGAAAGAATAAAGGAGTTAAAAAAAATCAAAGGCTGATTCTTTAAAAACCTAATCATATAGACAAATCTCAATTACAACAGATAAAGAAATAACATGGAAAATGTACAAATTAACAATATTAAGGATGGGGGAGAACATAACCACACACATAATGATTATTTTAAAACTCTTAAGATTATTTATACCAATAAATTTGAAAATTTAAGACAGTATAGATAAATTTCTGATTTTTTTAAAATTAGCAACATAAAATTTATATAGACAAAACAGAAAATCTATCTAAGTCACTCCCTCATATGCCCCACTGTACACACACACACACACACACAGACACACACACACACACACAGACACACACACACACACACACACGCCAGTCCCAGACTTAACAAGTGACTTTATAAAGAACACAATCCTAATACTAAATACGAATTGCTTTAGAGGATGCAGGAGAAATACAGTAAAGCTTTCCATTACATAAACATATAGAACTACTTCAGCTATACAGATGATAATATCCTAAATAAAATATTTGCAAGTTGAATTCAGCAATGAAACAAAATACATCATGTCCAAGGAAGTTTTATCATGGGGATACAAGGAAGGCTGGATATCAGAAAATGTTCTGATAGATCTTTCAGTGATTAAAGGAGAAAAATTATTATCTAAATAAACACAGAAATAATGACTGATAAACCACATTCATTGATTTAAATGGCAATGCAATACCAAACAAATAAAATAAAAATTGATCCCATCACACACCCCTTAGAAAATTTAGAGGTGATTAAATGCTTAAATATGAAAAATAAAACATTAATTTCAGAAAAAAATAGTATTAGGAAATATTGTGACTCAGTAGAAAATTATTTAACTACACATATAGCACAATAATAAAACTAATAAACACAAATATACTTAAATTGAAAAACTGTCTGTAATAAAAAAAAAAAAATCAAGTTAAAAAAGATAAGCCAAAGACTAGGAAAGAAATTTCCAATGTCTACAACCAAAAAATGCCTAGTGCTCAAAATAAGAATTAAAAAACACAACAGAAACAAAATGAATTCAAAGAAGAATTTGGCAACTAGAGAGAAGAGTCCTGGTTTTCTATTAAGACTATTTTATCTTTTTTCCCTTCCAGTTAGAACCATCAGTGTTGTTCAGGTGTGGAACCTCCCCACCTTCTATGCATCACATGCGATTTAGAGGAAGCCAACCGCAAGACCGTTTCAACTCTTAATGTCCTCTTGGTCTCTTGAGAAAGATAATGAAGAACTGAAAATAAAAATTTGGCATATTTTTGAAACCAGATGACTTAGAATTGCAGGAAATCAGCAAAAGTGGAAAAACAAAGGGTAGAAAAACATGTTTCCTCATTATGAATTCTTAAACTGAGAATTAAGATCACTGATACTTTCCCAATGCATGGTATCAATTCTATGTTCCCACCAGTATTAAATGAGAATTGATTTTAATGTCACTTTTCTCATTTTACAGATGAAGAAACCGTTCCTGGGAAGTTAAGTAACTTCTCAAAGGGAAAACAATTCAGTCTCTAAACTTGGACTAGAAGCTGTGTCCCAATTTCTAGCCTACAGAACATTTGCTGTTATTATTTAACTTGAACACATTGTATTTTTAACTCAGATAGAAATAGCCAGTTATCTTTTGTTTGGCATTTTCTGCTTGGCTGACTCCTCCATCAGTACAGTCTTCCATGAGAGTCAGAATATCTATCTTAACTGCTTTACCAGAAACAAATTTCTCCTTATTCTTGATGTTAGCCATGCAACCAAATGTCAAAAGTCCTGCCAGACAAAGAAATGCTAAAAGGGCAGGTTGTCCAATTCAACAGGATCAGATTAAGATTAGTGCCTCAGCCACACAGAGAGCAGAATAATATGCACAGAACCTTTGGGGAAAACTTTATCTGTTCTAACATTTGGTGAATGTCAGTTAGTTACTTGAGATACATTAACTGGTCCAGACTCAAGAGAGTCGGTGTCCTCAATTATTGCTCCTGTGGCCTGAAACAAAACTCCTTTTTCTAGGGAGATGGTTGGGTGGTAGTTGATTTTTTTTTTTCTCATCTTCTTATTCGAAGAAGTTAATGATACTAAATATGATTTATTAAATGGGAATAAATAAAAACACATGTTTGTATCTTAAATTCTTAAATGATGTATCATTTCAAGTTGCCTTTATGGTCTTGTCAAATTACCTTGTTTTAAATAAATCCTTTGTGTTTCATTACTCCTTTCCTCTTCAACAGAATGTCTAAACTACTTCTTTTTTTTTTTACAACTTCACAATTTCATGTGAAATGTTAGTTTATTTTTCACAACTTCAGCGCATTTATTAATTTGTCAAATATATTGTAATCTTTCCACTCTATCCACTGCTTCTTTAAATAAATTTGTAGGCGTTATGCCTCTACAGAGTTCTTCCATCTCTGCACAGTGTTGAAATAGCTGACCACACCTCCTGGTACTCAAGCAGCTTGTCCTCCACAAGTCAGGTTCAGTATCTCCTTATCATTTAATTTGCATCATTCTCCCATTGCATTAGGGATTGCAAAGGATACTTGTTTATGATACAGATTCCTTGAACCTTACTCTCAAAGATTCTGATTCAACAAACTAGGCTGCAGCCCAGAAACTGACAGTTTTGCAAACTCCTCAGGTGTTTTCGAGGCGAGTGGTCTTTCCATTACTCTGGGAAACCGTACATTCAGAATTCTTCTCCCCTTTCCAGTAAGGTCTGCCTCTGTCCAAACACTACTTGCATATTATCGTTGCTATGAATTTAATCACTGAATTCTGCATGCCTAACTAACGCTCGTCCTTCAAGGCATTTTTCTTCCTGAAGCTTCCTTAACCACTCTGGCACAGAGCTCTGCTTGAACTTACAGCACTCACTGCCATTATTGTTTACACCTGCACTTGGTTCTGGCTATGGACATATATGGGAATGTCTGCCCAGGTCTCCCCATGCTGGAACCTGCTCTTCCCCCAGTGGAACCATGTACCAATGTTGCATGGCTCTAGACTATGCTTTCCATTCCCCATCGTCATGGCTGATCTCAAGTAGCCATGACTTAGTTAAAGTCACCAATTTGACTTCTTTACTGGAGCCTAGACAAAGAATTAGTGCCTCCTTGGAGATGGGAAAACTGGAATTGTTAGCAGCCATGTTTCCCCTGTGTTGAGGAAGCTGGTCTACAGATAAACGTGATGAAAAATGTGAAAGAATAAAGCAGAGACAATTACTTGAATATGCTTCCAGAGTTTTCTGAAGTCAGCTGCATCTCTTACTCCCCAGGATGCGTATATTTAACACGCTCATAGATTATGTGCAACATTCTTAGAAAAAAATGCTCATTTTTTGACTGAGACATTTTTTATTGTACTTTTATCACTTTAGAGTTCTTAAACTGTTACTAGTATATAAAATTTAACTGTGTTCACCAATGTGTTTACACATTCCTTAAGAGCTGTTTCCACTGCTTTGTCTCCAATTTCTTTCTCATCCAATAGCACAACAGCTTTGACTCTACTTCCCTCTACTAAAACTGCTCTTAATAAGCTTATCCGCAACTTCAAGATTTGAACTCCTATTTCTTTGATTTCCAAGCAGCTCTACTTTGCCTACGGACTGATTCTAAGTTCAGTATGTCGGTTGGTGGAACACTCATCTGCCTCACTACGCCAAAGTGAAACCTGGAAATTATTCTTGACATCTCTTGAATGTTCTACTATCTTATGCAAAATCTGTAGATTTTAGTCCTAAATATTTCTGCTACTTATTAGCTTTATGACTGAGTGATTTGACCTTAATTTCTATGTGTCTCATTTCCTTACTAATAAAATGGGAATATAAATGTTATAAGGACTTTAAGAATAGCATATTTGAAACACTTAGATTAATAACTGGCACAAACTAAGTGTGGTTGTGAATGTTTTGATATTATTACTGAAAAGAAATGACTGAGTTTGCATCCATAAAGGGATCATGATGTAATTCAGGTCTTTGCCACCTCTGCCCTTTGTCATACTATAACAAACTCCTAGGAATTTTCTTATCTCTTTGTTAAATTGAACCTGTAACCCGTCTGCTTAAAACTCTTCAGTGACATATATGATCCTTCATGATTTGGCTCCTCATCTCTCAGCACTCCCTTGTCAAGGCCAAAATGTGTGAATTACTTGGGAAAACCTCAAGGAAATAATTTCTTGAATCTCTATTTTTGTAACCCTCTGGTTAAAATGCATTTTCCCATGATTTGTCCTGGTTGCCCCCCTATTCATCCTTTAAAACTCAGCATTTCCATATAATTTCCTCCCCTCAAGAACTATTTTCAAATTCCCCATTAGTTTTCCATATATTTTCCTTGTACATAAGAAAATCATTGCTCCTGCCATATTTTATCGTAATTTCCATTTATATATCTGTACTCATCAATGGATGAGGGAGAGAGATAAAAACAAGAGCTCCTAAGGGGAGGCCAGATTTTATTAATCTTTTAATCTCTAGCAAAAACCACAGTACTAGGCACAATGCTTGTTAAATGAAGAAAGATATTATAAACCATTTTGCAGAGTCAGTCTAATATTATGTATAAAAGAGGTCAGAAAACACACATAGTAAAAAGTTGGAAAATATTATGAGAACTTGACAAAGCCTTAATTTTCCACAATGGTCTCCAGGTAATATATGAGTTGGGAATCATGCTATGAGCTCAAAGCATACAAAAATTTTCTCTAAATTAAGCCAAAAGAAATTTATCCTAAAATTGATGCCCAAATTCATGGCTTTAAAATATTTAATTTTACATTATCTTGGCCTGCCACTTTGAAAAACAGCAAGAATTCTAAAACCAAAAATTGGTTTGGCAATTTCTAAGGTAAATTGTTTTAGGTTACATGATACATCAGTTTAACTTTGATGGTAGAAGAAAAAGAAAACAAAACATTTCACCCAGAGGGTTTCTATAGCATAGCGTACAGTCAAACAAGAAATGACTATAATGTACTTTCACAATCTATCTGTGTAAGTACTAAAGGTAACTAAAGAAAAAATAAAGGCAAGAGCACTGGAAAGAATATTCATTCTACTTATTATGAAAGTAGTTTATGGATATTCAGTAAATGCATATCTGGCCCCAGATCAAAATTTTCCTGCTTGTCATATGTTTAATAGAACATATTTGCACAAAGCCTCTCATTTCTAGTTTATCTACTTATCAGAAAAGATTTAGAAATCCAGAGAAGCTCATATTTTGACATTATATGGTCATTTTTGTAGGTTCCATAATTACTCTCCTGAATATACACAGATAATTAAATTAAATTACATATCTTCAAATTGTTAAGAAAGCACTGATCAGAGGCTGAACTTGAATGACTATAAGCATTTCCAAACAAATCCCTCCCCCACCATCGCCATTATGTTTAAAATGAAAGAAGCTGGAAAATGACTTGGAGGGATTGAGTTTGAACTATATTAAAAATGCAGAAATGGCATAATACTCTCAAAGGTCTATGTCTGCTGTTTTATTTTGTGATATAGATATGAAATATAGATAAATTTCATGCTGAATAAAGTCCATTTGTTCATCATTTAACAGTGAATGCAGAAAACACAAAAACATACTCTACATTACCTATAAAAGCACTTTATTCTTTACTCAAATACTGCCTTTACAATCTTTTCTCGAGAGAAACATTAACCTGTTAGAAACTGAAAATCTGTTCATTTTTTTCCTCTTTCTGTATGTGCTTCTTTAAGTCCTTCATTTATTCGGCCAGTCAATCAGTTATTACCTACCATACACTAAGTGCTAGTTTACAAGGATAAGAAGCACATTTTCTGCCCTCAGTGCACTTTCACTCTAGAGATAGGAGGGAAATATACAAATAAATACAGATGATAAGCGTTCATGACAGAAGTGTGAACCATTCTCATTGAGGGAGAAGTATGACAGCAGGACCTGAGGAGGGAGCAGTTGGCTCAACCTTTGAGCGCAACGGGGCTTGCCAGAGTCAGGGAACCAGCGTGGGGTACGAGAGGCACCAATATTGCGCTCCCTGGGAGTCTTGTGTCTGATCTCTGCTATTTAGGTCCCATATTAAATACTGCTTTTGCCAATAATGTTTTCATCATGATCTCAACAAATGCCATATCATACATTACTTTAAAAAATATTGGTGAAATGGTACCAAACTTATGTCAGGAAGTAGGGTTTCTGGGAAGGATTAAAGAAGGAGGTGGTGTTTTAATCCTAACAAATGGGTAGGTATCAGGCATGCAGGCAAGTGAGAAAGGTGATTCAAGATAGAGGGGGCAAGAGGATGAAACCAGGAAACCTTAAAGGCAGGGGCTTTGGAAAACTGCAGGAGACGGATGGTAAATGTGAGCCATTTGAAACTGCCCTGTTCCTTAATAACTCCTTCTTTCCTGTGTCCTTCTAGGTTTTCAATTTAAACAAAATGTTTACAAGAAAGAGAATCATTTCGCATCAAGAAAGAAAAGCCAGGGCTGAATGTGTTGATGCAGTTCCAATACTGCTTTAAGAATGGTCTTCAATGATTTTTTTTCTCTTTTCTTTTTCTTTTTTCTTTTTTCTTTTGGTTTTGTTTTGTTTTCAAATGAAAAAAAAAAAAACTTGCAAGGGTCTATATACGCAAAAGAAGTTCAACATACATTTAATGATCAGCTTTGGAACCAACATTTTTTTTTTTTCTAGCTGTGTTAAGTGCCCTCCTTAAATAAAAGCCAAACCTGATCAAATTCAGCTTTAAAAATGATTACCTCAGAATTACTTCTATAGCTTAATTTATCCTACTACCCCCACTTCCTCTTTCATGTGAGGCACAAAACAAACATATTTTTTAACAACCATATATAGTACTTACCACATACTATGAGAATTTTCACAAATAATCTTTCATTTATTTTTCGATACAACCTGATGAGGTAAGTACTATTGCTATCACCATTTTATAGATTAGGAAAGTGAGACCCAAAAGAAGAGAAACGCTTGAGAAAAATCAGCCAGCAAGTCAGTGGTAGAAATGGATTTGAGCCAGGCAGTCAAGTTTAAGAGTTCAAATTCTCAGTCTCTCTAGCCTGCCGTCTCTTATGGTTCCCAACTCCTTCCTCCCACTCTAATGTCTTATGAAGTCATAATAATTTGAGCTTAAAGGATGAATCTCCAATTTGAATTTCATAGGAAATTATTTACGATTATTATTTCCTCTATTCCACCTAAATCTTTTAAAGATCTGTTTGATACCCATTCTAGGGATGGTGCTCAGCTTCTAGTAAGTTCTCCCACAGAACTTACAGAGAGCATTATAGGGATAAACTATAATTATAATGGTCTGATACACTATTTCATGTGGTCACGCTCCAATCACAAAAGTCCCTTGTGGTCTTCTATCCATAACCATGTTTTTCAATTCAAACAGATGCTTTTCTAGTTTCTAGACCCTCCATGGGTTCTCTTTACATGATCTCAGTGAAACTATCATCATAACTTGACTTCTTCATACTGGATTCACATTTGTGATACTAGTTAAAAAGCTGAAAATAAAAGCTGTGGCTAGCTCTAGTTTTTGTGTGTATGTATATTAAGTCATTTTTCCTTTCATTATATTTAACACACATTAGAAATCTGGTAATTAGAAAAGACCTTTAATTATCAACACTTGTTATTATCACTATTATTAACATATATTAACCACTCTCTGTCTGCTAAATGCTATACTTAAGATTAAAGGTATTAACCTTGAAATCTCAGTGCGAGCAAGATAGAAGACAATCTTCTCCTTCCAGATAGAGAACAAAATTATACTTGTCTAACTTGACAAAGAGCCAGTATATGAGTCAGGGATAAAACCTTGTTGTCTTTACCACTAGACAATTGGATGAACAAAGAATGGCTACACAAATCTGTCACTTTAAGCACATCTGAATCTATTCTTCCACAAATATTTTTAATGTCTACATTAGATTTTTTTTTGTGTGGTGGCAAAGCTTTCTGCTTCAGAGGGCTATCTGAACTATATAAATAGTCATTTGAGACAAACTTTGCAATATAAATTTTGGCATTATATAGAACAAATACCACTTTTTTGTAAAAAAATAAATAAAGTGTGACTATAAAATGATGAAATGAGTGTTTTTTTGTTTGTTTGTTTTTTAGGAGGAGGCTCATAAATTGGCTTTTAAGGCAGTTTCAAATGAAGATAGCACAAAGCATCTGAGCAATAACAGCATCAATAGGACAAAGTATAGATTCTAGCGTGGTTCTTCCAAGGCTAACATTTGATTTGAGTGATAGACTAAAAAGAGGCTAAACTTTTGACTAGGCTCATTTAAAGAAAAATCCTAGCACTACTACTTATTAGCTATATGATCTGGGGCAAATGAGTTAACTTGTTGGACTCTTAGATTTTTCATCTATGGAACAAAGTCAATAGAGCTAAACTTGCCAACTTTTACGTGATAAAATATTTAAATATATATAATAAAGCAATCGCATCTGATATGAACTTGGAACCGAGCAGAGAAAATCTCTCTTTCTATGACACTCTGGGTTGTATTAGAAAACACAGGTCAAAACACAGGAGACGGCAATGATTTCTTGTGTATGAAAACAAAGACATAAACAACAACAAAGCGGACAAACTGAACTTCACAAAAATGAAAAACTTTTCTGCATCAAAAGGCATTATCAACAAAGTAAAAAAGCAACCTATAGAAATGAATAAAATATTTGCAAATTATCTACCTGTTATGAAATCAATATTTGAAATATTTAGTGAACTCCTAAAAGTCAACAACAAAACAAACAACTCAAATCAGAAATAGGCAAAAAGTTGAGTAGATATTTCTCCAAGAAAGATATATGTATAGCTAACAGACACATGAAAAAATGCTGAACATCACCAATCATTAGGGAAATGCAAATCAAGATCACAAGATGTCACCTCATATTCATAAGGATGGCTACTATCTAAAACACAAGCAAAACAAAAAAAACTAGAAAATAACAACTTTTGGTGACAATGTGGAGAGACTAAAACCCTTGTGCACTATTGGTGGGAATGTAAACTTGTACAGTCACTGCGGAAAACAACATAGTGGATCCTCAAAAAATTTAAAACACAATAACCATAAAATCCAGCAATTTCACACCTGGGTATATACCACCCCCCAAAATGAAAGCTGGGTCTGAAAGAGATATTTATACGCCTTTGTCCGTAGTAGAATTTTTCACAATAGCTAAAACACGAAGGCAACACCAATGTCTGTCAACAGATTAAAAGACAAGATAAATGTGGTATATACATATAGTAGACTATTATTCAACCATAAAAAGGAAAGGAATTCTAGTACTTGATACTACACGGATAGACTTTTAGGACATTATACTAAGAGAAATAAGCTAGTAATAAAAAGACAAATTGTATGAGATACTTAGAGTTGTCAAAATCAGAGAGACAGAAAGTGAAATGGTGGTACCCAGGGGCTGGGAAAGGGAGAATGTGGAGTTATTGTTTAACAGGTGCAGAGTTTCCGTTTTGCAAGATGGAAAGAGTTCTGGACATGGATGATGTGATGGCTGCACAAAATATAAATGTGCTTAGTGCCACTTAACTGTATACTTAAAAATGGTTTGGATGGTAAATATTATATGTATTATAAAATAAAGAAAAAGCCATACCAAGAAATTTCAAATATATCCTGGATGCAAGGAAAATGGTCAGATATTTTAAGGCAGGAGAGTGAAATGGTCAAATTTTATAAATATTGGTATATAATAATTTTATTCATGAAATAATAATGAATCATCCCATACTAGTAAAATCTCTATGTTATGCCTATTTGTTAATCTTTGGATCTTCATAGAACACAGCTGAGTATCAAATATTTAAAAATTATTTAAATATTTATTTAAAAATTAGAAAGCATGAGTGATCAACACAGTGATTGAAATTAAAGGTAGATAAAAAGGAAACAATACAATTTTTTAAAGCAAATCCGTCACTTCTGACTTCTGACACTCAAGAATCTACCATTTCCTTTAAAAAAGGGATAAACCTTTATTACTTTTGCCTCAAATGCCACTTACCCATTCTTTACGTGAAAGGTATAGAGTTTTGTGGGAAAAGCAGGCTGGAAAGTCAGTTGGAAAACATCGGGGCTATGTCAGTCTGAAAATCTACAACCAGTTGCAAGTTAAAAGAGATTTGCTAAAAGTAGTGATGCTTTTACTGGTTTGAGTCTGTCAGAAGGTTTTGGGTTCTCCAGTGCTTCACACCAGCAACTTCAAAACTAACTCAGTCCAGATGTCCCTATGATCATCTAATCAGACATCAAAAGCTGTATAGTGACAAGCTCACATGCTGCTTACCAGAACGCTATGTGTTTCCACAAGCATAAAACACACACAGTAGCTACTTTTAAAATGTAATTAATCTAAATCAGTTTCTAGTTTATAGTACAGAGCTATTAGAAAAATGGCCACCCGTCCTGAGAAAGAGGAAAGTCTTTTAAATGCCTGTATGGTGTCGTTCTATGACTAGATTTTGAAAGAAAAAAAAAAAGACAAAAACAAAAACGAAACTTATACTTCCAAAGAGTTTATGGTGTGAGGAAAAAAAAAAAAATTCCCCATCAGAAAAGATTTCTAAGAATAGAACCATGCTCAAGGAAAAAAGTTTTTGTTTTCCTCTCAACATAGATTGTCTTGCTTCTTCAAATTCTCATTAACCCTTTTATTCCATGTCATCGATCTTCAGCAAATGCCTACAGCATGGAAGGAAGGTACATGTAGAAGATCAGAACAAAGACACGGTCCTTATCTTTGAACTTTCATGTTAAAGTAATATGATCTACTTGAAAGTGAGTCTTCAGATTTCAGTAGTATTCTCCTCCAAAGAATTTAAGTGTGCATATGTATGTATATTTTTATGTTGCTACCTTTGTGTGTTTGTGTATTTGGTATTTAAAAAATATATATAGTTTGGTATTATTACCTTGAGGGATAAAAATAAATTTTGTGTTTTGGATAGAATCATAACCTCATTCCACGAACACATAAATATAAAGACATTAAAAGACATTTAAAGTTGAATTCAGGCTTCTGGTTAAGATGGTGAAGTAGGTAAATGCTGTGCTAATCTCCCCCTAGACCACATCAAAATTACGACTAAATTATAGGATAATTATCACTGAGAATCACCTGAAGTCTAGCTGAAGAAGCCACTTTGAGACTGACAAGAGGGGCAGAGATGTGGAACAGGCTAGTCCCACACCCACGTGTGGTAGTTAAAAATCAGGAGGGATATCTTGCCTGCAGAGGTCCCCTCTGAGGGGCAAGGAGGTCCCAGACTCACACTAGGATCCCCACCTCAGAGTTCCAGTGCCAGAAAGAAAAGTGCCCATAACTTCTAGTTGTGAACCAGAGAAGATTGTGGCTGTGTGAGATGGAGGGTGGCTAGACTCCCAAATATTCCTCTTAAAGGGCCCACACACAGACTTACTCCCTGATGGACTCACTCACTCTGAGCTCCAGCAATGGGGAAGTAGCTCAAAAAGTGCCAGGGACATACAGGGAGGAAATGAATTGTTTGGCTTCAGGGCAAGGGATGAAGAGGCAGCTTTTTCCCAGATAGCAGTGCTGGCAGAGACCACTGTTCTTTCGTTGAGCCCTCCTCTTACCCAGCCTGAATGTAAAGGTGGACACATATCTGAGTCTCTGTCGACCTAACTTACACCATTCATTAGTCCTGTGCTGGTGATTCCCTGAGACCTCATATAACTTAGGAAGCCCAAATGAGGAGACAAAGAGACATGTCCCAAATAAAAGAATAAAGTTTCAGGAAAAAATAAATAAATAAACAAATAAACAAAAGGGAAACAAGCAATCTACCAGATGCAGAGTTCAAAACACTGGTTATAAAGATGCTCAATGATTTCAGTGAGAACTTCAACAAAGAGATAGGAAAAATTAAAAAAAAAAACGGTGAGAAATAAAGAACATAATAACTGAAATGAAGAATATATTAGAGATAATCAGTAGTACATTAAATAAAACAGAGGATCAAATCAGCAATTTGGAATATAAGGTAGCAGAAAACACCCAATCAGAACAAGCAAAAAAAAAAAATAAAAGTCCAAAAAATGAAGACAGTTCAAGGGGCCTTTGAACAACATCAAGCATAGCAGCATTAGCATCATAGGAGTGCCAGAAGGAGAAGAGAAAGAGCAAGGAATTGAAAACCCATTTCAAGAAATAATGACAGAAAACTACTCTAACCTGGTGAAGGGAATAGACATACAAGCCCAGGAAGCAGAGAGAGTCCCAAACAAGATCAACTCAGAGAAGCCCACACGGAGACACAGCATAATTAAAATATCAAGGGTTAAAGACAAGGAGAGAACCTTAAAAGCAGCAAGAGAAAAGCAATTCACTACGTACGAGGGAACTTCCATTAGTCTGTCAGCTGATTTCTCAACAGAAACTTTGCAGGTCAGAAAGGACTGGTCTGAAACATTCAAAGTGATGAAAAGCAAGGACCTACAACCAAGATTACTCTACCCAGCAAAACTATCATTTAGAATCAAAGGACAGATAATGATCAAAGGAGAAAGAGGAGGAAAAGATATAAATAATAAAATCATGATAACTACATACTTATCAACTTTAAATGTAAATGGATTTAATGCTCCAATCTAAAGACGTAGGGTTGCTGAATAGAAAAGAAAACAAGACCCTTATATATGCTGCCTATAAAGAGAGTTACTTCAGATTGAAAGACACACATAGACTGAAAATGAAGGGATGGAAAATAATGTTTCATGAAAATGGAGACAAACAAAAGGTGAGGTAATGATACTTATACCAAACAAAATAGACTTCAAAACAAAAGCTATGACAAGAGACAAAGAAGAACCCAGTAATCCCACTTATGGGCATCTATCTGAACAAACCCAGAACACTACTTTGAAGGGACATGTGCATCTATATGTTCATTGTAGCATTATTTACAATAGTCAAGATATGGAAGCATATGGAAGCAAGATATGGAAGTGTCCCTCAACAAATGGATAAAGAAGAGGTGGTACATATATACAATGGAATATTACTCCAATATTACGGCCATAAAAAAGAATGAAATCTTGCCATCTACAACAACATGGATGTACCAGAGGGTATTATGCTAAGTGAAATAAGTCAGAGAAAGACAAACACCATATGATTTCACTTACATGTGGAATCTAAAAAACAAAATAAATGAAGGAAAAAAATGGAAACTGATAGATACAGAGACTATTTTGACTGTTACCAGATGGGAGGGAGTTTAGGAAGATAGGTGAAAAAGGGGAAAGGAATAAGAAGTGCAAATTGGTAGTTATAAAATAGTCATGGGAGTCTAAAGTATAGCATAAGGAATATAGCCAATAATATTGTAATAACTATGTATGGTGTAAGATGGGTACTAGACTTATTGGGAGTGATCACGTCATAAGTTATATGCATGTCTGATCACTATGGTGTACACTTGAAATTAATATAATATTTTCAGTGAAAAAAAATTTTTTAATTGAGTTCCAATATAAAAAAAAAGTTGAATTCATACCAACCAAGTTAATAATTCACATCTGGAACCCTGAGTTGCTAGTTTGGATGTTTGGGTCCCTAAGAACAACAGGAGTTCATATAGAATTTCTATTTATTATTTCTTTTTAGTTACATAAAATTTGTAAGGAAATCATCCATAATTTAAATAATTTTCTTAGGGTCACAGGGATTTTAATGCAATTAGGATACAGGATTTTTGACCTGTAGAATAAAGCTACTTTAAACATTACCTTTACCAAATTTCAAACAACATTGTCTAATTACATCTGCCCATACTGCTAATGTGATATGCTTATTAGTGTTTTGCTAAAAAACACCTTGTAAATGTTTCCATATTCTCAAATTAATTCACATACCAGGCTTTTTATTTCTATTTCCTTCCATATCACTTGAAACCAGAAGAATTTTTTAGAGAAAATAGAATATGAGGAAAATTTAGAAGAAATCTTTAGATGTGATAGGTATAAAAGAGGTATCTTTGTCCAGCAATTTCTAGTCTACTCAAAGATTTTTAAAATTCTTTGAACACAGTTATTAGAAAATTACAAAGCTGTAACTACTAAGATTACTACCTTTTTAAAATTAGAACTCATAGTTTTGCTGACAAAGAAGCAGAACTCAGATAACTGACTCTACTTATGCATATTAATTTCTATTCTGTTCATACATCAGGCACACTAACAAAATTAGTTTTACAATGGTTCATCTCTAGAATTAAGGTTTGTTCTTGTCCTTTAATTCTTTCTGAGAACCAGCTTCTAGGATGGTCATTGACAGAACTGTAAGAAGATCAAATAACTCTCACAATTGAAACGACCAGCATTTTAATTCCAAGAGGAGGATTCGTGTTTAAACATTCCTTTCCCCTTGACAACATAGGTAACATTGACCTAAAGCAGAAAATTCTAACTAAAGCTACTTAGGGAGCAAAATAGTATGTTAAACAGGTTATTTCAAATTTTTTTACATTCTAATTCACACACAGATAATATACATACCTTAATCAAATGAGTTAAAAGTTGAACTGAATTCATTTTGCTCATCTCAGAAGTAAAAATTTTAATCATCTAGTCACATACATTTATGTGTCAGGCACTGTGCTTGAAGGCTTAAATACAAAAATGAATACACTGGTTCATACCTTTGAGGAGCTCAGTCTGGTAACAGACCTGTAAGTAAGCAGGCAGTTATATTTGAGTGAGACAAGAACAGAGATACTGCACATGGCAATTCCCTTGAGTGGCTTGGGAGGCTGGGCAGAGTACGGACTAAAGGTAAAAGGACACTAATTTTGATTGCTAACAAGTATATTATTTGATCATTCGACAGTGGCTTGCAGATTGCTAGCGCTGTTTAACGGCTTTAGATCTGGTCTTTATAATTAGGTTGTAAGTTTCTTGAGGACAGGGACCGTGTCTTATGCTTTCCAGATGGCACATAGCAGAGGTCTCGGACATCCAAGAGATTAATCAATTTATGCTGACATGAAAGAAAAACCCATTCAATTTCCATTATGTGCAGATCAATCTAAACAGAAATAGGTGACATGTCACGGTTACTTTTTAAATTCCTGGAACTGACCTTTGCATAGTGAACCTTCTTTCAGACTTTCAGCTCCGGACTAGACTCAAGAAGAATAATGGGAGGAGGCACACACCTAAACAGGGGTCACATTTCCCAGGTTCCTTGATCAGTCATGGTACAGAAAACCAGGCAATCTGAATCTGATTCACCGACTACAAGATTTGGTGAAAATCTCTGTTACAGAAATAATTGGGCTCCTGGACTAACTCAATTCGAGTCTTCCAAATACAACTGCTTCAGAAATTAAGCCGCCTAAACTTGACAAATTAAGGAAACATTTGGACCTATGAAATACTGGATGGCAGCTTTATCTCTTAAAAACAAAGCCATATGAAAACCATTGTTGCCATGTGTCTCCAAGCTCTAGTCTTATCAGCACACAGCGTGAACAGCTGGAGTCACAAACACCAGGACTGTTATTAAATCACTATGTCAGGAGGGGCGGAGGGGGGGGGCGGGGGAAGAAAAACCTTTTGTAGACTTCAGTATCTCTAAATAATGCAATTATATATTACATGCTACTTCTCCCTCCCGTTTTCTCTTTAGTATCCATCTCTCCTCGTTTGAAGACAATGGATAGAGCCTCCCTTCCAATTTACATCAGTGTCTATGATAATTATTTTGTTCCACTGTTTCTACAGCTACTTAATTGTATATCTAATGGACAGAAATATACGATTTCGTTATTCAGAATTTTCATTAAGTTTCTATGTTGGATTTTAACAATCAGCAACTCACAACCAAAAGCCCTCTGACATCTCAGTGGCAATTTGATGATTTTAATCCTAAAACCCAAGCTATGTAAATTTCCCTGTAATAGCTCGATGCTTTCTTTCATAAGTTTGAAAGTGCTTAAGCCATGAGCAACATAGACCATAACTTCAATATATGCGACATACAAGGGAAAATTTCTCAAACAGATTATACTCAAGACAAGGAGAATATTTACTGCTATTTACTGGAAATATTTTCTCTTCTAGAAGATACCTGCCACTCTCTTTGCTGGTAAAATATCAAAAACCCCAAAGAACCAACATTGTATTTTCACTTCTCATACTCACTGTACACACAGAATTACTGGAAACATGTATGTCTCGTGATGGGGTCTTCCCACAATAAGTCTGTGCCCTTTACACCCAATCTTACTGTTGCTAAAAATTATGTTGCTACTGACTCAAAAATTATTTTTGGCCTCTCAACGCAGCAATTCAAAAATGTCTATTCATCTTTATAGCTTTAATTTACATACTATGTAATGAATAGGAAAGGTGATAATATGATAAAATAACCTTAATTATTTTTTGCTTTTGTTTTGTTTTGTTTTAGAGGGGTTTTATTTATATTTTGAACTTTATTTTTCATTTACAGTTGACATTTCATATTACATTAATTTCAGGTGTATAGCATAGTGGTTAGGCATTTATTTACTTTACAAAGCGATCCCCCTGATTAGTCTAGTACCCACCTGACAGTATACACAGTTTTTGCAATATTGATTATATTTCCTATGCTGTACTTCACAGTCTCATGACTATTTTGTAACTACCAATTTGTACTTCTTAATCTCTTCATGTTTTTATCCAGTCACCCAATCCCTCTCCCATCTGGTATTCATCAGTTTGTTCTCTGTATCTATGAGTCGGTTTCTGTTTTGTTTGTTCATTTATTTTGTTCTTTAGATATCCCATATAAGTGAGATCATGTGATTGTTATCTTTCTCTGTCTGACTTATTTCACTTAGCATAATACCTCCTACGTCCATCCATGTTGTCACAAATGGTAAGATTTCATTTTTTATGGCTGAATAATATTCCATTATATATATATGTACCATGTCACCTTTATTATTTAACACATATTTGAAGGCTGGTGGCAATTTTCACTTTACTTTTTAATTTCTATGATTTATCGTATTCCGAGAATTGGTGGCTTCTCCAAATTATTTCATCCAAAACCCCAAAACAAGTAGTTCTTGATCTTTTGTTTCCCTTTTAAAATTTGGTAACAGAAACAGAGTCTCCTTCATGAAACACACATTTTCTCTCCCTTTCTCTTCTCCCTCTCTTTCTCTATGCTGTGGCATAAAACTTTAGAGTCAAGTTCATCCATGGACTTTCAATTTAGCAACCTCAAAGGCTGCCATGTTATTTTTTTTTAAATGAAATGTATATATTATGGACACGGACTTCTAAAAGACAAACCAGTATTTTCTTAATTTATTTTGATGATGAAAGACCAGTAACGGTTTTAGAACAAAGTCATTTACTATCAGAGAACAACCACGACATTATAAATTTCAGGAATCCACTTTTAATTTACTCACCCTGCAGGATTTTTTTTGCTTTAGGGGTTAAATGTGAAACTATAAACAGTCATTAAAACACAAAACAACCATAGTAGTTAACCGGATATTAAGAAAAAGTCACATCTGTTTTAGAGTTCTCTTACATCCGCAAATTCAGGAACATCAATTTCAAGAACCTGGTTTTATGGCATGCCCTTAAGCCAAGAACTCAGGGTTACAATCACAGCAAGGAAGGTAGACATCCAATAAGCTGACTCTCACTATGATAGCTTGCCCCTAGGATTCTCTTTCTTTAATTCAAAAGCAGTCAGTAGAATTAGATTTTTCTATTGCCTTGAAAGAAAAACAATCATTACTATTTGCACATTAATAATTACACTATTCTGATTAACTGGAGGTATGAATAGAGTAAGAAAGGAAACAACTTTTCATGCTGTTTATCTGGTGATACTTGAAGTAAGAATAAGAGTTGGTGGCTTTTCATTATAAACAGAACTTGAGACATGCAGAGAATTGAATTTTTTAAATTTAAATCTTTTTTAAAACCCTAAATTGTCTCAAGGTGTACATCTTAAATAACTAATTTGTAACAACTTAAACAGCCAGAAAACACACGCAACTTTTCCAACTTTTCAAAAACATGTATCTCTGGAAATCAAAGAAAACTCTTCCCTCTGTAGTAAGTCTAATGAAGTGCAACTAAAAATAACAGTCATCAACTGTGGTTTTAAAGGCAATATTTCAACATAATCAAATGTGTCAAATATTCATCCTTACAGCTTCGTATGCTGTGAGTTATAAGTAAGTTTCATTTCTTGGGAATGATTGAACATAACCCACTTGGGGCTCTGCCATCTGTGAATTACTTACATGTGAACACTCTGTTTAAGAGATGGAAATTTTGATTGTTTTTTTTTTCTCTTGAATATTGAAATGAAATGCAATTGAAGAGAGCTTTTTAAGTGATTATTTTTCATATTAGTTGCTGCATAGCTGTATTATCACACACTCCCCATATTCATCATCACTCATCAAATCATAGAAATTAAGTACGATGCAGCTGAAGTTATGGAAGAAGCACAAGTAGAATGACGGAATCTGAGAGATGGAAAAGAATCTGCAGTTTCCAACTCTGTGCTCCCTGCGCTCAGGCCGTTGCCACAAAGAACATTCTCTGTAGTGTGCTCTGACATTAAAGTCGTGGTTATGTCCCCATGGCTTCCTTGAAAGACTGCTCCTCTTATCACTGAGCAAACAGTAAAAGTGACTATAGGGCTATATGTAAGGTGCCACATAATTTATCATCCACACATGGACACCTTTGAGAGTCAGTGGGGACAGTATTAATAATTATGCCAGAATAACAGGCATGGACTAGGACTGCCCCAGGCAAACCTAATCATACTGTTACCCCAGAGATGATGTGCGACTCATAGAACTTCTCCCAAGGGTCACAAACCATTTCATTAATGCTATATCCAATTTTAGTTCTGTCTAGAGCTGCTCTGTCCAATAGAAATAGAATGTGATCCACAGATGTAATTTTAAATTTTCTCAGAGAAATGTCTTTTAAAAAGTAAAAAGAAATAGGTAAATATAATTTAAATCATATATTTTATTCAACCCAATATACCAAACATAGTATCATTTCAACATGTAGTCAATATGAAAGTTATTAATGAGGTATTTCATCTTACTTTTTTTCATATTTCAACTTTTGAATTCCAATGTGCATATCACACTTAGAATACATTTTTAGCACTCAGTAGCCACATGTAGCCCATGGCTATGATAGTGGACAATGCAGTTCTAAATAGTCCATTAGTTTGGATATGCAGGGATGAAAAGAATTATAATACACACACACATTTTTCTTCTAGGTTAAAATAAGTACACCTAAATGTCTTTACTTACGAACGTTGCCTACACTGCACAATGGGGCAGTTAAGCTGTCTGTCTCTTGTCTAGGGTGAACCAGACCTTGGAACAGAAAAACTTTTACTAGGTAGATTCTTTGGGGGAGTACAAGAATAGCTGAAATTAGGAGAGCTTGGTAATTGTTGAGAACTTCGAGAATTTTTTTCCAGACTAACATGTATCTTGCATTCTTAAGTCCAATACATATATAACTGAACACCTTCCATGTACTTGGCACTGGAGATAGAAAGATAAATAAGGCACAATGCCTGTACTCTGAACCGTTAAGGCTTAAAGTTTGCATGGAGATTATTTTATAGTAAGAGAAGCCTAGAATGTGTTACTAGTCTATGGCAAGGAAAAGGCCAGACTCTGTTCTTCTGGTCTCAAGTCTGCACTTCATCATTCACAGAGAGCACTGAGAGGAAAGGAGGAAATACGTGCTTCCTTTTTTCTGTTGATACAAGTGGACCGGGCCCGTGTTTGATAACTTACAGATCATTAGGTAACAGGATTTTGGGTGCTAGCATTTCTCTTTGAATCAGGATTTTCACCTTCGCTAGTAATAACATATCTCCTACCCCAAATACCCTAACTTAGAACTCACTGATATCATATTTTGGTAAGACTATAAAATCTGTCAGAAAGGTAATAGCTCTCATTTCCTTCAAGGAAAGCAATATTGATATATTTTCAAGGGGTCTAAGCATGGTGCTTAGATGATGGAAATATGGAACAAATTGGTAAGTTTTCTGCATGTAAATAATGGTAAGATGAACAGATATACTCTCATTTTAGGGCACACTAAAATAAGCAGTAAATTGTATTTTTTTTCTCTTTTATATAATTCTTCTCTCATTTATACAGTTCTTTTCTTCCTCCAATCCAATATATTTAGGTCTCAATCAGTGTGCGTTAAACACACACACATATATATCATACCACATACTGGTTCTGTTTATACTAATCATTACAGTAGAATGCATACGCTTGATTTTTATTAAAGTAATTTTCCATTAAATATGTTTTCTTAAAATGATATAGAGTGAGAAATACTACATCTAAAATATTTTCAGGATACCTGCTTCCTTGTTTACAGAAAGAGAAGATAAAATATTGCCACAAACTGATTAGTACATACTCAATGATTTGGTATAGTGACTCCTAGCTCATATGAACTTGCACTGATTCTTGCTATATTTTGTACCAGGCTGGGAAAATCTGTTTAGCTAATTCAAGAACCTTATATGCCTATAAAATATTGCCTTTTCTTAAGGCACTATATATAGACAGACATAACGAGGAAGAACCTTGCTTTTAGGAGACTTTTTGATATGGTTATATTGTTGAAGATCACCTATTGCAATGACACATGGTCATTAACCAAAATCTAACTCTCAGGCTGTTTCAAAGGATCAAACCACAATTACAACTTTGCAAAGCAACTCAGCACTGAGCACGCAGATCCCACAGTTCCATAGAAAAGAAGGACATTGCCTCCTTAGGAAACTAATTTCCCTTTAAACTATCAGTTATAAATATAGCTGATGTAAGTATATCTAGTTATAAGCAATTTTAGTATGTAATTTTATTATTATTTTTTAATCTCAATGTTGACTTTTCTAAACCCGATACTGGCATCGCATATTCACAATATTGGTATCTTAAAACTGAATCACTATTTAATACGTCATGATTCACAAAGCATCTCATTGAATCACAAAAAAATATAAATTATATCCTTGGGTATTATGAAGCAGGAGGACAAAGAAACTCAGCAGCGTAGTACACTGGTTAAGAGCATGGACTTTGGAGCCAAACCACCTGGGTTAAATTGTCAGCTCTGTCACTTGTTAGTTGTGACCTTAGACAAATTACTAAAACTTCCTCTGCCTCAATTTCATTATCAATAAAATGGAGACAAAAACATGTTCTTCCTTTGATGTGGGAGTTTAGATGACAATGTAACGCATTAAAAGTGCTTGGCACATAATCAGTGCTATATAAATACCAGCTATCATTATAACCATATACTTGTAATAGCTCATACTAGCTATTATTATAACTATATGATATATCCTATCAAAAGATCTCTATCAACTTCAGACTGCAAAGTCCTAGTTAGGATATGGGTATGGCACTTTGATCTTTCATTAGAAATGCAAACGGCAGGATACCTACTAGAATAACAGGTTTTAGACTCTGGCCACCGGGGTGTGAAGCGCTTGGCTGAGTGTCAGCAGGTGGGCCTGGCACTGGGTCACTGCTTCTCCTCACCAGCAGTGGAGTGCCTGTTGGACAAAATAAGAGGTGAGAGGTCAAGAGAACCCCTAGGGGAAGAGAGTGCATGGTACAATGCAATTTAATTAAAAAGGTTTACAATGTGCTTTTATGTAAAAAAATTCTATTTCTCAAGGATGCTTGTAAATTAATCCATTTAATGATCTTTTGTCATCTATTTATAGAAAGACATATGGAAACAAAATCTTTTAACTCTCATCTTGCCCCACTTGCATTTCAAAACGAGTCATTGTACTTAACCAAAAACTATAAGGCAATGCCAACATTGACAGCGTGGAATCTAAAACTGATCTAGAAAATATATTTGAGTATTAAAAAGAATGATTATCCAGCAAACGAGTGAAGAGGTTCACATAGTCATTGCAATTTGCAATTCAGTAGAACTAGAAGTGTAGTTATTGCAGCCATTCGGCGCTTCCCAAATCTTTGAATGATGATATTTACTGAAATAATTTCTGTGCTAGGGTTATAGCATTAATGTCTTTTTAAGTACACAAAGAGATTGGTTCCATTCTCTTCCTTTTCTCCTAAAGTAGATAAAACTGATAAAGAAAATAAGTTAGTTCTTCTAAAAATATATCCTGATTTCTATTTAATTTAATGAAAGCTTCCACTATTAAATATTTGAGTCAGTTATTAAATTCTGAAAAAAGACCATACTATTAGAAAGTTCAAATGAAATTCAACCTTTGCAGAGCTAGAGGCCTAACTACTCTGCCTGCAATTAGGCCTAAAATAATTTGTTTCATACAAAATTGGCCACTATAGAGGAAAGTCTCAAAAAAATCCGTTTGTGGCTTAAAAACTGCTCTCATATAAAAATTAACTTTTTATTTGTATGCTTTTGGGGAAAAAGTAGAAAACAGTAGAAATGCAATTCCCCATTAATCAATATTCTGAAACTAATTCCCCAACTCTCTCAAGCTATTGCAGTTCAAAAGAACACTTTTATACCTGATTTTATATGGTAGTTATAAAAAGTAAATCTATTTGAAGTTATTTACAAATCTGATTTTTCTGTGTGTTGCAATCTTCTTATTCTGTGTTTAAAAAATAACTTTTTTATAACAAGAATTTAGTATGCTACTTAGGATGAAACACCACACCAAAAGACATTATAAATTCCAAGTTCATATTTGATTATTTATTTTTATTAATAGACACTTCACTACATTATTCCCCACCTCCTTCATCGTCACCTAAAAAATTTCTCATGCAAGTGACATAGTAATAGTTGTATGGTAGGCCACTCTTCTCGAATGAATATTAAAAAACGAGAAGAGTAGAAACAACGCAAGGTACCATAAAATCTTAAGACAACAGAGTCGGAGTCTTGCACAACTATTTTTTCCTCTCTTTCAGGTGATCTGAAGACTGACTGCTTCTCACGTGAAGCCCTTGAATTACCATGAACATGAAGTGAACAAGTCAATCTAAACATAGTAGGCAACCCATTATCTTTAAAATGAAGAAGAGAATGGGGCAAACTCCATGAAACTCTGGTTTGTTTCCAAACATGTAACATGGACTGGTGTACCTCATGTCAGTAATCTCAAATTGGAGACAAACAAATAAACACAACAAAATGAATGAATAAAAAGCAAGTAAACCAGCATGGTACACCAAGGTCAAAAATAAATTTGATTTAGAGGCACAGAAACAAAAATTTGAGTGACTAACAATTTCAGTTACATTGTTTTGTCAGATGAGTTTACACACACACACACACACACACACACACACACATATACACACACATACACACACACGCACACCATATACTGACTGTGTGTGTGTGTGTGTTTGAGAGATGAGAGAGAGAGAAGGATCTGTTATTTTGCTTGGATAATAAAAATATTTTTCTTGAAAAACCATGCCGGATAGTTTTCCTTCAACTTTAAGAACATGACTATTAATCCTCACTTACTATAAATATATGCTGTTTTTAATAACATGTTAAATTAGTTAAGACATTATTTTATAACAACATATATTTAGGTCTCTGTATTCAATCAGTATGCCATAGTATTATAGTGTATCTCCCAGAAGAAGACAGTTCAGCTTTGTACTAGTGTACCAACTATTTGGAACATTAACAAAAAAACAGACTAAAAGATAAGATCTTCTTAAACATACTCTCAACTAATGAGGAATAAATTTTCTTCTTTTCTACTTTTTCTTTATTCCACACTTTAATATATCCTGTTGAGTCACCTTCTAATTTTTCTTTGGCTGCCTTAATGTGTTAATAACAAGTACAAATCACTTCATATCGGAATAATAAGCATCTTTAAATCTGAACTGATATCTCATAGAGTTTTAAACAACCCGTCCTTTGGCAGTTTCGAATTGATTTAATAATAATTTTTTAAATTGTCAAAGCTCCATTTGAAGGTGACTGTCAGAAACAAACTGAGTTCCTGACTTAGAGACAAAGAAAGATGTCCTAGTATACAACAGAAGGCAAGTAATTACAAGTACTGAAGATGATTTGGGAAAATCCTTGGATATACATAATAAAGTAAAAGGCACACCTCACAAGCAAGCCTAACTAAAATGAGAGGATGGCTAATCTGGTTTTATAGAACCTCCTGGGGTGTGGGGGAAGTAAATAACACATAACCTCTGCACCAAAGGAACTTAAAATCTAACAGTAAGATTAGACGGCTAACACTAAGAGCTATCATGTGTCAGCAAAGTGGAGAAGACCACAGGTTTGGGGTCAAATAGAGCTTTACCTTTCTTCGCTCTATGACACTGAACTGCTCAGTGACATAGTCTTATCATTTAAAACCTGGAGATAACAACACATCACAGATTTGATGTGAGGCTTAAATGAAATAAGGCATACATGAGACACGGCACCATCTGGTATGCAATTTTCACACAGGAAGTCTTATTCCCCCAATAAAAAGGAGGTGATTGTACTTGCCATTGTTGTGAACAGTGTTATCTCATCTGCTCAAAAAGCTGAACTCTTGAAAGTCAATTTTTATGAAATAATATGTAAATTAAAATAGTAAAACATAATTCTGTGCTTAGCCAGGTGTAGCTTTACTATAGAAATCAAAGTTTTTAAGAAAAAAGAAATGATGGTGTGGGAGCCGAATACGTGAAAAATCCGGCTATTCATTGGCATTTTT
Source organism: Rousettus aegyptiacus (assembly GCF_014176215.1). Classification (NCBI taxonomy): domain Eukaryota; kingdom Metazoa; phylum Chordata; class Mammalia; order Chiroptera; family Pteropodidae; genus Rousettus; species Rousettus aegyptiacus. The sequence continues at coordinate 24,101,141 of NW_023416295.1, forward strand.
TCAGCTAATTGAGAAAAGGCTAAGATTTTAGATGCAAAAGCCCTCAGTTCAGCTCAAGAGAATAACAGTATTCCTTAGAATCACAGTTTAAAAGCCAATGGCTGCAAAGCCCAAATAATTTTTTTTAAAAATTATACATTTTAAAACATAAAGTCTTATACAAACAACTGCATTATAGTGTTCCACACAGTTAAATATTTGAGGCCTCATGATGTATTGGGAACTATACAAGGGGTGGATGATATTAAGATGAGTAGTCATGGTGATTATTCTAGCTTATCTTTCAAAGAAGATGTGGGGACAAAGAATATTTTAGTACATAGAAAGGTAAGTACCTGTGCAGTGCTCCCAAGGGTTATGCATGAATTACTAAATCCATACCAATGAACATGCACACTGTAGACTGGATCAAGTCCCATTTTGTTTATCCAGATGCATGGAAAATTAAAGGAAGCCAAAAAGTTAGCCACAGAGAAGCAGTGTCCCTCCAAGCAGATGAGTTCCTGATCAGTTGTGTAGCTGCTGGTGATTCTGTGCTTGCAAGATAGGATCTTGCCACATAAGGAAAGCCGGATTCTCTATAGAGCATTGCCTGTGAATATTTAGGGCTTATGTACACTCAGGAAAAATGTACTTACACTCTCACTACTCTCCCCTTTAAAGAGGTGGCTAAACTTATCAGGTTCTCCCAGGCCTTGAGCCAACTAGCACTGGGCTCAGTTCCCAGGTGTCTAAGAATGATGGCAGGCACATCTTTCAATTCTCAAGCAATCACCATTTTAATGATAGTAAAACTAGAATTAACAGGGGTACAGTTACCTTTCTAATGTCCCCTGTAAGTGTAACTAAGGAAACCCAGAGGAAGGTCACCTAATCCATTTTGGGAAAAATAATTTCGAAAGAGGCAGCAACTAGTTAAAAGGCTTAAAATGGTACATCAATGAATCATGTAAGATATAAAGGCCAACATAAATTTATATAGATATGTTTTACATATATAATGTCTAGATTATATTTTTATTTTTATAGTTATTTATATAGATATGTTTTTGTCTCTTTGCTCACTCTGTCTCTCTGTCTCTGTCTCTCTCTCTCTCTCTCTCTCTCTCTCTCTCTCACACACACACACACACACACACACACACACACACACACACACACCTAGAGAGATTATTTCCACATTTAGAAAATGTGCTTGGGACGGAGTTGGCTTAAATTGCAGATATGTGTTATACATAAATTTTTGAAAGATGTCTCAGAAAGATAGGCAGTTATGGAGACTGAAAGGTCCAGAAGAACCATTTATATGCTGCAGTGGACAAACAATGGCTTTAAACATGAGCCCTATGTCAAACATCACAAAGACACATGTTCTAAGTTGTATGGCGAGTAACTATTTAAAGATAGTTAATGATTAATCTGAGCAAAACTGGAAGGTCAGCTTTTCATCAATATTAGTGGTATTTCATTCTAGGGTGATTGGTACCTGGATAGTTCTAGGGGGTCCCCATTTAACAAGGCATTCTGACAAGGCATTCTGTAAGAAGAAGGAGGCCTCCCGCACATAGAGGCTGGAAAACCAATGGGAAGGAAATGAATAGGGGCCAGCAGTCAGAGGCAGAAATGGAAATATCGGTTAGAGGGGGACATGGAAGAATTTAGCAATAACCACACATACAAAGCAAATGAGAAGGAGCATAACACGAACAAAACTAAGACCATTCTATATTTCTTGCTTGCAAAAAAGTGAGCAATAGAAAAGTTTTAGCAACTGCAAGGATTTATTGCAGAAAGATAAAAACATGAATCTTGGCTTTAGCCCACTGAAGGTTAGAAATATTTGCTTTTAATCTTGTGTGCCTTAATATATGTAAGAAATCAGACACTAGATTTTCAACTGGGCAATGATAAAAATGAGTATGAAATTCACACTGGATATCACACTGGCTTCCAGAATGAGTAGAGACAAACATAAGGTAAGCAAAGGAAAAGAAAAGAGGAAGAATTAGTACAGGTCTGTCAACAGCATCACATGCAAAATAACGAGAAAACCAGGATTCAGTATTCTCATAAATTCTTCAGGGAAAAAAAGGGGTATCTAGGATGACAAGTAGTTAACAAAGCCACAGAACTGAGCCTAAAAACAAAGCAGGTGGGAGGATGAAGAAAGGAACTGAAGTTAACATGATAAACTGTTTATATACAAAGAAGGGTAAAGCCTGGTCTTTTTAGAGTTTCATTTTTTCTTTGCTCTAAGGGATTACTTCTGTGCTACTGAATTATTGAATCACGAAAACACTTAGTTTGAAGAAAGGAAACACACTCTCTTTCCAATGCTACTTATACTGCTGCTTAGGATAACAAGATAAATATGAACATGGAAAAAATCCTATTAAAATATGCTTAAATTTGTAAATATTTAACTTTGATGATGAAAATAAATTGCAAATGGTTAAAAATTTTATGAATGTAAAAAAAGGTAAATAGGAAAAGATGTATATTTGCCAAGTAATCAATAATTGTAGTAATATTAATAATATTAATAGTATGCATAAGTATGCATAAGCTGCATCTTGGTTTCATATAGTACTTTTCCTTGATAGACTCTGTAACTGGTCACCACCCAGAGAAATGCCTTTCACTCTCTTATTTTTCAATACTTGTTGAATGAATTTGAATTAACAGAATGAATATGACATTAAAAGATATGTCTTCCAGAGATATGGTGCAAAGAAGTGGGGTCAGGAAGTCTGCCTTCCACAGGTAGCTCTGGCAGCATCTGATCTCCAGGAAGCTACTCTGAGCCTGACTTCTTCTCACCAGCTGAGTAAGCTGTGTTGGATAAGCTATACCAACAGCCCATTCCAGATCTACAAGGAGCTAGTTCTAGGATTTACACAGCCAATAAGGAAATTGATGTCCAGAGAAATTAAGTTCCTAAGTCTTGTGGACTTGACTTCTACTTTTATTCACTTGATAATTTTCTACTGTAGGGTCACATTCTCTATGTGGGTAGATGCGTGGGAGTAAGGGGAACATCTCTTTAATGTAGCAGCAATTCTTTTGATCTAAACAGGTCAGCAGAAAGAAAAATTGGGGAAGAAGGATAGAGATAAAAGGAAAGCGGGTGGAAACTGAGTAGCTAAGAGACAAACATTAACCCATAGGCAGATGCCTGACCCACTAGTCAAAGTGCACCAGCATCTCTCCCTGAGTACATAATCTCTCGTATAGATGATTTAAATATTTGACAATATTCTCTTCCTCTTAATCTTATCAATACCTCAATTAAAAAAAAAGATCAAAGTAGTACATCACTTGTTTTTGGAGACAATTAGATTTCCTTTTTTGTGTCAATTTTATGGATGTCAGAAAGGGCATTTCAAATGAGGCCTAACAAACTCCACTGCACTGAAATTTGGAGACTCATAAAAAAATGAGATCGGTAGCGGCACAATTTCTGTCAAAGTACTGAGAAAAGAGATCACTTTCACTACAGGAGTGCCTGACCAGGTTTGGTGCCTGGCCTGTGATGAATGCAGCAGCTGTGACATGCTTTCAGACAGTGTGATGAAGAAACCACACGAGAGAAACCAAGTCAAATTTGAGTAGAATTTTAGCTGTCGGAATACATTGGTCTTAAATATCACTCCATTAGGAATGTGACTCCCAGTATTGCCATAAAAGGAGCAAAGAAGTTCAAGTTGACTAATAGTATCATTTTTCTTGCATTCTGGATTGCAAAAATGGTATCTGTTCAAAACACTATGGGACAAATGCAAGTAATTCACAGAATAGTCACTAGCTATACAATAAATATCAATGAGTACATACATGATGAAATGTCTTTTAGTACTTGTGAAGCTGCTTAAATTGGAGTGCTACTGCTGTAAAAACAAGTGAGGGGGGTTTTAACTGAGTTTTATGAGGAATTGTACTTTTCTCTGAAGATGGTTATGCTTTCTACTTGAAGTATACTGTTGCCATGTTCCTAAGGGTACATGCTTTTTCTTCTACTGAACTTCTCACATTTTATCCAATTGATATACACAAATCCAGAATTTTTCATATTGTTTAAACTACTTCACTATATCAATTTACTCGTGCTATTTACAGTCAGTTTATGCCATGCCTTAGACATCCACTAGGTCCTAAGAGTTATATTAAGAGCAATGACAATAAAGGGACAAAACCCATTGTTTGTATTTTAGCAATGCTGATGGAAGAAATTCAGAAGTGGTCATTTTAGGTTAGAGTAAAATTCAAAAGATTAAAAAAAAAAAAACCAACAATGACACACTACAGAGGGCTTCCGCATAAGCAAAGGATCCCGTCTTTGAAAGGCATATACTCTGAAAAGGGAAGAAATTAACATTAACAAACACAAACAAAGACGACTGAATTAATAAAATGAAATACAAGCTCCTGAGTGTTGAGGTGAAAGGAAGGAATGTGCATATCAAAGCCCAACTTCCTGTTCTGGTGTTCAAGGAACTCACAGGTTTCCTCCAACCTACCTCTTTGATTCTATCTTGTACTGCACTCTTTGCCATGTGGTACCAAACAAGACCATCTGCCCTTCCCTAAAATTTCCCTGCAGACTCTGACCTCAGTGTGCATGCAAGTGATACCTTCTCAATTATTATTCTCTAATTCTGCCAACAGTTGCAATCCTGTCCATTCTTTAAGTCACAATATGTACTTCTTTGGAACACCTAGATATAGATTTGCTGCAGAGTTAATAAAACATAATGTCAGGGCTCCTCATTTACACAGGCCCCTTACAAGATCCCCAGAGGAAACTGGTCAACATGATCACATGATTATATGATTTTATGAACTTTATGTAAGTGTAATAGTTTAATTGTAATAGATTAATACTAACTCTTTCAACTCTAATGTCCCCTCTATCATAGTCTCCCTCCCACTGGGCAAACCTAGAGTGGCCAAGAGTATTTCTGGGATCCAGTTAAGGAGAAATTGAGTTGGGGATATATTTTATTTGAAAATTGTGGACTATATCTGTGTGGTTCACAGATACTGCTATGTATAGTTAATGTCATTCTGGTGAGGAATACAGATACATCCCTATTTCCCACTGTGTTAGTTCACCCAGCTTTGTAATACAAAAGGAACAGGGCCAGGTGACATAATAAAATGACTGTACTCTTTTTGGACCCAGCAACAGAAGGGTGTGGGTACTGGAAGATAAACATGATTTGAAATGTACAAAGCCAAAAGCTAGTCTATAGAAAATTCTTTTACTCACCTGATGTATAAAACTGTATATAATTTGGTATTCAGATAATTCAGTTCTAATACCTTCACAAATGGGAAGCTCTCTCCTATATGAAATATACTTGAAAATGCAGCATTGAATTAAAATTCCTACGCTAGTAAGACACAGACCGTAGTAGTTTCATAGATTACAAGTATATACATGTGAAATCCCATGTTTATACATTCCCAAATATATAAACAAAAGAAATTTGATTAACCATGCTAGAGCAAAGATCAAATTATCCATGTCTTCAATGTCTAAAAACTGATAAAGAGGTTATTAAAAATATGTAGTCAAAAATTTTAGGGGAAAGTATAATAGAGTTATTTTCAAACATTAATTAATATGTAATCAATAGTTATATTAGCTTTATTAAATTTATAAATTGTTATAGTTTTTCCTCATTCTAAATAAGCATTGATTTTTTTTAAATAAAATGTATGTTCCTTTTCTCAGATAGTGATCTCCCCAAATTTCATACATATAGAGCCCCATAAAATATGGATCTGCTTCTGTACCTTTTTAGGTTATATCACATCCTGCTTTGTCTTATGTGTATAACAATTTTTCCTGTATCCCTTTAATTGGCTCATTTAACAATATTTACTAAATTCCTAAAACATACTAGGCAGTCCTCTGGATACATCAGCACACAACACAACACACAAAGGTACTGATCTTGTAGAGCTTATAAACGGCTGGAGGAAGACAGATAATAAACAAGTACATGAATACATGTGGGCACTTCAGACAGAAATAGAGCAAGTTCTTAAATAGGAACGTGAGAGAGAGCGTGCCGGGGAGGGAGTAAGGTGCGGCACCATTGCATTGTAAGCTCTCCGATTGCAAGCAGCTCATCTTAGTCAATCACTTAGGATCCCCAGCAGAGTGGGTATTTAACAGATGCGTGCTGAATTGAACTAAACAGAGTTGCAGGAACAAAGATCAACCTCTAACTTCAGAAATCTTTGAAATCTGAAGTGTCCCAAACAAGTACTTTTTTTTTTTTCCATGAAAGGTGTCTATGCCCCCAATATGTAAATAAATTGCTACCGTCAGGTTTGTTTTCCTTCACCTAACACTTTTTTTCTTCAGCATCAACATTTATTTTAAAACAAACACTATTCACACTAATGCAGCATATGTTATCACCCTTGCAACTTAATGATAAACGAGCATAAAACTGACATCAACATCAGTGTTACACAATTCCAGTAGAGGCTCTGAAATATTGACTACAGTCTTGTCAATTACTGTGGTTTATGAAGGAATCTACTGCCAGGTCAGTTGATCTTTCAGTTTTCTATAGTTTACAGTCTTACAACCTAGATATTTATGAGTTTAATCTACATTCGTAAGATTTATAGCAACTCATGGAATAACTAGAAGGATAATAGTTGAGTTTACTTGAACAGATCCTTTGGAAGAGCTGACTTTTAAATAAAATTCTGAAATGCAGGAGATATGTAAATTGATAAACTGGTATAAAATGATGATTAAGATATTTATAGTAGGAAGATGGGCACATGGTTTTAGAAGGTAGAGATGGACATCCATGCATATCCATCTGCTAAGATTTGCTCAGCCAACAGGTAGGCATGAACCAAGTGATGACAGGAGAAAGTGACTGAGGAGACTCAGGAAAATGGTTAGAAGAACACTCTAAAAGGTATTAAAATGGGAGAGCTTTAATATCATGTAATCAAATAGCAGTGAGGTTTCCCAAGAAGGACAATCTATAACATTTTTTCAAGTACTGAAGAATTAGTTAAAATATATTTTGGAAAGACATTTGTAGCTTAAGGGTATATGAAAAATGTTGACTCAAAGAATAAATGGAGATATCCCAATGGTTTCTTTAGTAATTTCCTTATATAAGCCAACTAGTGAATCCTAATATATGTCCAGTGAAGGGAATTTGGCCTTGGAGGATTGCTGGATTCAGCATGGAGCTCATATGGGATGGTTCATTAGGGCAGCGGTTTTGATCTGTACCAAAGGTTTGTGAAACCTTTGTTTTGTCCTAAATTTTTGGCCTACTATTGAGTTGAGAACAGTCTCCTAAAGAATATTCACTAGCTCTTTGCAAGATGAGAAAGAGAATAGTCAGTAATTCCTTCAGGCCATTCAGCTGCAGTTGCAAACAATTACTGACAACATCAAAGTACTAAATTCAAATCACCAAGTCCTTTATGATAGATGAGAAACACCCAAAAGTCAATTTAAGGCATCTTGGGCACAAATCTATATGATTTATCAGTTGCATTTGAAACCTTTGATCGTTACATTTTATTGGACTATTCAAAGTCCCAGGCAGGACTGGAAGAAGTGGTACATTATGCAGCCACTGTTCTCTCTTAGGAACACTCAAAAGATGGTTTTATGCCAATGCCTGTGTACCCCAAATGTTGTCTTCTGTGCAGTAGCAAAGGAACCTAATGCCTCTCAGGCCATTTGGTTATTATGTGGAAAGCAGAGTTTCACTTAACAGTAGCTAAAATTCTATACAAGAGTCAATCCAGAAAACAACAGAAACTTGGTTTCCCTGGCAGGAAGCAAATCTAATGAAAGTGCCAGAGGAAAATCATACTCTATCCTGCCCTGCACTGCATGGAGACTTTTCCAACATTTGAAACCGTGGCTTGTGACCTCATTTGTTGAACCACAGCTACTCCTGGAGCCCAGGGATCAGTGTTGACCACAGGCACTCTTTACCTTATGCATCTGGTAGGCAGGGGTCATATTCTATCCACGATGTGGAACTGGCCCCAGCTGTCCAAGCCTTTGTGACCTCCCGTTAGATAAGTGAAATCTAATCCATCTGAAAGTATCCTGGAAGACCACCCAGGTGTTTCATATGGCTGCTGTCTCGCTACTAAATAGGTCCATTACACAAGCTGGAGGAAATTATACCAGCAGACTAATTCACCTGGTGGCATAGTGAGGCAATGATCCACAGATCATTATTGACTTCTCTGTGTAACCTCTGGCAGCAGATTCAATGTGCATCAAAATCCAAAGGCCACAGGTACAAAACGAGATTGTGCTTCTATGATTCTTCAAGAGAAGAGGCAAACTGCTCTAGCTAACAGCATTAAAGCTCTAACTTTCAAAGGAAAAGACATTTGGACATAGAGGACTTGCTCATGCTAAGTATGGGGACTATGGAGTTCGGTTTAAATTTAAAATAATTTCTACAAATAGATTTTTGAGAGTCACAGGAATGCCTGCGTTTCACATAAGTTAAATAAAATAAGTCAATGTTTGAAAATCCATGACTACTTTATGGGACAGAACAAGTAAATTTATATCACTATTTTTCCCACAGGTCCCAGGACTAAACCAAATTATAACAGAATAAGAGGTGTTTATTCACTTGAAAGTGATACTGTTTTATTTAGCTTATGTCACAAGCTCATTATACCAATAAGTGCTATATTATAATAGGTGAGTATTTATTATAACTGAATAGCATGAGCTGACAATATTGATAAGAAACCACAGAATAGCAAATTAAAAAATTTAGCAAGATTAGAGGGAATCTGATAACACAATTTAACAACACAGACCTACCATCCATGAAAAGTATTAAATTGTAGGTGTTGATGAAAGGCCAGTATCTAAATCAGCCAGTATTTGAACTTGTCAAATGGTTCTGGAGACAAGCCTCCTTTAATTTGAGATGAAGAACCATAATCTCATCTTCAGGTCTTTTCAGGGCAAGCAAACCAATATACAGTGCTGTTTTTTAAAAAGACTGACATAGAAAAAGGAGGAACTGCCCTTATAAGGTATAAATGAAAGTTCAAACATTATCACAACTGTCTTTGTACCAAGCTTGACTAGGTCACCTCATACTATGTTCTCTATCTAGATTGGAAAACACACACACCCACATACAGAGTTGCTTCTATTGATGATGTATTTGGGGCTCAGAATTAAACAGGTTGAATGCTCAGGTATGTAGTGACATTGCTCAATCATTTAATTTGTTCTTTCCGTGTTTACACAGTTACATGGGATGTGTGATGGGTATCTTTCTAGTTTGTGCCAGTCTTTGTATTCTTGAAGCCTAACCAATATTTTCACAAAAGACTTGTGATACTCCTTATCCACAGCCCCTGGCCATTTTCAAAAGTAGCTTTTAAATGGTCTTTGAAGAGAGAGAGAGAGAGAGAAAAAAAAACAGCACTTTGAGACTAGACTTACATGCCACAATAAAAAGACTTACTATCCAGCAAATGTTGGATTCTTTGTAAAGCATCTGAGAACACATTTTACTAGAGTGAGAAAATACATTCTTCTTTTGCATGGGAGGAGGAGCAAAGTCACATTACAAAGGGTCAGACAAATGAGGATGGGAGGAATCTGGGGCATGAAACAATCTACCACGGCTTCCATTACTAATTTCGTAAGCCCTTATGTTTAAAATACAGATTTCATAAACCCTTATGTTTAGAATGAATTTTGTTTCCTATCTAAAACAAACATATGGTATCAAACAGTCTTTTAATGCTCAGATTTAAATTAGTCTTAAAGAGATAAAAAGACTGAAATAGTTCTGCTATTTGAGCATGTTTAACGACAGCAATATTTATATAAACATATTGGCAGAGGAAATGTTACGTTCTCTGTATCTATGTGGGCCCACCATTTCATGTTAGAAGCAACACATTTACCTAAAACATTTGCAATATTGTATGTGAACATGGTGGACTGAACGATGAGACCTACTGCCAACAACTTTTCAGCATTCAAACAATTTAATTCTAACTTACTAAGGTGCCCGCCTCATGCAACCTAAGTGTATGTCAATGATGGCTTATTTTATTTATTTGCCACATGGTTATTGCTAGTTTGGGGCAAATATTCAGCAAAGATCCAGAGGGTACCTGAGTGCCAGATAGAGTTCGTGCTATTTTCTCTGAAGTTCACCTCAAGAGAATCTCTTGATCCTTAAAAGCAGAATTTTCTCATTTTGTGGGTTGCAATCCATACAAGAGTCTTAAAATCAATTTGGGGGTTATATCATGAATAGTATAGGAAATATCAAACTGTGTTATACATGATAAAGATATGCTTTGTTTAATAGAATGGTTATATACATATGTGTGTGCTGGGTTGCAATGTAAAATGCATTTTCTTGCTTTGAATCATAGTCGAAAGTGGAGGAAAAAAAAGACACCTTCAAATCTGCCTTACTAGAGGATGCTAAATAGCAGGTTTGCAACCCCGACTGGCTTGAGGAGTCTCTGGGGGATTATGAAGTTCTTAAGGAAACACATCTAGCTTAGGAATGGGTCTAATAATCTATTTGCAGAGCCCTTCTGGTTTTGGAGCTATATGTCCTGTTTAACATTTATTTTGCTTAGGCGTTTACTGGAAACTTGTTAAGTGCTAGAAACTGTGCTAAATCCTGGAGAAACAAGGAAATGTACTTGAATATGACACAGTCCTTGATGCCCAAAAAGCTCTGAAGAGACTGACACAGTAATATATAGGACAATGTCACTGAACATATTCAAGCAGTTACTGCAAAGTGCTGTAGGAACAAGAGTGAGAACCATAATTGTAACAGTTGGAGAGGGATTCGCAGGAGATTCGACACCTTAGTGGGTATTCACGTATTCATTCATTCATCCATCCGTCCACTCACCCACCTACTTCCTACTACCTTTTAAGGCACCGAGGTAGAAGTCTGGAGAAACTTAGATGACTAAGACAAGGGGACTATCTAAGAAGACCTCCAAACCCACAGGAGAAAAAGATACAGGACAAGGTAGGAAAGGCAACAGAAGTGGCAGGGACCAAGCACAGAGACCCCACAGAGCAGGCCTTACCTCTATCTGCTGGAGTTACAGGCTCCCTGCAGGAGGCGGGGGCTGTGAGTGGTGGTGGACGACGGGGGATAGCAGAGGAAGACTTGATACCCGAAACGAGCTAGTCCATATTTTAGACACAGCAAGTAAGGAGAACCAATCACACTCATATTTGTGAACATTTCAAAAACCAAATGCCACAAACATAAGGCAGTAGTCGAGAGAGGGGTTAGAACTCTAGCACTGGAGATATAATCAGATTTTAGTACTTTCTGCTTCAAATCTTCATGTCAGACCATTTCCATTAAAAGAAAAATTCTTTACCGAGACCCACAAGGCTATGTGATCTGGCCTTGATGCTCTCCCTCTCACTTGACTCCCCTCCCCTTGCTCACTACACCCCAGCCACCTAACCTTCTTTATGGCTCTGTATACCCCAAATGCATCCAGACTACCCTATTTGCACCATCTGATGGCTCTTCTGCCCTTCTCTCTCCTCTCAGAGCAATCGTCTCAGTTAATCTCTGTTCTTTGAACCTATTTAATTTTCTTCAGTGCAATGTTATTATCAGAAATACTCTGTACATCTGTTTACTTGTAAAATTTCAGACTCAGCCAGAATGAAAGCTTCTTAAGAGCAGAAATCTTGTTTACCTTATTCCTGCTGTATGTCCAGACTTTGGTAGACTGTGGGCACTGTATAAATATTTGTTAAATTAAGGAAAGAACAGAGAATTTGGACTGGTATAAGTTGAGCATTCAAGCAGGGATACAGGTGGGTATGAACTAGAATATACAGAATTAAATGACAAATCAGCAGTAGAGGTTGCTGACTCAACTAAAAAGGGCAGATACAAAGTGTATGTGTGTTGTGGGGTCAGGGAATTGGGTGGATGGGAGGGGGTAAGGAACGTGCAATAGTGGTCACCCTTGGGCTTCAGAGCCAGGTTGTTGTTAAACCCAAAGAGACTCTCGGCTTTTTACATTTCTGCTCAACAGGAACCTAGACCACTGATTCAGATCTATGGATACTGAAAAACAAGACATCTCACTGCTGATTCTTAAGTGTTTGCACAGTTAAAACAAGGCAGAGAATCTGGAAACCAGACCTCCCTTGAGAGTATCATGGCACTAATTCTGTTAACCATCCCAAAGTATCAGTTAAGGAAGAGAACAACAAAACATTTATTTATTCCAATCTCTTCTTCAAGGGACTGGTAGGAAACAACTCTTGCAAGATGATAAAAGTTATTCATGATGTTAGCAGCTGGCTATTTAGCACAAATAAAGGACACTGTGCATGTGTCATATGGGTAGTTCTGCAGGAGAAATGCTGACATTTTTGGCAATGATGGCAGTCCAAAAGTAACACAGCCATGGCAAGCCCATCTAACGGGTGCTGTGAATCACCCTGATTATGAGCCACAAGCATGCAATCACTGGCATACAGAAACTCCTGACTAATAGCCGTGAGCAGTTTGCCTTTGCTATCTAAGTGTCACAGACTGAACACGCTCTTGCCCGACCAAAACCCAGCATTAATACCTGAATCACAGTCTGGGGAAGTTCAATATTCCACTGCTGAGAAGAAGATAAACAGCAACAATACAAAGAAAGATGCAGCCCTTTTTAGTGCCACTAGTTAAACTGAATGTATTTAATCTTTCTCTTGCATCTAAAATGTCTGTCATCTTCTCTTGGTGGAATGAATGATATTTAAACACTCCTGCAGAAAGCTATTTTCTTGAAGGCTTTTCCACAGACTAAACAGTAAAGAGAATTAAAAACCCTGGTTACATTTAGCATCACAGGACACAAATCATTAGGTTGCTGGAGGGCATGATGTTCATGGTCCACGACCAGAGAAAAATTGCATGAATATTAGCAATAACACCTACCTATAGCCCTGAAATACACAACTAATTTCATAGTACGAAATATGTTTAATCTTCTCTGGAAACAAACGATGTGCTTCATTAACTATCATGGTGTGAATGTATTACATATCTATAGGGAAATTACCCATACCAAATGGTTACTTCTCACTTTGGTCCAACATGACAAGGAATTAAATCATAGTGTCCTATCATAAAAAGTTGAGAAGCATATCTGGACAAATGCCTACCTAACCACCACCTCCATTACTATAGCTATTAAGTCCTGTCACTTAGGAGAAAAATTAAATAGATATGAAGTACATTCTCAAGGAAGCATGAACCCCTTCAGAAAATAATGGTGAGACATATATGATCATCGCTACTCTTACCAAGAGCTCACCAAGTATCAGGCACAATTCTAAGTATTTTGTGTGTTTGTTAATCTTCACAGCAATTCTAAAGCTTGGGGATGACTATTACCCCATTGCATAGCTAAGGAAACAGAGACCAAGAGAAAGTTAAGTAATTTGCTTCTGGCCACACACCTACTATACAGTCAAACTGGGATTCAAATCTAAGCATCACCTTGGGAAGCCTGCACCCCTGTCCCCAAGAGCAGTGCAGCCCGCCCAGGAGACTCCGGTGAACAAATCAAGGCAGACGCTGTCAGACCGAAGTCCTAGTTTTGCTCATGTCATTCCACATTTGTTTTCTGAAGGAAGGACAGTGCAGTCATACTAAGAACATGAATGGTTGAATCCATTAATGCATCCTTTAAAGCAAGAAAGCCTTAAACCCTAAATTATATTGAAGTTGCAGAAGATATATGACCTTTAGAATTTTTCCCGGCTGCAGTATGGCATAGGACACCTAGCTATATAGTTAGAGTGCCATAATTAGGGTCCTTGGGAAACGGGAACAGGGTCAGGCTCACTGTAATCCTAGTCTTAATAATAATTAATAATAATAATAATAATACTAAAACCATGACAACACTGCTGCTAAAAATAAACACATGAAAACAAAGCAGATGATTTGGGGAAGGTATAGGTACTGAGAAAGCTGCAGACTCAGAGACCATAGTTACCAGAGGCAACTCCTCAGCTTTCTCTTTCTTCCATTTCCTTTGCGGGGAGGCCGAAGGTGAGGACCTGTCTAAACAGCATTGCTGCCATGGACAATTATTATTTTAATCGACATTGTGCTGTGTTAATGAGTGCCAACCATGTGCCAGATGGTGTCGAAAACAAAGCCTTCTCTGCAATCCCGCCCAGTGGGATCACCACCTCTCCTCTCTGTGAAAGCGATCACAAATGTGGTAATGAGCTAACTCCGATGCAACCGAACTTCTAATCCCCCCGACACTTTCTGATTGGGCGCTGCACCAAGATTTGGCATAGAAAAGGCACCTGGAGTGCTGTCGGATGATCTCTTCAGGGATAATGGACCAGGGAACTGAGCCTGTAATGATTTCATATCAGTTTGTTCAAGTTCAGTTGCTATTAATTGGGTTCAAGTTCAGCTCCAGTTCACACAATCTAAATAGCTGTTGAAACCAGCTTAATGCCTGGCACAGTATGTATCTTTGTAACTAACAAGAAGCAAGCAAAAGGGAAAGCTGTGGAGGGATGCCTTGTATAGATATTGTCTGGTGTACACACACAGTCTGCCTAGTAGACGTGTGAAGTAAAGGGAAGGAACCCAAGAGTGTCCTGGCTTGTTACAATTGTGCATGGTTATATAGCTTAACAAATGATAATATTCTAATGAGTCGAGCCTCAAACCTTTTTAAATGTAGTGAAACGTCTACATAATTTCTGAGAATAGCTACAGGCAAAACTCTGGCTTGAAGTTAACATGGTCTAAAATATAAACTTTCTCTGTATTTTCCAGCCACTTTTGCAATTCTAAGGCATTAATTCCACTGTAATTTAAGTAAAACCTGAAAAAGGTAATGTTTTAGACAAATTCATTGTTAAACAGAGAAAAGGAGAAATACTGCAGAGAAAAAAAAATCTATTTAAAAATAGAGATTTGCATACATTGTGGGAAAATCAATCCCAAATCTATTTTGTTCTAACCCATTAAGATTTACCCTAAGTTGGTTTCACTAGAATGAAATTTAAAATACATTTCTAAAGATCGTTTGTAGGAACTTTTTAATGAAGGCATTTTTTCACTTGATGTTGGCTGGCAGAGTCTGATCTCTGTTAGAATTCAGTCATAAATATTGTGTTTCAACATGGACTGGCTTGAGAAGATACTGATGTGTTATTTAATAAAGTAATAGGATTATATATTGAAGGCAATATGTGTGCATTAGACAGGATATATAACACATATCCACTTATTGTGACACAGTAATACCATTTAAAACAGTGTAACTAAACATAATCATTAGATTTAACGTTACTATATATTTATATTGTTAAATCTAACCAATGAAACAAGTAGGTAATTATTAAAAACAGCAAATTATGAATTGAATTTATTTGGAAAAGGTAGCAAGATATTTTAGATTCTTACATTTTTATTTTCTCTAAGTAAGAAGCAAAAGGCATGTAATTGGTATAAAGAATTTAGTACCCTAACAATGCACCTGAACTGTAGTAAATTGTATGAATAAAACATTCCTGGGCTATGGAATCAAAAGGACTTGAATTCCCTGTATTCCTACCTATTTCCTCAATATATGACTAGGTCAAGCTCCTGAACTTCCTTGAGTCTCAGTTTCCTCATGTTTATTGTAAGAATTTTAAAAAAAGAAAAGGCATACAGTCACTGAAAAGACTGAGTGAGTAAATGTATGTGTTTGGCAATGCCTCCAGTAACAAGTGTTGTCCCCTCCCGCTTGCCACACAGGAATCCAGCGTACTCTGGTTCCATTTTGTAGTCACTCTTTCCAAAGTTCCCACTTCCGGAGGCAGTCTAAGAAGCTGCTGAAAAGTTGAACCAAAAACGTGAGACAGTAATCTGTGGCCCGTTGCTTGCCTAGAATCAGGAAAACCTACAATATGTAATCTGCTTGTCATTTATAATAAATTTTACTCTTTTATAACAAAGTCTAAATAATTATTTTATCCTACATTCCAGCTACTCATATAATCTGTTCCCTAATCCTCGGGAGAGTTTTAAAGCTGGGATTCAGCCAGCGTGGATGCATTTCTATCGAACTACCGACACAAACTTTTTCAGGACACCTCTCCCATTGGAGACCTATCTACATGGGTTCATGAAATCATTCACATTTGCTTTATTTGCTGTAGTAGAAATTTGCAGTTTGGGGGCAACCTATTGGCAACTGTGCTTTTTTTGCCCTTCTGTCACCTATCACCTTTCTCTGAACTCTGTCACCCTTTCAGCAGAGGCGCTCTGAGGCAAGGTTGCTTAGGGAGTCCCTTCCTGGTCAAATTTCCAGTTCAAGTAGTTTTGGTCTCTGAAGGGATGGCCTCTAGTGAGACCTCACTTCAAGCTGATGACTCCCACCTGTTTCCTATTAGCCTGCCCATATTAACCTTTGCCTTGTTTGCTTGACTTTGCCCATCTCTAATTTCGAATTGAGTGTTCAAGGACAGAAATGGAGTACAAAGCTCCAAAAGACTAACCTTGAGGACAACTCAACAACAGAATCCCTAAATGAAGTGCCCCACCCCTAAAAGCCCTACGGTTTTAAAATTTGGAGGGAAATGCCTCTTTAAGTCAATATAACCCACCTGACTTTGAAAACACAGACCAAGTTTCAAAAATAATTTCATATATAACAAATCCCCTGAATATAATAACCATAGATTAGCATTCCCCAGATCCTTCATAAATTATCAATTCTCTAAAGACATATTATAATTGTAAAAGCAGTCTTATCTGGAAATAAACTTATTTTTATCTAAAAATATAAAAACTCTTCTTCTTTTGTATTAATGAAATTATAAGAGAATATTTTTTCCTAAGGCCAATAAGAACTTGTCTGCATTTATGAAATTCTAAGAGTTTAAATGAAAACAGAAGGATAATATTTTGATTTAAATCAACAAATGTACACTAAGCATCTATTATATTTCTGATTTTATAGGCAATATTAACTAGTATAAACCCACCTCTTTCGCTTAAGGAACACACTGGGGTACTTGAAACCACACATACAATAATGCGGACACTGCAAGATGATTTTATCACGAAGTACAAAATTGAGTAGTGCAAACCTTCTAAGTGCTACCAATGCTGTCCAAGAGGTCAGAAGAGTGTGGGGTGAGCAGGTGGGCTGGATTTCAGCCAGTCTTAAGGAATTGGGACAGACAGAGAAAATAGCAGAAGTATTCTAAGTGAAGGGAAATGCAAAGCCAGTAACAGAGGCAGAAATGACCACAGCAAGTAGAGTTGGGAAGGGGCGGGTAGGAGGAGTGAGTAGACCCAAACCACTTGATTAAACTGAAGAAGCAGCTTAATGCTAGTGATACCGAGTGTGTGAGAATGAGCTACACTTTCTACCTTTCCATGAAGGACAGTAACTTTATCACCATTGAGGCTAGTATCATGGCCATAATCCAGAAAAATAGGCTCCATGGAACACCGTTCTGCCTACCATGCTCTATCTCTTGGTCAGTTTTTTAAGCAACTCTGATTTCTACCTGTCCGCCCGATAGGCTTTTCTCCCTCTGTACTTTCTCTCAGTTTTTGTCTTTGTCACTCTGACATCTGTCTTTCAAAAACCATCCATTCTAGCTTCAGGGAAATAAATGCAAAGTAAACGAGAATGAGGTACCACTTTACACACACTAGGATGAACATCATCAAAAAGAGAGATAATAACACGTGCTTATGATGATGTGAAGAAACTGGAATTCTATACACTGCTGGTAGAAATGCAAAGTGGTATGGCAGCTATGGAAAACAGCCTGGGAGGCCCTTAGGTGGTTAACTACAGAGTTGACATGTGATCTACCAATTCCACTCCTAGGTATTTATCCAAAAGAAATAAAAACATGTCCACATGAAAACTTGTACATAAATGTTTACAGCAGCACTATTCATAATAGGCAAATAGTGGAAACAATTCAAATTTCCGTAAACTGATGAATGGATAAATCCCATGTGGTATATCTATAAAATGGAATATTATTTGGCAATAGAAATGCGTGAAGTACTGTGAAGTACTGACACTTGCTACAACACAGATGAACCTTGAACTATTACACTCAGTGAAAAAAGTCACAAAGGATCACTTATTAATTCCATTTACATAAAATGTCCAGAATAGCCAAATCTATAAAAACGGAAAATAGGTAAGCGGTTGCCTAAGGCTGGGGCTGGGCTGGGCGTAAGGGGATCAGGAGGCGATGCTAAGCGGTACAGCGTTTCATTTCGATGTGGTGAAAATGTCCTAAAATTGATTGTGATAACAGTTGCACAATTCTGCGAATACACTAAAACCACTGACTTAGACACTTTTTTGCAAGTCCATGAAATTTCCATGTATTTTATAGTTTTATGTCATACTAATTCAAATGCATTTCTCTACAACTACTCTAACACAGCTCCTTTGGAATTATGTCCATCATTTGTAACATGTGACTTTACCAAAAGCTTTGATTCTAAAACGAATATAAAATTCAAATGATTAACTTTTAGAATGCATGCCATAAGAGAGAAAGTCATCAGATGATGGTTGGGGCTATTAATTTCCGGCAACGCACTTTGTTGAAATGTTTCTTCTGATACAGCAGTTATAAATTTGAACTTTCATAAAATGAGGCCAGAACCAAAGGATAATAAAGGAAGCTTCTGCAGCCTACGCCTGCTATAGGCCTAAACTTCTGACAGAAGCAAGGTAAACATCTTTCCTGCAAATTAAGTAGGTGTCTACTATTTCCATGTGGCTGAGCTTTCAGTGATAGGTGCTCAAGATATATCATTACTCTATGTACCATCTTGGCTCTGATTGCAATAATTATACCCAAAGAGTTCAATGCCCAGCCAAGTTTAAAGGTGAAAGAACACAAATTGGTACGGTAATGGGTAAAAGCAGACTGTAAGACACAGGTTGGATGTGCTACTGCAGCCTTGTGGGATGTTTTCTTCCACAGAAGCCAAGTGAAACAGTCCTGTTAAGACACTCAGCATGGTCTGGCAGACCCACAACAGCCCCTCACCGCTGTCCCGTTCCCCAGCCAGCTCTGGCTGCTCAGGCTCAGCCGGCCAGCTAGGCCCCTCCCCTGCCTGAACTGTATTCTTTAAATGCATATTTGGTATGTTATGAATTACATCTCAAAAAGCTATTAAATCAAAAGAACCATTCATTCTGATGAATTCAGGTAAAAAAAAAATCACTTTTATTGTATGATTCATAAAGTCCTAGCTTCTTAGAACTGAGGTGGGTGTTGCAGGTGTGGGCTAGTGATAGAAACTTCTTTAACAGCATAATTTATTGGCCAAGCAAAATATTGCATGAAAGACAATAAATAAAACAGAAAAAAACAATATTTTATTAATCTGTGCATTCATTTTTTAGTTATACAGCTAAGTAAAATTGGTAACCTTTTGGCCAACTTCGCAATATTTAATTACAGGTTTAGGTCAGGAACAATGAGAGTTCTCCTGATGAGGCAAATTCTAGGTATACAATACATTTATTTAGGCACACATATTATTTTTATTATACCTTTCAAAAGCATTTAAGTCAAATGGTTCTGGAGGCTTTGCAAAAAGATTTGATTCTCCAAGAGATTAGTTGAAAACATTTAATCTTTTCCAATGCTTTTAGTTTGTAAATGAGAAAATGGGCTCAGACTAACTGCCTTAGTCATAGGGATAATAAGTTTCAGAATGTTGGTCCTCTTAACTTCCATCCTTCTTTTCAGATCTAATGATAACATTTTATATTCTGGATATTAAGGAGAAGCAATTAGGCTATGGAAAAATAAGTAGATATATGTACACAGATCAATCACACCTATTTTTCACTACACAGAACATAGTGATAAAGAATTCCCAATCACTCATTTTTGTACTCCTAGTGCTTAACATGGTACCTCGTAACAGCATATGCTCACTAAACATTTACAGAATACCTGAATAAACTTTATCCTAGCATTGCTAAAAAACATAGATTTCCAAACCAGAGTTCTACTCCCTTATCTCTAACCACCTAAATACCACCTCTGCATCTTTTTCCTCTGGTCAGCTCCACTTTTGACTTCACTGTTCCTGTCAACTGTTCAATCTTTCTGCTGGCCACCTGATGCCAAAGCCAGGATTTAGAGAGTAACCTATACAGGACACTTTAGTAGCATCTAGGACAACTTCTTTTAGGCATCTGAGGTTAAGAAGATATCAAGTCATTAAGCAAATCATTGACATGGGAAGGACAGGAAAGAGGGCTTAGATAAGCATGAGATAAAAGCCCCTTGGTGAGACGGTAAGCAAAGCCATGCAAAATGACAAGATATTATTTAAGACAGTGATCCAGGCTAGGACAGGTGTTCATACAGATGGAAAACAATGAGGCACTGATAAGATGGTATTGGAATTTGAGGTCAGGGAATGGTTACTCTGTAAACCATGAAAAAAAAACAATTCATAATAGATGAGTTTAGCCATCTGCCAAAATGTCCTCAGCCAAGTAAATGATGGTAGGACAACCAAGCTGTATCTTCAAAAGCAAGAATTGAAATATGACTAAAATGAAAAGAAAATGTTAGTTTATTCCTTTTTTTTTTCCTATAAAGACATGACATTTTTGGTAACAATAACTACTATATTTCATTTGTTAGTGAATGTATAATATTCTGTCTGTGCCACTGAACTGACCCAACTACCTTAAGTATCTATAACCTTATGCTACATACCTGTAGGCCAGGCACTCTATTACACAGTTTATATCCCATTGATGAACTCCACAAAGGCAGGGATGATTACTGTGTTTGACAGAGGAAGAACCTAAGACACAGAGAAGATACATAATCTGACCAACATCTCAGAGGTCACATGCTGCAGAGCTGAAGATAGAAACCAAGTCTAACTCCCAAGCCTGTATTCCTTCCTCTACACCGTTTCCAGGCACAACTTCTCTCTAAATCAGGGATCCCCAGCACTGGTCTGTGGCCTGTTAGGAACCGGGCCGCACAGCAGGAAGTGAGCAGCGGGCAAGTGAATGAAGCTTCATCTGTATTTGCAGCCACTCCCCAGTGCTGGCATCACCACCTCAGCTCCACCTCGGATCATCAGGCATTAGATTCTCATAGGAGCACCGGTCCCTGGTGCCAAAAAGGTTGGGGACCACTGTGCTAAATAGAAAAATGAGGAGTAGGAGGTGGCAGGGGCTGGAGAGAAAGAATTCACAGAATATTTGCATAGCTCCAAAGAGAAAAAAGATGCTCTACTTCTAAACATATAACAGTGAATGCTTAGATAGAAAAATCTTCCAGTAGAGAAGAGTAAGTAATTCATCAGACTTCCCAAGCTCAATGGAAATATCCCTTATAAATAATCAATTCCCTTTGTTTTAATTCTTTTTGCACAGAATAACCTTCTGCCCTACAATTTGGTCCCCTGAGTAGACATCCCTGAGCAGGCTAACAACCAGGTTTTGAGACAAATATTTCCCCTGCATTAAAGTGATCAAGTGTTTTAAGGTTCATAAAGCCATCTCTCACGAGTTTTAGATCTTAGAGCCTGTTCGTCTTTGAAAAAATTAATAAAATTGCACATGTTTACCCTAAAAGTAGAGAGGTCCATTTAATATAGAACTTTAGAGTGATCAAAGGAATTTCACATTCACTCCATGCCGCAATGAGGTTAACATCTCTTAAATACATCCCTCTTCCATTTCCACTGATACCACCCTAGGTTTAGTTATTTTTAGAGCGGGGAGTTCCAGACAGTGTATTGTTTTGTGATTTGCCAGAAGTAGTAAGTCCAGGTTTAGAGCCTCCTCACTTCTTTACTTTAATTATGTTAAAATAAAAATGCTCTGTTGGTTTTCCTACTCTGGTTTTTTTGTTTCTTTCTTTCTTTCTCTCTCTCTCTCTCTTTTCTTTCTTTCTTTCTTTCTTTCTTTCTTTCTTTCTTTCTTTCTTTCTTTCTTTCTTTCTTTTCTTTCTTTCTTTCTTTCTAACATGAATATTAACAAACATAGAATCGAATCCTTCCTGCCACACTTATGAAATCTGCATGAGCCTGAGCAAGTAACTTAATGTTTTTATACCTCAGTTTATGATGAATGTCATAATGATGACACTCATCGATGAGAATTGTGAAGACAAGGAATTCCTACAAAGTGCTTAGAATACAGCCTAAAATGCAGTGCTTATTCAATATATTTAGCTATCGAGTTAGTTTTTTTCTTCAACCACCTTGCATACTTTTATGGCCCCTATTCATTTACAACTTTGGATATATCTTGATAGCGTGGCACCCAACACTTCTACAATGTGATGTCAAGTACTTATGCTTTTCGACTTACAATGGGGTTGTGTCTTGATAAACTCATTGTAAGTTGAAAATCCAATAAGTCAAAAACGTATTTCATATACCTCATCTACTAAACATCATAGCTTGCTCTAGCCTACCTTAAATATGCTCAGAACAGAATTTAAAAAAAAAAAAAAAACAGGCAACAAAGACGCTGTAGCGTATCAGTTATTTAATCTCATGATCTCATGCCTGACTGGGAGCTGCAGCTCGCTGGCACCGCCCAGCATGAGAAAGTGTCACAATGAGCATTGTTAGCCTGGGAAAAGATCAAAATTCAAAATTCAAAGTACAATTTCTACTGAATGTGTATCATGTCCCACCATAACAAAGTTGAAAGATCTTAAGTGAACTCATGCTAAATTGGGACATCTGTTCAAATCTATTTCAGAATGTATACGAGGTTGATATGGGCTCTCCTCCAATTATCCCAACTTTCTCATCTCCTTTGAGCTTTTGCTCAGACTATCTGGTTCATTTCTTTCTATTCCCTACTATTTTCTGATCCCTTTCTTAAATCTCAACCACTCCATAAGTTACACCTGTAACTCTGTAACCCCCAGTAAATTTTTGCTTCTCTGGACTCTTAAGATGTTTATGAGAACCATTAAGAAGTTACTCATATATACATTGTATTTAAGTTTTCAAGTGTAGAGTGCTTGGCCAGGTAAGAAGGTAGGCTATGAAGAGAGAGCAGTCTGGGGTTCAGCTACACAGTAAACACATTCTACACATCTAAAAGGAAGTAGTGTTGAGTCCAGAGAAGCCAGAGACAATAAACACAGCAGATAAGCAGGCACCATGGGACTAATCAATGTCCTGAAAACCACACCCCCCCCCCCAGAACCCTATATTTGCAGAAGAAGTGATGGCACCTAGAGGTGGTTCCTAGACTCCTTATTCCCATGAGAATCAGAGTAACACCATATTCATTTTCTTTATATGCTGGAGTTCTGAATACTATTTCCTTTTGAAAAAAAAATCATATAGGCTAAATAGTGTCTGAAAATCGGTAGGCTAAATAACCATTCATATCTCTAATAGCTGCTGAGTGCCTGCTCTGGGCAGGATCCTCATCTGGGGAATGAGAACTGGGGTTGTGTCCAACATGTATGGAGGCCAGTGTGGCTGTAGCATGAAGCACAGGAGGAAACGGGCATCGGATGAGCCCACAGAGGTGGGCAGGGGTCAATACAGTTAGGTGTGCTAGCTAGGGAGAGATTTGAATTTCATTCTCTGTGCCAGAATAGGCCAATGTAGTTCTCGGCCATTACAGTTCTCAGTGCCAGTATCCAATTCGTGAAATATTTTAAATTCTACAATTATATGTTGTATAATTTAAGCTGCTCTGTGGCAAATGGACTGTAGGGAGGAAAAAGGGGATAATTATAGTTGTGCTGGAGAGAGATGATGGTGGTTTGGCTTAGGCAATGAAAGAGACAGTTTTGAGACATATTTTAAAGACAAAACCATTTTTTTTCAATTTTTCATTTCCAAATAAATTAACTTAAGTCTAATTGTTAGGAGTAGGGAACTCAGAGTATAGAAATGCTTAGGGCAGGCAGGCAAGACTGGGTTTCAGAGGTCAGCAAGCGAGCTTAGATTATAAGGCTCACAATCAAGAAAATATACCCATTCTTTGGTGCATTTACTCCTCGTTTACTGAATGGATACATGCAGGCACCGTGAGGGGTTCTGGGCACCAAGTCACATAGGGCCAATTGTTCAAGTCTAGGTAAGAAACCCAGTGTATACAAATAGGTTTCCAACAGCTGGAGTGAAAAACTATGGATGCAAAGGACAAATCAGTCAACATTCTTTTTTGTACCTCAAATTTGATCATTCATTAATTCATTTATTTCATGTATTCACTTCCTCAATATTATTCAACTCAATATTCGACATTATTGAGTGTTGAAATTCAAGGCTGGATCAAACCAAGATGATTAAGACACAATTTTTATCTTCCAGGAACTCCATTTGCATCTTGCTGAGGAGAAAGACATGTAAACATGTTACTATCATATAAGGTGCTAAAATAAAAATATACACAACTAACTGTCCATGGAACACAGAGAATGTGACCTCTGCAAGCTATAGCACAGTCCTACATACATTAGGGCCCGGAGATAGGCCCATTCCTCCTGACCAAAACATACTCAGCTTAAATTCCAGTTCTTTACAGAGGCCTTCTCTGCATCTCTCATTAAATTTCATTCCCTGAATACTCTGGCCTTTGTGGCACCTTTCAGGGTTGCAGTTGTATGTTTATTAAATGTATGCCTCTTCCACTAGACTATAAGCAGTATGAGAGCAGAGCTTGTGTCTGCCTTGTTCTCCACTGTATTTTCCATGGCTGGCACTGTGCTTGGCCCAGGAGAAATGCTCAATAAATAATAGTTTAATAAGTGATATTTTTAAATCCAAGATAATTGTGGGCACATTTGGTTAGAGAATCCTAAGCAACCTTACAGGAAAAACTGTTTTCCGAAGCCTACAAGTAAATGTTGATGAATAACATTGCTTAGGTATCTTCTCTTCAGCCTGCAAACTGGAGCAACCCAGTTGTGAATTAGATACCACTCCTTTTGTCGCAACTATCCCTTCATGCTCTGTACCTGAGAACTACAGATAAGAAGGTAGTTCTACCCTGTGGACTTCAATAACTGTATGTGTGACAGTCAGACATCAGAATCACAAATGCAGAATGACAGAAATCTACTTGCACCTGCAGAGAGGTTAAAACAGCTGTGGTCGAAGTCCAGCTGTCAGGAAATTTCTGGGTTTGCAGACTTATTTGAAAAGGACATAAGGAGTCTGGTTGATGTTAGTGACAGGATGCAAATGAAGCTACTTTTATTTTTATTTAGTGTATGGTTTAACACATACTTTAAAGTAGCAGCCTGTGACTAGGAATACAGGAAGCCTTTCCTAAGAATTCTCCAAATTCCAGGAGCAAACTTGGTTAGCAGGGCAATTTAAACAGCTAAGTCTGCAGCTGGGTTGTTGACAAGGTGAACTTATAGCCACACAGAAAAGGATGGAAAGATAAAAAGATAGATCAAATACCATCTCTGTCTACAGATTTCACAGTAAGGTGACACCTTGGTTCCAAAACTGTCTAAATTGTTCTACTGCTTAC
The DNA here is from genome assembly GCF_014176215.1 of Rousettus aegyptiacus. NCBI lineage: Eukaryota > Metazoa > Chordata > Mammalia > Chiroptera > Pteropodidae > Rousettus > Rousettus aegyptiacus. The sequence continues at coordinate 24,126,725 of NW_023416295.1, forward strand.
TTCCATGGACTGCAGAACCATGACTGTGACAGCAGAGGTCACGTCTCTTCCCACATTGCAATATGAACTCTGGCCTGGGCCCCCGTGTTACCTCCGCGGTAGCTCATTTAAAATGGTCTTCAGCCTCTGATGGTGACCATAGACCTGCCGATGCTGGTTCACAGCACTGTCAATCACTTCTCAAGAAGCAGCTGGGAATTTTTTGTTTTGCTCCATCAGTTCCTATACATTCCTGAGTCTTGCAGCGAGATTAGATTTCTGACTCTTAACCTACCCTGTACCCACCTTCAGTATTAGGCAACTAATCCCAGTTCTCTTCCCATGGTGAGTCCCACTATACCAGGGGAAATGCCTCCCTCCCCCACCCCCTCACCCCCACCCTATAGGGGACATTTGACAATGACTGGAGATATTTTGGATATCATTGATGTAGGGGTAGGCATTGCGGTGCCACTGGTATCTAGTGGGTAGAGGCCAAGGATACTGTTAAACAACCTACGATGCACAATGCACAGGACAGCCTCTCCACAACAAGTTAGCCGGTCCAAAACGCCAATAATCCCAAGGTTGAGAAACTCTGAACTATATCACAGGACACACAAAGGAGGAGGAGAACATGTTCTCTACTCCAGAAAATTAATTTTTTCATTGGGGATAATGGCATTTACACACAAGACAGTCCAAGGGAAAAAAAGTTTCAAATACATAAAAATAACTATTTTGAATAATTAAACTACAGTTATAAATTATGAATACTAGAAGAAGACAGATGAACAAAAGAGGACCATAGAAAGTAAATATGAATTGGCATCTGAAGTACAGACAATACGAATCACCCTAGGATATGGCTTTGTGCCTGCATGGGGAGGTCTTGGATGAGAAGCTGTCACCTGACTCAGGGAAAATACATTTGGTTCTTAACTTATGTTGGAATCAAGAAGGGACAGGCAGCTTCCTAGCCTGCCTAGGGAGGGGCAGTGCGTGAGCAGAAGTCAAAGACACAGAAAATACTACCTAGATTTTAGGTCCATCAGCGAAAATTTAAAACCTTATATATATCTTACTCTTCTGCTTATGCTAGACAAGTAAAAGTTACTAATTTTAGAAATGCTATATTTTGGAAGTACTTTCATCTAGGAGTTCAGGACAGTTACTCATGTGCCTGCGATCTAGCGGTGTAATAAATTACCCACGGAAGGACTTCGGCGGGTTCACCTTGAGGTATTGTAATAAATATTTCCAACTTGTTTACAGCTTTCTTTCCATGATCCAAACACTGAAAGGAACAGGCAGGTTTAAACATTGAAAACTGAGGATAAATACATATATATTTAAGTTATATATATGCAATTAAAACATCTTTTATGAAGTTGTGTGTATTAAGCTATCAAATGTTTATGACTGGCACTTTTAAAGAACAATCCAAAATAAATAAAAAATCCTTGGATTTTAAGCTGATTCTCTAGACATTATAATACTGACCACTCCCTTCTATTCTTATCTCCTTGTAAATCTACATTTTAAAGCAGCCAGAAATCAAGGGTATAGTGGAAAACAAAATCCATTCTATTCTCATCACAACAGCTTTGAGCAAGATAAGCTGATTAGTCTGTTAACATGTTGAATTCTTCCTCTAAAAGTAAACTTCTCAGGAAACACTATTTGTCAAGGTATGCATTAGAATTATACAAGGAGAAAAAAATACATATTAACGATAGGCTAAATACAGAAATTCATCCATCCCAAAACATTACCACAAAGACAGCGAACTAGTAAAAATGATATGAAGACAGAGACAAAACTGGAGAGAAAATGAGAGCAGGTGAGTTATACCAACAACATGTTGGAAGATGGCAAGTGAAGACATGAGTAATTATCTTACCAGATGGGGGAAAGCTGAGGCCTAAGATACCACAGGGGTAGCAAAGTCAACTGAAACCACAAAAACCCAGCAAAGCTTGAGAACTGAAGGAACCAAGTAACTCTAAAGGCCAGCTGGGGGTGCTGATGCAGGAAGACTGATAGAAAACTTATCAAATGTCCAACTGGGTTCTGCCCCATGTTCTTCCATCAGTCTGGGTGTTCCAGAGATTGGCCCTCCCTTTCTCTCACCCTCACACACTTGAGAGTTACACTCACTGAACAAGCAGACCAAAGAGCACCTACCAGTGAAATGCCAGGAATAACTGCAAAGGATGGGTATGAAGCACTGTGTGAAAACCAGACAACTTAGTAAAAGTCTCCTAAATAGTGAGATCCCCTTTCTCTCTTCCCATGCAGGTTCCCAAAACACTGACATCCAGGTTTAATGATCTAGGCAAGGCGCCCGGAAGAAACTTCTCTGCGAAACTGAAAATAGATTCACAGTAGAGCCTGCCTCCCTGATGGGCTCCAACAATCTCTGCTTCTTGGATTCACACTCATGTTTCTTCCCACACCATACTAGAATTAGTCTACGTGATGAGCAAAACATGGAGGAAGTACTGGTATGCCATTTCTGAGATTAGATTATAAAATTGCATTTCATTTGAGGCATGCTCACTTGCTTTTTCTCTTAAATCATTCATTCTAGGGGAATTCAGCTGCTGTGCCCTAAAGAAGCCTTGTGGACACATCCAAGTGGTGAAAGATGGTCAACTATCATGTCAGTACGATCACGTAAGTGCACTTAAGAATGAATTTGCTGACCTAGTCAAGCCTTGAGGTGACTGCTGCCCCAGCTGACAGTGTAGCTATAACCTCTTGGAAGACCCTGAACCAGAATCACCCAGATAAGCTGCTGCTACGTTCTTAATAATGAGACTATGTACAAGATGATAAATGCTTATCTTCGAAGCCGCTAAATTTTAGGTAATTTGTAGATAACTAATATAGGACCTGTGAATAAAGACATTCAGGGAACCCAGTGAAAAGGTTGGATTTCTGTCCAGTTAGTGTAAGGTTGGTACCAGCCTTGGAGATGCTTCCACCACCACCAGACTCTGTACAGAGAGCCTGCAATCAGCTTTTTAAGGAGATTCTTCTTAGATATGAATAGATAGCTGAGGATGACAAAAAAATTGAGGGGAAAAACCTCCAAAATAAATAACCGAACAATCAGAAGGAACACAAAAGTAACAGAGAAAACATGAGAACTGAAGACTTCCTATTGAAGACAAAAGATACTGTATTCATAATATAAAAAGAGCATGATATAAAAAGGAACATTCACAAAACAAGAAAATGCTCTTAGAAATTAAGAATGCAACGACAGAAATAAAAATGAAATACAAATGTGTTAAAAGACAAATGTGAGGGAATCTCCCAAAAAGTAGTACGGAGAGGAATAAATAGAAAATGAGAAAACATAAAAAGTTGGAGAATCGTTCCAAGATTTTTAGCCTCCAATTAATATAGAATTCCAGAAAGACAAATATAGAGAAAATAGAAAGAGATCTTAGTTGTTAAACAGATGATCTAAGACAGGTTTCCAGAATTAATGCATGAGGTTCTACAATAAAAAGTCCTACTGAGGGTCCAGCTCAATGAAAATACATACACTTATAATGCATACTGTGAATTCTCAGAACACTAGAGGTAGAAAGAGGACCCTAAAAGTTTTCAGAGAAAAAAGAAATGCATGCACGGGATCTAGAATGAGAATGGCACCACACTTCTCTAAAGACATGTGGAACGCTGGAAGATAAAAAAGCAATGGCTTCACAATTCAAAAGTAAAAAGATTTCCAGCCTAGATTACATGTACATGCAGCCAAACTAAGTCAAGTGTGATGGCAGAATGAGGCCTTTTTTTTTTTTTTAAAGAAAGGTAAGATCTCGAAAAATGTTTGCTCTTATGCAGTCTTTCTTAGAAAGATACTTAAATGTGTGCTTTACAAAAATGAGGGAATAAACTAAAGACCAGAAAATGAGAAATCCTGATAAAGAGGGGGTTCAACCCAGGAGGTCAAGGGAAGTCTCCACATTACAGTTGTGCACAGAACTCGAGACACCAGAACAGACGGAAGGAAGAGGATCCAAGGAGTGACTTTAGGTGAAACTGATAGACTGACATACTTGACCATATTTGTGGGCAATTCCATACTTCTGTTGGAAATTTTTTAATGAAAATGTTTTATTAACATGTATTGCTTTAGAAAAGCAGCATAGTGAAGGAGATACAACCATAATGCTCTACATGCTCTGTACTATATACACATGCGTACATATTTACACATGCACATATATAAAGAGGACATAATAATATAAGTACAGTATAGACTGAATCCAAATTTTATTTTAAATATTTAGGGAAAATGATGGCGGCGGGGAGGAAATAACTGAGAATGGTTGGTTTGAGAGAGTTTAAATCCCCATCTTCTTAATTAGGAACACAAAAGATAAATGTCCCAAAATTGAAAAAATAGATAGACCAAAAAGGGCGCAAGCCTTCTATTTAGAAATAGGTTAGCATTAGGAGAAACATCCAAAAGGATTGTGACTAGATGTCTAGAAAGCAGGAATGAAGGCTGGGCTACTGTTTTTCATTAACTTTTGAGATAGTACTGGACCTTTTGACCTTTGTATACTTTTATTAGAAAATTTTTTTAAAATATGATAAAAAGCTCTAAAATACAAGGCAAACAAAAAGAAAAAGAAATTATGATATTCACATGAGTGAAGGGGAATATGAGCTTTAAAGTACTAAATATGATAAAGTGAGATATTAGGGAAAAATAAAAGGTATAGCCTCCTCACAATGCCCACTGAGATATACTGATCTTGGATTTGTATGTGCCTTGAAACAGAGCACTTTTTTATTTTTTATTTTTTAACATATGAGATGAGTATCAACAACAACAAATAAATATAAAGAAAAGTAGAAGATGCACTAGTGCATTCTCATGTTACTGATCCTGGATTTTTTTAAGGAATGAGAACTGGCTTCAAACTTGGAGGCACATAGTAGTTCAAGTAAAATCTTTCATTTCTAGCTTGTTCGATGCGTTCTGATATGCTGAGTATTAAATAATGCATAATCTTAGTAAAGGAATATCACAACTATTTTATAGGCACAGTCTTTTTTTTTTTTTTTTTTTTTTTTTTTTTTTTTTTTTTATGGAAGGCAGTTTCACACACATGAAAACCAGCCCTTCTAATGAGAATATTTCTAGGATTCCTTTAATATGAGTATTTGATAAAGGTAATGAATTCCCCCTCCCTACCTTCCGAATAAATTTGCTTTTTTCCTTTTAAACCAAAGATATGTGCCTTTCTCTGCCATCAACTCCGTTGAACTTTGACATTATTATTAATATTTTTAGAGGTGTATTTTTTTGAAAAGTACAATTCCTCCCTTGTGACTTCTACTTGATTGCTCTACTACTGTATTTTCCAATTCTGAATAATAAATGAAAATCGGCTTTGTACATCCCTAGACTAAATAAACTGAGAGATAAAAGAGAGATATAAAAACTAACAATCCTTTAAGTATAGAATAGGGCAAAAAAAAGTCTTTCTTAAATCAATTTAAAACTTGCTAGAAATGATATGTCAGATAAGAAGAAGTTAGATTTTGTTTCAATAATATACCACATATGGCATTTCTGTGTGCATCACAGACATTGTAAAACTTAGTCCCTGATTTAGAGATGATAGTTCTTTCTATCTGAGAGATTAAGTGATTTTCCTAGTTGACACAGAATTCAAGTATGTAAGTCACAGAGCTATTGTTACAATTAAGTACACAACAGAAGTTTCAGAAAAGAACATTACCATCCAAATATGTTATGACTAATAATGATAAAATAAGAAATTAGAAGAAAATATAAACTTTAAAAACATTAGGTGAAATAAAAGACAGTACCTGACATACCATAAGAATAAAAATATTTGCTGAGTGAATTAATTTATATAAAGCAAATTAAATATATTTATATGACACCTTATTTTTACATTGTGTCATTAGTTCATTGTGTCAAATGAAGTGGAGGCATTTGGGAGAGTCATTGTAATTAAAATAGCATACAATTGGTACTATCTAAATATGTAATACTGTGGTACTCCTAAGACTAAAGTGCTCTGTTTTAGAAGATATAACTTGATATTGAAAAAGTCTCAGAATATATTTACTGGGGAGGGGGGCGTGGAGGACTATATAACCAATAAAGTGCATGTGTTATGATCCTGTTTCTATTTTAAATAGAGTTTAGGAATCTATACACCAAAAATATGAATGTGTTGTGCTTATGCTTACTTGTGGGTGGCGGGATTATAGTAACTTCTATTTTCTTCTTTTGGTTACCAATATTTTTTAATGCTCCTATAGTGAACACATATTACCTCAACCTTACCTATTAATTTTTTAACGAGTGATTTAAAGGTGTAGAATTTGAACCTAGATCCTCACGACCACGTTAAATACTACTCTTCATTACTGGCTCTAGGTACAGTTCTAGGCTCTTTCACACTTGTTCTTTATGACAACCTGTAAGGTATCATTTATTCCCATTTCACATGGAAACTGAGAAAACTGAGGTGCTCACTCTCATCTTTGAAAATTTAGTTTTAGAGAGCCAACATAGCAACATATTTCTAAGCAGGCAATTTTAACCAATAATACCATTAGCAATATTAAAATAAATACCCCCTCCCCCCAAAAAAAAAGAAAAAAAGAAAAGAAGGAAGGGAGGAAAGGAAAGAGTAAAACCAGCTTGACTGTTAAAAGAACAGAATTTAAACCAGAGAGTTGGTCATACAGTGTCAAACTCAGGCTTAATAGAATTATATTGACTCTCCAACTAAGTCTCAACAGAAATTTTGCTTCAGGAAGCAGAGGAGTAGAGCAGAGAAGCTGCTATATACCAAAGGGGAGAGATTGAAAGCCTGAAATAAACGTGACAGGAATCTTGAGAGTGTATCAGGTTGAATGATGAATAGCACATCTCTCATTTTGGCCGAGATGCTTTCTGTCTAATTTCTGGTTTTAATCCTAATAGTTATCCTCACGTAGTTGAAGTGATAATAAAGAAAAATGCAATATTTATTTGCCATGTGTATCTTAATTTAATTTATGAAAATATTATCGATATGACATTGCCTTGGCAACTCGACATTTTCCACAATGGACATGCATTACCACCATTTCATTTCATTTCCTTCTGCCTTCATAATATTACCTTAGCATTGTCATAAAGTTCTCAGGATGGTGATGCAAATCAAAGCTTCATTACAGAGCCCGGTGAAATAACATTATTGTAAGGACACTGCATGAAGGTAACGACTGTGCATGCTTAGGGCCTGAATTGAAATGATAAAATACAGATTTCATTTATTTTTATAACAAAAATTATTTTTAAAAAAATAACACCTGGGCTTCCAAATCCTCACTCATCAATTCATTTACTCAGAGGGAGAAGAACTCTTTCAGAAGCAGGAGCACAGGCTAGACTATACGGGCTATTTCTAATCATCCACACTGACAATGTACTAAATGATTAAATATTCTCTTCCATAGCTTCCTCCATGAGACAAGAACAAAAGAGCCCTCAGGGCTGAAGACCTAAAGGGGGTAATTTCAAGAAGCAATGTAATGATATCCCAAATTTTAATAAGAATCCAGGCACTCTTCCACTACCTTGCTAACCTACCCCATCTCCTGAATTACTCTATGAAATTGCCTGAAACTCCTTAACTATGTTTCTGAAATCCAGTCTAGCCTTATAAAATGAAAAGGGCATCATGCCTTCCCACAGAATCTGGTTTTGGTAATTCACTCTGACATATACCGAGTGCTTACAATGAGGCAGTTTCCAAGCTAGACACTAATGGGGGACCCTAAAGCAAGTCATACCATGGCCCCTTCATGCAGGCCATTGGGAAGATCTAATGCATGCAAATCGCATTTATTAAAAGAAAACATTAAAACAGTCTAATTCATAGTAGCAGAGAATAAAATGGTGGTTACCAGGGGATGGAGTGGGGGGAACGGGGAGTTTTTGTTCAAAATGTGTATAAAGTTAAAGTTACAAAGATGAATAAATTTCACAGAACTGCTGTACAATGTAGCACATACAGTTAATGATATTGCATTGTGTACTTAAAAACGTCTTAAGAGAGTAGATCTCATGTTAAATGTTCCTACCACAGAAAAAGAAGAAAAAGGGAGGGAACCCAATAAATCTCATGGCAGTGATGGGTATGTACATCGCTTTGATTGTAGTGATGGTATCACGAGTGTATGCAGATATTCAAACTCATCAAAATGTACACATTAAATACATACTACTTTTTTTTGTATACTAAGTATACCTCGATAAAGCTGGAAAAAAGTCAAACAATAAAAATTCATCTATTCCACAAATATTTATCACTTGCCAACTATGTGCCAGGCACTATTTTAGGTGCTGGGGATTTAATAGAAGGAAAAACAGAGATCTGAGTTCTCGAAGAGCTTGCTTTATAGATCACAAACATAAAAGTGGATTATTGCTATGGAAAAACAGCATAGTACGGGCCGGGGGTGAGCTGCAATTTTTAAAAGGGTGGTCAGGATAAACCTCACCAAGAAGGCGATTTCTGAGGAAATGTTTGAAGGAGGTGACATAGTTAGCCATGTGAACCTTTGGGGGAGTGACACTATTAGAGCAAACCCTGAAGCGGGGTGCATACATAACAGCAAGGAGACCAGTGAGACCTGCACATGGGAACATACGGGAAAATGGGAAGGCTTAAGTAACAGGGGAAGTAACAGAGGCTAGATCATGAGGGTCTTACAATCTCCACTCTGGTGGGCAGGATAATGACCCTGTCCACCACTACCACCAAGAGGTCCATGTCCTAGTCCCTGGAACCTATGATTATGTTCCATTAGATTAAAGAGGAAATTATAGTTGCAGATAGAATTAACGTTGTTAATCAGCTGATCCAAAAGGAAGATGGTCCTGGATTACCTGGATGGGTCAGTGTAACTGTAAGCATCCCTCAAATGTGGAAGAAAGAGCAAGAAGAGTCAATGTCAGAGTCATACAGCATGAGAAAGACCTTAAGGACTATTATTGGCTTTGAAGATGGAAGGGGACAGGAGCCAAGGAATGCAGGCAGGCTCTACAAGCTGAAAAGGCAAGAAAACAGATTTTTCCTAGAGCCTCTGGAAAGGAACTCAGTCACGCTAATCCACTGATTTTAATGCAGTAAAATTCTAGAATTATAAGACAATAAATTTGTATTGTTTAAAGCCACCAAGTTTGTAGTAATTTCTTATAGCATCGATAGAAAAACAGTCTACCTACTGTAAGGTGTTTTGACTTTTACTCTGAATGAAATGAATAGTCAGTCACTGGATGATCTCAAGCAGAGGAAAGACATTTGAACTATATTTTAAAAATCCACTCTTGTTGCAAGTTAAGAATAGACTATGAAGCGGCAGAGGTGGAAGGTGGAGAGCAACAGAAGAATTTCAGAGGAAAAGAGGACGGAGGCTTGGACAAGAGTCGTTGAGACAGAAGCAGAGGGTGCTAAGAAGTGGTCGAATGATTAGGATGAAGAAAAGACATTACTATGGCATAGCAAAGAGGACTCAAAGATGACTCCCTGAAAAAGGAAGCCTTTGATTTGTACCTGGAAAGAACAAATGCTTTCCTCTAGGTAAAAATGTCAGTGGGGGAGGGATCTGGGTGGGGTGAGCACAGGAAATATTTCATACTGAGAAAAGAATATTAAGGGCACGGAGCTGGAAAGTTCAGCATGGAAACCATTCAATGATGTGCTCTAAAATGTCAGAGCCAGATTATGATTTATTTAAGGGTTTAGTTTTTGTTCTTTAAATATAGTTTACCATCTGCAAGGAGGTAGGAACAGGACTGCTTGAAAGAAGGCCAGTATTTATTTATGACTTGTTTGGCTGGTAGACTAAGAACAGACATTTCCACCTTATAAATGCTGTTTACCACATGACTATTGACAAGCTCTAAGGGAATTGATGGGCAGTTGGGCTTTTAAGCTACTCACGTGATTAATATGAATGTTACTAGTAGCTACTTATACTAGGGAATGGAGTAAATATATTTTTGTTTGGAGAGACTTTCCTGATATCACTTGTGCAATTTAATCCATAGAGGAGCCCAATTAAACTTTAACATACAGGGTGTCTCTGTTTTGTTCTTTCTTTATCAATACTGGGTATGAGATATCTTTCACAATTTAGTCTTCAAAACTACACAGCTTCTCATGTCTTGGGGTCACTCTCAATCGCTTTTATTTAACAAGGTCCACATCAGCCTGGAGGATGCTTCAAGCGGTGCTGGTTTGGGCTTTTGTTATGTGGCTTTGCGGTCATCTCTCTCCTTCCAAGTACATGGGAGGAACACTTTATGCCGCCCCACTGACATCTTCATTGATGAGTTCTAACCAATGGGTAGATAGTGAAAAGCAGGAGGTGCAATTCTAAGCCAAAGTTTTTTAACATCTGTAAGAGACCATCCCCATGAGACCACCCATGATGTGCTAATCAGGAAGTCCAGGGCTTCCAGATGGTACAGCTGGAGATCTTGGTGCCTGTCACCCTAGATTGCTGAGTCACATGGAGACTACAGGTCTGGAAAGCCACTCACACCTGCAATGGACTTTGTATGGAAAGAAAATGAATTCTGTTATAGTCAGCCCCCCAGATGTGGGGGGTTAGCCTATTCAAACACTAAGGACTATAAATCAGTAATAAAAAAAATTAACACAAAGTCAGTAAACCTGAGGTTTGATCTTACAGTAATTAGTATTGGACACTTTTGTAAATAAGTACTTAAATCTCACTACAAAAAGCAATAAAGTGGGAATTACGCAATTTTATACATAGTACCAACAAAACAAAACTAAACGAAAAACCCGAACATCCCTAACGTTCAAAAGATGACAGGATAAAATTTCTGGGGTTAGTATTTTTACCATAACATCTTTGCTGCATAACTAACTGGTCATAAGGCAATTTTGCCACACACACACAAAAAAAGATAAAATAACTGGGTGACAGTTTTTTTGTTTGGTTCATCAATGGAAAAATAAGACCAAACTGACAACTACCTTCAGCAAACCTAACGTATTTAAGCTAGTTGTCAGTTTGGTTTCATTTTTCCATTAATGAAGTGCCTGAGGTCACCCTCATTTTTACATTATAAATAAATCTTAGCCCTCATAATGGTCAATACCATGATAACTAGACATTGTGGTGGTGATGCCCGAAGAATTTGTTATTTTGAAACATTACATTGGAGGAGAGACCCAGGGCCCTCTATGAAGGTGCATAGTTAGTCGAACTCACATTTCCCATAGAGAGAAAAGTGCTGAGGTACAGTCCACAAAATAAAACCAGTTATGAGTGCAGTACTGTCATGAACCAATATTCATTTTAAATACAGTCTTTTTAATCGTGTTATTCAATTTTTGATGTTTCATTATGCCCTATTTAAGGTTCCTCTTTTATGTGTTGTGATTTGATTTGATTTGATTTTTTTACAGAAAAATTGCTGTGTGGTCAATTAGTTATAAAGTGAAAATGTTTGCAGCAAAGATGCTTATGGTGAAAGTACCTATGATCTAAATTTCTAGTGTCAGTATCATGCACATATTAAAGAAGTTCAGTATCTCAAATGATCTGAATAGAAGTAATGATAGGTTCAGGAGACCAATATTAAAAAAAATGTCTTATGATAGCAAGGCATTAATATCACTAATAAATATGATAAATTGGAAGAATACAACATTCTGTAAAATGTGAGAATGGAAAAAATATTTCTCAAATAAATTTTACATATATAATTACAAAAATGTATTTTTAATTAAGTTTACAAATTAAATTTAAGTAGACATTAGCTATTTTACCTATTTCCTTTAAAGTTTTCACATTCTTATCGGGAAAGTGGGAGTCACCTTATATCTGTGCCATATATTCAAGACATATGTGGTACATAATATAACAAACATGGGATTTTTAGGGAAATGTAAGAAAAACAGAACAAAGAAGAAAAAGCTACTTGTCTAACATGAGCTACCAGCAGAAAACTTATCTAGCCCCCTAACCACCACAGGCACTCAATAAATACCAGCAACAGGTTTTATATGTGACACTTGAGCAGGCTCACTCAGCAAAAAACACAAGGCCATGGCCGAACTGAAAACATAATTTAACAAGCCTAACATAGCAAATCAAGTTGTGCAGCAGTGGTCCCATTAGGACAGGAAAGGGCTTATTGTTAATGTCGCGCTGTCCAGAACTTCTCCAACATGTGGCATCTGCTCCACCCAGTCAGTGATTTATACAATAATATTTCAGTAAAAGTTTCAGTAATAGAGCAGAGCTGCCTTCCCGATTCAGCCCATAGATGAACATTTTTTTTTACAAAGGAGCAAAAGTACACTTCAACTTTAGTAGTGCTTATATTTCTCAGTGGTAACAATTCCATGAACTCCCAGGCTGAAAGAACTTGAAATATATACTGCCCTTGCCCTTGTATTCTATAAGTGAACAGACTATTTTCTAAACACTATTTTGTTGAGATAAACCTTTAAAGTTTCTGCAGTCTTGAATACATGCCAAACATTTTCCTTATCACTGTAAATTTCAGGTAAATGTATCATGGACTGCTTGCCTCCTAAGAAAGATTGAATTCACTGAAGTAAATTGGGTAGTTCTCAATACTACTTTATCTTTATCACCGACAATACTATTCTTCAACTGAGAGCACTCCAATTCCAATGGCCTCCTTGTGAATATTACAGCAATTAAGGAGACCACTTTAATATATAAGGAAAAGGAGAATGATTATCGGTGGGATTGAGACTCTGGAATTAAGTTCAAACATCACAGGGAAAGAGTTCTCACCTCCAGTGGATAAAAGAGATTTGGTGCACTTGGCATTATTATCAGGTGAGATTGAAAAGAAACATGTTCAAAGTTCAAAACTCGCTTTTAAATAGTTTCTTCGCACATTCTATAGCAAGTAACTGAGACTAGTAGAATATGTTTCATGAATTAATTTCAGAAAGTATGGAACCACAAAAATTCTAAGTAAAATGTTTTATAAAACCATTTTTATGACTGCTATATTGTGAAATATACTTGCACTTAACAGGACGACATCAGCCTTTCCATTCATTCCCTATCCTTCCTTAGTACTTTTCTAGCAATGTGGCAAATGACAGTGGCAAAGATAATGAATTATAAAACTATTGCATTTTCGGATTGGAAAGAATCTTGTAGACCAAGAATTTTCTGCACCACATCCAATCTATGAATGAGATACCTGTCAATGTAAGAAGAATGACTATACTCTTTACACTTGCAATTATGCTCCATGTTGGAGCTAATCCTCAAAACTAAGCCAATTTTCACCCTGATCAAAAATTTTCAACCAAACTCGTCACAGTTCAAGAATGAAAACTTATAAAACAATCTCACTCATGAACATAAGCACAAAAGTCCTAAAGAAAATATTACCAACCTGAATCCAGTAATGTTAAACAACAAAAAACCCCACAACATTCTATTCTCAATTTAGAATTACCACAGAAATGCAAGCTTGATCTAAATTTGAAAAATCAATTAATATAATTCACCATATCGACAGATTAAGGGAAAAAATATTTAATTACCTTAGTGGATACAGAAAACATTTAATAATATTTAACACTCATTCATACTAAAAACTTTTAGTAGACTAGAAATTGAAAGAAATTTCCTTAACCTAAAAAAATTTTTTCTTTCATTTATTCTCTAATTCTTACACTGTCTCTTTTGCCTTACTATGTCAAGAGCTCCAGGACAGTGTTAAACAGAAGTGATGACTGTGGGTGATCTCACTCATAATCTTTATTAGAAAATAAGAATTCACTCAACTTTTTATCCTTGATTATGATATGTGTATACATATAAATATGTATATATAGGTATTTATACACACATATACATATATAAAAACAACTTAAAATACTAGATAATAAGTATATATTATACTACGAATGTGTTATGATGATGTACATGTTTATATACACAATAATATAATATGAATTATATAAAATAATATCATTAGGATGTCATTTCTCCAAAAACTGATCTATGAACTCAATTCAATCTCAAACAAAATGTTATAGGTTTTTGTTTTTGAAACTCAACAAACTGATTTTAAAATTTAAGTGGAAAGGCACAGGATCAAGAATAGTCCAGCCATTCCAAACCTCTCTACTATGTTTAAGTAGAAATAGATTTCTTAAATAATATATAAATTATCTAAACACAGAAAAAGAGATTGATGAATTTGACTGTATGCCTGTTCATCAAAAGACATGCAGGAGTGAAAAGACAAATCATTAATGGGAGAAGATATGCATAATGTATATTATCTATAAATAATTAGTATTCTGAATATGTAAACGATGCCTGTAAATCAATGAGAAAAAGTAAAAATCCAGTAGAAAAATAGGCAAAATTCTTGAACAGGAATATCACAGAAGAGTAAATGTGAATGGGTAACAATTATAGTAAAATATGCTTAAGCTCAACCACAGTGAAATATTTCATACTTGTTAAAATTGGCAAAATTTTAAAATTTGGTAATAAGTTCTGCTGACCATATGGAACAAGTGGAATTCTTTTCCACTTAGTAGTAGAGAAAAAATAATTGGTACAACTGCTTGTAAAATAATGTGTCATTATCTAACATATTTGAAAAGTGGCATATCCTATGAATGAACAATTTTATCCCTAGGTAGGGATATTTCCTAGATGAAACTTACACATGCTAATGAGAATATATGAAGAAAAAGGTTTATAGCCATGTTGCATTTAAAAACCTGGAAATAATACATTGATCCATTAAAAGAAAACTGAAAACTATACAACAGTGAAAATAAATGGGTAACAGGTACATTTAACAACATGAATACTTCTCAGGCATGAAAAATTAAAAAGAAAAAGCAAGGTGCAAATGAATTTTAACAGAATTCCATTTATAAAGTTCAAAATCTTATAGAACCACGTAATCCTTAGAAGTATAAAATATGTGGTTAAGTTATTAAGAAAAGCAAAGGAATGCTTACAGAAAAGTGAAATAGGGCTACACAGGGACCTTTAAAGGTGATGATAATGTCCTCTTTGTTCAAACCAGGTGTTAGGTATATGAGTGCTCACTGCACTGTTGCTGTTACTCTTCATACTCAACACACAGTTTTAGAGAAGTCTCTTTTATCCACTTGAGATTTGATTTAAAAAAAAAAAAAAAAAAAACCTTTCAATGGCTTCCAAAAAAATGTTTGGGCTCCTTACCTTGTCTACCTCGGCCCTTCCAGACCTCACCTCCTCCGAGGTCCCAGCCATCTCTCTCCACACTCTTCTCTCACCGTCTTACACTCCTTACGTCAGTCACATGGCATTCTTCATTTCCTTAAAAACACAACGCTATTCGCTTTGCCTAAAAAATTCTTTCCACTTTCATGCGAGGTTAATGTCTTGATTCTTCTGAGAAGCTGTCCTGGAATCTCTTGTCCCAGCTCTTTTCTTAGGTTAAGGGAACCTGTACCCCAAGTTCCCAGAGCAGCCTAGAGTCATTTGATGACTACACTTAAACCCTTTATTCCTATTACTCGTTTGTCTACCTTCCTATAATAGGCTGTAAGTTTGGTGACAGCGAAGACCGCTACTATCTTGCCCACTGTTATAAGTCTACCATGTAACCCAGTACCTGGAATGTAGAGGGCAACTAATAAATATTCCTTGATGAATAAATGAACAAATAGATGAATTAATGTCTTTTTAAAGAAGCCTGTTCTATCTTCTACTGGCTAGATCTACCTAATAGTTAAAAAATTGTTTCTTAGGTTGAACCTGCCTGTCCCCCTGCAACTTCACCCATCGGTCCCACTTAATGTTGAACTACCTCCACAGAGCAAGGTACAGGACAGGTGATTAAAGTTGATAAGAGCCTGGCCCCAGGTGAACAGTCAAGAGGCCTAGTTTCTGGTACAGGAATTCTACTTTGATGACCTCTCCTTCAGCCATAATTTATTTGTATGTAGTTAAATGAATAACATATCTCATGTTATTTAGACCAAGGCATCATTAAAAGACTATACGTATACAAACATTAACTTAACTGTTAAAAACAGTTATCAGGTAATTTGGTTTTAAAATTAAATCTTCGTTTGACATGTGTGTCAGGTAGGGGACATCATTCTTTTTAACTATCATCCTATAACATGGTCACACCATCTCTTATACATTTCTCTAATTTTTCTTTTTCTTTTACTTGTTTTAAAGTGAGGGAGAACTAAGTTAAGTTCAGAAGTATGATATGAGGAACAACCTCTAAATCTGAAATTCTGGAACAAAGTTCTTTTCCTTTTCTGTTATGTATAGCTATTTAGTTCACAAATTTATTTCTTGAGAACATGAAGGCACTATTTATTCTTCATGTGCAATTTTAATATACCCCAAATCCCAAAGTTCAACTAGTAATGTGCATAAAGTACTAATTTAATGCCTTCTCTTGCTTGACCACTGCTAGTTTGCTTTTTGTCTTCTTTGTATTTCTTGATTAGTCTGTCTGTCTGTCTCTCTCTCTCACTTCTCCAGAGAGACACGCCCCACCCTATACACTCACACCCTTCATGTCCCCTTCCTCCTTCTGTGACGTGATAACCCTCACTGGACTCTAGGTATCTGTTTCTCTCCCTCTCTCTTTCCCTTTCTCCCTCCTTCCCTTGTCATTCCTCTCCTCCTCCCCTTCTCTCTCTCTCTCTTTCCCTCTGTCTCCTGCCTCTTCCTCTCCTTCTTATTTATTTTTAGCCAGATTTTGTCCTAACCACCTTTTAATGGACCCTGTTTTTCCTTTCCATTTCAACAACCCTTCTTCTTTCCAGTCTTTTAAATGTAACTTTTTGGATTCTGCTTGTCAGCTGGATTAACACAGAGACAAATCCATGAACTCCCCAGAAAGAAGCTAATAGAATGAAAAGAATGAAAGCCCCTCCCTGTATGGGGATCATAATGTTTCTGGAATATGTTTAACATTCTTGAATGAAAACCAGCAAAATAGGATTAAGATTTCTAATTTGAAAAGACAATGAAAAGATTCAGTCTTGGGACATTAAAAAAAATACTTTAAAAAGATGAAAATACAATTAGAGGTTAATTTGTTTATTTAATTTGTTCGTGCATTTGTTCAGTGGATATTTATTGACTGACTGCTTCACACAAGGCATTGTTCCAAGGGTTAAAGATACCACAGTGAACAAAATATACAATGTCCCAGAGTTCATGCAACATACTTGCTAAAAAGAGAGATAGACAAATCTGTGAACAAGTGTGTGTCACCTTTATAATTTGTGCCCCATACCTACAGGAAGACTTTTCATTGACAAAGGCAATACCATGAGAAATATTCCTAATGAAAGTACATATTTTATCAATCAACAAGCATTTAATTCTGGTGATACTCTCAGAATTCAAGAGAAAATATTTTACAAAATGACTTTATTCCTAGGGAAAATAGACTTTTGAATTTACATGTCACCCCAGGGCTACATTTTAAAAACACATTTATTTGCAAATTAATTGCCTTCATTTTACTAGTAAGCACTTTTTTTTTTCTTTTCAGATATTTCAACTGGGTATATCGTAGTCCATATTTCCTCAAAGTCAAAGCTATTCTCTTGTTGTAAGGAAAGTCACCTTTAGAGTTGTGTTAACTCTTATAATAGGACACTAGAGTGTCATTTAATACACCAAGACAGTACTGTTTAGCAACCTTCCAACAGAGTCCCTTACACACTTGGGAAACTTGATTCAGCACCTGTACTATTGTTTTAGAATTCCTCCCCAAAAGACACATTTTCTCCAGGTAATGAAAAATACCTTGCAAAGAGAGAGCGCTTTTGAATTTTGAGGAACTGCACTGAGGGAGCTATGCAACAAATGACTGTTGAGAATCTTATCACTTGGGTTAAAATTTTGCTCCTGCATTTTATGACAGGAAGTAAAAGGTTGACAGAGAGAAGGGAGAATGCTGTCCATCAAGTGCCTGTCAAATTATCCACTGAAAAGGTCATTCCAATGACAATTATTCTTCTCATTGCTATCATATTAGGGATTTTTGCCAGAAATTTTTTAAACTCCAAAGAACAGACTGACAAACTTTGAACAATTCTTACCTATGGAATCTAAACATCACTTCAGAATGTTAATAAGGATACACATGATATTAATTGCATAGTTTAGAAATAAAAACTTGCTAAAGATAACAACTAATTGCCAGATGATTTCCTCTTAGTCTGAAATTGGTATTGGAGACTCACACACACAAAAAAAGAATGTTGCCATTCAAGGAGCTGTCATACCTGTCTTTACATTTAGTTTGATGTATTACAAAGCTAGATTGAAGAGTTCAAAGAAAAGTTTTCATGATTTATACTAGAAAAGTGATGATTACTACGATTAGCAATTATCAATGCTGAAATAAATCACAATTTAGGGCTGGTCTGCACTATATATAACACTTCATAGTTCTATAGATGTATTTTAAAGAATGATGATTCAGAAGCTTTTCCTTGTGTACTTTTGCTGACTTATATACCTGTAGCCTCTGAGGTTTCTTTTCACTCAGGAATGACTCCTGACAGAGCTTAGTGAAATAAAAGAATCTAGTAACATTTGACTTGCCAACAAAGGCCACTACTAAAGTCAGCAAAATATGCAGCAAATCGACTACACCCATGATGGTTTCTAGCACATGGTTTCCCTTATGCCCTTTTTCAATACAATCCAGATGCTTCCGCTCCTCAAATCCTTTATTACACGTACACCTCCCAAACTCTTTCGAAGTCCTCTCTTCAAATGAAGCCAGCTTGGTACACAGGGTTGCATCACTTATTTCTACTTCCTTTGAGCGATTGAGCAAGTGGCTTTTTACATTTAACTACATTGGCATGAGAAAAGCCCTCTGTTACTGATATAGGGCAGGGTGGTAGACGCTCAGTTCAGATTCTGCAAGGCCCTCCATCCATTTAGTCAGACTCCAGCTGTGTTAATGGTTGTGGTGCATGGCCACAATGCAAACACCGTGATACTTCCTCCTCTTCATTTTTCTGCAAAATCTCAGGGAATTGTGCATGCTCCCTTGAGCTCAACAACTTCACTCATTCTACTTCAAGTAATCAAATGTGAAATCTTTCCTTCTCATACAAGAAATTCTCTCTTGTTTTTTTATATCAATAGTGTCCACTCCACCACTTAGGCATTTAGTCTTGGTGTCCAGGTTCATATAGATTAGTATTCCTCAGAAAGAGAAACTAATTTTGCTACATAGGCTTTAATACATAATTGTCAAAGAAAAGAAAGTCGAGAGAGATTGTGAGAGGGTGGAAGAAAGGAGAGGAGGAAATGAAGGAGGATGAGAAAGAAAGGAGAAAGAGAAAAAGGAAAGGAAGTCTTGAAATAAAGGAAGAGAGAGGAGAGAGGGAAGGAGACAAAGCCAGAGTGTTCTGAATCTGGTAGTGTATAATATTAACGTTGCTTTGGGGCTAATGTCTACAACCATGATTAGATGCACCAGATGTGGTGGAGAAGACTTTGCGTTGGAGCTGTGTAGAACTGTTTGTTTGGACACTTGGTGAATTAAGACACCCCTGGAGTGGGGTGGGGCAATCAGTCTGTGCCTCCTTTACATTACTCTGCCAGATTTAAGCTCAGTAGTTGCACACGCTGTCAGCTAATGCATCTACACCACTAAACTCACATTTAAGTGTGTAAGGAGGTGGAAAGGGCATTACAGCCTCACACTTACAATGCAGAAATGATCCTTCTCCTTCTAACAACATCTGAGTCCTCAAAGAGGAGAAAGCCCCTCCTCCAATTTCTAGGCCCACTCCATTTCCTACTACTGAATTAAACACTTCCCAGAAAAACTGACAAATCGCACGTTCAATAACATCACTTTTTGACTTATCTGTTACGCACATTTATCTTTAATATTAATGTTATGCATATTAAATACAGAAAGGGAACTTCTACTTCTCCTGGGGGCCCTGTCTGTGACTGATCTAAATTTGGAGCTCCATGAAATCATTTTGCCAAATCTTCCCTTGAGTGTTACCCAATTTTAATTCCATTCCATTTCTCAACGTGAAACTCCAAAAATTTAGTGATAAAATAGCAGCATTTATACATCCAAACATATGTTGAAATTATTTTAATTATTCTCAACTGACTGATGAGAAGATTGAAAAACCTTGACTGGTATTAACACATTTTAACAAAGATCTATTAATACTTGTCAAATCATGCAAGCCAAGATCTTTTAAAAAGAAATGTGTCTTTTATTAATTATTTTACTAATTTGGCCATTACACTGGAAATACAATAAGAATTCTCTCAGATCTCAAATTTAAAAATAATAATAATAATTTGATTTAGATAGCTTTACAGGTAATAAAACAACTGAAGATTTTCTCCACACATGCTGAATTTTCTCCTCTATATTATCAACGATATTCATTAGTTGAATGTGATAATATCAAATGTTTTTCTTTTGTTTTTACTTCCCTTAAAGAAAACACTTTTCTCTCCCATCTCCCTTTCCCCCTCTAATGGTGCAGCACACATGCTACACATGCACATTTTTGGATGCATCCTTTACCAAAGTCTCAGTCTGAAATTTTCAATGTACAACACATGCTCAGAACCACAGGACAGAACAACAGCAATATTATTTCAGAATAAAACTATGAAATAAGGAAATTCTTACACACTTTCTAAAAATCATCAGACCCAGCACCCAACGGATAACAAAAATTGCATTGTTCCACTAGCATTTCTCAGTATCAACTGTTTCAGCTTCAAGTCATTGTGCTGTGAAAACTCAAGTAAGGACCTCCTGGAAAATCCTTAAGCTGTGTCTACTTAGACTAAATCAGGTGGAAAATGGAGGCAATTATCCAGCTAATCCAAGCAAAACAGGACAAAAAGTGCCCCACTTATTAGTATACTTTAAGTGAAATATTTTTAGGTGTTCTAGATTTAGATAATTACATCCAATATCATTAAGACACATACAATTTGAAATTGTCCCAAGTATCAAATCAATGAAATGACAAGTCCTATAGAGTATATAACAATTTGTAAGAAACGTTAATTTTCATTAGATTCAATGACCAATTCCTTTATAGGTCTAAACTGATTTAAGCCTTTAAGTAAATACACACAATTTAATACTGAATTGTTCCACATAATCTATATAGGCCATGAGATAGCTCTCTACCCATTTCAAAAGATTTAATTAAAAAACATTTTTTCTTTTTTGGTTTTGACCATACACCTAATCAAAATCCTCAGGTTTGACCTTGAAGTCTGTGAGCGGTAAAGTGAGTTGATTTTGGTGTAAAATGTGATGCGGCGCTCTCACGATACAGGAAGGCAGTTTGGTTCTCTGCTGACGTCCCTCGCATTCCTTGCCTAGTAATCGTGTCTTAATGTGCCATTCCATTTAAAGTGATGTTTTTAAAACAATGCATACCATCATCATAATTCAAACCATGAATAAATAAAACAATGAATAAAATTCTTCGTTCTCTCCTGCGCTATTATCAGGCTCGAATGCCCAGAAGTTACTCTTTTTATAACATTTCTATTTTTAACTTTTTACTGGCTAATTGCTAACATAACAACATATGAATATAACATAACATAATAATTTCTTGATTTTTCCAATTTTAAGTAGCATCAATTGATTCCTTGCTATGAAGTATAAGGAACTTTCCTCATTTCCAATTCCTCTCTCTCAACTCTAACCAATATGTATTGCTTTTACTCTGTTACTTTCTTCAAGTTTTTGTTTAAACGACACTCTTTATGCTGGATTCCCATTCTCCCCACCAGACATCCCCATTCTTTTTACTCTACTTTATAGTGTTCCCTCAAAACTCTTAGCACTTTCTAATATGCTATATAAATAACTCATTTATTACATTTGTTGTTTCTCTTTTCATGAGAGCAGTAAGTTTTTGTATTTTCTTGTTATTGTTTACTGTTATATTCTCAGCACCTACCAAAATGCCTGGCATATAATTAAGTGTTCGATACATATTTGTTGAATGAATTTTAGATCACCATTTTAATTTTTTAATATCTATACTTGGTTGACCCAGATGGCTCAGCCTGTATCTCATCACCCCATCATGGAAGATGAGGATATTTACATCCCCGTACATTCTATTTTTTGAGTTTTTCCTAAGGTATTTTCTTGTTGCAATAGTTCAATCTCATTGTTGTATTCTATTGTATGAATACACAATTTATTTATCATTTTATCATTAATGGGCATATAAGTTGTTTTCAATTTGGAACTAACAGAAATAAGGATGCGGTGATGTCTTTTGGTGAATACTGTATACATGCTCTTTTTTTGCTGAGGATTACCTAGTTTAACTAGATCTAGAATGGCAGAATCACAGGGAATGTGAAGTTTCCATTTTAGCAGTTACTGCTACACGGTTTTCAAAAAATGTTGAACCAATTTACTTTGCATTAATAGTGTATGATTATTCTGATAACTACACAGACTCAACAACACCTGGTATTGTCTGTTTCATCTTCGTAATTTCTGGTGAATTAGTAAAGGGCCTTTCATTAAAAAAAGATTTTTTTTAAACCAACTTTTTATTTTGGATTTTAAATTCATAAATAGTTGCGATGATAGTACAGAGAATATCCAGTTACTCCGATGTTAACATCTTAGATAACCATGGTACAAATCTGATAGGTTAATGCTGGCACATGACTATTGGCTAAGCTACAGACTTCATTTAGATTTCACCAGTTTTCCCACTACTGTCTGAATCTGTACCAGAATCAATTTAGGACACTACACTTTATTTAGCCATCAAGTTTCTTCCAGCCTGAGATAGTTCTGAGTCCTTCCTTGTTGTTCATGATCTTGACAGTTATAAGTAGAGCTGATCAGGCATTTTGGAGAATGCCCTTAATTTGGGTTTCAGACATTATACATGTTTTTCTTAAGGTAATCCTAGGGTTATGGATTTTGGAGAAGAATATCACTGAGGTGAAATGTTCTGCTCATTACATCATATCAGAGAATATGACATCAGCTCACTTCTTCCTCCCTTGTGACAGTAATTTTGATCAGTTGGTTCAGGTAGTGTTGCCCAGGTTTTACCACTGAACATTATTTATTTATTTACTTACTTTTTTGCATATCCCATTCTTTGGAAGAGAGTCACCAAATCCAACCCATACTCAAAGGGCAAGGAAAATCTACATGTATTATTTGGAACTCTTTCACAAGAAAAATCTGTTCCTCCCCCCACCCCTTTATATATTTATTTAATCAGTCATATATATAGCAGCATGGACTCATGGGTATTTACTTCATATTTTGACTTATAAACCAAGCTGCATTATTTTTTGTTGTCAAATTTGAAATGTGATTTACTGTTCCTTTCTGTGAAGACCAATGAAGTTGGAATAACTTTTCATATATTTACTGGTGATTTAAACATCTATTTTATGAAATTCCTGTTAGAGTTCTTTTCTATTTTTCTATTTAGCTATTTCCTTTTCTCTTGTCATTTCTGGGCATACACTACACATTCTGGGCAAGGATGATTCTTTGTCAGATATTTATATTACAGATATCTTCTCGTCCTACATTCTTTTAAGGTTGCCTTTTAACAGACAGAAGTCCTTTACTGAACATAATCCAATTTACTAAAAGTTTTCCTATGGATAATACTATTCATGTCCTGTTTTAAAAATAAGCCCAACTCCAAAGGTATGCACATATTCCCATATATTGTTTTCAAGAGCTTTTTTTCTCTCTTTTATATTTAGATCTATAATTTATGCAGCATTGATTTCTATATAAGATGTGAGGTAGGGATTAAGACATGTGTATATTGAATTGACTCAAGATTATCCTTTCCTCACTGCACAGCAGTGTCAAATCTGACATAAAACTATGAAGGTCTGTTGCTGGAAATTTCTATTCTATTCCACTCATCTGACTTTGTGCCAAAACTACACTGAATCAATTACTATAACTTGATAAATCTTGATATCTAGTGAGGTAACTTCTCCAGCTCTTTCGTTCTTCTCTAAGGCTATCTTGTCAATTCATCCTAGCATCATCTTTTGAGTTGTCGTTCTCTTAAATCTCTGGTGAGTGGTAGTTGCCCATTTATTTTTTTGAATAAAGTACTCGGCTGCTTAAGAATAACAAGTGGCAAAAAATAAAAAATAAATAAGTAAATAAACCATACATAACAAAAAAAAATTAGCAAGTGGCTTCAGTTTTTGTTGCCAATATATGAGCTTTTCCTGAATTAGATGGGTGGTAGGATAAAACATGTTCACTGACAGGTCTCATTTTAACAAATACACATAGGAAACAGGCAGGCAGGCTGTCCATGCCAGGTCATCCTTCAATGCCAAAAGGAAGAAGACTTTACTAGGGCAACCTAAATTCTGAGTCATCTGTTAATCTGATTCTATTTACTTTCCACTTTACCTTCTTCCTATTTCCAGTATTTTAGTTAATTCACCTTCCACTTTGTTTTTATTTAAAACGTCCATTTCTGTGAAAGTTTGAGAAGGAGACACAAAAGAAGTATATTCAATTCACTTTTTGTAAACTGAAAGATGATGTGCTTTACTAAGTTATAAAGGTGGTAGAATTATAGTCAGCAAAACAACAATATTGCACAAAGGTAGGTGATACACTTCAGTGTACTATATATATAAATATCACTTATGCTATGTCTCAATAAAAAAAAAAAAGAAGGATGAGAACTATTGCACTGAATTGTGAACACCTTAAGGAAAATATATATTTTAATGACAAATATATAATTGTTTGTTAATTTTAAAACAATATTGATCTATACCAGCATCTTTAAAAAAAGTCACATAGACTAGGTATTTGTACTGGTTGACCTCCATGTTGCGATCTAGAGACAGCCCCCAGTCTTTTAAGCCCTATTCAGGCTTCCAGGAAGCTGAATTCCGCTCAGTGACAGTGCATCGCACAGGCCAGTCACCTGTTGGAGTTGGCCGTTAGGAAGAATCAGCAGGAGATCAGAGGGGAGGAAGAGATGAACATTAGGACCTTTATCCTCACTGTGCTCCCTCTCTGCCAGCTCCACCTTTGAAGGTGGCAGCTCTGAACCACCTCAGGTCTCAGGTTCCAACCCTCTGAGGCTCTCTCTCCCACATCTGCAGCCCTCAGCGGATTGGTAAGGATTCTCCCCTCTCGCCCCTCTCAGGCCCAGGCTGGCAAGGGCTCTCCATTCTTTTTAGGACTTGACTGCCCCACTTTCATAAACAATCCCACTATTAAATTCTCTTCAATTACACCTTTGAGCATGCCATCTGTTTCTTGCTGGCACCCCGTCTGATATGGAGTTCTAGGTCAGCTGGGTGAGTGGAACAACATTAAAAATAAATTGTTATTCCCTTGTGTAAAGGTATTGTCAAACATGAACAGCATGCACTTATGAACAATATGCTGACTCAGGGTGACTACGTGAAAGTAAATACTTGAGTTAAGTAAAGATAAAAAGAATCAAAGCAATTACACTTCTACAAATGTCTAGAAACAAACACAAAGATATTATTTGAAAACTTTGCAGCAATTATACCATTCTGATTAATGTCTCTGGGAACTGTTTTGGCTTCAATAAACCATTTTACCATTTATCCTGTAAGCAGAAGAGAGAAAAAACAAATTTACTTTTTATCTTAAGAGAAGGCATAAAATGAC
Source organism: Rousettus aegyptiacus (assembly GCF_014176215.1). NCBI lineage: Eukaryota > Metazoa > Chordata > Mammalia > Chiroptera > Pteropodidae > Rousettus > Rousettus aegyptiacus. The sequence goes on from NW_023416295.1 coordinate 24,152,514, forward strand.
CAGAATCTCCACTACAAAAAATTAGGAAAAAAAAAAACTCCATTATGAAAAAGAGAGAAAACGGTATTATGGGTTAAGAGTTGAAAATGAGAAAAAGGAAGAACAAAGAACCAAAGAACCAGATCAAAATATCAATTAAAGAAACACAAGGAGATTTTATAATTTTCTTTCAAATGATAAATATAATGGTGAAAATAATAATTGTAATTAGTATTTACCACTTATATAGCAGTACTATTTTAAGTGTTTTATTTTTACATATATACTAATGCTTCTAATGTTCACAACTCCCTCAGACCATTGCTAATATTAGCTACTTTACAGATAAAAAACTGAGACACAGTTTGGTTAAATAACTTGCCCAAGATCACCCAGCTTGTAAAGGGCAGAGCCTTATTTGACCTATGTAGTCTTCCTCCATGGCTTATACTCAGAATTTCTATATTATACTGCTGTTAAATGAATATGTTATATATAATCTACATTCTTCTCCATCCTTTCTTTCTTTGAAAAAATAATGCATTGCCTACTTTCTTCACTAACAAAAAAATCAAATTTTTAAGGAGATATGAATTACAGATGAGGATTTTGCAAACCTCCTTATAACTTTTCACCTTGTAAAGACAGAACAATCATATCAAGTATATGACAATTATCAAAGAAATGATAAACATTATCTTTAAAAATAGGGCAATAAGGCAATCATGGAAGTTCTTTTAAAGAAAATTAATCTTGAGTAAGTTTTTGAAAAAGGTAGTGATTATCTGAAAAGGAGAAAAAACACAACATCCATTCTTTAACTCTGAGGATGTCTTCCAAGATGGTCAAGATGCAACTTCTCAGTACATTCCACGATGTGAAGAAATTTACTTATAAAATAACCATATTTAGACGATTTGGGCACTCAACTGGAGAATGGCATTTTGAATCAGAAAAACAGAACAAATGAAAATAGAACTTTCCCAAACTTGATGTATCATGTAAATAAATTAGACTGGGGTGTAGCCTATAGACTTGAGGAAAAGATTACCCTTGGGGATCCGATCAGAATTTAAGTGGTACTGATTGAAAAAGAAGCAAGGAGTGGGTCACTACCATCCATCTCCTGCTTAGAGCACAACTAATTCTTTTAAAGAGTGTGTTTGCTGAATTCACCAGTGTAGAAGCATGGTCTCCAACTTCACTACCTAGTACATTTTATTGGAGTGTCTTTGAGCAAAAGGTTGGATAGATGAATGGACAGTTAGATAAATATTCACCCATCGACCCATAGGTCCTTGGAGATCTGCCTTGAGCAGCACAGGACATTGGTGGTTGTAGTAGAAAGACTTGGAATCTAGTTAGTTCTTGCCACCTAATATCAGATAAAATGAACACTGTCCAAAATAAAATTGATGAACCTGTAGAATCACCGAGAGATTACAGACTTGAAGTTTTATTTTTTTCATGAACCACTCCATCAACCAGAGTCAAATGAAAGACAACTAACCAAGCTATGGAGAGACACTGCACATGACTAATAGAACACATAAAGCCTTTGTGTACATCTAAATTTAGTTACGAGATAAGACCTTTTTCAACTATATGGTTTTGTAATTGTATCCTCTGTGTTATTACAACAACGGTTGTAAATTATAAAAATGGAAACCTAACCAAGTTAAGAGACTCATTCAGTTATTTATTTTAAATCAAATAGATTGCAAGTTGCTTGGAAGTGAGTTCATGACTTGTTTTCATTTTATATTCCTCTGGAACCTTAGCATAATACTTTTCATCTATTGGGTTGGCAATAAATAATTATTGATTAACTGAAGTCAACGAAAGGCACGTGACCATCTTCAGATATACCGATTTCCATAGCTACATTCTTAAGCCCAATCATTTAAAAATCTAAAAAGAGCAGATGTTAGTTGTGAAAATGCTGAACTTTGCCATAGGGGCAGTTAACTGTAACACCCAACTAAAGTTGTGAGGTCAGAGGACGTTATTCCTGAACTGTGACTAAAATAAGAAGTTTGCCTCATGGTTTCAGATCTCTAGGGTAGAAAGTCTATTTGTTTTAAAAACACAGTAGAGTTTAATTGATCATCACAATTATGCAGAACCAGATGACAAAAAGACATTCAGCTTGCTGTTATCCATGCCATTTTTCAGAACAAATAGTGCAAAAGAATATGGAATCACCATTCTTATTAACAGTTTCAAGAAAAATGAACACAGAAGTAATGGCTTCTTTTAGTCGATATTATCTTAAAACACCAAACACAAGTGTTATGATTTTAAACATGTTGTGGTAAGGCAAAGGGCCTACTCAGTTATTTTCCTTGATCATGCTATATTCCACATACGTGTATTAAGTAATCATAGCCAAGTTTCCCACATAAACAAAAATAAACATGATGTACCACATAATTTCCTTTAATTTTACACACACAGAAAAAAAAACAAACATAAAGCCCCAAATTTCTTCCATCTGTAAAGGAGTTTCATGAGTTTAACAGATTCTCATGTTTATATAGAAGAGTGATCAGAACAATCAGAATTTTTCTGGTATTTTTAAAGAGTTACCTGCATTTTCTGATAGCTATCAAGATTTTTCCCATTAAGCCAAGAATAAACAAAGTGAGAATCATTTTCTTTGTACCATATGATGGATGCATTGTTTCAATGATAAACTGACAGGGTGTGGTGGTGATATCTGGAAGGTTGTCTTCTTTTATCTGGTAAAAATTAAAAAAAAGGGCAAACACAAGAGAGATAGCTTTTCTTGTGGCAAAGGCTGTCACCTTTCCTTATCACCTTGGGATGTGAGAATGAACAGATCGAGCTGTTTCAGTATTTCATTGGGCTGAATCAAGATCTTCGTAAAATTTCAAATTGTGTACAGAACAAGGAAATAACCAAATGTGTGTATCTTGGGGCCTAATTCATCATATGGCTTTATCAGATAAAGCAAATGAGAAAATCCTGAGCCAGTCATAAAAGCGTGTCCAACTCTGAGTGACTTGTCCTTAAGATGGATCTTCTGTAAATAATTAAATTAGTGCATTTTTTTTCCCTCACCCATCTGGGTAGAAAGAAAAAAAACTCACGCACACGTGCGCGCGCGCGCACACACACATACACGCAGAAAAAAAAAAAAATCCCAAGGACTAAACCTTACATTTAAATTGTTAGTGCAAAAGAGGTTTTGCCATATATTGAATTATTAGCAAGGTTCCTGAATTTCAGACTGCAAAAGAAAATCAGCATGGTTATTATAAATAACTTGTTTAGGTGTGATCAGAAATTCATGAGAAATGTAATCTATTTTATGACCACAACGATTTATATGTACAAAATTCTGAGTTAAGAGGATTTTTAAAACAGATAAGTAATTTGAAAGCATTTTGTAATAGACATGTGAAATCCTACGAGGCTCTGAAAAGCAGTGCTTTAAACTTTGTGAATGAAGGGCCATTCTGCTTGGTCCTATTTGGCTGCCCCAGGGAACCTGAACAGAACATAAGAGAGAGCTGGGACCGTTCACAAGAATAAAATATGGGGGTTGTAATGGTGTTTGGGGAAGGGAAGAAGAGACTACAGTGTGTGGGTGTGTGTGGGAGTGGGGTGGGGAAGGGCGGGGTCCTTCCCTTTCTTTTAGCAAAGGCCAAACTGCAAATCATTTTATCAGTGGTCCAGGGAACTACAAGGAGCTGAATATGACAGCATGGGTGAAAATATTTTTACTACTCAGGGACTAGGCCTCTGCAAACACAGCTTCGCTGGGCTTACTATTAAAAGCAATCTGCAAAAGAGGCTTGAAAACCCAGGGGTCTAATATCAAGTGAGCAGTAGGCAGGTGACCTTTCATTCCGTTTGTTTATGAGGGGATCTGCAGACTCTGTCTCAGTGTGGGTCCAGCATCAGCAAGAGGCCAAAGGGGAGATGGTGAACTCACTGTTGTTTTTTTTTTTTTTTTTTTTTTTTTGAGGTCATATAATCAACTTAGAAAATACAGCTGGAAAAGAACAAGAATGAAAGCTTAGTTTTTATATACTATTTTATATTTATATTTTGGGTACATGGACAAATGCAAATTCTCTTTAATGTTTTTTTTTTTTTTTTATCAGAGTACAACCAACTTAGTAACAATTTAGGTACTAAATTTAGGCATTAGATATGGGTACACAAAATTAAGGAGACAAAAGGAGGACTAAAGTAGAGAGCTGAAAAAAAAAAATTGATTTAAGACCAAAATACAAAGATGAACAAGAGAGAAAATGGAAAAGTGAAAATATAGTTCTGTTTGGATGATGATAATTTTTTTATTTTTCTTGCTTAACATTCTGTAATTTAATATCTCACTTAAAAGACGCTTATAAAAGTATAGCCTATTCTCAAGCAAAGCTCATCATGTTATTTTTACACAGTGTTATGAACTGGTTGCCTACGAAGCTTGCATTTATTGACCATCAGTCTGTACTTGCCAGGTATATTGAAAACGTCACATACGAACTATCCTTGTTAGGAGCTGCTTGTCTTTAGATATTGATTTTATTCTCATTCAACCAAGTACCTTAGGCCCTTTTCCAGAGTCTTAAAATTTTTTTTTAAATATGCAATGTATAACCTGACTTATTCCCCTCCCCCAACTTTTCACCTACTCTGAAAACAAACTGAAATTGAACCCAAAGCCACAATAGCAAAAGAAGAATGGTCCCAGAGATGGGTTAGTGATGCGGTGACCTTTTTGGTCCTGCTTTAGTTACCATTACACCAGAAAGCATGCACACACTTTGACTCTATGGCTATGACTGATTGATGATAGCCTACCAAGGTTACCATAGCTAATTACAACATCATTCATCTAAGCCTCCACGGGAAAAAAAAATACCAGGCTCCCAGGGAAGAAAAAGAAAAGAAAGCCATGCTATAGCTGTTAACTTTTGAATAATCAGTCCCAACAGGAAACAAATAGGATGAAACTCAATGACCAAATTATGACTTATGGATTCATCCAAGCAAATGACCTCAGTTCCCTAGTAATTTCAACTCTGAGTTTCGCAGCCCACAGCAGAGAGCTTCCAGCAACAAGGAACCCTCACATGCTTGTGTGCTTTGTAGTTAGAATTCAAAGGCTCCAGCAGGAGCACAACCCAGCCCTGAGGTTTAGTTCTGCTATGTGTGTGGTGTGAGAGTGTTTGTCTAGGATCAGATGCCAATATTTAAACTCACATTATGGGCACAGCAGCTACTTACACACTGCAGCCTAATTAAAGGAATAAACTTCCCCCTTCTTTATTTTTTTCCTGAAGATCAGTGCCATAAAGGGATTTGGTTTCGTTAGAAATTCAGACAAATGTTCCCATATGTTTCCCTTCTGCAGTAAATTACGCGAAATCAGAGGAAAACAGTCACAATTCCCAACACTAATCTATGGCTATAGAATATTTTCTGAGAACTACTGAAAATCAAGAGCAAAGAACTCAGTGTTTTGAAAATAATTATATTATAACATACAATCATAATTTCCATTTTAGTTTTGAAGAAGCACAAACACACATGGAAACAATAAAGCATCTGAGGCACCTTTCAGCTTTCAAGTCTCAAAAACAAGAATCACTTTCAAATAGAAAGTAGCTCATCTTCAAAGTTTAACGCACAAGAGGAGAATAAAGCTAATACTATTTCAACTCCAAACTTTAATCAGATAGCTTTATATATGGGTAATATAGATCACAAGAGTGGCAACCACCAAGTTTAAAGTACTTTTTATCCTGACATACTGTTTGAATTAAGTTGCTAAAATAATTATCACTAAAGAAATATTTTCTCATGGAAGCTTGAACCCAAAATAACAAATTTCAATCAAGAGGTACTGAGAAAAATTATCAAAATGTGTAAAATAAAACTACTAATTGATTGGGGCCAAGGGAGAAAAACTGACATGAGCATGGGGTCGGACTCAGATTCAGCTTTGTATTAATGAAATTCTCCTGGAATAAAAATAGCCTGTAACAGTGAGAAAGGTTTATTTTAAAAACGAGAACACTGTGGCCCAGGGAGATAGGGTAGTGACACATCCAGAAGTGTCCTGGATGGTCTCGGTTGTGATTATTCACTGCTATGAAAATTCCAAATGTGTCCCACTTTATGTTTTGTTTGGAAAAACGTGGTTCTGATATAGACTAAATTACTTGTCTGGATAAAATACTGTAGGATGTGGGACCAGCTCCATATCGTTGGTTCTCAAGGGACGAGGACTGGTCCAACCTTGGGCGATGGCCTCATGAGGGCCTTTGGAGAACAGCAGTAGGTCAGATGCCACTGATCACAAAGGCAGCATAGGAGCTAGTGTGGGAAAGGTTAAAGGACTCGTTACTCCGAACTTCAAAATAACTGTCCTCATTAATTTGTCCTATTTATGGAGCCCGTACATGCAGTTACTTGAAATGTCAAAAACAGTACAACGATCTCCATGATATCAAAAAAAAAAAAAAAAAAAATCACCTGAGAATCCATTAACATAAATGGTTTTGGTGCCATTTCTTCCCAAACACGCAGATGTGTAAGAACACACACATTTCTGAAACTTAAAGAATTTAAAAGCAATTTTCTCCATCTTAATTTTCTGATCTTTATTTTCTTATTAGCTTTTGATTTACAGCTATTCATAGTATCTGTTTATTAATTTACACCCTATCTCAATTCCAAAGGATATGAGGTACTATTTTATCACATATAGTATTAAAAGACATGGATAACTGAAATCTATAATTAATTCAAAAAATGCCATGTAGTTGATAAAGCACTGTACCAGAAGCCAAGAGATGCAGGTTCCAATCCAGTTCTTTAACCAACTACTTAATTGATATTAGAGCATACTCCCTAAGCTTTTATTTGCTCATTTGTTAAAAAAATATCTAGACGATTATGGAATTTTATGGAACCCTATTTCTAGACCAGCATTTCAGCAAAGTTATTCTAAGGAGTGCTAACAATTTTGGGGGTGGACGTGGGCTTCTTTGCTGTAGGAATTCTCAAAAGCGTTCGGATTCCATTGCCTGCTCCACAGCCTTCTCATCCCTTTCTTCCCTGTTAGCATAAATAACTCCATTTGTGCAAGTGAATGTGAATGAATTAGAATAGTTTCTAGAATTTAAATGCTGAATAAATGTTATTTGTTAAGTAACTAGAATGAAATATATGTTGAAATTACAAAATATGTTAAGAAATACCATAGAGTTCCACAAAGAAGACTTAGAAAACTCTTGAACTAGGCGATTTTAAAGTCCAAATGTACTCTATGAATATGATTCTTTGCCATTCTACCTGGTGTTTGTCTCACCATGTCTCTTCTTTTAAATCGATTTTTTAGAAACCTCCAAGCTACACATTAAAAAATATTAACCAATTTCGGAAACAGAATCTTAAGGTGTTAGGATGACTTGCTAGTTAAGGGTGAGTCAGGACTTAATCATTTAGCATTACATTAGAAAATCTATTAGAAAATAAATGGTAGGAAATAATTTAGATGAATGACATTGAAATTATGTGGTTGCTCACTTGATTTAAAACTCTTCTTCAAATTAAAAATATATACCTCATTAGCTTATATGGTATAAGACTATAAATCCTTTTAGGTCAGTAGATTTCTTCGATTCATCTTTGTAACCCTGTATTGTTGAATAAAGAACTAAGACATATATTTATCGTACACCTATCACAATATCTTGAAGTTGTGGACAAGGCAATACAAACAACGTATTTGAGCTTGACCTTAAAAGGTGCATACAAGTTTACCTAGTAGGCAAAGGGATGAGCCGGGTCAAGGAAACAGTACCTACTGTTTCCGAGGCACAGAGGTTTGAAAGAAAGTAGCAATTCGGAGGAATAGCAAGTGGTTCACGGTGGCTTCATGTTAAAGGGACTGCAGAAGAATGGCCAGTAATAAAAGTGGACAAAGGTGGAGTAGCTAGATCACGAAGAGCCTGTGAATGTAAACTTTCTGCACATTCTGTGCATAAGTATTTCATCTCGGAAGATTAAAAAAAAAAAGAACAGGAGGGGCCAACCTGTGTCTGTATGCATGCTGGTTTTTAACGGAATACTGTTGATGACTATCTTGTGTTGGAAAAGAGATATAAAAATTACACTGAACTTTGAGTATATTTTATCTCAGATAACAGTAAGACAAATTTTTAGTGATTAAAATGACCTAATCATAAAAATGTATCGATCCCTAATATTTGTTAAATTATGTCTGAGACAAGCAGGAGAATTCATAATGATTAAATTCCTCATCTCCTTGAATGGATCTCGAGAACAACAACAACAACAACACCCACCACCAACAGTGAGAATAAGCCCTTGTTTCTGCTGTAGCAGCCAAGGGGAATGAGTCCCATAAGAAGTAGGACCAGTTTCACTGGCCTTGAATAGCTGAGTGGGGAGCCAAGATCAAGGGCTGGGGCTCCCTGCCTGGCATTTTACATGCGCACTGTTATGGATCGCTGGAACACTAATGCTACTTGTCCTCTAACCACCCACTCTTCATCGAAACAGGATCTCAGGGTGGGCTGACAGCACAACAACTGGGTTACACTCCTGGGAGAGTCACAAAACTTGTGTCTGCTGCCATGCGTGTCCTTCCGTCCTGGGATGACACATGTCCAACCTGTGACTACACCCAGCCCCAAAGGCAGCAAAAAGGAAACAGAATGGACAGAAAGAAACCCAAGCTGGTTGTGTTGCTTCCTTCTTTAATTTCTCTGAGAAACTCGATATAAATGTTTTTTGTTCTTTGTTTTTAAAGTTCCAGATATGACAAGTACTCAATCTGATGGAACCATGAGGGTAGACAAGGGTTGATTTTGTCATCATTCATCCCTGCCCAAATTCTTTCAGCTAATTCTGAGGAACCATCTGCATCAGCTTGCTAACGAGTTTGGATACGGTTCTCCACACAATAGGGAAGCCATTGGAAGTTGTTAAACAGGGGAGTTACGTAATCAAATTTATGATTTAGAAAGGCAGTTCTGGATTGGAGAAAGAGGCACTGTAAAGAAAGAGGTCGGTCTGAGGCCTCTGCAAGAGTCTGACTGATGAGAAGGCTCAGGCCTGCTGCGATGGTCATGGACATGAAGGCTGAAGAAAGTGGGGATGGTGGGAAGAAAAAGGAGGAACTGGAGATGATGCCATGGTGTCAGACCAAATAACTGGCCGCCTAATAGTCAAGGTTAGCTCATCTCGTCATTTAATCTAGAGTAGTAGGGGAAATGGGACTTGAAACCAAAAAGTTAAGCATTAGCAGGATTTTGATATATATAATCGCAAAGTAAATCCCCCAAAATGAGGTGCATAGCAAAACTGGAGCCAGCAAGGGTTCAAATCCTGGTCTTGCTCTGTGCCTGTCTTCTCATGTCTTAAATGAGAGGAATAATAGAACCCAATTAAGTATTACGAGGTTTAAATCAGTTGTTGTGAGTAAAGGATTTAGAATGCTTGGTGCCTTGGATTCAGTGCCTAGAGTGTACTCGCCATTTAATAAACATTATTCTCTATCTCTGTCTTACCGGAAAATCAGTACTGAAGAAATAGAAAGTCCACTATAAAAGAAGAGAAATCTCAACTTACTTTTCTTCCTGCATTTAATGTTATATTGCTTAGATGGTTCAACAAAAGAAACTGAAAGAAAAAAAAACTGAAGAAAAACAAACATTTTTCCCTGTAAAGGCTCATAAGAGAAAAAAAGAAAGTCAAAACGAGTTCCCCGGCACAGGGGTACTCTGAGGTTCAGCATTTTGAAGACCACAGTGCTTGCTTATAAATAGAATATTAAAACAAGCAAGAACAATTTTCTCCTTTCGTCTTCCCTTATTGCCTAATTTTCCTCCCATCCATTTGCATAATGGATAAAAAGGCATCCATTATGCAAATGAATTATAGGGCTGTGAGGTTGTTGAAGCCACAAGCCTCCCTCCAGATGAAGAAAAGCTGCCACGAAGCCCCTCAATGTCCGCGTTCCAGCAGACTGCTTCAGCAGCTCGCTTTCCAAAAGACAGAGGAAAATCATAAAGACTGTAGGTCATTAATTTCCACTTGGCTTATCCTAAAAGGGGTACTACAGATGCTTTCCATAAAATTAGCGCAAAAAAACGGATATTCAGTATTGTGGTACATAAAATAAAATTGACAATATATATTTTGTTTCAAATGGAAAACAAACTAGTAGTTTTTACAATTTTAAGCATATGTTTTGCTTTAAAAAGAATAAGGTGCCCTTTGCCAAGTGGAAAACACCTCTGTTCTTCTAGCTTGAGAATTAACCTATAGCAGGTGCTTAGAGCTGTCTCAAAATGTATGCATACATTCAACAGGAATAAAAAAATTATTTTAAGTATCAAAATACTATTTTTCAAAAACTTCATGCTGTTAAACTGACCTAAATTTATCTCTCAAAAGTGTCATCAAAATCTAACACATTATTTCTCTTAGAGTTGTAAATTCACTGAAACTTTAGAAGAATGTTTATTTTCTCTTTCTATCCACACCTTCAAAACAAATGTAACAAAAAATAATTCTGAGTAAAATTACTGAGTGAGTTATTCTGGTTTGAATAAATCAGTAGGACAGAATTAGAAACTAACATTAAAATGTTTTCCCCAAACTCTAAGATATGTAGTTTAAGGGGAAAAACAGGAAGTGACCTTTATTTCTAGTCTTAGTTTCTTGATCACCCTTAGCTTTGTCCAAACTACTTTTCAGGGACTTACAGTCCAAATCCTTCCCTTTGATAGCTCAGGGGCACACAACTCAGATTCAGACTCATGTGTAATTCAAGGAAAAAAACAAACAAACAAAAAACTGCAACCACTTGCCTGAGCTACAACAGCTACAAAGAGCTACATAAAAATAATCTAAAAAAAGACAAACCAGTTTTTTTTTTTTAAAGGAAGATACAGGATAAATCATAAAGTAGAAGCAACTCATAGTCAGCAAGGTGATGTATATTAACCAGATGAAAAACATACCACAAAAAATACACGTACCTAATTTCAGAGCAGAAGGGGTTACTTCAATCTCCCCACCAATTGGTTTAAACGCAGCCAGTTGGGCAGCCACTTCTGTCTCAAAAGCCTCTGGGCTCTGCCGACCTGCAGGGTTTCCACTGGGGCTCTCAATCTTGTGGAGTGGTTCTTGTTCGTCAAACACAGCAATCAGCTGCAAACAAATCCAACAACACTAATTACTTCGTAGGGCACGCATATCATCCAGATACTGTATCTAGCTGATGGTGATCTTTATTTGATTTTAAAGAAAATGGCCTCTGAAAACTTAAAACTTTAATGTTACTGTACCCACAACTCTTAATTCAATATTATGTCTAAAAGTACCATGGCCAGGAAATAGTTAATGGTTTGTTTGTTTATTCTTGAATTGGAGAATCAGTTTTGGTTAATTCTCTTGAAGGAATGAAATGGCTGCCTCCTCCCCTCACCACCTTTTCTAATATGCCTAAAAAAAAGACTTCAGTATCTCTTTCAAAAGTATTCCCCAAAATAAAAGTTGAATATGCAGAAGTGAAACAACAAACATTATGAAACCCAGAATTATGTTTTTCCTTTCAGACACAATCATCATAAATTGATAAACACGTAGTGCATATTTACATGAAATGTGGGTTTATCCTGTACACGGAGATAACCCATTTTTATACATGCCTTTAGTTTTGTTCTTTTCCCTCATGACTGACTCGATGTTGACTGGTTTAAGTCCAATGAATGCCAAGTCCAATGAGAATAAACATCAGCAGTTTTCACCAAATTATTTCTGACTTCATCTCAATTTTCTTACAAATGAAAACTATGCTTCTTGTCACTAATATAAAATGTTTGATTATCTATTTCCACGTCATTTTTCATAAAATTAGGGCAAAATATCATAAAATATTCCATTAATTGTGCAAACACTGCTGTACAAAGAGTGAAGGCAGCCCAGCTAAGCTACATATTTGGCTAGCAGACAGTACCACCATCAAGGAATCTCAAATGCCCCGTATCACTGATGTGGAAAAGTCCAAACGTGAGTACAACTGGCATTGCAGGGATGCTACTGTCAACTCATTCAAGTGCTGTATGTGCAAATCTGAAAACTGCTAGTAAGTCTCTGTATTTTTCATTCACTAAATAAAACAAACCTATTTATTATTCAATCATTTACTCAGGAAAACACTCGAAGCCTCATTCATCGGGGCACCTTGCTGGCAATAGTATTAATGACACATGCACAAAAGTAATCAATGAAAACATCATAAACTCCAAGTTCAGTGTTTCAAAAGAAATGAATACAATTAGGGATATGCAAATTGGCTATTCAAAAATAATGTTCATAATTGACTACTCATTTCCAGTACGGAGACTTGTTTAATTGGAAAATCCAACAATCCTCTCACCACAGAAAAGAGATGCTATTCCCAAGGCATTATTTTTAATTCTTAAAATGGGGCACATACGTTTTCTATTTTTAATTGGCAGCCCTGATAAACTGATTTGAGAGAAGACTTAAATGGATTAATAATGAAATATAATTCTAGCATAAAAATAATCAGTAGAACTATATCTTTCTAATTATCTGGCAAAAGTGATGAATTTAACACTTTAAATCTTATAAAGGAAAATAAAATTAATTTTTAAAATGTGGTAGAAGTGTTATTTTCATCACTATTTCTGTGACGTAATTACAATTTCAACTTTACATACTGGTGAGTTCTAACGCATATTAGTGACATTTATTTTAATACACCAATCACCTAAGCAAAATGGCTTATTTTACTGATACTATGAATAGTTTTGTATAAGTTAAGAGAATTCCTTACTTTTTCCAGTTACTACATCCTTAACTCTCAATATATTTTATGTGCCTTAAATATTGGAGCAAAGAAAAAAAATACTAATCCAAAGTATAACACAAGATCTTATCTATGGCTATTACATAACATGTTTTTCTTAAGATACCTTACTGTTTGCCATACTGTTATATCCACACACATTTATAAAGTATGTCATAACAATATTATATTGATTTATTAAATGGGAGACAGAGTTATTTGGAGATTGTTTTCCCCAAAGAAACAACTAAAAAGCATTTGGTACTAGAATCTAACCTAATTTTAATTTCCAATCCAGTGTATCTGACTACACTGTAACCATGTTCTAAGAAGAAAACTGGAAGAGAAGCTACATTGTGAAATATCTATAGCTGTCCGTGAGGATGTTGTGTCCTAAAGAATGTGAACTCTACTCTTTGGAGATACAGGCAACATATGACTCTTCCCAGACGATGACAGTGAGATCTGGAGGACACTCGACTCTCATGATCTCTTCGGGCAATGGCTTAATCTGTCTCCCAACCATATGATTGACAGGAATTATCTCTGCATAGCCCACTCTGAATATAGGGGTGAAGACCTGAACAGATGAAATAAAGACTCTAAACCTGGAAAGAAGAGTACCAGTTCCTGAATCTGTGGTGCCCAAGTCACTGGCATGACAGGTATTGGCCGATGAGACTCTCTACCCAGGCTTCATCTCCACATGTACGATACACACAGAATTACACTTGTTCCAACATTGATAATTAATTTAAACCATATGTTATACGTGCTCGTTAGCTAGATAACTTGATTCATCAGAACACCTATATTACTGGGTGAGAGTCCCTAGCAGACGGTGTGACAGAGATATGTTAATTAACAGAAACCACTGTTCTAGTCCTTCAGCAGAAGGCATCCTGATTTCGTGTCCAGGGTATGACAATGGTCTCCCTGCCCTGCCTTAAACCCATTCAAAAAGATCTCTCCTACAGAGATGTGTTGCACATGAAAGAAAAAATTCTATTAGTTGTTAAGGTTTCATCTAGGCTAAACTTCCACTGACCCCTTAGGGGACTGTGTGTAACCTAAACTCTATGCAGAATGCAAAGGGGTAATGTTGGATTTTGAAGCCTTCCTGTCTGATGCCCTGTCTGTCTTCTGGTGCCCCTTCTGTTCTCCTTCTCTGATGCCAGTATTCTCATGTCACCCAGTGCAACACTGACATTTTCTACAGACCTCATCATGCAAAATGATCTGTTCACACAGCCTTTAATTCCAATCAAAACTCCTGTCCCCACTGATTGCTACCAATAATTGGGTATCTGATCCCCAGATAGGCATAGAAAGATTAGTCTACAATATGCTATTCATTCTCCCACCCCAAAAAACAACAAAACAGCCTTCTCAGGACTCACTTACTCCAACAGGTACCACCCCATTTCTTACCTTCCCTCTAAAGTAAAATTTGAAAGAGCTGTGGACAAAGCAGTTTCCAATCTCTCCCCCTCCCCCCCCCCCCGAAGCCACTCTAGTCAGGCTCTCACTCCTTTACTCCAATGAAACTACTCTTATCAAGGTAAAAAACAATCTGAAGATTGATCAACCCAAAGTCTCTCTTCTGGCTTGGCTTTAGGACACAGTGTATCACCACTCTTTAAATTACTTTCTTCACTTGCCTTCCAGGACAATACAGTCTCTTTTTTATTATTTATTTAAATGTTTCATTTTTCGATTACATTTGGCATGCAATATTATGTTAGTTTCAGGTGTACAACACAGTGATTGAACTATTATATAACTTAAGAAGTGTTCACTGTGATAAGTCTACTCCCATCTGACATCGTATGAAGTTATTACGATAGTAGCGACTATATTCCTTATGCTGTACTTTACATCCCTGTGACTGTTTTTACACCTGGCAATTTGTACATAGTACTCCCTTCCTCCTTTTCACCCACCCCCCCCCAACTCCTTCCTATCAGGCAACTGTCAACATTTTGTGTGTCTATGAGATTGTTTTTATTGTGTTTGTTTATTTTGTTTGTTTTTTAGATTCCATATATAAGTGAAATTATATGGCATTTATTTTTCTCTGACTTATTTCATTTAGCATAATACCTTCTAGGTCCATCCATGTTGTCACACTTGGCAAGATTTTCTTTCTTTCTTTTTTTTTTTTTTTTTTACAGCTGAGTAATATTCCTAAGTAAAGCCCAAGTTCTTGTAACGGTCTCTATAGCAATGGGATCCAGGATATGTTCCTGACCTCACGTTCTGACTATCCTTTCTCTTATCCTCAGGATTCTATCCAGCTATCCTATCTTCTTTGCACCTGGCTCTGTGTCTTTGCATTTGCTTTTCTCTCTGTCTGAAATAGTCTTCTACCAAATACCCACGTGACCTGTTCCTCCATTCTTCAGATCTTTATTCAAATGCCAGGCTTTCACTAGCCACATGATCTAAACTGTAGCATCTCTGTGACTTCCTATACTCTCCCTTCCTCTGTTTTTCTTTACAGCATTCATCACTCTCTCAACGCTATATCATTTTTTTTTGTCCTATTTTATTCCGTTTCCCCATTGTACTAAAATGTAAGCTCAAAGAAGACAGTGATTTTTGTCTGTTTTATTGTTTGCTATATCTCCATTGTCTAGAACAGTGACTATGACATAATAAACATCCAAACATATATTTGTTGAAATAAAATGAGTGAAATGAGATAAAAGCAGATACTAAAACCAAACATAACAAAATAAAGATACTGGATTTTTCATATTTTTAAAAGACATTAAAATTGAGTTAAAAAAAGAATGAGTATAAATAATCCATTGATACTCAAAAGTGTCAACATCATTATTATTCTTTTTGGTTTTAAAATTATGGGGGAGAAATTCTTCATTTTCTTTTCAAAACTGAGGGAAGTTGCTTCTGCCGCATCATCCTCCTAAAATGAAGATTTTAAATCTTTTCTTTCCTTTTCAGGCTCTTTTTCAAAAAGGAGAATCTGCTTATTTCTTCTGTGAATGAGTGAAAATACTGGGCAGGAGTGGGTAGTGGATGGAGAGGGGGTGCGGACTTGGCAGTTAGACCCCAGACACTGCCTTGTCCGCTTTTCTTCCAATATGCCCCTTTGATGTATCTGGTGTGAAGCTTCAAGACATGTCTCCCTAAGTAGCTTAAAAACGAATGTGAATAAACCTCCAGGGGAGTGGAGGCATATAACCTGAATTGCCAGCCATGAGCACAAAATTAAAGTGCTTAGCTTTAGTTTACAAAGTCATGTAAATTTTGCATTTTGCACTCCACCAGATGTCTGTGCTTGTTTTAATACGAAAATATTTTCTCGTTAACTGCTACTAAATTTAAGGCATCGGGAAAATGTACAATGATTATCTTATGTGTTCTGTACCACTGTTTGAGAGATCATAGTGGAGTGTATTTCTTAGGAACACAGCTAACTTTATATATAGGACAGAAAAACACATGAAAATAAAAAAACATTAATGAGGTATGTACAGATTATCTTCGATAACTGTATCTCAACTGCCGCTGCTGCTGATGTCCCCAGTTCAACCATCAGGCACTAGTTTAAGAATCTACAAACACCTTCCGACTTCTCCTTCCCCGGGTGGCATTTGGAAGAAACATCTGAAATTAGGATTTGCCTAGAAAAAGTATCATCCATAAACTCTATTTTAGAGAATATTTTATTTTTTATATTTACTTGTAAAAGTTAAAATAACAGAAAGTCAACAACAACAATAACAAAAAACCTCAAAGATCAAAAAGAAATAAAAGAGCTTTGGATAATTTACAACATCCATGACCCTGAAAAATACACTTGATCTAAAGAGCCATGTTTTCTCTGCAATTTCACACCATCAATATCTCTTCAAGGACTCAGACTTCTTTTTATACTCAAACAATAAGGCTATTACAATCAATATCACCAGAGAAAGTGTGTGTGTGCGCGTGTGGGTATTGAGCAGAGTGGGGCGAGGGTAGAATATTAATTTCCTTAATAATATCCCTAACACGCTTACATGCTTAGCACAGAGCCTGGGACATGTGGAAGGTTACATGTTAATTCCTCTTCTTACCATAGCAAACATTCCCCAGCTCCCAGACTGAGTCCCACTTGACTTGTTTACCCCTATTCTGCTTTCACTTTGTTGCCTCCCTTTAATCTCTTCATCACAGGATTGACAGAGGAACAGAGAAAGCACCAAGATCAAACACATCAAATAGGTAATTTTTGTTTTTCTTCTTTTTTCTTGCTCTTCATCACACGAGAACACACAACCTTTAGACATGCCACGCTGCTCTTCCACCCAGCAATACACGGTTTGTGCTGTCTGTTTCATTTCTACCATAACTCGAAGCAATATACCAATCAATGCCTTCGGTTTTACACTGAGAAGTAAATATTTTAATAATAATGCCATGAAGTGTCTTTAAAGTCCTTCAATATTCATGATGTGGTTTTCTTCCTTGTCGACCTACAGTATTCTGTCACTTTTATAGCATGGGTTTTATAATCTGATGCTATTATCTTTAGCCTACATGAGGAATAAAAAAGAATGATCTGAATGTCTATAGAACATATTAAATTGTATTTATAAACACATTTTTTATCAGTAATTACACTGAGAAATGTGAGGCTCTACTTTAATTACATGTCAAGTGAACTAATGTACTCTTAAGAAATGCTTATTTTCCATATTGAGTTCTTTGGGTTAATCTGTTGAATTTAACAACATACTGCTATTTGTACTGTTTCATACATATTCGTGTTACCAATAACTATCAAGTAAAATTAAAAGACAAAGAAAACAACAGTATCCTACGAAATAAAAATTGGAATCATTTGTCTCAAATCTTAATAAACACAATTAAATCTAAGTAAGACTGAAATTACAACAATTTCACAAGTAGAGGAAAACACATTATCACCTTTGGGAAGACAGTGAAACGCTGCAGAATTTCATTTAAATGTATGCATCTGCTTGTAACTAAATAACAATTGGCTATGCGAGCTAATTTTATGCCACTTTAAACAAAGGTTTGAAAACAGGTTCTTTGCCTTCATAGGGTTTTGACAGGAAGCTAAAGTATTTTAATCTGAATTTTTAGAATTAGCAGGCTCACATTAGCATCTTCATCAGATGCTAGCCATCAGATCTAGCATTTTTTAGAGCAAGTATGTAACAGCTCTGAATCTCAGACGGTTCAATCTTTATTCAATAAATGAGTTAAAACCAATTTTCATTTCCTCTCTGAATTGAAAATGTGTAATAGGGAACTTTACAAACTTTACAGCTTTAAGCTTCATTCTAAAGAAAATAACACGATTTATTTAACTGTACTAAGAACCCTATTTATCCTTATCACTTTTTAAAGAGAAAACGGCTTAAATTGTCCCATAATAACAAAAGATACACCTATTTAAAAACCATCTATATTCCAGCTAAAAATACATCTACCTCCTTTAATTATGTAGTAAGTTACTTAGAAGTCAGGTATACATTAAACACATTTTATGCTTAATCATATTTTTCTTCTGACTGACTTGAATTAAATTTCAAAGACATTGTGTTATTTGACAAGTTCGAGAGCCTCTTGAGTTTGTTTTTACGGCATTCTTTACTTTCCTTACAGCTCATGGTGTATGAAACGACATTCACAACTCATGTGTAATACACACAGGGGAAGCCTGAGGAGCCCTGTCCTCTGTGCCCTTCATCATCCACAGCGGTGGTCAGACAAAGGGTCCATGGAGGTCAGCTCCCAGCCACCAAGTCCTAATCCCAGCAGACCCTAGGGTGAGCTGCAGGAAAAACAAACACATACAGATGCCGGGAGAGGCCTCCAGCATCACCAGGAAAACACAGTGTCAGAAAGTTTAAAAACTCACCACACCTGCCTTGTCAATAATATTTCCACTATATTACACATGTTAAAAATAGCGGACATGAAAAAGTGGAAGATATTTGGGTTACACTGACTGGAAATCCTCAAAGATGACGCCAACCCACTGAGTGGCTTGCCTACCATTTACCCAGTGTCTCACTAGATGGTTCCTGAATTTTATTCAATCCCAAGGGCTCTGAAGGTCTCGAGAGAGTGTACATGATTAGAGATGAAGACACAAGTTGGCATGTTTTAAAATGCATGGACACATACACACACAATTGGCTTTTTCATCAGATGAGTCTTATCTAAATCACACACATCTAACCTGAATATTTGAAAGAATATTTTATTTAAAGTATATCTGACACTAGAAAACAAAAGAACATGTGGAAAAATATTTTGTAAATAATAAAGCATACATACAATTACAATGTTGTAACAACCAGGCTGAATTTTGTTTCACAGGTTCAGTTTTATTTTCCCTGCTTCCCTACAATTTCTATTTTTTTATCCAAACCAAAGCAGTAAATGTCTCAGAAATACATCCTTTGGTAATCTCTTAGCCAATGCTCAGCGCTACCACAGCTATCCAGAGGTATGTCAATAGATCCTTGAGGGACATAACTTATTGGAATCTCAGGAAGATTTCTCTCTGCAGAGACACAGTGCCTCTGGCCAGGTCCTCACATATCCACTCCAAGGGCTTCAGTTCACTTCTGGGTTCCAGTCCAGTACCCTGACATTTACAACACTATTGACAAAGTGGTCTTTCCATTACGTGGATCTGGCATGGTTTTGCTCCAGCTTAAAATTCTTCATTATATATTCTCCTCACTTTCAAAATGAAGTTCAAGCCTCCCAGATGAGGCCCTTGACCAGGTTCTGTGGTATTTCTACAATACTGTGTCCATGTATTTATCATCACTGGTCACAGGGCACAAAGATCCTTGATTTTCTTGCCTCTGTCTATAAGCAAACTGTAAGCTACTTGAAATCAAGGGTTCACATCATTAAAATTTTATGTTTAATAAATACTTATATAGCCCTCACCATGTGCTAGATACTGTTCAATGTGCTTGCATATATTATTTTATTTCATACTCATAAGAAACCTCATGAGAAAAACACCTTTATCCTCATTTACAGATGAGGGAATTGAAATACAATTGACTTTATGTTCCAAGTTCCCAGTATGGCAGTTGGCAGATAGAAGGGGATCAGGTACATGAGTGATATAAGTTTTCTGCTATATCCAAAAGGTACAGCAAAGCCTCTTTTGTATAGATGCCTACACTTTCATGTGGACACCATCTCCCTGCGTCCTGATTTTCTACCCAATTCGGAATAAAAGTAACGTCCATTACCATTCACGTATGCTCCTATAGATGGCAAGACCGCCTCTGCCCATCCTCAAGGTTCAATGCAAAACTGCATTTTACAACTCCTCCATCTAAAATCCACTTAGTATATTTATGATCTCAACCTTGTTTCCTGGTGGACTACATTAATGTATCTGACTTCCTTCCAGAGGAAACCTTTTGAAATTGTAAAATGAATTTGCACATTAACATACCTAGTTTTGAAACAAACACCTCTGTACAGCGTTCTCCATTACTTCTGACTGTCAGAAGAACCCTGCTTATTTGTACTAATGACTGCAATCCAGGGTGGATTGCTTAATTTTGTGGATTAATGAGTAAGCAATCAAATGTGATTTTAAGTCATGAATATAACAAACATACTATTCATTTATTTTGACAAGTATTTTAATTTATGAGACTTGGCTACAAATAGAGCAGTCTATTTTGTAAAAGAAAAAAAGAAACCTTTCTGCTTTTAAGACAACACCTCTCAGATAATAAACCTCTGCAGAGAATAATGACAAAGCCACCACCTTCTAAAGACAGATAAAGAATTGATAGGTTGATAGAAAAAAACAATGAGATCTTAACATATCATTAAAATTTTCTAAAAGAGAATGTCTTTTGCATGCACTTGAGCTGTATGCAGTATCTTTAGGGGTTACAAACCACGCAGAACTTTCTAACCAAAATAGATCACTGCTGGCCTGAGACAGACATCCCCTAGCCTGTCACCCTGGTAGCCTGAAACACAAGTTTCAGCAGCTTCATATGTCCCTGAAGTGACCTCATATTCCAGGCCTGCGATCCTCCATGGACAGGTAAAGCGGTGAGTGGACTACGAATATAAAAGAAAGGCCACAACTCCCTGGAAATTAGCTGGTGATTAATTGGTAGTACATTCCATCAGACTGGTTAGGGAGCACTCTCTTTAGCATGGACACATTTAGCAAATTGGCCTGAGCACGAGCAGACTGACCTCATGACAGGTCCAATGATGTTCTACCCTCCCCAGCATTTCATGACAGCTGAGCAACTGGTAGAGACCACGGAAAGGTCAGTGTACAGCCTGATTGAGGGACGAGGAAGCACTTCTCTTAAACATTCCATTTAGATTCAGATCTTCCTTGTCATGGGTGACAGGCTTTGAAGCTGATATTTAAAAAAAAATTAACACTGCAATTGCAGGTGGGTTTAGTTACTGAGCCCCTTCCATCTGAGTGGTAGAGCTAACCTTTTCCTTTAGCTTCTGATTGCTCTACATCTCCCTAACTAGTGATAATGTGGCTAACCCTGCTGAGATGGGTGTTGACTTTGGGAGCATCTAAATGTCAAGATTTGTAATTATGATTGTGGGTATATTAAACTCATGAAGAATGATGTCTTGCTAATTGGGGCCTGAAGACAAAATGCCTGGGGTCCTTGTTCCTTGCTCACAGTCACAGGAGGTATGTTACCTCTTCCAGCTGCATTTTAGGTCTTGTTTCTAATTGTAGAAAGATAATCTTCTGAGCCAGTTATAATTTATAAGTTCAGTGAAGAAGATCTTCCCGAAGCATCTAAAATATACTCTTTAGGGACAAAAAACTATGACTTATTTCTAAATCAAAAATTGAAAGACACTGGGTCTACTCAGTGGCAACAAAATAAAACACAAGTTCGAAAATTAGGACTGGACCCCCCAAATTCAGGTTGCTATGACCATCAGCAATACTAGGTTTTGAAAGCCAGTCTTCATACTAACACTCCCAAACCCAAGGGCTGCTTCTGCATTTTGTTGCTTTAGGCCTTTGGGTTGTCTAGGCAAAAAAAAAAAAAAAAAAGGAAAAAGAAAAAGAAAAAAAAAGAAGTGTGGGGGCAAGGAGACATGGAGATCACAAAATCCCCCCGTTCCCTCCAGCATGTGCATGTGGTACATGTTTACATGGTGGAAGGAGGAGGGCGAAGAACAGAACTTCAAAACAATGTCATCACAGTAATTTCTGAAAACACACAGTAGTGAAGAAGACATACAAGATCACCTAAAGTCCCAGAAAACTCCTTGCAATGTTGGTGCTTTTCTTCAAGGCTTTTTTTACACATGTCTTAAAATTATTCGATACATACTGCACGACATACAATTTTGATTTCTGTTATTTTCACTTAGGATTTTCTCTGATTTTAATATAAAAAATGAAGAAAATTCATGACAGAATAATATTTCATAACAATTACCCATAACATAAGCAATTTGTCATTCTGCCATTCTGGACACATGAAAGTACAGGTTACCTTTGCACAATTGTACAATTTTTTCAATTATTGCTAATTTTGCAAATAAAATCATATCTTCCTGTTTAAAGACCAATTATTTAATTACTGGTGATATGAAAATAATTTTATAACCATTTTTAATTTCTTCAGTGGGTTGTCTGTTCCTATTCTTTGCCCTTCTCTTCCAGTTTGCTTTTAGTGTTTCTTATTAACGCATATAAGCTCTTTTTAAGTATATTAAGTTTCTCTTTATTTTTGCAAATTTATTTTTTGCCAGTTTACCTTTCAGTTTGGTTTATGATGTAAAATTTTCGTTATATGGTATTCCACTCACTTAAAACCCTCTATTAAATCTTCAAAGGCCGCTTATAAATACTTACTCACCTGGAACCAGTAACACTTTATGATGGGCAAGTAGTAAAACAATGTTGGTTTCATTAAGTTTACTACATAGATAGCCCCTTAAGAAAAAGCAGGTGGGAAATGTTTTGATTGATGGACCTTTGGTTTTTAAATTGTACATTCACATTCTAAACAAATACAGATGATAAAAGCTATTACAATAAAGAAACCAATTAAAATTCTAAATTCTAATATTTTGTAATCTATGTGTCAGTCATTATTTTCTGCACATTCTTTAGGTTGAAATTCCACATAATCAATTTGTTATTAAAATGGGAAAAATATATTCACGAAATTTGTTAAAAAGAAAACTTTTCATGTGCTTAAAGACTCTAAGATTCCTTTACTTATTATTTTTTTTTGTCTTCCAGACAACAGAAACTTATGTTATCTTTTAAAGTTTCTTCTATAACCCCTACTACCCAGTCATCAATCATGTTTGTTGCTTTCCTGTAAACTGTCTCCCTGTCCCTCATACTGCCAAAGATTAAATACTCTAGAAAAGACCTGACTATTGACAATGATGGGTAAGAAAAGTATGTGTGTTCTTTACTCTCACCCAACTCTTCTTTTCATTGTTTATTTAATGGCATACCTCTCAGAGGTCAGCCAACCTAATGACCTGAAGACTACTGGGTTTCTAGCCACAATTCTCTTTCTCAAAAGTTTTGGATTATATTCCATCATCTAATCTGCTCTGTCCCTTAATTTCAATTTCATATAAATTTTAAACTTAATAACATTAACTTATCTACAACATATAAACAACATATGGGATACTTTTTAAAAATTTTATTTTATTACTAGTTTCACATATGCAGTACATTGGTTAGACATTTATATAGGTTGTAAAATGATTCCCTAATTGTTCTTTCTCTCCTCTGGCTCTCCACCTAGCCATTGCATTAATGCTAACTACATTCCCTGCCCTGTGCTACATATGGGTACTTTTTAAAGAATCGGGATACATGAATTTTCTCAAAGCCAATCTATTAAATAAATATGTAATGGTCTGTTTAGAAATACACAAAATCAATTTAAATATATACACCAAGGACAATAATTTACTATATGAACAGGAAAATAAAAAAAAAAAAGTGATATATGCAAAAGAGATAAGAGATAAGAACAGAAGCCAGGGAAATGGTGTCTGAGGTGAACATGCTGGCAGTGCCATTTTAAACATTATCCAGTTAAAGGAATCCACTGGATAAAAGGAACATATCTTCAACCCAACTAACAGGAATATCCTTACTGTAAAATGGGAGACACATGGGATTATACTGTGGTATTATTAAATTCACAAATCTAGGACCAAGTACATAACTTCTGGACCCAGTGAAAAATGCAAATGTGGATTCCTTGTTCAAAATTTTAAGAATTTCAAGATGGTAATTAGCAGAACATTAAAGCAAGCGTTGTGCCCTGATGAGTAAGGGACCCTGAGTAACTGCGCAGGTAATGTGCCCATGAAGTGGCTATGCTTGAGGCATGTGACTTCCTAAACTTATTCAAGTTTCATGTTCCCCATGTAATTTCTGATTGCAATGTGACTTCATCGATCTCTCCACAAAAAGATGTGCAGCTAGTGGATATGCAATATTTAGTCTCTTTGGCAGGTGTTATGCATCTGCTTATAGGTGAACTTCGCTAATTAGAGTCAGAATCCTTGAGTCAAATCAATGCAGAGCATTGAGAAGGCAGAGTTTATGGAACTACAATGTGTGGACCCTGGGTTATGATTTTTAAAAAGGCTCAAGCATATAATGCCTAGTGAGACCTCTTCTGTAAACTTCCCAATCTTCAAGGAGTCTCCCTTTTGAATTTATAGCTTCTATTTATTCACTGAAAATGTATCACTGTCTTAGAAGACATTAAATCAAAGGAAAATGCCAGGATGATTTTTTTTTTCATTTAAATTCAAAGAATTGCAGATAGGTTATTTTCCATCGATTCCAGGTTGCTTCCAGGATAACATCTGTTTCTTTCTAAGGCCTTCCACAAGTGGTCTAAAACCAGATTCAGCCGCATGCCCCTGTATTCACTCCTTTATGCTCTTCGCTGACACACATGTAAACACCACCAAGCTTTTATATCTGCTGCTACTCTTTCCTTTCCTAGAATCCTTAGTAGTTGGAACCCAGTTTCTAGAACCAGATTGTCTGAATTCAAATCCTGGCTCAAACTACTTTCTAAATTTAGAGAAGTTACTTAGTTTTTCTGAGCCTCATTTTCTTCATCTACACAATAAGGAAGATGGTAGCTAACATTTATTGAGTAGTTATCATGTTCAAACCACATAGTAGCAGACCGTGTATACCTCATATGACTTCTAGGAAGTAGTTACCATTAATGTCTCCAAAACTGGGGGCGCTGAGAGGTTAGATGGATTATATGGCCAGTAAAGCAACATACCTAGAATCAAACTTGAGCGTCTCCTCATTACTCTGGGCTTACCTCTCAGTTGTTGTATTACGTGAGATATGACTTAGCAGACTGCCTAGCCACGTGCACACACACACAAAAGTGTTCCTTTAATGCCAGCTCCTAGCTTTCATTATAATAATCATCATTATCATTATTTTTATTATTAATCAAAAGTCCCATTCATTCTTGACGACCAAGCTCAATTTGTATCCTGGATAACATCTGGTATCTAGAGAGAGCTTACGTGTTTATTTAATGTAAGAATTTACCCTACTGCTATCTAATTAGAAATACACAAAGTCAATTTAAAGAGACCAGGTAACTCCTAGTCCAGAGCAACATTTGACTATATATTTAAATAAGACAGACTTGATTTATAAAACATAATTAAAATCCACAAAAGGTTGACATTTGCTTCACTGAAATGTGTATATATTTATTAAATAAAAAGATGTATAGTGTTATTAGTAGGTACATAACCACGTCAAATGATAGGTATCAAATGAAAAATAGAAGGAAAAAAAAAGATGCTGATGGGGAGAGAGGAAGACTCTAATTAGAGCATAATATCCATTTCCCACTTTGTACCTAGTTTCTACTCATGGGGTACTGATATTAGAATTGGGAGAAATGAGTCCCATTTCCATAGAAATATAACATAATTTGTGAATAAAACATAGCTCCAAATATAATCTATTTCCAAAAACCTGTATTTCACAATAGCATCTCTGGATTAAGTGGGAGCAAAGATGCTGGCAGTGCCATTGTAAACATCTGGTAGCATTCTCTCATACAAGTTTCATGCCTGGAAATGCTGTACAGCATTTTCTCAGAAAGTACTTTAGAAAGCTGTCCAGTTAATCAACTTATATTAGAAAGTCTCCATCCCTATAATTTATTTTGTTTTTGCAGGAAAAAAAAAAAGATTTGGAAAGGTTCCTGTAAGACATGGAAAAATACCAAGATCTGTCAAGGATAAACATGTTTCTTCCACAAGCCCTTGAAGTTAGTGAAATGGTTTCTAATAATGAATCACCAAAAGAAAAAAGCCCTATTTTTATTGGACTAATATTAATAATTTCTATGAAACAAGAAGACAAATGGAAAGTGGATACAAGCAACCGATGCAGAATGCCTGATATTGCACTTAGAAAACCCCAAACATAAATACTAAAATAGTGAAGAGGAGTCTGGGGAGACAATGTGATCCCTTTTTTTTTTTTTTTCTTTTTAATGCTTATGTTCAGTCTCTGTTTGCTGGGGAAAAATTGCTTTAAGTGTGTTCCTAACTGGAAGCTTTTGGCAAAGGTGAACCCATTTATCTAGTCAAATCCAAAAGGAAGTTTAAAGTAAGCGCGCGATGTAACATGCAAATTATTCAGCTAATGTAGCTAAACTTAACAAATGTGAGTCAAATATTACACATCTCTAACAGTTTTGTTTCTAACTTGGGGAAAAACATCATTTATTTGTAGCTGCCAAATACTATATCCTCACTAATTTAATAAGCCGGCACCATTTTCCCTACCTCTGAAAATTTATGTTAGTCTTTGGACGGGTTCAGCTGCCTTTTTAAATCTAGTGGTCTGTGACCATAGAGGGCTTTAGCCAAAGGGAAAATGACTCCATAAATCCACAGAGCCTGTCTTGCTTTAAATTATAGTTTGAAGGCTTCAGGACTATCTGAAAAGACTCTGAACAAGAAAAATCAGCACACACCACCACATATGTATTGAAACTTATCCTACTTTACAACAGAAAGCATTCCTCAAGCTTTAGAAAGCATGCACACACATAGTAAGATATGGACTTGGTAATGCCTATAGAGATTTGCTACCCAATTATCAAGAGATTTAGTCATATTACATTATAAGGGACATTAGTGTACACTGTGGTTTTCGGTACAAAGAAGTGATTAGGATATTCCTGCTGTTGAAATTTCTCAAAACAATAGGCCTTTCGCTAGAATGTCATTGGATGATTACGTTGCTTCAGAGCATGACATGCCACTTTTCTTTAGAATTTGTGTTAAGCATCTTCAAATCAGCAAAGGTGTTATTTCATGAGCTCTCAAACTTAACTTGCAGGTAAAACACATGGAAAGCATCTTGAGAGTATAGATTAGCCATCTGTTCTAATAAAATAACCTACTTCTAGAAAAATTAAATGAATTTCAAAAGTCCTGTAGCTAGTTAATAGCTAAACAAGAGAAATAATTTAGTCAAAGGCTAATTTTAAGTAATGGCTTAAAATTTAATATTTGCATACCTTTAAGTTAGGTCCTGAGTTCTCCTATGCACCACAGTTCCCATCATTCTGGCTACGCATGTACTCAACATACTCCACTTATTTACTAATTTGCCTAGCTCCTAAAATCATTTGAAATTCTGACTAGAACATATAGGTAAGGTTCTTTCCACTCTATACGTCTTCCATGATTAAAATGCAATTATCGAATGAGACTAGACTTCAAACTTCTTGCAAAGACTGTTACTTCATTATCATATGCGAAGTAAGCGATGCTCTTTATAGACAGAATTCCTTCCTTAAGTCACCTGTTTGGCTTCATTGCCAAAATACATATGCAGAACACTGCCTCTCTGACAGTTAATTTTTTGTGTTGATATGACTGGCCATTGGGTGCCTAGATATTTGGTTAAACATTATTTTGGGGTATATCTGTGAGAGCATTTTGGGGTGAGATTAACATTGAAATTAGTAATCCGAAAAGCAGATTGCCTTCTCAATGAGAGTAGGCCTCATTCAATCCACTGAAGGCCTGAAGAGAATAAAAAGTTTGAATGAGAAAGAATTCTCTCTCTCCTGTCTTCCTGCCTATTTGAGCTGGGATATTGGTCTTTCCCAGCCTTCAGACCTGGAATGAAGCACTGGCTCTCTTTGGGTCTTGAGATTACCAACTTTTGGATTGGAATTTATACCATTAGTTCCTGGTTCGCAGGCCTTTGAACTCGCACTGAAACTGCACATTGGTTCTTATAGGGCTCCAGCTTGCCGACTACAGATTTTGGGATTTAGGCTTCATCTGATGAACACACCTGAAGAGTTATTCCACATGGAGGGTGTGTGGGGGAGGGGAAGCTGTAATAATAGGTAGATATTCTAAATAGGTGATGTCTGGTACAACTACAGCAAATCATTCCATCAGCAAATGAAAAAAGCAGACCTTTTTAAAATAAAGCTTTTCTAAATTTAGAAAGCTTACTATTATTTTTACTTGAAAAATAACTGATTAAGAAATATCCACATGGGATTCAACAGTTAGATCATAAAAATATAAAATGTTAAAATAGCTGATCATACGACATAGTGGTTAGCCAGGCACTTTGCCTTGACTTTCTGCTCAGAAAACACTGAGCTAAATGTGAGTCCTTCCTGCAGAGTGGGTCTCACAAAGGGATGGAGATGGCTGTGGCCGCTTTCATGCCTGTGTAAAGCCAGCGAGGAGAAGCTGGCCCTGGCAGCTTGATGGATTGCTATTTACTGAAGGGCACATCTTCTTGTCCTCCCAGGTATCCTAGAAGGAGCTGGGGGACAGGAAGCATTGACAGGAGGCCCCCAAGAGTCTCATCTTACCCTCCACAGTGCAGCTCTTTATCTGCCCTTAAAGGTTTCCACCGAGCCCCCAGCTGCTGGAGCTGCCTCATTTCAGGAGACCACTTTAAAGAAGGCACCCTGCTTTCTTCTTTTTCCTATCTATATCCCCTTACAAGGCTAACTTTTTAAAGAGTCAGTTGGCTTTGCTGTTGTTGCTTGTTTAGCGTATTTCCCTGCTGAATGTGTGTCAGTTGTTTCTTGCCTCCCTTCTGTTGCATTCAGGTTACCTTCTTTCATCCCACTTTTCCTTCCTCCCTCCCTCCCTTGCACCCATCTAGTTTCTAAAGCATTTGCATTGCTCTTCCCTTAGTTTCCTGTAGGTGATATACTTGAATGTCTGACCTCCTTTTCCACTTTTCCTAACTTATTGCTAGCATTCTTTTTAAAGTTCCCTTTAATATTTCACTTTTCACCTTTAATTCGCTTTTGTGTTTTCCCTCTGAAAACTTAATTTCTGGTGTTACAGCTAACTTTGGTTTTGCCAATGGCAGACAGGTAGGGATGGCAACAGAGAGGGGCACATTTTCTCAAACAGGACAAGATGGGTTTCCTCTCTTCTTTCCAAAAAAGTCTCTTTTGCTCTTCTTAGTTGGTCCCTCAAACACTTCTATTAATATGGAGTTCTATAAAATAAAATAAATTCCAAACTAGGTAACTTACGACACCTTACTGCTTGCTTTCTTATGGCACAAACCATTTACCTTCATTATGAGCAATCAAGGTTCTAAAAACCCGGCACATACAACCACTGGGCTAGGGGCAATATTAGATCAGAGGGTTCCTCTGGGAAAGGACACTAAATCAACTGCCTGGGTTAACGTTAGTGCTACTGAGAATTCCAGGGGAGAAGTACAATCAAGCGTTCATGGTGGGATCTTGGATTCTCACCTACAGCAGCCAGCCTGCTTCTAAAACCCCAGTTTCTCATCACAAGTCAGGAAAATGCATTTCCCATTTGGGGGTCTTTTAGAAAATAAGTTATTTGGGTTTGAGAAAAGTGGAGAGAAGCTGCTTGGATCTATGATCATCTCCAAATAAATATGTTTGTGGGGAAAAAAAGTCAGGAATAATTTTAGAAAAGATGTATTTTATACAAAATATTCCCTAATCTTGTCATAAAAAAAAGAGGTATACACTTAGATTGCAAAGAAGTAAAAATTACTGCATAAAATGTTCAGAGTTTTCTAAGTATTTCAGATATTTGTGCCAGTCTTGAATCCCATTACCATAGATCATAGGAAATTGGCCACACAGAGAATTGCTCTTATTAGTAGTCACTGGTGACCAACAAAATGTTTGTATTACCACTAGTCCTATTTTTTTTTTTTTAATATTGATCTTTTGAAAAATAAAGTTAAAGCTTGGTTAAGATGTCTGAGTCTATGGAAAGAGTAGAGGGTTTTTCTTCCACTCTGGTTCTCTTGGGAAAAACTTCAATAAAATTCAGAATTCAGAAATGTTTCAAATGTTCTCAAAAAGGCTTGTGATCCCTCAGAGTCCTATCAATAAATCAGTTCACAGAATCTGGTAAGGTTTATTTATCTGACTGGAACTAAGGAATTTGTACTAAATCACTACATTTTTTGAAATATTGGTTCTCAAATGAAATATCAAAACAGAGAAAGAATGAAAAAAATATTTTGACCTGACATCTTAATGCACCGTTACTACAAAAACAGGGAAAGTAGAAGTTACATTTCCAGAGACAGTCAATTTTAACGGCAACCAGCAACAAAAAAAGCTCTTTAGTCTCAGTTATTCATTGTTAGCAATTGGTTTGTAACACTTATCCTGTTTTGCTTATTATATCCTAAAGAAGACTGATTTACATGTTGAAAAATCCCACTTAGTTCAATTGTACAAAATAAGTAATTTCTGAATAACTGCAACTCAGATTTTTTTTCTCACGTTTGAATGTAGTTACCTGAAATGAACATCAAAAAATCTAAACAGTTAAACATTCCTTGAATCAAGTTTATAAAAGACTAACTTAAAGATATGCATTAGGGATGGCTAAGTTAAAATTCTGTACTTCTTTTTAGACCAAATAATCCAGTAGTTATATTGGACATTTAGAACACACAAGGATATAATTTTTTAAAAAATGTACGCACTCAGAATATTGCAATGAGGGCTCTAAAAAAACAAATAAAACTCCATTTTTAAAGAAACGCAAATTATTTCCTCAACACTTTGCACTCTCTGCTCATCATGTACAGCATCTAAAAATGCCATCGAAGGGAGAATAAATCTTCTCAGAAAATTTCCTTTAAATGGAAGCAAAGGTTAAAAGACCCACATTGGAAATCCTGCAGCACAAAGGACTCCAATATGACTCTGAGCGATTTACAATGAGCTTTAATTTACCCATTTAGAAAACCTGATTTCCATAGGAAAGGTGCCGCAGTAATAAATCTTGTCCTGCTAGGGAGTCTAAAAGGAGAAAACAAAACAAAATTTCACCAGCTATTTGTGCATTAACTTTCTCATGTCACTGATAGCCATGTTGTTAAAAATGTTTTCAGGGCATTAATTACCATACTAATAGATTAACGAGTTAGAACTTTCCAAAATAGAGCAATTTAATCTATGGCTAGCAGTGGAACAAAGCTTCACAAATATTTTTCATTCTTTGAAATGTATGATATTGAAGTATGATTTTCATTCATGAATCTTGAATTTTAATGTTAATGCTTATAAAACAGAACACTGTATATAGTTCTCAAGGTTATGATATAAAACAAAAGTGTCATGGCTAAACCCAGGGAAATACATACATAAACCCCAAAGTTTATCACTAAGATGTTAGCTGTTGACTCCCCTCATGTTAATCGAATAGAACATATGACACTAAACATCTGCTACTCAATCAACTAACTTGAGATGATTAATTTGTTTGCAGCACATCTTTTATAGCTCTTCCTTTCCTCCTGGCACTATATTTTTCTCTTTGCTCCTAATAAATCATAATCAACATGAGGCTAAGTACACACTCCTATGATACTAGTGGCCCTGCAACAGGAAGCCCCATGCCTTGAATGGAGCAGGTACTCCAAGAGTGTGCAACTGTTGTTACCGGAATAACCACGGCTGTTCTCAGCACCTCAGACCTAATGGCCACCTTCCAGGTTTTGTTTACAACGATTGCAACAACAGACTCAGCCTTGTAATTGTCCCACCCATTATATCTACAGTCAGTGAATTGTTCCCAAAGCTCCAGTCATACCTTCTACCGGAAGTACTACTTTTTCTGCATGTCTTAGAATGACCTCAATGCAACTTTATGTTTAATGATATTCATGCATATAAATAATGGAATCAATTCTAGACACAAAACATGTAGATGAAACAAGTGATTTCTCACAAACACACACACACACACACACACACACACACACCCTCTGAGATTACTTAATTGACATAATAAAACAACCTGTACTTCTATAGTCACTTAATTGTCACCCTGGAAGCTGGAGAGCCCAGTACCTCCCAGAGATTTGTCACGGCTTTTTGATTTGACCCTTTAACTCTCAGATCACAATTCTGCCATTAGGATATTATCACATTTCTTGAGGAGAAAAGAAGGAACTATATTTTCAATGAACATGAAACATGTCTGAAACGGGAGCCAGTGTTCTTTGTCCTACAACTGGCCTGGTAATTAAAATGGACAAGTCACTAACCACTTCTGAACTCTTCTCCAAAAGCATAAATCTTTCTACATTACATTCTAAAAATATTATGAGATGAATTTAAAATACCCACAGTATCCAGTAAGCTCTCCATAGAGTCTGGTAAGCTCTCCTATGAATGTTTTTCTAAAAGGATCAGTGTAAAAAGAAATGCTTGTGTTTCCTATTTTGGAGGGAAAAAGTATAATATTTCAAGTTAAAAATCTGTTTCTAAGGTAATAAAGCAGGTATGCTCTTATCAGGAGGCACTGGAAAACTACAGAGATAATGGTAATTTATGTACCTTTGGGAACAGTCAATGACCTGAGAAAAAGCATGACAATTGAGAGATAATGACATGATAATAGGAAACAGATTTTGATCATTATAAGTTTCTGATCAGTGGTCAAGTTTCTCTGAAGAAAAAAATACTTTATCAATGAGTTATAAAACTCACTTAAATTGTAGACATAGAGAATACGGGCTTTATAATACTTTTTTTTCATTCCCTAAAGACATTTTAAGTACCACATAACACAATGTATATTCGAAGTCCTTTAAATGAGAATGTACCACTGAAATGCAATATACTTTGCCCCGGATTTCAGCAGCTTAGGTGACAAAGACATGATAAAATCTTGTTAAAATAGATTTTTTAATTTCTAAAATGATGTACATATGACAAATATTTAATTTTTAAATATTGGAATAGAACGTGACATATATTTATAGTTTAATCTCTTGGTTACTCTGCTCTTTCATTGGTTTATTTAAGAATAGACATACTGAACAAAAGATTTCTGTAACACATTGTTTTAAATTCTACCATCACCACCTGTTTTCTAGTGATCTATTCTGCAGCTCAACACTCCTCTGAAGAACAATGCCACCTCCCTTTGGAAAATAATATGTCATCCATTTTTTTTTCCATTTATTTAGCTTAATGAACAAAGAATCTGGTATTATTACCCTTATGAAAGGTATAAATAAAATCAACATCTTTTATTTTTTGTTTACAGGGCAGAGATGGTTATCACTAACTTGTCTGGGGCCCTGTTAATATCTTATGGGTCATGATGAGTTCCCTGTACACGAGGGTCAGTGGGTATATACCTTGGTCAACAGACATCACTTTTGCCTTTCTGTTGCTTATGATCTGGCCCAGTGGTTCTCAACTCTGGTTGTACATTAGAATCATCTGAAGAATATCTGAAAAACACTGATGATCAGGCTCTAGCCTCTGCATCAATTTGTCTAGGACGACATCTCAGCAATGACATGTTTTAAAATTTTCCTAGGCGATGTTAAGACAGCCACAGTTGAGAAGTAGTAGTCCAGTGAACCAAAGAGGCATAAGACTAAAATATAATTATAAACTTATATAAGGGCTGTATGGGGAAAATGTAATAAGTTATGAGAATGATTAACAAGACTGAGGAGTTGGGGAATTCATCAAGAAAGGCCTCTCTGAATTTCAACAAATTTCTACAAGAGCTAAAAAGATGAGGGCTGGAAAACTGAGAGTGTACTAGAAGGAAAATTTCAGGCAAACGAAATAGCACATGCATAGGCTTAGGGGCCAGAATGGCCTTGGCGTGTAGACGGAGCAGAGAGAATGCCAGTGTGGCTGGATGAGTGAGGAGAAACATGATGCAAACAGGGGATGGAGATGGAGGCCGGGGCCTGGCCCGACAGGCCCCTAGGAGGCAGGGTGAGGGACTGTGGAGTTCACCTTAAACGTAGGGGAACGCTATTTGATGCATTATTGTTTTCTCGAAAAGTGACAGATTAAGGGGGACATGATGATTTTTTTCTCATTTGTTTAATTTTTTTAAATAAGATTATTTTAAAAAAACTCTAGATTGCCACCCAGTCAGCCATACAGAAAATCAAAAAGACTCCAAGAAGTATAAGGCATCATTTTCTTCTTCCTCTGGCAGGTACCAATGATAAGAGCAGCTATAAAACTGGAGGGCAAGAATTTCTCCACTCTTCCAATTTGGACTACAACACTGCATTTTCTAACCGAGCTCCCTTTGCAATGGGGCAGATTCCCTAAAGAGAAGTCTCTTAAAAGTAAAACTGTTCTATTTTGTAATTATAAAAGAGAAGATTTATTTAATATTTACTTGGGGGCCCAGGATTTAAAATTCATGAAATTGCCTATATGAAATCAGTATCATGGAAACAAGAAACAGATTTTTTTTTTTTTTTTAAAGGACTTGCTTAGGCCGAGGAGACCATTACAGCTAGCTAAGAAGGAAGGCCCAGGTACAACTAGCTAAGAAGTAAGAATCTATTGGTTTCACAGCAGTTCATTAGTCACACTAACACAGTGATCGGTAATGCAAAGTCAAGAAGTCAGAATGATGGTCTATATTTCAAGATTCAAGGTCTAGAAACATTACACACAAGTTTTAGGTAAAAACACCTCAGCCACTGAAAAGCTTATATAGTCTATCAAGCTAGCCACCCAGGGTTATGCCAACATATGATAAAAAGTCGCACACCAGTAACCACAAACGAGGCTAAATAATCATTTAATTAAAAAAGAAGAAAATGTAAATGCACATTTATAGTCTTTCTAGAAAAGAGATCCATGGGGCTACAGCAAAGTACCAATCAAGGCTTCCCAGGCCAGTGAAGGGATGGGGAAGGGCAACAGTGCTGAGAATGGATCTGTTGATAAGAGTGGGGAAGAGTCAGCACGCAGAAGCAATCAAAAGAGAAAAAAACAGCACAGTCCAAAAGTTCAAGCGTATTTAGTGAGGAGTTTGGCAAGCGAGTCATTGTTACTCTCTCTGCCCTGGAACTGACATCATCCTAAGTCAGTGGTTCCCTTTACACATGGAGAAATTATTGGGGACACCAAAGAGCTGTAGTTCATGTGACATTGTACAAGTTACTTAAACATTAAATGTCTTCACTTCCCTGTCTCTAAAATGGGGATAATATTACCTAACTCCTTTGACTATTTTCACAATTAAAATGTTACATTATTATAGTGCCTATCACCTTGTTAATGTATAATATTTATAAGGTATTATTTTTGATGATAGTTTATCTTTCTCAGTACTAAATTCCTGTTTTTTTTTTCATCAGTTTCTGTACTCTTCATTTTCTTTCTTTAATCTATCAAACTGTGTGTATGCCCATGTGACAGTTTTAAAGATTCAGCACTGTAATTTGTTTACATCTCTGATAAGGCCTCATCATGTCGTCATTTAATCGTGATTAACACTGAACATATTTGTATTCACTAAACTCTTAGCAAAGCAAAGAGTAAGCAGTTTATGTTGGTAGTTATGAGTTAGTGCTGTGGAGTCAGGAAATCTTCAGTTCAAATCTTGGTTCTACATCATACCAGGCTTTACAATTTGGCACATTTCTAAGATGTCTAAACCTCTGCTTCATCATTGTAACATTAGGACAATAACATGATTTTTCAATAGAATCGTTATTAAGATTAAACAAGATGGGCAGTATTTGTCAATATTGTGAGTTCTTAGTAAATGTAACATTTTAAAACACAAAAGAGGGAGAGAAAAAAGCTGAGGCTGATAGTTTAAAGCACATGAGAAGGAACAAAGATGATAACTTACCATTTTAATAAGATAGTCTACTAAGTTTTACCTTTGTCAATTTATAAGTAATGCTTTGAAACCATAGATGAAGAGAAAACTGAAGAATCCATCTTATTCAAAACCTATTGCTACTGATGAGCATAGAAGTCACCAGCTGTTTGCAATGATGACACCTGGCCAAAGGGCATGTGGCCAAGGAAGAGCATTAGCCAAGGAAGCACAGAGCGGGACGCGGGGAGCACGCAGACCCGTACAGGCCTTCAGGAGAGCTGTGTTGTGGACTTGAGTCTGAATGGCCAAAAACCATGCCATTCATCACTCCCGAAGCACTTGAGGAACAGACCAGTGAAACAGAATATCGACGATCATCCTCAAATAACAGTTTGAGCAAAATTCGACTTCCTGTTTAGAAGATAAAAGCTACACCTAGGGCCTTCTCGGAATCTAGTACATAGTATTTACTCAATTAATATTAAATAGTCTAAAATTTATGTTTAATTGCTCTTTCTATGATTTTTTTTTAAAGTCTCATGATAGTTTGCAATCAGCTATTATTTCACAACCTGCAATCATGGAATTATCAAAACTACAACAATGCTGTACCTTGAAAGAAACAAAAGCTCCCTTCGAGTTAAGTCTCAGGATATGACAGATGCCACTGTTTAAATGATGGGGCCGGCAACTGGGGAGCCGGCTCATTTCTAAAAAAAAAATTGTTTTAAATTAAACTGGTTCCCTTTACACAAGGGAAAATTACTGGGGACACCAAATAGCTTTAGTTTAAGTTACACATGCTCTACTTGGCAAAAACAAAACAAAACAAAAATTTACTTTTTAAAATACGAGTGTGATAAAACTGACTAATTTATGTCTGATGATCAAATTATAATCAAGCATCATATAACAAATGAGGCTTTCTAAACAAAGGGCAAAAATAATAAGATCTACTGGTCACTAAATTATACTTCATTGTCAATAAATCTGTGGCCAGAACAATTAAATCAGTTCTTTCTATTATTAAATCAATGACTCATATGTATTAAGCCCAAACATCATGGGAAAACTTTGATGGATATACCCTTCAAGTTTCTTGCCCTTCCACTGAGTAGCCCTGAATAAACTAACTAATAAATACCCACCCTGAGCCCCATTTTGCTTCCAAACCTTATCCTTCATTTAAAGGAACAGGGATATGGGATGTCCAGATATTCACATCCCAATGTATAAAGGGAAACAGAGCATTTTAATTAAAAAAAAAAAAAGCCATGGCTAATAGGTCGCGATTTTAATAAGCAAGTTTTAAACATATATAACTGAATCCCAAAACCCTTCCTATACATTTGGATAACTGAGCATAAAAAGTCACATTAACTAAGTTAGTGGACAGTTCACTGAGTATAATTCACTAATCAACTAACTGATCATAGTTTGCTTCAAGTGATGCACATAGGAAAACTAGACCAGTAACTTCTAGGCAGTTGCATCATTTAAAAAGCACCATTTAGGTAAAACATGAACCCTTCGTGTCCTCCAAACTAGTGATGTTTATCAAGCAACCAAAGCAACCAAAATCCAATAAAACTAATCTACCCATCCTCCCCATAAAGTGTCACTGTTTCTCTCATACTGCATTAAACATATTTTTAAACAGAGTGTATCTGTATCTGTTCCCTTTAGCTAATCTTGCAGTAAAATGATATTAAGTAATTAACAGCATGACAATGATGGAAACAGATGTCACGAGTAAAAAATTTAGAGGCAAAGTGATACAGAAGATAGAAAACTGGTCTAGAATCAAGAGACCTGGCTTCCTTCCCATCAATGTCACCAATTATGACTTTACCCTAGGCAAGTCATTTAACCTGGTTATCGGCCTCCCTTTCTGCGACCATCTGCTTTGCTCATAGAAATGCCGTGATGAATAACAGGAGTGCTGATAAAAGTGCTTAGAGCTCACCAGAAAAAGACTGCATAAATACAAGGTATTATTACTCTGACTACAAGGAAGTATCAAGCAGATTTTTGTGTTAAGCTGTAATTATAAGGGAGAGTAATCCTCAACAGCAAAGGTAATACGGCAAATTACAGTCTATGTCATTTTTCAAACACTTATCATTCTAGGCAATGATATTAGAGGCATAACAAAAGAGAGAAATAACTCCAAGTGAGATGCTGAGTAGAGGCAAGAGATAAGATAGGCTAAACTGGAAAACTTACAATGCAGAGCCATTTATTAAATGTAAGCTTGGACCAAAAGTCACTAAAAAATGAACTCTAATAGGTTATAATAAAGCATGGTTGTTTTCTAGTCCATGTACAACATTGAAAGCAATTTGGGGCTTTATGGTCACAACCATTATTTCTAACATAGCACATACTTTAAATAAAGAATCTAAGTCCTCCAAGTATTCAGTATTGCTTTTAAGTAAAAGATAATTGTTAACAAGTTCTACAAAGCATTTTCCATAAAGGGAACAAACCATTTAATAAAGCAACACTTCATTAGTTAAACGTCCTTTATTTCCAATTACCAATATTACAATCTGCCTATGTTTTTATTTCTTAATTAAAGAACCTCTTATAAATCAGGGTGTCATCAATTAAAATCAAATGTAAATTAATTGTGGCTCTAGATCCCTAAACCCATACGCAATTTTCATCAGCTAAAATTCTATTCTTCCTTGACAGTTTCTGGGTAGGTTTCATTTATCTGTAGTTTGGAAGTAATTTTACTCCAGGCATGCAGGATGTACTTATAGCCATACATGTTCTATTAATTCTAATGATGAAAAGAGTTACTCATTCAAACTATTTCCAGTACTGTCCCTATAGACACCGTAGAGCAATCAGTTCTTAACACTAAGAGTACACTAAGAGGTTTGAGATTGTGGTCACTTAGAGGCTCTCGCAGGCCAGGGAGTCATAAACTTTACCATATAGGATTTAAAACTTTGGGTTATCAATAATACATAATCTTCTACGATTAGTTCTTCACGAGTCACACAAGTGAGGCACAGGAATAGGTACATCACCCCAAATCAACAGCCTGACAAACAAGAAATGTAAGCTCTTTGACGGGATATCATTGCATCATTGACTTAATATAAAAATGAGAAGCACAGGTTTAACCAGAGTATGTTTATGGCTTGATAGCTCTTTTTGTGCTGAATAACTTTCCATTGTAGCACAGTTTATCCATTCACTTACTGAAAAACACTGGTTGCTTCCAAGTTTTGGCAGTTATGAATAATGCTGTCGTAAAATCTGTGTATAGGTTTTTGTGTGGATATAAGTTTTCGATTCCTTTGGAGAAATACCAGGGAGTGTGATTGTTGGATTGTATAGTAAGACTACATTTAATTTTGTTCAGAAACTGCCAAACTATCTTCTAAAGTGACTGTACCATTTTGCATTCTCATCAGCAATGAATGAGAATTCTTGTTGTTTCATATTCTCATCAGCATTCACAGTCACCAGTGTTCTGGATTTTGGCCATTCTAATAGGTGTGTAGTGATATCTCACTGTCCTTTTAATTTGCATTTCCCTAATGACAGATGATGTGGAGCATCTTTTTATATGTTTATTTGCTAACTCTGTATCTTTGGTGAGGTCTTTAATCAGCTTATTTTCCAACTGTAGAGGTTTAAGAGTTCTTTTTATATTTTGGTCAATAGTGCTTTACCAGATGTGTCTTTTGAAAATGTTTTCTCCTGTCTGTGGCTTGTCTTCTCATTCTCTTGATCCTTGTATTTTTTCATCATAAATTATTGTACTGCTATTCAACTAACATGTACATTTACCTCCAGTTAAAGAATGTTTATTAAATTAATTAAAAATGCATTCTTTCTTGACAAAATTTTTTTCAGATCTTTAATCTCCTCTGCCACTTATATTTTTTCTCTTTCCTCTACAATCAATAAATACACGTCAACAAATGCTGAATATCTATCATGTTAAGAAAGGATATATTACTTTCAATGAAAAAAATTGTATTTCACCTACTTTAGAAAGGAATCATAGTTGCTGCTCATAAGCAAAATAAATTTTTATGATGAAAATTAAACAGAGACCATTAAAGGCAAATGTTGGTTTTTTTTTTTTCCTTGAAGGGAAAATTAAGTGGAACTGTTTCTATCAGGAAAAGGGGAAGAAAAGAAAACATAAATTAGAATTTTAGGCTCACTAAACTGAGGAAACATAATCAAGTGTAAAGGATTATGCATTCTGAAATTAAAATCTAGACTACAACAAGTAAATCTTTTGCCCAAAGTTGAAAAATACTTTGAGCTATAATTTTAAAGTGCTATAAAAACTGTTTAAATGAACAAATTCTATATCATCCTCTATTCTGAAACAGTATATGACATTACATTGTAATCCACTGAATACTTACATTATTAAAAAAAATCTCTAAGATAATATCATATGTATAGCTTACCTCTTGACCTAAACGAATACAAGACTAGAATTTGGCAAATCCAGATAAAGAGATAACGAATATGTCTATTAGGGCATCTCTCTTCAACATCAAATGCCATAGGATTTTTGCAGCTGTGTTAAATACTGTTCATAATCAAATATTTAAAAATAAAGTGCTGATTTTTAAGTATCTGAGACAGA
Organism: Rousettus aegyptiacus; assembly: GCF_014176215.1. Classification (NCBI taxonomy): domain Eukaryota; kingdom Metazoa; phylum Chordata; class Mammalia; order Chiroptera; family Pteropodidae; genus Rousettus; species Rousettus aegyptiacus. The sequence continues at coordinate 24,193,217 of NW_023416295.1, forward strand.
TTCACATGCTCAGAGATGGCAGGCAATTTGAGGTGCAAATTCACTCTTCTGTTTAAAAATTTAGCAACTGGACTTTTTTTCTCCCTTTTTTCCCCTTAGTTTGTTTTTGTCTTGATAAAAATTTATAGTTTAAAGAGGATTTAAATAAATTAACCAAAGTCATTGAGCTAGTAAGCAACAGGTCTGGGAGCTGGATTAGATCTACAGCATCTAAAGGTCTTCAAAAGGTATCAAAAGCTGGAAAGCTTCCAATATTGTTTTTCCTTAGGGGGAAAAAAAAAACCTTTTTAAGTTTATTTTTTTTTCCTAAGGAAAAACAATATTTACAAGCTTTCTAACTTTTGATACCTTTGTGAGTTTGGAAAAATCCTACTTTTTCAAACTTAACCTATAGAGAAACTCAGAGTAATATATTACTTTAAAATAAATTACAATTAAAAGTACCTTCTCCAAACCTCAAAATGAATACTTCTTAATTGATAAGAAAATTGACCTAGTGAACAATAAATATGTATTAAGAACTTTCCATATGCCAGACACTGTGTTAAAAGCTTTGAATGATTAATCTCATTAACGTAAATAGTATATGCTACATTTATCTCTGTTTTACAACAAGGTAACTGAACTTAAAATAGTGAAGAAATTTGACCAACATCATACAACTAATGTATTGTAGGTAAGATATGAAGTAAAGCAGTTTAACTCCAGAAACCTAACTCTTTACACCATTCTTAATTTGAAATAATAAATGTCCTTAAGAGCTAACATTTTTTTGTTTTGGTTCTGAATTAAAGTTAAGTCATTCCTCCCATCAGCATTCAACCAATAAATGGAACTACTCAAAGACCATGACATTGGCCTAGAGAACTTTGCTTGCTTTCTTGTTTGGAAAAACAAGAAGACAAAAACATACAAGATATCAAGCCTCTCCTTAAAGACCTCTACAATTCAGTTGAGGAGATAAAATGTATACACAAATGTTAAACTTGGTTTTAGGACAAGTTTTATAGTAATAAAGAAAGCAGAGGAAGTAAGACAAGCTATTGATCTGGGAGAGGAAAAAGGAGAACTGGAGGCAACTGATAAAGAGAAAACTATCTAAATGGTTGGGAGCAGCATGGGATAGTTCTTGAACTCAGAAACAATTGGAAGATGAAGCTTCAGAAAGAGAATATGCTAAATGGGTTAAGGGTTATAATGGCCTAAAGACAGGTCACAGTCTTTGATCACTGTAAGGGTGACTGAGTATTTTAAGAAAGATGTTTCCCTAAAGTAGTGAGGGAGTAGGGCAGCCAGGGAAACTGAAGTCTGGATTATTGGATTAAGGACAGAGTGGGAAGTAATAAAGTAAATTTGATAAAATACTCCAGAACTTTAGACAGGAAATGAAAAGAATCAAAACAACATGTATTTAAAAGAATGCAGTTTTTTAAAGAAGAAAAATTGTGCATGTTTTTAAATAGTGAGAACAGACTGCACACAGAGAAAAATTAAAAATGTAAGAGTCCTTCAAACTCTATAAGAAAATGTAATTGTTTACATTTCTTTAGAAAACTTCAGGAAAAATGTAATTGAGCAAAAGTCCCAGAGATTTGGGAAGATGACGGATTATGATTATAAATGTAAATTAAAAGGTTGGGTTTGGCAAAGAGAAGGACTATTTTTTACCAAGGGACAGTAAACAGAATCAAATGAAAACATACCAAGATTTTTATGCTGAGGGAAAGGAAATTTTAAGGGAGTTAAACATGGATTGCCTCAATATTCTCAGTAAATTAAAAGTTAATGTCATCCTGCTAACTGTAATGAGAGTAGGGATAGAGTTGGATTGGAGAAGAATTAAATTGTCTGGAATAGTCAAAAGAGTGAATAAGAAAAATAATTATGTATTATGAGCTGAGGCACAACATTTGTTTTCATTTGCTGTTTGCCAGCATTCTAGGGAAAAGAGATTTCTCCCAAACGCCTATGTCCTGGGGAGGAACCAACACTTGTTGATATAAACTTCTTTTAGTTGATCTTCTGATAGTCTACAAAGCCAAAAGGAAGTAACTTTTATTTAATTTTCATTTATTTAATCTTCTTCAAAGACTACTGCTTAATCTCAACCTTGCTGAAAAGTAAAATTCCCTAGAAAATTTTAAGCATGGAAAAATATGTTTCATTTTACTATTTAAAAAATTCCTCATCAGTCATTTCTAACTCTTTTTATTATCAATTTATAAATTTTATTTAGCCTCCTATAAGATAGTAATATTAAGATATTTTCTTGATATAAAAATAACAACAAATGGCCTGTCTTGATTCATCCTTCAAATCATTAACACTGGCAAGTGTGAAGCTTACCTTACTGGGGATCTTTAGCATTCAATGTCAATTAAGTGCTACTGTATCCATTAGCAGATTAGTTGACTAATCCAACAAAATAACCTTTTTGCTACTACTAATGTAGATACTTCCAAAAAAAAAAGAAAAAAAGCATCTACCTATGATATACACAGTGATATTTTATTAACAGCCAATTATTTTCAGAAGCATATTGGAAAAAAGTACATATAATTTTATGAAAAAATATTTTTGATTAAGTTCAGGGTTGCTAATAAGTAAAGTATTCAGATTAAGAAAACCAGCTCGGCAGAACCTCCACTGTCCAGGAGGATGAGGGTCTTAGTGAGTGGGGGTCTTAGTGAGTTGCAGATATTAAAACAATAATCAAAAGTCTCCATGTGAAAAGAGCAGCCACGACAGAGACCACACAGGTCAATTCCCAGTTTCAAGGAGGAACATTTTCACCTAAGAAACACTGCATGACCACTCTCACCTGCTCTAGTTTGTCTCTTGGTCAAGTACAACCTCAGCCATTCCACTCTAACCACGGGTATTCTTAAAACAGGAGAGAATTCAAAAGTTAAAGGCAAGTTATTGAAAAGAGGTAAGAAAGAAACTTAGGGGAAGAATAAATTGATAAGCCCAAAGCTCACCGACAGTAAGGTGGAGCAAAGTTTTATTTTCTCCCTGTTTGGGTTGGCATTCTCTCCCAACTATGGCACTAAGATGATGGGATCGACCAAGATGTCGTTGATGAATCTCCTTCCCAAAAGCAATGTTTTCTTTATTGCCCTACAAACGATTTAGAACCCTACTTTTCTTAAATGCCAAGTCATGTTGTGAAACTCTTTCAGAGTTTTAGGTATATATATAGACACACACACACACACACACGTATGTGTGTGTATGTATATGTGTGTGTATACACATACATACATACATACATACATACATACATACTTTGAGGTAAATTGATATTTTAAAAATGGCCCCAGTTATTTCCCTCATTGGGTGACTTCCCTTAGAAATGTAACTTTGAAGCTCCTGTCATTAAAGGTAGGGTCTATTTCCCCACTCTCTGAATTTGAGTGGCATTGTGGCTTATTTTGCCCAATAGAATTTGATAGAATAGATATTGTGCTGTTCCAAGTCTAGCCTGTCAGACGCCCTATGCAGTTCTGCTTGCTCCTTTCAAACTCTGCCACCACTAAAAGAACAAGGCCTAAGATTGCCGGAGGGTAAAAACCCCATGAAGAAGAGCCCATTTGTCCTAGTCAGAGTCATCTTAACCACCCAACAGCCAGCCAATTTCCAAACATGCTTTTTAAAAAAATACTTATATATTTATGTATATTTATACACACACGTACATATCTATATCTATCTAAATATTTCTATTAGCGCTTTAGCTACATAGTTTCCAAGGCATTACTAGGTATTATTAAAGAACAGAAGTCATGAGTTACAGAAAAGACTTGACTTGTTACCAAGACTCCATATTAGATCTTACTGTGTTTCTAACTCCTAATAGAATTAATTCCTGTATCAACCCAAACCATTCATATGATTTTTAAGATTATAATTATAGCCCAAAGTAGCTAGAGTAGTAATTCTCCAAATATACACACTATTATATTAGTCTTGATGTATCCTCTGCAATTACTCATTTCTTCAGTATCACCAATAATATGAAATTCTTCACCTATTAATTCTCTGCTAAAATACTGTTGAAAACCGAAACTCATTTTCCTCTCATTTTTGGACTTTCTTTGAATCACTAATAATAACTCTGGCTGCATCATACTGTTTGTCGAAGAAAGATCCCAATGCACCACCGGAAATAATTACTTCCCTCCCAGTAACAGAAACCATTTCGGTGTTAGCTTGGCTTCCAACGAGAGACAGAGATTTTGGTTACTTACGTTTAGACATCACAATTTAGAAACTTTAACATACAGAAAACTAATATTTAATATCAAAAAAATGGCAAATGTATTTGCATTTTTCATTCTTTACGTAATGAGAAAACTAGTTTGAACGGCATGTTTTACAATTGACTCTTAAGGAATTGTTGTTAAGGTCTGTGCTTGGGTTCTGGCATATTGCATTGGAAGTTAGGGGTTCAATGGTCCAAAGGAGACAGATTATTAACTAAAGAAACTTAAAAACTGCTATGGAGACCTGGTTTGCTTCAGAGAAAAATAACAAAATGCTTTCACAGATAGCACTCACATGGTGTTAAGAGATTCTTTTGGAGCACCGCACAGTGTAGCACAACATACTACATTGGGACTTCTGGCTATTTGGTCCCCTAAAAGTTTCATTAGCATAACTGGAACTGGGATTAATTAGTAATACTCAGGTTCTATTCTTAGTGGTAAAGGGTGTTCTATTTTCCTTGGAGAACTATTTCACCAAGGAACTTTAGAGAAAAAGAAGTTGCTTGATACATACAATAAAAGTTTATCTTGAATAACTGATATATAGCTGCTTTATATGTCAAAGAATCAAGGACAAACTGCTTCTATTTTTCCGCTCAAGTTCTAAAAATAATGGAGTAGACACTTCTCAATATTTGGATAACCAGCATCCATTCCCTATTTCTAACAGACCCCTGATTTTTTTCTAGTAAACTTACCTTACATGTGGTCTTGCTTAGATGACAAACTAACGTACCCGGCATTCGCTGCCAAAGTCAAAGTTTCTAGATATTTCCTCTCTCTCTGGCCTAGTACAATGTAGAAGTGGGAATGAGACCTAAGCTCAGTCAATAAGATTCCGGAACTGTAAATCTCACTGAAATGACAGGATGAGAAAAGATCAGTGTTTGCTTGTTGCAGAACTGCATCCTGACCAAACAGACAATTTCTTCTAAAAAGCAGTTTTAACTCCATTTTGCCTTGATTCCTATCCATTCATAAATCCTCAGTTCTTAGCCTCCCTTTGATTTTTTGCACCCTCATGTTTTTCAAATATATTTTCTCTTGTTTGAAGCAGCCAGAGTTGGCTTTTTGTTGTTTTGGAACAAAGGAGTTTTAACTCTCAAAATAAATGAATACTACACATCAAATGGGGTGAGGTAAAGGGAGGGGAGCTGGTTTTGTTTCACTCCCAACTACAAAGTTAAGCAGTGCACTCAATAACCAAAATTGATTTTTTTTTTCCCCTTCATACTTACTATTGTCATGAAGAGATAAAATATCCCCTACAGTCTCAAACTTTGTAGCTGCCTAGGTATAGATGTAGTAACTACGCTTTGCCATTCTTATTTCTTCCCAAGCTGAAGTGTCCCTGGCTAGTTTTTACTCAGGAAAAACTGATTACCATTCCCATATCTGCATCAGTTGTTAACTTGCTTGTACCTTTACCTGTTACATATTTTACACATAACAAAATTTCTTCTTCCTTCAATTCCAATCTACACTATTCTCTTCATTGAAAACTTTGCTTGATATTCAGTTTCTGGAAAGTTGTCTTTTATTAACCTCATTGACTGATTATTCCATTACTGATATCTTGATAGATTTTTAATAAATAGAATTGTTGTGAATATACGTGCTTTTAACTATTCTTTTTGAAAGTTTAAATTTTAAAAAGAAAAAAACGATGTGTGAAATTAATGCCCACTTATTTGAGAATGCCAGTTTGAAATTTTACAGTAACTTAGATGAAAACAAGCTACCAGCAGCTACCAGCATTGTGTATAAATGTTCCCTTACTAATTGCATGGGAAATTTTCACTCTCTTAACACTTCTAACAGCTTGAGAAAGGAAGCATCTTCCCCCAGTGAAAGCTGAAGTGTCCCTGGCTAGTTTTTCTCCTCTTTGAGGATCCCCTGAGGACTCATGTTCAATAGGATTGCTATTTTGGTTGTATAGTCAAATTGCACGTTTTTCCATCCTTTTACTGTTTCAAGACAAGACTCAGGGGATCTGATTGCACAAAACTTTCCTTCACTAACAATGGCTTTAGTCCTTTGTGTTATGGCTTCCACAGAGTCCCTCTGAATTTAACAAGCTTTCTCTGCAATATCATTCCACCGAATACTACGTCATCAAGGCAAACAACATATTGATGACATATCTTTCATGTCTTAAAAATCCTGGTTTACACTGGAATTCAATTCAGATAATTAAAATATGATTTGAAATTTTAGATATATTGACCTGTAAAATTTTAACTATTATTTTCTGTGGATCAAAATTATCTGTGGGTATAAAAATTATCATTAAGTGTATATGCTCTATAAGTATTTTGTCTCAAAAGAAGTAGGTGATTTTAGTAAAGTCACTATCAGTGGTATCACATTGTTCAGTAAATCTCAGAGATAAGTCATTGTTCAATTGAAGTAAGAACAAAAACTTAGGAAATATTAAATTATTCTATCCCAGTATTTCTGTTTTTCTAATTGTCACCCAATCTGAAATTTTAATATACTATATATCTGTTTATGTATCATAAAAAAATATAAAGCTTACAATTTTCATTCAATGCAGTTAAGAATAACTAAATAATTTTTTAAATGCTATTATTTAATTTAGCTTTACAACTCTATTTGATGAGCAACTTTTAATGAAACTTATTTAGTTCCATAAATTGCAATTATCAAATTTCGCATGAAACTAATTTACAGTAATACATAATAGTGATATAATCAAATTTCTAAAAAATAATTCAAAATTGTTATATTTCCAGTAAAAGCAAAACAATTGAAATTTTTAATTAACTGTTAAACTATATATTTTAGTGAACTTAACTTTTGAGTTTTGTTTAATATAAGAAAATAATTTTAACTCAACTGGCTGCTAGATAATCATTCAGAATCATCAATATGTTTTTTCAGCACTTGATATAAATAATAGGTTGAATAACTTTTATGAAATAAAATATAAACTATTTTTATTTATTTTTAAAGCATAAGGCACATAGAAAAGCACTGAGAAACAAAGTAAACAATACCTGCAGGGTAGCCAAAGGCAGCTATCAGGAAGACACAAGCCACCTCTCAAGTTACAACTTCTAGATCTATCAATAGATTGAGAGTCTGCCAATCACAGCTATCTATTTGCCACTGTTTTATAGCCCTGATCTTGTACAGTTTGTGTACCTTCCATGAACTCAGTGAATAATGCTCATATGATACCCAAGAAAACCCAACAAGAGAAATTAAACGCTAATGAATAAGATTTTGTCAAATACACTGAACTTGGCTGGGACACAATACATTGTAATATTTAATATATTTTTTACCCCCAAAAAACTAATTTCCATCTATTTGGGGCAATATCACCCCCACTGACAACATACGACCTATTTTTTAAGAATAATTTTATGTATTTATGTGCCTTTCAAGCTATAAGCCCAATGTTTTTCCCCTTTTCCCTTTACCACCGATTTCTTTTAAAGAGCTGTCAACATTAATTGTCTTCAATGCCACACTATTCATTCACTCCTCAACCAAATAAAATGTGATTTCTAGATCTACCATTCTATCCAAGTTACCTTGGCTCTTGATAAATTCTTAATAAATATTCTCCAAACAGAAAAAGACCTCTTACATTTATTAATTAAGGAATACCTCCTCATTCTCCTCTTGGTTAAGTGCTCTACTGTATTTGATAGTGTTGACCATCCCCTACCACACACCAGTTCCACAAAACTCTTTTCTGGATAACTGCTAATCTCAGTCTCTTCTCAGCTTACTTTGGTACATTTTCTCCCTTAAATACAGCCTTAACCTCAATATTTCATCATTTGGCTGCTTCTCTTTTTGCTTAAATGCTATCCCCTAAGGTAACTACAACAATTCCCATAATTTCGGTGATGTATTTCATACATAAAAATGACCACCAAATATCTCCACCTTCTGGCCACTGCTCATCACTCTATGGATATCCCATAGGAACCTCGAATTCAGCATAACCCAAACTAAAATCATTATCCCACCTTACTCATACGTAGATTGGTCCTCTCACTCAAAGGCATCACGACCCATAGCACCCTGTTTCTCCTGTGACTGGGAAATATCTGTGTTCTGTCTTCCCTTCTTCTCCACACCCCGCTACCCCATCTCATCATACACAACCCAACCGTATAACTATGAGTTTTAGTTAGTAATGTTTTTAACGTGTGTCATATATTTTCTACTTCCACTGTCACTGTTTTATTTTGGGCCCTTATCTTCTGTCTGGCCTATTGCAAGAAGAATCCCCTATTTTATGTCCCCTTTTTGTTTCATCTCTAATCCTCCTTTCATCCTACCACCAAATTTTTATTTCCAAAAATCCAAATTTAATCTTGACGCAGACCTGTTCTTAAAAAAAAAAAAAAAAAAGATTCCCTCTTATCTACAAAATCAAGACCTTTCCCATATGCTTCTAAATTGCTTTTCTAGTCTTATTTACCATCGCAACACACAACTAAGACAACTATTTCACCAAATAAACAATGTTCTCTCACATGCCTGATTTTGCTCATGTTGTTCCCTTTCTCGAGTGCTTTCTCTGATTATCAACATATCTTATTAAACTTCAAAAAATAAACAACAATCACCTCCTTCCCAAATCCTCCCATCATGCTCTGTTTATATTTGTCTAAGATGATTTAATGGAAGGTCTATTGTTTGGGACCTCCTCTAGGCTAGAAACTGGCATATTATTCTGTAAATAGATTTTGCTAGGTTGTTAGCTACTTTCACACATTCCATAAAGTGCATGATCTTAAACTAGAATACTCTTCAACATTAAAAATAACTACCTATAACTCTCTTTTTAATGGGAAAAATCATCCTCACTCCCTCATACATGGACAGTGAATGAATTCTATTAAAAATGCTGAAGATCTAATGAACCAGCACTGATTACATAGTCTCAGGTTTATAAAAAGATAGTCAGAAATGAAATAAAATTCATCAAACCTTAGGAAAGATCGCCAGTTTAGCTTCACTTATCTATTGCACATCTGCCTGACCACATTATCTTAGTGCTTAAGCATCATTTTTGCATTTCAATGTGGCATTCTATCAGATTAATGCCCAAGATATTCCAGCTGTGCTGCAAGTGAGTGAGTGGACATATAGGAATATTATGCATGGCTTGTATCATTGACATTGAGCAAAGGAAATGTGATTAGCACCAAATTGCATCTGACAGGGGAATCAGAAACCTGTCAAACACGATGACATGGATCCAATGTTTAGAAGGCAAAAGGGGGAATAAAGGAGCAGGGCAGTCTGGCATGGAGACAGCAATAAAACACAACAGCGATGATAAATTAATTCATTTACTTATGAAAAATTAGAGGCTTCCACACACAGCATTCATTTATAATCTTGTCAATCTGGTTGAGTAAATAAAAAGGCTCTACAATATTTGCTGAAAACAGCAGCAAGAGAGAGAAATGCAAAAATTGGATTCTTAGTCTCATTTTTAATCAAATATAGTAATTCTTTGGTATGAGCCATGATGGTCTTTGAAAGGAATTTTTCATCAGAGGATACATTCCATCACCTTCTATGTAGGTCCTTTTCCTGGACTCAAATTTAGAGCTATAAAACTCTAAGGCATAAAACCATCACGGTACACTAGGCTTTGTGCTAGTTTAATCAGAAAGGGTATTTAGACAAAAGAACACATCAAAATGGCCTCCGTGTTTTTTTTTCCCCCTTAAGGACTCAGAGAAAGAAAAGTAGAAAATCAAACTAGAGTTTTCTGATATCAAGTGTCTTATAGATGGGTATTACAGCCTCACTCTAGAAAAAGTGATTGCCAGAGGTAATACAAAGCTCACATTCAAAACTGTTTTTATTTGTCAGTCTAATAGAGATCAGCATATCATGATGGTTCACAATCTCAGGATGAGGCTGGCTGAACCTTAAACTTTTGTTCTGCCATGCCCCAAATTGAAGGTGGCACTACATACATGATTACCCAGAACCCTCTAATTGTTCTTTTAACATACTTCCAAAAAGTGCTGTCTCCTCTCATGCATAGAATGAGGAAAAGGTCTTCTATTGTCCCCATATTAACATGACTATGGCAATAAAAAAGATCTAGTAATAGAATCTGCAGGGAAAATCCAATGTGCTTGTCTAAATAGAAGATCTTTAGAAAATAAGTGACTGCCTGGAAGAGGTAGCTAAAATGAAGAGATTTGGGGGCACAAAAACATCCCTAAAACCTTTCATTTCAAATCTCCAAGAAAAGTCTCTTCTCATATATATGGCTCTCCTCAAACAAGACTGAATAATAACAAGATGATCTTGGTGGGGAAGGGGATTATTTATCAGATGAAAGATGAGCTGTATTTAAAAAAGAGGAATGTCACATTGATATCATTAATAATAACCTCAAAATGGAGATACTGCAGGTGCTCATAACAGGATACTAGATAAATAAGTTGTAGAATATCCATATAATGGAATATTAGTCACCATTAAGAAGGAGTCCATTAGTGTATACATCACAAGGGGCAAATCTCAAAAGCTTCATGCTGAGTGAAAAGCCTTACATAAAAGAAAACGTACTGTATAATTCCATTTACGTGGTGTTCTAAACCAGGTAAAATTGGTTGATAATAGAAAACTATGAAAACAGTGGTTGCTGCTGGGGGTTTGAGGGTAGAGACTGACTGGGAAAAGGTGATTTTCTAAGGTGATAGTAATGTTTTATGTCTCTATAAAATATATTTATAGCAGGGGTTTGCATCACACAGATGTATGTCCAAATTCATCAAATGATACATTTAGGATTTGCCCATTGCATCATATGTAAATGTCACTTTATTTTTTTAAATTTTATTCATTCATTCATTCATTCATTCATTTTAGAAGAGGTGACCCTTGGTTGAACTCACAGATTGCAAAAACCTTGTCAGCTTACAATCCCTTATTTTTTTTATTTTTTACGCCTACAGCACCTGGTCTCCCATCCAATTACTTTCCAGGCCTGACCCTGTGTAGCTTCCAAGATCAGATGGGATCGGGCTTGTTCAGGGTAGCAAGACCACAGACTATAAATTTTACTTTAAAAAGATCAATAAACAATATTTGACTCTAGTTAATGATATGAATGCTGATGTTTTCAGGGTGAAGTGTACTGATGTCTGCATCAAAACTAAGATGGATTGAAGCATAGGTAGAGAAATAAATAAGAGATAAAGCAAATAAAATAAAATATTAATTGTAAAATCCAGGTGTTGAGTATATGGGTCTTCACTGTATAATTCTTTCAACTTTTCTGTATATTTGACATTTTTTGTAATAAAATCTTGGAATGAAGGTGTGGAAATTGGAGAGGTAACAAATATTAATTTTTTAAAAAGACAGGGAATAGTAGGGCCAAAAACAGTGAGTCTCAAGGATCACAGAGTAAGAAAAAAGTCACGAGAGCCATGAAGCTACTCTGAAGTAACTGGCCCTGTAAAGAATATGGGTAATGGCTAGATGCCCTTCAGCAGAGGACAAATGACTGAGACAGGCAAACAGAAAAATCACAGAATCTATCAAGAAGGACAAATGACATGTCAGATCTTAACAAACTATAGTATTTTCCCATACTTTTTAAAGTTTTACACCTCAGCAAAAAGCAAATAAAAGAGTATTTTCTATGTGAAGTTTCAAAGCAAGTCTAACAAAGAAATTTCCCCTGTTGGAAAGAATGCTATGAAACATTATGATGTTTAAAAAACAAGTTGTATGTCTATAATGTTTAAAATCCAACGGCTTTCATCTTACATTAAGAATATTCTCAAAGAAGAAATTCGAAGTTGTATATTTTACATTTTCTTCAACCCATTTAACTAACCATTTATCCCTCCTTGGTTTAACTTGATTCCACAGAAACTCTCTCCTGATGTCAGAATATGTATCGAATCTTAATAAAATGTACCAGGCTATACATGTGGTGCTCTAAGCTTTTCTTAATTTTGTAAGCTTTATTTTAATTGCTTTAACTAATAATACAAGTTCTTGTAAGCTAAACTATGAAAAAGGCTTTCACTATTCGAAACTGCAAATTCTAATAATTGGATTAAAATAATGAAAAGACAATCATTTTTATATTATTATTCCCAAAGTTCACTATTAAAGAAAAAATACCCTTACATTACGCAATATCCACAAATCATAAAAATTATCCACAATAGCCTTTCAGAACCTAAAACAATTAGCTTCTATTTGAACAAATGAAATGCCCTGAATAAAAGAAAAATACCTCTAATTGTCAGTAATTTACGTTCTTATCCAAATTGGAAACAAAAATTGTAAAATGTTAGTATCCTATCCCCAGATAATAAATAAATGGAACTTCCAAATTTCTGAATTCCAATAGCATTCACCAAATGCAATTTTCACAGTCTCCCCTACTCTGTAAATCAACTCATCCTTCCAATCACTCAAGACAAAAATCTTGGTGCCATCTTTAGCTTTTCTTTCTCTCATTCTCCACATCCGATAAGTCAATCGATCCAGAATATCCAAATGGAGGCTACCACTGTGTCTTCCGGAATCACTGCTCAGGCTTGCTGACTGGCTCCTACCTTCCACCCTGCACAACTTCCACTGCCCAAGAGGCAGTCAGATCATGTCACTCCTCAGCTAAAAGTCCTTTGTTGGCTGGCTTCTCAGACTGTAGAATAAAAGTCAAGGTTCTTAGAATAACTTACAAGACCCTATTTGATCTATCCACTCCTCAACCCCTCGTTACCTTCCAAGCTTCAAATATTGCTTTCTTAGTGAGAACTTCCCTAATAATCTGACTTTAAATTGATTGTTCTACTCTGGCTCTACAAAACACTATCACCCTATGATATGTTATATGTTGATTTAATTCCTTGTCTTTAGAGAGGGCTTCCTTCGCTAAAATGCTAAAACCAAGAACATAGGAATTTTTATCAATTTTGTTCACTGTTCTATACATCCCCTATACCTAGAAAAATATCTAAAACCTTACTGGTACCTAGTATTTGTTAAATAAGTAAATGAAATAAAATTTATTTCATATACTCAAAGTTCAGAAAAAAAGAGAGGCTTCATATCATGAGTTCTATCCATGTTTAAAAAGGATTATTTATGTAAATGGTAAAAAAACTACCAATAATTAAGAGTATGGAATATACTCTTTATGAGAATCACATGAACAAATGAATAAAGAAGAGTAGAACTGTATTTAGTTCTAAGTACAGCTTCCTCACAAAGAATCATTTTTATTATTAAAAATATCTACTTCTTCAGACACTGAAAATATTTTCTAATTTAATTCTTCTTACAAATGAACTCTTCTGGATTATTTATCACTTGAAATGCAATTGCACTGATGAAAAAATAATGTGAATTTTAATAAATCCCCACAATATTTTAAATTTAACATGCTACCATATAAATTAAACTATTCTTACATTACTTCATTTTTCGTTAACCAAGGAAATTTTAAAATGTCATTTGCCTTCAGAGAATTCCTTTATTCTCTGAATGCAAGAGAAGTGCTATATATGATTAGGAATAAGGAAGTGAATCTAAAAAGGACTTATAAAGTTCAAAATAACCACTGTATGTTATACATATATTTTAAGGAAAGTAGCACAGTCAGTGAAATGATGTTTTCTGTTTCACAAATGCATAAAATATTCTGATATCTGTATGAAAGTGTTTTGCATGAATAGTGAAAAATGATTAGGTATATTCTGCCTGACCCTAATTTTTTTTTTTTTTACCTTGGAAAATAAACTGTTTTGACCTCCAAAGTTATTTTAACAGTTATTTCTAACAGCTAGTTGTACCTTTGTGTACAGTTATCACATTGTACTTTAAAGCATTCTACTCTTCTTTCGCTGAAGCCATCTATAAAATACAACCAGGACAGCGACTGAACTGGGAACCACCCATGCAAATCTATTGAGAACACTTATGGACCCACCACTCAACCTTCCAGCAGTCAAATTCACAGCCACAAACCGCAAATGAATTTTTAATTATTCCATATTTGATTTTTACAATGCTTTGAGACAAGCAATTACGAAAGGCATTTTATTTGTCTGATGTCATTAATATGCATCGCTGACAATGAAACCACAGAAAAACCTAGTGAACAGGGTATCTTGAGTATTAATTAGTTAAAAACTTGACAAAAATCTCTAAAGACTTTGTAGAAGTCCTCACTCAGTTATCACTATTTCAGACTATGAAGGCATTTGATTTCTGAGAAAGTTAAGCTCTTTCAAATATCTAAGGTTTACTTGTAGGTTTTTCCATGCTGAAAGTAGAGTTTAATTTATTTAACTAAAATGTAGAGGCATTTTTTTCACATATAACCCTGAAAGTGTTATATGTTTTATTATATATTTGTATTTTACACATTAATAACTAAAATTATATGGCAAAATAATGACTATTAAAATATCCTTAATTCAAAAATTTATTTAAACAATGCATAACAACTTTCAGCATTACAATTATTACCAAAGGAACACTGGAAATTACTCATAAACTTAAAATGAAATACACCTTCATTCTGGGCCAAGGCTTCTCCAGAGAAGGGACTTTTCTAAATTTAAAATTAAATTTTATTAATTACATAGTTTATTAAGTATAGAATAGACCCTCTGATGAAATGAAAAGAAAGTAATATAATTTAACTTGGAGAAAAAAAGTGTCTGAGAGAAGGGAACTAAAAGAATATATGTTTATATAGGGATATTTAAAAGGAATCAGCTAACCATGTTCTCTATTTCCATCAAGGAAATATTTTCCAGATGTGACAAGTATTTCCCAGGCCATTTGCTAAGAGGTACAATAAGCATGCAGATTAATAGCTGAACAATTTTCTCAGTACCTCAGTCCCCCCTCCCCCAAATCCATCCTGGGGTCCTAAACAGGTGAAGAAAGTGAGAGAGGGAGAGGAGTTCTCACTGCTGCGTCTCCCTCTTCTGTTTTCATGGCTTTGGGTCTCTCCCTGGATAAGGGCCTGGCACAGCTTCTGAGAATTATAAGCCAGCCCAGAGACTCCCAGCACAGACTTCCAGAGCTGCTGGGTAGAGCCACGAGCGGCTGGACAGCCGTGGGTCAGGAGAGTGGAGCCTCTCCCCAGGACCACGCCTAGTTCCTCCACCCCTGGGCGCCACACACTAGCCCCTCACATCCCGCTGTAGGTGCTTTCACCTGTCTTACCCTCTGCCCCTCAAACATCCTTGCTTTCTGCCCTGCTGCCTGCAGAACTGCTCCCAACCTCGGCACCACCAATGTCACGTTTCCTGGTACTTAGGCGAGATTAAGGGCGTCCACAGGAGGTTTTTCTCTCTGGCTCTGGGACAATTCCTACAGTCCCTACATGATAAACCACTCCTGTCCTTTAGCAGGAGGCAGCTCCTCATCTACTCCTCATTGGAAGTTGCTTTCATTTTCACACTTATAGTCAGACGTCCCAAAATCCTTCAGCGGATTTACTTATTTCATTTCCTTCCCTCCATCTGTTCTCTTTCTCTTCTTCTCTCTTCCCTCTAGCTGTCGTTACACAAGAAGAAAAGAGTTTGAATGAAGAATGGAGGAATTCCAGTAAAATGTAAGGAAATAGCTTCTCAATTTTTTAATTGTCACCACCACCAAAAATACCAACCAGCCCTTACTGAGGGCTTACTGCCCACATGAGAGAATGCTAAGCCAGAGGTTTCCAAACTTGCTTCATTCACAGAGCCTTTAATATCCCAGTAATTCTTTTCATAGTGCCTTTAGGCCAAATGAAACCCGTACCAGTTCTATTCATTAAGTATTTAGGTCCAAAAAATTTATTTATGTCCTAAAAACCCTCAGTAGCCATTTGAGAAAATAAAACACATAAATTGAACAAAAACATTTTTATTTAATTCTTAAACACAATCACCAATAGGATGTATGTGCTTATTGGGCACTGCAAAACTTCTGAACCAGACACCCACACCCTCATTTTCTATGCCACAAAGATCTTCATATGGCACTTGCTTCTTATTGTAGCAACTGAGGAAAACCCATTTTTGCAAAGATATGACATCATCAAAAAAAAAAAAAAACAGAGTTTGAGCTAATATTGAAACTAAACTACCCAGGGCTAATGGTCCATGTAGTGTTTCACAGAAGTTTAAAATATTGTGCAGTGCCCCTGTGAGTTTACTGTAGTGTCCCCTGGGTACCTCAGCTCATAGTTCGGGTATCATGGCAACTGTGGTTCTAAGCACTTCTGCATTATCTCATAATCCTCTCATAGGCATACAAGGTCAGTATTGGCATCAGAAGAGAAAACTAAAGCAATATTATGCAACTCTTAAATAGTGGTGCTGGATTCAATGCTAGAAAGTCTGATTCTGGAGCCCAGACTCATCACCAATCTATAATGCAGAGAACACACACAATTGAGGGATATAATGGAATATTTCTATAAAGGTTATGAAATTCTGTCCATTAAATATTTTGAGGAACCAATCCCTCAATTACCAACTTTCTATGATGGTTAAGCACAGAATCTGTGGATTTATGCGATAAAGTATCTCCTATGAATATAATTTTAAATGTAATATTGCATCCTTAGGAAACATTATTTTGAGAAAGTTAAACATTCATTTTATAAACATATGATGCTCATTTTACCTGTAAGCTAAATTACCATCAGTGGGCTGAATCCATTTCCATGATAAATGATAATAGCCCCTTTGAAAGTCATCATTTTAAGGCTTCCAAACATCTATTTGTTATGGTTAGTATTCAGATTAGCCAGGTGAACATGGAAAAATTGTGATAAATGCAGGAAGAAGGGAACAAACAAGAACAAAAATAAAATAGGATCTATAATAACACTAGAGATAACAAAAGAAGAACTCGACATTCCTCACTTACCACTGTTGGTTTTTCACATTGTTTTATTTTTGGCATTTACAAATTAAACTTCAACTTTTTCACTCGCTGTTCAATAATTTGACAGTCTTGTCTATATTCAATATCAAAAGGCAAACACTTTTTGGGGATGCTACAAGATCAATTCTTAAGCATTTGAAACGCATTTAAAATCTATAAACTTTATACTTAAAATGTGATAAAATTGTTACTAAAGTAAATACTCATGCAAAAAGAGGTATCTTCTTTAAACACATAAAATTGCTATGAAAATCAAGACATAAATACAAATAATCCATAAAACATTTAACATGACATGATAACAAATGCAAATTTAAGATAAACTGCATACTTTATTCATTTGGGTTATTCCTTCAAAACAATGTAAGCCAGATCTAAAGGTCTAAAACTATATGATTAAAAGGCTACCAAAGTATATAAATCGAGAATTAGCGTAACTTCCATATTTTCACAATTTTTTTTGTTACACATTAATCTACTGAATTTGCTTTAAAATTATCATATACTGTTTCTAAAACATGTAAACTAAAATATCCATTATGCCCCTTCCAGAAAGAAAGCTAAATGAATAATCCAAATGATTACCAGTCTAAAAGACTGGGAGTATTTCTAAAATGGCCTTTTATGATCCCATGCTGTCTTTAAATTTTGGTATTTTAACCAACAAATTCATATAAATATTTCAATGCATCCAATAATGTTAGTTTGTTTAATTTTTTTTGTTTGTTTCTATAAACCTTAAGTAAATTGTTGCTATAGGCAGATGTCCTGTGCTTAATTTTAACTTTCTCTTGATGCTGACAGACACATATATCAAAAGTACAAATATCAAAGGTTGAAATTCACATTTAGTACATCATGGAAAAGTACTGTTGCAGACTGAAATGAAGGTTTCTGAGTACAGAAGCAAATTTCTGATAACATTCTGCCTTTATGAAATGAAGACGACTTTGGAAATTTAAAAGCGAAAACTTTTCTTAATTATTAAAGATGTATTGATGAGTTCTTAGCTCTCAAAATGATACAGAAACTAGAAAATACAAGCAGTATCATGGCTTTAGGCCATTGGTGTTCTCTAGATTTCCTTATAATCAGGTAACACCCTGGACGATGGTGAGGCCGTGAATGCTGATGATAATAACATCTCCCAAATACTGAGTGTATAGTGTACCTGGCATTGTGTTGGGCACCTAACATAGAGGAGCAAACTGAATTATTTAAGCGTCCTTCCTAACCTGAATTACCTGAGTATCTCTCTACTCCATCTCTCTGCTCCAGTGCAACTGGAAATAATTATCTCCCATACACTATCTTGTTTTACCTAGGCATTTATTTATTTGTTCCTTCATTTATTCATGCATTATTAAGCATGTCTGTTAGACATACACACACACATATACACACAGACAGAAACATACACACACACATATACACACAAACAAAAATGTTAATGCAATGCTATAAAATGAAGTAATAATTGATGAACAATATAGTAATGTTATTAAAATAATCATTTTCACTTAATCTCAAATTATCTGCTTTGCACCTCTTTTATGAGCCACTTAGCTCGGCTGAAGAAAAATCCTGTTCTTAAACTGATGTCATTCATAGGTGTAGGCAAGACATTAATTTCACCCTCAGAAACCAAATATCTCAGGATCTTTCTGACTCATCAAAATTTTTTATTCACCTTTTCAGATTTTCACTCAATCCTGTTTATATTTAATTGCTTTCTTCTCATTTGAACCTCTACTTCCCTTAGCTATAAAGTAAAGAATCAATTTATCTTTTTCCACAACTGTTCTAAGTTTCCTCCCTCCCAACATTCTGCTTCTAACTTTCCTTCCCTAGATAATTCTCTTCCCTTATGAAAAAAGTTACATTCTTAAAAAAACACAAAAAACAAAACAAAACAAGTTCACTAAGGCAAATTTGTTAAGGCCTTGGCCCAGCTATCCATTAAACTAAGGACAAGAATCAAAATTCTCAACCAATTTCATAAAACCTTCAAATCCTGGGAAACCTTGCTTCTGTTTACAAGCTCTTACATATTCCCCAACTGTTTTCACTTCATGCCAGGTAAATATTACTAACAGTTTCTTCAACCAATTATACCTTTCCTTTCCCCATGACTTCTTCCAAGAACACTTTGTTTGGAATGTATTCTTAATGTGTGTTCCCTAATACCCCGCCTCTCTCATCAGCCAATCAGGTCAATCCCCGTATACGGCATTTCCAGCAATGAGACAGATCATGATCTGCCTGTACACTCCTGTTTATGCTGTCTCTTCTATTTAGAATGCCTTACTTTCTCTTATATGAGAAAAAAAAATGGTTTAAAAGATCTAAATGTCTAGCAACAAAAGAAATATGGCATTAATTATGGCAGATTCTCATACTGGAACGTACAACAAATTTGTTTTTTGATTCCAAAAGTAAAATTATTCATATTCCCACTTTTAAAAATTATATAAACTAAGTGAAAGTCCCTTCCAAAACTGTGAACTCCAACACCACCACCAACATGCCAACACACAGGGTAACCACTGTTACTAACTGATTCATAAGTATTCATATTGGTTCCCTTATTACCTTCATTTTATAGGTCTGATGGTAAATTTTAAGTGCCCCTTTGAGCCATAGAGTGCTCAAGTATTTAATCAAACATTATTTTGGGTATTTCTTTGATAATGATTTGGGATGGTATTAACATTATCAGTAGACTGAGTAAAGCAGATTGTTCTCCTTAATGTAGGTGGACCTCATTCAATCAGTTAAAGGCCTGAGTAGAACAAGAAGGTTGACTCTCCCCCAAATGAGAGAATTCTTTGCCTGACTGTTGTAGAACTGGGACATCAGCTTTTTTCTTGCCTTTTTTCTTGCTGAACATTGGCTCCCCCTGGTTCTCAAGTCCTTGGACTCAAACTGGAAGAAAACATCATCAGCTCTCCTGGGTCTCCAGCTGGCCAACTCACCCTGAAGACTTTGGGATTTGCCAGACTCCATAGTTATGTGAGCTAATGCTTTATAATAAATCTTTTTGTACACACACACACACACACACACACACACACACACACAATCTCGTTGTCTGTTTCTCCAAAAGTTGAGGACACAGAAGAACATATGAGTGAAGTCACATGCCCTTAGCTTCACAGAGTTAAGAAGTGGAAAACCTTTCATCAAATCCACATAATTTGGCTCCATAATCTGTGTCTGTCAGCACTGCACTCTACATTTATGATAGACATGTTCCGAGAGTAGTGTATATATAAATATACATATTTTTTATTTACATATGCACACACACATACATATATAGTTTGAGGAGAAAGAATTAATAGCATGTATGTGGTATATGCTTCCCAACATTCTGAGTGATATGAATGGGTATTTATGTTGCTTTAAAAAAAAAAAAAACATTACTAACAATGCTACAATAAATATCCGTGTATACCTATCTTTACAATTTTTTCTTTTATTTCTATAGAATGGATTCCTACTCATGTAATTTCTATGTCAAAGGATATGTGCAAATTAGATGTAGACAAATTACTTTCCCAAATATTGTACCTATTTACATTTTTGACAAAAGTGTATCACAGTGTCCTTCCTTGTTTTAAGGTGTGATTATATGTATGGTTCATAACTGCATAATACCTGAACCCTCCTGCAGATCCTTGAGATATGTAAATTCCTGATAATAAATTCCCTTTGGCTTAAATTAGTTGCAAGCAATGGAAACGAGTTCTGCTGAAGAATACAGCTGATAGTATGAATCCACTCAATCGATTTGACAATCAGATCAGATTCATGCCTTTATCTAGGCCATAAGGGCTCATGAAAGTTGCGTTTTTTTAATACATCTTACCCAAGACGAATATACTATTTTTATGGAAACGCCTAGGTCAAATAATCTTGTAGACCTATAGCAAAAGAAGAGTTATTTTGGCCAATCTTTTTGGATCTTTGGTAGCATCAATTATACTGTTAATTCACGTGGTTCACAGAGAATTATACAAGGATGGCATCAAACCCAAGAGAGTTGAGGCTCTAGTACAACATTTTCTTCTCTTTACTCTCTGATGCTTAAGCCAGTCTCTTGTATTCTTTTGTTATCTCCTAGACTTTTGTTCTTTGTAAAGCGTTATGCAAATGGTAAAGTAATTATTTTTTGTAGGAAAAAAATGACAGTAATTTTCCCCAATGTGCAACTCCAAATATCATTTTTTTCTTGGTAGAATAGTTTAAAGATTTTGCTAACATTATACTGTCTTAGAACTCTGATGCACAGGAACAATGGTCAAAGATGAGATCTGGTATTTTAGTTCAAGTTCTTCCACTTTCTTTTTTCATGAATGTGGGCAACTCATTTACATAGGATTAAATTTCATCTTCGCTATGTGATAATTATGCTTAACTTAAATTTCCTTTGAGCTCAAATGTTTATAATACATTGGTTAAGTCTTAGCATGTGCTCATATTTCTGAATGCCCTTACTATTTTCTTTGCTATCATTATTCTGTTGTATTCAAAGCTCAAAGAAAGAAAAATGGTATCTGTTTAACTCATTTGGTATGAAATAGCACCAAGGGGCTTAGAAATTGCTTTAAATTATTATGATAGACAGGCTAGTAATAATATAATTTATAGTGAATCCAATGGGTTTCAAAAAGAACTTTTAAAAACTTTATAGAAACAATTCTGAGAAATAATGTTAAGTCAAGACAGTCTTACTATATCAATAAAAGACACAATTTTATGACAATACACCCATTGAACTGTTAATCCAATGAAAATAAGGCCTTGGTTGAGCCCCAAATATCCCAAAATATCAAGAGCAACAGAGAAAAATTCTCTGGAAAAAAATAAATTTTTCTGCATTATCAGCAGAGTGCTCTAGAGAAATTAGCTGTATTAGAAACTTTCCTCCAGATGAATTTATTATTTAATATAATTTACATTCAAATAAAAGAATAGAAGGTATACTAAAATTTAAGTTTTTAAAGACAAGAGCAAGAAGCATTTAGATCATCTATCACGGATTAGTCAGTCTTCCACAGATAGCTTCCTAGTTGCTAAAAAAGCTTAAATATTTTCCACTTTTCAAAAGGAAATATCTTTGATTCGATTTTATTCATTGTACCTAGTTCTCGAGAGACATGTTGAAATTTCCAAAGAATGTTCATTATCTGTACATAATAGCGTAATTCTCCAGGATCCCACCCTCAGCACCACAAATCAAATGGTTTAGGAAACAATGCAGATTGAATAATCCAATATAAAATGTTTACCATAAAAGTAAGCCTTGGAAAAGCACAACTTGGTGACCACATTGCAAAGAAATCCTCCTCCATGGCTGGAAGTCAGGCTGAATATTGCAACACATTTTGGACTTACTCTTTTTACAAATATTAGTTAGGCAGCTAATACAACTTCCAAACTGTGGTTTTCAATGAAACAATAGTTGTTAAATTACCAATGTAAAAGAAGACACTGAAATTATACCCTGAATGCCACACTAAGCAAAAGAAATAATTAACAATAACAGTCCAAATACCATGTGTTCTGTAGTTAATAATAATGTCTACTGCCCATATATGCAACTGGCATAGGAGGAGAATTCTCTCTCCCTGATGTTCATTCATTTACACACACACACACACACACACACACACACACACACACACACACACACAATGAAAGAAGAAAACAAAGGAGATAAAAGGGTTTTGGCATTCTAACTGCAATTTTCACTTTTCTGTGAGATGATAAGACTTATTACAGCATATCAAAGCCTAAAAAATCTGTGTCTGAGTTGCATTCTGACAGGGATGAATCATATACAGAAAGGGCAGAAACCATTCTTTTTACCTCTTTGACCAAATGGTTACTGTGACTTCCAAACATGACACTGTTCCTCTAAGTTTAGTCACAGAAAAAGTATGAAACAGTTACCCAGTCTGGGTAGGGAAGAAAAGATGGTGCTGGAGGAAACACAGCCTGTGATCGGGAATTCTTTCATAATACCAACAGTCGGCAAAATCACTTTAACCAAAAGTAGAGTAATGGCCACAGCCACCCTTTGCATTCCACCTCATTCAGGAGAACATCTAAATTTACATTTCTTGGATTAGCCCCTAAAATGTCTTAGTCTTTCACATATCACCCTCCTCTGTTTCTGTTCTCACTGACGTAGCAGCTTTTCATTTCCAGGAATGCTTGTATTAAAAACTGCTGCATGGTTGCCACTGGTCCTCCAGAGTCATTATATTTTTCCTACTAACCCATTTAAACTGTGAACTGAGTTCATTCATTTTGAACACTCTTAAGTGGGGAGCAGCTGCCCAATAAAATTTAATTTTAACACCTCCACTCCACTTCAGTGCACTATGCCCACTGGCATTTTCCCATTGTGCCTGACACATGCTCAAGCCCCTCACCGACAGCATAGATCTGACACTCTGACGCCTCTCGGAGGTTGAGGGAATACTCTGGAAAGTCATTCGGGAGGAGAAACACCCTCCCTCTTTTTTTAAGTGTTAATATACCCAATACAAAGTTTTAAAATTTTTTCATTTAGTGATTTATTATATGTATAGTTGGGTACTTAAATACTTTACTTTTAAATGACACTTTTCAATAGAAATCTTAGACTGAACCACTATTAAACGGATTTAGAGAAAAATGAGTGGAGACCAGAGAGAAGGGTCAGCAATCCTATTCCATAATGCCCCTTTTTTCATTCTCCTCCTCTCCCACAATGCCAGGCTCCAAGGGCCACCAAATATATTCATTCTCCAACACCGTTTGAAGCCAGGATTCAGCCCAAGTTAATCTTACTGCAAATCCTATGCCCTTTTCACTTCACTATGGTGCATCTCTTCTCTTTAATTTTAATAATGGTCAACAGACTGCCTAATTCAGTATAACAGTGACTCACTAATATTACCCATACTCTACATATAATATATCTTTAAAATCTTAAAAGATTATTAACATTATCAAATGTGTAGACCCAAAACCAATTCTGTACTTTTTAAAAATAAAAAACTAAAACTAAAAATAATATATAAAAGATGAAAATAGATAAAATTCCAACTAACATCCTAATCATAACTTTTTAATTAAAATAAATCTTTTGGAGACATTTCAGGATTTCTGAAAAATAATTAGAAATTTAAAAAATTGCTATAACTATAATTTATAGATGAATATAATCTGATAGAAAATTTGCCTCTCAACTAAAAGATAATTAAAATTAATGTAAATATAATAGAAGGAACGGTGACCCACAGTGTTTGAATTATACAAAATGTCCAAAGGTACTTGAAAAAGTTCCATGGAAGAGGCTATAAATGAAAATAACTTCTAGATTAGCAGTGGATACCTGAAGCATATTATTAAGTTAAGCAAAATAAATAAACAAAGAAATAGTCAAATTAAGATCTATGGCCAGGCCTCCACCCTAACAGTTAATAATAGTAAGACTATTTATTTGAATTAACATGCTTAATAATGATTATAGGTATTTGAATAACAATTGGTTGCACGATAGTAAAGCTAAATTATTTTAATTAGTAAAACTAGCCTAGATCATGAACAATGTAGAAAAAGTTTGATGAAGAAAGCAATAAAGATTTTTTTTAAGTTTAACAAAGGGTAGTACTAAATTGAACTTAAAGAATTATAATGCAGTTGTTTGCAAAAAAAAAAAATAGCTCATTTTTTATTGTGAGGGTGCAATATCCTCTGATGGGAAGATTTCAAAACTCTTCTATGTGGTACGGATCAATGATGTTCTTTCAAGAAGCATTCAATAGCAAATGGGATACTTTAGCACAGAGAAATTACAAATAATAGACCGATAATTATACATTGACAGCATAATAAATAATCTCAGCATTAAGTCTAGGTTGGTCACCTATTTCTAAAGTAAATTCTATGGAGACTGCAAATATAGCTCTGTAAATCTTCTGCATTTGCCACAGGTTTTTAAAGTTTTAGCTTCTATAAAGCTCAATAATGGTTAGAGGCAAAATAAGATTTGCATATAAAAGGCCACTGCAATGATTGCCTTTTTTAATAAAAGGCAGAGAGGAAGAGATGAAGATAATCAGAATTATATTTATTCTTCATTTTATTTCAGATCAATGACAAGAGAACGAGAAAATTTTTCAGGAAATTAAAGGACAGAAAATTTGTGAACCAATTAGAAAGGCTTATCCTGCAAAAGTTACAGAACCCTTGGTTTGTGGGATTCAGGACATCAAGAAATTATCAATATAAACAAAATCATTAGGTTTCAAAGACATAGATAAGTTTTAGCACAATATAATGGTTTTGGACAATGTGTGGCTATATAAAGCAAAATATGAGCACCCACATGGGGGTAGAAATTCATATATACTACACAATGTATCTAGAAGCCTGTTGCCCAAATACCAAATCATAGCCATTGGTCTTATTATAAATAAAAAAGCAATATCTATACTTACATAACACTTGGGTAATAAGAAAGGCTTATTTTGTTCCAGTTGTTACTGATTTCAAACTTCTCTTGTATCTCTCTCTATCCAAGTGTTTTTTCAGCTCTGTCAGGTAAGCTAAGACAAACACAACTTAATGTATGTATTCACTTAAACCTAGAAGTAACACAAAGACTAAAGGAAAAAGGCTTTCCTTGTTTCTGTAATTGCTGTAGACTGAATGTTTGTGTCCCTATAAAATTCATATGCTAAAATTCTAATGCCCAGTGTGATGGTATTTGAAAATGAAGCCTTTGAGAG
This sequence comes from Rousettus aegyptiacus, assembly GCF_014176215.1. NCBI lineage: Eukaryota > Metazoa > Chordata > Mammalia > Chiroptera > Pteropodidae > Rousettus > Rousettus aegyptiacus. Next base: position 24,219,210 of record NW_023416295.1, read on the forward strand.
GTGAGACCATAAGGGTGAAGCCCTCATGAATAGGACTAGTACCCTCATGAAAAAGACTAGAGGCCCCAAAGAGCTCCTTCACTCTTTCAAGTGAAGTTAACAGTGAGAAGACAGACGCTATAAAGCAGAAAGTGGGCTCTCACCAGACAGGAAATCTTCCAGCGCTTTGATCTTAGAATTTCCAGCCTCCAGAACTATGACAGATAAATTTCCCTTGTTTATAAGCCACCAGTATATGGTATTTTTGTTATACCGGCCTGAACAGACTAAGACAATGGTGGATGTGCACATATTATCCTCTTATTCAAAGACCTCAACTACTCACCACAGTTCATTCAGCTCCATTCCCCATGAGTTCTCTATCTCAAGCCCTTGCTCCAGCCGGAAGATAACCTGAAATGTTCTTAGCATCATCACCAGTTATCACTTTCAGGACTTTTAAACAGTGACCACCATTCCAGAGACCAGTGGCCCACCATGGAACTGGAGCACTGGGAAACCGCACATCAAATTCAGGAGCCATACTGGGTAAATAACTTCATTTTGTCCACATACAGTAAAAGAGATGAATTAAACTTATTAAAGTTCCTAAAAAGGCAGGATATTTCATTTAAGAAAAAACTTAGGAGATACCTGCAAGAACAAATGGCGAAGCATTATTTATACAGCTTAAACATCTAGCTACTCAGAAAATATCTCTGGAGCCTTATAAACTCAAATTTAAACACCAAATATAGAATTTAAACCTAAGATCAAGGATGAAGAAACTATGATCAATTAATGTACAGAACTATTTCAAGCATGGCTTAAATTTCCAATAACTTTTTAAAGAAAATAACACTTTCTGCCTAAAAATAAAATATTTTTAAAAGAAAGTTATTTAACAAAGCATCTGAATTATAGTTGAAAGACAAGAAATGGTCAATGTCTTTTTTACTGTAGTTAGCTTCCTTAGGGGTTTTTATTATGGTAACATATCCATAATATGCAATTCACCATTTTAACCATTTTTAAGTGTACAATTCTATGCCATGAAGTATATTCCCAGTGTCGTGCATCTACCATGATAATCAGCTTCCAGAACCCTTTATCATTCCATACCAGTCAATGGTTTTTAAATAAGTTTTTCCTTAAGTCCTTATATTATTGACAGAAATTGTTTGTTTGTTGACTCAAGTCAAGGTCTATTAGATATATTCGTTTTTTTGTTTGTTTGTTTGTCTGTTTGTTTGTTTTTTACTTTAAAGGGATATTAGAAGTAGTCTTTTGTTCTCTACTGGTGATTGCTACTTCCCTGACTGCCAGAATAGTCCAATAAAGAGGGAAAAGCTAATGATCAATGTTGTCTTGATAGATTTCTGTCTGGCTTCTTTGAACTAAGCTCAGTATTAGGTTGATCCCTTTGGGGTGACTTAGCCATCAGAAATCAGCGTTTTAAAAAAAAATCCTTATGGTAATAGAACTGTTCTGTATCTTAACTACATAAATGTCAACACCCAAGTTGTGATATTGCACTACAGCTTTACAAGTTATCATCCTTGGGAGAAATTCAGTGAAGTTGTAAGCAGGATCTTTCTGTATTATTCTTTATAACCACATGTGACTCTAAAATTATCTCAGGAAAATAGTTTAATTATAAAAATTAGAGTTTTAGGATAGAGCCTTTTGACCTCTTCTCTCTTTCGGTCATCTGTCCATTTCTCCCATAGTTCCCAATGATCTAAATGTTCTATATTTATCACAGCCTACAGACTAAAGTATACGAAGTTTGTTTATGCAACAATTTGCTAATCCTTTGTCCTCTAAATTCTAATTGAAGGCAATGTTATTAAACTCTAAAGGAGAAATTTTATAATAAAGACACAAATAAATCAGTCCCTCCTAAATTCATAAATTCTTCTGCTATGTTTAAACCCTTACAGCAAAAACAATGCTTGGAGAACTAAAGATTTAGTAATAAACTTATAAATTTACTTCTTGAAAATATTTATGGAAATAAAACAATAAAGAAAAAACACTAAAGAATGTGTATGACACTGCGACACTGAACATGTTAATACTGAGTAATATAAATTAATTTCCTTTTATCATTCTTCACTTGTTAAAATCTTTTCAACCTCTCCCTTCTCTACAGATGCAATTAACTACTAATATGCTTATTTTGATGTGTTAAAGATTATATGCATACTAGGCAGCAATATTTGTTTTTAGACAAAAGTTCAAAGCCTTTCTTATTTTCTGACCTCTAAACAATTAGGCTCATCCTCAGTCTCAGAGACTCAAAGTAATAAAAATGTTAACAATGGTTAAAACTCTAGATAATCTTTATTTAAAGTACTAGTCCTGATTGAATATATATTTCTCAAGTCTCTAATAACACTATAGAAATTTATATATCCCTACATAACTACTGCTCAAAATGCACTGTTATTAGTCTCTCTTACAAATAGTTCAGGTAACAACAACAACAAAATTATTGATGATGATTTTAATTGTAAATATTTAAGCTCTTATACTGTGTCAGTGCAAGAGCTTAATAAATAAATAAATAGATAATAAATAAATAAATAAATACATAAGATTTCAACTAGTCCTTTCAAACCTCTTTCATATGGTATGTTCTAAAAGTTATCTCCATTTCATATATATAACACTAAATTTTAGGTGGACTGGCTAAAAGTGTCCGAGTTGTCACCATTGAGAGAGGTACTTGGGTAGCCTAACTCCAGAACCCTTGAGCTTAACCTCGTCAATATGCAGCATACCACCCTTAGTTAATATCCAGAGACAGAGATGGGGTACACATGAAGGCCGAGGCCAATCTTCATTTACCTTCATTTACTTGAGCTATTGCATTAACCCCCAAATCCTAAAATTCTGTGACATTTAATCCACCCATTTTTTCAAAACCTAACCTCTAGTTTTCTCATTTACTAATTATCCCAAAGTAGAATCACAATAATAATAGCAGTTGGCATCTGCAGAATCCCATTCCGTATAATAAACAAGCATACAGAACAGTGTCATAGGGTCACACAGAGAAAAAGTTTGGTTCAAGCACAATCAGAGTAGAGAGGCTATATATTCCAAAACCAAAATGCTCATAGTTGAAGAAAAGTCATAAAAAAATTATTTTTGCTTGAATTTCATTTATGAAGACTATATACTATTTAGGTAAATCAGTAGTATTGTTCTTTCTTTGCGCCCTATCTAGCTTTTCAGATACTGTTTATTTAAGGAAAAAAAAAAAGATAGGTGGTACTCCTTTCAGTAGAACCTCCATGCATAAGAAGAAACATTCCTCAAAAAACTTAGAACTGCCAAATGACTCAGCAATTCCATTTCTGAGTATTTATCCAAAGAAAATCAAAATACTAGTTCAAAAGGATATATATACACCTGTGTTCATTGCAGCATTATTTACAATAGCCAAGATATGGAAGCAACCAAAGGGTCCATCAATAGATAACTGGATAGAAAAATTGTATATATAAATAATGGAATATTACTCAGTCATAAAAAAGAATGAAATCTTACCATTTGTGACAACATGGATGAACCTGGGAGGTATTATGCTAAGTGAAATAAATTAGATAGAAAAAGACAAATACCATATGATCTCACTTATATGTGGAATCTAAAGAAAATAAACAAACAAACAAATGAACCAGAAACAGACTCATAGATGCAGGCAATAAGCTGATAGTAACCAGACAGAAGGGAGTTCAGGGGAGGTGGAGTGAAAAAGGTGAAGGGATTAAGAAGCACAAATTGGTAGTTAGAAAATAGTCATGGAGATGTAAAGTAAAGCATATGGAATATAGTAAATAATATGGTAATAACTATGTTTGGTGCCAGGTGGGTACCAGACTAGTCAAGAGCATCACTTCGTAAATTATATAAATGTCTAACCACTATGCTGTACACCTGAAACCAATATAAAATAATATTGAATGTCAACTGTGATTGAAAAATCAAAAAAGGAGGGGAAAAGGTGAGGGGGAATAAAAGGCTCAAATTTCCAGGTATAAAACAATTAAGTCATGAGAACATGGGAAACAGCACAGGAAATATAGTCAATAATATTGTTATAGCATTGTACAGTATCAGACGGTTGCTGGAATTATCATGGTAATCACTTCTTTAGGTATTTAAATGTCGAAAAGCTATGGCGTATACCTTAAACTAATACAATATTGTATGTTAGCTGTATTTTAATAAAAATATCTTTAAAAAAGGATCATTTTCTTTAACTTAAGTATCTCTAACTCCTTTCCTACTGCTTGCTCTCATGCTTATATTCTTTCAGTCCCTGCACTCAAAAAAGTATCAGAAGAAATTAATTTAAACAGAGCTAAAAAGATAACAAATTATATCTACTGAGAATCTGAATGAAGAAAATAAACTATCCTGAGATAAAGTACAATGCATCAGAGCTAATATTAGTTTTTTGTTGTTGTTATTCACTAACTTTGAATACGATGAGTAAAACAGTAAATTTTTAGTAAAGAATTTAATGCAAAAATAATATATTTTCTCAACTTTTATTGCAAAAATATCAAATGATAGCACGAATGTAGATAAACAAATGTAAACTTATTTCATTCACAGATAGCATTTAAATACATGATAGAGTAAAAGTGACCAACTTTGACTGGACTGTAACATTATTATTTAATAGAAATGTACATTTGCACATCATTCTCTTTACAATACTCGATGTACGCCTGAATTATATATTTTAAAATCTTTCTCCTTAATCCTCTACTTTTCAAAAAATATATTAATTTATTAAAATATTTTTAAGGCAATCTGTCTCTACCTTAAAGGGATAAACCCCGTATCACCTTCATAACAAATTTCGCTTTGTTTCTTCAAATAAAGTTTATTCTTTTTGATAATTCTTTATGAACTGAAGGCATTCTGATTTTTATTGCTGTTTGATAGATACTATTTCTGACATCTTATTTTATCTATGTAGTCTATTTAATATCTTTAAAATCTGAAAAACTAAATTTGAGGAGTTTATTTCATGCAATTCACTTTAAACGTCCATTTCTGAAACACCAAAAATTCAACCCAAAGGTCACCTCCAAGCAGTGTTGTACACTGTTTATTTATTCCATATTTTCACTATTCAATGAAAACCATTTGTATCCAGCAGTTATAATTTACTATAAGCTTGCTATTTATTGTAACCAGTTCCATCTCAGCGAATCACAGAATTGTGTATCCTAAAAAGTGTTTAGTCCATTTCCTCCTCTTAATAAGGAAGCTGAGGAAGAGATGTTTGACTTATCCATGGACAGAAAGTGAAACTATAAAAATAAAATGCTCGTGACTGTAACGTGGATCTAACCATATTTTTCTAGTATTTCTAAAAAATGAATTTCAACTTATTTTGACTCTAGTTTGCAATCCCTTCTGTTTTTCCTCACCTTAAACTATTTGTTTAAAGAAAATATCTGTATAACATACAACCTTGCAAAAATGCAATTCTACTTCTACTAATTCAACAAATTCAAGTAGAATATACACATTCTTTGCAAAGGACACCATTAATCTCTGAGTACCAACATGTATAACTCATAAAAAACCTTTAATGCCCTTTAAATAACCCAAAACTTTATAAATGTTATAAATAACATTGAACTCATTTCAAATTTTACTGCAATTACATGGCTGAAATGGCGATTAACTTTTTTTTACTAAAATTAAAAGTTTAAGATAAAATCTTAGGGTCATTGAAAGGAACAGTCATATTTTCTATTTAAAAGTTTTTATTTATGTAATATAAATACAACAAACTCATTATTACATCTTTATATTTTATTCATTTTCGATCGATTGGTGGAAATTATCTACTTTGAATAAATAATATGATTTAATAAAAATTATCTACGTTACTTTTAACGATAGCTCTTTCTCATTTGTGAGGGACAGTCTCAAGAACTGTGCTGTCCAATACGGTGGCCACTAGCCACACATGGCTGTTGAGTACTTATAATGTGGTCACCCTGAATTGAGAAGTGCTATAAAAGAAAAATACACTTGGATTTTGAAGACACCATAAAAACAGAGTATAAATTATCTCAATAACTTTTATGTTGCTTATGTTTTAAAATGATACTTGTATATACTGAGATAAATAGAAGATTACTAAAATCATTTTTGCCTATTTCTTTTTACATTTTAATGTGGATACTAGAAAATTTAAAACCACACATATGGTTCACATGCAATTTCTTTTGGACAGCACAGCTTCGGAATCGTTAAATATGCTCATTTGCTCACTTACTGATCCACCATACAAATACCATTTATTTACTTACTTAGTGCTATCTTATGAAAATCCTTTCTTTGATAGTATAATTCCTTCCAGGCATATTCCCATCTCTCTGCTTTGGAGCATAACCCTTTGAAAAGGCTGGCTCTACTAACTGCCTCCATTTTCATCCTCACCATTTCCTTGAAACAGTTCTCTTATAAGCAACATAAGATCACCAAGTTGCCAGTTCGCAGCCCTCCTCTAACTCATCTTACATAGCTGATTATTTTCTCCTTCTTAAAAAGTTTACAGTTGGCTGTCAGGATACCATGCTCTCTTCTGATTTCCCTCCTGTGCCAGTTCCTCCATTTCCCCAACCTTCCTCTAATATTTAGATATTGGAATGTCTCTGGGCCGCGTCACAAATCTACACTCAGTCCCTCAGGAGGCTCATTCAGTCTTATGATTTAAAAACCCTTTATATGTGGAAATACTAACATTTATTTATGTATATGGACCCTTTCTATAAACTCCAGTCTTTTGTAAATATCTGTCAAATGACCTTTTGGCCTAGATGTGTGACAATTATCTCTAAACACATAAGGTAAGGCCTCATTGATTCTCCCTTCCTCCAACCTAGTCTTCCTCAGCTCAATAAATGGAGACTCCTTTCTTGTAGTTATAATCTCTTAAAACTGCCTTTGTTTTTCCTTCTCATTTCCCCATATCAAATCTATCATTAAAACCTATGAAGGCTGTCTTCAAAATATACCCCACATCTGATTATGTTTCTTCACCTCCCCTGATGTCACCCTGGTCCAAGCCACTGATGTCTCCCACCTCAATTCTTACCTCCTAACTAGTCTCTCCCTATCATTGGTTCTCAGTACAGCATCCAGAGTGATCTCATAACTGTCATGATATATCAGATGATTTCACTTCCCTGTTCAAAACTCTCTCGTCCAATCTAATGAACCTCCAATTTATTCTGAGTAAAAGCTGAAGTCCTTACTGTGGTTACAATGCTCTAAAGATCCTCCCTCTCCCAACTAACACTCACCTGACCTCACCTGCTACTACTCTCCCTCTTCAGTCAACTCCAGCTACAGATGTTCCATTGCTACTGCTGCAAGAGTCCAAGCATGCACCAGGCTCAGGCCTCTGCACTTGTTATTCTCACCACCTTGACTGCAGCTTCACAGTGCGGCCTTCCTCTTTACCCCATATACGACAGTATTTTCCATCTTACCCTGGCCCCTCTGGCTTACCCTATCTACTTAATACCATCTGTTACATATTATGTTTTAACTGTTTCTCAGATCTCGCCATACTATAAGCTTCAAGAGGCACTCAATACATATGTGTTAAGAAAAAAAAAAATGCTGAGCATTCCACTAGTTGCCACATACAGAGATGTGTAATTATTAATTATTGCCTTCAAGGACTCCTCAATCCAAGGGAGATGGGCATAGACATAAAAATACAGGGTCAGGAATGCTATAATAAAAGCCATGTACGAGGCTGTAGGAGTACCCAGAGGAAGGCACTACTAACCACTAAATGCTGGACGATGGGTAAATTCAGGAAAACTGTACAAAGGGAGAGATTTAGAGCTGAGTCCTAGCTGGCAAATAGTAGCTCTTCAGGTATGGTGTTGACAAGAGCTGGAGAGAACGTTCCAGAGAAAATAAAACAACATACTGAGAAGCCCACAAAAATAAATGAGAATAGTCTATTTTAGAAATAAGCAATTGCTTTTGGCTTTGGTCTAGGTGTCCATGTAGAAAAGAGGGGTAGAAGTAAAGAAGATGAGAAAAGAAAGAAAAGAAGAAAAGACCCATGCATGCTAGAATAACTGTAAATAAATATAGTGCACACAAACGCACATACAGTACAGATATATTTGTATATGTGCAAGTATGTATGAATTATATATGTACGTATATTATGTATGTGTACATGCATGTGCATATATACACAACACACATGAGGCTGGCAAAAGTTTTAGGAACATATTGAGGACTTCTACTCATACCTTCAATTTTTTTATTGCTATACATTATGATCCTAATAGAAAATTTGAAGTCCACGAGATGATACAAACACGAAATAAGAAATATTCTGAACTCCAAGTATTTTATTTTTTCAAAAAAAAAAAAAGTAATCTCCTAAACTCCACTTCTATTAGTTTACAAAAAGGGTTTATAGAAATATGTAGATACTAGAATTAATGCCCGATGTCAAAGCAAGATCTTTTTCTAGGAATGTCCTCCCTCTACTGTATCCCAGAAAAAGGTTCATCAATTTACACAAAATGTTCCTTGGCAGAGACTCCCTTCCGTTCATCACATGCTGCCAAGAGCCAGCTCCCAAATGGTGGCCCACTGATTTTTCCTTCGCCACAGAATCCAGATCAATAAGTGATCATTAGCAAAAAATTTAATCAAAGTGAAAACAGATACGATAGCTAAATTTTAAGCTTGATTAAGGTGTGAGTAGAAAGAGGCTGTGCTGCACGAAATTTGGCAGGTCTTCTTTAAAAATGGGATGCATTATAATAATAAAGTAACCTGAGGATATAGTTCAGGAAAGAATGTGGCTGGTTTTCCATGAGACTGCAGTAAGCTTTTTACTGCAGTGTGGCAAGCATCTCTTAATAAAGCAAGATTAGAATCTATCTGGTGAAAATATTTGTGTTATTTTGAACACTGTTTAAAATATTTTGTGTAGATCCAGGACAGGAGTGCCATATACTATGCAAGACCCACTGTGGCACTTGGCAGAAAATAAATCATTGAGCTCTAAAACCTGCTGTGGTTGCTGTCTTCATTACAGGGACCTTGCATGCAGCATACAAAAACATCTACAGTGTTTACAGCACCTGGATGCTTGCACTATTAAACATCAATACAATCTGTGTTCATATCATCTCCATGCTAATCAGATCGATTACTACTGATATAGTGTCTTGTCACAGTAACATAATGCTAATCAAACAAATGGAGCTATGGGAAGATGATTCAGATGTATAGGTATTTAATAACACACTGTTAAAAAAAAAAAAAAGAAAAGGAATCAACAGAAAACATACAAGGTGCAGCTGTGTCATGGGCAGGCAGATTTCTCATCAAGTCCTGGGTGGTGCTGCTATAATTTTGTCAGCAGCCATTAAAAGGGGAATATAATACAGTTTGATGCCATAAAATGGACTTGAAAGGGAAATGAGATTACTGCTGCTGCTTAACATGGCAGAGGTAATTAGCTGCACAGGTAATTAGATACAGATTCCTAGCATATCCTAGTGGAGGCAGTGGATGATGGCAGGAGATAATAACTCTTGCCCATTGAAAAGGATCACCGTCACAGTTGTTTTAGATCCGAAACAACATCCGCATCAATAGCAAATCCTCCAAATAGCAAAGATGCTATAGAGCGGCCGCAGTAAAACGTGCTATCACTTAATAAAAATGAACAAGGGAGGATGAGATGGGAGGTGGGGCAGGCAGGGACATCTCTGCCTCACAGTAGCTAGCAGGTCTTAGGCCATGTGTATATCTATTTCAGTTGTCACTCTATGACACTCTCAGTTGAGAATATCTCCTGGCTTCTCATCAACTAATTTCATTTATAGCAAAATCCTCAAAGACAATGAGGGAGGAAAATCAATGATAGTACTCAAAACATGGAAAATCCATTAACGTAGCAATCCTTTAAATAATTACCCGGAGAATTTAATATATGTCTAATCTACACACATTTTGGCCCAAAGCTTATATTTCATCAACTGATACCCATCCCTACTATAGAGTGTGGAGGCAAATAAAACTTCTTGACCAGTGACTGAAAATTAATTTCTCCTACTATTAGCAAGTAGAAGAGTCCTCAGTATTATTAAGCTGTTCTATGCTCTGTCATCTTTGGCTAAAAAGACATTGATTGGAAAAAAAAAAAAAAAACATAAAATGAAGTTTCTCCATTTATTTATTCAATAAAGATTTATGAAACAAGTGCTATGTATGCAGTGCTGAACTAAAGCATAACTTCCTGCACATACTTGGGCCACTGAACCATTACTGTGGCACCCAAACTACCAGCTGGGAGCCATATGGACTGGAGGATGGGGAGTGCTACCCAGCAGCACGTCGAAAAGGCAAAGCAAACACAGTAAATCCAGCCTTCAGCTGCAATAAAACGGTCAGCCCTAAAGAATACATACCAAGAGTAAAACTACACTTCTGAAAAAAATTACACTTCACACCTTTTTCCATAAGAAGAAAACAGAGATGACAAAATTCAGATGGTTTTAGAATTAGCAGTTTTGGGTAACTGATCAAAATGCTTCCCATTTAGAAGGAATGTGGCTACTAAAAACCAGTTCCTTAGTTCAGTGGAAAGAGATTTGCAGTTGTGTTACTCTGAAAGAGTCCTCATATCTTCGATTTTCTCTTCACCTTCCCTACCTATTTTGTGGGATCAATAGCAGAATAAATGGGAACAAAAAGAGTAACTATGTTGACACTGTGAATGACTATCAGAGGTATGCCAGCCAAATCTGCTGGGTTATGGAAATCATTTGATATCGTCAGTGAACTTTAGTCAACTATATTCACTTTTTTTGCTTGAATATTTATAATACTACTTTGCATCATGCATCTTTCTTAAGCTAATGAAATGGTAACTGCCATCTTTCTGGTCTTGGACAGTTCTAAAGACAGGGTTGGCTTCATAGGTGTTCAACCCATGAAATCAATGAGCCACATGCTTGGCTTGGTTTAATGTTCTGGTGTTGTTGTCCTGAATTTTTTAATGTCTTTGTAAGTTTTAAACAACGTCCTTGCATTTTCATTTTGCACTGGACCCTGCAAATTATGTAGTTGGTATTGTGCACTGAGGAAGGTGGCAAACATCAGAATCCCTTTTACATGTGGTAGAAAGACAGAGAACTGCTTGATTCACGAAATGCCATTTTGTGTCTTTACACCCTTGACGCCCTTTTGTGTCTTTAATTCTTAAGAATGTAAGATTTGAGATGATAAAGAAGGAACAGAAAAGATCTGTAGAAGGTGCCAAGCATAACGGGTGTACGGGATGTGAAACGACTGATTTGGTGTGCTCACCTCTGGACCGGAACAGCCTTGAAGTATTAAAGTCTCTGGAAAACAAATCTAGAGCAGCTGGGAGGCAAAATGGAAGTGAAGCACTGCTAACTCAGGGTTTCTTTTTTTAAATCTTGGAACGTCATTATATTCATGAAGCCTTGATATTCATGAAGGTTGACCTCTGAGAGTCCAGTGATATCATATCTACTTATCGTGCTCTTTCATTTGCACATAATACTCCTCTTCTGTCTTTGCTTACCTGGGAGATAAACAGCCTATTAAAAGTATCAACAAACAAAAGGAAGCATTCGCTGTGCTTGTGAATAGGAAGAATTAACATCATGAAAGTGTCCATACTATCCAAAGCAATCTATAGATTCAATTCAATCAATCCCTATCAAAAATACCAACAGCATTCTGCATAGAACTAGAAGGAATAATCCTAAAATGTGTATGCAACAATCAAAGACCCTGAATAGCCATAGCAATCTTGAGAAAGAAGAATAAAGTTGGAAGTATCACATTACCTGATATCAAACTATACTACAAGGCAATAGTAATCAAAACCACATGGTACTGGCATAAAAACAGACACATATATCAAGAAACAGAATAGAAAGCTCAGAAATAAACCCATGCCTATATGGTCAATTAATCTCTGACAAAGGAAGCAAGAATATACAATGGAGTAAAGACAGTTCATTCAATAAATAGTGCTGGAAAAAATAGACAGATACGTGCAAACAATGAAACTATACCACTTTCTTACACTATATACAAAAATAAACTCAAAATGGATTAAAGACTAAATCTATGACCCCAAATCATAAAACTCCTAAAAGAAAATATAGGTATCAAGCTATGTAACATTATTCCTAGTAATATATTTTTTTGAATTATATCTCCTCAGGCAAGGGAAACAAACAAACAAAAAATAAACAAATGGGACTACATCAAACTGGAAAGTTATGCACAGCAAAGGAAACCATCAACAAAACAAAAAGACAAGCTACAAATGAGAGAAGGTAATTGCCAATGACACATCCAACAAGCAGTTAACATCTAAAAGGTATAGCATACAACTTATCACCAAAAAAAAAAAAAAAAAAAAAAAAAAAAAAAAAAAAAAATCCAATTAAAAAACAGGCAGAAAACCTGAATAGATATTTCTCCAAAGAGGAAATATAGATGGTCAAAAGACATGAGAAGATGCTCACTGTCACTAAACATCAGAGAAATGCAAATTAAAACCACAATGAGATATCACCTCACCCCTGTCAGGGTTGCTGTCATTAATAAATCAACAAATAGCAAGAGTTTGTGAGGATGTAGAGAAAAGGGAATCCTCAGGCACTACTGGTGGGATGTGGATTGGTGCAGCCCCAATGTAAAGCAGTATGGACGTTCCTCAAAAGTTAAATATAGTACTACCTTATGACTCGGCAATACCATTTCTGAGTACTTATCCTAAGAAAGCCAAAACACTAATTTGAAAAGATATATGCACCCCTATGCTCATGGCAGCATTATTTACAATAGCCAAGATACAGAAGCAATGCAAATGTCCATTAATAGACGACTGCATAAAAACAAAGTGGTACATATATACAATAGAATATTCCTTGGCCATAGAAAAGTATGGTATCTTAGCATTTGCAACAACATGGATGGACCTGGAGGGTATTATGCTAAGTGAAATAAGTCAGACAGAGAAAAACAAATACCATATGATTTCACCTACATGTAGAATCTGAAAAACAAAATTAACAAACAAAACTGAAACAGACTCAAATATACAGGGAGGAAAACGATGGCTGCCAGATCAGAGCGGGGTTGAGGGCACAGGTGAGAAGGGTGAAGGGATTACTAAGTACAAATCAGCAGTTACAAAATAATCAAGGGGAGGTAAAATACAGCATAGGGAATAATATTGTAATAACTATGTGTGGTGTCAGTTGGGCGCTGGACTTATCAGGAGACCACTTTGTAAGGTATATAAATGTCTAACCACTGTACTATACAACCGAAACATGTAATATTGAATGTCAATTCTAATGAAAAAATTAAAATTAAAAAAATTATGTATAATTCTTTAACTTACAGAATCTACCAGCTTTAAGGTTTCACAAAACACCCAGTAATTTTTTCCGAAGTCAACTAAATTGATTTTTGCTATTTTACTGGGTTCTCAAAGGTTTCTTTCCACTGTCATGACCACTGGGCTTTCTTCGACTTCATCATCTTGGCACCTCCGCACCTCCGAACACATTTATATCCCTTTGTCACTGACTCCAAAGCCTTATCTCTTCCTTCCAGCTGTGAGACCCAGACTCTTCTCAATGCTTTGCCCTCTGACTGCTATCTTTTCTTCTGGAAAGAGACCTTGGTCCCCTGCCCCAGCAACCCAATTCCCTCTGCTGGGAAGATTTCAAGACTGGCATCCTCACCCTCGGCCATATTGTGGATGAATCTCATTACACATCCACCAATGTTTACTGGATACTTCCACACAGACATCTAGAAAAGTATGGATTTTTAGCCATTTTAAACGTCTCCCCTCCCTACAAATCAGTGCTTGCTCCTGTGTAACACCTGGCTTCTGCCCTTTTGACCCCAGCCTCCTCACTGCTCTCCTGCTTCTTAACTCTCTGATGGCCATGACATGCGCCTCCTTGCCCCTTGTACACCATCTACCCCAGCTGGAAGCCTGAGGCCTTAAGCTCCCTCATATTCCTTAAGATCAGCTCACATTCCACCACCTCTCTGATGACTTTTCAGGCTACACAAATCGACAGTGAACCCTTTGTCATCATCGTAGGACACACGAAGCCTATGCTGACCTTGGATACTGAAGCACTATCTCGTCTTATGCCTCTTATAGAATCACCCTGCATTGCTATTCAGCTTTTCGTGTGTGTTCTTGCTATGTCTACGGTTACACTGGTCTTCAGTTTGAGGGCAGGGATGTGATTTTAAATTTGCTGCGACTCCCAAAGGGAATGAAGTGAAGCCAAGTAAAGAACAGTACTCAATCAATATTGCTAAATCAAAGGAAATAGCATTCTCATTACAGTAGTTTAGCCTCCTTTTGACTGATAGAGCAGTTTACCACCATTTTCAAATAAATTAATTTTATTTTTGAAGAGGTATAATTTCCTGAGTGTGTTGCTTTTAAAACTTGTTGTAACTAGCCAACCTCCAGAAGGGACATCCCAAATGTGGTCGGGCTTTGCTTGCATGAAAAGCTATTACCATGTGCCCCTGTAGATCACAAACAAATAAGTAATGGCTTCAGCTTCAGTAATATTCCACTAATGCTTTTTAAACAAAGATATATGCAGGCGGCAAGTGACTCAGCTTCCAAAATAGGCTTAAATAAAAATAATCACATTGTTTTAGAACAGAAGATTGTGTTTAATTGGTAATTTGTGGGTTCTAAGATGGAAACACACTACTGCGGATTCTATTGCTCTGTTAATAAATGAATTACAGTAATATAACCCAATTACTATTCAACCCAATTGAACAGATAATGTTCACTAAACAAGAAACAAAGGAACCAAAGAGATCCAGTCTACCTATTTTTGACGGATGAAACTGAAAACTGATTTTTAAAAATAATGCCAAAATGTCTCAATGTCCTTGCTGCATAAAATGTCAGTGTAATGAAACACACCCTGCAGGCCTCTGAAAATGCCCCAACTGCCTGCCAGACACCAGTAGTGACTGTTAGACAGCCACAGTCATTAGGCTAAAGCTCCATGTAAAGAAAAAAAATGTGCCTTTGTATGACACCCTGATATTAAACAGACCAACTGTCTGACTACCCCTCAAAGGACAAGAATTCTCAAGTATCCTCATCTCTAAATTAGATTCTCAGTTCGTTGAAAACATATTTATTTTTCAGCAGTTCCATCCAGCTCAAAATGAACCAAATAGTTGTCATGAGGGTTGCCTAGTATTGAAGAGATATTATTGATTATACTTGTTTATGTGATTTCATATATTGCCTAGATACCAATCTCGAATATTTTTAATTTTTGCATCCTGCATCCTCAAAGCAAATACAAGCAGGTCCTGCTTAATAATATCAAGCATTTTCCTTTGTTAAAAACTAGTATTCAGTCTAAGGACCATTAATCAGAACTGTCAAGTGTGACAGAAATACACGGGCTGAAGAAAAATTCATAAAACATCAAGACCCAAAGCACTGGCAGGCAACACCCTGGATTTCGCCAAGTGAGATCCTAGAGCAGTTGCAATTTTTACTGGAGACACTGGAGCTAGAGCAATGGTGACAGTTCTCTCGATGTCTCATAATGAGGGTCAAATGCTTATGTTACACTGGCATGATTTATGATGGGAACTCATAAAAACAGGTTGAGAACACACAACTTAATATTTGACTTTGGTTTACGGAAAAGCATAAAGATAAGATTTGTCTTCCCGTATTCCTGTGTTAAGATGTAACCAACACACCCAGGCAAGACTCATTAGGTGAGTGAGTCTTATCTTCACTGATAGTTGGCTCAGTTTGGCAAA
This sequence comes from Rousettus aegyptiacus, assembly GCF_014176215.1. NCBI lineage: Eukaryota > Metazoa > Chordata > Mammalia > Chiroptera > Pteropodidae > Rousettus > Rousettus aegyptiacus. Next base: position 24,235,119 of record NW_023416295.1, read on the forward strand.
TGCTTTGTAAGTTTTGTATATCTATTATGTTTACGTTTCATTATTTCTTTGGAGGAAAAAATACAAAAGGTTAAAAAAGACCCACACTATTAATTACAAAGCCACAATTCTATTTACAAAGTATTCAAATTTTAGAACAGTTCCTTTATTTATCTTTAGCAAGGTAGGTAGGCCTGTTTCATTTATTTCAACACTTGCATTGTAAATTTGCCAACATTATCTAGTCATATTTTTTTACTGCATTGGCCCTTGTCTATTAATAATATGTGCAGTGGTTCTCTGGAGACTAAGTTGGCTCTCAGATACCTTCTGTCTGCCACAACTCAAGGTTGAGAAGCTGAACTTTTTGCCCTAGAAGAAATGGAAGACTTAGCTACTATCCTGTATTTATTCCCACGAAGAAAATGTGGTTCATGCATTTGAATACAGAAAATAACATCAGTGGTAAAAAATGAAACAGTGAACAACAATTTAGTATTTTGGAAAATAAAATATTAACAATGTTCTATTAGTGGTTGGTGAGGATGACGAAAAGAGAAAGGGGAAGGAGATGGTAATGATGGTGACTTCTGCCATTGCTTGGATGTACACTCTCTGTGTGTAGTATATGGGTCTTCTCAAATCCTTCCTTGGTAAAGTATTTCACCACTGTGAAGCAAAGAGATTCTAAACAGTTGGTCTCACAGCCCCATTTTAGAGTTGAGGACACTGAAGTTTAGAGAGATTAAGTAACTTATTCAAGGTTGCAGAGTTCTAATAAGTGGTAAATCCAGAATTTAAATCCAGTTTCCAATTGGTTCCAAAGCTCATATTCTCCCTACTACTCACAATGCTAACATAATAAATAGTTACTGAGACTAACAAAGGTGATTCAACAACCATTTGGAAACTTACTTTCACTAGTATTTCCAGAAATAGCAAGAAAACATATAAATTCTTAATTTACATGATATTCCAAATGGATTGGAGAAAATGAAGGAATACATGCTTTCTTGAGGAGGACTATAAGGTGTCTTTACAAGGGCAATAAAAGCTCATTTCTGTTCCTAGAAAAGTCTAATCTGCTGTTCCCAGTAAAGGCATACAAGAAATGGGGTTGAAATAATCCCCCAAATTCTACCAGGCCTCCCAAACTCACCCTGAGTGGTATTTTATGGTACTGAAAGTGAACTCTTTAATGAAGAAGTTTTGATTTAGCAGTTTTGAATCTTTTCAGATTCACAATCTCCCAATGTCCTCAAAGTCTCTCAAGTCGATGAGTAAAAGAAAGGGCATGATTTCTCATTTCTAATAAGCTCCCAGATGATGCCATACTGTCTACAAACCACATTTCGAATAAACCAAGGTCATAACATTGAAAAGATCCCATAGCAGGATCCTTAGTTTGGAGCCCAAAGACTCAATCTATAGCCTTCAATGTGTATGTTTTGTCAGGAAGTCCTACCATCAATACATTAAGCAATCCTTTGTGAGGAATGGAGGAAGGTAAATAACACAGAAATCTACAGACAAAGCTTTTGGAATCAGTCATTTACCAGAAAACCAATCAATCCAGCGGTAAAGTAGTCCATTGACATTTCTAGATTACCCAATATTATGCTAAATTTTAGAAGGATTATAAAAAGATTTTCTGATTGCTGTCCTCATGGAAGATGTAATCTAGAAAAATGTATAGAGCAATTCAGCACTAAATTTAATGATACCTGTACATGTGACAGGACTGAAATGTTGGCAGGTGACAAAGATTTCTCAATGGAGTCCTACTTCCAGGAAACGGAGGAACGGTACAGATTTCTAAACATGGAGAATTTATAAAATTGCTCTTTTGAATATGCAAAGTTTTGAAACTTAAATCAACTCCAGCCATTGTATTCCAAAGGCAGTGAAAGTTAGTTCACAGCTTCAAGCTTCACTGTAGCTGAGACCTTGCTCTAGCCCTTGCGAAAGTAAAAAGAATGCATGCATACCTAAGGTCTTGTGCTGCCTGATACCAAAATGTGTCTCAGAGGTGCTTCATTTCAGGCTGTCAGTTATCTACTAGACCCTCGAAGAATGACAACCGCAGTGTAACACCAGTTCTTGGGACCTGGGGACCTGGATCTAGCTTTGTCACTCCTAACATGCTCAAGATTCAGGGACTGAGCGAAAGCTCTGGGAGTAGAAGACTGTTGCCTAGACTATAACTGATGAGTGCCCATAAGAGTACTCTTGACTCCTTGTTACAAACATGATCTGCATTCAGCCAAAACCTAATTTAATTATACTTTTGAAAATGGTACGTTACATAGACACAGATTTTAAAGAATTATAAAAAGAACAAATGAAGTAGCTAAAGATAACATCTAATACGGTCATGTTTTTCTAAAGTACAGTCCTCAGAAAATACTTGCCTCTATTTAAGTACAATGTAAATGTGAATTGTTTTCAGGGGTATGAAATTATTTCATCAAGATGGAAGAAGTTTCATAGAAACTCCCAAACCTTACACAACAGGTCATTCCAACGATATTACTTCCAAGGCTTCTCTGGCTTATTTTTTTCCTAATGAAATATAATAAAATATTAATTCAAGATGCCAAGAGACAGACATAAACAGAAACACTGCAGCACGTTTGTACTAATATAATCGCAGGATGTTGGCTCCACTCCTAGATAATTATTGCATTAGCTAGCTAGGGTTCCCTATAGGATTATACAATTTTTTCAAGTAGTTAGACCAGATATCCTGTCCATGGGAAAGTCATTTGTGTGCAGCCCCACATCAGCTGTACGTTTCTGGAAGATAACAAGGGTTTTGCACACTCTGCTATATTCCAAACTGCTATATACTATATGGACTTTTCAGGCAACCAGCCAAAACTAGAGATGGAGAACACCTGATAACATGAACATGCTAAACGATGTTAAAGAACAAACAACTCTTCCAAGCTTTCTCAAAGAACATCAATAGCAAACTTCTTCTTTTTCTTGGGCTTTGACAGCCCTTTTGAAAACAGTGAGGGGAATCTTTCAGAAAAGGGGGGTCATTTTATAGAGCAATCTCCACAAATCAGAAGTTGGCAGTTTGGAAAAGAAAGTTGTGGATACAATCTACTCCTTTTGAGAAACACAATCCAGGTACATCAAAGAAATAAATCCTTTAGAACAGTCACATTATGTCTAATCAGTATAAAAGGAGGCTTAGCTCTTTCACACTTAATAAGACAATCAGAGTGAAAAGAACCTTGTCGTTCTTTCCCACTGAAATTTTACTAATCATCAGTGAGAGTCCATTTAAATCTGAGTGGAGTCTGGCACCTGGCTTTTGTTGGCCAGTCAACCCAGCACTGGCAAAAAGAATAATAAGCTCAGTGATATTCAGGATCTGCAAACCTAATTTCAGAATCAAGCCATGGACTGTAAGTAAAAAAATTGATTAGGCACAAAGAGTAAGTATGGTAGCCAAACCACCTCCAACCGAATATCCAATTCCCCATTTTCTATGCTGATAAAAGACAATCTTTAATAGCTTTACAAAGAACATTCAATGTGAGCAATCAAGAGTTATTTTAGGATCTCACATACCCTCACAATCCATTAAGGGATTTGGTTCCCAAGATAACACTCTGGCCTAGATTCCTATAAATAATCCATTTTTACAGTGTTTTCCTCCATGAAGGTCACACGACCATAGAATCTAAGCAAACTTAGAGCTGACCATGGCTTTACAAAATAGAGAGAGAAGTGAGTTGGCCTTTGTCACAGAACATGGGATAGGATGAGGATAAACAACATACCCTGGTTACTGTACTCACATATATGAACTCTATGATCTGGGTTAGTTAATCCCTTCATCTCAATTTATGATTTCAGAATGATAAATCCAAACAGCTTACACGTGTCCTGAGCAGTTCTCCCACCCTAAGCATTAAAATGACTCTGTTGATTGCCCTGACACTGTCCCCACTGGGCCTACTGTCTGAGATGTAAAAGCAGGGAGCTTCAGGAACCACGCTAGCGTCCAGTAACAGAAATAGGTTCATTTCTTTCACATTCGCAATTTAAAAAACTGAATGGTCATCATTATAGAATGCAGCCAGAATTTATTTCTTCATGAACCCTTCCTACAAAGCAGCTATAATTGAACCATTCCGAAGTGATGACTATTACAGGAGTAAAACATTTATAGCATACATCTTTCTACATCCCAAATAGCTAAGGGCATCTAAAGCAACCAACAATTACAGCTTTCTGCTTTAAGTACTGAAAGTTCTGTAAAGAAAAAAAAATCATTGTCAATCTTGTAAACCTAAATAACTACTGTATGCTTCATTTCTTTCTTCCTGTGCAGCATTCCTATAATTTACAATTTCCTAAAAAAAGACATCACTAATAATCACATACATTCTGTCAGAGCTAACAAAAAGTTCTGCTCTTGATCCATAAATACAGAACAGCAAGACTCACTTCATATCCACCCTTAGCATGGCTCTTTAAAAAAAATTAAATTTATATATATGTGTGTATGTATGGGAAACACACATATACCTATAACATATATATCAAAAGTGAAAAGATACTTGGACAATGTGTTACCCTTAGCTAAGAAAACTGTGTTATTTTACTGATAGCATATTCTTTTCATTCCAGCTTGAGACATAATTGACAAATAAAAAAATGTATATGTTTAAGGTATATAGTGTGTCGATTTGATACACCTGCACATTGTGAAATGATTACCACATTCGAGCAAATTAAACCATCTATTATCTCACCTCACACAGTTACCCACATACATGGGAAGAATCTGTAAGGTCTATTGTCTTAGCAAATATCCAGTATATAATATAGTATTATTAACTATAACCACATGCTGTACATTAGATCCCCAGAACTTATTCATTTTATAACTAAAACTTTATACCCTTTGACCAACATCTTCCCATTTCCCTCGCTGCCCCTCCCCCAACACCGGGTAATCACCATTGTACTTTCTGCTTCTATGAGTTTGATTTGTTTTAGATTCCACATATGAAATCATACAGTCTTTCTGTGTCTGGCTTATTTCACCTTAATACAATGTCCTCCAGGTTCATCCATATTGTCACAAATGGCAGAATTTTCAAGTTTTTTATGGATAAATAATATCCCATAGTATGTAATACACACGTATACATAAACACATACATATATACACCTATATTATGTACACACACACACATACCATGTTTTCTTTACCCGGTCATCCATGAATGGACATCTAGGCTGGTTCCCTCCCTTGGCTATTATGAATAATGCTGCAAGGGACATGGTAGTACAAATACCTCTTCAAGATACTGACTTTTCATTTCCTTTGGACGGATATTTAGAAGTGGAATTGCTGGATCACATGGTAGTTCTATTTTTAATTCTTTGAGGAACCTCCATACCATTTTCTATAATGGCTATACTAATTTACATTCCCTCCAACAGTGTACAATGGTTCTCTTTCCTCTATGCCCTTACCAACACTTGTTATCTCTTGTCTTTTTGATTATGGCCGTTTTAACAGGTGTGAGGTGATATCTCATCCTGATTTTGATTTGCATTTTCTTGAAGATGAGTGACGCTGAGCATTTTTTCATGTACCTGTCAGCCAATTGTGTGTCTTCTTCGAAAAAAATTTGCCAATTTTTAATTGGGTTATTAGTTTGTTTTCTTTTTTTTTGTTTTCTTTTTTTTTTTTTTTTTGCTATTGAGTTGTATAGGTTTCTTATATATTTTGGATGTCAAGTCCTTATCAGATATGTGGTTTACAAATATTTTCTCTCATTTTGTAGGTTGTCTTTTCATTTGTTGACTAATAGTTTATTCTTATAAAAATTTGCTATACTCTTATTTCAACATAAAGTAAAAACATGCATGGCTATAAAAATGTCAGGAAAAAAGACTGTATTTGGGAAAACAGAGAGTGACTGAATTTTAGATTAGACTGTATCTCTACAATCCAAAACCATTATTCTGGTTTTTATGTTTAACCAAGTTTTTTTCTACGTTATTGAACAGTAACATGTCAATTAGCTAAGTCTAATAAGAATTTAAAGAATGTATATAATTATACACCTAGTTTTACTGCTTTGCCTAAGATCATTGTCACCTTCTATAAAATACTTTTCATTAAAAAAGGCAATTTCTTCAGTCCTTTGATGGGACATAATTAGCTTTTCTGACATATCAAAGTCACCTTGCAACACTAACTCTATTCTATAACACTAAAGCCAGGTGTGCTGTCACATGACTTTTTTTCTCTACAGTGCCAACAGAACTGTTGATGGATGCCTCTGTAGTTTAATATCTGACGGTAGGTGCAAGTAAATAACATTTTTACTTAAAAAACTATAATACATAGTGATAATGAAGAGCAGAGGCAGCTTTTTCATTTACAACCTGTCTATAAATTTTGGCAGGAAATTGAAACTAATTTACTATGTTCAGTCTGAGGAAGTTACTCAGTTCTAAGAATACACAGTCATAGTTAAAATGTTGTAGCCAGAATTATTTTCTCTGAAATGAACAAAACAACAATGTAGGGCACCATAGTGATGTTTCCAAACGGACACATGGTATCTGGCTAGATTTGAGTAGAAAACAGAATTCTCCTGTCTGAAAATCTACTGCAATTATTATCATTACTAAGTAAATCTTAATTTGCTACCTCTCACTATTGGAAAAAGTTAGTGATATTTTTTTAGTAAGTCATTGCATATTGAGCCCTCCCTCATAAAATACTGGCATCTTTGATGGTGTTCTTTAGTAGACTGACAGAATTATATATTTCACTGTAAATAAAATCCCTATACAAAGTGTCTATATTGGAGTGCTTTCATTTACACAACTTCTATCTTAAAATCAAGACTTCAGACGATGTAAGGCAGTGTCCCCTACTGGTAAAATTTAATATCTTAATATAATTTAAAATTTAAGAAGAATCAGACATGATGAAAAACACTCCGAGGAAGCAAGATTTTGAGTGGAGGTCACCAGGCCTGGAAAGAGGGATCAAAATAAACATGACGGAACAGCTCCCAGAGCAGAGGCAGAGCTGACGCTTCTTAAAAGAATTGAAATAAAAATTAAGATGCATAGCCTTCCTTGTATTTTATCTGTTAAGTCTACATGTCTGCCAAGGCTAAGAGTAGCATGAGGTATCTACTACTACTTCTATTTCTTTTTCTTTTTTTGATAGAAAATTAAAATCCTTTAACTTAATCCAACAATTATTTTGTCTATACAAACTATCTCCAATTGCCTGATGAATAGAAAAATTTGGTTTCTCCTGTAAAAGTATGCTTTACAGCCAACTTTAAGGAACTGTGTGCGTTTAAACTAGAGAGACCAATAAATAGCTTTTACCAGGCACTGATTCAGTTGAGGCTATTACCTTTGCAAAGAGGGTTGTTTAAATGAGCTCCTGGTTTGTTGCACTTTATGAAACAAAACACGTTAAATTTAATGTTTTTGATGCAATTATTGAATCTAGTATTGTCCTTTTGTTCACTATTCAACTAAAAAATACACTAACTGACTGAGGTCAGGAAGGATATTGCTCTGTTCCCAGAGGGCCAGGCCAACGTCTTTCAAATGGCTCCAGCTCTGAGTACAATTCCCTCTTCATCGCAGATCCTCAGAAATGTCTGGAAGAATCCAATGAAGGAGTAGTTCCAGAATTTGAGCAAAGGCCCTAAAGGCCTTTGAAAAAATTTTACTTTTCGTCAACCAGTCCCTACAGAGATCCTAAAGAATTCTTATTATGCAGTTGTTTCTCATTCACTCTTCAGTAGGGTCCTTGGGAAGCTATCAACAAACTACTGACATACTCTAAGATTTTGGGGGACTTCTTCCAAATCCTACCTTTAAAATTCTTTAAGTCCATCCCCTTTTTTACAAACTTACAAAGAGATGTGATGAATATTTTTAAATGGATTAAGAATTGCTCTGAAAATAAAAATTTCATCTTTATATAAATCATCAGATAAAAATGTTACAACACAAATGCAGTCTCTCTCATACTGTTCCTCTTTCAAGATATTCCAAACAAAATCTCCCACCATGCAGCTCTCAAAGTGGCCCCAACACAACCTGCAGCATTGGCATCATGTGAGAATTTGTTAGAAATGCAGAATCTCAACCATACTCCAGACCTACCTAATCAGAGTCTGCATTCTAACAAGATTTCTAGGTGATCTGAATGCACATTCAAGTTAGAAAGCATTCCACCTAAAGATTTTCTCATGATCTACAAAGGAATTTGAAAAGATGAAACTATTAGGAAATATGCCATTTTGTGATGTGTACAAAGCCGACATAGCTCTTTAGTAGGACTCTGATTTTTTTAAAAAAATTATAAAGTTCTAAAACACATTTTAAAATATATAGATTGAGATAGGGAGTGATTACACATTAGTGCAGGGTTTCTTTTGAGGCGATGAAAATGTTCTAAAATTAGATTATAGTGATGGTTGCAGGACCCGAATACAGGGAAAAAAACTAATTATATACTCTAAATGAGTAAATTTTATGGGATGTAGCATTAACTAATTTTAAATAATTTTAAAGTAATAAAAATGACCAAAGAGCATTAATAATAAGGGAAATTTAAATTAAAAACACCACGAGACCTCACTTCCTGACAACTAGGACAGCTGAGGAGGAGAATGAATAAATTGTAGTATATTTACACAATGAAATATTATTCTGCAATAAAAAAGGAATAAACCATTTATGCACACAACCGTATGCATAAATTTCACAATCATTATGCGGACTGATAGAAGCCAAGTCCCAAAGAACACAAACTACGATTTCATTGCTATGAAGTTCTAGAACTAAGTTAAGGTGACAGAAGTCAGAGCACTGGTTGTCTCTGGGAATGGGAAGAACTGACTGGAAGGAGGTACATGGCAACTTACAGATGTGACAGAAAAGTTCTACATTGACCAGTGGTTATGCCAATGATAACATTTGATAAAACTCACGGAACTGTTTATTTGAAATCTGTGTCCTTTGTTGTATGTTAGTTATACTTCAGTCTAATAACAATAACAACAAAAAAAAATCTTACTCCATTCCATACTTCCATACATTCTGTATGCCCTTTAAAAACTGGGAAATATAAATGCTGCAGTTAGGTCTCCTTCTCTGCCATCTTCAGGTACTGCGGTATTCTCTTGAGGTTGAACTTTCTACTAAAGGTTCTTTATTCTTAAGGACCAAAACTTATTTATTCTAAATTTATTTATTTTTTCTAAAATTCTTCGTAAGGTCTTACTTTCTGAAAATGACCAATTTTATCATTATGAGCATCGATAAGTGCACTCTGATATAATACAGGGCTATCTTTAGAGGTATCTGTGTTAGAAGGGGCTATTATGATGAGCTCCTGCACTCTTAGCTCTGTTTTGTTCCTAACTGCTTTACTTGTTATCATCCTGCCTCCTCTCTCACTGCCAGATGCCCATTACCCTTTTCTTTCTCCTTTTTGCTTCTAGAATCATAATGTGGACTCAGGTATGACTTCTGCAGAGACACTCTGTGATCAGCTTACCCAATGTTGGTTGTTTCTAGTCACTCTCACAACATCCCGTTTTTGTCCTTTATAGCACATTATACTTCTATATTGTTTTATTTTTCCAACTTGTTTACCATCTGTCCCCCTTTACAAGCAGACCTCATTGGTGCCATTTACTGTTAATGCTCTGGCACAAAAAAAGTACTTAAGTGCTGTGAATGGGTGGTAGGTGTCTGACTGGACAAATGAATAATGAACGGCTAGGATAAGCACTGATAGGAGAATCAGACAACTGTTGAGTATAAATCTCCCACTTCACTAAGCTAAATGATTTCAGACCAAGGAACAGGTCCTCTGAACTATAGTTACGTCACTTGTTAAAATGGTACTATGCCATAGGTAGCATATATCACTGCTGTGAGGACTGAATGGCCTTCAAGCCTTCTTAAGGGTAAGAGGCTGATATTGTATCCGGTAAAATTGTTTGTAAATAGCAAACAAGTAGGTCTTGAATAAGATTCTGCCTGTAACAGATATAAATTTTAGTGCAACCTTTCTCATGCAAATTTTAACTGTGTATTTCAAATGTTAATATCTCTACTAATCTATTAATTAACCTTTATTATTTATTATTTTATAATAACTAATAATTGTTACAATATATCTATTTATTTATAATTTATCGAATAGCTAGCTGGAAAGATAATACACTCCAGAGTGAAGTGCATAATAAAGCCAAACCAAGAACCATCTATCTTCCACTCACGGCCTTTAGAAACTATTTAAAATACTGTTTACTCCTCTAGATTTGAAAAGTAAATAAGGGCAGAATACAGAGGGAAAATGAACTTTAATTTACAGAGCTGCAATTCCCAAATTAAGAGAATTAGGTTAAAGTCTACAAGTGAGTTAAAAACAAGACAAAGAAAGTGTAGAGTTCAGATAAGTATTTGATTTCAGTAGTATTTGCCAAATTAGGTAAATAAAAATCATCCACACAATTATCTAGATATCTGGAATGCATAGAGCTAAAGCTAATCCAATTACAGAAGCACACAGAAGAATTTATTACAATTAGTTTCTCGAAGTAAGCAGATGACCTTTAACAACTTCTGTCCTAACAGATATTAAGCAGTAAGACAGCAGTCTGGGCATATTTCTCAGGACCTAAACACATTGAATAACAAGTAAAGACAACTGCACAGCTGGCTCAATAGAGACCTGAGAGAAAAACAAAACCACCACACAAAATGTAATAGGCGAGATTAAATGATGAGACTTTCTAAACCACCCCATGCATGAGAAAACTCTGAATTCTAACCAAAACCTTTAGGCAAACATTTATTCTTTCTTTGTGAAATATTTTCCACCTTCTTAAATAGATATTTATATATCTATATATCTATATATAGATATATAGCTATCTATATAAATTACATCTATCTACCAAATGTGCATGTATAAAACTTGGCAGATGGGTCCTGAAACAATTGTCATATTTTCCTTTTTCCATCACATTCTATACTTTGCAGACTTTTTAGAGAATTGTATCCTTTTGGAAAAGAAAACAAATAAACGTAGTTTTACTGATAAAACACTTAATCTAGTATGAATGTTAAGGGTAGTTATATCTGTAACTTGTATGTGTGTTTTTCTTTTAGTTTCGATTTGGGGAGTTTTTACATTTGTTTGTTTCACTGCTAAGTACAAAATGATAATGGGGAACTTTGGGATTATCTGTTCATTTTAATGACCATGTTTTCAAAGTCTAGACTTTTTCTTCCACATTCTCTTTAAGAATAAAGAAGCAAGAAGGCTTTAACATGGGCATTAGGCACTGATTGTCACGAGTAGACCTAAAGAAGAGTCACTGCCTGGTGTACATTTACAGAAGATCCCATAGCTCCACCTAGCTCCAGACTTGGGAATTCAGGAAATAATGCAGAATTATACCCAACAGAACAACCAAAACATATAAGGGAAATCAATCAGGAAAAGTCAAAATGAACCCATTTTATGCAAGAACTGAATTTATAAGTGCAGGAAATATGTCAATTAACACTGATTAAAAAGAATGTTCATTAGTTAATTGACAGCTGATTTTCTAAAGAAATAATTCATATCATTATTATTTACTTTTTTGGTACTTCATTTTTTAAAAATAGAACAGACATGTGAGAGGATTGGAACTAAACTTTGTTTTCCCGTTGAAAACGTCCTTCTGTCTCACACATTGTTCTGAGTGTTCTGAATTCTGCCTTGAGATCAGGAAAACAAAGAGGAATCCACTTCTAAAGTTAAAACTGAAGGATAAAACAGGATATGATGCAGAAATATAACCTGATTAGTAGTTTTTTTAAAAAATCCAAACAATAGAGTCTGTTTTGAGTTGTTTATAGTCCACGGTAAATCAAAAAGGGAATTTACAAAGCCTCCAAAAGAGGTTTATGTAAAAACATAATTACAATTCACAATCTACAAATATCTCTTTAATATGAAAACACAAATATAGGCAGTAAAACACTAAACAATTAATGAAAATCCAATTAGGAAGACAACTTTGGGTCTAAAAGTAAAGAACTACAAGGAAGAATAATGTACTTGAAACAAAATTTACTGAAGTAAATTCTAATCAAATTATACATCGAAACATATAAAGTTGGAGTTTGCTTTTGATATTACAAAATTAAAAAGCAGCATAATTCCATAACTATACTGTTTTTAAAATGTTTGAAAACATTTTTAAATGTTTTAATAATAGACAAGCAACTTCATATTTTCCTAAATATCATTTATTACTGGGAAGCTCGGAACAAACATAAAAATCCCTAAAAACAAAACAAATGGGCATTTAACCAAACTTGATAATTTAGAATCTGAAGAAAATATTCAAATGACACAAAAGAAACATTCTACATACTTCTCTTTAAAAACTAACTCATTTTTAGTGTATTTTTATTCAACTGAAGTACAAAATTATTCAAATTAATTTTATGCGGCATTGAATAAAAGAGTGTATTTAATTATTTGTCATTCTTGCAGACTCCTCAACATGAGTGTACATTTTCCGATCTCATTTAGCAAATGATCAGATGACCCTAATCAGCTAGGACAGCTCCAGACTCCAAGGCCCACACCAAGTGTGCCAGGGCTTCCAGGTAAGTTCCCACCGGAGCTACTAAGAGGACCACATAAACATCTACACTACATATAATAACATGGACATAATTACGGTTTCCAGCCAATCTTTTCCGCTCATCTCTAAGTTGCCATTCCATTGATGTATTTCTTACATCTGGCAGATAAACAAGATAAGCATTTAGGTGAAAACTTTTTTGCATGCATGTATGTATGTATATATCTAATTTCACTTCTGTGTGGTAGCACCTCTGTTATATTTGACCTTCTTTCTGGTTCTAGGCAGCCTGTAAATGCTGTCATTCATCTTCCAAATCTCTCTCTTTTTATCTATTTCCTGTGCTATCCCCAAGGTCACACTTATCATCTCAAGGCTGATTACTGCAATAGTCTCCAAAGTGGCCTCACCAAACCTCCAGTATTCTCACTCTTGGTTCCAATTAGCACACATCCTCATAGTTAATCCTGATAGTCCTCATGACTGACACTTATTCAACAACATAAAAATGCTCCCATTACAACCATGTAATGTCCCAACTTGGCTCAATTTGAACTGCCAGAGTGTTTATTCATGTTTCCCCCAGAGTCTCTTATGAACTCCCAGTCACAGGCCCTGCCCTTCGGCCTTAATCATCACCTCTCTGTCTCTGCCACAGCTGAAGTAATTCCACACCTGGAATGGCCTCTTCCTTTCTGTTGATTGAACCAGACCCTTCCTGTCCTTCGAACTCATTTCACTTCTTGCTTCTACAATAACATTTTTCATGATGGCCCAGGCCAGCCCAGGCCTTGTCTCATTCCTTAAATTCCCCACAACATTTATCTATGCTGCTCACTTGCCCCTTAATAAAAACATCTGAGCCCCATGCTCTTCGTGCATGGTTTCTCTTTCTTGCTGGAATACAAACTCTTCAAGATAGAAATCATAGTTCTATTATTAGTGATATCATCATCCTGACTCACTCAGGGGTACTGTTAAGTAATGAGAAAGCCATAGTTTTTGGACTACTTGTGTGACCTTCATTTTCTTCAACTATGATGTGGAGACATGGCTGTCTACACCTCCTTGCCTAAACCCCTAGCACAAGCTAGAGCTTAACTATAATCAGTCCCTCCCCTTGCCTGCAATGCCAAAATCTAGCATGCAAATAGTGCAGACTCTTGGTGAGTACTCTCAGAAACATTCAGATTAATTAAAACCACTTTTTTAACTTCAGCTAGGGATATTCTGAATTACAGTTACAGTAAGAGGTATTTTGGTAGTTATCCAATTAATTGTCAAGCTTAGCACTTTCTTTGGCTTGAAGCCTGATGGCATACTTACGTTTACTTGCTTCTCAATCTAAGGGGACTTTCTCTACCACCCTTGTAAAAGTACTCATTTTGAAGGCCTTGGAAAAGAGAGTCAGAGAAACAGAGGGAGAGAGAAAGAGAAAGGTGCTGTCCATGGAAAACCAAAGTCATGTTTTACCAGTGGGCCTAGGCAGGTGTGGAAATGTTGGGAAGGGTGAAACAGTGGCTTCTGTACTTCACTCTCATACTAGCTGCAGCTATAACAGAAAACACCACCTTAACCAAAGGCTAAGAGAACAGAAAACAGGCAGCTGACTGGGTATTATTTATATATAGCCATTATGAAGAAAGGGGCATTTTGATACTTACATCTGAACTAAACATTAAAAATGCCACACATGTATCTTTAAAACATAATTCTAAAACACTTGAGGAGCAAGGGAAGGGAGTACAACAAAGTTAAAAGTAGAATTAAAACTAGACACTCATGTAGTTTTCTTTCCTCTTACTACCTGGAATAGTCTTTCACTCTGGAAAAGAAAAAATGTTAATCACCTCCATGTCTCAGTACAGTGCTACAAGTCTGAAAAAAACGAATCACAGCCAATGAAAACTGTCTATATTTAAAAAAAAAAAAAAAAAAAACCTCACTCTGCATCAAAGAATTCATCAGAATATTTTATTTTCTTAGGTTTCTAGGTATTGCTAACTATAGTCTCTATAAAGACAAATAGAGTCTTAAGGTTCTAATTTTATATTTGGGGAAAAAAGAAGGAAGGAAGGAATTACCTGTGGCCTAATAAGCCAAATATTTCTTTTTATACAGAGGGCATTTAGAGGAATTTTAGAAAGATCAGAGACACAATCCTCTCTACACTTCATCATTTGTCAGAGTTTGGTTATGAACCACTTACATCAAAATCTCCTGGGGTGGGAAAGGGAAGCAAAGGAACACTCCTGGGCCCCAACCCAGAATTTTAAATGAGAATCTTTTAACATGTTCCCCAACTGGGTTTCTACCCACAAGTTTGAAAAACAATGAAATAAACTGAAGAGGCCAAAAAGATTCATCTCCGATGGGGGTATAGAGTCCCATACATATCATACCATAGAATGTCTCCCCACTTTGACAGATAACATTTGATCAGTATAAAAAACAAATAATTGATAACAAAAGTCTTTAAGAGGATAATATATATTATATATAATATATACAACATATTATATATGTATATAATATGTATATTAAGTGTGTGTGTGTGTGTGTGTGTGTGTATAATATAGTCTAAAAAAAATGTATCACAGTGGTCAGATACAGACAATATCTCATATTACCTTTCTGACTGGTGATTTTCATAGATAGTTGGATGAATATAATTGGTTTCTGTTGTTGCCTTTTAAATACTAACTGGTAACAAACAATCATATCTTCTTTCCATCTATTTACAACTATATGGGATCTTCGTAATAAATGCAGGGTCTGGACAGATCACCCCAACTCAACCAGCTGCAACTCAACAAATTAAGAAACTCTAAATAACCAATTGAGTACACTCTACCCATAACCTGTCTAAATCCAAATAACTTGTAAAAATAAAGTAATATTAATATAAAATTCAATAAAAACAAAAGCTTCCCCAAGAATTTTTTAAAGTAACAGAGCTTGATCAGGGTATTTTGAAGGAAAACTTGGAAATTTTCAGGACTTCAGGGTCCTCCTCAACTAAAATATTGGTGGTGGAGGGGACAGTGGATGATTTCTAAGGTTTCTCCAGATTTAAAATTCTGACTGCCCCATGACCATAGATATTTGAAATCTTATGTATTACATTTGGCATCTTTCTATAGCAGTGCCGCCCTTTACAGGCACTGGGATTATGTATAAGCTACTTAATCACTATAAACCTCAGTCCTCCCATTTATAAAATGAAGGTAATAATGGCACTAAATATTTTTCTAATGGAATTATTGTGAAGATTAAATGAAATAAAGCTCTTAAAGCATTGAGCATTATCTTTGGCTCGTAAGAAATGCTCAATAAATATTTATATATAATCTGATTTAAACTTTTATCAACAAAATACAGATATGTTTCACCAGCAGTGAAACACAGTACCTTTACATTTACGGAATCCAGTTGTGCCAAGGCCATGGAAGAGCTAATGACTCAGTCAGGTGGAGACCCATGCGAAGCCATGCACATCAGCCATGACCACTCCGAAGGGGAGGAATATATGAAAATGTTTTCTACAATGTTCATGCTTTCAACAGATGGCACCTAAAATGATTTTCTCTGGGAGTACTCACTCCTTAGGCCCAACTCCATCTTTCTAAGACCTATTCCTCAAGAACGTCCTGCCAGTTCAAGACGCCCCTTGTTCTTATATGATTTTGATGGTAGTGTCTAAAGTTAGTCTGTTTCAACATCTCAAACTTCTGATTTGACTCACAGCACCAGTTAAAGACCAACAGAGCAGCAGTGGGATTCTATTTTCTTTCTTTTCCTTTTCCTTGTTTTTAACGACCAAATAACACCCATTTAAAACAGACAAATGTCTACTAAATACATCCCTGGAAACTGAAAGAAGCTGTGTGAAATGAAGCCGCAAACATATAAAATGGGCAGGGATTTCTCTTTCATTACTGTTATCAAATTTCAAAATTAAAAAGTCAGTAGGGGTATAATATTTATTCAGGGGACACAAAGCACATAGAACAACGCTCAAAGGTGTATTTTAAAGACCTTCAAACCCATTAAGGGAGCCAAAGTTATAAGACAATAAAAATACTATTACAGCCCATTAAGCATGTTGTAATGGTGCTTAGGGATGATGCAGTCATGTTTTGCAAAAAGTTATTT
This sequence comes from Rousettus aegyptiacus, assembly GCF_014176215.1. Taxonomy (NCBI): domain Eukaryota; kingdom Metazoa; phylum Chordata; class Mammalia; order Chiroptera; family Pteropodidae; genus Rousettus; species Rousettus aegyptiacus. The sequence goes on from NW_023416295.1 coordinate 24,251,936, forward strand.
TCACCCATTTCTCTAAGAGGAGATTCAGTACAATCTGAATATTCTCGGAAAGGAAGATACACAAGTATTTCCAAATAATACAGAAATGTTCTTAAGATACTACCAAAGTAAACCTTCAACACTAATTTGAGTTTTAAGGGTATGCAGAAGAATGATAAAGCAGACAAAAGTACCAAACTGAAAAGCTGTATTATTATTATTTTTTTTAATGCTTAAATCACTCTTATTTGTCAGGATCAACAGCTTAAAATTAATCAGGTCCAAGGTTCAGGCTTTCGATATTTTACATGTTATTTCTGAAAATGAAACATGTCCTTCACCATCTGGTGGGAGACAACATTGTATTGACAAGAGCAAACTTTTTTTTATGATACAGTATTTCACATGATTCTACTTTTGAATTGACTGTTCACAGAATGATTTTTAATTTTTCCATTTACTCTACATACAATTCAGTGGAGAACATATCTAAGATCTTCATCACTATTAATGACTTGCTATTGATTATACTATTTCTTTCATTGTTCCAAGTCCAGCATCTAGTATAGTGCCAGTCCTTAATAGGTGGTCAATAAATGTTGTTGAATGACTATATTAATTATTAAATGATTACCCATATATATACACTTAAGGAAGGTTGGAAGTATGAATATATTAATATGTGCACACACACACACCAATGGTTTGGGGAATTTAAGAAAGGCGAGAGAAGAGAGTTCGTGTGTTTTAAGCACCATGTGCTTAGCTCTGTCTTAGTGTTTCACTTACATAGTTTTTCTTAACCCTCACAATAAACCACAACCAAAGGTCACAGAAAATAAGTAATCAGAACATAGAGCAATCAGAGCCATACAGTTAATAAACGGTAGAAATAAACTTTGAATTCTCTGAATCTATTTGACTGTTAGCACTCCAACATGCTGCATCTTAGGATTCACTCTTCCTATGGCTACAAGTAGTTGTCAATAAAAAGCAAAATAAAATAGCAAAATATCAGGCATCTGGAGAAACCTATGTGATACACGGGGCATCATGATGATCTGGTACAATCCCTCCCTTACTAAAGACACATGATGGAGATGCAGGGAGACTTGGTGGATTGGGAGGCTATCTCCAACTGCCGGCAAGATCTGTCTTGAAAGCAAGAGCTTCATGCTGGTCAAGCTATCTGGAGCCATTTAATAATGAAGACTCAAAGATTAAGCAGCAAGAGCACAAGGTTATATAGCTCATAGTGGTAGAATTGACTCTTTTTAACTCTTTTATTGTTATATTGAGAGATTACTAAGGGCATCTAGTGGGTAGAGGGCAGGAATCTGATAAAACATCACACAATACACAGGATGACCCCACTACCAGGAAGAATTATCTGGCCCAAAATGTCAACAGTGCCAAAACTGAGAAATTTTTACCTACATAATCAATATTCGAAGCACTCTTCTGGTTCCGTTGCTTATATATTTAAGCACTATTATGTGCCAGACACTGTTCTAAGCATCAGGGGTATGGTGGTCCCCTGCTTGAGAGTTTACATTCAAAAGTGGGAGACAGAATTAAAGGATGGGCAAGAATGGAAGCACAGGGGTGACTTAGAGTATATTACAGTAGTTCAGAGAAAAGATAATGGGGACTTCAAGATACAGGAGAGGAGAGGTATATAAGTAGAACAGGAAACAGTCTACTTGCTATCAAAAGATTTCCCCAGTGAGTTACCATCAAAATGAAAGAGCACCCCATGGAAAATCAAATCGCAGATGACAGCTTAAATGCAAATAATCCACTTAACATTTCTTTTGAACTATAAACAGTGGGGATTGGCGAAATTTGTAATAATGAAGCCATTATTCAAATTTGATTTTTACAAAATTCAATGTTACTTTGCTCTTGTAGATGTATGCTGGAAAGGTTTTGCTTAACGTGAATGTGGGAAAAGCCAATGACTGATTTGGCAATACTCTCTTCTTTTGTCATAAGCTAAAAAGTTTTCTTTGAGGCACTACAAATTTCACATATGTCAGCAGCACACTAATGCCAATGTACCTTTCTATACCTACTGCCAAAAGACCATCTTCAACTTACAAATAGGTTGCCTTACAAAAGTTCATTTGCAAATCAAGTTACTTGGAACCCAGAATATATATTCCCAGAGATACAATACTGTGTTGTAAATAATGATTAGATTCCTTTGCCAGGAAACAAATATCTTTCCAACTGACACTGTTGTCTATGTCAAACAACAAAACAAAAAAAAAAAAAAAAACAAAACAAAACAAAAAAGCTAACAACAATTTTCAACATTAGTTCTATGAAAAAGCAGATTGATTATTCCAATTCTTAATGCCTTCCCGACACTGAAAATCAGGAGAGAGGAGCTTGCCACACCCTGATGTGCGCCTCTCTATGAGAGCAGGGCTGTGGTAGTCTCAAGCCATGGGGCAGGAGGGTTAAGAACCTTTTCCAGTGGGAGTAAGTGATAGAAGAATGGGGTCTCATGTGATAAATGAAATACCGGGAGTCAGGTATGGCTAGAAATGTTTATATTAATTCATTCAACAAGCATCTGTGTAGTTGTTTGTTGGAGGTGCAGTGATGAATAAAGCAGACTCCATGTCTTTCATCCCAGAATGTAAACACAACATTTATTATCAGGGTAGAAGAAGCAAGTGGTAGAAGGAAAAATGGGGACATGTAGAGGTAGGGCTCTGGTAGAAAGAAGAGATGAGTAACTTAATGAGGGATTCCTTTTCTAGAAGGAAAAGGGAAGAAATCATTAATTTAAATAAAAATAATTTATTTTTTGATATAGTAAAATTCTTACAGATTTCATTCTGCTGAATCAACTCATTTCAGAGAGAAAAAATCCACATTGGAATGCAAAGGAGTCTATTTGTAAATCTGGAATGAGATCCAAAATCCTTGATAATCAAGTATCTATTAGTGTATGCTTTCTAGATCTTTCCTTTCTCATGGTTTCAAAATAATCAATACTGATTCTTCTTGTTGTTCGTAAGTTGTACATTGGAGTGGCAGCAAAAGTGTCAGTGATTAATAAAAGAAAAAAGGACATTAAAACCCAATGCCTTTATTTTACAGTTGAGAAAACAGAGGTCCAGGGAGATAAAGTAGTTATGGCCCATCTAAGATGAAGGCAGAAGGTGGGCTGCCTGGCTTTTGTGTGACCTAGCAGTTTCCATTAAACTACCATCAAGTGTCACCATCGTTATCAAAGTAAGGATGATGAAGCTGGGAAATTTATAGGCTGAGAAATCAGATCACAAGGACTGACAGACTATTGTGTAAGGTAAGAGTCCAAAAGCTCTAAGAGGGAGCTTATCAAAGTTAAATAATCATTGTAATGGCAATTTTGGTGGCTCAGAGGCATCTGAAGTGACATCATTCTGAATATACCTTACTAATCTCTTTTGATCTCAGTTCAGTAGCATGTTCAATTACATCTAGAAGCAGTTTTCTGAATAACTGAGATACTAAAAGTTGAAACTTCAGTAAGCTGGGCTGAAATAATTATTAGGAATATATATATGAAATTGTTTTTTTCTATTTCTAGCAATGTGTTTCAATTCTAAATTTGATTTTAAAGAGTCCTACATATTTTTCTTAATACTATTTTTGATCAATGAAAATAATTATTTTAGAACAACCAAATTATATATTTTAGTTAAAGGTGCTGCTCATGGATAAAAGTTATTAGGTAAAAGTCAACTAAATTAATTAATTTTAGAAACACAATATCTAACAAGAGGCAAATGAGGGAGAGATATTAGGTAGCAATAAGTGAAAAGGGCTACGAATGAAAAATTGTAGCAGCCCCAGTGAAATCATTAGGAACAAAATGCCTATTTGTTACAGGTGGCTTCAGAGACTCTTGAAAACAAATGTGATACATGTGGTAATGACTGTAACCCCCAAAGTAATTCAGTGACACAACTGCATACACCCTTCGCTAATAAAACTTTTACATCCATATGTCATGTTAGCCAAACCTGACCTCACCACACATTATTTCAGCATGCTGAACATGGCTGAAAGGCACTTTAAATTGACAAACAAGAACCACTCCTAAGCCCTACAATGTAAAACTACAATTTTATTACATCATATGAATCTAGGGAAACGGTGTCATCAATACAGATTTTTTTAAAAGCCTTATAAAAAGGAAAGGTGGATTTCAGGTTTTATAAATAAAGTTTTGAAGAAGTATCTTTTCAGTAATAAAACCAAAAAGAGTGTGTCCAAATATTCAGTCAGCATAGTTGGTTTAGATAATCTCTAAAGGGCTCTTCCATATGAAACTTTGTTCAGATCACACCAGAGGGAGTACACTTTATGAAACTTAATAAAAACAATGCTTTGCTTCCCTTGCACTTAACAATTGATTTTCTTTTATCAGTCTCTACCCTGCCAAACCCTTTCTGTAGACAAGCTGGCAACCCTGGAGAAGTTGTCTTCTTCTTTCTTTCCAACTCTTAACATTGGTAGCCAAAAGTGTCTTTGTTGCTCAAATACTCCATGCCATCTGCCAGCAGTTTCTCCATCCTGCAGCACCATCTGCCAGCCTCTCTGCTTCTGAGTCCAGGCCATGATGCCTGTGTGCTGTTTCAAACGGCTCTTTCACCAAGAGAGAGAGAGAAAGAGCAAACCAGCACCTTTTGATTTTAACTATTCTTGGTAATCTTCCCACACATTGTTCTCTAACATACTAGTTCTGAAGAGGACGAAAATCTCAACAATTTGAATGGTAACAATTTCCTTTAATTTTTTTTCTTCCCTGTTGGACTAAAGAATTAGACGGTTATAGTATAGGAATAGAATCAATCATTAATATAACAAGTTTTTTTTATGGCTATGTTCCCGTTTTATAAGGTATTCTTAATTATAATAAGTTATTCTCCAAATAAAGAAGCAAAGAGGGGAAAACAATCCTTCCTTCAGCTAATCCTGATTATTTTAAAAGCAACTTCTGGTAGAAATTAATAATTCAGTTGAATGTTATTAACAGTATAATGTTAACTTTATGCTGCACTGCACTGTTCTTCATTCTAATCTACTTAAAATTCCTGACTTTAAAGTAGAAACAACAGGGCTGCATAACAGTCTCTTAATGAGGTTAAGCCTAAAGAGTTCCATTAATACCCTCCCCTAAGGCCACCAGGAAATTCCTTAAAGCAAGAGAGTTTCAGGCTTTGCTGTGGATTATGCTCAAGAGGTTTTCTTTCTAGATTTGTTACTGCTGGGAATTTATCTAATGTCTCCATCACTGTCTAGGCTTCAGAGGGAGGACCTTTTTATTCCTAATCACTCATCGGAATCCCAGGATAACTCAACTACCATGAAATATGGAAGCCCTTGCTATCCCAGGGCCAAAATTAAATTAGCATTTAAGTGAATGTCAGGAATCAAGTTCACTTATAAGAAATGGTATCCTTCTACCCAAATGTCAGAAAATATACATATTTTAAACCACAACATCTGAGGTTCCCCAATCTTTACAAACAGATGGTAATGTTCTCTGTAGGCACGTCTGATCTTTATAAATGGTAGGGGGTGCTCTTATTGTATTAACCTTCACATTTCTTTTAAATCTTTTAGCTTCATAAACCACAGATCTTGATGTTGGGGCATAGGGCTATTCTCACCAGTTTCTAAAAATATGCCATATTTTCTATGCCCAAAATGTGTGTAATAAAAAGTTTCTAGTTTTAATTCACTAAACTTCTGTCTGCAATAAAAGAGTACATAATGTCTACAGTTGAATATTTATGAATATCACTAAGTAAATTTTCACAATAGTTATCATTATCCATATTGTCTAAGAAAAAAAACGGAAAAAAAATAACTATTAAATTTTATTCTTAAATGTCACAAATATATAAAAAAAGTGTTTGATTCACATTTAAGATTTTACATTTCAATTTCAATGAAATTTGGGAATGGAAAAGGTCTCAGAAACTTTCAGTTTTCCTAAAACACTTAGACAAAGCCATGTAGCATATCAGAAACATGGGAATCATACATGATTGTGTAATGGTTAAAAGTAATAAATATTATGAAACAGAAGACTGTCTTTAAAAATTCTAATTGAGATCATAAAACAATGTGTTTTAAATTGAGGTGATTCTCTCTGGTATTTGAAATTGAAAGAGATTTTACCAAACGATGAAAACTAAGAGGTTCATAGGTTGGTCTTAATAAATTACTTGATAAAATGATTAAGTAGTTTCAATAAGTTTAAAGTTATTAATATACTATTGGATCCATTTACGAGTTAATATAAAGTTAGCAGTTATGAACACAGATCAATTCCACTGAGAGCTGGCTTGAAAGACAAATCTAAGACAGCAAGTGTTCAGAACCAGCCTTCTCAGATAATTAAGGACCTGTTGGGTTATATGTTTGCTTCACTCCTTCTGTCTTGGGGCTAACTCTCTTCTCAACAGAGCCACTCATAAAAGCATCAACAGTATGAGAGACTGATACAAACAGGATTCATTCTCAGGAGTAAGAGTTACTTTCTGATGAGGAGGCTCTTCCCTAAAATGCATACTACAAGGTCATTAACTGAAGAAGAAAGTTATACTTTCATGAAGACTGTCAATGATATTAACTGAAAGAAGTTGAAAAAAAGGTGTTGAAAGTTCACAGAGGATTGATATGCAGCATTGGAATAGTGATATAAAAATATGTGTGGAGTTTTGCTGACTGTTTAGTAATAACTGTTATGTGGGGGAATCTTTTTAAATTTAGAAAGTTGTGTGAAGAGAAAAAAAGCTGTTCAAAGAGAGGCATCATGGCCATCATACAGCTGAACATACTCTTGTTTGATGTGAAATCTTATAAGTCCACATACCTTTATGATAAAGAGACTAATATTTCTTTTCCTAATAGTCATCCTTTTGAATGAAATGACAGAATATCCTCTGCTCAGAAAACACTTATCCCTGTTTCTCAAGGACATCAACCATTCTGAAAGATACTGAATGCTTGCTATGTGTCCAGCATAATGCTTTCACTACAGAATATTTACCAAAGTGCACTTTCCACCTGTTCTTGGTAAAAAAACAAACGAACAAACAAAAAAAACAATGGCACCATCATCAGAGTTTACCAGAATCTTCTACTGCCAATCTATATTTTCTGCTTCATTGTCATTTTCTACCAGCAGATTTTCCAGACTGCCTGGCTCACCTTTTCTCCTTCCTCGTTCCAAACAAGATCCCTTCTATTTTCTCAGCAAAATACTTGATAGGTCCTTCTAACTTGAACTCTTAGTGTAGATTACTCTCATCATTCCTACTTCACCTATCCATCCTCCTTATTACATTAAAGAAACTCCTCTGTAAAAGAGTAATTTAAAAAAAAAAAGAAAAAAGAAAAATCCCCCTGAGCTCTGACTGAACTGTACTATTTCCACAAAGACCTAGAAAGAGTTGGCTCCTCACTTCTTTGTTCCAGTTTACCCTTCATCTTCAGTTTCTTGATCTTTTCCAAGTTCTTCTCTACCTATCCCTCCCTATTCTCATCTTACATCACTATTTCCCTCAGTGGTTTTACATCCTTCTTGGCTTCTTTGGGTTACTGCCAAGCTCTGTTCTACTTCAGTCTTCACCTACCTACTCTTGCTCTTCCATTGCTATCTCCATCTTTTCCATCAAGTCTCATCATAATATCTCTTCCTCTACAATGCCTGTTTGACCCCTGCCTACATTTCAATAAGACTTCTCTATCTTGTCTCTCAAATCCTTATTTTTCCTAACTGGCATTTACTGCAACTTACAAGTACATATTTATCTGTGCAAAGATTTATTAAAATGTGTCTCTCCTACAACACTGAAGTCCATGCGGGTAAAAATCATATTTATTGTATTCGTTATTGTCTCCTCAGCTCCTAGAACCATGTTTAGTACATAAGAAGTGCTCAGTTAATATTTGTAGGGAGAACTGATTGACTGTCTTCAAGCTGTTATTATTTCTTTGTTTCTCTCCATAATCCATTAACCACTCATTTAGTTATTTGCTACTGTTGTCAGCATGTCCTTTGGTTTGCTGAGCTTGTTTATACGAGAAGTTCTGACACAAACTCTCATTTCCAGTATCCTTAAGTCTGATTTATTCTTTGTAACACAAGCACAGCACTGAATGAAGACAGAGTGATCATTGCAGTTTGCTGGACCCCTGGCTGCAAACTCTCTCACCCCGCCTACTGTTTTGTGCTAGTTCTTTCGCACATCCAGGATGTATCTAGCTAACACTAAACTGTTATTCCCAACTCAGCCCATATGTGACACCCACCAAGATGACTTCTCTGATTCCCCAAGCTGACTGAGATTCCCTTTTCTGTGATTCCAAAATCACCTTCCTATTTTGTTACTGTAGAGGTTTCAAACAGTATTATAGTTAACAACTTACTCAACTGTCCTTCTCATAGACTTAAAATTATCCAAAATATATTGTTCAAATCAGACCTAGGATAAATTAATACTTAATGAAATTTAATGAATGGTCAGATGCCATGATGAAAATGGTAAAAAGAAAGAAACATAGTTACAAAGAAAATAGGATATCAAAAATAATGTCAAAGAGTAGGAAATAGTAAACTCTTTCTAGTAAATTCTTCTGTATTTTGATAAGCAAACAATCCATAGAACTCCAAGACATTAATATTTCATAAGAATGAAGACAAATAATTGAGAAATACCATAGAATAACTGAAGGCCTGAAAGAACTTCAACATGTTAACCTTTATTACTAAGACATCAAAGCAGATCATGGTGCATTCCTCTTTATTACATACTCAGTTAAAGAAATTTTAGCTGAGTTATTTAGCCTTTAAAACTTAAGTTAGCACTTGAAATGGAATAATTAGAACAGCTTTTATAATTAAGAAATAAGACACTCTGGAGCATTGCATTTCTGCAGAATTACTGGATGTCTCAAGCACATTAAGACCGCGACCAGAGGCATAGTGTCGTAGCCTCTTGGGAAATACATTAATCCCTAGAAATCCACTGCTTAAAGCAGCTTGTTGTGCATATGGATTTTTTTTTCCCAGTATTTAGATATCAACTCTGATCAAATGTGTGTTTAAGGTCTATCACATTATTCCAATTTGTATCTGGAAAAAGTATGACTATTCTCTTTTTTAATGTGGACATTTAAAATATTGAACAAAAGGAAATACACAATCACCGTATGCTTTATTAAAAAATTACCTTCATATATTATCATAGCAAGTTGTAACAAGCCTTAACTAGCTTTATCTATATACATACATTATAATTTTACATAATTGCAATTATGAAAATTAAAGTGCACTGCACTCCACTGAAATTTAAAAGCAGAGCAATCATCTGAAACGCTACTGAAGAAAACAATCTCAAAGACAACAGTTTTTACCAAGCAAAACTTGTTACAAGAACCTAAAAAAAATTAATAAAACATATCCAGAATTCGTTAAAATAGCGGTCTCCAATCTTTTTGGCACCAGGGACCAGTTTCATGGAAGATAGTTTTTCCATAGATGAGGGGGGGGGGGGGTAGGGTATGGTTTCAGCCTGATTCAAGCGCATTACATTTATTGTACACTTTATTTCTATTATTATTACATTGCAATATATAATGAAATAATTATACAGTTCACCATAGTGCAGACTCAGCAGAAGCCCTGAGCTTGTTTCCCTGCAACTATACAGTCCCATCTAGGGGCGATGGGAGGCGGTGGCACCCGAAGTGTGTTTCTTATGTCCAGTCTACTCCGTGATCTCATTTTGGTTGCTGTCACTGCAGAAAACCCTGCTTCACACTGATAGGGAGTTAGAAATGGAAGCAGGCTTTTCAGGGCCTTTGGGACAATCTCGGGATATTCTACCTTGACTTTAATCCAGAACATATGGAGATCTGAAGTTGTCTCAAAGATACTTTTAAGGTCACTGTCATATGCGATCTCAAGCAGTTGATCCTCTTCTAGCACAAAGTCGATTCATTTGGTTTATTCACAAATGAGTGGCAGATCCATCCCTTCCCAGTTTGGGTGGGGGGTCTTTTGTGGTTGGGAAGTAATGTTCAGACTTTTTTGAAAGCTGAGATAGATGATCATGCACCAGCTGGGAAAGAGAAGGCCCTGGCTCAGTGTCTTTCAAAATCTCTAATGTCTGAAACATCGAAAATCCCAATGTTCACTTCTCGCCCCTATCATTCCACTTTGGCTTTGAATGCAGCCACTTTATTTGTAGACTTGAACATAGTTGTTGTTCTCCCCTGAGGTGACAGATTGAGTTGGTTAAGCACATTGAATATGCACACAAGTAAGCGAGTTTTGTGACCCATTCTATGCCACTGAAATGTCTGCCAGTGGTAACTGATTTTCAAAAAAAAAAAAAAAAAAAAAAAAAAAAATCTCCGGAGTGGCTCTCTTAACTCAAAAACTCTGGCCAGTGACCTACCTTTACAAAGCCATCTCACTTCTGAGTATAAGAGAAGACGTGTGTGCTCTGCGTCCATCTCCTCACAGAGCTGTGCGAACAGACGTGAGTTAAGGGCATGTACTTTAATGTGGTTGATAATTTTAATCACATCCTGCAAAATGTTGTTAAGTCCAGGTGACATTTCTCAGCTAGCCAGCATTTCTCTATGGATGACACAGTGCATAGACTCACATTTAGAAGCGACCTCTCTGACCTGAATAGTAAAACCAGAAAGACTTCCAGACATTGCAGCCGCTCCGTCCATGCATATACCAACACAAAATGACCAATTCAGTTTTCCTGATATGTAATCATTCAAAGACTTGAATAGTTCTGTAGCTGTGGCGTTGGTTGGCAACACAAGTGCACATAACATATCCTCATTCACATCCACTGGAAAAATATATCGCACAAAAACAACCTGATACTGTTGTCAGTATCAGTAGACTCGTTAACCTGGATTGCATACCTGAGTCATGTGATTCATTAATCTTAACAATTGTGCCTCTGCCGTTTTGTCAATTTGCAGAATAAGGAACACATGCCACCTTTTGAACTGCAGCCTCTCTACAAACATCCTTAGGAAGAGGCAGGATCAACTCTCCATCTTAGCTTTAGCAATGTGGTTAGCCACTGAGAATGATGCTCTCAGTGCAGACACATTTGATGAAGTGGTGGCCTTCGATAATTGCTTCTGTTCTTTGTGTTTATGTTTTTTGTTTTTTTCTTTTGAAAAACTCTAAAAGCTTGTCTTTTAACGCAGGGTGTTTGGTCTCCATGTGGCGAAGCAGTTTTGAAGGTTTCATGGCTTCATTGGACAGCCAGTCACCACATATTATACAAAACAAGATTGGAGAATGTAAACCGCCTGTTGCAATGAACCTATAATTTAAGTAGGACTCTTGGTATTTTTTTTTAAGGCAGCTTCCTTTATGTTGGCAGTCTTAGAGTCTTCTGTTCTCTCATCATTGGGTCTTTCTCCCTTTTCAAAGAAGCTCTCCAGTGACATTTGTTTTTTACTAATTTTGGCTAGGGTTAGCTTGTAGGCTTACTAAAACTGTGACAGACAAGTGTGTGGTGCAGGAAAGAGGCATGGGAGTGGTAAATAATGGGCTGGCTGTACGCGGACTAAAATAAGTGTCAGATTTTGACATAAAGCCTGCCACCAGATACAGTTTAATTGTCACTTGCCACTCACTGATAACGGTTTTGATGTGAGTCTGCAAGCAACTGATTTATTATGGTCTCTGTGAAGTCAAACCTCTCTGCTAATGTTAATCTGTATTTGCGGCTGCTCCCCAGCGCTAGCATCACCGCCTCAGCTCCACCTCAGATCATCAGGCATTAGATTCTCATAAGGAGCGCACAACCTAGATTCCTCGCATGTGCAGTTCACGACGGGGTCCGCGCTTCTATGAGAATCTTATGCCTGATGATCTGAAGCGATGCCAGCACTGGGGAGTGGCTGCGAATACAGCTGAAGCTTCTCTTGCTGCATGCCACTCACCTCCTGCCATGCGGCCTGGTTCCTAATAGGCCACAGACCCATACTGGTCCGTGGCCCGGGGGTAGGGGACCCCTGTGTTAAAGGGCAGCTACTTGTAAAACACTACTGTCATTTTACCTTCTAATACTTCTCCTTATATCATACTGTGGGTGTTGTAGCGATTTCATACTCAAACTGTTTCATCGATTGAAACCATTTATTTAAAAAAGAGATAGTTTAAATGCTTGGTCCATGTGTTTTTGTTCTTTTTGTTGAGATTATGTTGGCCAGTTGGTAATGAGCATTTCATTGCAATGTGTCTATTTATTAATAATGACATAGAATTAAGCTTGCTAATTTATTTAACCTGTGTAAAATATTTAATGGCAAAGTCAAATACAGTTTAATAGACAAAATGGCAACCATCAAGGAATCTTGTTTGAAAGTTAATTTTAAAGTAAAAACCTATAAAACATCTTTTGAACTCAGAATCTAATTTGGTACAATTCTTATTTACTAGTCATGCTGACTAAATGATAAAATATGTGCTTAATGTTTATCATGTTATTCCAATTTGTACCTGGAAAAAGTATGACTAAAAGAAGGTAAATTCTATTCTATTCTATTCTATTCTATTCTTATCACGTTCTAATCCTCCCCTGATATTCTATTATTTCCAAGTCCTCGGGCAAAGTCACTGGGATTAGAATGGGGATGGAGGGGCAATAGTTGCTTCTTCTTTCAGAGCTTATAAATAGCAAAATCACATTGACAGGCAGACTTGCAATATCTCCTGTTCTTGTTCACTTTTTTGGTGACTGATGAGGAGAAGCAAAAAAGGAAATTTGTGTCTGACCAAGAAGAATAAATAGGAAATAAGGGAGTACACTGGTATAAACCAGGGTAAGTCACTATGCTTCATTTTCTAATGTCTTAGATCACTGGCATTCGATTTAGGAACTCTGCAATACTCTAGTTTTTTATGATCATTAGGAGCATTTTCCAGCTCTAAGGAAAAACTATCAAAAAAAAAAAAATAAGCAATATCTAGTAACCAAATGCAAGCCTAATTAAACTCTTCAGTGTAGAAGTGAGGAGGCCAACAGTACTTCTGTACTTGTTTCTCTTACTTCACCAGACAGTAACAATAGGATTCTTTGAAAAGCACTCAGTGCAATTTGCCAGACAGTCTTCGTGATCAAGCTACCAATACAAAAACAGTATATACCATGTGTGGAGTTCTGTAAGACATTCTGCAAAATCATAAAAGAGACATTAAACACAGCCCTTGCCCTACCTCACGAAGTAAGTAGACTCACGGGGGAGTCCTGGATTTCAGCATTTGGTCAGCAGTTGCTTAGATGATGAAGTTAAAGAGCAATGCACCAAAATAGGAGTCAGTGATGGGAAAACGTCCCAGCACTGCCTACTAGAATTAAGCAAAAACAATGAGTTTGTGACACATTCTTATGCCAGCAACTTCTTGCCCTGCTAGGATCACCAAATGTAGCAACTTCATCAGTGTTTTACATGCTTTCATCACATTCACTCCATTAATCATATATGTATGTGCATACTTTGATTAAGGTAATTCACCCAGGTTCACTTTTCAAAAGCTTATGAGTCCCAGTCACAATAAATAGAAACTCTCATCTATATCAGAAAGGTTTACTTTCTGCAAAATAACAAGGGGGACACAATGGCTTCGATCATTGCTTTTCTACTGGAAGGATGATGAATTCAATAATAGGATGGATCCTTTCCCATTTATATTTATTTAGTAGAAAAATAAGAAAAGAACAAGTAACAAAACAGGAATATCACATCACCAAATCTCACATCAAATAGTGTTTTCAATGAAATAACACAGAGACGAAATGTAAACTAAGCTTCAAGTAGCAAATCTGCAAGCACCAAATACTGAAGCTTTGCCAAAACAAACCATTCAAGTTGTTCGACATGACTGATTACCATTTGAGACTTGGACTAACATATGCCAGCTCAAAAGGAATTGCATATGTGTGCATTAGATATATGTGCAATAATATATGCTAACTATTCAGTTATTGGAAAGATAAATGCCAATTTATTTTATTCTCTGTGCACTAATTCTTGATTTCTCCATTAGCAGAAACCACCACTACTACACTGAATGACAATTTATTTATCTTCCTATACAATAATTAACTTATTTAACTCCAGTATTTAAGGCTACCTGAAAAAAAAATGAGTAATTTAAACATAGATTTTAGCCATAAGTAAGTATATAGTAACGAGGTTTAGAAAACAACAGTGTTTTGGAAAACTACTTTTTCTTTTGAGGTTTGTACCATTATTATAAATGCTAAGTAAGGTGTCACTTATCAGTCATTAATCAGAAGATCATGAAGCTCTAATGTATAGAAATATAGTCTTTTAAAGATTCTTTAAAGTGTTTGGGGATAATAACATTGCACTAACATTTAAATTTCATCAAAAGGTTTGGAAGTTAGATAACAAAGATGTCAGCATTTCACTATTTCCTAAATCCCAATGTGCTTCTCATATTAGTTCGAATTCAGCACCTCAAACTCCACTCGTTGAAAAGGTTTTAAGAAGGTCAGTATGCGGCCTCATCATATGCTGAAACAGCAGAGTGGCTAAGTTTCGAAGTCTTAATTATAGATATATTACCATAAGAGTTTCTATTTTTAAAGAATATACATACAATAATTTATGAATTAATAATAATCATAATTCTCAGAAGATTAAGTGTCTTGTACATCCTACAGAGTATTCATTTTTCTATCTGCTTGAAAAATGACAGCATTCTAATTATTCTGTCATGGTTAATAGACCCCAAATTTGACTCTTAAATCTCAGTGGATGTCTATCCCAATAGCCACTACTTCTCATTTGTGACATTTTTCCTCCCTAAAATTATGTGTTGCAAGAATTTTCATAAAGTCAATTTATATACCCAGGCAAGCTCTAAATCAAAAAACTAGAGTGGAATAATCATGAGATAAATTAGAAAATAACTTTAAAAATATCTTAACAAGTGCTTCAAAAAGTATATTAAACATGGATTTTAAAAATTGTTAATGAGCTTGAAATTTCAACTTCTAGTAAGATGAATAAAACTCTAAATGAGGAACATAACAAAGCCAGATAACATTTTTCAGTTAAAAAAAAAATGAAAGTTACAAATCAAAGACAATGAAGAATCCATGAAAGCTAATATCAAAGTGAAAGATGGACCCAGGGAATTAGTAAGCACTAAAGCTTGATGTTATTCAGACAGTATACGACAAAACTTAGTAATCTTTACATAATTCATGTGCATAGGGCACAGGAGAAAGGCAGTAACCTTTAGAGAATGTTGAAGGTAAAGAATTTATAGTAGACCTTATAGCAGACATGCACAAAAGCTAGAACATAAAAAATCGATACCAGAAATGCGTTGAACAATAAATTCACCACATGGAAGAGATCCGCAAGTAAACTTGACTATCTTGACAATGGCAGTAGGTGATAGGGGGCCAGGGGAATCACATCTGAATACATCCTTCCTGAATTCCAAAAACCAGAAGCTGAGCATTTAATTTAAAGTAATTCTGGGTAGCAGTGCTCCCAAATGGCTGGCAGGAAAATAAACACACTCAACTATTTTCCAATATTTCCCATAAAATTCTAAATAACGTTGCTTTAAAACAGAAAGAAAAAAAGGGAACTCGCAAGGCACTATGAATGAAACTGTGAGACTGAGGAAATAAAACAATCAAGTCTAAAAGATATCACATATACAATGCTAAAACTGAGAATATAAAATAACTGTTTCATGTGTTAAGAAATAAAAAGCTTTAAAAACAAAGAATAAGAAACCATAAATATGACAAAGCTATCTTACATAGAACAAAGAGAAAAATATAATAATTGAAGTAAAAAATAGGATGAATATGTAAAATAGCATATTAGACATTACTGTAGAAAAAAATACACGAAATGAAAATAAGATTTAAAGAAATAATCTAGATGTAGCCCACAGAAATTAAGAGGTGCAAAATATAAGAATATGTGATTGAAGAGTAGTGAAGACAGATGTAAATGGTCTAACATGTACTTACCAAAGTTTCAGAAAGATAATAGTGAAGACAAAAGTTTGACAGTGATAACTACTATAAGTTTTCCAGAATTATCAAAAGTTATAAAACTGTATCTCTCACAAATCTCAAACAGGATAAATTTGAAAAACAAAAATCGAAACCCATACCTATGAACATCATAGTGAAACTTCAGAAGAATTTAAAAACAGTGATAGGAAAACAGATCAAAAAGAATTGTAAGTACACCAACAGCTGATATCTTGGCAGCAACCATGGAAGCCGAAAAGAATGGAATGTTTTTTTCTACGTGCTGAAAGTAATTGTCATTTACAACCCTATACTAACTGAAACTAATTTCTAAAAGCAGAAATAAAAGAGACTTAACAGAAATGAAGGCATTTTCTATTTTACACTATTAATTATACATGTTAAATTATCTAGTTTTGTTTTTTTTAATGAATCTAGACAAGCTAACTCTACAATCATATAGCTATTAAAAGGGGAATCATATAGCTATTAGTAAACAATACACCCCTGAAGAAAAACAAAACGAGTGGACCTGGTCTACCAATTAGAATTATCCTATTAAATTCAACCTTTCCCCCAACCTTGTCCATCTCAATTCTTTGCTTAAATTTTCCTTTTACTCTAAGAGAAAAGGATTTATCATCTTTTAACGTGCTATTTAAGACGTATTGTTTATGCGTCCATATAGCTGTATTAGTATATACGCTCCACAGGGCAAGGGTCTTTGTTCTGTTCACTGAGCTATCTCAAACATCTAGAAGAGTGCTTGCCATATAATAGGCACTCGATTAATGTGTGTAAATTAATAAAATGAGAATTATAAAGCTATAGACAATCTGGACAATGAAACAGAGAGCTCAGAAATAGACCCATGCCATTTATGACATATTTGATCACTGGGGAAAGGGTTTACTTTCATTAAATGGTCCTGGGTTAACTAGTTATGGGGGAAAAAAATGAAAGGAGTGCACTACTTCACATAACATTCAGTCAATTACAGCTGGATTAAAGGTTTTATTTAATATCTTTAAAACAATAATGGAATCATATCTTTAAGAAAACCTCCAAAATGTCCATAAACAGCAAAACAGACGAAGAAATCAATTTGGATGTATTTAATCAATTCCTCCAATTAAATATTGTATAGCACCTAAGGTTAAATCAATTTACTGGGTTGCGATCAACATTTTAGATAAAAATGAACTAAAAAATACAAGAGTGTCTGATTCATAGTAAACATAAGGATTATTTTGCAAAACTTCAGTTACAATTCTCTCTGTGTGTGCTCATTTGCCATTAAGACATATTTCTTGTGGTGGCTGCCAGTCGAAACTAATTGAAAATTACTGCTCTATAGTAATCACAACGGATGATCAGCAGCTTCTCTTACCAACAGGGATGAATTAAAAACACAATATAAGGGAGAAAAGTAAGGTACAGAAAAATAGGTATCATAACATTCCATCAAAAAACAAACATATCTATATAAATAATATATTGATTAGGGACATAGAAATACATGGTAATTGTTTATTCCTTAATCTGTGTAGTAACTACATGGGATTGTTTATTTTACTATTGAAACTGTGTATACATTTTTACAAGTAGTGTCTGTAACACTAACAGGCTTAAAATGAGTATTTTGAAACGTGCGATACACTTTATCAGCAGAGAATGATTCCACTCTACATGGCTCTGTAATTCCCTCCTTTCATTTCCAGGCATAGAAGATGAGTTGCAGGAGCGGGTGGGACACTGACATTGACTGTGATTCAGCAATTCAAATACATTTCAGGCAGTCAGAATCCCCTGGTACAGAATTATTTCTTTTCAACAAGGAGATAGGACATTCATCCAAAGAAACATAAATGGAATAAGAAACATTCTCTGGCATATGAAGCCTGAATACTACTTTTAACTACTGCCTAATATTCTACATTATGGTCATCATAATGGATTTAAACATTTCTCATTGATAACCATTAGAATTTTTTTTTTTTGACATTACAATTCTGCAGTGTACATACCCATGCCTGTGTAATTCTCTAGGATGATGTCTAACATTTAAATGATGGATCAAATGCGATGCGTATTTTTGATTTTGAAAGCTACTCCGTAACTGCCCTGCCAAAGAGGCTTGATCATTTTTCACTCCCACCACTGGTTTATGCGAGAGACTGCTTTCTCACATCAGTGTGACAAAGTCAACTCTGGATATTATCAATCCTTATCAATTTTACCAATTATCAGAGCATTTTGTTTTAATTTTCGATACCCAGGTAGTGAAAATGAGCATTTTTTTCATATTTGTCATTCCTATCTTCTGTAAATTTACTGTTCAAAACCTCCTTATTTCTTATTTATTATTTTCCATTTTGATTCGTAGGGACTTCTTTCATATTCTAGGTATTAATCCTTTGACTGTTAAATATGTTACAGATATTCATTACCATCTGTCTCTCGTCTTTTAATTATGTATGATGTTTTATCACATACATGTTTTCTGCTTTTATACAGGGTTATATGTCAAATGTTGCTATAAGTGAGGATGATAAAATCTCAAAAAATACTTTTCAGATCAATTATTACCTTTACAAATAATTCAGGAAAAAATTTCTTAATAGTAAACCTCTCTAATAGGCTTGAGATTGATGTGTGTTTATGAAGGTTACACATTTATGTGAAAGAAAATGAGCTGAAATCAGAATCTATTCACTCCTTAAGCTATATAAAGGCAAGGGTGTCTATGTAAGGTTATTGAAATTATAAGAAATCAACCATACTCTTACATTCTACAAAAGAGTAAATCAGATTTGATGCATGTGTGTAATCTTTAAAACCTGTTTTTCATATATTGTAAAACGCAATGAATACCATCAAGATTGTAAAAATATGTTTTAGTGTTATCCCTTACATATCTAGCAATGTAAGTTTTAGTCTCTGAACACAATCTGGACAATATTAAAATATATTTCCAGTTGATATTTTAGGATTTCTATAATAAAATTTATTACAAAAAAAATGTTATAAGCATTATGCAAAATATCAAATTATGCCCATCTAAGGTTAGGATATTTCACATGAAAAAGTTATTCAAGATAGAAAGTAAAATCTTGAATTATCTGAATATACAGATTTACATAAACTAGTTATTTTCATCTTCATACTTCCCTGTAAGTCGACAGGAAGATTATAGAACATAATGAGTGGTGGCTACATATAGTTGTTAATGGCTTCTAGTTTATTCCCTTTGAGGGTAGTATTAACACCTGCCAGATTATACTCTATGACATTCTCCCAAATTGACTTTCAATTCAACACATGCTTCTATTTGCAACTCTCATTTAGCTATACGTAATCCTTTAGCATGCATGATACATTTTCCTATTTTAAGAAGTGTACTCTGGGAGTGTTTGCATCTCAAAAATCTTGCATTTCTTCCCCCTCAGTAAACTGACCGAGAAATGTGGCCCACTGGGGAGAAGATGGGATAAGAGGGCATTGGAATCAGAGGTCAAATGGTAATAAAATTACATATAAAAATGACCTTGTCACATTTGAAAATATACCTAGAAGGGCAAAACGTTAATGTAGGTTAGTAATAAAATTTGAAATACAGTGGAACTTATAACATACTTGTTCAAGTTCTTATTTAGAACTGTATCTTATAAAATTTTTATCTCACAAAAATGAATAGGTTGATTTGAGATAAAAAGTTTATAACTTAGAAGAAAAATGCTTTGCCATTTGCTCAACAAATACTTACTACTATCATATACATGACACTAAGCAGGGCTACAAGTGTGTGAAAATAAAACACAAAGCTTCCGCCATCAAGACACTCGCTAGATATGCCAAAATTTTTAACTTGAATTTAGTATTTTTAATAACACATGACTAAAATGACATATCAGTGAGAACATTTTTCATAGCTCATAAAGTTGAATTTCCACATAAACTATTTTTTACAAATTAAAATATTAAATCAAAAAAAATGAAATTCAGCACTTCTAAACTAATATTTCTACTCAAACGACTTTAAAGGTATGGCTATAATTCATGGCTCAGAATGAGTCTTATGTTGTTTTTAACCTACTTGTGACTTTTTTACTTGCAGTGTTGCTAAATAATTTTATTTACTATCCTAAACACGAATAAGTAAGTAATTTAGGAACAATAAGGGACTTTTGTACAGAAATATTATATAATTCCCTAACATCAGTTTAGATAAAAACCAACACAATGAGCGCACACACAGCTCTTTGAGACTGACTCATTTGGGATTGCCTGAGATAATGTCTGGATCCTTCTGAGCATGGCCAACCAGTTGTTTCACACTAAACAGTATTTTCTATATCCTTGCCTCTAATTTGCTTAAATCATTTGACTGCGTTTCAGCTCTTTCATCATTGCTACGAAATAAATTAGTGTTGCCTAACAGTGGGTGCTATTAGAAAATAATTTCATAAATCAATGGAATAAAATTATAAGCAACTTTGAGAGCCTCTGAATAACAATTGTGAACAAAAAAGCAAAGGAAATGATGACTTATAGGGAACAAGCACAAAAGTTATGTTTTGGTGCAAAAACGTGAGACTTCAGAGCCAAACAGACAAAGGCTGATATTCAGGTACAATTGTGTCCCTTGCTTTAAAGTTTGGGTAACTTAATTAAAGAAACTAAGTTCTGTACAAGTGCTTTTGTAACATGGATATTGTGCTACTTACCTCACAAGGATGGGTGGAAGATCTAGTGTCATAAACCTAGCATAGCATCTAGTAATTCGAAAATGGTAGCTTCCTTATCTGTCCAGCTGGGAGTCCGACTGCCAAACTTTGGCCAAGGCTTGCCTCATTTCTTTTTTTGCTCCAAGCTTCCATCAGAGCAATGATTCTCAAAGTGTGGGCCCAAGACTAGTAGTACCCGAGAAATTATTAGAAATGTAAATTATCAGGCCCCAGTTCAGACCTGCTGAATCAGAAACTGCTGAAGGAGCCCAGAACCCTGTGATATTACATAAGGCTGCGGTGAAGCCTTCAGTTTGAGGGCCACAGCTATCCAGGATCGGAGCTCATGAAAATGTTGTCACACCCAACAAAATGACCTGGTTTCCTTTACTCTAGCCCAACTTTGCCGAAGGGCTCAGTTTCCCCTCAAGGAATTCCACAGTTTCAAGTCATGAAGGACACAGTTGTCAGTAAATCAGCTCTGCAGAAATGGGGAAGCAGCAGCTAGCACAGGCCTGCTAGAGAGAGGAATTTTCTCCATCAGGAGTCAGGTTTAAACAAAGATTTAAAACATTTTAAAGTTTAAAAATAAATTACTTCAAAATCATTTCTTTCCAGCACATTTGCTCAGAAATCCTAACCAGCTATAACAGAAACCATTCTCCTACTCTAGGGAATTTTTAAAAGATAAATTTAAACAGGAAAATCCTTCTAACTTTTCAGCTGCATTTCAAAATAAAATTAATTAGATTCTCCCCCACTCTCATTCCTCAGAAACACGTTTTATTCTTTTCTGACACTGATCCCTCATCATTTATAATAACTCTTCATACCAGATGTTGTCAATATATTGCTTCTTTTTTTAAGGCTCTTATTTAATCCTCATTTGAGAAAACATAATTATTTAAAGAAATGGGAGCATCCAAGACCACCTTAATTCTGTAGCACATAAATTCTGTGTAATCATTTTCCTCCCCCTACTAACACCCATACACCATGCTGTTGTCAACACATCTAATATTTAGTAGCCACCTGGGAGATTTATATCACCCTATTTTTGATGCTAGAGAGATTAGAGATGGGCTTGAAAGATTATTGCTTTGAAAAATAACTACTATTAAGTATACACGTACTTACTTAGTACCCTATTTGATCAATCCTAAAATAAGAAATCTAAATATATATTTTTCATTTTTCAAATAAATTTTACTCTAGGAATTATTCAGATATTCAATTTCTATGAGGCAGCTGAAACTTCTGGAATATCACGAGTGAATTGTTATTCATTTAACCAATTTCCCATTTGCCCCCAGAATACTCACGGGCGGCGTTTGCAGCTGCAGCATCTACCCCAAGATCACCCGTGGATTACAGTCCTAACCCTACCGCCAAAGTGTGCCATGAAATATCTCTCTTTTACTATTACTTTCACATCACTGTAATATATCGATAGTCTTTGGAAACAAATGACATAATTCTATTTATAGCACTCTGTTTTTAGTAATGGTATTTCCATTTATAAAATATGGCAATTCTCAATTGCTAAAAATGTCAAATCCTAGAAAATGTAGCATTCCTTGGGGCAGTGTTAAATAAATGCTGACAGTGAGCTGAACTTTGTTTTTCTAAACGTGATATGGGTTAAACTAATCATAATTCAGTTTGTTATGTTTTCTAACTTCTTACAATGTTAAAAGTTTTTGCTCATTATTTTAGATTTAATTTCTTAAGTTGTATTTTAACACCAAAAAACTTATTTTTGCAAAAGTTTAGCTGATTATTACTGTGATACAGTGATGACAATTTGTGTTTTATACAATGGACAATTTAAAGGGTACAAACTTCATAAGTATAACAGAGGAAACTGCCCTATTTCCAATAAAAGAGGAACAGAGAACATTATTTCACAGGAAATTTGCCCTTATCATAAAACAAAGGAAAGCCAGTATTCCAGCTGCCATATAAAATCTGCATATATTTGAAGATATGAAGATTTGAATCTTCAGAGACAAAAATCATTTAAACTAAGTAACATATTCCAGTTATGATACTACCTGAGCAGACACTGACTCTACTAATAAAACACCATTCTGGAATGCTACGTGCTGCATTTGGAATTCAACAAAACAGTAATATTTTTCAGCTATGCAAATTAAGGTGGATGTTAGATTGTTCAGAGTTTTTAGGTTGCCCTCATATATGTGCATTCTATGTTTTCTAATACCCAGCAATTTTGCATTAGCACCAGTTTTTCTCAATGCGGGCAGGCTCTTTGTTGGACTCTCTTCCCAAGGATACCCTTGTGGCTATAATTTTCATTCTGCTCTGCTCGGGAGCTCTCAAGCATTAATACCCTCCCCACCTGATTCATCCTATCATATAAGACAGAAGAAACCCTACCAAGTGCAAATGAAAAATAAGAAGCAGAAATCTGCAACTTTAATCAAGAAAGTAGAGCTGCCAAGCAAACAACTTTGATTTTATAGAGAAAGAGTGAAAGTTTGTTGTAGAGACATCTCTCATTTTTTATATATAGGTATCCCCTGTCTTTTGATGCAGCTTCACTTTTTTGAAAGACCTACATTAGTACCTGTTTTTGCTAACCAAAAAAAAAAGAAGAAGAAGAAGAAAAATCCAAAGAGAATTTTCACTTCAACAAAAAAAGGCAAAAAGTGAAAATAGTGTTCAGCATTTGTTTCGCAGTGAGCCATAACAGAGGCAGTGCATGCTTGTAAATGAAACTACAAGGTACATACATGATTTTTACATTATTTCTATAGGCTCTCATCATTATATCATTCTTGATTTTACTATATATTAGTATTATTTTGGCTCTTCTGTGTGATTTAGTATGATTTGGTAGGTTATTTCTTGAGTTTAGAGACACATAAAAATTCCCGTATAAATTAATGGTAATTGCTTCTTTACTTTATATCATTTTGGCTTACAAAAGGAACCCTCTACTTTTGGATAGCAGGTAAAATGTATTTATGAAGGAAAAAGATAAGAGAGAACTTGAATTTGGAAATGCTTCTGAATATTTAAAACTTTCTAGACCCTGTAATTTGTGAATCTTAAATTTTTGTTCAAACATATGTTTATATGTGATTTAAAGTACTACTACTGAGTAACTTAATGTAAGTTATTATTTTAATTAATATCAAATTGTATTAATTAAAAGTTCTGGTGTTCTGACAAAGAAAAAAGTGTATTTCTCATCCTTTCATTTACTGAATGTGTGTGTTTGGGAGAAGGAGGAAGAAAACTACATACTCATAGTGCAAAGGACTACTTATTTTAAGAAAATTATATTAATATATTTTGTAAGTGGCACTGAAATATTTATTGTAAAATGAGACAGTTCTCTTGAACCTCTCTACCAACACTGAGAGCTTTTTATTCAAGTTTTCAACTTTTACTCCAAATCTCTTTTCAAAGTATTATCCTGAACAAAAGAGTTGTTCCTTTTGAAGAATTTGGTTACCAGTTCTTAGGATAGTACTAAATTTATTTTCCTCCCTTTCTCTTTAACCTTGAGTAGTAAGAATGCTGAATTGCTAGATGATGATAGATAGATATAGATAGAGGAAGGAAGGAAGGGAAGGGAAGGGAGGAAGGAAACAAAGGAAGGAAAAAAGTCACCAGAAAATGGAGAGAGTGAAAGATATAAGGAATTGCCAGGTCTGAGAGCAAATCACAGCTCTCTTTCTCTCTAAAGGATACAAAGAGAATTAAGGCTTTTCATGGCACATTCGTATCAGATTCAAGCAGGGAGTATATATAAGAAGTCACCGCAAAGCTGTGGACAGGCTTCAGATAAAATATTTATTAAAGAAAAATAGGAAATATGAAACTTGATCAATAGGAAGTTTGAGCTTAGGCATTAGCTTATTAGAAATAATATTTTTACTATTCTAACAAAATACTGTTGTAGAAAAAGTATAACTGACATGATGATATTTTGTGTGCCTTTTTGTGTGCCAACTGACTTTGACCATGGGCTTGATGCTCTGTAAAGGAGTAATGAAATAAATATAAGGTGTCACCATTACTATAATACCCTAAAGCACCAAGTTCACCAAAGTGTAGTAACACAAAATAGAGGTGAACTTATAAAGTTATGACAAACAACTCCTTCCTTAAAGTTAAAGACTAAGTGGAACCTAGTGAAAAAAAAATTAACTAAAACTCTGGCAAAAAAACTTTTTTTAACTACAAAATTGGCATGTTGTTTATTATGGAGCATTTAACGGTAAATAGCATATAACTTTAACTTTATGGTTAAAATATTCTTTCCTCAAATTATGATCTACCCATAGCCAATAGAGAAGGACACTGTAGAACCATCTCACACAGATTTTTCTCAGTAGACCAAGTCAGTTCATTTCATGTCTTGAAACTTAATTCTTTGTCAGTAACATTGTCTCTGCACAGCATGCCCTACCCTCTGCTTCTTGGGGACAAATTCCCATTTGAATCAAAACCTGATTCAACTGTGACCTTATATGAAAATCTTCCTCTTGCTTAGCACCAAGTTAGTTCTTCGGATCATTTTGTTTTCATAGCCCTTTGCCAATCCTCTTCGATAGCACTTATTCTTATTTTGTCTTTTAGTTTTATAGAGAACATAAAATGGTCTTTTAACATGTGACAGATTATCCATTAAAAGAAAAAAAAAGTCACAATCACTAGTATTCAAGAGAGTAAAAGTTAAAAGGAAACAGAAATCAGGTGAACATTTCCCCATGGAGAGAACAGCCTGACTGGGGGCCGCCTGCTCCTCTGAGCAGTGCGCTTGTCCCCGGAGGAGAGTCAGCCATGCTTCTTCACAGACTTACCGAGAACCAAATTCATCATCAAGTACAACACTGAATGTTACATGTTCAGGTAAAGCTCCTTTTTTGGAAAGAGCACCATTTTATATTTTTCTCAGAAGAAAATCCAACATTTAAAATTCCTAGGACTTCAAAGTCAATGAAACCAAATTTAGTTATTAAAATAAACATACTAGCCTCTAACTTGTGTCTAGATTTCAAAAAGATGAGGCATCTTGTAAAAGTACATTCGATTTATTTACTATCTTACAAATATATAAACCTTAGACTCTTCTATAGTCTTAATCATGAAAATTTACCAGATGACTCCATTGTTATTACTAGAATGCATGTTACATTATAATAATTCATGTGGAAGTGGTACACATCGGGGGTCCAATCATACACCACTGGATGTTAATTAAACGCCTCATGTTATTGGGAGTGAAACATCTAACTGGGCATGAAAAGTGTGATATAAAAGCAGGAGAAGTATGTCGTTGCTGTAGAGGCCTTTAATTTCAAGGGAAATTATTTTTAAGTCTTTTAGTTTTATATAGCACATAAAAATTCACCTTTACAACATTTTTGTAACCAACAAAGCATATGATTTGTTACAGAAAATCTCTATAACAATCTCTACAGTTCCAAAAACCATAGGAAAAAATATCCATAATCCCATCTCCCAGAAATAACCATTACCAGATTATGTTTTCTTCATGTGTCTTCATACACACACACACACACGCTCTCTCACACATATGTAATTATACACACTCCCCCTCCTCATATTTTTACTCTCTGGTATAATTTAAAGGTATTTTAGAAATACATGTGATCACCCATTTAGCTATCATATATGGTTCTAAAGTTATACATAAAATAAAATTTATATATTTAATAGTTCTGATTAACTTGCTTCATAATTTCAGATACAAAATTCTAATTTTGAGATGTAACATAATCTGCTCTAAAACACAGTAAAATAATACTATCTACTGTATTTCCTTTAATAAATACAATAGTGTCTACATATTTAATTACCCAACACAATCCTAAGACTACTTTAATTGGTCAATTGAAAAAAAAAAGATAAAATATAAATGACGCTAAAAGCTCATTCATGTTAAAAGCTAATTCCAAATACATTAGGAAATGCGTGTTTATTTTACTTCATTCTCAGAAATGGTTTATAATTATTAAAATATTTTTTAAATTAGTGGGTGGGTAAATTGAGTACTTTATTCCAAAATTGAACTTCTTGTTCATTCTTCAGATCGATAAATCTCCCTTTTTCAACCATCGCACTGCTTTTCCAACACAAGTATGGGGAAGGAAAAGACGAGAAGGGAGGGCAAACAGATGCTGTTTCAAACTTGCATTATGCCACTTTCTGCATCAAAGTACATTTCCTGGCATGCATATCATCTAGCGAGTGGGATATAAGTTTGTCCAGAGCAGAGTACGGGGGTTGGTCCCTCATCTGCACAAAGTGCATTACTTATAGACAAATATATAGCTCACTTCAAAGGGCTCATTTTAGTATTGCACACGGTTCTCCAAGAGCATTTCTGTAATTACCTTATTTGATACATGCAAAGATCCTGCAGGGTACTATTTCATAAATAAAATCACCCTGGATTAGGTTAAGTGACTTGTCCCTGGTTTAATGTATAAGGTAAGTGGTGACACCAGGACTCACGTGCAGGTGTTCTAGCTCTAAACCTCGTGCTTTTTCAACCACATCACACTACTGCAATCAACAGGGTACTTAGAATCAGAACTAAAAACAATTACTCATCAATTCATGAAATGCAGGTGTCTTTTTCAGCCCACGCTGACACAGGAAAAGCAATTTGATCACTTTTGGTTTAATAGACACTCTGCTGCTGAACTGTGGGAGGAGGACAGGGGTAGGAGATTTCCTCCCCTTGTGTTTTAAGCTTTAGCTCTTATTTCCGTTTTTCCAGTTTTAGTCTATTAATTGTCAAAATGCTATCCCATGGTAGAAATGCATTCCTCTTAATGAATTGTTTTGATCTCCTAATGAGGATAATAATTAATAAATATATACATGTTACTCAAAATTAAAATTCTTTTTATATTTCTACTCATGTTTTAGTAATGGCCAGAGAGATGTAATATTACCCTCGCTTAAAGATATGTAGCTCCTTTACAGGATTCGAACTTGTCTCAACAGACATCTGATTATTTAAAGGTGAATTATTTCTACTTCCAATATTATTTGAATGTTACCCTTAACACTCCCTCTCTCTGTCCTAACAGTAAAAATTTATTTATTGAGCTTCTATTCTGTGCTGGGCACTGGGTGTATAGCATAAAATTGACATATTTGCTTATGAAGACAACAGACCAGATGAAGAAACAGGTAAAGCAAATACAAATGAATATATAAACAGTAAGATCTACTATGAAGACAAAAAATGATGTTATGAGTACATAGATACTTGATTTAGTTTGAAAGGTCAAGAAAGAAGTCTTTCTTGAAGTAACACTTCATGTGATAGCAGAAAGAATGTCATCACCAGGTGAAGAGTGGGGTTGAGCTGACGTAGGTGAAACATTCCTTATGTGGGAGGTTATTACGCTGGAAGAAGGAAAAGGCAGCGCGTGTGGTTAGTGTAAGGGAATGGGGGAAGAGTGGCAGTGAGGAATTCGGGGACATAGACTAGCCAGGACACTCAGAGCTGAGGGCCATGTTAAAGATCCTAGACTTTATTTCAGGTAAATTTAAGATATTGAAAAGGTTTAAGCGCAGAGTTGACATGTCTTTGGTCAAATTAAACCATTACCAACACTGGTTGGGGACACAGAGTCTTTATTTAGGGCTCTAGCTCTAAATAAAGCAGCTAAGTAACATGGGGCTACTCAAGTGTCTTTTGTCCTTTCTGTCAACTGTGGGAGAAAAAGGGAGGGTTATCTCAAATCTTCCTGAGCTATAACATTCGAAGATGCCAGTGAACATCAAGTGCTAAGGGTTTAATGCTAAATATTTAGATTCCTCAAGATTTATCTATAACATGATGTCTATTTATGTAACTATGAAATTCCTGATGATCAAACCATAATAGGACATGCACTATACATTCAACATTTTTCATGATAAATGAAAGCATTGTTGGGTAACAAGCTAGAGTTGGAGGGTATTTTCAGTGCCATTAATCTTCTTCTTTACATCTAATTGCCTGCTTAGAACAACGCTTTTTCTTTTCCTACAGTAATACTGCTAACTTACACCTGTATGGCACTTTAGTTTCAAAGCCTATTAGTTCTTCGACCAGGCTTTTATTTTCCATTTTCTCTTTATAGTGTCTGGCATACTTTCTTATGTAAGTAAGAGTTGTTTTTGTTTGAAAGACAAATAGTAACTACCAGTCAGAAAAGTCATTGAAAAGGAAATGTACTACAAGGAAAGGGAAGGGAAGGGAAGGGAAGGGGAAGGGAGGGAAGGGCTGGTTCTTTTGCCTTTCCTTGCTTTCTTTCGTTCTTTCCTTTGTTCTTTCTTCCTTCCTTCCTTCTCCTTACTTCTTCCGTCCCTTCCTCCTTCCTTCCCTTCCCTTCCCTTCCCTTCCCTCCCTCTCCCTCCCTCCCTCCCTCCTCTCCCCTCCTCCCTCCCTCCCTCCCTCCCCCTCCCTCCCCCCCTCCCCCCCCCCCCCCCTCCCCTCCCCTCCCCTCCCCATCCCTCCCCTAAGAAAGAAAGACCCCAAAAAAAGAAAAGAAAAGAAAAGAAAGCAAGCCTTCTAGAATATAGCCATGCTGTGTCATAGTCCAGTCTGAGACTTTGAGTGGTTCCCCACTGCTCATTCCCAGTGTACACTCCACAACCTAGAATCCACTTATTCTTACAGGTTACTCACCTCAACTCCATCAGTCTTCTCTTAACCTCCACACACACATGACTCCCAAGTATGGTATGAAATGCCATATCCCTAATGCTTTTGTTCTAGCTGTCCTTTTAGTGTGTGGTATGTCCATTCTTCCCTCCTATGAAAGTCAGATACTTTCAACATGGAAACAGTATATGCTGACAAAGTTTGTGCCATGAGGTGATTCAATATACCCTCACTTGCTGTATTTGAATGATTAATTCTTGTCTATATAGAAAAATCAACTACCACTGAATCAATTCTAAATATGACAGCGAGGATGGGCACTGACATCTTGTGGAAGTACACTTATAAAAAATCATCTAGATAGTCTAGAATATAATTAGTAATTTTAATACCATTAAAATGACGATGGGACACTCCACTTGTGGCTCTCTAAATTAGTATCTACGTATACTCAGTAGTCCAAAGAACCAGTGTGACAAATCGTACTCAATACAATTTATTTATATTGTAGCAAAAATAAATTCTGAAAGCTTCTTTTACAAGATCCATGTACCCCTGTTGATTGGAATAGTTTCCTCTCAAATAGCAAGGTGCCATTACCGCAAAGTAAGAACTCTGAAATGAGCCACTACAGTGAGAAGGCTTTTACCTAAAAGGCAATCCATTCTTAAGCTGCCAATATGAACAAAAATAAGCCTAGTCGACCCAGTAGATTTGGTTCGGGTGCAGGAAAAAAAATCTGTTTCCCTCTAATTGTAATCAAACTCTGTTCTTATGTACCTATGGCACATCACCATTTTCTACTTTTCCTCTATTCTAGACTTGATTTTAATATTTCTGCTATGTGATGCTTAAATAAGAGCAGTTTTATTTCTGGACACGAGTTATAAAAACAATGAAATGTCTTTATAGTAGCTTCCAATTAAGCATGTGGATTGAGTTTGTGCAAGTTTTTATATAAATGTGATATTTAAAGAATGTTGTCCTCATTTTTAGATGTAGTAATAAGAAATTGTACTTCTTTTCCAATTACTTGTAATGGCCACCCAGGTCACCTTTCAAATGCTTTTGATCTCAGTTCTGTAGCTCGAAGAATAAAATTACATTTCCCTTTGAAGTATAGTTTCCTACTCCTAATTTTTCTATTCATAGCAAAGTTCAAGTAAAAATTTTAAATTACACAGTATCTAAGAAAACAAAGCTATTGGGCTACATTTAGGAAATGAAGATGAGTTCAGACAACAGAATTTGGTTACCTTGATATCTAAAACTTGCAATATTCAATTAATAATTCAAATGGTGAGTATAAGAATTCAATTTACTGTTATTTAGATAACGATAGTTATCATTTTTAAAGTTAATAGGTATATTCTAGAAAAGATAGCTAGAATTTTTTTATTCTAAACTCCACTTGCTCACCAAATCCTGATTAGGAAATATATTTCACACATATAATACAGACCCAATGGGACAGCGGTTGTCCCAGGGATGTGCCCTCCTTCCTTCTAACAACCTTCTTCGTGGTCTCTCATGCCCTGAAAATTGGGACAGGAAGTCACTGTCAGAGGGACAACAGCCATCGTGGGAACACTAGCCTCATTTCCCATTTCAAAGAGACAGCAGTGGGAAAACTGATCCCTCCTTTGGAAGGAAATATACTTGCTCCACACAGACTTGAAATGTTCATTAATCTCAATCCTCAAATAAAAATGGCAGAACTCCAACCCACGTTCATCATAATAGTTTTTTTAGAACGTTCATTTGCTAGATTATTTTAGAAAATGTTTAGAATCATTCCTCTTAATAATACATTATTTTAAAAACTCTAACGAACCAATGTGAAAAGCTGCTGCTCTGCCAGGGGCAGCCCTTCTGCTTGGGACAGAAAAAGAGGGCCTCTGGTAGTTGGAAATTCTTCTATGATTCTTCTCATTTTTCATTTATTTACTAACACTTTAATAACTACTTATCCTGTTCACTGACTTTCGGGAAAGGAAAGTGTTCATAAAATAAAAATGTGCAATCCCTATGCCCCACCCTGAAAACATATTAACTGAGTGAGACAAAGAACCAGATTTGTTCTCTGAAGACCCAAACTGGAACCTCTGTCATTCCTGCCTGTACTATGAAGAAGGTGGATTAATGTTTGCTGGGCCTCAGTTTCTCATCTTAAAATTGAGAAAATACT
Source organism: Rousettus aegyptiacus (assembly GCF_014176215.1). Taxonomy (NCBI): domain Eukaryota; kingdom Metazoa; phylum Chordata; class Mammalia; order Chiroptera; family Pteropodidae; genus Rousettus; species Rousettus aegyptiacus. Next base: position 24,283,595 of record NW_023416295.1, read on the forward strand.
AATTTATTTTACATAAGGATTACATGAAATCAGATCAGAAATAAATAATATCCTAGCATATAATAACTGTTCAGTAAATGTGGTTGACTAGGAATGGGTAAAAAATGTTCTATAACAGTCTTTCTGCTTTTAACATCTCCATTCCTTACAAACTGCTGCTATAACATATAACCCAAGTCTGATCAGCTTTCCTGATTCATTAAAAAATGTCTCTGATAAACAAAAGAATTACATATTCACAGTTAGGTTTCAGGACAAGATCAGTCAGAAGTTTGTCTTCCAAGTGATGGCCAAATATTAACGAATTACATAATTTGGTGTACGATACTGTAAATAATTGGGAAGGAAAGGCAGCCAAGGGTTGGAGAAGTCAAGGATGGTTTTGTGCAGAATGTGGGAATGCACAGACCCTCTTACGAAAGGTTAAAACAGATATTCTGTGAGGAAGTTAACCTGTGGGTCTAGATTTCTGAAGTTTTTTATTTCATAAAAATTTCTTATTTGACTCTGCAGTCAACAAAAAGCCAACAGCATTTGAGGCAAGTGATTAGCTAATAATACTAGCCTCATCAGAGTTAATTTGATCATAAGATGCTAACGGTATTGAATAGAAGAAGAAAAGTCCAAGATCAATATGCTTGAATTAGAATTAAAAAATAAAAAGAAATCAGGAGGTAAAGATATTTTGGAGACAAAGCAGAAAAATGACATCTCTAAATAGAAATATCTTCTTGGCAAGCCAGGGGCACAGAACAGGCACTTAAGTGAAAGCAGATACTGGTGTGACACTAATCAGGACAGACGAAAGTGAAGTCTTGAGACACAAACAACTCCCTGGATTACAGAATAAAATATAGCTCTCAACTCTAGCTGTACATCAGAATCACTTATGGAGCTTTTAAAATGTGTCCATGCTTGGGGCCTCACTCCAGAGGTTGTGATCATAGCCAGGGTTAAAAATCACCAGAGCAGAGAAAGAACAGAGGGCAAAAACTGAGCCTCAGGGAACTCCCAAGGCAAGGTTGGAAAAGGAGATTGAAAATGAATCAAATTTCATAGACGGAGAAGGAAAGCCAGGAAAATGAAATATGGCAGAATCCAGGGAAAAAGTAAATTTCCAGAAAGAATGGAGGCAAAAACAGTAACAAATGATGTTTAGTGGTCAGTGGTGATGCATCTAAAACAATGCCCGGCCCGAAGTAGGTGTTCAATAGATCTGTATTAAAAGGATGGGTGCTAAGAAAACGGTCTCCTCCCCGTGGGGTTCAGATGCACTAAGTTTAGGAATTCTACACCAGACCAGCATCATTCCAGGGCAAAAGGTCTTCACAGGGTTGAACTGGATTGATTAGGCTAAGCTTGGGGTTACGACCTCCCACTGTCTTGACTCTACTTTAAATATGATCAAAAAATGACCCTCTGGCAAAGAAGAATATTTAACAGCTTTCAAAGTGAGAAAAGATTCAATCATTCATTCATTCATTCAGCCCACCAGCCAGCCAGCCAGCCAGTCACTCAGATATTTATACTTTTATTCTTCAACAGCCATTTACTCCAGGGAATGAAGATAGCACTTCAAAACTTAATCTTCAAGCCACATGATTTGCATTCATTTGCATATAATTTTAATCTATTTCAAACTGTAGTAAAGCACATTTAACATGCATTTTTGAAATACTTGGAATTCCTTTTGACAGATTTTCAAGCAAAAGCATATTTTTATTGTGATTAGATTATTTTTTGCTTAATATCTACCACTGTTCTTCCACATGTCTCTACTTCACTAGAATTTGGTTTTGTTATTCTAAAAATGTTGGGTTAATGAGTACTTTTAAAATTATCACATTAATGTTCTTAATGCAAATTTTAGCTTTGAAGTCATTCATTAACAAAAGAGAAGGCCAGATCTCTAACTAAGCATGAGCTATCTTCTGACTTCTATTAACTATCACTGTCATTTTTACAAAAGTCTTAAAGGAAACCAATTAAATTAATATTTCCATGAAATACACGAATAGATCCTCACCTCTGTCACCAGATTTTCTCTCTATATAAAAAGTTCCCTCTGTATTGCAATTTCATGCATTTCTACCACTGTATGGATTTATAAAACCTGTAAATAAATAAGGCATGATGTAGCCAGTGCAGAATTTCTAACATTAGTTCAGTACACAATATTTCATCAACTATAAATATGCATCATTGCTTAATTCGAATTTTACACAAATAATGACTCATACTTTTTTAGTTCTTTTATATCCACATGAAATCAATCATTAGAAAATTCAATGAGCCTCACATTATGGGACAACAACCAAAGGTATGAGAATAGAACTTTCAAGAAAACAACATCAAAATGATAGACATCTTAATTTTTATGTAAAGATATTTTTCTCACATAGTATCTGTAGAAGGTTGAGAAATAAAGAAAAATCTATTTCTAAGGGAAAAATACTATTTATCAAATTTTTAACATTTTAATATCACAGCTATAACAGGTAACCCTTTACAAAAAACATCTGAATATATTCTATATGTAAATTGCTGAAGTAGTCCATAGGTATATAAAGATAAGATTCAACTTTTGCTCACAGGAGCTCACAGGCCAATGGATGGAATTCATTCATTGAATAGAATGGAATTAAAACCTGGTTTACTCTAATTTGACAGCTTGGAATCTCTGCCTCTACCAACTGCTGGAGAGGAACAGGGGCTGCAGTAGGAGCCATACTAAATCAATAGTTCACATGGATTATTAAGTCCCAAAGAAGATCAATGCTTCCACTCCATAACAAGAGCATGAAACACTAGTTATGAAGGTACAACAATTTCAGCCCAGAGGTCTAATACATGTCAGGAGCAGTGAGGGTCAGATTCTTTTACTCCCCACCTGAGTAATATATTTCAAGGCTACATTCAGTTATGAAATGTAATTTCAGAGGCTCCTCTCCTCTTCTCCTCAAAATTAAATTTCCCGCTTAGCTTGAGATGCCTGGAATTTCTTTAAAAGTAGCAAAAATACTAACATTGAAGTCATTTTAGTATTAATTAATGGGAGTGGGTTTAAGGAAGTTAACTCTATAGCTTGACTGTGCAGCCAATCTCATGCTAAAGTACACAAGATGTTGTGAAAGAAGAAAATGATTCGATGACAACAAAAAATAAAAAAAACTAGGTTGAGCAAGAATCAAGAATGCATGAGAATGGCAGCCACCAACTACCACATTCCTGAGAGCAGCATTCAATATCCTCATCTGGATGAGGATGAGATGGAGTCAGGGCCTTTCTCAAGTGTATGGCTAAAGTTCATACCAGCTTCAGCAGATAACTGTCAGAACTTCAGCTACACTTGATACTTGACTCACACATGGTTGCCACTCCCCAACTCCAGATTCTCAGATAAAAATAAAGTTTTCCCACTTGGCTCTCACCAGAAATTCTGGGACCACCCACATAACAAAAGAGCCAGCAAAGCTGTGTTCTAGTCACATTAATGACTGACAAAGCTCCTATGCAAAAAGTCAGCCATGCCAAAACCACACCCCTAATGCATAACTATGTGACCTGCAAACACTGCAAGCACAGTTCTTATTTGTCTCAGGCAGCAGACTGTCAACAGAACTGCTCCAAGGTAAGCCAAATTTGTCCCTTTCTTCCATCATCACAACCTCCAGAGGGCCACACCTTCTTCTAGAATTGCTGAATTGACCTAGAGTAATCTATAGCTAATGTGCTACTCAGTGGCCCCCAGTTCCTTCAGATGATGAATAAGAAAGCTTGAGAGCAAACTGATTCCTTTTCATGTTCAAGAGACGGACTATACGAACAGAAAATGGCTAGACCATGTATGACAATACGACTCTGACCCACAAACTCTGCAGCTATCGCCCCAGAACGGTCAAGACTTGGACAGTGATTACCAGCCTCTGTATTTTTTTTGCTCCTGTTTCCAATTCAGTACCAACCAGAGAAGACCAAATATGCTTCTGAACCAATCAAATCAAATGTCTCATTCCTGCTGCGCTCACCTCCAGCTTCACTATGCCAATAACCTCCAGTCACAGTATATAGAGAACTTTTCCCACCAGAAAGCTTTCCCACTTCCCTGCCTGCCTTGGATTCTCTGCCAGATAAAAGTCATGATGGCTGACTCTTGCTATAGCAAGCTCTGAATAAACACCCTCTGTTCCCATTTGGGTGGTCTTCGTTTATTCCCACATGCTCAAAAGCTGAATGCTGGAATGTTATTGCCTCAGCTTCAGAAGCCTTGGATTTAGAAACTAAAAAAGTAATAAAATTGCATAATTTCAAAGCAAAAGGGAAATGAGAACTAGGAAAAGTAGAAACTGGCATGTCCAGATTCTAGAGGAGTCATTACCATTAAGGAAAAGCTGAGCTTTCTCTGGTCTCATTTTAATCATTTGTAAAATGAGGTGGGAGGAACATCAAATGATGATAAGGCTCTTATAGTTCTGATTTTCTGAATGTGCCAGTGAGGAAGTCTATGATTCACTCAAATAAGGACAATTCAAGAAGAGTTTAATATAAGGGCTATGCACCAAGGTATGAGCAAATGTAGGGAAACCCAAGGTAACAGGCAGTACTCCAGGGCAGAGCAATGCCTAGGCTATCGGCATGCCTAAGCATGAAGAAGCAAGAGGAAAGAGTTCTCAGAACCAGGAAGAAAGTGTTGGGGAAAGAGCGACCCTAATCTGAGAGTGATGTGTGCTAGGTTGACACAGCCAGCCTGAGGAAATCCCTGCAGAAGGGAGCAAAGAAAAAAAAAAAAATAGCTCAACTTTACTCTCTACCTCTCTTCCACCTCTTTCTGAGGCTCTCCATTAGCTAGATGCAAGGCAGAGCTGGATGACAAGACATCTAGACAAGTTGGTCTTCCTGTTCAAAGAGAAGAGTGGTAAAGGATGGAGAGTGGGTAAGGAAAGAAATCTGACAAATTGGAATGCCTTGGAATTGTACACTGTTTGAGCTCACAGTGCTTTCATTTAGAGCTCAGATCTGTAGACATCTTTTTATCATCAGAATCCACATCCCTAACTTCTTTCCACCCCTTTATCTTCTTCATTTTCATTATTTCTCCTTTTTACTCCTTGTTATCCCCACTGTAATTTTATATTTTCTCCCTGACATTAATAAGGAAATAACTATCTGTAAAAATATGAAGAATACAAATTCTCAGTAAGCATCCACAGCTTCTCGATAAGCAATATCTCCTGGCTTGTGCTGTTGTTTGTTTTCCTGTTATTAATTATAATGATGTGTGTATTTACTAGACTGTAAGGTCCATGAAGGCAAAATTGTTCTCTCTTATCTTTCTAGCTACCGTGGCCTGTGTTAATATAAATGATAATCACACATTTTTTGAATAAACAGTAATTGACATTCCACAATAATTCCTAAGCATTTCACCATAATACATATCCTTTCTTTGTTCTTACTCTTCACAGACACCAGAAATCTTTATACTGATAATTGGTCAGATGAAGTATGAGCACAAGATGACCAACTGTCCTATAACAAATCTGCAAAAAGGACACACCGTTATGAAGCAGAGAACAAAAGTAAAGATAAAACTACAGGAAAAGCTGGTTGTAGGAAAATAGAAACAACATGAAATGAGTCCGAAACTTTAAAATCTGGTAACTTCCATTCCTTCAGAGGAAGATGAGGATTACAAAGCAATGTTGAAAGAGAGTGGATAGAGCTAAAGGGGAGAGTTTATCAATGTGTGGCTAATTAATACTTTTGCCTTAAAAATGAAGAAAGTTAGCACTTGTAGAGGCTATTTCAAATGGTGGCTCCATTATGGCAGAATGCTTCTCTAAAAGACAACCCAAGTGCTTAAATATTTTGTTCTCAATCAAGGAAGTTAGCAGGAAAAAATATGTTCCACATTACACAGCATGAGACAAGTTTTAATGAGCTAAATCTGTTTTCCTCATTTCTTCTCAGTATTTACTCAGTGCCATCAATGAAAAAGGGTCGGGGGTATTGCATTCAACCCAAAATAACTGAGAACAAGTTGTGCAACCACTTAAGAGAGATGTTTATTAGATAGATAGATAGATAGATATAAAAATCTAATAAAATAAATTTATTATTTATTATTATATTTTTAATTTATTATATATTTATTATTAAATTTGAATTTTAAAGTCCATTTGTAGACTGCTTATATTTTATTTCACCTAAAACTCGTTAACTGCTAAAATAAGCTGAAATGTTTAAATACTTTAAAAAAATTAGAATAGATTTAGATTTACAAACACATTGTAAAGATCAGACAGAGAGTTCCCATATGCCTTATACCCAATTTCCCCTGTTATTAACATTTTGCATTAGTATAGTACATTTGTCACAATTAATGGACCAATGTGACATAGTATTAACTGAAGTGCATACTCTATTCCTATTTCCTTAGCTTTCGCCTAATGTCTTATTTCTGTTCCAGGATCCCATCCAGGATTATAGTTAGTTTTCACGTTTCCCTAGGCTCTTCTTGGCTACGGCAGTTTCTCAGACTTTATTTTTGATGATCTTGACAGCTTTGAGGAGTACTGGTCAGGTGTTTTACAGAATGCCCCTTATTTTGGATTCATCTGAAGTATTTCTTATGATTAGACTGGGTTTATAACTTTTGGGAAAGAAGACTACAGAGGTAAAGTGACATTCTGATCACATCATATGTGGGGTATGCACTACCAACATGACTTGCCACTGCTGATCCTGACCACCTGACTAAGGTAGTGTTTGTCAGTTTGCTTCGCTGTATGTTTACTCTTTTTTTCCCCATTTAGAAGGAAGTCACTATGCATAGCTCACATGAAGAAGGAAAGACTTCTTAAGTTTCATCTCCTTGGCAAAATAGCTATATTAAATGAGTTGGAATTCTGCATAGGTGATTGTGCTTCTATTCATTTATTGATTGATTCGCTAATTCATTTATATCAGTATAGATTCATAGATATTTATTTTTTACTGTGAGTTATATTTCCAAAACACATTTTTATTTTGTTGTTCAAATTGTTCCACCTTTGGCCTTTGGGAGTCTCATTCCGCCCCAGTGTCCATTTGACATACTCATCATTATGGGATTTTTCGAGCACTGCAAATACTTTACTTTCTTTCTGGCACTACAAGATGCTCCAGGCTCTTTTTTATATTAGCAGTTCCAGGCTTAAAATCAGTCATTTTTCTAAGAACCTGTGCTTCCTTTTATTTGAATATGATATTAGAAACCAAAATTTGGGTGTTAGGAGTGCCTGTCACTACAGGTATGTTGCTCTGGGCACTCTCAGCTTCCACAGTAAGGAAATATGTATTTGTGTGTATAAATACTATCTGTCTGTATCTATATTAAGCTAAATATGGATTCATACAAATGTCTCCAACTCTAACTTGTTACCACAAGGATCATTCTAGCCAATCCTCTTGCTTATCTATAACTTCTCACTCTAGCTTATTTAAATTTAACAAGTCCTAAAATGCAATTATGCATATTCTCCCATGAAAACAGCAAGATTTTTAAATAAAAGAGTGATCTTCCAATTGATAGTTCAATCTACATATATAAAACATAGGTTCTGATATATCAGGATATTAATAGCAAGTAATACTACTAAAGAATCCTTTCCTCATTATGAATCCTACCTAGTCTAAGTTAGCACAAATAAGGGTCTTAGCTGAGGCTGAAATGTTCAACCTTAATTTAATATTTCTCTTGGGGCAAGTTATAATTGGATGTCACACCTATTAATTCAACTTCATTCTGGTAATTATTTAATAATTTTCCTCATATTTCTTTTTACAGCTGCATTTAGAATAGCATTAACATATGCAATGATAACACTTTGAGATATATGAACTACTTAAAATTGTAATTATTGTATGAACATCCCATAGGAATCATTGAAACTACATGAGCATTTTATTCAGATAAATATAAAAACAATACTTAACTGTATTCTAGATATCTACAAAGCTCAATGTTTCTATAAACCTTATTTAAAAAATAACATAGTTCACATTTAAAAATTTTCTTATATCTTGTAAATGAGAAATCAGTGTGAATAATTAATATCTACTTTCATTTGTACTCATAAACTGATTAAACCAAAATTTTCACTTACTTCTAAGAGAACTGATAATTATAGGTAAAAGAAACATAATGCTCCCAAGGTCACGCATTTCTTAAATGAAAGTCAGACCATAAATGCCATTTCTTTTACTCCATGCTCTCTTACTGTAGAAAAACTACTGGTTTATGCTTGCTACTGTACTTTTTGGATTCGTAATCACTTGAAAGCCTTTGCCAAATAAGTCATTCCACAATCTATCCATGAGGCTGATAAATGTTTAAGCAGATGCATACCTGTCTGGTGAAATTATTCTCAGCAGTAAGCAGCTTGTGCTATTAGTATATACCTGCACTGATCGATAAAAAGAGATAGCTTTGGAGTATACCTTGATAAGCCGATTTCACCCTTAAAAAAAAAAAATACTCCAAGTAGACTTTTGCTTCAGCCAAGATTAAGTAATAGGGACTAGATATTTAATCTGCTACCTGAAACAATTAAAATAAAAACAGACAAAATATAGGGGAGAAAAAAAACAATTTTCAAGTTACTCATCAGGCAACAAGGGATACTTGAGACACAAGAAACAAACATGGTAAACCCACAATTGCTTCAATTTACAACCCTGAGAGACTTTTCAGGCTACAGATCAGGGAGATGGTGCAATGTGAAACCCAGGAGAGTTCCTGTGTTCCGGAGATGGGGCTGAGAGTCTGAGGAGTCCGAGACAGGCAGAGTTCATAGGAAAAAGGAGGGAGCTGCACTAACAAATGACTCCAGAGATCTGCAGAAGATCCCCCTCAAATATTCATCTGAGTATTGATCAACACATGTCTATTAGTAAATGACCTGAAAGTGTTAGATATAACAGTGCCAGCTGACACGCAAAGTCAAGAATAGTGCTTCCCCCAGCAGGCAGACTGAAACATTTCATAATTCACAGAGAACTGGGCAGAGTACACAGAAAGTTCAAGGCTCGGTAGTGAGGAAGTTAGACCTAGACTACCCAATGCTCTATTCCCGCCTTGCATTTTTTTAAATCTATAAGAAAACTACTTAATTTTGTTCCAGTTTTGTTGAGAAATAATTGACATACACCATTGTATAAGATTAAGGTAGACAGCTAAGTGGTCTGATTTACGCATATTGTGAAATAAAATAATTACCAAAAATAGGTTAACAACCATCTTCCTACATAGATATCAAAGAGAAAAGAAAAAAAAGTTCTCCTTGTGATAATAACTCTTAGGATTTACTCTCTTAACAATTTCCTACATATCATACACAATGTTAACTGTAGTCACCATGCCACCTTACCATGTACCTTACTTTCCTCTTATTTCATAGCTGATAGTTTATACCTTTTGACCACCGTCCTCCAATTCCTCCTTTCTTCAACTCTGCCTCTGGCAACCACAAATCCAATAGCTTTTCCTATGGAGTTTTGTTTTGTTTTCTTATTAGATTCCACATATAAGTGAGATTATACAGTATTTGTCTTTTCCTAACTTATTTTGCTTAGCATAATGTCTTCAAGGTATCCATGTTGTTCCAAATAGGATTTCCTCATTTTTTATGGCTGAATAATATTCGTGTGTATGTGTTTGAGTCTGTGTGTGTGAGAGAATCTGTGTGTGTCACAACTTCTTTACCCATTCGTCCATCAACAAACACTTAGACTATTTCCAGGTACTGGCTATTGTAAATAATGCTGCTATGAACATGCAGATGCAGATATCTTCTTGAGTTAGTGTTTTTGTTTCCTTTGAATACATTCCCAAATGGAATTTATTGCTGGAGCATATGGTAGTTCTATTTTTTCTTTTTTGAGGAATTTCATAACGTTTTCCATAGTAGCTATACAATCTACAGTACCACCAACAGTGCACAAGGGTTCCCTTTTCTCCACATCTATGTCAGCATTTGTTCTCTCTCGTCTTTTTGATGATGGTCATTATAACAGGCATGAGGCAAAATCTCATTGTGACTTTAATTTGCATTTTCCTAATGACTAGTGATGTTGAGCATCTTTTCATGTACCTTTGGCCATCTATGTATCTTCTTTAGAAAAATGTTTATTTGGGTCCTTTGCCCATTTGATTGGATTATTTGGGGGTTTTGCTATTGAGTTATATGAGTTCTATATATAAATATATTCATATAAAGACATATTTATACATATACATCATTAGAAAGTATTTTGAATTGAGTGAAAATTAAAACAAAGCATATCAAAATGTACAGGATGTTGCTAAAGCAGTACTTGGGGAAAGTTAAGACCACTAAATAAATGTGTACATTAGAAAAAAGCAAAGGCCTCAAAAAACGATGACCTCAGTTTCAAACTTAAGTAATGAGGGAAAAATTAATTGTAAATTAAGTATGAAAATGGAAATAATATAGAGTAAAAATAGATTAAATAAAAAGAAAAAATAAGAGAAAATTAATTAAATGAACAGTTCTTTGAGATATATATATTACACACACACACACACACACACACACAAACAAACATATTAAAAAAGGATAAACCTCTTGCCAAACTAATTATGAATAAAAAAGAGAAGAGACAAATTAAGACAGAAATTACCAATAAGAGGAATGACATAGGTATTATTATACCAAGGTCTACAGATAAAACAAAGATAGTAAGGGACTATTATAAAAAATTTAATGCCAATAAATTAAATGACTTAAGTGCAAAACTTTTTTGAAAGATAAAATCTACAAAGCTCACTTAAGAACTAGATAACCTGAATAATCTCATATCTAGTAAATAAATTGAATTTTTATTTTCTAACATTCTCATAAAGACAACTCCACACCGAAACAATTAAAGGAGAAATAATATTAATTCTACATCAAGTCTACCAAGAAATTAAGAGGACAGAATACTTCACAACTTATTTTATGAGGCCAGCATTATCCTGACAATCATATAGAAACATTACAGAGACATTACAGGGACAGAAGCAAAAATTCTGAACAAAATTTTAGCAAATCAAATAATATGTTTAAAAATACAGCATGATTAAGTGGAACTCATCATATTTCTACATTTGTATTTGAGGATGCTTTAACGTTTGAAAATTAATATAAATCACCATACTAACAAAATAAAAACAACAGAACCATCCTAATAAAAGCAAAAAAAGCATTTGACACATGCAGCATCCATTCCTGCTCTTAAAAATAACAAAACCAAAGAAAACCAAAACACTTCTCAGCAAATGAGAAATAGAAGACAATTTCTTCAATCAGAAAAAGAACATCTATGAAAAAGCCTGAAGTCAATATTTTTACTTAATAATAAAAGAATGAATACTTTACCCTAAAATCGGAAATATTCATTCTCACCACTTCTCTTCAACATTAAACTGTAGATTCTAGCTAGCAGAATAAGGCAAGCAAAAGAAATAAAAGTTATTCAAGAGCAGAAAGGAAAAAATACAACTCACAGACAACAAAACAATCTATAAAATCCAATAGAAAACAATACACATACAACTAATCAGTGAGTTTATTAGCAAGGCTGCAGCAGACAAGATCAATATTAAATACTAATTGTATTTCTATATACTAGAAACAAAAATTAAAAATTAGAATTAAGTAATATGATTTACAGTTAACTAAAATACAAAAAAAAAAAAACGTAGGTATAAATCAAGTAAGAGATGTGAAAAATCACAAGCTATTTCTGAGGAAAATTAAGGAAAAATTAAATAAACAGGGAGAAATACCTTCCCCTGGGTTGGAAAACTAAACACTGTTAGGATGCAAATTCTCCCTAAAGTTGACCATGTATACAGCACAATCCCACCAAATTCCCAGAAGACTTTTGCAGAATTTGATAAGCTGATTTTATAAAAATGCAAAGGGCCTGGAATAGTTTAAATAGTTTTGAAAAAAGGGACAAAGTTAGAAGACTAACATCAATTTCAAGACTAACATTATTGGAAAGCTGCAGTAATCAGGACACTTTTGAGCTCAGAAATAAACCTACACATGTATGGACAGCAGATTTTCAAAAAGGAGCAAAGGCAATACAGTACAGAAAGGGTAGTCTTTTTAGAAAATGGTAATGAAACAACTGTATATCCATGTTCAAAAAAGTTAACTTGGACCTATGTCTCACCCATGGTAGAAAAGTTAACTCAACATGGATCACAGACCTGATTGTAAAACCTAAAACTATAAAACTTCTGGAAGAAAATATAGAAAAAAATTTCTGAAACCTGGAATTAGGCAAAGGATTTTTAGTTATGACACCAAAAGCATGACCCATGGAAGAATAAACTGATCAAATGAATTTCATGAAAATCAAAATTTCTATTCTTCCTGTATTTTTAAGAGAATGAAAAGATAAGCCATAGACTAAAGTATTATCAAATCATACATCAGATATAGACTTGTACCCAGAATATATACAGAAAAATCAAAACTCAGCGAGAAAACAATCAACCCAATTACATAAATGGGGAAAACTTTTGAACGGAATCTTCACTCAAGAAGATATATGAATGCCAAATAAATATAGGAAAAGATGTTTAACATCATTGGTAATATGAGAAATTATAACCTACACTTATTACAATGGCTAAAATTAAAAAGCTTAAACATACTAAATGTTGATGAAGATGAAGGGCAAAAAACAAAACAAAACAAAGAATAAAACAAAACCAAAGTTGCAGAACAAATGAAACTCAAATACAATACTGGTAGAATGTAAAATTGTACCACCACTTCTAGAACCAGTTTGTTATTTTAAATAGCCACTCTACTATTAGATATTCACCAAAGATAAATAAAAGTATATGTTAATTTACATACAAATGCTTACAGTAGTTTTATCTATAATAGTCAAAAATTAAAAATAACTCAAATACCCATCAACAGGGGAATAAACAAATTGTGATATATCCATATAAGGAATACTCTCAGTAATAAAAATAAGTGAAGTACTTTATGGAGACTTTGGTATCAATGAATCTCAAAATAATTGTACTGAGTAAAAGAAGCCAGACATGAAAGAGTATATGGTGCACGCTGCTATTTATATAAAAATCTAGAAAATGCAAATTTATAGTGATAGAATGCAGTTCATGGGTGAGCTAGTATGGTGTATGAGGGAAGGATTATAAAACAGCTTATGTAAACAATTGGAAAAATGGATATATTCATTACCTTGATTGTGGTGATAGTTTCATAGATATATATACGTCTGAAAAATGAAAATAAAAACCAATATCCAACAAAATAAATAATGCCAGGCTAAATCTCCCTAAAAGAGCCAATAAGGACCATAATAGAAATAGTACAAAAGGGGAAAGGACTAATATAAACATTAGTTTGTCAGGGAGATGAAAAGAGTTTGAGGCTGGAGAAAAACACCCCCACCTGCTAAAGCACTAAGGAGTAATAGCTCTGCTACAATCTCACTGCATGAGGATGTGTGAGGCTAGCAATCATTGTACTCAAGACTGTACTATGTTTTCATCTCTGATAGATTTACTATATGCTATATCAAAAGCTATTAATCTAAAGAACACTTTTAGTGTGTTATCAAAAAGAATATATTTTTTGAATTCTGATAAAATATACACACCATAAAATTTGCCATTTTAACCAATTCTTTATGTAAAGTTCTGTAACATTAATTTTGCACATACAATTAGGTACAGTGACAAAGATTAAAAAAAAACAAATTAAAAAAAAGAGAGAGAAAAAGAAAGGGCAACAGCATGCAGCAGAATTACAAGCTTTCAATTTAATGCATAAATAGAACAAAGGAAAAGGTAAAAGAAAAGCAATAAAGACAAAAGTACAAAAGAAATAAACATATTTAGAACCATATCGATTCATACAGAACAAAGTATAAAGAAAGAAACAGAAGTAAAATAATTAAAGCAATAGTTTTAATTATTAAAATTAATTTTATCAACTGTTGAAGAAAACAATAAAAGAAAAAGAATACGGCGGTTACCAACGGTAAATTTTGCGGTCTGGGGACAAACTAATTTTCTTTATTTGCTTAGATTCTAGAGACTAGACTTATCCCATCTCGCCTCACACCCCAATTTCAGTTGTCATTTCTAACAGTTCAATCCAGCCTATCAAGAAACTAGAAAGCTTCCTAAGACTATCTCACTCTGTAGCACTGATAGGTCCAATTGTACTGAGAACTTTAAGTGTCAACTTCTATTTCTGTCTCTTGCCCCAAACACTGTGGTGGGCCCTGTGAGATGTGAAATAAGGACTTCAAACATTATACAGGTTTCACAAACCAGTAGAGTATGATAAAATATGTAAATGAAGAATAAAATGGGCAATTTGCAATAAGTACTTCAAAATATTTTGTTGCAAGAACAGACACAAAAATTTCATTCCACCCCCAAAACCCTCCAGGGAAAATGAGGCCCAGGCAGTACTCCATGAATATAAATGCAAATCACAAACAGATTCATACAAGAGATAGCTCTGCAAAATGGGTATAGGAACAAGTGATTCACTCTTAAGTACTACAGAGGAGATAAAAATGGAAACCTCCTTCGGTGTAAATAAAACTAGTAAATAAGCACAAATACAAATAGAAATGTAAACCAATATGGAGTTTTTCTGAGTCAAAACATAATAAATTTCTTTTAGAACATATCAAAGATAATTTCAGTATCTTTGAATGTGCCAGTATCTCCCAAGAGAATTACATTAATTTTACAATGGCCTCCTTAGCCTTTTAAGTCACCTAAAGAAATGTGTTTTCAAATTGTAGAGAGCACTTCTCCTATCTCATTGGGCCAATGGCATTCTTCCAAAAAAACTCTCCTGTTGTAGAAACCCTGATATGGCAATAAATTTCATTTTAAAAAGTTCAGAAATTTAAGATGTCTCATATACTAATATGAAATATACTTATTTCACAAATAAGGGAAGTCAAATAAACTACCTAGAGCAGTGAAAGTGATGTCTGTTTATAAGTTAATACATCTTAATGTATTTGTCCAAGCTCTCTTCTTTGTATCCACATTTAATGTACTTTTCCAGTAAGTCAGTATTATTTACAGGTCTACTTTCCTGGTATAATGTTTATTTTAATAACTTTCTTTTATGAGAATAGCATAATACAATAACAAAACCATGCAAAATAAGACATATTTAGCTCCTCATTATGCAAGATGTTTTTTGAACTGATTAGATTTTCTTTCAGATAATAAACGTATTCATCAATGGAATATGAGTATTTCAGTAGTCTATTTAAATATAAAAGAGAACAGAATGTTACACCTTGATTCTTATAAAATTAACCATATTTTATTTGAAAAATTTCTCTCATATACTATAACTCTTTGTAAATTATTAAACAATTAATAATATGCAGAGCAGTTTATTTTCCTGTAAAAGCTTCAACCATTCTACAGTGTAATTTTTTTAATCTAATGAATAGTATAAAATGAATATGGTCAAGGAACAATGCAAATATATCTAAATATAGTCTGACCAGAGGCGTCTGGCTCTTCAAAATATAGGACCTGGATTTGCATACATGAGACCAGAAAATGGAAATCACCAAACCAACCATATTAACATGGTGACCACAAACACCAGCCAGGAATGGGATAGTATGAAAGATAACACACCAGCTAGGCTTCACAAGGACTTGTGTGACATGTAACGCAACACCTATCAACTGTGTTGGGGTGCTGCTTCCTTGGTTAGTCTCACTCTGCATTTCTGAATTCTGCCAATGAAAATAAAGGATCCTAATACCTTCTTATGTGCCAGGCATCCCAAATTCACATGAATCATGTATGCTGAGATATTCAGAGGAAGTGGCCGAGCGTCTCAGTCTTGAGGTGGTGAAATCCTTTTCTCTGATACATGTACTGGATGTTTGTGGCATTCTCCAGGTTGGATCCGGGTTCTTCTCACAGTAGTGATCTGAGGTGTTACTTATACTAGCCTTATTTGTGCAGTGCTATATTACTCCCTGTGATTAACCAGGTAATGGTATTTCTGAACATAACCACTCAATCACACCATGTGTTTCTGAACATAACAGGTCAATCATGTCATACCCCAAATCCCAGGATCACAGTGGTAGAGGAAGCAGAGAAGAGAATGGTGACTGGGAATGGCAATCAGGATTACAGATAACCAACAATACCTGCCAGCTTTCCACAGATTACATCACAAATATTACTACTACGTTTTCCATTAACAGCTTTTTGAACAAAAGTGTTTCTACTTTATGCCCTACCTTCTGTTAGAAGATTTGAAGTTGCTTATAAATAAGGACACAGATACAAAAGAGAGAGAAATCAAACATGTAAAGTGATTAGGAAACAAGTCTCAGTCACGCCTGTAAACACAGATTTATTAAATTTAACTTTCAATTCTTGGTTCCCAAGACAAAAAATGGAAAATTAATATGTTACATAGGGTTATAATCTTAGAAAAAGGAAATAAATGTGCTGTAAGGGAATTAATATACTCCTGTTAGTAAACTCTAAAAATAATTAATCACATTAGTTATAATATAATGGTACAAAATATAAAGTAGGAAAAATATCATTTATTTAACTGCTGCTTATAATTGTTCTCAGTAAGAATGAAAATATTAAAATACAGTTCTGGAAGTGCATTTCTGGGCAGGCTTAGCTAATAAGTTCTCTAATGACCTAATCATAGAGAAGGTTAGAACATCTCTGTAGAACGCCTCTCTTGGGAGAGAGCCTGGATCACTACAAAGCACTCTTTGTTGGTAACGGGGCAGAAACTCATATGTTCTGGAATCAGGTGGCAAGGCTGGCATCTCACTGTCAACTCTGACCAGTCTGCGGAGCTTTTTCTCTAGTGGAAGAAAAAAAAAAAATCCCTGCTCCTTTTATTATTTGCTAGCAAGTCCCAAACATTACTCTTCTCTGCCCAGTGGTCTCAGAAGTCCCTCCTGGGCACACTAAGGGAGCTCCCTTTGCTCGCTGAAGCTAATCTGTCAGTATCATGACTAACACTATTCTCCTGTTTGGAATGTAGGGAGACGCCTCCAAAATCACTATCTACCTATATAAAAACTGAAAGAGAAAGGGGCAGGGCTCAAGAAAATATTATTTTCATCCACCAAAGGTATGACTGGACTAATCAGAATGGAAGGGAACATCTTTTCCTTACCTAAACTTTGGCAAATACAAAATTTTAACTTAGTCATTTATCAATGATCATATTTTGAATATTTCTATTTTGTTCAAGACTAGTACTATCTATCTTGGGTTTTAGGCTTCTGAGGGACAATGACCAGCTATATTTCACTAACTTTATGTGGAAACAAGGATATCATCAAACCTAAGCATTTATTTAAATAGTTTATATTAATGATGGTGATAATATAATACAAATTATCTAGAAAAATTAAGCAGTGGCATTTTCAAAGACAAGGACCGTAATCAAAAAAATAAATCTCACATGTAACAGGACTTGGTGCCACAATGCATTTACACTGGTGAACGAAAACTGGCTCGTACCAACTCAGGGAACCGACGGTGAAACTTCAGGCATCTTGCGAGCCAGGTGTTAAACCATTATTGAATATGCAGTTGCATAAAATTACAATTAAATTAATTACATTAAAAAAGAAATAAAACCTCAGAACTCACCACTTCCTGAATATGATTACATTTTACTGTTACCTGTGCTTTTGAGGCTCTGTTCACCTGCTGTACGGTATAGTGGGACGATTGCATAATGGTGTGCTACTGCGCAATTTTTAGACTCTTCCACTTAGTAACATCACATTGGTAGGTTGGATTGTCCACATTGGGACTATTTTCATCATGGTAATTGCCCACCCCACTTCCTTCCGGCCCTGAGTGCAGGTAGATGACAGTTTACCAACACGCCGCTGCAGATGCTTAACCAAATGAGCTGCACGCCATGTTCATGCACCATGGTGCGAAGAACGCCATGTCACCTTTGTTAAAGTGAACCAATGCCGTATTTAAGGAAATAATTTTGCAATACTGTAATTCATTTTTCCTTGAAATAACAATACATTGCCTTGGTTTCATGGAATTTATGGAGAATTGAGTCTTAATATCAAAAACTGACTAAAACTATGAGAGTTCTGACCTTCAGAAAAGAATGGCAGTGCTGCTTTGAACATTACCAATGACACTTATGAAACCCCAATGTACTTTCCCTGCTTTTATCCAAGTCTATTAACCATCTGTAACTAGTCATTTTAGCTTCTTTTGAGCTCCCCTAGTTCCAAATAAATGCCATCACCTTTAAACACATCCATATTGAGATTATATAAATCCAGGGTAGTCTCAGAGTCACAGTAAAGTACCAGAAAAATAGTTCTAAATTATAACACTACATGCAAACATGAGCAATAGGAGTGTATTCAGTGATGGCAAAAAATGTAGTCCCAGAAAGTTATTTTGACATAAATGTAATGGTGAAAAGGAAAGAAGGGAGAGATTTAGACAAAAAAAAAAAAAAAAGTTCAATAATAAGTGAGAATATAAAAGGAAAACAGAACTTATTGGAAATACTTGAACTATACTCTCATTTAAAGAAGGAACTTATAGACTTACAATGCTAAAATTATATATGTATTTTATTAACACCAAAACAAAACCAAAATATGTTTATGATTAATTGAGGAGTCTGCTCATTTTTAGGAAAGTTAGGAATCTTTTACGAATCAAATGCAGTACAGAAGAACTGATAGGTAGTCCCCATGATGATGAAGGCAAAAGAACTAGAGAGTAGTCCTCTAAAACATGAATGAAATAGTCTGGCTAAACTAAAACTTTGTTTCCATCAAATATAGGGGGGTGGGGAACGTGGAGTATAGCAAACCTCAGATATTTTACAAACACAAGTCACTGTTAAAATTAGTCCATACTATTATTGAGAGCTTTTGATCACCATGGATCAATCAAAAACTGGTCTTCATTTTCCTTCCTTATTCATGCTCATGACAGTCAAGGGTGATTTAAAAAAAAAAAAAAAAAAGTTCTAAAAGAATGTCAGTGATACTGTTTGCCACCAGCTGTTTGTGAAGTGCTAAAAGACTGGAGTGATGAATGGGTTTAAAAAAAAAAAAAAAGCAAACCTTATTATTATGTTCAGTAACCCAGATTAAGAGAGATGTAGGAGGTAATCAAGTAATTTGTGTACAAGGCATCTAAAAGAATTAAAATTAGCTGAAACACACCAGGTTGTAAACTCTCGACATTAGAAACCATAAGTCTTTCTAATTGACTACATAAGAATGCCTAGTACTTAATCCTAGGACTGAGTTTATATTTTAGGTATGATATTTGAAGTACATATACTGTTGGGGGGATGTTGGGTGTTGGTTCTAAGTAATGGTGTTGGAGGCGGAAAGATGGACAGTGGTGGACACAGGATATGTGATTATATACATTCGAAAATCCTAAACTCCAAGTGTTTTTTCTTCAGCTTCTCTATATATTGAAAAAAAAAATCAGATTTCAAAAGGAATCTCAGAGCTTTGCCTGGATTTATTTACAATTTAGCACTATGAAAATAAAGAGTGCATATTATTGTTCTTTGGTCAATATAAAACTTGATAAAAAATATAAAAGCTCTGGTCCCAATGATTTGTTTTAAGATTTCAAGTTTAAAGCCATTATTGCTGTATTCTTTAATAAGCAAAAATAGTGAAGCGGGTTCAAAAGGATAATGTTTTAAGTGCTTTAAGAAGAAATTGTAAGATAGAAGAAATACAATATGTTCTGATATTTGTGCTTTCACCCATAAAGTTCAGCACATATCCATAACCAATCAAAAGTCTAATAAATGTATATTTGCTACCAGATTCACTATTCAGAATTTTTCTATTTACCAAATTGGTGAAGTCTTTCTAAATTAGATTTTTAACACGCTTCTGACTTTCATTATCAGGCATCCCAAGGGCACTAGCTCCAAAGAACTTTTTGTTAAATGTAAAAGATATAGTCTAGCATTCTTTCTGAAACCATATCCTTGTACACATTTTAATAAATGTGATAAAAATAAGTTTCAGGCACTATAACACAAAGGATTATTAACATTAAAGAACTTCTAAAAGCATCTAAGTACAGTTTCTAGTTCTCAAATCTAAAGGGCAAAAGTAATGTAGATTAATCAAAAGGCCTAAAAGTAGTAAAAAATAATAATAATCATTAAGCACTTCCATGTTCTATACTATAATAATCTTAGTGTAGTAATAACAAGCATATAGACAAAGTCAATTATACAATGGTCTCACCCTTGCAAAATCTGATTATTGGTAAAGTTCTTGGTTTAAAAGACTGAAGCAACCTGATATACTCAAAAAGAGCAACATAATAAAAAGTAACCAGAAAACTGGAATATCTAGTTACGGCTGCCATGGACTTATTACCCTCAAATGAGCCACTGAAACTGAGTCTCACTTTATTCAATTGCAAATTGAGTCTGATTATCCAAAAATGGCCTCCAAGATTCATTCCACTCCTAAAATCCTTTAAGTCTCCAAAATTCTTTCAGAAAGCAAATTCTGAAAATTCAGAAAGCAAAGTGAGAATTATCTTAGAAATTCGTTCAATAAATAGTTAATGTTTTCTTACTAAGATTATTATGAATAAATTAGTACTATGAATTATTACAAATGAATTTTAAGATTACTATGAATGATAATTCTCTTATATGTATAAATAAGAGAATGATATAATATGGGTAAGATACTGTCAGTGGGAAGCAATGCCATAGATATTATAAAAGAATACCATCGAAAACAAGGCTTAAATTTAAATCTGGAGTGAATGAACTGCTGTCATTTTCATTCTGATCAGGGGACAAGTTAGAAGTCTGACCATTGTGCCCGAGTGTTCACAATTCTATACAGCTGTCAAATGACTAAAAAAAAGTCTTTCAGCTTGTTCCAGTTCTAAAATAATAACGGTTTTACTTTCTATTTTCTTTTAGATGAGCATTTTCTCTTATACTAAAAACATCATAAAAGTTAAGGACAATTTTCCATTTTCTGGACCCTTCAGGACACTGACAAACACTAAATAAAAAGTAAGAAATAAAAACAACAATCTAGAGGTCATGACTTTAGGAAAAATCTCATTCTCTCCTATATCGATGGGTTATCTCAGAGGTTGCTTCATCTACAGACACTTTAAATTGGCAGAGTTTTATATGGTGCTTTGGAAGTAAGGTGATATCAACTCCCTGTGAGAAAATTCATTCAGTCACTGGTACCAGAATGTAAACTTCAGGACCCAGAGGACTTCCTGTAACACATGTCTTTATCTCTCTGAATCTTAATTGCAAATGAAATAATTTCTAAAGACTGGATATATTTAACAACTCAAAATCTTGGTCGTTTTGTCAAAAACAGGAGAGTGATTTAAATAATTTTAATTGAAGAGACACTAAAATAAACCTTTGTGATGAAAGATATATAAAGTACCACTCTGGGCTCTCAAGACTATAGGGAGAGTTATTGGAGTAGTGCCACCCCACCTTAATAACTCCAAAACAATCAACCTGAGACACAAAGCTAGTAGAAAGATGCAACTGAAGAGATCTAAATTGTTTCACAAACTCTTTATTTTTTCAAAAATATCAGCAAGCTCGACATTGACTTTCGCCAAGTTATACAATTATGTAAAGGACTGGAGGAGGCCACAAAGTTCTTGGAAGTGGAACACTAAAACTACTATTGATAATAACATGATCGACTTAAAATTTCTGAGAATAATAGATTAGCTTTAGGAAGATATTTGATCTAAAGTTCAAAAACTTAATTTTCATTAACTGGGGAATTCTGTTTGATGACTCTTCTGGTAGCTCCTGCTTCATCAGAGAATTAAAATCAAGCTTCAAAATACCACTTTCCTCAGTTGTATAGTTGTTTTACGTATGTGACTCATAAGCCTTACTTCCTCTATGAGATTTTTAATAAATATCAAATATCTTCTACTTTTTACAACATTGTCATAATCAAAATATTTTTTTCAAATATTAATATTTTGTCACAAAATAAAAACCATTTCACCTACTTAAAAACTGTATTCCATTTAACAATAGAACATGGCAACTCTTTAACAGAACTAAATAATATAAGTGAATGGATAACAAATTTATTTAAAGTTCTAGAAATTGATATCTTAATTTCGACAATAGCGGGAATGTTTGTTCTACATCAAGTTATACAATATAAATATAAATATATTTATATATATTTTATATATATAGCATTGTTTATATGGTATTGTGTGTATATATATATAAAATATATATATTTATGCTCTCAAATATAATATATATTTATATATCCACAAATATTTTGCTATTATGTTAACCTGCATCGTAATTTACATATCTTTTCCTTTCCTACCTACTTTTACATGCATCTCACATCAATATTTTTAGATGAGGCAGTCAGTGCCCAGAGCCTTAACTGGATCTGAGATAATTAGGGGAAGATCTGGAGCCATTCCTCAGTGGCATTTCATGTTTATCTCTCTAGAAGAAAACTTACTATCAGAAATAATGGGGTATCCAAAGGCTGTTCAATTTATTGGACCTAAAATATTTGACATAATATGAGAAAAGATCATCTGCACCTGGATGGCTTACAACATCTGCAAAAGAACTTGAGTCAGATAAAGAATTCCACTGTGTGCATCACAAAACCATCAACAGAGTACCAAGTAGCTTGTCATTTTTATGCATTCTAGGCTCTACTCCTCTGTCTCTAGCAGGGGAATTCAACAATCTCTAAAAAGTAATGATGCAGGGCTATTAAGGAAGAATATGTACTACAGATTTTGCTCAAGTAGAATCAGATAAAGGGAGGTGGCTAATTTCTTTGATCAGTATCAGCATATCTTAGCCAGGGTGTTTGATCAAGTTGTTTGAATTTCCTATGTAATGGTCTCCATTAATATGTGTGCATTCTACTACCCCAATACACTTGGTAAAATGCAAGTGGGTACTCAGATGAATACTTTAGATTATTCTAAGCATAACCATTAGAAAAGAAGATTGATCTGTGACTTGATAAACAAATCACTCAGGAGTCATTATAAACAAAAATTCAAAAAACATGTATTAACTATCTACTAAAGACAAGATGCTATAAAGAAATACAAAAATGACAGTACAATGCCACAGGAGCTCAATCCAGCAGGATCAGTGGAAAAATCCAGCTCAATTGCCACATTCTGCCAAGACAGAGAACTTAAGGAGTGAAAACCCACCCATGTTCGGCAGGAGAGAGAGGGAGAGAACACAGAATATCACTGTCTATATATTTAACCCTATCCATATAGTTAGTGTTGACGGTCCCCCACCCACAGTTCATTTCTTTTAAAGGCAACTGACAATTTAAAAATATGTGTTATCCTTGAAAAGTGATAGAAAAGAATTTCTACCAATTAAGAATATATTGAGGGTGCAAAATCTTGATACCAGAACATGAAACAGCTACACTAAAATGAAAAACAGTAAAACTCTCCAACTCACACGGCCACATGAAAACAAGTCCTGCTCTTGCTAATATCACATCTACTCCCCAGAAATCCTATCTACTAAGAGTGGATCAAATTTAACTAGATAAAACTTAGTACTGAGTTATGGGGGGGGGGGGGCTTCCAAAATTGCCACCTCCAATGGCAATTATGCTGAGACTACATATTTCACAATAGGGCTTGAGCTATATTTTCTCTTAATGTTCCTGCCTCAACACCTTATGATATTTCAGGAGCAGATCTTCTTTCATATAGAAGAGAGAGACAAAAGTTGTAAAGTCTCTGAGAGAGAGAGCGGAATAAAAACTGAAATATAGTACTGTCATGGGTGAATTCCAGGGCAGCAAGTTAAACATGCCTCAGGAGAAGGGCTCTTATTCTAAGCACGAGAAAAGGCTGCACTCTGACTTTAGCAGTGTTCCTAAATAGCACATAGTAGGGATTCAAAAGATGAGCTGAGTAACTCCTAGGCTGCCATAAAAGAATTTCTCCTTTCAAATTTGATGAAATGATGCAAAAAGCTGTGCCAACAAACAAGAAACATAAGTCTATTTAGCTGATATGGACTGTAAAGAAACAAAACATTGCTGTCTTATGTTCCCAGAGAACTAAGCAGTCCTCTAAGTCCCAATCATTTCAGAGAGCATGGCTGGAAAATAGTTTTTAGTATTATTGATATTTTTTTGTCTTTATTACATTGAGAATAGAAGCAAAATGCTTGCAATTTTCACAGTATTTGATGCTCAGAGTATCTATATTATGATGAATATAGTTTTTCATTGCATTGGTGGGACTGTCATGTACCATCTCTAAAATAACTTGTTTTAAACATGATGTTTTGTTATTTGTTCTTAAAGAAAACAATCAATGTGGATTTTTTTAAGTTAAAAATAAGCCAAACTCTTCATAAATTCCTGAGGAGTCCAGAGCAACACTGACAAAAGAAAATAAATAGGACAAAAAAAACTTATTAGCCAGACTAAGTTCCAGTGACCTCCTTTGGTACCCTGAGATGCAGTAATTTTTCAAATGTTTAGCTTATTGCTATCCAAGGAGATGGCATTAAATTCAAGCCACTGTGTGGAGTCTGAAGTGCAAGCAGGTCACTGGAGCTCTGAGCTCCAGTAATTCACAGAAAGGAGCAAAACCAACAAGCAAACAAAAGGCAAACAGGAGGCACCTTAGCACAAGAACCACGTTCTTTGTTTGAGATTCATTTTACAGAATCCAGCAGAATCCAAAATAAAGGAATCTAAGTAGTAAATTAACTCCACGTAAAAAATACACCTTGAATTTCCTGACTGTAAGATCCCAAAGAATCAGGCTATGCCTATCACCATGTATTAGTCTCTAATGTCACTTGAATAAGTCGCTGCACATATGATTTATGTAACGGCCAAAATTAAGAAAGTAGCAATTTTTTGGTGCCACACATCTACACATTTTAATGCATTAATGATACCCAATGAAGAGGCTGGCTATCAACTAAAAGAGTTTAGAGAAAGAAAAAGTAAAAACCTATTAGCTTATTTAACCTATACATGTTTACTGAATGCCTTCTGAATATCAGTCAGCAGCCTAAAGTGCTTGGGATGAAATAATGGGTAGAAAGCCATCTAATGGTCTAGATAAGGGTACTAATATGTGTATAATTTGTGATGAGGGATATGAGAAAGGTACACCCAAGGATTTTTGCAAGTTTGTTAGGGCATCGCAGGAGAATCTACCTAGCCTTGAAGTGTCACACTGAGGAAGGATGGCTAAGGAAACCTGACTTTTAATCTGAGTTCAAAAAGGGAAGGAGCTGCCAAACTGGGCACAAGGAGCGGAAGACAGCAAAGAGCAGAGATAAGAATGCTGGCTGACCTAAGAAACCGCTGGCGCTTACTTCAACATGATAGAAATCCTGAATTTATTGGAGAGGTCGGAGAAAAGGATTTTGCAAGAATAAAGATGAGCCAAGTCATACGAGAAACAGAAGCATTTATACAATTCCTAAGAAAAGGAGTAGATGAGAGAACTTCGAATGATTTAAAAAACATCAGAAGACATAAAGGAACCATCATAGACTAATTTAAAAAAAAAATAGTAAAAATGGATTAAGCTTTTAGAAATATAATTTCTTATGGTATGAACAATAGGTAATTAGAATACTTTGAGTTTGGGTTCTTATTCTTTTAGCATTTGTTTTGTAATTTATTTTCATATATTATCCATCACTATTGATTCTCAGGGTTTGATAGTTACTATAATTAACTATTTAATTTGTTATAGCAAAGTGATAGGTTTGATGTTCATGTGGGCTCTACAGCTTGGGTCTTTTTTATGGCCACAGACTGAGTGCTTAACCCAAGTCCTGCAAATACACATTACCACTCCAAATGGACACTGAGCAAGAATACTAATGGGGCAGTATAACTCCATTATCAATAATGGAAAAACTCAATGTGAACTTGACCAGAAATATCACCTCTGTCAATGAAGTATTGGTGATACATGAGTAGTTATAAAAATAAACAATAATATTAGATCAACTTATAAATGGGTTGTACATCAAATTTACATTTGTAAATCAGTTGTTTAACATAGAAACAATTTCCCCAGAAGCAATGTTATTTTTAGTAGTTTGTTCCTTGACTAGACCACAAATGGCTATTTGCCACAGAAGATAATTAAGGATAAGTTCAGTTGTATCTAGCAACCACTGAACTTGGAAATCAACATTAAGGACCTAACAGAGATGATTTCTCTTGTTTCCAACACTCCAAAGCAGAACCAGTTCCTCCATCCCTAGTATTTAATACACTGTATGTGAATGTTTGCATGTCATTTCCACCCTACTAGGCTGTGAACCCAGGACTAATCCTGAACCCTGGCGCAGAAAATAATAGGCTTGCTGATTTCATTTCCACTGGGGGAACTAAGGAACAGCCAGGAAGTATCTCCTGCTTTCTTGATGCCCACCAACCCAAGAGAACAGAGGCAGAAGGCAGAAAGGGTGTGCCTTGGCTGTCCCCTCTCCTTTCAGACATTCCTTGTCCCTTCCTATTCCTCATTTTACCGCTTCAGATCTTGCCCTCGAAACCTGAACAGTGGCAGCTTAAAACAGAAACAGAATTGTGGGTAAGCTGAGAAGGGAAACAGCTGAGGAGTAGTGAGGGTTCTGCTCATACATCAGTAGAACCATTGTAGTAAAGGAAAACATAAAAAGTATCCAGGTGCAGGAGGAGCACCCCAGATGGATAACCACATCAGGGGCATCTATATTTTAGATATTCTGACTACTGTGAAAACTGAGGACATCTATATTTTAGATATTCTGACTACTGTTCTTATATCAGAAAGGCATAGGCTGTCCTTTAAGCATGCAACTTATAAAGAGCTTCTAGCTTAAAAGGAATTCAATAACCTACAGGTCAAAACAAGCAAACCAAAATACTCCCTTGACATGTTTGAAATCACTTAGAGAAAAAAATAAGAAATAATATTCATTTTGTAAAGACTTGCCTATTTGGTAAGTCTGCCACACATGTGCGCGCGCTTTCTCTAAGACAGGTAGGGAAAATAACTAGTCTGAGATCATCTTTTTTATTTACTGTCCTATCTTAATGCTCGCTCACACTTGAGTGTGTATTACGCACCAGGCTGGCATCCAGGCCCTTTATGTGTTCTGTCATTTATCATATCCTAACTAGGTAGTTGACTCCTATTCCCTGTTTTCCAGAAAGAAACACCTTTGAACCCTGAAACTTTGGTTCTAGAGTCTACCCTGTTAACTGTTACAACAGGTAAAATATAATTATCCAAAAAAAGAAAAGAAAGAAAGAGAGCTAAGAACCATTTTTTATATTCTATACAAAAAAGCCAAAATAAATCTCATCTAATATTAGATCTGAAATATATTAGGCTAGGAAAAAAGTATAAATATGCTACTACTCTTTTAATGATAGAATAAGGAGCAGGTAAGGACACAGGTTCTGAAGTTAGACTTCATGGGTTTGAATCCCAACTCTGCCTCTTATTATATGTTACTCTGGGTGAGATACTTAATCTCTTGGGATCTCAGTTTTCTCACCTGTAAAATGGTTTGTCTATAAATGAGTGTCTGGCACTTAGTAAGTGTTCCATATGTATTAATGATGTGTTATGAACTAAAGTGTGCCCCCTTCAAAATTCATATGTTGAAACTCTAACCCCCTCAATGTGACTGTATTTGAAAATGGGGCCTTTAGGGAGGTAATTAAGCTTAAAATGAGATTATAAGAGTGGGGCTCTAATCCAAAAGGACTCCTAGTGTCCTTACAAGAAAGAAAGACACCAGAGATCTCTCTCCTGCTCCCCGTGTGTGCACAGAGGCCACGTGAGGACCCAAGAAGAAGGTGGTCCTCTCCAGACCAGGAAGAGAGGCCTCACCAACAACAAGCCTTGACTAAAACACACTGGTTATGACTATACCAGGTTTTCTCCATTCAGGTCGGTTGTGATCATTCCATAATGTTGCAAGTATGTTCTACATACACTTAACTCTCTTGTATGAGGAGCTGTGATGTGAAGCCACTGTGAGACAAATCAGGTAGCCAACTTAGTTAACATTATTTCACTGCCAGCCCAGCTCAGAATAAAAAGTAGAGTTTATGGCACAGACATTTCCTTGTTGAATCCAAATTAAAGGAATATGCCACAACAGGTACATAAAACAGAAATGTTCAAGGCACAACCTCTCTACTGAAAGTAAAATAAATCACAAATTTAGAGTACTACCCTTCCTTTTGTCAAATGTAATTTGAACTAACCAGCATTTAATGTAGGTCCAATTATTATCAGTAGCCAATAGTATAAAAATAAACAAATTAAATCATTGTATTAAAAATATTCATACTTCCCTCTAGGGAGGAAAAGGAAATTGGGGGATAAATAATGCATTGCCTAATTTAAAAGACATGGCGAAGAAATACGTTTTTTTTTTTTTTTTTTTGCAGAATTATTAAAAATAGCTTTAGTTGCACTGAATTTCCTTTTCATGCGGCTGATTTAAAATATTTTTCAAATGGATCACTTGTATGGTTTTATTCAAGAAGATAAACAACCAGGAGTGTCTTAATATATATTTAGCAAACAGTATCATTTTAACAAGGAATGAAACTCATAAGTGAATTACTAATAAGAAAAAAAGCATTCTCTCTTGCATATGCAGTGTGGATGATAGTTATTTCAGAGACAAAGAGAAAGTCACAGCTGTACCATGCCAGAGAACCAGAAGATTTTTAGATAATGAGGCTGATCAACATTCTGGTATAACAAAACCAGTGACATTACACTCTCTATACCGGAGTCTAACACACTCTCAGCTCACAAAATTTGTGACTTCGGTTGTTTTAAATGAGATTTAATTTTCATTGTTTCTCATCAAGGGAATTTTCAGCAGCATTATTAGCCTGGAAACATGTAGGCTAAGAAAATGGATAAATATTAAAAGCTGAATCTGATAATCAAAGCTGAAAAAGCTATTAGCACACAGTAAGAGATTTGAAATGGCATGATTCATAATGCCACAACGACAACAAAAACAGTCTATTAAAGCACTTTGTTCAGAGAAACAGAATCATACCAAAAAATACATTAATCAAAAAAAGAAAATACTAGGTTCAGGTTAGGTGTATCCATTACACATCTACCTCTTGAACTTATCACAAAGTTAGAAACCTTTAAGAAAGCATCTGTTTTTCAAATAAATGAATCACTAATATCCATAGTGATTCACATTTCTGACAAAAATAAATTACATTTTTTAGTAGAAACTCAGCAATGGAAAGCAATTGTTGCCATTTTTGACCGCATTGCCTGCTAAATCTTATTCCCAAAATCCATACGTTTTAACCTGAAAAGTAAATAATTGATTTTAAAGCTAGCTTTATTCTATGATGGAAATAAAGCTGTAAGAATTAAGACCGTGTAGAACAAATGAGTCGATGAACAATCTGAGTCGCAGATACATATGTTCACATGTACACTTTTATTAAAATAAAAGTTCAATAGAATCGAACTGGGTCTTAAGTTTTTATTTACCAATAGTCTGATACTTTGTTTCTATTATCTGCAATTGTACAAAGAATTGAATAATCTGCTCTAATAAATTTTCAAGAACCTATAATTGAGCTAAAAGACAGAAAATAAGCTGCTCGCGTATTATAGCATGAAAACAAATCACTATTCTTATGTATCACTAAAATCCACTCCACCATTGAAAAAGAACACACCAAGCACCACCTCCTCCGAGGAGGATGTGACCTGTTCTCTGAACAACGTGATACACGAAGGGCAGTGTGGATATGGCGGATTTGCACTTTCCATGTTAATTTTTATCCCCATTCATACCATGATCTTTCTTGAGCTTCATACTAGAAAGTACGATGACATGTCTTTTTTTTTTCTTTTTCTTTTTCTTTCTGGCTCAGATAAAATTTCTCAGAATAGGAAAGAAAATATGTTTTTTGGTCTGCTTTCACTTTTGAAGAGCTATGACTTCGAGAAGACACCAATGACATTTGCAATGACAATACTGTCTGTATATGTACACAGATACATATACATATATATATGCTTACATATATGTTATATTATGTGCGTGTGTGTGTGTGTGTGTGTACACACACACATAGGAGCTCCCACATTTGGCTGTTTTTCATTCAAATTTGCAACTTCTATGCACTGTAAAATCAATATACCAAATGGAAATTGGGAATACCAAAGACTTGTATTAGCAAGGTTCTAAATATTCTTAGAGGAGGGGAGACAGCTTAAGAAAACGCTCTATAACAAATATACAGAATTGGTGCTTTAAAAAAGTCTTTTAAGTTATAATCAGAAATATTCTACAGAATACATTTTTATTATGTATAAATTATTTTAAGATCTCAGTTTCATGCAAGCTTTTCTTTCTTTCTAGATTATAACCAATTATTTAATTATTTGCCCATAACTATCAAAGGCTAAAATGCTTTAAAAACCAAGTTCTATAATTTTGGATAATAACTAGTACTGCTAAGGTTTCTATAGTTACCCAGGAAAGGGTCATGACTGTCTGAAACACATACACTCTCTCTGATAATTAACCGCATCATGATAGACTGACAACACTTAATGATTAATTAGGCGAAGAACTCAAACCCTTAGCAGGAGGTAAAAGCACAGAATTTCATAATGTACTGAATACCTCCCAGAGAGACACAGAACACAAATAGAGCTAAATTTTAAAATTCAGGTTTGCAAATTCAGTATTACTAATATAAATGTCTCCTTGGGAGTCTCACAGCAGAAGAAATTAGGAATTCTCTGCTTGCCAAATACAGTCATACGATCACAACGAAGCCTTTGCAAAATAGCTTAACTTGATTCATTCAGAGCTGCCTTATATACAAAACTCCCCATTCTCCTCTACTATTCAATGAAACATGCAGTTTATAGTTACTTCAAAGAACAAGCAGGCTACATCATCTGCATGCTAGATCTTACTTAGTTTAGCATTTTATAGCTACAAAACGTTTTTGCATACTTTATGATATCTGATTTCAATAGGTTAGTAGTTGAGCCCAGGTCTGAGAGTTAGATCAATTTGGCCTTGAACACTACCACTCTATTACTTATTTGCCCTGGGACCCTGGGATTGCTTAATGGGGTATTTCTATCACAATCTGACCCTGTTTAATCGATATAGTAGTTGGCAGGAAATAAGAGCAATGACTACCATACATCTTAAGTCTTCGTTGTCTAAATTTCTAACCTATACTTTCCCATCGAATCATCAAAATGTTCCATGGTTAACTACATTATTCTGACCTTCGAAAAAATGGACAGCAAAAACATGACCTACATTATTTACTTTATTTAACTGAGAGACATAGAAATGGCTAGTTACTAGAATGTTTACTAAATATTCCTAATGACTTATACGACCAGTTCATATCAGTTCTGTTAAAGCCATTATTCCTTTACCTAGAATATATAGTTATTAAAGAGTTGCTATGTACCTGGCACTGCATTAAGGATTTGGTAATTTTTAAAAAGCTGGAAATAATCTCTGTTCTCATGGAGCCTAATTTATTAAACAAATGATTGTATAAGGTGAAGTATGGAAAGAAGTAGACAGGCCTAGTCAAGGGTATCAAGGAAGGCACTGAGAAAGAAAAAAATAAATCAGAGATTAAAGACAGAGAAAGAGCTGGCCAGTGAAAATGACAGCCGAAAGCGTCTCAAACATGGATAATGAATGTGCAAAAGAAACAATTCTGAAGAGAGCTCAACACCTTGAAAGATAGGGTAGCTGGTGCCACATAAACGCAAAGTAAAATGGCGTGAGAGGAGGCTGATGAGGCGGGAAGGGCCCACTGAATAGAGCTTTGTAGGCCACATTAAAGAACGTTAAGTAGGGAAAGTGACGTGATGAGAAGTACATGTTAAGAGGATTGCTGTCACTGTATTAGGCAAATGGATGTAAAGGAGGAAAGACCAGGTAACATGACACCAGGTAACATGACACCAATTGAGGATACTGCAGTAGTCCACGTAGGAAATGGCAGCTTGGATTAAAGTGATAGAAACGAAGTCACTAAGAAGAATTCATTATGTTTTAGAACTTTAATCAATAGGGTTCAGCAAGGAGTTCCTTGTGGGTGATGAGAGAGGAGATACTACGGCTAGTTTTAGGTTTGTAGAGTCACTATATTCTCAATCACAGTAGAAATTTCAAATTCCAATACTGTATTTCACTAGTATCATCCAAATTCAACCGATTGGCAATATAAATACATTCCACCCAAAATTATGTCTCAGGTTTACCACCCTTTTCCATCTTCACAGTCAATACCTGGGTTCAACAAAATTGTCCTAAAAGTTCTACATCTTTATAATCTCTCACAATTCTAACATTATCTCCACCTTTCGGCGAGGGCTATATTTTTAAAACACAGAGTTAACTATGTCATTTTACTGCCTCAAAATGTTCAATGGCTCTCGATTATCAGCAGAATAAATTACACACAATAACATGGAATTCAGCAGGAAATATTTTGCAAAACTGTTTGGATAAAAGCACAAAAATCAGAATATACGGGATGACAATATCAGGGGTTTAGATTAAGAAATGGTTTTAGCCACCTTCCTTTAATGTCATATAAACCTTCATGTTTCTTTCCATTACTCTCCTTTCTGCAAACTCTTCCCACATGCACACTTCAAAGTAGTGTCCAAGAAAAAGTACTGGCCTGATATCAAGAGGTCTGGGTGTGAACCAAATGGTATAATGCCTTTAAATGTTCAGATGAGTTGTGGCTCTGAAGAAGAAAGTCAGTTGTCTATCTTTATTTCAAATGCTTTCTAACCCTCAAAGTTATTTGATCACTACTGGATGAACTGATAATGTTCTGTGAAACTGGTTTACAGTTGTCTTTCTGGACTTCACTAATTTGAAAGCTAACTTTCTCCACTACAGGAATGAATATATCACTGGGTTTACTTATCATCTTCACCTAGCAAAGCTGCTGCGAAAGGAACATCATGCAACATTCAGATGTAAACCTTTGACTTCCTTCTTGTTCTCATGGGGGTGTTACCGTCTATTCGGTTCCCTTTCCCATATGACAGGCGAACTCCTACTTTACTCACCCCTACTGTGTCAGTCATCGCCCTGATATTTCAGGACCGTAGCCTAGGCATAACTAAATATTAATATAACCCTCCTTTCCTGGGCTTAGAATTCCCTTCCTTAGGGGAAGGAGAGAGCAGAGGCATCACTTTCATTGACTGTGCACACCAAATTTCTCAAACCCTTCCTCTGGTGCATTTGATCCGACTTAGTTTCCTACCATGGTGGCTCTGTGGTTTGGCAGTTCCTGCCCAAAGCAATGGTTAACAAACTTCCTGCTAATCTAAGTTTAACTATAGAATGGTAGCCAAGTTTTATTAGACAAAAGGTAAAGTATCTATCTGAGGGGGTGGGGGAAATGTGTTCTGTCTAGGGGGAAAAATAGGTTTGGAAAAGAGAGTCATAAATATTGCATACAATACTGCTTTTGAGAAATGGCCATTTGCCTACTTAAGACTTAACTAACATAATAAAATATTACTACTGGCAGCCAGGCTACCACAAAATGATAAAGATATTCTATCACTAATAATCTATTCTGTGCTCAAACAGGTAACCTAAAGAGAAAACTATTCTATTATCTCACCTCTGAGGCTAACAAGTTCATCTAGAATCTATTTTCAATAAATCACCTTCATATTAAAGGTCTTATTCAATTAATGCTTGCCATCCTATAAACCACTCTTGCAAACTCTCAAAGCTTTCAACTCCCCTTCTACTCACTCGTGTTAGTCCCAAAGCTAGAAAACATATCGACACTATAATTGCTATCTGAAGAGTATTTTTCATCATTTCAGTAGAATTTCTTAAGAGGCTGTGTCATTCAATAATATTCTTACAGAAAAGGTGAAATCATAAGAAAAATTTTCTGTTAGAAGACCACCAGACCACGTATTTGGTTACTGGCAGCTTTTCCTAGCTAGTAAAGTGACAGAAATGCCAGAGTTTCTGCTGATAAAACAAACAAAAGTAAATTTCTACTATAGAAGTTAAATATGGCAATATATTTTCTTACTCCAGCATTCAGGCTTATGAGAAACACGTTATCACAAAATCTCCCCCAAGAGAAGTGGAGTACACGCAAGCCAAAAAGATTTTAAATAGCGCGAATTAGTCTTACTAACTTAAACATGTTGTTTATTTGACTTCTCTCCTCAGATGGCGGGAAGCTAACAGAATCTACACATCGAGGGCACTTGCCAGAAACCAAAGCCCTAAGAAACAACCAAAAGAGACAGCTGAGTCAGCAGAACTTCTCACTATCTGGGGCTTTAGACAGGATGGCAAACAAAAAGGCTTATACACTCTGAGGGAGTCGCTCTATTATGATGGAGAAGATAGGGGCACCATCAAGAGCCTCAGCCAAGTCATGAGGCTTCCTGTGGTTGGAATCCTAGGTTTGGGAGTAAAGAATTCCTTGATTCTAATCCTGACTCACCATCTCCATTTGCATAACCAAGGACAAATTAATGAACTTTAAGTCTTTCCTTCCTCAACTCACAATAAGGATAATAAAAGGCACTTTACAAATGTTTTGGGGATTAACAGAGATGCCATTATGGGAATTCTAGGATAGTTTCTGCCACATAAGCATTCAATTACTATTACTGTAATTATTAGCTATATCTATGGTCAACATTTAATATAACAGATTACATTAGGAATGGAAATTTTGTAAAACTGACCAAATTTAGTGCTAAAAACTCTTCATCCTCATAGAGTTTGGATTTTAAAGGAGGAAAGAAGACAGACAAATATATAATGTTAGGGAGTAGTAACTGCAATGAAAAAAAATGCAGCAATAAAGACGGGGAGAGGTGTTATGATCAACATTTAATATAACAGATTGCATTAGGAATGGAAATTTTGTAAAACTGACCAAATTTAGTGCTAAAAACTCTTCATCCTCATAGAGTTTGGATTTTAAAGGAGGAAAGAAGACAGACAAATATATAATGTTAGGGAGTAGTAACTGCAATGAAAAAAAATGCAGCAATAAAGACAGGGAGAGGTGTTATTTGAGACATGGTAGTGAAGGAAGGCTTATCTGAAGACATGGCATCTGCTATTGACTGAATGTTTATGTCTGCACCCCCCGCCGCTAGAATTCATGTGTGGAAACCTAATGCTTAACATGATGGTAGAAGGAGACAGGGCCTTTTGGAGTTAAGTGGGATAAGTGCCCTTATAAAAGAGGCCCCATAGAGCTCCCTTGCCCCTTCTCCATCATATGAGGTGCAGAGACAACCAGAAAGCAGGCTCTTACCAGACACCAAATCTGCCAGCACCTTGATCTTGGACTCCTCAGCCTCCAAAACTCTGAGAAATAAATTTCTATTGTTTATAGGCCATCTAGTTTATGATAGTTTTGCTACAGCAGCCTAAGTAGACTGAGCATCTAAGCAGAAATCGGAATATCAGGCAGCTGTTAAATATTTGAAAGAAGAACCTTCCAGGCCTAGAAAACAGAAGGAACAAAAGCTCTTATTTGTGAAACTACCAGTTCAAAAATATAGCACTGAAGGCTAGTGTGCCTGGAGTTCAGTGAGGGAGTGAAAATGAGGCCAGGGCGGCAGGCAGGATCCACATCATGATAAATACTCGAGGTTTTACTCTAAGTGAGATGGAAAACCATTAAATGGTTCTGAGCATGATATGGCATAATCTGATTTATAATTGTAAAAGGTCATTCTGGCAGACATGTGGGAGCATGGAGGGAAAGAGGAAGTCAGACTAAAAGGAGGAGCGGAAATGAACACAAGCTATTGTCGTGTTCCGAGAGAGAGAGATGACAATGGCTTGTATTACTGTGCAAGGCAACTGTGGAGATTACAAAAACTATCTGGCTTCTGAATGTATTTCAAAGGTAAACCCAACTTTATACTTCAAAGGTAAAGCCAAATATTTAATATGACCTTATTAAAAATTTGTTAAACTTAAGACCTTCAATTTTATTTAAGAATATATCATTGATAAACCTATCCATATCGATTACACCCAATTCTCTCAGAGAAGGAGGAAAATGATCGTAAAATACATGATATAAAATACAGATAAAGTCAAAATAATAAACTCAACTTCTTTCACTAAGCATCCAAGGTAAGGCAGAAAGCTGAGAAAGAACATATTAAATTTGAAGATGTGTTTCTTCACAGTAACCCAAACTACTCTAGCTAGCATACATCGCTTTATTTCTCATGACCTTTAGAGATAGAATTAACACATGTTGTTTTATGCAAATCACACAGAATACAATATTTTCCATTTGTTGCATTTCAATGGGAATAATCAAAATTTACCATTCCCATCATTTAGAAAACTCAGTATTCCTATCATTTTATGGAGAAATTGAAGTTGCCATATTTTACATTTATTTATTTTTTTATTATTTACTCTAAATTCTGTCTCTGTTTCTGCTTTCTTTAAAATGTGCTTGTCAACTGTTCCCTTATGAAAATGCAAACTATTAAATGTATAAACTTCCTTTATATTACACTTGAGTAGCTGCTGGGGAATCAAACCACCTGAAAAATAAAATGCAATGTCGTCCTGTTAAAACAATAGGTCTTAAAACCACAAATAGTTAATTATGCCTCAGAATCTTCACCCATTGAGATCTACGGCAGTTGTGCTTGCCTATGAATTTGACTTTTTCTACCACTGACTTTCCATCTCTGCTAGGAGCAAGCAAATAACAGTAAATTGGTTACTGTGGTTACAATGCTTGATCTACAGAGTAGGAAAACCTTAACTCTTTCACTTCTGACTAAATTAAGAAGGCAAATAACATATGCCATGTCTTCATGCCATGTCT
The DNA here is from genome assembly GCF_014176215.1 of Rousettus aegyptiacus. NCBI lineage: Eukaryota > Metazoa > Chordata > Mammalia > Chiroptera > Pteropodidae > Rousettus > Rousettus aegyptiacus. The sequence goes on from NW_023416295.1 coordinate 24,320,672, forward strand.
TCTTGCATTGCAAAATGTCATTATAACGGTAAACATCTCATTTGGTGAAAATCAAAAAGTAAGTTATATATAAACAATACTAACTGTTCTTGTAAATAATAATGATTCTAAGGCTTATTTAAACATAGCCTAATCTCCATATTCAATATGACCTTGTTAAAAAGAAAGTCACCCTCACCGATTTGTTTTGTTCAGGCAAAGACGAAGTAAAATAAGCATAAATTATTATGAAGAATTCTTAGGATTTGAAACTATTGAAGCAAATGCAGAAGAAAATAAAATACAGAAAAAGACTACTACATAAAATTCTTTTTGCCGTTCTGTCATACTAAAATTACAAGCCTTGCACAATGAGCACGTACTATATTATGTGGTCGATAGATTTTTAAAGTCTCCCAGTATTGCAGTTCTTATGCATAAGCATTAGTGACATAAAAATGCAACAAAGTATAATCATAAAATCCATAGCTGTGAATGGATGTAGTTTTAAAGACATTCAGAAAAAAATGTCTCTTTAAATGAAACACGGCAATTTTAAACAGTTCCATGACGAACTATAATTAATCACTAAAACATGGTATTGTACAGTACAATTCTCTTATTATTCTCAAAGGGCCAAGGCTTCCCAACAGCAAAGCTGGCAAAGCCATTTCTGGGTGTCTGTGAGCATCACACCTCATCAGCCTGGATGAAGATTAATTCATAGAAACTATAGGAGTGCTACCCAGTACATACACTTATACATACTCCAACAGACGAACTCAAGACAAAAGACAAAAAAATGGAATCCATTTTGAAATGGAAGGGGGCGATCTATAAATTACTGTAATTACTTTAATAGCCATTTCAGAAAGGATACTAACAAAGGCCTAGTTTCCTCATGCATACACACATGCCTATTCTGATCCTTAAGAGGGCCTAGGCTATTCTTATCTACAATTCTTACCTAACGCCAGCGATTTGCTAAACAATAAGCCTCATTTATATCATTTCAATTCTGTTCTGATTGGACTTTTTTTCTGCTTCTAACAGAAACATGACAATCTGCAAGTTATTTGTTAAGAAAAACAAAGCTCAGGCTGCTGTTTGCCAAAATTACACAAGAGATTAAAATTTTTCTAAACATATCTTGGTCAATGACAAAACAGCTACAGAGACCTCTGACAAGCAAATGAGTGCCTGTCAGGTGTTAATGCAAGTAGAATGTGGGAGGGGGTGCGTAGAGGGCGGGGTGTGAGCTGATTCTTGATGGAGTAAGAAGGTGTAAATGGTAGATTTGTTCTTTCAAAGGGGCAGAGAAATAAAAATCTTGTGTAAACCTCTCAAAATTTGTACATGCCCAATGTACAGAAGATTTGCAAATGCATTTGTTGACTGTCTTAATGAATGCTCGTTTCTGAACTTTAACCTGCTACATTCTCAAAGGACATTGCTACATAATCTTGAAAATATGAGCAACAGAAAGCAAAGTACTGTAGTCCAGCCTTTCCTACAGGAATATTACCATTAAGTTAATTTCTAAACCAACTCTGCAAAATCATTTACTTCAATCAATCCCTTATTATAATTTCATAATATACCATTTTACAAAAGGGCACCTTTCTACTTCATAAGCTTTAAAGGCACATTAGTTTGCTGTTATTTCCTAATTTTTTTAAATTTTAGTTTCTCTTGGCTTTTATTTTTAATGGCATTTATATTTGCATTTTACTTTTATGAGGGTGAATATAAAAATTTCATCAATTAACTAGAATTCTGCCCTAGATTTGTCAAAGGAATTGAAACTTGAACTGTGCATATAGCATGAAACTATAACAACAATAATGTATTGAGTGTGCAGTGCACTAATATTTTAATAGTGCAATTTAGAAAAAAAATCTGAAGGAATGTATCACAATGATTACTTTGGGTAATGGCCAAAAGTAGAGGAAGTAGATTGCAAAGGAATTTTATTTTTTATATTACATATTTCTATAATATTTGAATTTTCTATAATGAGTAGTTATGCTTTTACAATTAGAATATTAAGTATTTTTTAAACATGTACTATTTAAAACACATAAAAAAGTCAATGAGGTTCAGAAGACAGTTTCTAAGAATTATCAGTTATTGATTAGATAAAGCAGAATTTTTACATCTGTTTCACTGTTCTAATAAATTATTATCTGATAATTTTTTTCTTCTAATTATACAAAAAAATAAAATTACTTTAGAAGTTAAAACACAATACAAATAGCAAGTTTGTGAGGAAGGAAAACCACAACAAACTAGCATTGAGAGTAGAATTTTATAATTCATTCATTTTTTAAAACATGCCAAGTAGTACAGGAAACTGTCAATATTAACTGCTTCCTTTATAACCATTTGTTAGCTATACCAACTGCACTAACTAGACAAGTTCAATGGGCTCTAAATTGCTTCAATTACACTTGGTTTGTACTCCAGCACATCAAGTGCCACTAAATATTTCAACTGTCCTTGTCAAGAGTGTTCTAAGGCAAGTCCTACAGGTGTCACAAAGACTCAGGGCCATTTCTTCCATTATTAGTTTGTAGCCTAAGGGCACCGAGCAAATGCTCTACTTCTATTTCCCACAGCCCCTTAAACGAAGGACAATTAAATGATGATTTGTTCAGGCTCTCTATTTTTAATTGCATAGCAATAACATAAGAAGTAATACAGTTAAAATATTTTTGAAATTATTAATACCTGGGACCATTTGGAAGAAAATCATAGAACACAATTCCCTGATTTTATAATCAGGGACCAGGGACACAGAAGAGCCAATGGTCACACAGCTGGCAAGAGGCAAAGTCAAGACCAGAACTTAACCTTCTTCAATTCAAGAAACAACACTCCATTCCACTAATCTTACTGAGATAATAAGATTGAACAATGATTTCCCATTTTAGAGCACATCAGAATGCTCTGCAAGGCTTGTGAAAACTCAAACTGCAGGTCTCCCCAGAGTTTCTGGTTGAGTAGGTCTTAAATGGGACTGAGTTTTCCCCGCCAAAACAAATTCTCAAGTGATGCTGATGCTGCTCTGGCAACTATGGTTTGCAAACCCACTGCACAGGCACAAACCACCCAGAGAAACAGATTTACTTACCTCTATTCTACCCTAGAGTCAAGCCAGTTAAATGGAGTAGGTCATTTCCCCAGTTAATCAAAACTTGGTGTGCTGATCAAAAAAAATAAGCTGGTCGGTGATGAATCTCCATTTAACTTTCTCTCTATAATCAGAAAATAGTCCAGATGACCTTAAATTCATTCCTCTTCCACTCAAAATCCCAATGGAATATTAACTGAAATTACATAAAATGTATCAGTCCTTTCTAAATTGATTAAAATAAACAAACAAACGAAAATTGTCAAAAACACAAATGATCCTGGAAGCCAAACAGGTAATATGTGTGAAGCAAGACAGGGTTACATGAGAGAAAATGGAGTTAACTACTGCAGCTGCAGAATCTGCCTTACTCAAACATATTTCAAATTTAACTTTAAAAATTCACCACACACACACCTGCATGCTAAATTCAGCGTGTAGGTCAGGCGGCCAACTTGCCCAGATTGAAGTCGTTATGAAATCCAGTATTAACACCCAGGTATGTAGTATATTCCCCACTTATTCAAGGTTTAAAAAAAGTTCTTAGAAAACCCTATCAAAATTGTAAAGAAATCTTCCCAGAAAGAAGACACTTGGTCTCTAGGAAAGTAGATATCTTAAATATAGACCAAATATTCATTTCCTACATATTACAGAGATTGAGAAATCATATCATTCTATAATCATGGAAGAAAAGTTGGTCTAATCGACAACCAATACACATTATCTTTTTACACTTAAAGTATATATATTGAACAAGAATGAATGGTCTAGTGTATACTATTATGTATTTTCACCAAGTCCATGAGACTCAATATTCAAGCAGGGGTATTATCCTTGACAGTGTTCTAAATATTCTTCAGAGTTCACTGTCTGGCATTATATGCACATGAAATATCTTTTAAGAAAAGGCTCAGGCTATGGATCAATCAGTAATTTCTACTATTAACAGTAAAAAATGTACTATTTATCTACTTAAAAATAACTTCATAAAGACCTAAAATCCTTTTAAAATCAATTTTACTTTCTGTAAGATCCATCCTCTTCAGTTCACCGAAAACTAGCATCTGTTTGGGAAAAAAAATAAATAATTCCTATATTTTGAAAAGTTTTGAGTCTTTCACTAATCTCGCCAGGAAATCAATTTATCCAGGAAAGGTGCCTCTGTGTCACACCTGAAAAATGCAGTTCTTGAAATATTCAGATAGAGTTAAATCTTTAATCGAGAAAACTAAATTAAAAGAACAAACACACAGTAAACTTAATTGATATTTGGTAACTTTACATACGGGGTACTTAGGCTTTGTTTTAGCTAGATCAGATTTAGCTGGATAGAATAGTAGAAGTGCTGTCAACAGTGAAATATAGTTTACAATGCATTGTGCTCCTGGTAGGTAGAGCCAAGAAATGTGTATCTAGGAAGAAATCATATAGCTATGCTATAGAGTTGCACCATACAAGAGGCAAGTGGCAGTGCAGAAAACCTAATTGTCAGCTAAAGCAAGAAAGTAGTTGACAGCTAAGTTTCCTAATCAGATTCAGCAGGTCTCCCTAGTTTCATTCCAAGTCATTTCATTATAAAGTTGATGATATGGGGTCAGAACTTAACTCCTGTGTATATCAATTAAAGTCACGGAAACTATGCACGTCATTAAGTGAGGACTTACTGTCCTAAAGGAAGTATACGTGATTAAAAACAATAAGAAATTAGAAAAAGTCTCTGTCTGACCCAAGACACAAAGAGATAAAACTCCAATGTCCATACTGCTGTAATTGACATTTTTAAAACAATCAATGTACGGCTTATTTCTAATTCAAGGCAAATAATAGTTATCTATATAGATGCATCAAGGCTCAATTTTAACTTTACTTCTATCTTAATATAAAACCTAGCTCTTAAGTTTCTGGAAATTTATTTAGCTTTAGAAAATATTTATCATTAGGCTTATTTATCAAAAAAAAAAAAAAAAAAAAAAAGGACTGTGGGCTCAATGGCAAGATGAGACATTTTCTTCACATATTAAAGACAATTACAACATCCATCCCAGAAGAGAGTAAACAAAAGAATTTTGAAATTGAAAGCTTGAATCATGTTGCCATCATGACATTAAGGTATAACTATACCATATACTTTATTTATGTTTCAAAGCATCACAAAATTTAAAACAAGGCTTATAACTATTTGTCATATACATATTTGACATGATATTTCACTAAAACTGAAATAAAGAAAATTCTCTTGTCTTAAATATAAAAAGCAGATAAGCACTTTCTTAAGCCTAATAAAGTTTTAAAAATGTTTTAATACATATAAACTGTGATAAAATAATCAAAGGCATCATGGTATGAAATTACATTTTAAAAAAACCATAAAAATCTATTTTTTATAATTCTCACATAGAAATACAAGCTCCACTTATCAAAGAAAACCTGTGTGAAAATTTTAAAAATGAGGGTGCGGGGGAAGCCAGCCCAGAACTGATCACACAACAGAAATATCTCTTGAATCTAACTCCTTAAAAGTCAGACATCATGAAAGACTGATTCAGCAATTTGACATTATAAATAGCTACTTCTGCTCCTAACTTAGGTGACTTTCAGCAAAAGACTAAATTGTGTGCCTTTAAGCAATTCTACATTCTAATAAGAATCATAAAATGTGATCATTTTCATTTGTAGCTTCTGGAACATCATGAAGCTCAAGTGGCACACAAAGGTTACAGGAGACAATGGAAGACTAAAATGAACTCTTTGTGATCTTAATTTGTTGGCCAAGTCATTCACTTTATTCTTGGGCATATAATGATTGTGGATTTGGAGTCAGGTCTGTATACCAGCTCTGCCCCTGAGAAACTGCTATCAATGGCCAAATTACTAAATCTACTGGAGGTTTACTCTTATTAGTCAAGAAATGTGATAACACTTCAAGGGATTCTTGTAGAGATTAAATTAAAGAACATCTGTAAAATACTAGTACAAATATGGAATATAGAAGGTAGTCAATAAATCTGGTAGCTATTTAGAGGCTCTCCTGTGACAGAAAGAAATGCCTTTAAAGGTAATTAGCTAATTCTAAGTACTAAGTGATTTGGACACCTTCGGTTTCATGAATCTATGTTAAAAATGCAACTTCACTCCCATCAATGATAGATAGCAATCCGAAAGGCATTTTATGGAATGCTACTCTTTCATTCATTAAAAGTCAATAATATCCTATTAATGTATCCAAATACAATAAATATTTCTTAAAGTTCTAAATAACATATACCTTTTCACATTTCACATTTCCTATCACTTTCAAAAAATGGCAAGATATTTATGGGAGATATAAGTTTAATTATGAACCAGGAAAATTGTATTTCCCTCATAGAGGTTAAATTTCTTAAATTTTCTTATTAATAAAATAGTTTTAATATATTAAAAGAAAAACTAGAGGACAGATATGAAATGTAATTCATAAAGTCATGATTTTTTAATCACAATATAATAAAAGACTGTTCAATGCCAGTTTTTCCTCATATAAGGTATAATTTTTTCTGACTTTACTAAATATTCCACATGTATCAGACTATGTTTTCATTAGTCATTTACTCTATTGTTTATATACAGAGGAAATCTCCATGAAATCCAGATAAGATATTTTCATCTCACAGCTCAAAAAGGAAACATTAATTACATATATATAGACCTTTCAAAAATGCTACAAACCACTAAGTGCAAAGTACTGTATCAGCACCATACCTGTTTCTAATACTTGGTCCATCTTTAAAAAAAAAAAAAAATACACACACACACCCCCCACACATTCACACCTAGTATAGACTACTTAGTTACTCTTATTTCAGCATGGGGTATAGTTTTAAATTAGCACCAGGAAATGCCTACATTACACTAGATTTTTTTTAACCAAAACAGAAATTTTCTAATCTGCTCTTCGATCCAGTAAAGTCTATTGCTCTAACATATATAGAGAATCTTCCATGTGTACCAGACTCTGCTTGTGTCTCTTTAGAGAGTAAGCAGAGAAAATAGATTATTGCACTAGTTCAGATGAGATAATAAAGGCCTAAACTAAAGCAAAATATGAAAAATTAGTTAAAATCCAGTGAAGGTGAAGATAAAGATGTGGAAAAACAGGTATTCTTATAAACAACTACGGGGACATAAAATTAAAGACACCTCATTGGAAGGTACTTTGGCAACAGCTATCAAAATTTAAGCACATAAACTAATTGATCCAACAATTCCCCTGCTATTAATATAGATACATTTACATGAAGATCTATATTGGAAATAAGTTACCTGAAAGAATATAAATGTTACCAAGAAAGGGTAATTTAAATAATTTATGTGATAGTCAAAAAATGAAATAATAAAAAAGCCAAAAAGTGGCAAAATCTCTGATAAATTAACTTTTAAAAGTTCATAAAAATATATTATGCTTATCCTATTGCTATATATTTTAAAATATACATTTTTCCATACTACCTAAAACTTTTCTGGGACTACAATAAAGTATTAATAGTTTCCTCTATAAAATTAAACTGTGAATGGGCATGGATAGAGATTGCTGTTTTATACTTATCTGAAAAGGTTTAATTTACCAGGTACATATATTTTGAAATTAACATCATACAAATATAAAGTGTGGCCAAAAACAGATATACAAACCTATACAATTAAATTTTAATTTTGTGTAGAAAGAAAATTGAAAAAAAAAGTGTTTGGTTACAGAAATCATTTGAGTAATTTTAATCATGAAGAATTATTCTGAGAAAAATGCAAGGAAAAAGGAGGAAAATAAGAAAAGACTGTCATGCTATTTAGACATTAGAAAGGCATCTGCTCTGGGAAGGTGGAAGGAAAGTTAAGAACCAGAGAACTTGGAGTAACACACACATAAGAGGATGATAACAAGTCTACATAAGACATAAGTAGACAACATGAACATCAGAGAAGAAAAATTGAGGGACTCAAATCAGATATATCCATAGGAGATACTGTAATGTCACTTGAGGGAAAATACTGAACCATTTTAGCATTCTGAGGAGAGGACAAATAACATCGAAATGGTACCTTGGAGCTCAACAAAAATCATAAAGAAGACCATGCTCAATCCTTTATTTATTGCACATTTGGCAAGCATTATATGTCTATCAGTGATGCCAAGAAACGATATGGTTATACTCCAAGTCAATCTCAACAAAAGCATACCCTAAATCAGCGATTCTCAACCTTGACTGTACTTTAGAATCCCACTAAAAAGCCTGAAAATATCCTTGTCTCTCAAGCAACTCTCAGAAATATTTAATTAATCAACCTATATGTAATCTAAGCATCTGGAATTTTCAAAGCTCCTCAAATAATTCTAATGTACAGCCCAAGTTGAGAACCACCATCCTAAAATATCCTGCTTCTCACATCATAGTTTACGTCTCTCCCATATCTCAAAAAAAAAACAAGTCTTTTGAGGTTTAATCAGGAACATAAATATTTCAGTCAGAAGCTTCTATCTTTCCACCCTCATGGTAGACTGCTTCGTTGGCAGATCCCAGTAAAGCACCTGAAGGACTGATTTCTTTGTGGAGAACCTCTCTCATATGGATTCTGGGCTTAACCACATAACTTGTTTTAGCCAAGAATCAGGGAATTGCTTAAGCTATGATGCTTATGCTCTTGAAAACCCCATCTTGGTACCCATCTGCTATGCTTTAAAGTAAAGCCAGCTGGAGAGAGAGACCGCCTGCCAGAAAAAAGAGGCCCCAGTTAAGCCCAACTAAATACAGATGCAGTGATCCAGCCAGTCAACCCACAGATCTGTAAGATAATAACAGTCATTGTTTTAAGCCACTAAAAGTTTTTAGAGTGGTTTGTTATCCAATAGATAATTAGAACATTTACTACACGTAACCTTTACAGTTAGTTAGTTCTTAAACAGCATCCTAGGCCCACCACTATCTCCTACGTAAAGTGTCACATGCCCAACTCTAATTTTTCTCAAGCTTTACCATTTTGCTCTTTATGTAACTTATTTCTGTTACTCTGCCTAGGATACTATTTCTCAAACTTAAGGAATCTGTGGCCTACTTAACGAATATTTAGCATACAAAGGTATCAACACTGTTAAACAGAAAAAAGTCATCAGAATTTTTAAGTAAAAATTAAAAGTTTTAAAATTAATTATTCTATATCAGTGAGAGATGATTTTCTGTTTGCAATCTTTCACTGAGGTGTCTCTATCTGCAAATGAGCTAAAGGTCAGATTCCATATCTATTCGGTTTATTTTCTTACTCATTATTTCATATAAATGAGAAAGTCCTTCTTTATACCATTACAGGATATTAGGAATGACAGCAAGTGTTTGGTGACTCTCTCAGATAGTTCAGGAACAAAAATGTAGATCTCAGGATTATGGGGAGAATTCTCATTTTTATCTGCTTTCAGATAGTCAGTTGAAACACCTATTATATATAAAGTGAGGCTGATCGTTTCTTTCAACATAAATAAATTTTTATATTCTGCTGCAGCACTTCTATCAATTTTTAAATATGCTATTCAATTTTTCCTTTAAATGAAGAAAATAATCAAGTTATGGGGAAAAAAATAGAAGTCTTGATTGGAACCATTAGTCAGTCTTCTTCAAAACTCTCAATAATTTAACCCCCACATTTAAAAATATGATAACACAGCTATAAAAAGGAAGGGCCAACCTATTTAAGAAACTGTATTACCATGGAGAAACAAAAACAAAGGAAGCCACTTAAAATAATATAAATAAATGACTCCACTGCCAAAAAGAAATGCTTTGGTTCCATCTTTCAGAGAAAGTTGTTTGAGCCCCTTTGCCATGACCAGACAGCCAGCATTCTTCAGCAGGGGAAAAAGCAGTCATATTTTTGGCCCAGAACACTAAGATACAAACTCAGTGATTGCTATTCCATCCTAGTCACAATTTTCACTACTTCCTTCATCCCTAGTTCATAAGCAGGTGGTGGATTAATAACCACCAACTGCTCTTGGAGAAAAAACTGGAAGATTGACAGGTCTTCAGGTAAAACTTTAATTTACAAAGCAAATGCCACCCTGCACCTCCCAAAATGCTTTACTCTCTCAATAGATCTCAGCAGATCCTAATCCAGCTTGTTCAGTCTACATCAGAACTCTCAAAACGATCACCCCCTTTACCTGTAGGACAGAATCTTAAATGATAAATAATGCTAGAAGTCATCAGAGAATTCTCTCTCATTAGAATATAAGGTCTATGAGGGCAAGTTTGTTCAATGTCTTATTCCCAGTGTCTGGAATTAGTCTTAACACAGAGTAGGCTCTGAAAAACAATATTTATTGTGTGAATGAATATATGTATTTCATACATTCCAAACTATAATTCAGCCTCTATTCCACAGTTTTTTTTGCCTCACTGTGAAGAAAATGTTAGTACATAAAATAGTGAATGTTCTTTTACATGTTGATAGTCACCGATGTGATACTTCAGTTAACAAAGGGGTATTGACAATAGTTAATCTGCTTACCCTCTATACACATTTATCATTAGAGTCTGAAGTAGTTGACAAGCTTCTGGGCAGTCATGTGACTTAAGTGACTGACATTCTGAATGATATCTCCAAGGTTTTAGTCTCTGTCTTCAGGAGAAAAGAAAAATCATCAATTTTAAATGGTAAAGACTTACTTTGGTAGTTTTGTAACAGGCAACTAGGAGTCAATGGCTCACCAATCCTATAAAACCCGAATACTAGATATTCATTGCTATACGTGCTATTCACCTTTTTCTCTATTCAGAAGCCTCTAGTAAATTATGACAATAATAGAGTCCCTTCCACTAACTTACTTAGGTTTAAATTCAGTATTTGAACTGGAGTTCTAATGCTAATATTTTAATTCTATTTTGTCATTTAATTAATCACTAGAGACATCAATCCATTTTTGTATAGAGAGGAATTAAAATAACACAATAAGGACAAAAATGAAATATTTAAACATGTAAAGAACATGCAAATAATATTAAGTTTTTTAGCAAAGAATCTGCACCTTTACTGAGGAAACTAGAATTCAAAATGTGGTAAAATTTGTGGAAAATGCTAGTTTTTTCTAAATATATTCTTTCATTATCAATAAAACCATCACTTTAGACTCATCGCATAGGCTCCCATATTAAAAAGCGCATTGTACATTCTCTTTTGAAGCTTAATTATAAGGCCAAACTAAGTCCTGGTCCACAAGATCATATACGATCATATATGACCTCTAACATTTGTGCTTAAAGGGATGGGACATACCCTTCTATCCTTCTTTTGTCCTGGCTGGAATTCAAACAGGATGGCTTGAGTAGCCTTCTTAAACCATGAGGTAAAAATGACCCACTGGGACTGGTCAAAACTAAACAAAGAAGCCTGGAACCTAACCCCACAGGACACTGGCTACCTATAGATTGTTTTGTTTTTAATATTTGAGGGCAATAAGCTGCTTTGTCATTGCTATCTTAGTATTTTCAGCCATTTGTGCCCAAATCTATTCTTAACTGTTACTAGACATACCACGAATTTTCTCTGAAAATAACGTAATGATAATAATGACATACTAAATTACATAATACTTACTATATGCCAGACCTTATTCTAAATGTCTTATATTAATAATGCATTAAAGCTCACAACAACCTTATAAAATAGGTACTATTATTATACTTATTTTATTATATATGAGGAAACTGAAGCACAAAGAGGTTAAGCAACTTGCTCAAAACCACTCAGCGATTGAGAGGCAGTGCTCGGATCTGGACATAAGGACACTGGCTCCTGAGTCTCTTTTCTTAACCATATTTAATTCATAATTAAATATGCTGTGCTGCCTGTCGTAGTTAATTACTAACATTTAAAATTTGTGGAATTTTTATGAACCACGTTGTCTTGTTCTTTTCCTCCCCAGATGACAAACCACATGTGAAGTATTTGCTGGGCCCTAGTGGACCACAGAAGTCCATTGACCCCACTTTGAGGTTCTCAGATCATTGCTTCTTCCTTAATGGAATTGAAATTGTCACAGAGTGGCACTGTTTCCCAGAGGCGATCCTCACTGCTGGAATCCCAGCAAGTGAGCAAAAAGCTACGGCCATTTTACAGATGCCCACAACTACAGGCTCAGGCTGGCTTTTAGCACATACTTAGAACCGACTTGACCATCAATTATCTCTCATCAAGCATGGGACAGAAATTCTACAAGAATGTGTATGTTAGTCACTGTCTCCAAATGTCCAATGAATAATTTAGACCACACATAACTGTTAATCTCATTCCTGACCATTGGATGTATTCCAGGAACCAATGTTTAACAATACTGCACCATCTGATTTTGAAAGAAGCATTTTACATGCTGCTTTGTGACAATGGAGTCAAAGGCTATTAGAGCTGAAAGGGGAAAATCAGATCCATTTAATCCAACTTTCCCGATTTGATGAAAAAGAAAATCAAGGCACAGAGAGATTATTTGCTCAAAATCACATAACTGTTGAGTGACATAGCTGGAACTAGGCCATGGGTCTTTCATTTAAGTATCAATATCATATTTGGGGTTTACTTGTTTGTTTAACTACAGTACCTTTTGAGAAATTCCAAGTAAGTTGTAGATGCTCGACATTTTTCTAAATAAGAGGTGAGCTAAAAATTTCCAAAATCAAGTTGGATTTTTTTTTAGTTACTACATGCAGTATCCTCAACTGTAAATTCATGGAACTTTGTGACTCCAAATTTTTATTTAATCTATGATAGCTTGTTTCTGTCAAATAGACAAGTTTCCTTAATAAAGAATCATTCATAATACCATGTAGTAGTAGAAATTTTCAACACGTTTGGGGGAGCCTAGCTATAATGTGGAAGAAAAGCTAAAGAAAATGCAGTATTTCCAGCTTACAAAACCTTAGATAATAAAAATGTGACTAATTACACCTTTCAATGAAAATTTCTCACTTTGAGAGAGACCTAAAATCTCATTTAATGGTGAATGATTTACTTTTAAATATAAACTATAAGCAAGTAAACAAGCCAAAGGCCCAACTGAGTATTTTGATAAAATTGTTTTACACTGTTTTAGATTTGGGCTCTAAAATACTGAAAAGGACTTCTGGTTTTATCTAAACGTTACCCCAAAACTTTAACCAAGTTTCAAAAATACATTGTTTTCAAAGCCTATGCATTTAGCAAACAGATGATCAATTGCATTTTTCTCTTCAAACCTGTGTCAGAAGATGTGATATTCATATAATACCAGCCTGCGTGGTGCACCCTGAAGATCCTAGAAGAGGTGCAGGGCTGACCACTCTCCCAGTAAGGTCTAGCAGGAACCCACAGAAGAACTAAAACCCCACAGATGAGAACAGCATGCACCTGAAAATGAATAGGATATGAATAGGGAATGGGAGATAGACTATTTTATACAAACCATTCCCATTCCAAAAGTTTGGCAGTGATTTATGAATTGTGATGTTATAAAATTAGAAATTAAAAGATCAAAGAATAGGGATCAATTGAAGAAAGCAAAGCAGTTGTTCTCGGACTTGAACAAAGTGTGCCATCAGAAAAATGAATTTGGCTCTCAGCTTACTGATATCAAAGGCAAAAATGTAAATAGGTTGGGTTACGTAGCTCTAATTTTCTGATAAAAAAAAATACAAGTTTATAAAGACATCCATTTTTATTCATTTACCAAAAGTAGGAAATCATCAGATGTGTACTTGTATGATGCTGAATCAAAGGCTAAATAGGTAAATACTTAGAAGTGCTCGCTATCTTCCAAACACCCCACATTTATTACACTACTTAATCATGACAAGGACCTTTGGAGACCTCCATTTACAGATGAGGAAATGGAAGCACAAAGCCATAAAGATGGCCCAATGGCATACATAACATTAAAATATAAGTCAGTGATTACATTTCTCTAGGAATATGATCCAAACACTTTGTTTGCTGGTGTGCTAACTTAATACTACATTAGAACATGAAAAAAAAAAAAAAAGCAAATTGTTAACCATATCCATAATACACAGTTGCTCTCAAATTTCAACCACTTTGTCCCCATGCTAGATTCCAGTTAATTTATAATTAATCAATCAAAAAAAAAAAAAACCTACTTAGCAAGTTTCATTCGATGATGATGATTCCAGGTTATAGGTAGATGCCTTGTAGGACTCAAGAAGTTGAGGTGAAAATCCTGTTGCACAAGAAAAACTACTTTTCAGTTGAGAGTGAGGGTTTGAAAATGTGGCTGGATCTGGAAGGAACTTTGGAGGCTACCTCGTGCCGACAGGCAGGACCTATAGTCCCCTCCTTTTGTCAAACCCTTAAAGGTACTACTTACCTTGAAGCTAAGAAGCTTAAACCTGAGGGCCCCTCCTACCAAAGGTCCTTTCATGGCCCTGTGAGGGAATCCAATGCTTTTCCTTGGTCAGGTTCTTGTGAATTTTCAAAATAATTTTTTCCTTAAAGAAAACCCCTCAAATTATAGATGCTCTGAGCCCATCATACCTGGTTGTGGCCCTGCCTGATTCCCTGTGAATCCTCTCAAACTATTACAATAGTGATTAGCTAAGACCCCAAAGGTACATGTCACAAAAAAAGCTCCTATTTTCCTTCATATGGTTACTTCAGCATCAATTTCTTTCATTGTGAATCTCTTCTACCTATTGCTGACAGGTGGTAGCAGTTTTAATAAAACTCACAGGATGATAGCGAAAAAACGAATATTAACTTTTCCACAGGCATGTAATAGCCTTGTATTTATGTAAAATTCAACCTTTAAAAATGCTAAGAACTGTCTCAATATACTGGGTGTTCACTTATAGTAAAATTATAGAATAAGCATGGTCTATAAAGTTTCTAAAAAATGTAAAGCCTTTGTAAAAGTTACTCAAATTATATACAATGTATTCATCTGATTCATATATTAAAAAATTCTCAATTAATTTTAGCAGTTTTAAAGAAAGTCAGTCAAGCAAAACAGTCCAGTTGTAGAGCACCTGAAATAAGGAAATAATAGTATTTACCTTCTTTTAGAAAAGCAAATCACTAAACATTGCCTCCCTTTATCTATTAAAAGCTAGATGATATTATGAATATTTTAAAGAAATAAGGTAAACCATTTCTTCAGAATCAGATCTTGGAGCACCATCTTTCACCTCTAAGTTCTAAAGTGATAATGCTTAAATTTCCAAATGACACATAAAAAACTTTAGTTATTGCGATGTAGCAAATTCTTACTGAATTTTTTTGCCACCTAAGTAAAAATGCTGACATGAGAAACTTTTTCAAAGCCACATCTATTAACTCCTCTTTGTGTATTATAGTCAAGCCATCCCTTGAAAAACAGTTCCATATCAAAGCTCTTTTTTTTCACACATTTCAACCCAATTAGAGACAAGAGAGATGAGTGTTAACAAGACAGTTAATTTTAGAAAATATATGCAAAAAAGCCAAATGTTTTTAATTACTTTAATATTTTCCACACGTAGAACTTTATCTTATTAGGCATTAAAACAATATCTAAAAAGGAAAAATCAAAGCCATCAGCACTCTGTATGAGGTGATCAGCTGGACACAAAGTAATAATTATTTTCAGAAACTTCCTCTATCAAGTATCAGGTATTTGTGTAGAGAGAATTATATTAAAACCTTCTCAAGCATAGTTAACCCACATGCTTTTATCAGGTAAATACATGAAGTTCTTACAATGTTCCAGTTATCTTCTAAACCATATCAAGAACTATGGAAAAATATAATTTGGATCCCTTTGCTCTTTTTTTTATTTATGTTTTCCAGAGTGGCTATATTTTTGGAATAAAAAAGAGATAAAGCCTACTTTGAACTCTCATTAGATCACGCTTGAATTGGTGGGATCCCAAACTGAAGGAAACTGATAAGCCGCTCCTCCGAACCATCTATTTTACCACTCATGTTCTGTATGAAAATAGAGCATTTCCCTGGATGTAATTTATTCAGACCATTTATGAGAGAGATCTTTTATTAATATCGAGATATTCTAAAAAAGAAAAAAATCTGTTAAGCATTTCTTAGAGATCAATACTATAGAATAAGTGTTGTTATGATACACAAGAATTATTCTCCTAAACTAAAAATTGATATGGAAGGCCATTGATATGTGGGAGACAAAGTCATTAAAATGAACAGAGACTTGTGGACGTGGACTATAGACTAGTGGTTACCAGAGGGTAGGGAGTGGGAGGAGTGGGGAGGGGAGAGGTAGACAGAGTAAACGGGGTCAAATATGTGGTGACAGAATGAAATCTAACTATGGGAGGTGAACACACAGTGTAAATATATATATATATGCCTTACTGTTAAAGTGTACAGATGAAACTTACTGGGTTTCGTTAACCAATGTAAACATAAAAAGAATAAATTAATAAATAAATATCAAAATAAAAATAAAAAATAAAATAAGATGGGCTCTCTATTTTAATACCCTTAGAAACTGCCTTTTAAGCATTGACCTAATTGAGAAATTTTTCATTATAAAATGGACTTTGGTGGTATTACCATTTTAAAAATAGAGGTTAGAATCGCCACTTTTGTACATTATGTAATTAAAAGATCGTTTTAGGAGAAAACAAAAATTCCTTGTGAAATTGTAGAATTTCAACTACTTGTGAATTTGACATAGGTTATAAAAAATACCTTTGATATTATCAGTGAAAAGGGGGTTGGTTCAAGTACACAAAATTTTAAGCGCTGATTAAGGCATCTAAGGACAAACGATCCTTCCCCCAAAAATGAAAGAAATCCTATCAGATTTACCGTTGAACCCATTTCCATTCATTAGTATCTATTATGAACATGAGTGTATGTAAAACAAGAAAACTTCTAAAATATAATCTAAGATGTTCTCCTAATTTAGACTGTTAGCATTAATATTTTTAATTATCGTCCAATATTTTATTTCTTCTCTGTAGAGCAATGGTTCTTGAAGTGTGGGCTCTGACCAGCAGCATCAACATTACTTAAAAACTTGTTAGAAATGCATTTCTCAGGTCCCACTCCAGACCGACTGAATGAGACACTGGTGCGGGGGTTGGGGGGGCAATCCGTGTTATATATAATAAGCCTTCCGAGTGACTCAAATGCATAGCAGCTTTGGAGAACCACTGCCACAAAGTTTATTAAATGAAACAATCTTTGTCTCATTTGAAAAGTACTCAAAGAGAGAAAGAAAATAAAAACCAGAATCCACTCTCATCCCCCTAGACTTTATATTCTACTTCCCTCTATACTGGGTGTCCTAGTATATACTGGATGCCCTCATCCCTGAGGCGGGCTCAGGGAAGAATTGAACTCCTTTCTAGTTCAAGAAACAGCAGCAGTTGTTTCCAAAGTTCAGATCATTCCACGCGAAGCCATCTTACTGCTTTTCCAGGATGAAGTCCTTGCTGTTCTGCCACGACATTTTCTCCCCATCTTCAGCTGTCATCTAGACCACTATGAATCCTTAAAGTTTAGCACCTGGCTCAGTGTATCTACATTTCTGAACTTGTTTTTTAAATTAAGCACTCTGTTCAACTACATTGTTTTAACTTGCATAGAAATAATTTTACCTTGCCTAGATTGACAGATATTATCAGAGAGAACTAAACAAAATGCAGTGCAATTTCTCTCTAAAGAGTATTCTTAAGGATGTTGTCTCATTACACACAAGGCCTGTCATTCCCACGTCTGAGCACTGTGAGTAATCTTCTGAGGGACTAGGTTATTTTCATCTTATCAATCCTCAGTGTTGGATAATTCGTGTTTTTTCCTTCATGTTTGATCTTAAAATGATAAGAGCCCATTTTAAAGCCTAAGCCTAGTAAATGTGTTAAAATTAATACCATGAGTTTGTATATTAAACTACCTTGATTATATATTTATTTCTTCTATTTTTTTTTATTTTCATCCTTATTTCTCACTTATTTTTTAAACCATGAGTTATTACATGTTTTTTTAGTTGTGATTTTTTTTAAAGAAAAGCATAATTAAAGTAATAAAGGAAGAAAGGAGGAAGAAGGAATAGCAGTCTACTAGGAAGAGTCGGCAAGTAAACAGTGCTTAGCTTGGCAGCCAAAAAAATCTTGAGTTTAAATCATATCCCCAGGAATTGCCAACTGTACAGATTTGGAAATATTACTTAAATTGGTTCAACTTTCTCCATGGGTAAAATAAAAGTGACAGTATACACCTTGCAGGATTATTGTAATCATTAGGAAGAGCATATATGTGCACATATACTAAAATTAGAAATAACACATGCAAAATTGTTAACGGTGCCCCCACAGAACAGATGGTCATGAAATGCTAGCTACTGTTATTAATGTCCATGTAGACAGCCCATTTAAGAGCCCAATGTCCACATTCCTTTGCTATTTTTAAGAGAGTGACCATCACTATAAAATTATTGGCTATAATCTCCAATCTGGCAGTATTCAGGATGGATTTACCTCCAAGATCATTAATTCTTGGATTCTGTGTCTCTATCACCAAGTGTGAGCCTGGACCACTGAGACCCTCAAGTTCTTTAAAGAAGTCCTGTTCCTCAAAGTTTCTGCCCTTCCCTGTTTTTATTTCCTTCCCTACTCAGACTGCACCCCACAACTAAGCACTTTTACTTTCTCAGTCACCAAATGTCTTTTTTCAATCTCTTTTCCCTCAGTCCTTCTGTTGCATCTGACTGAACAGGCCCACTCTCGATTAACTAATCATCTACTTTGCCTGCTCCTAAAGAAAGAGTGTCAATGTTCTGAGAGAGAATGCAGCACATGTACCTGCTGATACAGATACTGAATTTTCAGCTTACGAGCCACCCTCAGAAATTCTTGAGTTTATTCACGGTTCTAGTCCACATCTCGTTTATCACAAACTTCACCATTCTCTTCCAAGCCCCTACCCAATCCTATCACTCTTAACGGGCATCCTTGACTCTACTCAGGAACTAAGTCTGTCAACTCTCAAACTCCGACACACAGTCACAATGACACTTCCTGGTCTCAGAGAACAATCTCTTCTGCCCAAGGCCAAAAGCTACATCTAACTGGCCCTGAACTTCTTCTTGAATCCTCTTGGACTTTATTTTAGACATTGAATCTTTTCTCTTGTTCACATTCTTTCAGTTGCTTCCTCCCCAACTTCTCATTCCTCCCTGATTAAAAACATTCACTTGTCTCTGCTATCCTGAAAAACAAGAACTCACAGTTTGAAACTTGCAATCAATAATTAGAAAAATATGATGTGAAATTCAAAAATGTTTGAATTAATTAAAACCACAAACCTCAGTTTTTTTTTTCTTAGCCCAACTTGAGTTGGAGCAGATATGACTTCACAGTGGAACAAGGCTACTGAGGCCCCACCCTATGTTTTACTGTAAACCTCATCTATCCACAGTGTGTTGGAGGTAAGGGCATATGTGCTCCAACTTGGGCCGATCGCAGTAATTCTTCTGGTACAAAGATCTTATAATTCAGTCAGGCCTAGTCTTCAGAAATTCTACAATTCCATGGCTCCAGTTTAACCATCTTTACTGAATCAACTGCAGCTTGGGGGGAAAAAAAAGTAGCAGACATATGGATGGAAGCAGGGAGTAAATCTGGCTTCCTGCCAGCTTTTCATTTCCCTTGGTAAGGTCTGTCTCTTATTGCTTACCCTTGGGTTCTTCTAGACATTCAGAAATCAAGCCTTGCTGAAGAGAGTCCTGGCTGATTGTTATTACCACCGATCCAATAGTCAAAACACTTCTCAGTGAAGGAAAATAGGACTGTCCCCCCTGTTGTTCTGTCTACACTGCCTCCCTTCTGAAACGTCACACTGTCCACAGACTGAGCAGGGCTTAAAGAGAGGGGAACAACCTGGGAATAGTCTGAGGTACCTTTCAGCTGGTAACTGAGTAGTGTAAGACCCTTCAGAGTAATTAAGAATGAGAGTAATGTTAAAAGTGAAACTGTGAAGATATATGAGGGGAAAAACTACTTGAAAAGGCCACGTAGGAAGCTATGGGGAAATGAACACAAGAAGAAGAAAGTCAGAAACCCAAATGAGTCTGCTACTAAGAGAGTCTAGTGAAGTTCTTGCCATTTTTTACACTATTAAAGTACTATAAAGATGTTTTTTCCCCCCCATATGCACCTGATGAGAAGCCTTACCAGTAAATGGCATATTATACAGCGTTGTTATAACAGCACATTTTTCAAGACATGTCCATAAAATCTATCCTACTTTACGGCATGTTTTAAATTCTTCCTATTTGAAATTAAGTGGAACATTTAAAACAAAGAACCATAAAATAAAGATCAACTTTAAAAATCCATAAGCAATTAAGAATTTCATAAAGAGATCAATATTTAACTACAAAAACATAATACAAAAATCAAGCCAGAGTAGTAGCAAAAATAATCTTTCTAAGCCCCTTCTAACACAGCTTTCTCAAAAAAATCATAAACCAAATGAACAAAGCCAACATTAACTAATTAAATCAGTATTTAATTAGTGGGCAGCTACTATGAGTACATATACCAAAACTAAAGATAACATCTATAAAGGCTAAATTGAAATTATGAATAACTCAATTATGATTCCAAAAAATCAATAAAGAAATAAATTAAAAACAGGGTTAACTTACTTAAAGATATGCTGTCTCCCAAGCTCCTGCCAAACAGGAAGAGTGGACTTTCAACAGGACAAAATCTGAGAAAAAGCCTTGTAAGTGGCAACAATGTAAGTAAAATCTTTGACTTAATGAAACAATGATATTATGTTTTTGAAGAGGGGAACTAAGGCCTCTTTTCAGATGGGTACTACCTCCATATTTAATCTAACACAACTGTAATCTACACATTACACCACTCCAACATGTTTTGCATAACACTATTATACGTTATAAGGCCATAATATGGAGAACACAGTTTTATAATCAAGTTAGGGACAATGCAGAACAAGTTGGTGCCAATTGTGCAGTCATTAAAGTCATTTTACTTTACCGTGGGAGTGAGTTTATACAGGGCTAAAGGCAAAGGTAGTTCTTGACTCTCAGGAGATTGAATCAAGCAAGGAAAGAATGCTGATTCAACGCCCCTTATCCCGAGAAGGGAGAGCCCTGAGTAAAATCAAACGGCAGAGCATCGGCCTTCACTATATTCCCACTCAGCTGCCCTGATGATGTTCTCAGCTGAGCTCCCAACACAAGTCACACACCTAGTCATGACCTCTGGTTTCACCCCTTTCTCTTCATCTGCTTCCCATTCCTTATTGGTCAGTCTTTAGCTCCGTAGAATCCACCACCTGGTCTCCTTCTGATCACATCATCTGACTTTCTTTGTTTCTATCTCAAAACCTTGAGGGGACAATGGCAAAGATAGTACTTTTCTGTGTTTTTTACATACACAAAATCAAGAAAAATACATAGACACGTACATATGCATGTACCTATCATATGTAATGATGGATAACTAAAACGATACACAAAAAACTGTCTTACATCAGCAATAAATACACAGAAGGATATGAAGGTAAAATGTATACTAAATGCTAAAAAATGTTGACATGTACGTATATATATACCTATCTTATGTAAAAGAGATAACTAAAATACACAAAACCCTGCTTTACATGGATAATACTCATCTAAAAGGATAAAAAGGTAAAATGTATGCTAAATGCTAACACCAATAGCAAAAATCTTAGACGGTGCTTCTTAAACTTAGCATGCATATCCCCTGCATGGTTTGAAACAGACTGCTGGACACTAAGCTCTGAGTTTTTGAGTAAGTAGGTCTAGGGTGAGGCCTATGAACACGGATTTGTACCAAATTCCCGGATAATACTGATGTTTTGGAGCTCAGGGAGCACACTGAGAACCTCTGGACTTTGAATGTCAGCATCACTTAATCCTAATGTTCTAACTCAGAGGTTTGCTGTATCCCTGAAAAAAATTTTTGTTTTCTCAGAGAAGCCAAATATGTGATGAAAAAAAGAAAAGTGATGAGGGACAGAATTCCTCTGGAGCCAGTGTGTCCCTAGGAAAACCATCTAAACTTACTTACATTATATCCACGAAATGTCAAAAGCATAATATAAAAGCCATGGTGATAAATACTAACAGAATAGAAACCAAAAAACAACAGGCGATTTATTTTTATAAGGGTGCCAGAAATGGAAGGTTAACCCAGAAGGTTGTTCAAGACTTTTCCTCTCAAATTAGTAAGAATAAACATGGACTTAATAGGCTATTGAGGGGATAAATATGGGGTTCTAAACTTTAACAAAACTCTAGTAATGTCAAAAATATACTAAATAATGAACTAAAAGTGTATCATCAGGGCTTTTTTTTTTTTTTTTTTTTTTTTTTTAGGAGAGTTAGTGTTACAAGTGGCTGCTATAACACAATTCTGTTACTTCTGTTCAAGACCCATGAAAATTTAGGTGGAGTCCTAACTTTCTGAGGTCTATCATAGGAACAAAGGCAGAACTCAGCATCATCAGATCTCATTTTAGGTAACACACGAAAAAGTTCTGCTCTCTTTTCTGTGAAAACCCAAGAACAGGGAAAATATAATTTGATTTTATAAAATCTATGTTTGTTTTTCTCCTTTCTTTTATATCACTCTTATAATATTTTCCACCCTCTTATTTCCAGAAGTTGATAGCTAGCTTCCCTACAAAATTCTAACAGTCCATTAGTAATGACACAGGAACATAGCAAAACCTGGCATATTTAATTATGCTGCAATCTTCTTAAAGTAAAAGTACTATACCTTATGCAAATTGATGCCGATTATTTTGAAGCGAAATAAAAATGCTGCTTAGTTATGAATAATATATATGAACAATATATATTTCTCCATCCATCTATGAGTCTCAATGTTATGATTTTGAAGTCATAGCTGTATTTTTCTGGAGACAAAACTATAACAATATCTGAGCATACTTTAAGAAAGTTATAAAAATGCCAATTATCAAATAAAAAAATAACGTTGGGACATGTCTCATTTAAAACGTGAAATAAGATTTTTAGATAAACATTCAGTTGTGCCAGGAGCCTTGAGGCGTTATGTATGACAGCGGCCCCCAACCCCAGGCCAGGAACCGGTACCAGTCCGTGGCCTGTTTGAACTGGGAGGCATAGAGGAGGTGAGCAGCGGGGCAGTAAGTGAAGCTTCATCCGTATTTGCAGCTGCTTCCCAACACTAGTGTCACTACCTCAGCTCATTAGATTTTCGTAGGAACACCAGTCCCTGGTACCAAAAAGGTTGGGGACCACTGATGAATAACACCTGATTATGCTAATGTCACCCTACTGTGAGGAAGCTCAAGATGTGTGGGATAGGGTATGTGTGGGCACTGTGGCAGACAGTCCCAGCTGGGCCCGGTCTCAGAGTCATCCCAGGCCCAATACAGGCATGAGAGTGAAAAGACTTTCAGGTGATTTTAGGACTCAGCCTTTTGAGCCACCCCTGGCTGTAGAATCCTCTCCAGCAAAGGCCCTAGACATCGTGAAGCAGAGACAAGGCTTCCCTGCTGTGCCCTGCCTGAATTCCTGAACCATCGAATCCAAGAGCATAATAAAATGGATTTTGTTTTACTCTATTACGGCTGGGCTGGCTTATTAGCCAGAACACATATCTGGAGTGTGCTAGCAATAAAGTTATGGCTGGATTTGATTTGATAGAGAACAATTTGAAAAGAAATGTGGTAAACATATAAAGGGAATTAAAATTCAAGGAATAAGTTTGAAATTACAATATAAAGAACTACAGAAAGAGCATTATATATTTCTTTTAAGAATGTTCATATTTCTATAAGTATTTAAAGCTGGAAAGTTTTTTTTTTTCTTAGAAAGCAAATGCCTACCTTTCTATACTTTTAAAGTCGAAAGTTTTTTGCTAATCAAAATGTCTTTTATTTTTTAACAAAATAAATTAAACAGATACAATTAATTCATTCACCAGTACAAAAAATATTTTATGTCCTAGAAATCCAAGCAGAAATTCTTAAGCGGAATCATAATAATCCCAATGATGCTCGCCCTTGTGTGAGCCCCTCCCCCCTTTGAGTAGAGGTGGATGTGACGACAGACTAGCTCCATAATTATTTTACATTATATGGCACAGCTGACCTTAAGACTGAGATTTTTCTGATTGATCTAATCCAATCATTACAGTGCTTTAAAAAGCAGAGTTTTTTCTTGATGGTAGCAGAAGAAGTAGTCAGGAGAGATAATGTGTGAAAAAAAAATAATAATGTTGGTCTTCAGATGGAGGGGAATACGTGGGAAAGAATGCAGGTGGCCTCTAAAAACAGAAAACTACCTCAGGTTGACAGCCAGCAAGGACGTGAGGCCTCAAAACTACAACTCCAATGAACTAAATTCTGCCAATAGAGCTTCCCGGGGCCATCAGATAGAAGCTCTGCTTGGCAAAACATCATGATTTTGGCTTTGTGAGTCCCCAATCAGAGAAGCCAGCTCAGTTTTCTCAGATGGCTGAATTACAGGACTGTGAGCTTATAAACCAGTTTTGTTTCAAGCAGCAACACTTGTGGGAATTTGTTGTACCAAAATAGAAATCAAATACACTATCCCTGAACTCAAATCTCATCAGTCCCATTTATAAAATTAAAGTTTTAAGTCTTTGTTTTAACTAGCTGCATTTTCTTCTTCAATTACACTTAAAAAATGAGTTAATCTTTAGTTTTTCAGATAAAATTTTAATTATATTACTCAAAGATTTCTTTCCTCGATGCAAAAACAAAATTTTAGTAAAACTGTGATGTTTAGAACAGTGAGAAAAAGAGGTATGTACCTTAAGTGGCCATTTAAGAACCAAACGTTTCAGAATTTCTTGAGGTGTACTACTTTTGAAACTATCTTTCTCAAAAGGAGAGCATAGTTCTTATTTTTCAACTTTTTATCATAAAAAATATTTTAAGCACATGGAAAGGTTAAGAAGAGTAAAATGAATGAGCATATATCCTTCACCTGGATTTAACAATCAATGTTCTGCCACAGTTGCTTCAACTATATGGGGGTACATATCACTTATTTTGTTTTGAACCAAAGTTTCAGACAATATAATACTATACCACACTACTCCTAAAAATAACAACATTCTCATCATAGCTCAATACTAGCGTCACACCAAAAAAAAAATTAACAAAATTCCATTTTATCTAATGGCCTATTTTGTCAAGTTTTCTCACTAGCCCTAAAATGTCTTTTATAACTTTTTTTCCTCCCTAATCAGGATCCAGTCAAGTTTCGCACACTGTATTTGCTCATATTTTTTTGCCTGTTTACCTCTACAATACCTCCCCCAGCTCTCTAGGGGTTGTTTGACATAAATTTTTGAAGAATCCAGTCTAATTGTCTTACAGAATGTCCTACATTTAGAATTTTGCCAATTGTTTACTTACGATGTTATTAAACTTGTTCCTCTATCCCTGATATTTTCTACAAATTAAAAATTAAAGTTTGGTTTAAATTCCAGTTAGGCAATTTGGGCAAGAACATTTTTAATCAGGGTGCACATCGAGAAGCTCATGGTGTCAGGCTGCCCACTGTTGGTGATGTAAATTTTAATGACAAGCATGACTAACCATAGGAAAAGCACATTTTACCTGTTAAAAGTAGTCAACATTTTGTAGGTTAACAGGTTTATGTCTTGTCTTCCAACAACCTCCCCAAATGGTTTTAGCAGTCACTGGTGATTCTTGACGGAATCAATTGCTATTTTAGGACTCTCAAAATGGTGATTTTATAAATCCTATAGTTCCTCTTAAATTTATTAGTTGGCAGACTGCTGAAGGAAATTTATCTTTTTCAAATACCACTATGCTCTGACTTTTAAACAGCTTTATTGAGGAATAATGTACATACAATAAAATTCATATCAATGGTAAGGTGAGTTTTGACAAATGTATGCCTTTATGCAACCAACACAACAGTCAAGATATGGAACAGTTCTACCAGTCAAATTCCCTCCTGCTCCTCTGCAGTTAATTCACTCGCTTCGCCCCCTAGAAACCAGTGATCTAATTTGCATGATTATAGTTTTGCCCTTTTAGAATTTCATTTAATGGAATCATATTATAGTATGCAGTCTTTGGTGTCTGGCTTCTTTCACTTTGCAAAATGCTTTTGAGATACATCAATGCTTCTGCATGTAAAAATAGTTGTTCCATTTTATGGAGCAGAATTTCATTGTATAGATATTGCTCAATGTGTTCATCTATTTATCAGTTGATGGACATTTAGATTGTTTCCAGTCTGGGGCTATTATAAATAAAATTGCTTTGAACATTCATATACAAGTATTTGTGTGAACATATGTTTTATTTCTTTTGAGTAGATACTTAAGGATGGAATGGCTAAGCAAGTATAGGATTAACTTAAGAAAATGTCAGAATCTTTTCCAAAATGATTGTACCATTCTGAATTACCAGCAGCTATGTATGAGAGTTTCAGTTTTTCACTTTTGCCAATACTTGCTGTTTTCATTTTTTTTAATTTTAATTATTTCAGTGTGTATATTGGTATTATTGTAGTTTTAAGTGGCACTTTTCTGATAACTATGGTACATCTTTTCATGTGCTTATTAGTTATCTGTATATCTCTTTTGGTGGACTATGTGTTCAAGTTTTTTTGCCCATTTTTTAATCAGGATGACTTCTTGTATTAAATTGTAAGAGTTATTAGTGTAAGCCGGGTACTAGTCTTTTCTCAAATATATGTTTTGCAAATATTTTCTCCCAGTATGTGACTTGCCATTTCATATTCTTAATAGTAACTTTTGAAGAATGAAAGTTTTCAATTTTGATAAAGTCCAGTTTATAATTTTTTTCTTTTATAGTTAAGATATGTTATAAGAAATAGCTGCATAACATAAAATTAAAAATAAGGTTTTCTCCAATGTTTTCTTCTAGAAATTTACAACTATAATATTTATTTAAAATAATTTTGTATATATGAATGGAGTTTTTTTTTTTCAATATAAATATCTAGTTTTATATTTGATGCTCAGACTATTCTTTCCCCAATTTAATTAGTTGGGCATGTATCCTTGCCAAAAATTAATCAACATAAGTATTGTCTATTTTTGAATTCTAATTTAGTCATTGATCTATTTTTCTATCCTAGAGTCAATTCCACACTATTTTTACTTAAATAGCTCTACAGAAAATCTTGAAATAAGGTATTGTAAATTATCTTCATTTTTTTCCCCAAAAATTATTTTTGCTATTCTAGGTTCTTTATATTTCCATATAAATTTTAGAAGCAGTTTACCCATACAAAAAAAAAAAAGCCTGTTGAGTTTTGTTGGGATTACATTGAATCTGTATGTATCCATATATAATCAATTTGAGAAAGATGAGAATTTTAAATTCAGAGTAGACTGATCAATAAACACTTTCTCTCTCTTCATTTATTTAGGTGGGTCTCTTCATTTCAACAATGTCACAGAGTTTGCAATGTAAAGATCTTGCACATTTTGTGTCTCATTAATCCCTAAGTATTTTATGTTTTATGATGCCATTGTAAATGGTATTATTATATATCATTATGTACATATATTGCTACTTTCTTAATTTTTTTATTCAAGATGTTTCAATCTATTAGAATCTATATTCTTTTTTAATGTTCGACATTCCAAAATTTTACTAGTGCAAGCTCTGTCCAGTTGGCTTCTGATTTCTTTTGAAATGGCTTCATTAGACTGAGTGTCTTCTACAATAGGAAAGAAAGATTCCCCAAGCTTACCTTGTATCTTCCCTGTGTGAATTCCTTCAACTCCATAAATGCATGTTTAACAAACATTACAAACATTCATTTAGAAAAATTATTGTGAAAGTGACCATAATGGCAGGCACCATGCCAGGAGAGGGATGGAAACCAGAGTGAGGCTCGTAGTTAAGATGCCGTTTGGCCCTCATTATAAAGTTGGGCCAGAAAGGCAGAAGTTAGGCGTTCCTATATTGAAAAATCTTTGTGCTAAATGAAGTATTTTTCTCTAATAGTCTACTCTTACATAAACCTGCTCAGGCCTATAAAGATGAGCATCCAAATACTAACATGCCCCTTCTCCAAATATCCATAATTAAGGTAGATATATCACTAGAATTAGACTAAAAAAAAAAAAAAAAAAAAGGAAGTTTTACCTAAATCAAGTGTGTTCTCAAGCTATTACAAATTGCTTAAATTTGGAACAGTCTCCAAAGGATAAAAAAGCAAGAAATCCTTACTTTCTTCCTTTCCTCTAGCATTTGGTATTGCAATGTTAGATAAAAGAGCAAGGTAATAAATTAATGGTCTCTTATCAGTGTTTTCCTACCCAGCCCCAGAATACCAGGGCACTGACAATGTCTAGAGAAAACCAGGACGAGAATAAAACTGCTTTCCCCCCGCCCCCCAATTTCTCCCTCATGACCCTATTGTTTTTCTCACTCTGCCAAGTAGGTCCTAGAAGTGATACTGTGTCTAAGAATCACGTCAGCTTTCTGAAACCAAGCCTCTCCTGCACAGCTGCTTGTGGGTGGCAGTGGACTAACATATGTGCAATAAGAAAGGTAGTGTTTTCCTAGGTTGTACCAAGTTATTATTCATTGCTAGACAACTTCGCTTTTTTAATTCTGAAAGTGCACACACCACACACACACAAAACTCACAACAACACATAATTATTTTTTATGTTGAAAGAGGATGGTGAGTTAAGGGTAAATTAGTAAGCCTATAAAAAAAAAAACAAACCAACCTCATTGCAAGGGAAGACTGAAAGAGAGATCTTGCTGGTTCAATCTATTCTTCCCTTATGAGAAGGGGAAGGTAAATAACTTCAGAGATCTGAAAAGGGTGTCAGAGAGCTCAGCTAATTCACGTTAAGTGCTCAGAGCTAAGAAAACAGGCTAGCAGAACTGCAAACCAATCTGGTTAGAACAGGTTCTGACCAGTTACATTATCTAAGAACTCTGAAACAAATTAACTTTCAACTAGACCACACATAATTATATTTAACTTAAATTTCATTTTATATTTAACTTAAATTTCATTTTAAATTTCTTAAATTTCAACTTAAATTAACTTAAATTTCAACCATTTAATTTTATTCAACTTATAGAGCTCCAAGTTTTATTTGGTTAAATTTTTCTTTCACGTTTTCTTTCACGTTTCACTGAACCTGTATATCCCAGACTCAGTCAATTCAAAGGTGATTCTATCTATTAATGAGCCCTTATAGAATTCTTCCCAGTCAGTCCCATACTGAATTAATCTAGAGAAAAGTCATCTCTTGCATTTGGTATTTTGTGATAACAGATAAACTCCTAAGTGAGTCTAGATTGCTTTATATAACCAAAGCCCAATTTGAGGAAAATATTAAAGCTTAATCATTTATAAACCTTCTATCGCTAATTCATAATTCATATAAGGAATGTTCTTTTGTTAGTAAAATGTAATTTAACTTTGCTGTGATTTTAATTACAGACGATGGTAAACAATAAAAGAACACAGGTTATTGTAAGAATCAACAGCTCATAAATCATTTGGTTTTAAAATAGATAAACTGAGTAAGTGGTGATAAAGCACTATAAATCAATTTTTAGAATCTGCAGTAGGGAGTTGTAAGGCAGAATAACCACCATTTATTGCTTCGGTGGATGAGCACCGATTATATATTATTATTACACTATAGGCAACAGTAAAAAACACCGAAAACAAAACTAGGAAGATCTTTCCATCACTATGGATGAAGATTCGGTCAGGATTTTAAAAGCCCCATTTTCAGTGAACACCATCCTCCAAAAAGTGTGTCAACTAAATTCTTTGCCTCCTCCTCCACTTCTAATCACTTAGGATTCCATTTTGTTAAAGGAGTTGCAACTGAAATCTGGCAACTGAAAGATTGATTTGGGTCAAACACATTGTGTGCTAAAGAAGTGTACAAATCCCAAAGAAAGAAAAATCACGGCAGAGAGAATTTGCCATCTTCTGTAGCACCAGATGGCACAGATAAAGGGATGTTGTGTTCGCCAGTTCAGCAAAGAGGTAGTTTTATCACTGTCATTTATATATGCCCCAAAGGTGTGCAATCCAAACTGATGTGGAGATTCTTCAATGACAGCTGAGACTGAAATATTCCATCTGTGTTTAATACAGAGATTACATCCTTTATTCTCCAATGAGAGCCTTTCAGAATATCACTATGCAATTTTTTTCTTCTGAAAGACAACGGCCTTCCCACTATTTTTTTCCCCTGCATCTGTCTGCAAGATTGCTTTTAGGAGAATGGCATAAGTTTAAAAAAGAAAGCTAAGTACTCTTCCATCAATTTGAGGTCTTGTAAAACTACATACTAATTTTTCTATATATGACAAAATGCTATGGCACTGGAAAACTGCTTACAAAGCAGTATAACTATGCTATAGAAATTAACTACCTAAAACCAAAGGCATTAGTACCATTTAGATAGCGATCTCTCTCTCTCTCTCTCTCTCTCTCTCCCCATATATATATATATGTTTTATTTATATATATATATACACACACACACATATTATATATGTGGATATAGATAGAGATATTTTAATTAGTCTGTAGCTGGAGAGGAAAATAAAAACAATAATTTCTATAAGGAGGATATAAAAAAGGAAAAATCAATGATCACGGAAGTCAGAGCCTTATTAATGCTAATTTGGTATTTTAATTTATTTACTCTTTCAAAATGAAAAATAATAGAAAAAAAATAAAATAAAAAAATAATGGTTAATCAAAAAGGTTAAATTGTCCAAAGCAAGTACACAATGAAGACTATCGGTCATTGATAGATCATAAAAAAAATAAATGATTTAACAGGGTATTTTAGTGACTTTTAAAAATAAGGCCAAAGCATTTAGCAAATGCCTTTTTGATGTATGCTACATGGTACACTGATGTACCTCTCATCCTCTGAGGCCTCATAATATAATTACCTAAAGAGGATAATTTAAAAAATAAAAGTCATAATACATATGTTATTGATATATTAACATTTTTCGACATAGGAGATATCTACTAGGGATCACATTTAACTATTATATCATAAAAATCACGCCTTAAGCATCTGTGAGATGGACGATCATTTGTAGTTTTATCAGAGAGTTTTAACATTACAGAAACAAGAGGTGAGGGAATGAGCCAGTTAATGCTTCCAAAGACACAATGTGCCTCTTCTTATTGAATAGGTAGGCAAGAACCCAGCAAACATGGAGAGAGTTTACGAATCTCTAAGTTCTTTATCCTGCAAGAGCTGGTTCTCAAAGAAATGTCGGTATCAGTGTTGAAAAAGCTCTGGCAATCCAAAGAGCCAACTGCTTGGTTTTCGTATTTCAACAGTCCATGAAGATTGGTGAACAACAGTCACAAATTCACAGTTACATGACAATATAAGACCCAATAAAATCTTTCGGTCAAATGTATTATTTTGTGTCATCACAAGAATGTCTACCACTTTGTGTCAGGCTTTACCTAGAGACTATGGAATGGGGACCCCACCCCATACTCACCAAGACTCTTAACACATCCTATATTCCAGACTAAATTCAACCTGCCTGAATGAATATCTTTCTTCCTCTTTAAGGGTAATAGTGGCTCCCGATCATCACTTTGTAGAACCTGTTCCCTCCCAGTACTGAGGAACATTGTCTTCGAAATCAGCCCTTCTCTTCCCAACATCTTCTCTCTCATTATCTTCAGAAGTTTCCTCTTTTCTGCTTTTGTAATCAAATAGACTTAAGTTAAAAGGAAAGAGAACTCATAGAGCAGAAAGATTATAGGAATTGCTTAAGATAGCCTCCATTCAAATCCCAACTCAGCTACTCTCCACTTATGTGGTCTATGTAACTTACACTGTGAAATGATTTTCTCATTGATAAAATGAGGATAACAATTAGAATTTTACTGTCATACCTAATAGTACCTTCAAGAGGATAAGAGGGAAAAAATGTAAGCAAGTATCTTTTGCAAGTTGTAGAGTACAAATATGTAACAAATCTTTTGTAGGGTCAAGTTCATTCTAACAAATATCCAACTTCTTTACATTTCACAGCTGAACTTCTTGATTAGCTGTATATACTTAATGCCTCAACCTCAACACTTTCCACTCTGTGTTAAAGCAAGCTCTCAGGATTTCACCACTCCATTAAACACAGCCCAGTTGGCATACTCCACATGAAACAGTGTAGTTTTCTTATTCCTGTATCTTGTATCACTGCTCATGTTCTGCCATCCTGAGGCCCTTGTCTTCCTTAACCTTTTCTGAATTTCCACCTTCTTGATCACTGTGATAATAAAGATGTGCTAGTCACTTATCCAAGGACTTTCTGGGACTAGGTTGAGAACTGTAAGTAAGTGGATAAAGATAGCCCACAGATAATACATGTTTATTTGCTATGGTAAAATTATAGAATAACCATACCTGAGAATATTTTATATGTCTGTGTTTAGAAACTAGGCACCAATGTGTACTTTCCTACATAACTGACTCAGGAATTCTGAATAATATTTTTAGTTTATTGAGTTTAAAGCATTCCTGAGAGACTGGAATGTAAGTCTACTAAAAATGTAAGTCTAAACTCTTAGTGAATACTTAGGTATGGTCATTCGAATGGAATGAAACACACACACATTAAAAAACAAAGAGGGCAAAAAAAAATACTTAACACCAAGGGCAGCCTTACCCAACTGGCCAGTCAGGGCCAATCAGCTCTGACACAGTATCCCATTCTGGCCTAATGACTTTCTCATTTGCCATACAATATCTTCCTCTTACTGTAGTCTTCAGTGAACTCAAAATTTTAAAGGAGCTTTAGAGAATTATAAGGGAAGAAATCAGAATTACAGGATTAGGAGGTGAAGTGAGATCATCACATACTCCTTTAAACAACTCATTTAAGCAACTTATTAAGGAGAAAAGATTAGAGAATTGCAGAGAAATGAATGTAAGGAAGGAATACAGGAGGTTTGTTTGTTTGTTTGCCCTGTTTGACTTTAAGAACACAAAGCTGAGATAATTCAGTACAGTAGAGACAGACACTGAAGAAAGGAGAAAAAAAGGGGCTAAGTTAAAAGGTCTAGGGGTAAAATAAGAAAATGAGGTTGAAAGGGCAAGTAGAAAAATTAGCCTTGGGTAGGAGAAGTGATCCCAAGTCCGGAGGGCAAAAATTATTATTTTTTTTAGATTGTAAGATGAGGAACAGAGAATGTTTATTCAAGCCTCAAGGTTTTGTTCTATAAGGCAGCTAGGAAGATCATCAACTATGAGTTGAGGCCAGGGATGCAGTTCGAGCTTAATGAGGGCAGTGAGGTTTTAGAACCAGCACTGAAAGAATATAGACAGAGCAAACCAAGTAAAAACACCCAATCTGGCGATTTTCTCCAGGCGGACTCAGCAGCCAAGGGGCAGACGATGAAACAGCAAAACCAGATATCTCCATGATTTTATTTTCACAGTCCATAGGCCTTTGACTCCATTGCCCTAAAACGCACTCCAATTCCTAGGTTGCCATCTTGAAAAAGCGTGAGATCGGGGATGAATGAGGATGAACCATAGCTGAACTGGGAATACATTTTAAGTGATGCTGTACGTGATGGCTCAGCAATTCTTTACCTTCAAGGTCAAAGTCACATTAAAATTGCATTACTATTCATAATAAAAGATGCATTTCTTACCTGTCACTATCCAGCAGGAGAATGAACATAAACATCTCTTCCCTTTTACTGAGAGAAGCTACTGCTGACAGTAAAGGACTTCCTACGTGTATGAGTATGGCAGAGCGACTGATGGGTGGCCTACAGCCCTCACTGTACTCAATCTGTCTGTTAGTTAATGTTAATAGCCACTGTTTGCAGGCTGCCACTGCTGTGTTCTGCTTCTTAGCCTCTTAGTCAGCATGACATTTTTCATCCAACTGAGCTTAGTCCATTTCTGATTTCTGCTATGCCAACATGGTCTGTCAGCTACTGTCACTTCCCAGATGTCAGTGGCTATGTGACACGGGTGGGGATCATGTCAGAATTGTCCTTGAAACACTTACTGTCACCTCCCACAAGTTTACAGAGTTGGCCACAGGGGCATTTCTTTGGTTTTCTGTCGTTTGCTTTGAAATTCTCACTGGGATACTCTAATAAAGGAAGGCAATAGTTTACTAAATATTGGATGAATACATTTCAGAGCCTCAAACTCATTCATGCTTTATACATAATTGCTTGAATATATAAAATATGTAAAGTAGATTTCACAGATTCTAAACTAACATCCTGAAAATGGCTAGTGGATGTTAAACCAAATGGTACCAGTAAGGAAAAGAGGTTCTTCAGACTTGATTATAGTTTCAAAGTATTTTTTAAATTTTAAAATGTTGCAAAATATGGATTTAAATGATTAGAAGAGAAAAATAATACAGCAAATTAAACAGATTATAGTACATGAAATAATTTAAATTACTATGCTCACTTTAGTTCTTACTTTATATTAACCATATTTTCTATCATGTTTATTAAATTGAAAACGTTAAAATACACTTCCCTCTATATGTTCACAGCACTCTCTCATGCTTTTCCCAGACAAGAATAGACTGTACCTTTTTCAAAGACAATTTCTTATTCTTTAAGTAATATCCTTAATTGTGTCTGCCAAACTATCTCTTTATATCATACCAGGAGTTCCTTCTCTTGTCTGATTGAGTAGAATTTTGAAATAGATTATTCAAATAGCCATAGTTCAAACAAAAGAGGGAAATCTCTTGGAAGAAAACCTAGATTTGTTTGTCTTTCTTCATATTTAATTTTCTCGTATTTGGTCTCCTGTATTTCTAAATGTATTCAACACTAGAACTCTGTAGAGATTTCTATCACACTGGATTTATGACACGATGCCACTTTCCCAGTTCTCACTCACTCTTGCCCTGCCTAGTGGCCTAGTCAAATTCTAATAATTATAAATAGACTGGGTCAGTTCTAGCTCTCTGCAACTTCTCTCATGCTCACTCACACCCACCCTATTGCACATATTGCCTCTTTCTTGAGGTATACAATCAGACTTCCAAGCGCACCTCGTTTCCACAATAAAATCATAAACTCCTTGAAAGCAAAGAAAGTATTTTCTACCAGTTTGTATCTCCTACTACTCCCTCTTCCGCAGTCACTCTGTAAATAATTAATAAACTGAATATCAAAGAGCCACCTCTCCAAATTATGCAGCATGCCTATTAGTCAAACCAAAATGTTGTAGATAATCAGAGGGAATTCCTGGAAGGGAATTTTTAACTATCCACTGATGACAGAGGTCATGCCTAAAACAATGAAAAGCAAATTTATACTGAATAAGAAAGCAATAATTCAATAGTGAGGGAATACCTGGATGAATGACACAAATAATTAATTCTAAAGTGCATTCTTGCTGTGAATACATTACTAAGTATTGCTCCTGGGGCACAAAATCCATAAAAGATTTCACTATAAATCAACTATAATATTGAGAGACATTATATATTTTTTAAACACAGTATTAATTACTCGCCAGTATTTTCTAAGAAACAGGCAAACTGAAATGCAAAAGAAAACAGAAGCTAAAAATGAAGATTGTGACTAGCAACAATGCATGAGAAAAATAAAGGATTCCTGTCAAACTCTCCTTAATGAAAGCAGCTATAGCGACTGCTCTTTTAAGGTGACTGGAGACAGAGTGTAATGAAAAGTGCTTTGGAATGTCAAAGGTAATATCAAGGCTTCCAGAACAGTAGTACTAAGGGGGTTCTGACCAAGAACAGAATATAATAAGACCAATATAAGCAAAGGCATTAGACATAAGGTTAGTAATTGCAAAAATAACCATTTTCACGTTTTTGTTTTGTGCCTGGAAGGCATATATAAGAACTCAAAATCAGCAAATTTATTACTTGCATAGGGGGAAAAAAAATCACTGTTTCTTGCCAGAAGAAATTTGGAAATTACTTTCAGGTCATAAAAGTAATTAGGTTAGACCAATGTGTCAATCACAATATGCAGGTCTTCCTCAAAGATCTTACCTGGTCAACCTTCAGTTTACTGCCTTCATGCCTACTACTTTCTCCTACAAATTATCATGACCTTTATCTCTCTACCATCCAGCCCTCACCCTGGATCCTCAACTCTCTTCTAGTGACTTATCACACTGCATTCTGCCCATTCCAGATTTGCAGCCCATTTGCAGTTATAAAAAAATGACAAGACTACGTTTGATTTCCCTTAAAAGAGAAAGGTGGCTTGAAACCCTGAGGTTCCATAAACTAACATAGAACAGAGGAATTCCCTTCAGAACATGTAGTAAAGTGTTAAAAATTATTTATTGTCTTCTGACTAGTGTTGTAGAGAACAGTAAAAAAATCCAATAAACCAAATAACAAAATCTTCCTTTTTGTCCTTTCGCAAATATGAAATACAGATGAATGTCTTTGGTTTACTGACAAGCATAATTAAACTAAATTTTTTTTCACAAGTTGCAAAATATATGTATTATGCCTAAAAGAAATGTCAACTAATTCAGAGCAATTTATGAATTCTTCATAAATGTACCATTCTCATTTTTAATACATTTCTTAAACATGAAATGAACTGAATTATTATCAGTGGCTAAGTCACCTTAGAACCAGTGTACTTTATTTTGTTAAAAATCTATTCAACGGCACCTAAAAGTTAATGTTGGAGTGAAAAGATAATTTATAACAACTCTAACTTTTCTTAAAAAAAAAAAAATCAAGATAGCTGATTCAGGAAATATTGTCCTCAATTTTTAAAAGTGGCCAAATGGTTATATATGGGATATCAACTACTCGTTTCTCAGAGATAGGTAAAGTGTAAAAATAGTGACATTTATAAACATTATACCTCATTTACTAAACTTTGACGAAACACTCTCTCTTTCTATGCTAATTCTGAACAGCTTTCCTTGACCCGCCATTTCAGCCAAACGGAACAGCAGGAGGCGGAAGGTGGGAGCGTGATACAGATAGGACAGCCTCTGTCCCTCTTCAAATACCCAAGGGGGCAGCAGGACAGCCTCTGCCCACGTTCTGAGAATGTCTCTAGAGTTTCACACAATGAATGCATTATAGGCAAGATGATTTGAGAAATTTAAGCACTCATGAAAGTCTTAGTATTTCTCCATCCAGAATCACAAGGAACAAAAACAATACTATCTGGAATTAATAAAAGCAAGATTGCAATACCTGTCCAAAGTCTGAGAGCATATATAAGCCCTCATCTCTTATCTCACTATTCAAACATTTTAGAGATGAGATCCTAATAGCATTGTCTTTGACAAAAGGTATACATTTCCATTTCTGCAATGGGCATAGTAACCAAACATGATTATTCTTAGAAGGATCTTAGGGTCCTGGTTTTAATTTAAATTATAGAAAGTAAACCTATTAATTCGATAACAGTCATCCAAGAAGTAGCCACTGCCAAAGCATCTGAAAACCAGATATAATCAGATAAACACATCCCAAGGTACAAGTTAGACATTTTTGAAATATATTTTGTCATCATAAAGTTGTGACAAATTCCACTTCATAGAATAGTGTCTTGACTAACTAAGAAAAAGAGGTAACTTTCTATCAAGTAATTAACTCAATCTGTGAGATCCAATATTTGTCAATGGATAAAAAAAGCTCACTTCAATCTACCTAGTTTATGAAAATGGAGAAAATAATATGTCAGAAATATTTCTTATATGTTCATTTCCTATTGATGGATATTAATTTAATTAAAATAAGTAAATATCTTGTCTTAGGGATAGAAACACTAATGATCATCCAACAAATGTATCATTTATTCAGCATTCATTCACTGAGGGCTTTTGTGCCAGATAGTGCAAATGAATGAAAAATATCAGTACAATGCCTTACAGTTGACAAAGTGCCTCTGCATACAGAGGTAGCTCTTAATGAACTTGAGACAAGACAGTCAAAAATATCACAAAATCACTGACAAAATTAAAGCAGCCAAAATCTATAAGCTTATTTTATTAAAAGTTTATCCACAATTAGACTTCTACAAGCATCAATGAAAATTTTTAAATTAATTCAAGTACAACAACTTAGGAATACAGAAGTATCACATATAGTTTTTGCTATGATAGTAAAAAGGTTACTTACTGTCTACTAATACAGCTTTTATTGTCACTTTTAGCAAATTTTATATTTTTAAATATTAGAATGAATTTTGAGGAACATTAGTTTGTCACTGAAAAAAAATGCTCTGTCTTCCAAATATTATGCCATAAATTGATGTCAAATTTATAAGTGGCTCTTTATTCATATCCAACTCAAAAATGTTAAATTTGGCTGACATTTCAATAAAGATCTAGCTTTCTATCTGGATCTCTAAAAACCTAGGCCACTTTCCTAAATGGCAATAACTGGCAGAGCTGCCCCTTTAAATTAGCCCTTCCACTCTGGGGAAGACCTGGCCCTCTCCACCTGTTTGGCACGTACAGGTCTCAGTCTGTGCCTCCTGTAGGAATTCAGTAGAGCACCACCCCCAAATTCACTTATGCTGACTAGCCTCACACTCCATTACTGTCTTTTCTTCTCTACCAATTGACTTTAAGTTATTATTATTGTTAAGTGTATTGAACT
Organism: Rousettus aegyptiacus; assembly: GCF_014176215.1. Classification (NCBI taxonomy): domain Eukaryota; kingdom Metazoa; phylum Chordata; class Mammalia; order Chiroptera; family Pteropodidae; genus Rousettus; species Rousettus aegyptiacus. Next base: position 24,359,475 of record NW_023416295.1, read on the forward strand.
CTAACTGGCAGGTAAAAAAAAACGACTGGTCATCCCCTGGTATCTATCTTCTTTTCAGTAATAAAACCCACCAAGCTTTAGCTGTACACTTGCCTGTAGCTACAGACTCTGTTGTAGCAACGTACGGTCTAATGACTAAGTTCTGACCACAGATTGTGATTCACTAAGTCTGAGGTGTATTAATTCTCAGAGATTAACTTATAGTCTGCTACAGAGCCCAGGAGGCTTCCCACCCCCCTTCTTTTTTAGCTCCCCAAATGAGTCTAATATGTAGATAGGGTTAAGAACCACTGCTAAAGCATGGTAGCGTGATAAGATCTCTGACAGCAGAGATGCCTGGCTTCCACTCCCAAAATCACCTTCAGCTCAGACTTCTCCATGAGGCAGAACTAAACTTTTTACCCTGTTTAAGCCACTGTCGTCTGGTCCCTGTCAAAGCAGTGGAACTCATAAGCTAACTAATACAACCGGCATCACTGATGTCCCTCCTGGTCAGCTCCAAATTACTGAGATGCTGGCTGAAGTTTCTGTGCCTACTGCTTGCTGCCAGAACCAAATCTGCATGGTCTGATCAAGATCTTTGGAAAAGTAATATATATTTTTTTAAAGTTTAATTTTTCCCTTTGGCTTCAAGAACTCACTAAAAATATTAAAGCTATCAATTCATTTTTTTTTTCTAATCATGAACCATCTGATTCCTTTCCCATATCATATAACGAGTTGTTTAATGGTAACCCTTTGCCAACTGATTGATAATTTTAATTGTTGTCTGTACGTTAAGCAATATGCAGTTTTTACCTTGATTTTAATATTTTAGTATTAGTTATTTTAGCATGTTTAAATATTTAAAAGGCTCAATACCATCCTTCCATTCAAATTTGGTCAGAACACAGACAAAAACACAGTATGGCCACAACTATGAAAGCTGCACAGTAGACTGCCAGGGGCGGCAGGAATCCCCACGTGACCATGAACCTAATGGGGCTTCTATTTGTTACATATGACTACAAATAAGAGATGTTATCTCATATACGGATATTTTTGTTGGCTCGCAGTAATTTAAAATTTTAAGAATGAAATTTCTACTATCACTTTAGCATAATTAATCCAAACACTGATTAATCTAATGCTAAATAAGAGTTAACTGTTTTCTCATTTGACCTTTACAAAAATCTTCTAAAGGCAGCATTGTTACACACCGTGTGCCAATACTGACAAAGAAACCTTTAAAAAGAAAGTAACTTCAACAGCCAAATACTTAAAATTTTTACTTTAACAGAAAAAAAGCAGAGAAATAGGATATGAATCTATACATTTCAGAGATTTATTCACAAGTATAAAATAGTATTTAAATAGTTTGGGCTACATGTTGTTCTTACATAATCACAACAAAGATTCAGGTGGTTACCTACTTCCTTTAATTTATATTCTATGATGAGGTAAAATATTAACCTAATGCAAAAGTACATTAAAAATAATTGTATAGATTATCTTGAAATTTATGATTATAAAAAAGATAACTATGTAATTAACAAGGCTTCCAGTTTCCCTTTATTTTAATGTAATCAAAAACAATAAAAATATTTTAATAAAAATAAATTTGGTAATGTGAAAGAACTGTATGAAAAAGCAAAATGAAATTACCAGAAGGTTACATGTGGTTAAAAATTTGCATATTTTCATCCAAATTACAAAGTTTTAAGTAAAAACACATCACTTCACATAGTATTACAGTGAATTAAATTAGCAGTTAATTTACACTTTAAAGATATCTACTATTAAGATGATCAAAGATGTTCATCACTCATATTTTCTGTCTATTCAAATATCGGCTTTAATTTCAAAAAAAGACAAACATTTGAAGGTACTTGGCCCTAATTCCTCAACTCTTTGCTAATCCACTAGGCTTTGAAAACATACCTCAGTCTACAAATATTCCACATTAGCCTTGTTTGCCATGAAATAATTACTCCATTATAACCATTACAATAAAATGCTTTCAACTAAAGTAATCCACAAGATGTGCTTTTGAAAAGTTTCATTAGAAGTATGTCTTTACAAAATGAGGTCAGATAATAAGTAGGAATTTCAACAGTATCATAAAACACAGCTATAAGTATACTCTATTTTCAAAACTGTTAGAGAACAATTGTTTTGGTTAATTGGTTGTTATCTCTCCACTAGATTATAGATTCTCTCAAGGTGTATTTTATTCATGACTGTATATTCTACCAAATGTGTCTTGAAAAGAGTCAGAGCTATAACACTGTTGGTTAACTGAACATGTCATAGGTGATCATGATTAAAATTCAAAGATACATGTATATTTTATTACCTGATGCTTCTGCAGTCTCCAAAAGAAGCAGGTTTACATGTCATATGACCAAAGTCAACACAGCTGACTGACTAGGGATGCACATCTCTCAAAAGCAGCCAAGCACTTGTTTGGTTTGGCTTATAGAGATAAACTAAAGAAACCTGGTACACTCACTCCCCTTTGAATTTGATCCAAGACACAAGAGACTATTGCCAGTCAACAGTAGATATTGAACCTAATAAGTCATGACAATGCTGGGGATGGAGGCCATGTGTAAGGTCAGTAAGCAGTAAGAACTAATCAAGGGGAAAAAGGAAAAGAAACAGAAGATACAGAGACTAGATCTCCTAGGGAAACATATGGATGAATAAAACCCTGTAAGACCTGAAAGAATTGCTTTGGGTCCTAAAAACATTCCCATTCCTGCTTTTATTTCTCATGAGGCCTGCCTTTCTGCCCTAAGGTTCCCTGAAATTTCCATGTTTCATTACAATAACACACTTTAAACTAGTCTGAGTTAGATTCTGCCCCTCGAAATCATAAGTGCTACAATTAGAACATTCACATAATATTAAACGACGTGCAATACAGGCAAATTTGGTCTGAGGTGATGCAATGGAACTGTCATCACAAATAACACAAGCGCTGTGGCCATGGAGCACAGAAAATGAGAAATTACTAAGCTGAAGCTCCGCATCCTTGGTTGTCAGTGGCTGACGGACACACGGGCAGCCACACCTAGACCACACTGTTGCTGCAGCTTCCTCAGGCAAATGTGCCATCCCTTAAAATGTCACCACTGCAGCCATCTCTCCCTATACTTCTGCTACCTTCAAGTTCTTTGTTTCCTGTTTTGGCTTTCTGGCTACCTGACCACCTTCAGCTCACATAGGGATTACTACGATTCATCCCGCTCTCTTTATTAGTATACTCATTTAAACCATTCGGCATTACTTTAGGTGTCTGCTGGATTCTTTATTCCCTGGCCCTAAGCCACTCCGCCCTGCACTCTATGCCACCACTGCACTCATCTGCCCCTCAAACTGGCTGAACTGAAATCGAAAGAGAGGAAAGAGATTTTCACCTGTTTGCACTGCAGGGCTAAGATGGGGATGAGGGAGGGGGGAATGGGAGGAGCGCTTTAAAGAGAGAAAATGAAAAGACTTAAGTAACATTTTCTACTTAGTATTTACACGTATATAGATTCAATTGAGAGGAAAACCCTGTGGAAGTAATTAACAATTTTTCATTATTTACTCATGTAGGCATATTGATTGGCCGTAAAGAAGTTAGAAATACTTTAACATTAAATTAAAATGCCTCAAAACTATGTACCCGTATCTCAAGTTTCCATTGAATCTATTTCCTACAAAGTTAAAAAATGTTTGGGTTTTCCACAAAGGTACTTACTTACTTTATGCTTCCAATACTTAGACCACCTTATTAAATCTACAATCACTATTAACTGCTTCATTCTCCAATAATTAAGGGAATGAGGTGCACAGTCCATTGTAGAAAATCCTGGCAGAAATGACGGAAAAATGAAATTTCTCCCAACCTAAACCAATATAAGGACATTGGGTAACCTTATCCATTCATGCTTCTTCCACTGCATGTCATAATTTTTTTTAACAGTCCATTCTCACTACATTCTCTTCAAAGTACTCAATCTTTCAATATACATCTTGTAATAATTCAGGTCTTATGATCTCATTAAATAGTCACTCCTGTCTAAAGGATTAAAATCCTGCCCACTATATTCCACGAATGCATTGTAACTCTGGCCCTCTGAAAGTGCTTCTCAAACTTTAATGTACATACAAATCACTGTGGGTTATAGGTTTTGATTTTGTAAGTCAAGAGTGGGGTCCAAGATTCTGCATTTCTGGGTGATGCAGATGTGGCTGGTCTGTGGACCATACTCTGGGTACCGAAACGCGATATCCTAAACTCAATACCATATATAAGAGGACCAACACCAACCAGCCTGGGTATAATGATTACCTCTCAGGGACAGTACAGGGTTTCACATCTTAATATTTACTTGTCAAGTATTGATGTATCATTTAATGGAAGTATGGCACTGAGATACAAATACAATTAAGAACTTCCCCCTACCTTTAAAGCATGCACTTTGATGCAGTAATGTTCCAGTGACAGTATACACAGATTTTCTTGGAAAGCTTGTGAAAAATGTAAATCGATGGCCTCACTCCTTGAGACAGAGAGAGAGCTTCAGTACGTCAGGGTCAAGTCTCATGAATGTGCTCACTAGGCAAGTCTGATGGTCCACATTGAGAAATATTGCTTAAGTGGAGCAGGTAGATAATTATGGAATTACATAACAGATACAATTTGAGTCAATGCAATGTAGAATGGGAGATCAGAGGATGGCAGATTTGCAGAGGATGGATATGGATGTGCCTGGAAGCAAAGGGAGCGAGGAGCATATATAAAGGTCAGCAGTGAGGATCACAGCTGGCTCTCAAGTGCAGGAAAAAGTGAAAGTCAGATCTGGAGAGAATTGTGGGGTAGGGGAGATGGGTGAGGGTCTGTGTGGAAAATAAGTTGGGAAGACAATTTGAAGCCATATCACAAAAGACCCATAACTTTTGACTTCATCATTAGATCCTGAAAAGCTAATTCAAACGGACAAAGGGATTTGTTATGATTGCCTTAATTAGGCTAGAAAGAACCAAGCATTTCAAAGTCTTTCCTTTTCATAGAAGGCCATCATCTTCTCTGAAATGTCTTGTTAATTTCAAACTGGGTCTTCCCATATGCTTTGCACAGAAGTCTGGATACAAAACAAAGTAGTCTTGGTTACGATTTACGTTTTAATTGATCGAGTGCCAGGAATACTCAGTTTTATAGTCAACAGCAGCAGAAATGGAAAGAAAAACAGCATCTGCTTTTTAAAAAGTTGAATAAACTGAAATAGCTTAAAAAGCAGATTTTTTTAAATGACAAGCAAAATTCTTGTCTAGCAATAACTACAGGAAAAAATATCCATCCATTAGAAAAATGATTGATTTCCAAAAAGCACAATTAAAAAAAAGTTCTTAAACTGCACTGAGTGTCACAGGTGATTAAACTTTACCAGGGTTAAATACAAAGTCATAAGTAGAGACAAGGATCCCATATTAAATTAAATTTTTTAAAATGATTGGTTAGTAACTACTAATCTATTTTAATTATTTTATTATCTCCAATAGTTCTTCACTCTTGATCTCTGAACACGAGGATTTCTAAAGAGCATTACTTTCAAAAGCAACTAAAACCTCAATTGAAAGAGTTTAGTAGAGATTAGCAAAGCATACTGCCTATTCACTTCAAGGATGTCTTGTTGGTAAGCCTTTTAAAAGCTGGTTCTTTGTGAGTGTCCTGTAATTTTGTTTTTAAAGGATAATTTGCCACCTCTCATTGCTCAGGATACCTCTAATTGTAACATGGAAGCTATTCAGCCATTAAATGTAATATCATTTCTGTTGTATAGCTTAAAATGAAAATTACAGCACATCACTATAACATATTGTCAAATTGGAAACTGAATGGTGAATCCACAAGCAAAGTGATTAGGTATTAGCTACTGATGACTTGCCATGAGTTCATGCTGAGTTTTTTGTTTTGTTGATTGGGATTTTTTTTTTTTTTTGTAAATTACAGTGAAAAAGGTATCAGAGCTTTTATTTCATGTAATTTTGATATCATAAAGATAACTAGACAGTATAATAGGGTGTTCTAAAAAACTCTAGAGTGCTCATGTGCATATCCTCACTGTCTGGTTTTCTCTGCTGAAATAATTTCTTTAAATCAAAAGAGTTTCCTCCAATTGTTCTTTGTGGAATGACAGAGCTGAATGACCAATCACCCTGCTTTTGTCAGGGCACTTTGGTGACAAGTGACTGATGCCCAAACTAACTTGGTAAAGTGAAGAATTTACTGGGCTCATAGAACTCAATCTCGGAAAGGTCAGGGACCTTATTTTAGAGTTTGGCGCAAACTAAAAAATTGTTAGAGAAAATTATAAGACAAAAGGGAAATATGAACACTTATTGGATGTTGATTTTTAGAGGTTTTTTTTTTTTTCTGGTCTAATAAGGGTATTATGGTTATACTTGAAGTAAATATTTAAGTATACAAATATGGTACACTAGCCAGTAAATTTGCTTTATACAAGGTTCTGGATTAGCAAATCTGAAATTTTATTTCGTATATAATAAGATTGAGCAAAAATAAGTATATGTTAAGGATAACGATAGTCAGATTTATCACTCTCATAGAAAAGAACTATAAATAAGGAGAAAGAGAAGACTAGAATTAAACTTGAAGTAATGGGTTGGAATCAGAAGTATCAGTATGACCTCAGAGATTTTAATAGATATAAAAGTGGGTGAGTATAAAAATAAATATAAATGTGCATACATACGTGTGTTAATAAACATGTATTTCCTAGCTCTGTACACAAAAATGGTCTTCAAAACAACACATCAGTAGTAATGGGGAAAACTGGACATAGAGTTTTCCAGATACCATTCTCCAATAAGAGGACCCAGAATTTCTTGAGGAAATTGTTGTTCCAGGGCTAGACAGAAAAAAATACAAGATGATTCTCAAGCAACAGTGATGCGTGAATAGATAAACAACCGTGGTATATACATATTTTAGAATACTATTCAGCCTTGAAAGGAGAAAGAAATTATAACGCAAGTTACATCATGGATGAACCTTGAAGACATTATGTGAAGTGAAAGAAGCCAGCCTCAAAAAGACAAATATTGTATGATTGTATTTATACGAGGTACCTAAGAAGAGTCAAATTCAAAGAGACAAAAACTAGAATGGTGATTGTCAGGAGCTGGGAGGACAAAAGGGAAAATAAGGCATTAATGTTTAATGGGTACAGAGTTTCATCTGGGGAAAATGAAAGACTTCTGAAGACAGATGGTGGGGATGGTTGCACAGCACTGTGAATGTACTTAATGCTGCCGAATGGTATGGTTAAAATGGTAAAATTTATATTATGTATATTTTACCACAATAAAACATAAGAAAATAAACATATAATGAATGAGAACAGGCACACCTAATTTGGAATACAATTTGACATTATCTTGTCAATGATGAAAATATTTATCTCAATGTTTTTCCAGTAAATTTACTTCTCTGCTTATACCTTAGATACATTCTTGCCTATGTGCTTCCAAAGACAAAATATAAATGTTCAATAATAAAATGAAATAAAAGAAAAAATTATATACAATCCAAATGTGCTTCAATAGGAAGCAGTGAAAATGAATGAGCCAAATGTACATGTATGAATGTGGTTGAATCTTAAAAATATATTGACCACGTCTACGGCCATGACACCCTGAACAAGCCCAATCCCATCTGATCTCGGAAGCTAAGCAGGTTTGGGCCTGGTTAGTACTTGGATGGGAGACCACCTAGGAAGACCAGGTGCTATAAGTGTAAAAAATAAATAAAAAATAAGCTGATAAACTGACAAAGTCCTTGCAATCTGTGAGGTCAACAAAGGCTTGCTTCACCTAAAACACAAACACACAGACACACAAACACACACACGCACTGAAAAAAAGCAAGTCACAATGGGATATATACAATAATAATATACACAGAGTCCTGAAACTTAACATTTACAGAACATTATATAGGGAGAGTGCATAGGAAGGCAGGGGAATATGGTGATGAGGTTCAATAAGCAACCATTCTGCCATCTCAGACATCACAGCAGCTACCCTAAATACTCCCTTGCTCAAAAAGCCTGTTTCTTTTCAAACCTTAAATACTTTCCTCCCCTCTATTATCCCTGTAAACAAAAACAGACAATGCAAGTTCCACAGGTCCATAATGCCTTATTCATTATTCCAACATCTAAAGTGCTCTGAAAACCCAGTTGGGTTTTTACCTTGCCAGCTTTTTATAAATTTCGTACAAACTATGATGACTGGAGGCCATTTGTCATCTTTATCCCACTAAGTGTAAATATTAATATGTTTGCAAGAGAAATATCAATGTGTATCACCATGTGGGACCGCACCAGACCTATTCCTACTTGGGAGGAGCAGGGAGGAGGTGATACTTAATATATAGTACATGCATCTATTACCTTTCTAAAATCTAAAAAAACTCAAATTCCAAAACCTGTCTGTCTTTAAGAGCTTCTAATCTGTCTTTATTTCAGATAGTGACCCTTTTTCCTTCACTAAATTTGTGACTCTATGTTTTCTCCTCTATATCTCAAAATCGTTCTTCACCTATTCAACACATCTTATTTTTTTCTCCTTTCTCTGGAAGAAAAATGCCACTCCAGTTTTTTCAAGATCACTCCCTACCTGGGCTTGTAACCACACTCCACCTGATTTTCTGGAGTTGTATTCTATCACTCATCTCCTCATTTGAATCTTGACATCTTCTCTGCTGTCTCTGTTTCCTTCTAAGATTTTGATGGATTTTTTCCTACTCTTAAATAAATTTCGCCCTTGCAAATTACATGCAAGTTATCCTGCTTCTCTTTCTTCAAAATTTTAACAAGGCCCAAGGTCTGTCTTCTGTCTTCATTCACTCAACTACTCCCCCAAGCAAAGAGCCTCTACTGAGCACCTATTATGCACTGAATACTTGGAATGGACATATGATCATCACTGAAGGACTTCACAGTATTAGCTGGGGAGGGGAGAGAGACAGAGATGAAGAGACAGATCTGTAAACAACTATCATATAACATAATTTACCGGTGCTTGGCCAAACAGAAAACCTGTTGCTTTGGACTGCTAGTTCCTCTTTTGTTAGGAAACCACAATGACTCACACAGAACTGTAATTTTCCTAAATGGAGAGAAACATTCCTTATCTTTTCTCCTCCCGAGTCGAGTATCTAGTCAGTGCTTTGTATATGACAGATATTTAATAAACATCTATTGGAGTATAACTATATTTTCTTATTTAACAATATTACTATATTTGCCTGTTTTATTTTATAGTTATTTATTTTATTATTTATTTTATTATTTATTTTATTCTACTTATAGTAATTTTATTCATACTATGTATAGTATAGGAGAGGTATCTGTGTCCTCATTATTAAAATTTTATATGACATATTTCAAATAGACCTTCATTCATAACTATTCTTAAATGGCATGTCCTAGAAGAGATTCCTTTAACTACTTTAGTTTAGATGCCCTTTCTCCCGCCACCCCCAATCACTTACTCTCTATTCATTTACTTTGCTATGTCGGTCTCCATAGTACTTACCATGCATTACTTGCTGTATAATTGTTGCTGCTTTGCCTGTTGTCTCTTTCCCCCCGCCCCCCACTCCCGCCAAGAATTGAGGTTTCTTGAAGGGAGACACTTGTCGGACACATTTTCCGCACATCACCAGTGCCTGGCAGAAGGCAGGTGCCCAATACTAAACAAAATGAAAATAAATCAAGAATAATATTGGCCTGCTCAGGACATCTCTCAAAATAAGATGTTAAGTCTCAGTGTAAGTAGGTGACTAATTTTCAATTAATTCCTCCCTTCCTATATTATATTTGACAGTGTTGCATGCATTATGAGTTTTTCTTCCCACTTTTGTGCCAAAACAGCTTAACCTTTTATTTAAATGTCTCTAGTCCAAAAAATATTAAAATTGGGCAGCTCTAATAAATACTACTACATAATAACTTGCTTCAGTTCTCTGCAGTAATTAGTACTCTGGTGATGAAATGTGCCTCTAGGTTCAAAATTTTATAATGTTTTGACAGTTGGAATCTTACCAAGCATGAAATGAACCAATAAATAATTCTTTTTTTGTTATCATTCTCTAAGCATTAAAAATATATATATTCTCAACATGTAACAGTATTACTCTAAGAAAAAAAAAATAGTGACCCTCTCAGACTTAAAGGGAAGGGTTTATGTAGTATTCAAATGAAAAGAGGATAAATGTAAAATCTGATAACTATAAGCCGAAAGCAACTTCTACTTAACAGGCAAGTGCATCTCAATCACCTTGATTAGCAAAGCAAGATAATATGCATTAAAATCTTCATGCCAGTCAAAAATCTCATAAATACCATATTTTATTTCCCATCTTTAACTGTTTGATGATCACAGTATCTTTAATCATCTCAAATGGTCTTTGTAAGATTGTTTATGTGAATATAGTTTTCCCCTCAATATCATTGTATCTCAATGAAAATAAACATGACCCTGACAATATTTCAGAAGCTGGGCAAAGATTTATATCATTCAGTGTCATGTTTTACCTGAAATAACAAAAGCTCCAACCTCAAAGTTAACTTTTACATAAATTGAAAAGTCAAAAGCTTTAAAGGTTCCAAGTATCTCTATGAATCCAAACACATTCTCAATAATATATGCGTTATTTTATTCAATATAATAAATGCTCATAAGGTGAAAAGTTCTGAAGATGGATTGTGGTGATGGTTGTACAACAACGTGAATGTACTTAATGCCAGTGAAATGGTGAAAACGGTAAATTTTGTAACATATGTTTTACCACAATAAGAAATGCTCCTTTATGAGCTACTTCTTTTACTTGAACATTAATTTCCTTATAACTTATTCTGAAACATTTATGCTTTTTCTGAAGGAATTCTACAATTTAGTTCCTAATAGTATACTCTGACACCATATAACAGGTTCCAATGAACTTTTTGATATTTGGCACTCATTCGTGAACTTCCTTGAATTTTTAAAGAGCCAAGAAAAGTGTTAAAGAAATTACTAGACATGTGCCTTACTTTATAGTATCAAATTTACCACCATAAAATACAAATTTTCTTCATAAATTATGCAGTTATATAGGATAAGCTATGTGGTAGGTAATCATGAACACTCTTGGGACACAGTGGGACCTGAGGCAGAAGCCAGGTATGTGGGAGTGTAACTGCACCCCTGTGAAATGACAGGCCAGGCTTAGAAATTGGTTATTTTTTAATGATTAAGCTAACGAGTTCTGAACTTTTAACCTATATGGGTTTCATAATTACACAGCTTGAAATCCTCATCAGAAAATCTGTCTGCTCCTGAAATTCAAATCATCTCATAATCTTGAATAATGCATGGCAACTCTACAGAAATTAAAATATTTCATAAAAGTAAAGAGATTCACAACCAATTTTTTTTATTATTTTTACAAGAGCATAAAGCAACAGAAATAAATTAGTTGTCACTTCCTTTGACTCTCTAACCCAACCCCTCTCCCTACATACCCAATCTCTTTAACAAGAGGCATCTTACTGCTTTTTCACATAAACTACATAATTGGTATGGAATCATAGTACAAAGACTTTCTTTATACGTGAGCCAGTACAAAGAAAATTCAAGAGTTCCAAATACCATGAGCATGAAAAAGCTACCTCTGTGTCCAGCACAGTGATTAAGAACACTGGCTTGAGACATCCGAGTTTGATTCTTGACACAGCCACAGGCTGGCTCTGTGACCGTGTGCATGCTCTCTAAACAGTAGGTCCTTCACCTGTAAAATGGGGACAATAGATCGACCTCACTGAATAATCTCAAAGCTTCGATGAGATAATGTAAGTAATTATTTCAGCAGTGTGCCTCATACTTGGTAAACTCTCAACAAAATAAATTCTAATTAGAATCATAGATGGTATTTGAATTACGATTTTGCAATTCTATAATAACTATTTTCATGTTTGGAAAGTCTTCCTCAGTAGAAGGCAACCACAAATACATTTCTTTTCGGTTTATGAAAAAAGGTATTCTATAGCATTAATAAAATCCCAGACAATGGTTAAATTAAATCAACAAAGTAACGCCTAACAGAAAATAGATGTTTTAAACAGAAAACTGATTTAAAAGTTAGACTTGCCCTAAATTCTTCATATATGAATTTCAAGGGAAAAATGTTTTTAAAGCAAATTACGGCTAATAATTTACCACTAGTCTCTGGTAAAACAAATGGAAATTTTTCTTCCTAACACCTTTAGAGAGCAGAACCAATATATAGCTGCCCAGGTAAGCAACCAGCTCAGTAAGCTTCATTAACATTGCCATTTACTTACAGTTTTCTAGACAGGAATTCTATGCTGTACTTAAGGTGCTGAAAGTTATCTTCTTAAAATATCCTAAAATTTGTATACTGAAAGTACATCTTGCTTCTATGATTTACCTACTATAAACTAATTATTGACCAGAATTATAGCAAAAAAATACAAAAAGAAAGAGGCTAAAAATCTCCATTTAAACAAGGAGATGTTACACTGACACTAAAAATCACCTTTCAAAGAATAAACATATTGCAAACTGATTTATTAAGTCAAAGAAAAGTATGTAACTCTACCAATTTTGTATGAAAAGTATCTATGCATTATTGATGTTTGAATATCTGTGAAAAAAAAATTTTATGTATCTGGTTTTCAATGATTACTACTTCTGCTTGTGATTACAGATCATTTTGGTATTTTGTATTTTAATTTTTGACATTTCATAGGTGTTAAATTTCTAGTAGTAAAATAACTTTATATAATTTAAACCAAAGGAAAAAACCTGCAAAGGTGTCTTTTGTTCAAAACTCCTGTCCTACCTTTTATGCTTAAGATGTTGTTTGTTTTGACACTATCTGTGCCACTCAAAGAAAGTCATGTATAAAAATTGTCTAGCCTTAGATGAATCCTTAAGGCATTTAGACTGAACTTTAAAACTATAACCAAGGCACTGGCCTTGTCCCGAAGTGAATGATGAGGAGCACGAAGCGGATGCTGGGTTTTGTGTATGCTTGCGGCTCTACATCTAATAGACGGTGAAAGGAGATATTTTAAAACAATGATTTGGTCGAAGTGTTAATCAACTAGATGTCATAATAAAAGACTGTTTGTCAAAAATTCAACCCAGAGCTACATTCCTCTCCTTATATGGAGACACTATCAATTTTTTTAAAATCTGCTATTTATTTCATATAAAGTGGATTTCATATAAAGCACATATAAAATAGTGCTCTTAGATATTCTAGCCATGATTATTTTAACTGTATAAAAATTACATTTTCAAATAAAGTTATAACTAAAATTTAAAAAATTCAAAATTCAAAATTATCATGTTTACTTTTGGAGACATTAGGCTATAAGATACTATAGTTGAATAAAACAAACAGTTTTCCATTTGGAGGAAAATATTTAATTCTGGTAAAATCTAAGCAGTATGCTGAATTAAATTATGAGGAAACAGACTTCCATAAGCATTTATTTCAATAAATCTGATACTCATTTTCAACGTCTGACTTCCAATGAACAGCAAAGACAAAAAACAGTATCTTAGGATGTTTAATATTCTACTTTTACTTCAGTACTCACTTCAAATATCCACGTAGCAAGAAGTATACAAGGTCCCAGTCTGTTTTCTTGAAACTCAACTTGATTAATTTTGTTTATATTTATATATATATAAAAAAACATACTAAAACAAAATTAAAACTTGGCCAACTAGAAGTTCCATTTCATATTTTAATGCATTATATATGAGTACAAGATTCATCTCAGAGTGAAGTCTCTGACAAGTGCAAAATGTTTCATCCATTATGTTCAATCATTGCCGTTAAATACTTAACTTCCTTAAATAGAAGTTTCCATTTGGGAAAGAGACATCTAAATAGCTTGAGTGTTTATGCCTTTGACATTAGGTCTCCCTAAGGAAATGTCAATATTATTTTATAATTTTTCTATCACTTTCTTATTCACATTATTCTTTGTTGCTTGTTTTATTTTGACGTTTATGACAGCACTTCCTTTTTCCAGCACACTAAATCTGCAAATTATTTTTCTAACCAGTTACATTCATGCCCCCAAACCCAACACTTCTCACTTAACCTCCATCTTTCTGAATGCACTAAAATATCCCTGTAGTTTGAGAAGAAGGGAAAGTTATGCAGCTAGCTCAAAGAACTCTGATTTTAACTGCCATGTAGCTACTTTAGCAAAGAATGATCATGATTGAAATGTCACAGTGTAAAGAACCACTGTCTTTATATTACTTGCATATAAAATGCATTGCCTTTATCACAAAAAGATTCCAATGTCCATGCTGTGACCACTTCCACTGCCTTGATCATAAGAAAAAAAATCCCATTCTACCAGATCTAGGAGCCCAGGGCTCCCTGTCTGCCCTCGCTACACCAGGGACACCTAAATATCTCTTTATAACTTAGGTAACTGCTAGGAAAAGAACCATATGTCAAGTCAAGGACTCTATTTCTTTCTGGATGATTTGAAAACACCCTGATAATTATAAAACTTCTTCACTGCTTAGGAGAAGCTGTAGTATTAACTACATTATCTCATGCCGTTGCAGAATTATTTAAAAGATTATCATAATTCATTCCAAGTTCTGGCAAACTTCTTAAACCTCTTGATTTCTTTTAACTTGTTTACTTTAAACATAGTTTCTATTTTCTGATTAAATAAAATTCTTACATTTCAAGATTAGCAGCAAATATTTCTTCCATGTTGTTAAAATAAAAATTAGAAAGGCTAGATCAAGAAAAGATACCTGAGAATAAAAGCCTCTGGGTTCCTCTCTAAAATACACAAGACCTAACTATTCATGTTTTAAGTATCTAGAAAGGCTAAAAACAGAACTTTGATTCCCCAGTCCTTAGAATATTGATTGTTAATGTACAATTATTGGAAGAATGAATGAGTGAAATAATGAGTTTAAGACAAGCATAAATCTAATAGTTTAATATCATGAATTGTTTCCTTCTAGAAAACGATCGACGACCATAGATTATAAAGAATTTAAAATAAAAGATACAATTCTCACCAAATGGAAAAATTTCATGTTAATCTTTCCTATTAAATCAAAGTCGTGCAAACCAAACAATGGAAACATACATTTTAACCTAAAGGGGCTTAATTCTTTCACCGACAGTTCGAAATTTTTGGAAAGGAAATAGCTAAGTAACTTGGAAGAACCATGAACAAAATTCAGAATCTTTTTTCAAATTAAAGATATATAGGACCAAAAAAGAGAAGAACAAATATGCACTAATCGAGTAGGAATGAACAGGAGTGGGAAAATGGAACCTAAACTCCTGTAACAGTAGGTCACAATTGGGCAACTTTAATTTGTGAATTACAGAAAAATGCAACTCAAACAGGCTTAAATATAAGGTAATACATGGCACATAAAACTGGAGGTTCCAAGTTAGATGGATTTCAGAGTTGGCTAAGCCCAGTGGCTCAGAGGCCATGTCCCTGAGATGCCCTGAGTTCTGGCTCTCGCCGCAGGATGGGTACCACCTCATGCTGGAAGCTCGATGACTGCAGCAGTTCTAAGCTACTAACAGAATGAAATTCAGAGAAAACTTCTCCCGTAAGATGAAGGAAACAGCTTACCCTGAAAGCCTCAGCAAACTTCTCTTTGAGCATCTTTGGCACAAACTGAATTGTATGACTATTCTCAAAGTAATCACTGACACGGGGAACTGGATCGCAGATGAAGGACCACCCAGACTCACCCTTGGAGGTGGGTGGTCATATAGACCCAACCATATGGGCTGCATGTTGAAGCGAGATAGACACCTGAACAAATTCAGAGTTCTCCTAGGAAGGTGAAAGTGGAGAATGGATGCTGGGTAAGCAAACAAAAGTATAGCTGCATTATAATCAGCTATATATGCCAACCTTAAATTTCTAGGTTGAAAAGCATGCCTTATGGACTCATAGCTGGCCTATAGAAGGTCTAACGTAACTCCAAACCTAAAAGAGGAATTTTTGACAAATGTCTGCTCAAGGTTAGCTCAATGACTGAGTCTGCTTTAAAACGCAGCATGTGCTTCATTGAAGAGCTATTCATTTTATTGAGCTGACATGGACTTTAAAACTTCACGAGCCCCACTTCTTCGGACAACAGTGCATGAATGTATTCATTTTTTTTCTATGACCATTCAAATATTTGAGGATAGTTCCAGCTGGTTCCCTTGTATCCTCTCTTCTCAAGCGCAGTTCCAGGTTTCTCAGTCTTAGCAACATTACTTCCATATTTAAATAAATCACCCAAGATCTTTGAGAAGTTTCCATTTAAAAGATGGGCTCTTTAGAACCACATTATACCATCACATTAGGTTCATTTCGAACTGGTACACAGTGGTTACACTAAGCTAGGAGTCTAGAAAATCAAGTTCTAACCCTATTATCGAGAACTATGAGATTCTTCAACTTTTTGTTCAGATATATACCTGCATATTTCAGATTGTTGGGCTATCAGAATCATCTAAAATCATAATAGTTTGCAGTCTTTCTGGTCCGTTTATGGTTAAGCATTGTGTAAATATGTGTGTTTCACTTTTAACATATTTTTAATTGAGATTAATAGATATTATATATGAACAAGCTGCTACACTATTTTACTTCTCTGATTAAAATCAGCACAACTAGTCTTTTTTTTCTGAATTGCTAAGGAAATGTCACTTGATTCTTCAAAATTAATTCATGACATCAAAACAAGGGATTCTAAAAAAAGAACTTAAATTAAAGCAGTAAACATAAAGTTCAGTAATTCTGCCAAAAGTCTCTAAGTGAAGTTTCTATAATCGTTATGGGGAAGTACACTTTATTTTTTAAACAGAAAATTATATACTCATAGGACTTTAAAAAGCTACAATTTAAAAAGCCAAGTCTAAGGAAACTAAATATTCTTATTTATTAAAAACTTATCTATAAATGTAAGGCATCTGTACTTGTAAATGAAACTTGGAACACATACCTCAATGCAAGCGTTATAAACATTAATTTGATTCCAAGAGCAGCCCCAAAAATATCTAATTGATTCACAGTATAGCTAATTAATAATATAAAGTGAGTTTGAGCTCACAGAAATAGAAGAACTAGTATAGTAGGAGAGTGGCACATGGCTAGTCTCAAAAAAATTGTTGAATAGCTAATATCTCTTGGTGAAAATACCAAAGAACTAAAAAATTGCTTGTTTAAGTTTCAGGAGTCACTTGTTAGTGCTGAGCAGTATCTAAGCCTTTTTTTTCTTCCCTTAAATCATGGGATCTCAGGTATTCAGATGCTTTTCTTTTCATAACACTTCATTTATTTCTTGAGATCTCTCTTATTCTAAGGTGGAAAGATGCGCACACACACACCATTTCAAGAAGCACCCAGATTCCTTCCATTTTAAGAAACCTGCAGGCAATCATTAAGAGGAACCAGGTAGTAAACACACCTACACAAAAGTTATCAGGTTCCTGAAGCTTCTGGGAAAGTGTCCTCATACTGTAGTGTGTTCTCTCCTGGCTTGTGTGTATGTGGAAGCTCTGATATCTCTTCTTCCCACCCATTAAATTTCTCAGGACAAGTTCGATCCTCCTCTTTTAAGGAATGTGACTTCCTGTAACTCTTACTGCTGCTTTCTTTCCCAGTTAAAGAGGTCCCTTCTTTCCTGAACACCTCATTGGATGACAAGAAGAGAAGACTGTTCTCATGTAATTGCCTCCTTCCTTCCAAACCTCTCTCAGGTTTCTCTCCCCTAACTCAGTGTTCTTACACCACAGCAAGAAGAAGACACACAAGTAAATGTTTGCCTAAAAACCTCAGGATCCCTGCTGCAAGGGATAAGAACAAAAGAACTATAGTTGTTTGGTACAACATAATTCGAAGTGTCACCATGCACTTAATTTCATGCGATCATCCTACTAACCCAGTGTGGTTGGTGGGACAGGGGTAACTGATTTTACTACTGAGAAAACCGAAGGGAAAGGTTAAAATAATAAGAAAAACCTAAATTCAAACTGCCAAAGCCCAGTGCTCTGCCACATAACACTCTACAACATTCCTTTAATGGAACTGATTTTAGCTAGATATTTAGGGGTTGAAATCTGATTAAAATGATATATACTTAGATATTGTTGATGTGATGCCCAATTAGCACCCAAAGGCATTTGCCTCTTTCAAAAAGGATGTTTTATAACTTATGTAACTTTCCACTTGGTATAATTTCAGGTATTTTAACGAAACTGCTATTTGTAAGTTATATAAGTCAAAAATAGGTATATCTAAAAAATAATGGTCTCATACCTCTTGGGCATAGATATATTTATACAAATAGCTTAGAAAGAAGTTAATGTGAGAGAGAACATTGGTAGAACTGGGTCCAATAATATAACACATGGCTATAGGCATGCTGTAACGGTGAAAATGTTCATTGATTTTTTTTTAGAATTACATTTTTAGCTCTAAGAAAAACATTATTGTAATCTCAAGTTTTATTGTCTTTTTCCCTCAAACCAAACGACGTTTTATACATATATTAAATTTTTCTCTTATATTTTAAAAAAGACTAGCTAAATTAACAGCACCATCAAACTTGATATTTTCTTTCTAACCTCTGGTGAAAACTGCATCACAGACATGCACAACAAGCATGCACACACTCTGTACACACATACCTCTGAACAGATTCCCCCCCTTCCTCCCTCCCTCCCTCCCTCTCTCTCTCTCTCTCTCTCTCTCTCTCACACACACACACACACACACACACACACGCGCGCACACACACACAAACTCACACTTTATAGTTGCCAACCTACTAAACCGCAGAAAACACCATCCAGCTTGCTTAGGTTTAAGTCACCATCTCTCAACACCATTTGTCTTTGCCATAAGTAAGATCACAAAGGCATTGACTCCAAAGCACTCCGCTGGGGTTAAAACATGCCCACAAACTGCCTCCTAATGAAATATTTAAAAGAGACAACATAGTTTGGTGAAAGAAAAAGGGCTATTAGAAATCTTCAATTCTAGTTTCGACTCTATCACTAACTAAAATAAAACATGTTTAAACACTAAACCACAGTTAACAAGTCCAAGTGTTAAAAAATATTTTTAAAGACCATTCCAGTCATAAAAGAGCATATAAGACATTTAAGGATACAAAATTGAGACTTAAGTTAAATCACAGTAAAATTCTTAAGAATTTCAAGATGATAATTGATAAATGTTATGAGGCAATAGTATTTAAGAAAAAACAGAATACCTAATGATTTCTAAAAAATTACAGAGCACAGAAAATCTATGTAGAATTGGGATGTTTGGCAAACAATGACTGGAAAAAAATACAATTGGACCTGGATCTTGAAAGATCAATAAGAATTGAGCAGCAGAAATAAATACATTTTACATGTACATTGTACTATATAATTTCCATTGGATTTTCACATGGAACTTCTCAACCTTCCCAATGATACTAGGAGAAGGATATCATTTATCAAGGAAAAAACCTAAGTTTAGAGAGGTTAAATGGCTTACTCAAGACCTAAAAACATATATATATTCATTCATGCATGCATGGTTTCTACTCCATTCTACAGCTATCTAAATAGCTATGAAACGCCAGGCACTGCTACAGACACTGGGAATATAGCAATGAACAAAATAAAGATCCTCTCTTCATGAAGCTTACATTCTATAACATATAGAATAAATAGTGCATAGGCAGGAAGTAGGGCTGGGACGCACTAGACAAGTTAAACACTAAGAAAGCTATGGAGTAAGAAAGCACATGGTACATAAAAGAAGAGTCAGTACAGTCATTTAATTATTAAGGTTACAAAAGGTTGAGATACATAGTTTGGGGCATTCTAAGGCCTTGGAATATAATGTGTGGATATGAGGTTTGGACTTGATTCAGTATACACTGGAAGGAATGGTATGACTTAAGCAATACTTTACCAATAATACCATGTTAACAATAGTAGTATGTTAATTGTGATAAAACCTAATACATAGGGCTGACCTACTACAGGCCAGGTACTCTCTTAAACACTTCGCATGTGTTAACTTGTAAAACCAGTACTATCTTTTGCTCCCATCATCCTTGAGGAAACTAAGGACAAAGAGGTTAAGCAACATGACAAAAGTCACACACACAACAGAGCCAAAAATGTGCTGCCTTTGCTGTCCAGAACCCAAGCTCTTAGCCACTCTGCTTGCACTCACGCCATGCAACAGTGGAAGGGAAAGGACAAAACTAAAGGCAAGTCCACCAATTCTTTATCAATTAGATAACCTGAATGAGATTTTATGGATTTAAATTTGGTAGCTGTGGAAATACAAAGAACAGAATAGATACATGAGACAGGTTAAAGGAAAGATTGATTAGATTTATTAAATAACTAAAATTTAAAGACAACTGCATATTCAAAACTAGAAGGCTAGGAAAAGATGTTTCTATTGTCCAAAACAAGTAAGTTGAATGTTGGAAGCTGACCTGGAGGAAGGAAACTGGGTAGTTTCAGTTTGCACCACATGTTATCAGGATGCTAGGGAGGAAATGCAGACATGGAAAGACATTGGCTGGAAACATGGAGCCCTTTAAGCTCTTCCTGGTTCAGGCAATTCTCTTTTGCAAGATGATGGGCTTAGGCCATATGACTGAAACCTGTTCTGGTCATTATTCTATAAGCCTGTAATTCTATAAGCTGAGAATATTCTATAAAAGATTGAGATGAAATTTCTTGGTCAAGATAATCCTTTAGTTTTTTGATGGGCTTCTACATTTATTTAGTTTTGCAAGTTTCCTCTCAAATGTGTTTTCAAAACTTCAATACCTGTGAACCAAAGAAAAACTTTAGAAGAAAAAAACCCAAAACATCATATTCTGATTTGTTAAATGTCAAGGGTTTAAAATAGGTGTTTCCCCTTGAAATGAGAGTTTTACTGAAAAAGTTAAGACTCAAAATTGAAGTAATTAATTCAATACCTTTTTATTTTTTTAAGGAGCCTAACTTAATTTAGCATCCCCTACCCCCAGAAAAACACAATGTATTTCATAAATTGTTTAACTACACACTGAAAAAGTTATACTTCATCACAACCAGCCACTGACCTTTCAAGCAGTGAATAGAAAGGCGAGAAGTCTAAACCAAAAGAAGGAGTTTTAGAAATGCAAAGATTTTGCTTTAGCCCTTCTAAGAAAATTCAAAAAGCATAGCTAAATATTAGTATGGTTGGTGACCACGAAGAAGTGACAATTGTTGGTTGAAATATAAACTCTGCTTTACTATCCACATTGAGTTTGTGAGTTGTACTAAAAATATATTAACAATTAATAGAACCAAATACGTCATCACACTCAGGGAGAATCTCCCGTAAGCTGGTGTCTAGGTATCTATGGGCTCCACTAGAGGGCAACAGAGCGTGCTCAGAAAGCAACTTGGACCGTGTCTGGTTTTAGGTCACCAGTTCACTCAGTGTGCAAACCAGTCTCCATTTCGAACTTTATTAGATCCTTGAATATTTTTATAATACCAAATACTATACTCTGATAAAATATTTCTTATTTTAATGTTAAAGTTAGTCATATTGACATTATGACTTCTCAATATATGAATCCAATGTTTTATCATAATAATCTTCCTATAAAACTATTGTTAAACAACTTGATAACTATTAAACAAATTTAATACGGGGTTTACAAAACAGAATGCACTGAAAAATAGTTTATTTGATGTTTTAATGCTTAAATTTAAAACATTTAATGGTTAAATCAAAGCACACAGGTAAAAAGTTCACGAATAACACTACCATAATAATACTATTAGTATAATACCTAACATTTAAGTACTTACTATATGCCATTCCATACTTAAAACTTAATATAGTTTTCCTACACTAAGCCTATAAAATAAAAATTAATATTACATCCATTTTAAAAATATGGTAATTAAGGCTAATAGAAATGAAGAAACTTGCCCAAAAACATATAACTTATAAGGAACAAAGCTGAACTGAAACAGTAATATCTGAGTACCAGATATCCTATGATCCAGGAAGCCAACCCACTCTCTAGGGGCCAACAACCCTCATTGGAATCCAGATTTTGACATCTCTCTCAATGAACTCCGATGAAATTCAAAGTTTTGTCAAAGATAGATCCATTCTGCCATTGCATTTTACCACATAATATAGTTTTACTTCTGTATATTTAGTGAAATCATGGCAGTACTCCAATTTATATAAGAAAAGTTATACATTGCAGTATTCCTCTATTACACTGCAATTGTCTTCAACAACCAAATCAAGATATAATAATGATAATTAACAAGGAAAACAATCGTTAAAAAAGTTCAATATGCACAGGCTCTCACACTCAAAAATAGCAATTAATGAACAATAAGCTTTGCAGTGTCTTATTAAACGTCAATCTTTAGGCTTCTTAGGGCCTTTACATATTGTGCTGAGAAACTGTTAAGTGAATATTACATAGCTCTTGGGTGTGGCACTGAAATGATTTCTACACAAGACAACAGAATAA
Source organism: Rousettus aegyptiacus (assembly GCF_014176215.1). NCBI lineage: Eukaryota > Metazoa > Chordata > Mammalia > Chiroptera > Pteropodidae > Rousettus > Rousettus aegyptiacus. The sequence continues at coordinate 24,382,107 of NW_023416295.1, forward strand.
CGCTTAAGTCCCAGAGATGAAGGCTCACCCAATGAAGTGAGAATCCATTTGTGATGAACTTTGGAAGGGATACACAGAGCGATCAACTAACCTGAAGTATAAGATATTTCCCTTGTCCTACAAGATCATAAAAGCCCAGTTAGTATGAAACTGGAGTAGACTAACATCACTTTAAAAGTTTAAAATTGGGTAAGAGACAGTGTGTGAGTGTCCTATTAATGCTATAAAAAATTACCACAAATATTATAGCTTCAAGCAACACAAATTTATCTTATAATTCTGGAGGTGAGGCGTCTGAAATAGGTCTCATTGGGCTAAAATAGAAGTGTTAACAAAGCTGTGTTCCTCCTCACGGCTCTACAGGAGAACCCACCCTCTTGTATTTTCCAGCTTCTAGAAGCTGATTGCATTCTTTGGCTCCAATTTCAAAGCCAGTGTTGGACAGTCAACTCTTTCTCACATCCTAATTCTCTAGCACTGACTCTCCTGCCTTCTTCTTCCATTAATAAGGACCCTTGTAATTACACTAGGCATATGTGAATAATCCAGAATAATCTCTCAATTTTAAGGTCCTTAACTTAATCACATTTGCAAAAACCCTGTTGCTATGTAGCATACATAATCACAGGTTCTGGGGATAAGGATGTAGACATCTTTGAGGGACATTATTCTGCCTGCTGCAGACAGCACAGCATGTAATTTGTGCACTCTGCAATCAATCTGAAAAGTAGATAGTAGAACAAAGAATTTATCTATGAAAAGGCATATAGTAGTTTTACAACAGATATACTCTATAAAGTCTACTTAGAATTAAACTACCTGAAATGAGTAATCTGGGACCTGGAAAAGGAGATGCAAGAGAAAGCAACAAGCTAAAACTGGCAGCCCTTTACAATAAATTAGATGCAGGCTTCAGGCAAAGATAGCTGAAGTTCACTATACATGCATGACATAGTAATTCTGAATTAATTTTGTTATACACCATAGTCCTATTATCTTTTCTTAAAAATGATAGTAACTGTTTAAAAACAAATTCATGTTTATTTATAATTGATGAATTTTCATTATTAGAAACTTTAGATACGAACACCCAATACACAGCTTGGTGTATTGTATAAGAACAAAATATAGTCTAGAAATTTAAATTCTAGGTTCTAGAATCTGATTTTGCCAGATACTACCTGCGTAATCTTCGACAAGTCACAATTTCTCTAGCTATTATCAGAAATTAAAAATGGGGGTGATAAAGAGCTCCTGCCTGTAGGGTTGCTCTAAAATAAAATATGTAAGTGCCAAAGACATTCTGGGCCACTGTTAGTGTTCAATAAAATATTAAATTGTTATTAGGCAAACTAAGTCAGTAGCCTTGGGCAGCCAGGAAAGAGACACTGTAAGGCTGGAAACTCTTAGGTATCTATCCCAATGAACTTGAATCATCAGACTGATACAAAAAACTGAAGAACATTGAGAATGACTGTCACATTGGATAATTATTAAGTTTCGGCACAAATTTTACATAAATATTATTTATCATAAGATGCAAAATTCCAAAGCTACTCCTAAAATATTTTGACAAAATATGGAATAGAAATAGAGCATTATGGTATAAAAACATGGCTTGCCTGTAAAGGGGCTCTAATGGGAAAGCAAGTTAAAGAAAAAAAAAAAAAAAAACCCTCCCAAAGAGTAACCATGTGTGTACCATGCACAGTGTTGGCCAAAGGAATAACAGAGGTAAGATTGAACAAAAACTACTTCTGATGCCAGAAGTTTAGAAAGTCATTTATTTAGAAAACTGACTAAACTATATTAGCTCCTTGTCTGATTTTAAGTAGAAAATTATTTAACCTCTAATTTCAGTCTTTACAGAAGTGTACTGGGTGGCCTCAACCTATACTGCTTTCTAAGTGTCTGTTTTTCCTGCCTCATCCTTTCAAGCTAAGCTATCAAAGGTTGCCATTTCTCACCTATCGTGAGAGTCCTTTCTAGGAACTGAGGTAAGTGGGCTTTGGTACAAGGATTATATATACATCCATCCATGTCTCTTTGGATTGGCTTTCTATCCATATCCTAAATGCAAGAGATTATTAGCCAATTTGAAGAGAGGTGAGCTATAATTTTATCTGAACTCAATATTGTCTCAAAGGATCTTGGGTGAATTTAGTAAGTCATTAAATATCCAGAAGCATTATTTCTAATTACTTCTTAATCTAAACTGACAAAAAAAAGTAAGGTAGAATGCAGTCTGGCAGAACCTTCTTTCCTCATAGTCCATAGGACTAATGTGGACTAATTTTGACTGCAGAGAGAATGTCAGAAAAAAAAATGTGATGCTCCCCTTTTCATTTACATTACCTTAAAAAAGAAACAAACGGGAGTACAATTTTTTCTGGCAATATCGTAAGTGTAAATTCTCACCAACTCTGTAGAATACTACTAGATAAGCTTCAAGCAGAAGGGTTAAAATACATCACAGAAATAGGTAAACTTGAATCCAAACAGCACTAATCCTTTGCTAGGATTTTAACTAATTATCTCACATTTTCATCTTATTTTGTAGAGATTATAATGATGCTGCTCCTGTGTCTGGTAAATGGATTATGGTTTAAAAGTTCATTGCCAAGATAGTTAAAAAGAATTCTCTAAAAGAAGAGCTCTATAGGACAAATTATTTCCCTGGGCACTATTCATGGAACCATTCTTCCTGTAATGAGGTCTTAGATGAGGCTGGGATGAGACATTTTCTTCTGGCCCTTCTTAAACTCACCACTTTCCCTCTTTTCATTTTAATACACTGGATATTGGTGAAATTTGAGACAGGAAGACCTTATTCATTAACAACCCAAAAGCGTGGAATATTTCAAAGGAAGAATATGGCTATAGAGAAGCAGCAGAAAGTCAAACAGGAAAACTCTGAAGTGAAAATCCTCCTTTAAAGTTATGAACATAAGACTGAACAATAAACAACACTTATGCACAAAATCATGTACAGCACAAATTTGTAGCTGATACATGGTCACAGGGATGGGGAGCGTGGCATAGGGAATGCAGTTAGCATTAATATGATGGCTAGGTGGAGAGCCAGAGGGAAGACACAGTAATCAGGGGGATCGTTTCATAAACTACAGAAATGTCTAACCAATGTACTATACACTTGAAACTAATAATAAGATAAAAATTTTTTAAAAAATTACAAATAGAACTACCATATGACCCAGCAATTGCACTACTGGTTATTTATCCAAAGAAAACAAAAACAGTAATTCAAAAAGATCTATGAATATCTATGTTCACTGTGTGCTATTTACAATAGCCGAGATATGGAAGCAAACTAAGGGCCCATCAATAGATGATTGGATAAAGAAGTTGTAGTACATAAATACAATGGAATATTACTCAGCCATAAAAAAAAAAAATGAAATCATACCATTTACAATGGCCTGGATGGATCTAAAGGGTATTATGCTACATCAAATAAGTCAGATAGAGAAATACAGATACATTATGATCTCACTTACATGTGGAATCTAAAGAACAAAATAAACATACAAAATAAAAACAGACTCATAGATACAGAGAACAAACTGGTGATTGTCAGATGGGATGGGGACTGGGATGGTGGGTGAAAAAAATGAAGGGATTAAGAAGTACAAATTGGGATTAAGAAGTTAAAAAACAATTATGGGAATGTGAAGTATAGCACAGAGAATATAGTCAATAATACTGTAATAACTATGTATGTTGCCGGGTGCATATCAGAAAAAGTAGGGGGATCACTTCAGAAATTATATAAATGTCTAACATGCTGTACACCTGAAACTAATATAATATTAAATGTCAACTCTAATTGAAAAATAAGAATTAAAAATAAAATAATCATGTACAGCAGGGGTTAAATACAGAGAGTAAAGCTCTCTTTTTTACTCATTAGTTCACTAAGAGTTCTTTGAGATAGAGTGCGGGTAAGATATTGTACCGGATACTATTAATATAAGGAACACAAAAGAAATCAAAATCTCCTGGTCCATGTCTTCTAGGAGCTTACAATCTTTATTTAGAAAGACAAGCCTCTAATGAAATAGCTAATTATACTTACAGGTAAATCAAGATTGAGTCCCTACAGAAAAAAGAAAAAATAAGTAGGTAGAGTGTCTCCGAAGACTAATGTAAATGCATATTGTCCAAAAAGATCTTATGGAAAAGGAAAAATCTAAATTTTACCTGAGTTCAATAAATCACTTATTTATATTCCAGTCCAGTTAGTTCACACACACACGTGTCCACACACATGCACGCGCGCACACACACGCACACACACACACACCCCACACGGCCCTACCTGAAATTACGAAAAAAAAAAAAATAGAGAAACATGTCTACAGACATAATTTAGCCTAGTACAAACAGTATTAAGGATACATAGTAGAAGAAATGCTGAAGCAAAATGCTTCAGGCAGAGCTGCAACTCAATTCTGAAGGACACATTAACCCAGCACAGAGATAGCAATAAACAATGTGTTTTAATAAGAATAATCCAGTGTATTTCAACTCAATGCCTTTTTCAGTTCAACATTAGAAGAAAAATCCCTCCCAAAAGATAATTACAATGGGATTATTCTCAAGTAGATGGTAAAATATGTTCAAACTTCCCAGAATATTCAATTTAATGTTTACTTTAGCAATGAAAACAAAAACTATCACAAAAGATAGTTGCTTATTAGCTACTTTAACAAAAATTCTCACCATAGTTTTTCATAGGACTTTCCTCTCCCACTGTATTCTCTACTTTGAAACATGTTCAAATCTCAGGCATTAAGTTGCACATCTAGGAAGAGCCAAGAATAAACTCAAGACAACAATAGCAAGAACTCCAACAGCCTCAGAGCCTGACACTAATTTACTGAGACGGATAAGGAACTCTTGGGAATGAAGTGTTTGCTAATTAGGCCACCATGAACAGATTCCCAAACCTTGACAAAGTTTTTCTGAACATCTGATGGAGAACTTTGATTTATGGGCTGTCCAGGTGAAACCTGAACAGCTGGCATCTTTTAATAATAACTGACAGATGAGTTCGTTAAGGATCTAAATCTCTAGAAAACACACAGCTCTACAGAAGAAAACAAACAGTGACAATTTTAAAGTCATTTACCTTATCTTTGTCTTCGACAACATCTGCCAAGACATCATCTGGATCCAGAATTCCTCCATCTGTATATTCTAAGTGATGAATCTTCACCCAATAGCCAGGATCCTGCAGTAGAACCACCAACAAATTTCATGACTCAAATTTTTTTAAAAAGGTAAAATATATTGTAACTTTAAAAGAAAAAAAAATGGCACATTAAAAATAGGCTCCAAAAAAAAAAAATTTAAACACACAAAAAAACAAATGTTATCGACTCATTTGGATAAATATTTGGCATTTCTATCCTGTTTAACAGAAATTAGTAAATCAAAATATTTCATTAATTTTCCTAGAATATAAACTGCAAAGCAAAAATAAATTGCTCAGCTATCCGAAGAGCATGATCAAGGAATTTTTTCAGAGCCCACAATGTAGGTAATCTCAAGAATACTTTGGAAAACAAAGATCTTCTTGAAGGTATTTTCTCAAACTGGGGTTGGAAGTTCAAACGGATCCCAAAGCTGTAGGGAAGAAATCAAAAGGCAGAAATGTGTTGGCAATAGCCATAACTTTGGCATGTATAGGTGACATGACGTGAACATTGACTCCTTCACCTGTTTAAATCACCATGCTATATGTGTGCCCTCAACTCTGAGATCTGCAGTGATATCTGGAGCAAGAGCTCCAGCACTGGCTTCCATTTACTGTAAACTGACAGCAACTCAAACCGTGTTCAGAACTGAATAGGGGGTTCACTCAATGGGGGCACTAATTTAGATTTCCCAGCACTGTTTTAAAAAAAGCTGTTTAGTAGTATAAAGCTTAAGGAAAAGAATTATTTTCTCAATTTGATATATGGCTATACACGCTAGTACTATAGCTTAGAATTAAATAATGTAGCTCATTCAGTTATTTATGTACTTCCCATTTCCAGAAAAGATATGAAAGTAAAACACTATAATAATGAAAAAGAACATGAACCAATGAACAGAGAAGAACACTGATAAGGTTTTAACCAGAATACCCAACCTATAATCAATTTGGTTCTGGGATTCTTAGAAAGCCTCTCAAACTGAGAAATTCTGATCTATAAATTACTGTTTCTAATAAAGAAATAGATACCAGTTTGTGAGAAGAGATGAAAATTATTCAAGGATAAAGCCCTAAGCCTTTACCACATGAATCTTTATAAAGTATTAAGAACTAACATAACCCCCAGAATTTAAGTGCAATTTTACAAAAACTAATAGAAATAGTTGTCACATGGCCTCTTCTTTAACTAACCCATACCATTAAAAAAATAATTCTTTTGAAATATCTGTTCAAAAGACTACTGAAATGTGGCCCAAGTACATAGCTTTTCAGTAATCTGACTTGATAAAGTAATAAGCTTTAAAAAAGAAATTTGCCTCAGCTAGGCTTTCAACATTTCAAAATTAAGTTCTCTGTAGAGTATTCAAGAGCTACTCCAAGGAAAATAAAAGGAATTTCTTCTGCTTCTAATACTAGGCTTATAGGCATAAACACCAATGACTTATTAGGAAACTTTGCCTGATTTTATGCCCAGATAGAGATCATAAAGATAAGAGCAGTGATTATACAACCAGGTAAGAAAAGTATAAGGCACCCATCAATCATTCTTTAATCAGAGATCTTTGCCAACTGGAGGTGATTATACTATAAAAAAATGTAAGCTAAGTACAATAGACTGTGTTCTAAATAGAATACTGGGGTACACAAAGCACTATGCAATGGCCACTAGACTATACAGAAGAGAGAGCAAGAAAGAAGTCCGACAGTAACCTTTGGAAATTGAATCTTTTTGCTGCGGCCATGCCATGAGCAACACATTTTTCCAAATCTACACAAGAGTTTTGACTGAAATCTATAGAGTATTGCATTTTCCTTATAAAAATAGCCTTTTTACCAAAGGAGTTCAATTTAATTTATTTATATTAACGTCCATTGAGTTGGTTTTTGATATATTACAGTACTGTAGATAAAATCTGTTGATTTTAAACCTGTTTATAAAAGATGATGTAGTCTAAAGAGTTTACTTTTTTCATACGCAATTACTTAAAAGCAGACAGCTATTAAGTTTGCTTTCTATTCATATTCGGTTTGTAAAAGCAGATTTTATCAACTAAGACTGAGGTACACAATTACCCCCAACAATCGCAGCACAAGTTAAAGTACACCTCTCTTCCTGCCTAAGGGTAGGAATGAGAAGAAGAAAACCAAAGGCTCTGATTAACACACTCAAACTCAGGAAATAGCAGCGGGTATGATTTGATCAGTGGCAGGAGTAGCAGACAAGTGGCAGCAAGATGGGGTTAAGTCACATATCATTCCTCCCTCACACATACTTGTGGGGTCTAAGATGTTCTAGAAAACTAAGCAAATGTCTTGAAACTAATACATTTATCTCTAATTTTGATTCAAAAGAGTACTTAAAAGTTTTACAGAACTAAAGTTTTTTGGTTTTTTTTTTTTAAAAAAAGCAATTTGATACATTTTGGAATCATGTATTTCAGTCAAAAAAAATTAATTGAAATAATGGTGCCAGAATTTGAAAGACCGCAATTTTAACTCTCCCCATTCCGCCCTGATACTGCACTGTATACACTTCAAAGAAGAAAAGAGGAGGCATCGAGTCTTGAGCAAAAACAGAAAGGCTATATTAAAATAGTCTTAGTTAATATTTTACACATCCAAGAAAGGTAAATCAACAAACACAGTACATACCAACTTTAATTTTGTCCCCATGGTATTTTGGCTATGGTGCTATAGATCACTTTAAGGATATACATTCAATATTAGCAGCTGACAGTCCTTGCAAGTCTGTAAATTCACCCTGACTCCTTTATGCATGTAAAAGTATCAACTATTACCTTTCATTCAACATTTTGCATTTCATTTACTTGTTTTTATTACCATCAGGAATAAAACTGATCAAACATGAAAAGATGTTCACATACATGTTATGGTTCACACAATTAATCACCTGGAAAAATTTACTGCATTTTTCATGATTGTGACATTTAATCTACCTTTATATTGCACAAATATCTCTAATAGAAACAAATTCTAAATTATTTTAGTACATCTCTAGTATATGTGCTATGCAACTATTTACACTCCTAGGATAATTAAAGTATTAAAAAATCACATAATATATGTTCACTCCACTTTTGGTAGTATGATGTCTTTTTTAAATAATGCACAGTTAACTTAAACTCTACTGGAATTTTAAAACTAAAACAGTCTACAAGGTTGAAAAGGATATAAAAACATACACATTACGAGAAGAAGACAATTATAGGGTACTTTTAATGATCAGTGTAAAAATTGTTCCAAACAGGCACTGAAACGAATAGCAACAAAATTCTTCACTGTGAGTAGATGACATAAAATTTGCCCCTATACCTTAGAAAACTTATATTAGCCTAAGTTTTGAAGAATGGTAATTTTTCATCTGCAATATCTAGAGGAGTACGCTGGCAAGCCTGGTACTACAGCACCATGACTACCAAGTACTGAGATTATGTCAATTATCAAAAGATAGGGAAAATGTGGAGTTTTCTAAACCAAATGTCTCTTGTCCAAGAACAGAAAAAGCTACCTTGAAATGGTGACAAGGTCCCAAAGGGAGGAGGGCCCGGCAAAGAAAAAGCCAGTGGCTGAAGCAGGACTATGTTTATCAGTAGTGGCAATTACACTGTCTAATAAGGCAACTGTATTTTTTTGGCTAAAAGTTTTCACAAGAATAATCTTACCCACTGGAAAACAAAAACATTTATGAAATGGAAGCTAATGGGAAATCAGAATTTTCCTTACAGAATTTAACATCATGAATCTAGTAAAATGTAACCATAAAATGAGATTCTACCATTTCATCATCTCCTTCATAATCATAATAGCAGATAATCTGTTTTAGTGCTCACGATAGGCTAGGGACTACAGGTATTGTGTGTTTTATATGATTTAGCTCATTTATCCTCAAAGAGACTATTAAAGTGATTATCAATCCATTTTACAGATGAGGAAAGCAAGACATGAATAGGTGAATTAGCTTACCAAGGTCAGATGCTCAATAAACAGCAGAGCCAAGGTGCATTTTTTTTTTAACCGAAAAAAAGCTTTTTTTCTTTTTCAGATTAAAGAACAAAAAGAACAATTATCTAAGAATAAGACGGGATCAGATCCATTTTGATTCTTAGTTAAGTGTACAGATCCAAGCAAGTCATCATTACTCTGGGCCTCAGTTGCTTCACAATTAGTGAACCTGAAGGCGCTATGGCCTTTTGAACAATTTACCAGGTAGAGGACACAAGAGGGCAATAATGGAAGGCCCCAAAGTCTTTGCGTAAGTGTGTCCAGTGTTTCATAAGCGAGAGAAACTTCTGAACATAATTCCTCATAATTATGAAATTAGATTTGGGAAGCAAGGAAAAAAGATCTTTCTGCTAAGAGTAGAGAGGGAGCTTGGGGCATTAGAAGTTGGATAGAGAATTATGAAGTTTGACATATGCATGCACATTTAAACTACGTCTATCATAATCCTGTCAGGTTATTCTCCCTTCTATCCAAGACCAGAAGAGAATCAGAGGCCCCAGAATGTAACCAGGAAAGCATAGTGATCAGAGCAGGTCTGGAGACTGTTTGGGGCAGGCAGAGAGCAAGAGTCTCTGAATAATCAAGCATGGACAGTGTGGGGGGAAATAAGAGTTCCAGAAAATGATCCCTGAGCAAAGCCTAGCAGAGGAGTACTGATACCTGAAAGGAAAGAATTAAGCTACGAAAGGCACCAATGAATATAGAGTTTATTACAAGTTATTGGCCTTAACTGACTTTAGAATATGCCTTGACCATCCTGAAACAGATCAACCAAATGCAAACTTGAGAAAAGAAGAGAATATGAGCTGATGCCATATTTTTTATCGAGTATGTTTCCAAAGAATTCAGGAGAATTAAAATGAGACCAAGAGTGTTTATGCTGGGTTGAAGTAATACCTGCTGTTGAATTCAAAAACAGAATCATAAATTTCTGTATAAAATTAAGGTGAATCAATGTATCTGTAAATTCACGTCCAGCTTTAAAAATCTATGATCCTACTAAAAGAAACTTGATATAACCATACTAACAACAGATAAAAGAGACTTAAAGAAATATTACTAAAGGTAAAGGGGGATATTCCACAATGATAAAAATATCCATTCAACAGAAAAAAATTTAAAAACAATTCTAAATTTGTATGTACTCGATAATAACTTCAATAATGTATACTGCCAAAATGGACAGGTTTTTCTTAAAGATCCACAATCAGTGTGAGACTTTGGGTAGAAAAACAGAAAACAAAAATGTCAGTTTAAGATATAAATCACCCAAACAACACAATTAACAAAGTGACCTAAGGTATTTATATTACATATGCACAAACATTGCACCCAAAAAGATTAGAAAATACATTATTTACAAGTGCACATGGAATATATGCCAAATTTCAACCTAGAATCATTGAGAATATGCTCTCTTATTACAGAAGAATCAATTACGAAAAAGATATATAGAAAATATCTGGCTGCTTGAAAATTAGGAAACACAGTTTTGAATAATCCACAGATGAAAAACAATAGAAATGAGAAAATAGGTTTTAAATTACAAATAATTAAAATAGCAAAAAATTGTGGGATGCAGCTAAAGCAGTGTTTAATGGAATATTTATGGCCTTTAATGTATATATTAGCAAAAAATCAAGAAGCTAGAAAAAAAGAACGGCTAGTCAAATTCAGACAGAAGAGAGGAAATAAAAGCCCAAAGGTCAATGAAATAAGCAAATATAAAACAAATATAAATCAAAGTGGGTTCTATGAAAAACTTAATAAAATTGATAAATACTTAGGAGTGATAAAAAAAAAATGTCCAGTATCAAGAAGGAAAATGGCAAGCGATACCATCACAGATCTTACAGATATTAAAAAGAAGATATTGTAAAAGCTTTAGAGCTATGAATTTGATAATTTATATAAAATTAACAAATTATTTAAAAAATACGACTTACAAAAACTGACAATAAAAACAAACTATTAACAGCACAAAAAACAATTGAAGAAATTAAAACTATTATTTAAAAACTTTCCCATAAAGAAAATATCAGGCTTATATTACTTCAGTTAAAATCTTCCTAATGTTTAATCTATGGCCATGCCACCGTGAACAAGCTAAATAAATAAATAAATAAATAAAATCTTCCTGATGTTTAAGAAACAAATAGTGTTGATCTTATGCAAATGCTTTTAGAAACTAGAAATAGAAATATTTCCCATCTCTTCTTTTTTCTTTTTCTTCTTTTTTTTTTTTTTTGAGGATGCTGCCATGGTGATAACAACACCTTAAAAGAATGTTATAAAAAATTATAAAAATTACAAAAATTTGCATATGGATACATTTATAAAAATCTTAAAATATTTATAAATCGAATTTAGTTATATATACCAAGATTAATACATGTTATGGCCAAGTGGGATTTATTCCAATAATGCAAGAGTTGTGTTTAAAATTCAAAGGTCAACCAAGGGTATTCACCAAACTAATAGAGGGGGGAAAAAAAATGTTAGATGATTGTGATAATATGCAACACAGAGCATTCACCACTAATTCACAAAAAAAAACTACCTTAGCAAACAAGGCAAACCAATAACAAACAGAAAAATAACATTGTAAAAAATAGCACTTATAATAGCATCAAAAAATCAAATACTTACGAATAAATCTAACAAAATATGTAGAACTTCTACACTAAACTTACAAAATATTAGGAAAAATAAAAAAAGCTTCATGGATTGAAACTTGTTTTATGAAAATTGAAACAATATTATGAAGATGTTGATCTTGTCCAAAATATTAAAATTAGGAGTTAGAATAGTGAACATCTGGAGCAACCAGAATTCTCAGACACTGATGGTGGGAGTATACAATAATTTTGGAAAACTGGTAGCATCTGAACATAAACATAGCATAGAGCTAAACAGAAACATCCCACATAGCTCAGCAATTCCACTCCCAGGTGTATATACAACAGAAATGGGTATATAGAATTACCAAAAGACATGTACTAGAACAGTCATTACAGGATTATTCCTAATACCTAAAAATCTGGAAATAAACCAAATATTCATCACCAATAGAACAGATAAATACAATAGAATACTAAATATCAAAAAGAATGAACTATCACTTTATGCAATAATATGGGTGAACCTCTCAGCATAACATTGATCAAAAAGAGCCAAATACAAAAAAAAAAAAAAAGAGTACATACTGCATGAGATTCCATGGAAATAAGCTCACAAACAGGAACAATTAATTGACAATGTCAGAAGACAGGAGACTGGGTACCCCTTGAGAGGCGGAGGGCAATAAGTAAAAAGGGACACAAAGGCTTCTAGAGTAAGGTTCTGTTTCTTGATGTGTGTGCTGGCTACAGTTATTTGTGTACTTTTCTGTATGTGTGTTATATAAGTGTTTACATAAAAATGAAAGGAACATTTCGCTTCAAAAAATGTGACTTCCTTTTTCAAACAGGAATGCATAATGGTTCCCTTCACACAAGACATCTCTACAGATAAACAAAGATCACTAAAAAGCTGTTTAGAACAAATTTCCTTATAAGAACAAATCTTAACACAAATAAAAGGAAAGGAATGTAAAAGTCTCAAAAAATGTGAGGCCAGACTATTCTACTAACAACATGTAGCTCACTAACCACCAGTTATTCCAAGCTCCTAACACCTAAACTCCTAATCTAAACTCATAAGACAGTTGAGGTTTGGTGGACCACAGGCTTAAATGAGTCAACAGTGTGACAAGTCTGCTAAATATGTTACTACCATCTTAGGCTATGATGATAGAAGTCCTATGTTCAGAACAGGGAAAGTAATAATCTCACTCTGTGCTAACGTGGTCACACCACATTTAGAGTATTTTTTCAAAATTTAAGATACAGTTTAACGAACTGGAGAGTACCCACATGGGAGATGGAAATAGGTCAGCTCACTCATCATAAGACATAACTTAGGTTTGTTGAAATTGGAGAACACAAAAGTAAAAAAAAAAAAAAAAAAAAAAAAAAAATCCTGTTTCAATTATAGTAAAGCTGTAAGCTCTTAAAGTTATCTGGTAAGGTAAAATTTTCTTATTGTTAAAATTATCCCTGGAACTCCCTCAGGGAGATACCATACTGAAGGCAAATATATCTCCTTTCAATAAGTCCAACACAACTTGTTTTTCATCCAGGACTAGAACATGTTATTGTCTTTTCATTTAAGTGCCAGATAAAGTATTGGGATTATGTTAGAGACCAAGTTTTGTGAAAACTGCTTGTCTTCGACACTTAGAATCACACTCCCACTTAGAATCACACTCCGGCCAGAGGCCGACTCACACTACCTATACGTACACAGGAACGGAGACAACAGAGGGAGCAGCAGTCTCTCATCTCATGCTTCCTCTAGGATATGTGCTCATTGCTCATATAACTTGAATTAGCTACATTATTCAAATTCTTATCCCCCTCTTTTTCTTTGGTTGACCTTTTATAGGTAAATCTGTAAAAGTTTTACATGACCACGTGAGAGTCCTCCCAAATTAAAAGGCTTCCATGCACAAGGAAGATTTGGCTTGTTCTCCAGAAAAGGTATATAAACAATAGAGAAGTAAACTGAAGCAGCATAAGAAAGATCTTTCAAAGGAGCTATTTAAGAGTAGAGTAGGATGTATGATGAGATAGCTCCCCATTCCTGTAAGGAGTCAAACAGAGGCTAGACTGCCATATCTCAAGGATACTATAAGATAAAGAAGAGTAGAAATTGGGTTTCCTAAAAACCCCTTCCAACTCTCAAATCGACAGCATCTAGAAAACTCATTCGGACTCTGAACAACAGAGAATCTTCTTGACAGAAGAAATCTCTGCTATATTATTAGATATTTTCAGCAGTTCAGCATTCCACAATTACTGTGCATCACCAAGCAGAAAGTCTATGAACAAACCACCATATTTTAAATTTCCCAATCTATCAGTTATTCTAATGTCTTGATGTGTAACCTAAAAATTCACTAATTTATAAACAATTTTAAGAAAAAGGTCTTCCTTCTCCAAGGTAAAAGAATTACTCTGGTAGAGAAAAAAAAAACTGAGAATTTTACAATACTTGCATTATTTATAAATAGGCTAATTTCTCACTCTAAAACCACTCTTCCCCCCTACCCTTCCGCCCAAAATTTGAGGTTTTCAAGCCTTGACTAGTAAATTCTTAAGTTCAAAAACGGGTAGGAATTCATTGGTTCACAGATCATCGACCAGCCTTCCCATCTTGGAGGAGGGAAACCAGAATACACAGATTAAGCCACACGGAAGGCACACATTGGCTTATGACATATAATCCTAAACAAAAGCAGTCTCAATATAAGAGCACCAACAATTCCAGGGAGAATTTTCAATTTTATCTCATAATCCAAGTTTTGATACTATTACTTACTATCCTTTTCAAGTAGAAAGAAATATATTTAAGCATCAAAGATATACTTCATTTAGTAGTTCATATATCATCCCTTTCTAGTTCATATATCAACTAAATATTTAAAGAATGTTAATCACCCCATGTCATTTTTCATTCATCTTTATGAAGTAACCATTATTCAGCAGTTTTCTTTATATAAAGGACTTTAAATATTCATTTTTCATCCTTGGAGTAGCCTAAACTTAATTTGAGGAAAATCAATCCGGATATCTAGAAAGTGTTCTTTTTTTTTTTTAATAAAGGACAAGTTTTAATTATTTTCAAATCTACTGCCTACGTCACCACAACACACTCTAACTCTTTACAAGATTATGAAAATTTCCTTCTCTTACAGATGTGAGTGAGTTAAATGCAGAAAGGTATAAGCCTTATATAAATCTTCAGGATTAAATATATTATAATCTTAAAACCAAAGTTCTATCAGGAAAAACAAATGTTAACTACTAAAATGAATGATAATTATTCATGTATTTAATTGATATGTCAGTTTCCAAAGATTCCCAATATGAAAAAGACTTTTAAACCACTAAACCATTTACTTATTTAGGATCAATAAAATATGATGTTTCAAATAAATTTTAAAGAAAGCAGCTGATTTTTTAAAATCCTGTTTTCCATTAATTGTTTTCAATGAAATTTTATAGTCCAAAGACCTGTATGCCAATGTCTTAGACGCTTGTGTGGTCCAAAGGAATGCAAGCCTATAGCCAAAAAAATTGAAGCAGTCATCTCCCCAAAGAGAGGGACAAGCTAGAATTTTTCAAATAACTTATTCACTATAAAACCCTAAAAAGTATTCTGCTACAAAATGAATTTTAATAAGAATTTGAGATCTCAAATTCAAACATCTCAAACTTTACTTAATGGAGTCAAACTTTCTTGCTTTTGATGCTGGCATCTTTGTACCGTAACTCCAAAGAATATCTTTGACAGACACTACCAATTGTGTGTGTAGCTTTGTGTATGTGAATGAGTAAAGAATGTTTAAAGAATTCTACAGGTAACTACCATGACCTCTAACCCTTTATTCAAACCCAAATTTTATGTTCCACCACTGAAGAAATTAAGAAATAGAATCTTTATTTATATCAGAGGATATACTTGGTGGCAGTGTTTATAAAAATCAGTTAACTCTAAAATAAACCCAAAGACCTCATCAATGTTATTCCTGCTCACTGTTTATAAAGCTTCTTTTCAGTAGACAGGTAATAGGAACGGTAAAGAATTATCTGTCTTTTATTTTGAGAAGTATTGGGACATATAGTCCACTGCTATTAGATTTGTTTCTCCAATAGAATCATTCCTTCAGAATGTTCAGATGGGTCACAGGTGTAGCTAAAAAGAGCACAGAAAGCACAGGAAAGGAAGTAGAAAAAGCTGCCCCCTCTCAAAGATGACCTTCCTAACTGTCAATATAAAGCTGATTTTCCTCCTCATTGCCAGGATCAAATGTTATCATTACTTCATTCAATTATTTGTTAATTTGTATGCTTAGTTTCCCCTAACTGGACTTAAGTTCCATGATACAGAAACGTCTTCATTTCCACATACCAGCACCTAAAACTATATTTAGCATCCATTATAAATGTGTCATATGAAAAAAGACAGGGAGAAACAAAGGAGTAACAGAGGAGGAGAAAAGATCTCATAACAGAAAAAGCTATTTTCATTTATACTAAAATAAAATGTCTAATATGTGACTTAGGCATTTTAATAAAGCTAAGGGCACCATAAGAGAAGTAGAAACACTCTAGATCAGGGGTCCCCTACCCCAGGCTTGGGACATGTATCGGTCTGTGACCTGTTAGGAACCAGGCTGCACAGCAGGAGGTGAGTGGCGGGTGGTCTAGCCAGCAAGCTTCATCTGTATTTGGAGCCACTCCCCAGCACTAGCGTCACTGCCTCAGCTCCACCTCAGATCATCAGGCATTAGGTTCTCAGAGGAGCACTGGTCTGAGGCCGAAAAGATTGGGGACCACTGTTCTAGATTGTATGTCAACGGCAGTCATTTATACAAGTATGGATTGAATCCCTGCAATATTCATGAACAAAACAGGGGGGAAAAACCCATCCTTGGAAAAATAAACCTTACATTTCAGAGAAGACACAAGACAGGCAGTAGTTAACACACATAATAAATAATTAAGTGAAATGATATGTTAAAAAGTGTTAAGTGATTTGGGAGAGAAAATACAGTAGGGTGAGGAAGATAGGGAGTGCAGAGAGTTTGTATTTTTAAATAGGGGGTCAGGTCTCACTTTGAAATAATGATATTTGAGCAAAGAAGTGAAGAAGCAGTTTGAAGAAAGTTTGATGTCCTAATAAATGGCTGTGCCCTTGGGCAAGTCCATTTGCAGTCATCTGTAAAAGAAGTCAAAGCTCCAAAAAGGATCTTTATAGGAGTCCCTTTATAGGAAAAGAAGTGGAAGAACTAGTTCACTAGTCAGATTGAATAAGCATGGCAGAGATGTGAAAATATCAAACGGTAGTAACTTCCCGACCAGTCTCTCCAAGAATATTTACTCCCCATCAAGTAAAATTTTTACTCCATTCTACAACACTAGCTAGAATTCTGCTAGTTTTACATCATCATTAAAGATGCTGAAAAGTACTTTTTCTTTTAAATAAAAATATTTCCAGAAAGGCAGAAGAAGGGATTTATATTTTATTAGCACTTCAGATGTTTCCTTCCAAATTACTGAGGTAGGTCAACTCTAACCCTCAAAATGAAATTGTTTAATGGCAAAATTGTGAGCTTTAAAGTCATAAGACTAGGTTGAAATCCAAACTCCACCACTTATATGAAATAAGAATGATATCATCAACCCTCATCAGAGTATGAGAGATTCATTACACATTCACACACATACACATACGCAGGCACACAGTCGTATGTATGTATGTGTGTGTGTATATGTATGTATATGTATATATATGCACGAATACGTACATATACATATACACATACATATACATATACATATGTGTGTGTGTTTATTTTCTTTCTTGGTATCATAGTCTTAAATTCCACAAAGGCAGAGGCATTTCTAACTCATATGCTACTATAATCCCAGCACCTGGCACAATTTCTCTTCACAACAGATGTGTAATAAATAGTACCCGCTATTATTACTACCCTGGACAATTCTTCGAAACTGAGAAGACTGAGAGTTCAGAGGGCAAAGAGACCTCCTGGACTTGAGAAATAAGAAAGTCAACAAGAACAAACAAAAGGCCCAAGAAGAAAAAAGTATAAGAAAGTGAGGCCAGTTTTTCATATGTCAAAATATGGGCCAGAAGGAAATTCCTCCCCAGTTTTTCTCTATGCTTATAATCAAAACGTGGCCTGTAGACCAATGCAGTCTATGAACTGTTTTGTTTTCCACTTGCAACAAAAATTGGGAGGAAGCATTAAAATTTTTATAGCAATTTTTATTGCTATAATATCCTAGTACATAATTTTTTTATTTCATAAATGTATCTAGCTGCTGTAGATGAACAAACAAATAAAATAATTTGGTCTTCCACCACAAATGGTATGAGTACTCCCAGATACACTGGTCATATGCCCCTGACACCCAGGGCTGTAACTAAGATTCGTAATTAACTTACACAATTCGTTGACATTAATCAAAATGTTGACATATGAAAAGTAGGCCTCTACCAATAAGAAAAACTTTCATTTTACATCATTTACATAGGAAAATATAGGCCAAACTTCTAATACAATTAGCTAGAATTTTTATAAATTTACCTACCTTAGTTATAACACCTTATTTAATTTATGAGAGTAAATAAGAATACAGATGATGACAATGAAAATGATGTAATTTCATCTAAAATCATGGTATTATTACATCATTATACTATTATCATACTATTAGGTTATAAATATAGGGAAAGGAAAAGCCCCAAGCAGAAATGCCAATTGTGTAGCAGGCAAACAATGACAACAAACAACAGAAAAATAAAACTCAAGGACTCAAAGTTTACCTTGGAAAGTTTCAAAAATTGTAGAAAAATAAAGTATTGATAAAAAGTTTTATGAGAGTTATGTCAAAATATCGGTTATATAGATTCATGTATATCTATACATATTCACTTACACATACATATTAATACAAAATCTGAGATGCCTGCTGGTCTGTTCTTTACTTTATACAAGAAAATAAATTCGATCCTTATTTTCTTTTAAAGTTGTAGATGCAGAAATGTTTTAATTGAAAAAAGTATTACCAGTTAACACATGGTTATAGTTAAGACTATCCCATTCTTTCTTCCCTGGAAATCATCCACAAACAAGGAAATCTAAAAACAGAATCATGAAACCATCTTCATAAAACGACATAATATCTGCAATCCAAAGCACAATATACGAGACAGAGAATGAAGAGATAAAGAAGTAATGACTTTTCGGGGAGGAGGAAGTATCTTTGGATGAAGGTAGTAGCTAGTGTGAAAAATAAGCCAATCCACCTGGGGCACTGCATGGAGACATGAGAGTCCATGATAATTAGAAGGCAAGGACTGAAAATGGTGAACAAAAATGTACAAAAATGTGTTTAACTATGAATAAATTCCTAGGTGCCTACCACCATCCTTCTCTGGCAACAAGCAGACACACTATCTGAAGAAACTGACCCATAGGAGGATTCAGACTCCAAGACATCGAACATAGAAAAGGGCTGAATACAATAGGCTACAGACTGCAAACGGAGGTCTGCATAATTAATGCTACACATTCCAACCCATTACCCAACCCGAACCCAGAAAACTAGCAGCCAAGCTTACAACCAGCCTTCCTCTGCAGCCACTCCTGGTACTAAGAGTCATTTTATACAACAATTACAAGAAGAAAAAAGGATGAGATTCAAAGAAAACTAAGCAAATAAAGTAGATTAACTCAAGAAAACCAAAAATTTGTACAATATAGGAAGCAAGCATAGTTACTGACTGAAGAGTAAATCTGCACGGTTATAGTAGTAAAAGTAGATTTAACCAAAAAGTCCGATAACAATTTTGGGCAACCAAGGAGCAGAAAAGGGAGAACGTGAAAAAGCTGTTAAGAAAGTTTTAATTTGTAACAAACCTTACAGAATGTAACAGATAATGTCTCAAATTGATGAATTAAGAGATAGCGGGAAATTCGTATTTGGAAATAAAAACATATTGCCATCCCTTGATTCATAAATTATTTAGAATTAAGAAGATAAATATGAAAAATATATACTCACACTAAGGTGTTTAGAGTGGCTGCTTCTTGGAAACAAGATGGACGGGAGTATCTCAACAGACCACTGTTTTTTTTTTTTTTGTCATGGGCCTTTTGGCACTATTTGACTCTTTAAACTAGAAACTGGCAAACTGTGGTCCTCATCTATTTTTGTAAATAAAGTTTAGTGGAACACGGCCATGTTCATTCACGTAAGGATTTTATATGGCTGCTTTTGCACTGCAACAGCACAGTTGAGTAGATTTGATCAAGATCACATGGCTTGCAAAGGCAAAAATATTTACTATCGGGTCCTTTACAAAAAATTTATCAACTCTTGCTTTAAAATATGTGTAAGAATAACTTTGATTTTAAAAATTAAATAGCACAGATGAGTAGCCCAATGGTATTCTCCCAAGGCAACTCTTTTGGACATTTTAGTCTAATGGAATGTTAACGCCTTCTCTAAATAATAAGCATTTCTAATGGTCTCAACTTACTCACTTCAGAAATCATCTTTTGACATTCTGATATCATTAATGGCAATTAAGTATATTTAAAGTCCCCCAACTTTCCCATCCTTATTTCTGCTACTATTCCTATTCTAATACGTTCATTTCCCTTAATGGTTACTTTTATTGTGGTGAATAACTTAGACTTCTATTTTTAATTCTATCATCTAAAGATAGCATCCCTTCAGAGTAAGAGGCTGTTTCACAGTTGTTACTCTTATTCTTCTGGCCTTTTCACTTTCCATTTGTCAGTTCTACCTATACATTATCAAAACTGAAAACATTTACATTCTCTTCTGTAATGATAACCATACTTTGTCTCTAATTTGATTCCAAGAGTAGAAAGCCAATAGATAGTACTGACATTTATGTCAACCAAGCAAATAGTGTCTGTTCCCTGACAAACCAAATAAGAAATGACTTAGTCTTATGACAATGTCATAACCCCTAGGCCGCTATTCAAACCAGAATGTTCAAATATATTCTCCTTTTCAGTGTTCCCATTTGCCCAAAACTATGTTGGATTACTTTGATGTATAAGTTATAATAATTGACCTCAATAGCAAAAACACATAGTAAGTTATCCCAAAAGATAATTTTATAATATTTTTCTACATGTATAGCATATAAATATGTATTACATATGCAGTATATATGTACATCGATATACTATATATGTATACATGATCACAAACTTGCAGGTGGATATAATCACATCCAATATAAAAACAAATTATATCCAATTTTGTACAGGCAAGAAATATCACTTTTTATGATAATGACCATGGTTGCCATTGACATAAAAGTAGAAATGGGCCAATTTTTCCAGGAAAATTATGAATGCCTGGTATCTAAAATATTAAATGCAAGCCCTTCATATGGGAAAATAGTAATAACAATGGATACTATTAGTCCTATTGCTCCCGTAACAAATTACCACAAACTGAGTCCCTTAAAGCAACACAAACTGATTATATTATAGTTCGCAGGCCCAAAATCTAATGTAGGTCCCACTAGGTTAAAATCAAGGAGTCAGAAGAGCTGAATTCCTCTCTGGAACCTCTAGGAGAGGATCCTTTCATTGGTCTTTTCTAGATTCTAAAGACATTCTTTGGCTCAAGGCCTCTATCCATCTTCAAAGCTATGAATGGCCACTCCAGTCTAACCTCCTCTGCTGCTTCCCTACTCCACATGTAAGAACACTAGGGCTTAATATTGAGCCCACCAGAATAATGCAGGATAATCTCCCTATTTTAAAGTTAACTAATTAGCAATTTTAATTTCATATGCTACCTCAATTCTCATTTGCCATGTAACATATACAGAGGCTCTGAGGACTAGGAAGTAGGTATGTTCGGGAGTCATTATTTTGTCTAACACAAGTGTCAAATACAGTATATTGTCCTTTTCTAAGTGTCATAACAACTAGAATAATTATACCAAATTAAATAAAATGAAAATCAATATGTTAAAAGACCCATCTCAGTGATGTTTTGAATAAAAAGTGTTACAAATAAGGCTAATAAAGTAACTAAAAGGTGTATCTTCAGAAATCTTCAGTGTTAATTTGGAATCCCGACCTTCATAAAATGTCAGGTCACATTTAACTTTTGTCCTGGCATTCCAGAGAATTTTATCCAAGAAAAGCATTAGTTTTTAAACAGAAATATAAAATAGAGATAGAAAATTGTAAGAATACAATTAAATTTTAAATAACTGAATAAATAATAATTCAAAGTAAGCCAAAAAATTATTAATCTAAAGCATGAGGCCATAATCAATCAGAATGATGCCAGCAAATAAGGCCAATCAGATGTCACTAGCTGACTACATCAGCCTGCGCATTTGACTTTCAGAGCCATGCTTATCAATGGGAAAGTATTGCCAACCAAACTTTATTTCTTCTATTCTGATTACTGAGTGCTCTCAGATTAAAGATATGATTATATTACATCCATAGTGAATAATACTTCATAGACTTGGAAGAAGCCTTTTTATTTATTTACACCTCTTTCCACAATGGACATTTATCATCAAATCATCCCTTGCTTGCTTTTATTTCTCATATACAAGAATAACCAAAGTTTTGACTCTCCTTATTTTACCAGTCTTTCACATGCTGGAAGACAGAGTCCAAAACATAAAAGGCACAGCATAAGGCATAATGGGAATATAAAGATTCTACTACAAAAGCAATGCCTTTTCACTATCTGTGAGTCCCCATGGAAGGCAAAACCTATCCATGCCATGCCACTGCCCACCTCGCCCCTCCCAAAAAAACCTAAAACTCAAGATTATAAGGGATTCCACTAAAAATCTGTAACAAAAATGAAAACACGGAGGAAAGGAACAGGAAAGTGGAAAAAGTGTACTTAGTTTCTATACGTGTTGAATCTGACATGCCTCTGGGTGATTTAAATTAAGATGTCTAACAAGCAGATTAAAATATGGGAATTGAGCTCAGAGAGAGGTTAAGACTAGGACATGTAAATTTGTAAGTCAAATGCACAGAGGTAATATTTGGAATCAAGTAAAATATAAAATACTGGAGACTTAAAGGAAAATTTTATGGGACATCTCAAAAGTAGTGCTTAGAGGGAAATTTACAGGACTGAATGCATATATTAGAAAAGAATAAAGATGTAAAATCAATAATCTAAGTTTCTACTTTAGGAAACTAAAAAAAAATGACCAAATTAAATTCAAAGTAGGAAAAAAATTAAAAATTATAAAAATCAATGAAATTGTTGAGAAATCAAGAGAAAAATCAATAAAACAAGCTGATTTTTTAAAAAGATCCATAAAATTGATAAGCCTCCTGACATGCTAAGAGAAAAGACTCAAATTACTATTATCAGAACGAAAGAAGGGACATCATCATAGCTCCTATAGTAATGAACAAAACAATAAAAGAATACCATGAATAATTCTATGCCCACAAATTTGATAACCTGGATAAAATGGACTAATTCCTTGAAAGACACAATTTGCCTAAACTCATACAAGAAGAAATAAGCAATCTGAATAGGCCTATACTATTAAGCTGATTCAATAATTAATAACCTTCCAAAATAGTAAGTAGCAAGACCAGCTAGAGTCACTGGTGAATTCTACCAAACATTTAAGGAAAAAATTATATGAATTCTCTACAGTCTTCATCAGAGGATAGAAGTAGAGAGAATACTTCCTAACAATCTGGCCAGCATTAGGCCAGCAAGCATTACCGTAATACTAAAACCAGACAAAGAAGTTAAAACTACAGACCAATCTAATGATCATGCATGTGAAAATCCACAACAAAATATTAGCAAATTTAATCTAACAATGTATAAAAAAGAACTGAACATCACAACCACCTAGTAAGACTTACCCTACCTAGGTACAAAAGTCTGCTTTAATATTCAATAATCACTAATGTAATTCATCATATCAATAGGCTAAAAAAAATCATATCAATAAATGCAGAAAAGGCTTTGACAAAATCTAACACCAACTTATGATAAAAACTTTCAGTATATTAGGATTAGAGGGGAACTTCCTCAAATTCATAAAGAATATCTACAAAAAGAAAAAATCTACAGCTATTGTAATACTTACTGGTGAGAAACTCAAAGCTTTTGTACTAAGATCAAGTACAAGTCAAGGATGTCTTCCCTTACCACTCCTTGTCAAAATTGTACTGGTAGTTTTAGCTAATGCAATAAAAACAAAGAGAAATAAATGGTATACAGATTGGGAAGGAAAAAATAAAACTGATTTTGTTCTCAGGTTACATGATTGCCAATTCTTTCAGATCTTCTATGCAGACACACGCACACGCACACACACACAACTCTTAAGTGATTACAGCAAGGTTGCAGAATACAAGGTTAATATACAAAAGTTAATCACTTATCTACATACAATGTAGATAAGTTAATCACTTATCTACAGCAATGAACAAGCAGAATTTGAAATGAAAAACATACTTTTTACATTACGCACTCAAAAAATGCAAAACTTCTATATAAACCTAACAAAATATGTACAAGATCTATATGAGTAAAACTATACACTTCTGATGAATGAAATCAAAAAAGAACTAGAAACAGCTCTTTTTTCATGGATAAGAATATTCAATATTGCCAAGATATTAGTTCCTCCCAACTTGATCCATAGAGTCAATGCAATCTCAATTAAAATCCCTGCAAGTTATTCTGGGGATACCAAAAAACTAATTCTGAAGTTTATATGGAGAAGTAAAACTCAGAAGAGCCAACACAATACTGAAGGATAAGAACAAAGTTGGAGGACTGAACTACCTGACTTCAAACACTTAGCATAAAGCTATACTGAACAAGCAAATGAATAGATGGATCAACAGGACAGGATAGAGAGCTCAGAAACAGACCCATATAAAAAAGGGTCAACTAATTGTTGACAAAAGGTGCAAAGGCAATACAAGGAGCAAACAGTCTTTTCAATATGTGGAGCTGAAATGACTGGCCACCCACATACAAAAAACTAATATTGAAACAGGCCTTATACCATTCACAAATATTAACTCAAAATGGATCATAGACCTAAAGGGAAAACAGAAAACTATAAAACTCGTAGAAAATAAAATAGGACAAAACCTACATGACTTGTTAGATACAATGCGCAAGGCATAATCCATGAAAGAAATAATTGATAGACTGGACGTCATTAAAATAAAAAACTTCCAATTCTCTGGACCTTATCAGATCAGAAAACAAGCCACAGACTGGTAGAAAATATTTGCAAAAGATACATCTGATATAGGAATTATCCAAAATATACAAAGAACTCTTAAAACTCAACAATAAAATAACAAAAACCTGATTAAAAAATGACCAAAGACCTGAACGGATACCTCAAAGATGGCCAACAAACATATGAAAAGAAACTCCACATCATGTATCAGAGGAATAAAAACTAAAACAACAATGAAATAACACTACACACATATTAGAACTATTGAAATCCAGAACACTTGATAATAACAAATGCTGGTGAGGATGTGAAGCAACAGGAAGTCTCATTAGTTGCTGGTGGGAATACAGAGTGATGCGGTCACTTTGAATGACAATCTGGTGGTTTCTTACAAAAGCAAACATACCCTTACTATATGATTCAACAATCATGCTCCTTGGTATTTCCCCAAAGGAGCTGAAAACTTAAGTACACATGAAAATCTAAACTCTAAAGTTAATAGCAGCTTTATTCATAACCGCCAAAACTTGAAAGCCCCCCAGATGTCGTTCAGTAGGTAAATGGATAAACTGTGGTACATCCAGACAGTGAAATGTTAGTCAGTGTTAAAAAAAAAAGTTATCAAACCAGGAAAAGACATGGAGAACCTTAAATGTGTATTACTAAGAGAAAGAAGTCAACCTGGAAAAGACTATATTATGCACTACATGATTCCAACCATATGACATTCTAAAAAAGGCAAAACTATAAGTACAGAAAAAAATATCAGTGGTTTCTGGAGTTAGGGGCAGGAAAGGATGAATAGGTAGAGCAGAGAGGATTTTTAAGGCATTAAAAATATTCTGTATGATACCATAACTATGAATACATGTCCTATACTTTTTCCAAATGCACAGAATGTACAACACCAAGAATGAACCATAATGTAAACTAGAGACTATGAGTGATTAGGATGTGTCGATACAGATTCATCAATTGTAACAAATGTATTTCTCTGGTGGGGAGATGTTAAGTGGCTATGCATGTGTGGGGCAAGGGATGTGTGGGAAATCTCTGGACCTTTCCCTCAATTTTGCCGTGAACCTGAAACTGCTGCAAAATAGTCATAATGATTTTTTCAAAGTACATGGCTCCAAAACACATTTCTACCAAGTTTTATTACTGAGCTCCAACCTGACATCTCAAAATAGATGCCTTACAGATAACCTACAGATGCCCCAAACTGAGCATATAACCTTTCACACCCTATGTATTTCTCTTCTCAGTGAATTGCAGTACCTTTCCAGTTCTGAGAGTCAAAAACCTAGGATTCATCTATATGCATCTTTGTCACCTGTATATGAAATCCATCCACAAATTCTGTCAATTCTATCTGCTAAATCTACTTCAAATCTGTCCACTTTTCTTTACTTTCACAACTACTTCCCTAAAGGTAACCATGGCCTCTCATGTACATTACAAATAATAGTCACCCACTAGTCTGTCTACATCTACTCCATTTTCTTCAAATACTCGATGCCCTTCCTAGAGCTATATGCTTGGAGTCCTACTACTGCTTCAATCCGAAAACCCTTTCTCCCTTGTCTGAAAAGACCTGTACCTTTCACTTCCTATTTTATTCTTTGCTATCATCTCTCTAGGCCCTACGTGGATATCTCCTCATCTCACATGTGAATCCTTCCCCAATTCTCTAATTAAAATTAATTTCTTCTTCTACCATGTCCCTATATTACCTTGCTCACATTTTGCTTATATCTATTTCATTTTGCCTCTATGATCAGTTTGTACATGTGATTCTCAAGTGTATGTGCAATGTCTTCATCATCTTAATAAGCTCCTTTTACTTCCTCACCCAAGAGCCCAGTCTTGCATTATAAATTTATCATAAGCTCAACAAGCAACAAAGTCAATTACTGCTGATTGCCATACTGATATTATATTTAGACATAAGAATGATTAGGACCAGAGTAAGTTCAAGAAAGGAAATCTGTACTAGTAGACAACAGGAAACAGTCAATCATCACTCAGTAAATAGTTGATTAGAAGCTCGATGAAAGGACCAAGTCACAGTCACAAAATTCTTTAAGAGTCTGCAACCTTTCACGTATTGCCCAAGATGTTCTCAACATGCCCTTGAAGCCTTCTAAAATTTGGTGAGAAATACACCAAATAACATGCTAAACTTCATTTATCCCAGTAATTTCTACTTATTTGCAATACAGCTCTATTATGAGAATACATATAAAAATTACCAGTTAACAGGTCAAAGACTGATTTATCAAAATAGGCCTTTAATCAAATTACCTCATTGTGCAGATGAGCAAACTGAGGGCCAGATTAGTTTTACATATTCCCTGAGGTCAAAACTTGGACACTGGCAGAGCCAAGATCATAGCACAATTTTCCCGAGTCTTGGTCTAGTGCACTGGCACTTGATCTATGTAAAAAAGAAGAGATCATAGGCATGGATAATTGGAATAGTTGGAATTTTATACCCACTGGTTGAGGAATGTGGCTCACTCCCTCCAAAATAAAGAAATCTGCTTTTGGGTGTGGGGCCATAGCCCTGAACCAGATGGCACAGAAGAGCCATGCCAGGAAGAATATACTTGTTCCTCTGGCAGAGCACTTGTAGCCCTTTAACAGGAGCCAGACAGCTGGAGGGTGGGGCATTCTTGGACAGGCTCCACCTTCCATGTGATTAACAGCCATAGCCTATTGTTAAAGGCCATACCAACGCAGTTCACAGGTTTTACATTATATACATATATATACACATATATACACATACATATATATACACATATATATACATACATTTATGTGTGTGTATATATATGCGCATATATATATATAATCATTTTTTAAGACCCTAAAGTGGGGACATTTTATACTTTCTAAAATAATTTTAAAAGCCTGGATTAACAAAGTCAAAAAACATCAAGAAAAACATAGCTATAAACACAATTAATATACTGCAAGGTTTTGAAAAGCCATTCTCAAAAACTTCTTAACATTTCTAAATCTGTACAAACATTGTACCTGAGTCTCCTTTGTGAAAACAATGCTAAATTTTGCTAAAACTGAACCCAGCAAATATTCGTATCAAATATTTACATATGCCAAAGTTCCTATTAAATGTAAGTCTTTAAAATTAAAGCCCAACAAACATAACGAAGAATCAAGTAAAAGAAAGAGAGAGAGCTAGAAAATCTTAATTAGTCCTTGGACTGACTCATTCTACCTCATCCTGTATATATTCACAAAAGAGTACAGGAGACAAATTCTCACAACTACTGCTCTCTGACATTCACATATCTAACAGAAAACTATTATCAGGAAATATAGCCAAAGGAATAAGCCCTGCTAATGAATGCAAATTCTCAGAAGCTATCTGCCTTAAGTTCTTCAGAATGGATTTCACCCAAGCCAGTATATGCTTATAAGGAAAGTCCCTTGAAAACCAGAATCAATTTTTAAATGTGGAAATAAAAATATCCTTTCATAAGTGCTTTTATGTAATACATTACTATTCACTATCATGTCAAACAGGAAAATCAGCATTCTTCATTACATTAGACCAATGACCAAAAGTTTGCTTTTAATGACTAACTTACAGGGAGAGTAGAGAGCATTTAGTTATGCTTCAGCTGGCAAGATTTTATTTGCTTTACCTATTTGCAGGTCACAATTTCTACAGTTCATTTGCTTTACACAAACACAATAAATAGAGGTATTTCTCAATTACTTGAAAAGAGTCTAGCATCTGAGAATAAGCAACTGATGCTTTACTCCATATTCACTTTTATCACCACAGATATTTTCTGCCTTGTCATCTACTTTTTTTCAATAGAAGTTGACATTCAATATTACTTCATGTTAGTTTCAGGTGTACAGCATAGTGCTTAGACATTTATATTATTTACAAAGTGCTCTCTCCAATTAGTCTAGTACCTATTGGGCATTATACATAGTTATTACAATATTATTGACTTTCCCTAGGCTGTACTTTATATCCCCATAACTACTTTTTAACTACCAATTTGTACTTCTTAGTCCCTTCACCTTTTACACCCAGATCCCCAACCCCCATCCCATCTAGCAACTATCGGTTGTTCTCTGTACCTAAGAGTCTGTTTCTGTTTTGTTCACTTATTTGTTTTTTAGGCTCCACATACAAAAGAGGTCATATGGTATTTGTCTTTCTCTGATTTATTTCACTTAGCATAATGCTCTCAAGGTCCCCCTATATTGACACAAATAGTAAGATTTCATTCTTTTTTATGGCTGAGTAATATCCCATCACACACACACACACACACCACTTCTTTATCCACTCATCTATTGATGGACACTTAGATTGCTTCCCTATCTTGGCTATTGTAAATAATGCTGCAATGAACATAGAAGTGCTTACATCTTTTCAAATTAGTGTTTTGCATTTCTTTGGATAAATACCCAGAGTGGAACTGCTGGGTCACAGGGTAGTTAATTTTTGAGGAAACTCCATAATGTTTTCCATAGTGGCTGCACCAATTTGCAATCCTAGCAATAGTGCCCAGGGTTCTTTTACTCCCTATTATCTCCAATACCTGTTGTTTGTTGATTAATAATAGCCATTCTGACAGGTGTGAGATGATAGCTCATTGAGGTTTTAATTTGCATTTCTCTGATGATTAGTGACATTGGGTATTTTTTCACATCTATTGGCCATCTGTATGTCCTTTTTGAAGTGTCTATTCAGGTCCTCTGCCCATTTTTTAACTGGATTGTTTTTTTGGTGTTGAGTTGGATAAGTCCTTTATAAATTTTGGATATTAACCCCTTTTTGGATGTATTATTGGCAAATATATTCTCCCATTCAGTAGACTGTCTTTTCATTTTGTTGATGATTTTCCTTTGCTGTGCAAAAACTTTTAGTTTGATGTTGTCTCATCTGTTTTATTTTTTTCTTTTGTTTCCCTTGCCCGAGGAGATATATCAGAAAAAAAACTTTACGAAGAGTAATGTCAGAGAGCTTACTATCTATGTTTTCTTCCGGAAGTTTTAAGTCTTATATCTAAGTCTTTAATCCATGTTGAGTTTATTCTCATCTATGGTGTAAGAAGGTAGATTAGTTTCATTTTTGTTTTTGCAATATTATTACCTGTAGTCACTATGCCATATATGACATCCCTGAACATATGTATTTGTCCAGTTTTCCCAATGTCATTTATTGAAGAGACTATCTTTACTGAATTATATATTCTTGCCTCCTTTGTCATAGATTAATTGACCAGATAGTTGTAGGTTTATTTCTGGGTTCTCTATTCTGTTCCACTGATCTATGTGTCTGTTTTTATGCCAGTTCTATGCTGTTCTGATTATTCTCTTATAGTATGGTTTGATATCAGGTAGCATGATACCTACAACTCAAGACTGCTGTGGCTACTCCGGGTCGCTCATGATTCCATATAAATTTTAGGATTTATTCTAATTCTGTAAAAAAAAAAAAAATGCTATTGTATTTTGGTAGGATCGTGTTGAAATCTGTAGATTGCTTTGGGTAGTACAGTCATTTTAACAATGTTAATTCTTCCCACCCAGGTCATATGTTTCCATTTATTTGTATCTTCTTCAACTTCTTTCTTCAATGTCCTAAAATTTTCCAAGTATAGGCCTTTCACCTCCTTGGTTAATTTTATTCTTAGATTTTTTTTTTTTTGATGCGATTGTAAATGAAATCATTTTCTTAATTTCCCTTTATGATAGTTTAGGGAATCCTAAAATGAGCAGCTACAGGGAGTGTGCGGGGAGGAGGGAGCAGTCATTCAAGAACAAACTTCAATACTGATGTGGGCCCCTGATGAGGGAATAAGCACTGAGACGGCCTGCCAATCCAGAGGGCCACAGACTGACCTGGGGCTGAGCGGAGCCCAAAAGCCAGGGTTCCTCTAGTGCCAGAGGGCAACAGTTAGGGGAGAGTTTGTTTTGAACCTGTGGAGGAAAGGAAGGAAACTGGATTCTGTTACCAGGAGAGGCAAGATCAACTAGCTTATAGGATGCCCCAAGGCCTGAGTTTCTGGCTGCATAAAAATGCAACCGATTTCTGAATATTAGTTTTGTATCCTGCTACTTTACTGAATTCATTTATCAGTTCTAATAGTCTCTTGTTGGAATCCTTAGAGTTCTCTATATATCTTGTCATCTACTTTTGCCATTTGAAAAAAGAATGGAGATTCAGGGATGTCATATATGGCATAGTGACTACAGGTAATAATATTGCACATTTGAAAGTTGCTAAAGACTAGATCTTAAAAGTTCTCATTACAAGAAAGAAAATGTTATAACTATGATAATGGATATTAACCAGACTATTTTGGTGATCATTTCACAAAATACACAAATATCGAATCATTTTGTTGTACACCTGAAACATATGTCAATTATATCTCAAATTTTAAAAAAAAGGAGATTCCGAAAACAAAACCTAGTCATTGGTATGACTAATCAATGTGCAAGTGAGTAATGAGGTTAGACAGTAATAACGTTAGAATATAACAAAGAAACACTATTTGCTTTAGATTATGTGTGAATCAAATGAAAATCCCATCCAATTAAGGGCCCTGGTATTTGAACATAAGTTTATTTGCTGTGATGTTTAAATACTGTAAAAAAGATTTATTACATTTTGTTTCTCATCTGCTGTTCATTACTTGTACATGTAAAAAATCTGTTTTACAACTTTAGCTAAAGTGCATATGCCAAACCACCACTTTTCTAAGAGCACCATTTCATTCTAGAACAAAACAACTGTATGTGACAGCTAAAACTAGACCTGGTAAATGTCTAAGTGCCAAATAAATTAATAATTTTAATTTTAAAAATGGTTATCTACTGTTTGTGAGATATTGTGGTAGCTTCTTTGTACATAATGAGATTACTATTCACTACAACCTTTGCATGTAAACATCACTAACACTTTGATAAAGATGAACAAAATAAGGCTCAAAGTAGCAGCACACCTCGGAAGGTCCAAGAGCTGATAGGTGGAGGAGCTGCACTCAGAGCTTGCAGGCCCTGGTCCAAACCCACATTTCAAGTATTTCACACCTACTCATCTGCTTTCAATCCTGTGTTCATATTTCAAGATAAAAACAAACTAATTAGTGAAATAATTTCCTTCATTTGGTAAAATCAGTAGACCAATTAGGAAAACAGTGATGACTGCAGCTTCCAGAAGTATGCTTGACCTGAACACAGATTTCACAGTACAGGTGTTAGTTCAGCAAATACCTTTAGGTACTGACACTCTAACCAAGGCCAGGGTGATATTTTCACCAAAACAGTATTAAATTCAGTAGAAGGATGTCTTACTTGGAGCTCAGGATAAGTTACAGGGAACCTCAGAAAGATGAGTGAAACTCACAGTAGGATGACAGGGTAGGCAAAGATGGGCAAGAGGGATATGTGAGCCGACAAGTAGGACCAGCCTGGGGATAAAGGTACTGAGGTGACAGCTCAGACAAAACTCATACCACCTACTCATAATGGCAAATTGAGATGAGGAATTACTAAATGTGGCAAATGCAAAGGTAACTATCAGCTTAGTTTGAAAGGTGCTTGGATAAAACAGGAAAAGCCACATGTTCGCCTTTTTCATGGTCTATAATGGTGTTACAGTACGAATGTAAATCTAATAATGCAACCTAGAGATTTAGGACACAGGTACTAGAGCATCAGTTCTGAACACTGGTCGACAGGCTTGCTGGAGACCACCAGACCTTTTCAGGGGGTCCAGGAGATCAAAACGACTTCCATAACTCAGTGGTGTTATTTGCCTTATTCACTGTACTGCCCTTGGAACAAACAGTGGGTAAAACAGCTGGTCCTAAGCATGAATGTCAAAGATACCAAATCACATGAATAATCATTTTATTTTCACCACTCCTCATTCCCAGTTTAAAAAGAAAAAAAAAAAGTTTTACTCAAGGTCTTTCACAATGCAATAAGCATTGTAAATTTTACTAAATCTCGACCCTTGAATATATATAGAATAGTC
The DNA here is from genome assembly GCF_014176215.1 of Rousettus aegyptiacus. NCBI lineage: Eukaryota > Metazoa > Chordata > Mammalia > Chiroptera > Pteropodidae > Rousettus > Rousettus aegyptiacus. Next base: position 24,415,292 of record NW_023416295.1, read on the forward strand.
TGTATGACAAAATAAAAAATATGCATAAAGCATTTCTGGCACATGATAATTCTCTAAAGGAAAAGAACTTATGTAATTAGGTTGCAAGCTGAACTAGCTGTTTTCATAGAATATTTTTACTTGAAAGAATGGCTAATAGGCAAACTATGGTTTTTCAGACTTTGGTAATTTGACATTTTCTTAAAAATTAAAAAAGCAAGGCTGTCACTTCAAGGAAAATTGGCAACATTTATTGTCAATAATAAAATTCCAGTTTTTAGATGAAAATGAGAATTTTGGATAACTTTTATCCAACACTGTGAACTTAACAGCTTCCCAATCCTTAAATAACTTTACGATAAGATTGGTAGTGATGTTAATTAACATGCTAATTCTGATAGCACTCGATAAAATCTTTTAATATGTGGAAGATCTGCATAATGTCTCCAAATATTTTCCAAGGGACAAATGTATGATGTTACAAAATCATGGCTCAGTAAAACATCCATTCAAAATGCAAGATAGACCAACAGATTTTAATTTAACAAAGTAATAAAAGTTCACTGATATGGTTTCCGTTTCCTCCCTGCAATAAAACCCTTAAACTACCACTTGCCAAGTTTTGGTATAATATCAAAAAAGAAAATACACAATTTTCCAACTATATACCTGTGTGAGGTCCAATTTTCTTCACAAACATCAACCAGAAGAGCACATCGAAACAGACTAAACGCAGAAAGAGATCTGAGTCTAGCCATCACCCATTAAGTTAGACATTAAGGAGATGTAAAAATGTAAAACTAATTTTTTTTTGTTTTGAAAAATAGTTACTTCTTAGAAAAATCTTGTTACCATGTAATGGGCTCATTTACGAATAAATTTTTTAAAATATTTTAGACGTTTCAGTTCTAATGTCTAAACCAAAATATTGATAAACAAAGCATACAACCTTAAGCTCACTGAGGTCCTCAAGGATCTAAGAGGGCAAAGAGGTTCTGAGAGCAAATGTTTGAATGCTCCTGTAGCAGAGTATACTATATTATATTCTATTATTTATATATATATATATATATCATACACCATAATATATTCCAAGTGGACATGAAGACAGGGTGTCTGTTTATTACGGCTTATTCTGCCTCTAGTGATAAAGTGCTTGGTTTGTATATTAAATGTCTTGTTTAGATTTTTTTTTTTTAAAGGGAAAGCAAATTGCAGCTGGAGTTCACTCCTGAGGACTAAAGAAACTCCAGGGCTTTCTGTAATAGCGGCCTCTTCACACTCCCTCCAGGTATTCTTCTTAAGCAGGTGGGAAACAGCAAAGGGGAATGGAGAAGTCGTCAGCAGGAGGCTATCGGCTGGTTGAAAAGCAAAGCACTCCCATCTAGTGTGAATTATGTCACTGGATCATCATTCCGCCGGCTGGTTGAAAAGCAAAGCACTCCCATCTAGTGTGAATTATGTCACTGGATCATCATTCCGCCGACATTCTTTTTGGAAGGGAAATGAGGGAAGAGGAAGGATTACCTGTGTCTAAGAAACAATTTAGCAAAAGGTAATGACTGAAGAGGAACTGAGTGCCTAAAGAAGGTCTTGGAACTGCCCCTTGTTACTCAGAAAAGTAGTAACAGCTAACCAACCACTTGCCTAACTAACTGAAAAGGAGTCCTGACCTGCAGAAACAGGAGGCAATTATCTGGCCGTGTCCCCTGAGCAAAGCATCAACACCCAAGTACTCAGTAACTAGAAGTATCCAGACTCTGAGAAGGAAGGAGATTAGGGTTTAAACCCTACTAGACTCCCAAAGTTCTATGACAATTTGAGAATTAATGGCTTCATTTTTGACATATCCTACAAAGCAATGCTGCATGTTCTGTAAATTCACTCATTAATATTTTTAAAGTAAAGTTATTTAAGAGCAGGCTAGATTTGGTAGCACTTTTCTTTAGGAATTACAAGACATCACACAATTACTATTATTAGCAGAAATTAATGCATGAAGTTTCCAAAAGAAAATAAAGGACCAAAAACTTCACAGGGGCAGGGTAGCAGTGGGGTTATAGAACATGAAAAGAAGAAACTTAACAGACCATAATTTAGTAGAGGAGTAGTCACTTCAGAAAAACACTTTAATAATTTTATAGAGCCCAGATCAGCACTTAACTAAATGATGGCTTGATCTACCAATGCTTTATTATACCTCATTTGAACTGCCAGAGACAGTATTGACATAACAGTATATTAGCATCTTTTTAAAGGCATACATTTCTATGTCTTATTTATTCCCATTCTCCCCTCCAACTTTGTATCTTACCTGGCAAGCTATAGGTACGCAATAAAATAACATTATTTGTTTTAAATGTTTAATGGCTGGGGATGGGAAGGGAAAACATCTTTAGGAGACTTGGAAGTGTCTGGTTGTTGCTTTTCAAAAAAATCACAAAGAGCAGTTGGAAGGGGGTGGTTAATTACAATGATAAACATGGTTGAAATGGAAATTATTGATTGAAGGAGAAAACCTTCAGACGAAGGGAGACAGCACAAGGGATGGGAATTTATAATTTAGAAGGTCCAATACTCAATAAACATTTGTTGAATGGCATCTTCCCTAAGGAGAACAGATGAAAAGAAAATACATTATCTAGAGACCTCACTGAGAGCAATCAGCAAGCACATCACACCTCTTCTCAAGCAAAAACATTTAAGGTGGGAGGTGACTTATCTGTAGGGGCTTTGGGGGCTTTTTCAAGTAGAATCACATTGCTCTGAGGTACCCACATATATAAAATAGATTTAGCTATGAGAAGGAATGGCATTAATGCCAAAATGATATTAAACAGTTACAGATGCCAGTTAATGTTCAGTGTAAAAAGGAACTATGGCTTGGACCTAGGTAGTTACACTGAAATCTTTTTCATAAATTGTACCCATTGTTTATAAAGACAGATTAATATTATATTAACGCTGCTATTAAATAATGTATGAAAGTACTTAAGATGATGATAAAATTGTCTCCATGCTACTATCTGCATACGGGGAAATCTAGATCACAGGACAAACCAAAGGCTGATTCGTAGAAGCGTTTTGTTTGATTTCTGCAGTATTTGAAAGGTAGAAGATTTTGCATAGAAATCTGGGTTTCCAACTGCTCTTGGAAAAAGAAAATCATGCAGTCTGTCAAAGGGGGGCCTGCATTCCAGTGTGAAGTAACCAGCTGGATGTGACCTATGACACTACACAAATTGCGTACCCTCCACTTGGCCAGTCTCCACCACTCCTTATTGCCTTGACAAGGCCCGTCTCATTCATTTGACTTCTCTCTCCAGCTCCACGGGTGGTTCAGTTACGAATCCCTGGCCTGGTCAGCTGTTTCATACAGAATATCTGAGAAGACCCCTCTCATCAGTGCCAGCCACTGAAAAAAGTGCAAGTTGAGAATATAGGAAAAAATTACTTATTTGGGGCTATCTTTGTGAGACAGTTATTAACGTTATGGAAAGCAACACTCTTGTCTAATTTGTCAAAATTATGAGGATTCTTCCAACTAAGTAATAGAAGGCTAAAATCTCTATTGATTATTCTTTAGGTCAAGAGCATCTGATAACACTCAAAGCAATAACATATCTAGGAATGCAAATTGAGGATTTAGCATTTTCTGACATCAGCATATCTACACTGCCATTACAGCCAGAGAATGCTAAAACACCTCAAACGATGTAATAGCTGGCCTGGCTACTTAAACTTTCAAGGACTAAACCATTTGCTATACAAACCCTCAATGAAATGGAATCTTGGTGGTGCATTTTAATATCTATAAGCTTTTATATGTCTGCAAAGATCATGAGGATTGATTGACTATTTCTTCACATGTTATTAGATAGGAATAAAGTATTCAAGGACAGTAATAGCAGATTGCACCCTGGAAATAAAAGTTGGAATCCTTCAGTATGCTGACTTTTGTTGGATCATGGAGCCAAAGTGATTTTAATAGTAGAAACTCACATAATGGAAATGAATAAAAATTGTTTAAAACAAATGTGAGCTTTACCCATAATTTCTAGAAATCTATTTAATGATGAAAATGGCATCTATTTGTTAAGTGACTTGCTTTTAGTTCTCCAAAGTTTCAAAGAGAAAGAAAACAATTGTCGAATACATAGTCTAGAGGTTCTGCAGAATCTTTCCTTTTACCATTCTTCAACTTTGAGGTCATTGGCAAAATAAAAAAAGTCACGAATATTCACAAGAAGTTATGGTTTGCATACTGAATACAAACAATGAAGACAATCCTAAATTTTTTTTCAGGCTGTTTATTTACTAAGACAGAAAGATGTTTTAAAATCTTACGAGCAATAAATAATTCTTTTTATTGTTCTAAGAGCTGCAGAATTCAATAAAGTAGGGAATGTGAAAGAAAATGTATAAATCAACTCAATACCTAGTATTCAGTCCTATACTTATTATTTAAAGCAACTCTAGTTTGTCTGTTCTCTTCTGCAATATCTTGTCATGAAGAATTTAAATAGGGTAGTCTTTAACTTTTAGTCTTCAAAATGTCTTTGAATTAAGGTCAAAATGTAAAATTCCAGCATATCCCAAATGCTAAATAGAAAATTAATGTCATTTAGCAGTCAGAAAAATGATCTGCCATAGCAGAGTACTTTATAATAGTTGCACATTTGTCTTTGCCCAGTAGGTTTGGATCATGTCTAAGTCATCACTGAAGCATTCACAGTTTCTAGCACACGGCTTTGCACCAAAAGGTGTCAGCAAATAATTGAACATCAACCCCCTTCAAAAAAAAAAAAAAAAAAAAACAGAAAAATGTAAAAATCCAATGTGTATATTATTTTATCAAAATAATATAAACACTGGAATTTAGAATTTAGAATTTTTAATTTTAAAAAATTAATAAGCATCTTGTAAAGTTCCTTGAGTTTTAGTACCATATACCACAACTTAACAAAGTATGTCACCAAAATAATGAAATAGAGAAAAATTATGATCATACACATTACTTAAAAATAAGGTGAAGAACCATTTCCATTTAGTTTACTATGTGCTCTAAGTATAATCTTCAGATAAATATTCATGTGTGAGTGATCATGTTTCCACTTGTTTATGTATTTACTTGAAAAAATAGGCCTGTAAGAACCAGGCTGTAAAAAAATTTAAGCACATGGTCTTCATTAAGCTATCAACCCAATTCCAATTCTCTTCAACATGCCTTGGTTTCTCCAGTAAAAATTAAATTATGAATCATAATTCTTATAAGCGGCAATGAAAGGTTAAGTGTGAATAAGTGTGAAATAATAAAGAACACATCTAGAGTAGTTTCCTCACTTTCTCCTCCAGGTCTCTACATTCTTAGCAAAAGAAGCAAGTGACAGAGCAATGGGATGTAACATGTAAGTCAGACAGCATTGTCTGGAACTCGCTAAAAGTCTACGCCAATCACTTGACCCTGGTTCCCAAGAAGCAGCAGTTCTAAAATTATCTGTTTGTCTAAGGCACTCATTCCAGGTCTCCAGAGATATCATTCTTTTACCTTTAGGCTGTGGCCTCAGAACTTAGAACTATGCCCCGCATGCGAAAGGCAGAGACGCCAAAGTGAGATGACAGAGGAGCCACTACCAACTAAATCATTTAAATCTTATAAAGTCTAAACATGATGAGGAAGTGGTGCCTGAGGGTTAGGTATTTATCCTCACTATTTGCACAAGCCCTTCTGGTCAACCCATAGTGAAAGATTGTGTGAAATAATATTAGGATGTTAGAAGGCAGGTCACAGGTCACATTGAGAAATAGTATTTGAAACTTTGACAAATGTAAAAACATGGATAGAGCTGATGGAGAGCAACACAGAGGAGGCTCATGCTAATGGTTTCACCTCTGTCAAGAATGTGGTCTGAGAGCTGGATGAGTCTCAGCATTTCTAGGTGTCTTCTCATTTGTAAAGGACTGGCCTACAATTTCCTCAGCCCTAAGAGGGTAAGACTCTCAACAGAAAAGTAGATCTGAAAATAACACTGCTAACAAGCGCTGGACCAGGAACAAAACTGAAGTTAAGTTGTTCATACTCCATATATTTTGTCATCTGAACCGGCAGGATATCCATGTTCAATGTCTTCTATTCACTTTGCCACCTCAAGGAAGTCTGGTTACCCATTAAAGGCCTAATTCAAATTTCATTTCCTTCATGGCACGATGGTAGATTGATTATAAAAATGGCCCAAATTGTTCCCCTCCTTGGATCCACAGCCTTTGCCATTCAACTTTACAGCACTTCTCATCAAAAGGTGGAGGCTATTTCTATTTCCTTTGAATACTGCCTGGCTTTATGATTTGCTTTGGCCAACAGAATGCAGCAAAAAGGATCCTCTGCCAATTGTGAACCTAGACCTTTAAGGGTCTTGGGTACTTCTACTTGCTCCTTGGAAGGTTGCCTTGCCATGAGAAAAAAAGCCCAGATTTACTGGAGAAGGAGAAATCACCAGACAGAAGAATTCCCAGCTAAATCCATTCTAGACCAGCCTACAGTGAGCTGACCCTCAAATACCTAGAAGAGCTGAGAGAAGATTAGCAGAGACAAAATCCCAACCTGTGGCTGACAGTAAGCAAATGAATGAAAACAGCTGAAACCAGAATAGCTCCCAACTCACAGGCTGGTAGGCAACAATAAACGTTCCTTGTTTGAGTTCCTGAGTTTTGTGGTGCTTTGTTATGCATTGCTACCTAACAGGAATGTATGTGCTGACCTTAAGTCTCTATAACAGATTTAACCACATCTTCTTTGTGTCCACAGAGTATATGTTTATAAGGCTTATCACATCACAGAACAGTTAAGCAGAGGCATGTCCTGAGTTGCGGACCACTTCCTAATCACCTTTGTATTCCCAATGCCTCATGTTTTGCATATATAGATGCTTAGCATGCATTGAATAAAAATGAACAAGTGAAGTACAATGTCAGAAAACATAAGTAAAGAAAGTGTGCTTAAAACTTTTACAAGATAGAATGGCTTTTCTACTTGGAAAGCAGGAAGGAGAAGTGCCCCTGGGAATGCAGGCCCAGGGGTGCATCTTATGGAGAACAGGTGAGCAGAGTCGGGCAGAGAGAAGCCGAGTCCTGAACGAGAAAGAAAAGGAACACAGCTGCAACAGGGATACTCAGGCAGGATTATTACATAAATTTGGGAAGGGGTCTGAGTGGACTGAAGCACTAGGCAATCTACAGCCTTGAATGTAAACGTCATGCTTAGAAAAAGGGGAAGATTCTCCAAGAAGAAAGACATACTGGTACCTGGGCAAGGAATTTTGCCACATAACTAAGAGGAAAAGCAACAGCAAGAGGTGCACATTTCCAGCAAATGGAACGATGACAAATCTCTGAAGTCAGAAGGGCTCTCTTCCGCTCTAAAAGCCACAGCGAGTACAACCAAGAGTAAAAGCAACAAACCTAATTATTTCAAGGAAAAGGGCGTGTTGCTCCTTTGCAGCTGCTATTCCACAGCAGTACTTCACAATCCTCTTGCATCAGAGAAGTCTCCAGAGCTCTGCTCAGAATGTACTAGATAGTCTGCTCTGTCCACTAGGGTATGAAAAATCTACCATTTCCCCCTTTTTTGCTCCCTCTCTCCATCTTTCCTTTCCTGCCTTCCCCATTGCACGCCAACTCTAATACTATAGCCAATTTGTCCACACCATCCTGATTTACATCTCAGTGCAGAATACGTTCTCTCATGTGCATGCCTTCTCTGCCCACTTGCCGACCCTTTTTGATCGAACATCATCATTATGCTTCAAAATAAAAACTCCAAAATAAAAGAGCTTATGACCAACACTGACTTCCAGTTCCGTACAAATCACTTCCCTCAAGAGGCCCCTCCTAAAATCTCAACTTAAGTTCAGAGGTATCTTTTAGAGTTAACTCTCCATTATTCACACTCCAATGGAAAAATAAAATTCACTATATAGATATTTAAAAACACTTCCCAAACCCCCTAACATGGGAACTCCCTATCTACAGAAAACCCATCACCTCAAATTAGCTTGACGGCAGAATAACCCAATGCCATTAAACTCAGTTTTCAGAGTCCTTCTTCATCAAGTAACCAGAGTTAGCCAAGATGTTACTCAAGGACTATCACCGAGAACATCCCAAAATAGATGCATTCATTCACGCATACTAGGAATAAATCCTTATATTTACAGTTCCACCTCAAACATAAAAACTCATCCCTTTTATTAAAGAACCTATTTTAGGTCACCATAACCCTTCCATGATCAGATCATTTTCCTCAAATGAGTGAATCATCTTGCCTTCCTTATATGAAGAGCACTAAATGAATGCAGATACCCACCGTAAGTTAGCCATGCAGTAGGGCCTCAGGCAAGTGCTCACCCTTCTTTCCCCAAACACTACATTTTGCAAGACTGTCCTCACATCAGGACTGGCTGCAGAGTGGGTAAGGAGGGTTACATGACAAAGAAACTCTGGGGCAAAGTAACAAAGTAATGAAGATGTGGGTAGCCCATGAAGACACAAAAGGAGAATGTTTATTGCACTAGTTTTTAGGCTGAAGTCTCTAATGAGTTTCAGGGGGTACACAAATCTTCATATAATTAGATGCAAAACTAAATGCATATGTATATGCACATTCATAAATAGGCACTTTATCTGGGGAGAGAATACATAAATATCATCAGATTCTGAAAACTTTGCTTTTAATGTAATTCCAAAAACAATGAAAATTTGAGGAGCAGTAGCATTTTCTAAATACCTGAATAGCCTCAAAAATCACTTCTTTGAAGCTTAAAGATGTGTACTTTTCTGCACATTTAAGAAAATCAGACTTCTTGCCGGCAGTCACCTTATCCAAATACACGCAAAAACTAAAATCATTTAAAAAATATAACTATGTGCACCTAACAAAAATAAAAATGACAACAAGGCAAAGGAACATGAAGACAGACTCCAGATTGTGTCACAGTTCTGGGCCTTAACACCCAAATTAAAGTTAGCATTTACCTAATAGACCTCTTGCCCTCTTATCAGTTATATTATTTGTACCTTTTAAGGTTTTACAGTTTTTAAATCATTCTGGCACTCTATCCACACCAAAAAAAAAAAAAATTAGCACTATGTATATATTGTACTTCATAACTCACTGCATATTCTATCCATGCGCCTCTTAAAGAAAGTTCTAAAAACTGCGGCCCTTAAAAACATCTAAATTATACTTCTAAAATATGTCCTCAAATTGCAATTGGATATTGCATCAGATGACACTGCAGCATTCTGGGTTAGCTTAGAGATGGTGCAATATTTCAGTTTTTCTTTCAGTTCTATTTCATATGGCTTAATATGAACCTAAACTTTTTCAGTGAGTTAGAAATCATAAAGATTAAAAATATAATGTCCAAATAAAGCATAAAGGCAGAAACCACATAGAAAAAAATTGATAAATTTAAACTAAGCTTCTGATTATAAAATATAAATAAGCCACAAAGTGGGAGATTATACTGGTAACATAACGATATCAACAAAGGAGAGGTATCTAGAATATATAATGAATGCCTTAGAAAAACAAAACTGATAACCCAGTGGAAAAAAGGGTCTTGAATAAAAAACTTCTCAGAATAGAATAAATGCCAATAGACATATGAAAGGTACACAACTCTACTGGTTATCAAGGCAATACAATTTAAAACTACAAGATATCACTACACACTCATTCAAATAGCAAAAGCAATAACTCTAATAGTAAGTATAGACTAGGAAGTAGAGGAACCAGAACTCAGATGATGGAAATGTGAATTGGCATAACTAATTTGCAAAACTATTTTCATTATCTGATGAAGTTGAAAATGAGCACATCCCTATGACCCACTCATCTGACACTTATAAACTGGGATACATATGTAAGAACGTTCATTGCAATCTTGCTCATAATAGCCCCAAACCAGAAACAATGTAATTGGTCGTCAAGAGAACTGATAATTAAAATTTGTTAGAAGGGGATTTCACACAACTCTGAAAATTAAACTACAGCCTCATGCGATAGATAAATCTCACAAATATTGTTGAACAAAAGAATTCGAATACAAAATTGTATGAGTACCTTCATATAAAGTTCAAAAACATGTAACAACAAACTGAAATGATTAGTTCTATATTTAGGTAGTAAAGGAAAACAAGAAATAATTGTCACACATGCAGGATAATGGTTTCCTCCTAGAGTAGGGCAAAAGAGTTTTAGCAGGGACAAGGGTTAACGGCTGCAGGCATTTCTCGACCACTGATGCAGTTATACAGGTGTAGAGGTATACACTTTATAATTTATAGTTTTTCTTTAAATTGTACATGATTTATGAAAGTATGTATAGCCACCATTTATATTCGGTGAAGGGACTTCATACAAAAACCAAATGAAAAAAATAAGTTGATCATTTAAAATCTAATCAGTGTTTTGACTAGAACCAGAAGCATCCTTTGAGAAAAAAGAGAAATGAGAAATGAGAAATTGTAGTCACACCTAATGATAAAAGACATTGCAAAAAGCTGTGAAAGACATGGATGATCCATAAAAGGTATCTCAATCATATTATGCTGCCACACCAAGAAAGCAAACAAAAAAATGATAAAAATATTTTCTTCAAGAACTTGAAATTGTCTAATTTTGATACTTAGTTAGATGTATATGGCTCCAGTTGGCCAAAAAAGTTACATGATCACTCTGCATTTTTGCATCTCATTAACAGTCATAACAAATATTTAGGTGGTTAGGTACTTATGAGGATGGACTATTATGGTGAGTCTGAGAAAGTTAACACCAAAATTTAACTGCTAACTTATACAAACAGAAATACCTACAAGCAAAGTTTTAAGAGTTAGAAATCATAAAAATATTCCTTATAAGATACATCATGTTAAGCCAAAGTACAGCTTGTTGCTCAAGACAGTCATGAAACCAAAATGTTTTCTTCTTTCACAAAATTGGTAAACTGATTAAGAAAAAATATATAAAGATATGAATATTTCTCTTGAATAATCTGTTATAAAAAGAGTAAAGCAATTTAAGTCATTGATCGGATTCTGTATACAACTGACAATAGGCACATTTACTTTTTTTCTTTTTCTAATAAATTATTGTGCTTGAAGAATTGCAGATTTTATATCAGAGGACCTAAGGTTTTCCCATTGCTTATTTAATACAGTTAAGCAAATACTGCAGAGCCAATGACATAACTATTTGCTTGTAAGCCTCGGTGACTGAGTTATGGGTGGTTGTCAAACACACACAAAATGACTTTTCTTCATTTACCTTCTCATGGCTTTAACATCCAATAAAAATTCTCCAGAACTCCTGTTAAGAATCTGAAGGCTCTGGCACCTCTGGATAACTCCTGCACAAATCACCTGAGAGTTAAAAATGTGGTGAGCCAACCACTGTCCTTGAGTATCTATATCTTAGGGAAGTGGAAACAAAGAGCAGAAACATAATTTTACTTGTTCCCAATCTTTGAAAAGGGAGTTCATATCTGCCATTTTATGTTTATACCCTTTTCTTTGGGGAAGAGTATTTTGTTTTATAAAGTATCATAAGAATAAATGACTAATATGAGCAGATGTAATTTTTAATATGAGTTATGATTTCATATATAATAAATCTCAATTGGGAGTCAATGCATTCTAGCATTTTTAAAGGAAAAACTAAAAAACTGTCTATTTTAAGAATAATCCTATGAGAAACCCTCCACAATGTTTCTTTTATAAATTTATTTATTTTTATTTTTATTAATGTCCAATTAATTTATTTTTATTAATGTCCAATTTCAATGTCCAGTTCTAATTTTGAAAAGACAATATACTTTGCATTTATTTTTAAAATAGTCACGAGAATTATTTTTTACTTTCAGTTAACATAGCAGTAATAAGTATTAATGAAAGGCTCATTTTGGTATGTAAAGATTTTCAAGACCACGCATGAAGGTAATCAGCAGGGCAGAGGTGCCAAAAAAAAAAAAAAATAGAAAAAAAGATCAACCAAAGGTATTTGCTAGATATGTGCACCATGAACTCTGGATAGTTAAACAAAGAAATGACTGTCCCTATCTTCAAGGAACTTTCCATCTCTAAGTAGAGAGATGTGTCCCTTGGAAATGTAATACTATAACACAACATTTGAAAAATAGAAACCATAGAGACAGAATTTATGGGAGATTTGACTTGGTTGAGTTTTCAAGGGTAGACAACGGTCACTGGGCAAACAGAACTATCAAGGCATTCTAAATGGGATGGGTTGTGTGAGCAAAGGAGTAGAGAAAGGAACAAGCCCCCTTCAGGAGATAAACAAGTAAACTGGTGTTACCAAAGAATTCTTACAAGGGGCATGAGATGAGGAAGACTGCTACCGGCTAGTAGTCTAACAGCACCCACACATGAAATGTTGCTCAGTGAGCCTTTGACTTTATCTTTTCAGTCAGGGCCATTCTTGTTTTTAATGTTGAGTCCTTGGATTGGCCCCTGGAGGGGCTAGTGATCAACCTTGAATTTCATGTAAAGAATTGTATGTATGTATGATCTTTTGGTTGGGGAAGAGGTCTAGAAAAATTTGTAGTTCCTGATCTAAACAAGTAGATGACTGGTATTTCTTTTATAATTTCTCTTAAGTTATATAAGGAGTCAAATTTGCAGAAAATATTCAATTCTATTTTAGACAAGCCATATTTCAAGTAGCAGTGAGATATTAAAAAGAAAAAAATGATGTCCAGCAAGTGTTTGGAGATAGAAGATAGAGTCCAGGACAAGACTAGAGCATTTTGGAGGGAAGAGCTGAATCTGTGGATGGGCAGATAAGATGGAATCATACCTTTCTCTTGGAGAATACTGGGATGGTCTCGATTGAGAATATATTTCTCAATCTCCTGATACAAAAATGTATGTTTTGAAAGCTATAGCATCATATAGATGTCTTTACACTACTATCACCATTACAGAAATCAGAAATTTACCTAGTATCATGACATATTAACTATAAAAAGCTTTCTATGTAATTTTTGTGAATTGGCAAGCTTCTCTGTGATGATATCCATTTAATCACTAGGGGGAAAAAAAACCATATTAAGTTACTGAGGATAGTTAATAAAAAGCCACACCATAACCAATTTTCTGTTTATGCAAAAGCCTGGTAAAAGCCTACCCAATCACCGTGTTGCCTGTACTGCTTACATTCTTGTTCCACTGCTCCCTCCTCCTTTGGTCCAATTAAGCTAGGGTCTAGGAGTAGCAGAGACCAGTGCATCGATAGATGCTTTCATGGAGACAAGCTCAGGTAGAATTCCATACAGCCTTCCAAAAAATACTGTAAACCAGGAGGAATCAAGAAGATCAAATGGGCCAACCACAGTCTCACACATACAAGTTCTCTCCTAAGGTTCCACCCCACCCTTAGGTTTATGTTTGAACCAATTTAATTTCTAAATAAGGTAAAACCTTATTTAGTAATTCAAGATAATTTAAGCCTCCAGATTTTTTTTTTCTCGGATAGTTCCATGATTTCTTCTTCCCTCTCAAATTTCTAAATAGAAGAACCTAAGTCTTTTTGTGAATACTCTTTTTGATTTAAAGTTTTCCTTTTCAGGTTCTACAAAGAGCTACCATCTCTAAAAGGAGAATTCTATTAGACATCAGTTTTGTTTTTAAGTACAATAGATGCTGATTTCTTAGAAATTCAAGCATTGGAAAAATCATTGTGACAACTGGTACTAAGCACACTATTTTCAGTGTTCTAAATACTGGAATAGTTCCCAAAGAATGGATTTTATTGCTGTAATTACAAAGTAATGATAATTATATATGAAAGTGTTGTTAAACCAAGAGTACGAATTACAACCGTGGTGTGTCCAAACACAACTGCAGTCCTGACACGCAGAGTAAATAGAGACTCAAAGAAACTCAGCTTCCTCTCCAAAAAGAAAAAAAAAAGCCAGTCTAGGCATTATTACTTATGTCAAGCCAGTGTTTTTATGCACCACAGGCATGAACAATCATAAATACAATGCTAATTTGGGGACAAAATCATTTTTCAAATGTTAAGATAAATAAAAAGGGCTTTTGACATAAGTGCATATCTCACCTATCACCCACTATTCCTTCTCAGGAGCCCTTAGCTCCACCTAGATTCAGGTACTCATTATCCCCAAAACATACTTTCCATTTTGGCTAAATATTACCGGTCCTTAACAGCTCCAACCAAGCACCTGCTCATCCCTTCTACTGCCAGCCCTAAAAAGCTATCCAGTAACCTTTTGTTTTTTGAATGGGAAGAATCCATGGCTCCTCCTTCTTCAATTACCCTACAACACCTAGCACAGTGCCTCATGCTTTGTAGATATTTAATAAATATTTTCTGACGGCCTAAAATTTAAACATTCATCTTCTTGTGGTTCGTTTGCTTGAAGTGTGTCAGCCAGGTTTTGGCAAGAAGAGATGGCACACTCCAACTGGGTAATTCAATAGGGGTCTGTTTACAGAATGCATGGGCAGGGTTTACTGCAACCAAAAAGGGACAGCGCAGGATGCCAGGCCTAGATATAAGAACTGGCCACTCCCTGAAAGAAAAAGGAGAGGGAGCAGTTATCGTAGTCCCGGAGAGGGTTCCCCGAGGAGAGATGCAGCCATAAGTAAAAAGATACACAGCCAACCTGGCAGGGAGGGAACCAGGACACCGAGTAATCATTCTCTCCTCCTGCCCTGTGTTTTCTCATCAGTGCACCTCCTGCTGGCTCAACAGTTCTAGAAGCCAGGGAAGGGTACCTGTTAATACATTCCAGAAGTATGACTCCCTGTCCTAGACCACCTGGGTCGTGAGGAGAAGAGTAAGTAACAAGTGTACTTGGGAGGAAAAATGGAAGATACACAGCTCAGACAGTTAAAGTGGAGGCCCTGGATTCAGACAGCTTGCATTCCTATCTCATACCCCCAGCATTTGGATAATAGGTCACTGAAGCTTTCCGGTATTGGTTTCCTAATTTGATAAAAATAATAAGAATATCTATCTTTAAAAAAGCATCGATAACAGAATTAATATTATATATGTAAAAATACTTAACACAGTGCCTGGTACAGAGTAAGCACTGAATAAATATTATTAATAAAATTAGTAACAGTTATTTTCATCCTCATTAAATCATACTTTCCCAGAAAGTCTGTTCTGCAAATGTTGGTCTTCAACTAAAGAGAACACCTAGAATGCCTGATTTTTTATGTTCTGCCCCATCTTCCATTATAAATGCCTATCTGGATCAAACTGAAATTTTACGACTACATTTGTAATGTTGTCCTCTAACCTCCACCTCACAGACTTCTGCTCTTCATTCAGCTCCTCAGTCTCTGGACCCTAAGGCTTGGTCCCTGATGCTCCCTGCCCGCTTTAATTGGAGTTTCCAGAGTACTATTGGCACTAATTTGGTAGAAACAACAGGCTTCAATTTCCATGAATTTACAATTTACAAATCATAAAACCAGCCTCAGAAGAGTTAAAAAGACACTTGCCCAAGGACATATAGCTGATGAGCACCCAAGTGAGGGCTGGGCAACTGGCCATGGAGAAACCTAAATGCCTAATAAATGAAGAGGACCAGACTGGGTCCTGCAATTAAGGGATGACACTGTCAGCTTCAATGGAGTCTAAATGCTGCAAAAGAGCCTGTTATGAACCACATGTTACCATTCCATCAGGCTACCGACTATCATATAATAAAGTATTTACATAGAGCACAAACTAAGCACAAGGTTACCTAATGCAAAGTCATTTAAAGGCCAAAATAGTCTTAGCTTATCTTCTTATGGCATAACCAATAGAATAATTAAATGGATTAAATGCTACATTCAACATGTCTGTTTTCATTAGCCCTGTGTGAATGTTGTTACTATAGTCTTGATGGCTGACAAAAATGCCACTTCCAAAGTCTAGTTTGCTCCAGATAACAAAATTACAGTTAGCTAAAACCAGTTTAAATATATAGTAAGGAGTAATACTCAATGTGTGAAAATCAATTCTCCACATTGCAGTGCGAGATCACAGCTCTCCAGTTCTTTATCTGCACATGGCCACATTCATTTGGACAAACATTGGGGTGCCGAATGACCGTTCCATAAAGTAGGAGGTGATATCTATGAAAACATTTTAATAAACTTGTAGGGTTGCTAAGCAATGCAGGCTCTGTAATGATTTGCTAAGGAATGGCAAACTTCTACTTTTGTATGTCCCTGACATGAAGTAGATTCCTAACTACGAAACCTAGTTACAACATCTTCAGTAAAGTATATGTCATAATCATTTCTTTATAAACTTAGAGACCATCACTTGTTGCTTTTAAATTTCTCTATAAACAAGTGCAAAGCTTGATAGCTGAGGATCTAATTTTTACATTTTTAAAATCCCGTCTCAGGTTTATTCCCAACATAAGATACCAACACTTTTACAGCTGAGAGACAGCTTCTTATCAGGAACAACGCCAGAAAAACTGGAAAATCAACTTCGATTCTACTTTGCCACCTCAAAACCTCCACCTCTCTGACTGGGCCTTCCATGGCTCCATGTCTCTTCTGCATCTCTCTCCCATGCCCCACTGTAGTAAAATGTTCATTCTCCTTTCCAAAAACCAAGGGGCTTTCCAAAGCAGAAACCGGGACTGTTTTGAAGCTTAAAGGAAATATTAAACCTCCAAGAAAGAAATGAACGATGTGTATGGTGGCGGGGTGGGTGGCAGGGGAGAAACTATATAACAGAGAAAACTGGAACCAATTTGCTAAAGGTATGAAACTGTTACAACCTCATACAAGGCTATTCGGGAATGTAAATCGAGAATAATAAAAATATTACTTTAACCTAGTTGCTTTCCCTCTGAGATTCTAAAGAAATAATCCAAAATATGAAAAGGATGTGCACAAAAATATTCACCCTAAATGTTTATAATAGTTATATATTAGAAATTAGTAAATTTCAAATAATAGAGGAACAGTTAAAAAGGGTATGATGTATCTCAGATGTTATACATTTTTTAAATCGATGGTTATATTAAATCTAGAGGTATGTTAAATCTGGAAGGAAATATAATAAATTGTTGAAAATGAGACTGAAGAACAAAACTTAGAGACTTACTTAAACTTTGAATAAATTATCTGTCTTTTAAAAATTATTACATTTTACCATGAGAACAGCCACTAAACTTATAAAATTTGTCTTTCAGTGTTCATTATAAATCCAATGAAAGGACATAAAAATCTTTCTGTTTATATGTGTTCATTATAAATCCTACAATAGGACAAATCTTTCTGTTTATATCTTGAATTTATTAGGCATGAAAGTAAAAAACAAAAATGTACTCCAGAACACGTGCGCACAAAAATGAATGGGGTTGGGACCACAAGAAAAAAAATATATATATACATATATATAAGTGTATATTAAGAACAGTGAGTATGAAAGAGTAATGGAATTACCTATTTCCTTTATTTTCAAAAGTTTTATGTTTCTTTTCATACTAGAAATATTTAAGAATAGCAACAATTTTTAACTTCTTATAAAGATATAGCTATTTGTAAAATGCAAATAAGTGCTATGACTCCCTATATAAAGATACCGTGATGGTGTTGTAGAAGCTTAAGCTACAAAGTGAAGGCCATTACCAACTGTATAATTTTGGCTAAAAAATGCTAGAAGAAATGTTAGAAAGAAAGGCCAGTAAAAGAAATCTAGGCTGGGTTAACTGAGACTGTAACATCAGGGGAAAGAGTAAATTCGGTGCACAAGATGGCCGGAGGGGAATACAAACCCTGAGGGCAGGGCCAGGGAAGCACAGGTACAGTTACAAAGGCCTGCTGGCCACTCTCCTATTAGGTCGCAAGTGGGTAAACATAGCGCCAAGATGGGGCAGAGAGAGAACCTGGATATCTAGAGTCCAGGCTAAGAAAGCCTCTGAGCCAAATGACGACAAGCCTAGCAACACCACGCACATAACGCTTTTGTCCAGCCGACTTACTTGGCCAGTACTTGCCATTTGTTTCCATGTTTTGAAGTCAGCACTCTCAAGTTAGGTCCTACCAAAGGAGAGGTTAGTGACAGAAACCCAAAGCAGTACACTGCTGGCATCTACAGTATCCATGACACTGAATAAAAGAAATGAGGCATTTTCAAAAATAAGGAACAGGCTTTGATGAAAAAGTTCCCTCTACTTTGACTCTCCTTTTTATACTCATTTTATATTAAAAAACAAAAATACGTATTATTTAAATCAAACAAATATTTAAGCCTTCAAGTGTTCACTTAAAGAGAAACCTACAAACATATACATTTAACTATAGAAAAGATCAGTTAAAGAAGATAATTAGGAAGGCTAATCTAGCAACCTAACAAAAAAGAAAAACATACCCTGCTGGAATAAAACAAATCTTGACAAAAAAAGCTAATCAAAAGTCCAGTGGTTCAAAGACTCTCATTATTTTTTAATAAGATGGGGAAATGATTTTTTATTGATACATTAATAATTTACAAAGCATTTTCACATATATTATCTTCTATCAAAGGCTTAGAGGTAGATTACTACTACCACAATTTTACAAGACAGGAAACAACCAGTGGGGAAATTGGCAGAGCCAGACTTCAGACCTCAACCCAGTATCCTTTCTGTAGCTCTCTCAAGTACTCTGCCTTTAAAACCTCCCTGCGGTGATGTGCCATGTGGAACACTGCCTAGTTATCTACCCCTCTTGGAGAATGAACTTGAAATTCCTTCTCAACATATGCAGCCTCGAAACTTGTGAATCAGTGCTCTCTCTTAAGGAAGAACCAATAACATTTCCAAATGAATCATGTTAATTTTTTAGAAACCAAGATATCTTAAAGAAAAGAGATGCAAATATAAAATCAAATTAAGTAAAACCATGTACTTCTAAATTTTGGTTGGAAGTACCAGGATAAACTCAAGATGTTTTCTTTCTTCTTCTTCTTCTTTTTTTTTTTTTTAAGGTCTATCTACTGAGAAAAATCTAGACAGAATGACCAACCCAGTAATAATAATTGCTCCCAGCACCTAAATCATGGTTCTCAAAGTACCATTTCACATTGAAGAACCACAACTCCACAGAGAACAGCTGACCCTTCTCCAGAGATGAAGTCCAGGATGAACCTGGGAGATGCTATCATACCAGAAAGCAAGGAAGGAAGCCTTCAAGGACAATCACCCTACAGACACTCCAACTGGCTAAAAGATGAGAAAACTTGGGCAAAGAGAATAACAATCATTAAACCCACCAAGCAGGTTTATTCTCATGTTTTCACAGTAATGTATATATTTTTAGAAGGTGGCTAGTCACTCCTGAGGATTCTAAGGAACCAACCCATTTTTTCTGAAAACTAGTAGAAAGACAAAAGTATCAAGTCCTCTATCTGTCCCTAAGAATAGGCAAATAGTTGATGGAAATCTCTCTCTTTAGTAGTACTCCAACTAATAAGTAAAGGAAGAGTAATGAAATATTACCATTTAGCAAACTGGTAATGAAACAATGGCTCTATGCAGTGATCATCTACGGCCACTAACAAGAAAGAATTAACTACATTATATGACTTCTGGAGTACACAGCACAGCTATGAAACACTTCTCACTCAAAAAAAATATTTTATTGTGCTTCTAGATCAAATCAATTTAAAGAAATAGACACCAGAAAAACATGTTAAACACTACCATGGAATGCAATCAGCAAAGTATAGACTGAAGAACAACAGAGAACAAATGATCCTGTTTTTTCAACAAATGAATTGCAAGAACAAAAAAAAGGGGGAGGAAGGACCCACATATAAAAGAGAATTAAGAGTCATAAATCGAATGCAATGTGTGTGTCTTGTTTGAATCTTGATTCACAAAAACTATAAAAATATGAAACAATTGGTGAAATTTAAATCTTGACTTATCAATTGATAATATTAAATTGTTCATTGTTTTTAGTTTTGATAATAGTAGGGAACTACAAAAGGATTCTCACCTTTTAGAGATAACATATAGATATCTTTATAATGAAATATGATATCTGAGATTTGCCTCAAAATCAGCCAACGATGTTGGAGGATAGGTTCCAATTCAAACAAGAAAAGTCAGAAAGTGACTATGGTCATAGTAGAACGAGGTAGCAGAGGATATGCCATCCTCTTTCCTACTTATTTGTAAGTTTAAAATTTGCTACAATTATAAAATTATTAAAAATTGTTCCAATTCTGTAAATACCCATTTATCCTTCATTTTAAACTCCATGGAAAAAATAAGTCATCTTGTCAATTTTATCTCCCAAATGAAAAACTTAATACATTTTCCTGAAAAAAAAACTAACACTAAAATATTAACATAAGCATGAACATTAATGAATAGAAAAACTTTCTATCGCATAACTCTATTATCCTCAAAAATTAAAATGATCTTTCCCACAAAAATAAAAAAATTATAACTACATGCTAAAAAATGTATATATGCAATTACAATAAATTTGAGGAAATACAGTATATCAGGAAAAAAATCATTATAAAACAACATATTTAATTTTTTACCAAAACCAAGATATGAGATAAATGAGATTGATAAAAATGTTAGAAAACACAAATCCTCACAAATATTTGTCTATTCCCTGCTTTTCTATAAAAACTTGCCATTACAAATCATTCATGTGTTTCCATAATTTCTCAGAGTTCCCTAAGTATACAGTTCAACACATTTTTTAATACCAATCCTTTACACTCCCTATAACATCCTTGTACTATGGTTACTACACACTCAAACCCCATTCCCCTGGCCTTTTAGGTCATGTCTTCACAAGCACAGCTGCTAGCATTGCCTAAGATAGATAATAAAAACCAGTTTGGATCAGACTGACTGCAACACTATTAACATAAAGCATAGAGACTACTAGATGGGGTCGAGTTTATGCTGTCTACACTAATCATAAGCTCAAGAATTTAAGCTCTAACTTCAAAGCACTGAAAAGTATACAGAGTGGCAAAATTGCTTATTTCAAGTACACAGAGACTAGGAACAAACATACTCTAGAACTAACCTTATTCCAACTTCAGAGATATCCTACTGTACATAACACTTATAAATACATCAATATTTTTTTTGGCATATTTGTTAAATATTTCTTGACCCAACCAGAAAAAGGTCTACAGTGTTTGGTAAATAATTTTATAAGAAATATTGGATAAATCAATATGATCATTTTAGAAATTTCAGTAAGATATTAGCTTAATCTAAAATTGAATATAATTCAAAATCGCAACTGTTTAGTCAATGAGACACATTATTAGACATTAGAATAGTACTTACATTATAGGGCTGTAGTGATATTTAAAGAGATACTTCATATAAAATGCTCAGAACCATGTCTGTCCCAGAATGACATCAGACAGGTGTCAGCTGTTATCATTGTTGGCGCTGCTACTGCTTGCTGCTGCTGTTACTACTACTGGCACTACTACAGTTACTCTAATTGCAATAAACTACCAGGATACCAGTGGTTAATAAGCATAAGAGAATGAAAAAGGATATAGAAACAATATAAAAGAGGTAGAAAAATCAATCTATTGTTAGTTGATTCTGAGTGAATGGAAGGACTGTAATCATGTGCTTGACTGTCGATGTGATGCCTGAACAAGGTCTTGAAAGGTGACAGAATACGTGAGTGTGCTTCCAGAGAAAAGAACACAAGCAAAGAGCAGAAGAGTAACAGTTCACACAAACAGAAACGCAAGGAACATGAGATGTAAAAATGTAAAGCGGGGAGTAGGCAGGGAGCAAATTTCTAATTCTTAGAAAGCTAATTTTGTTGCTGCTCTTATTCACGGATTTTCAAAGGACATCAACTCTCCACTTGAAATTTTCTGTAGGATTTCAAAGTCATTATTGTATTCTTTTCTTCTTGCTTCCCTTTGAGCAGCTACAAGTTTGATCATCTCTTTTGTTCTGTAAAAGCTTTGGAGGGCGTCCAACTTCATGAGGTCTTTTTTGAAGCAAGTTTACACAATGAGATGCACATCCTGTTAGAACCATATATGAATGTTTACCAATTATTATCTCTCCCAAGCTCTTCCAAGTAAATGTACTATTAGTCAGGCAAAGACCTAACCATCCTTATCATATCTATTGTATAACTGCTATATTCTATAGAATGTCTGCTTTCTCCTGGCCCGTTATACTAAGGAAACATGGTTCAAAACAATTATAGAAATTCTTCTTTCTCCATACAAATTCTCCCCCATAAGACGTCAAGATTT
Organism: Rousettus aegyptiacus; assembly: GCF_014176215.1. NCBI lineage: Eukaryota > Metazoa > Chordata > Mammalia > Chiroptera > Pteropodidae > Rousettus > Rousettus aegyptiacus. The sequence continues at coordinate 24,437,595 of NW_023416295.1, forward strand.
TGTGCTTCATTCATTTCCTATCTACAGATAACACTGCCAATGTTCATTTAAACTTTTAAATAACAGTGTTCAAAGGCAATCTTCTGGATAAACAGATGATCTTAGTAGCCTAAAAATGCATACTGGAAAGGTTTTAGTTATATAAAAATGTGTAAAAAAATATGATGCCATTATAAGTAAGTTCAATTTTTCCTAAACTCAAAAGTTATGGTCAAAAATGAAGTCACTGATCAATTTTGAATACATACTCATGCTCCGCTTAATAATGAGGATATGTTCTGAGAAACGCATTGTTACACAATTTTTTTGTTGCTGTTGTGTGATCACAGAGGGCACTTACACAAACCTAGAATGGTATAGCCTCCTACACACCTAGGCTCTATGGTATAGCCTATTGCTCTTAGGCTACAAACTGTACAGCATGTTACTGTATGAAACAACATGGGAATAAATCAAGCACAGGAGAAAATGATACAATCAAGAGACAAGGTAAACAAAAGCTGTGTGACACTGGTGCATGTAACATGACATACCATTTTACAGCAAACTTTTTATAAGTAGAAAGAATATGCTCTAAAATAATAATAAAAAGTATCATAAATACATAAACTGGTAACACATTTTTATCGTTATCAAGTACTGGGTACTTTACATAACTGTATGTAATATACTTTTACATAACTGGCAGCACAGTAGGTTTGTTTAGATCGGCATTATCTCAGACTTGTGAGTAATACATCGTGCTATAATGCCATGATGGCTACAGCATCACTAGGTGATAGGAATTTTTCAGCTCTATTACAATCTTATGGAACCACCATAGTATGTGTGGTCCGTGGCTGACCAAAACACCATTATGCAGCACATGACTAGTCGCTTATGTGCAGTTATCTGACTTTTCATGATGTTTCAGGAAAAAAATCAGCAGAAAACTTCAAAACCAGTTTCCTGTTCTCCTCTCTATCTTTAAGTTTATGCACTTATATATCATCTTTTGGCATACATGAAATTTTTGCAAAAAACTGCTAATCCTACTTGATCCTATAGAACCTGTTCCACAGACTAAAAGCTAACATATTTTCTATAAAGAAAAAAAAATGACCAAAATTTAAGTCTAAGTCTATACACATTGATACACACACTTTGCTGTGGCATTAATTCCCTAAGATAACTCTAAGGTGGTGGGGAGAGGGAAAGCAGGTAGCAATGTCTTTTCATCTTCAAGGAGAGGGTTAATAATTAAAGTCCAATATTTTGCTTAAGTCAGCCAAGTGGGAAACGCAAACACCTAGATAATAAAATTTACATATAAAGAGTTTCCAAATTGCAGTTAAGTGCTAACTGCATAAGAGACAGTATAGTTTTAAATAAAATGCTACTGAACAATCTTGAAAATTCATTACCTGGGATCGAAAGCCTAGAATTTCAGGTACCCACCAATAAAAGAAAATACTATACACAACCTATAGTATATTCATACAAGAAAAATATATATAATATAAAGTAACTACTGGTACATGTGACATTATGGATGGATTTCGAAAACATTTTATTGAGTAACAAAGCCAGACACAAAAAGAATATAGATTGTATGATTCCTTTTATATGAAATTCTAGAACTGGCAAACTAACCTCGGGGATACGGGTACCAATTGTCAAGGGGCATAAGGTAACTTTTGTGAGTGACAGTATTGTTCTATATCCTGACAGCAGTTTGAGTTACAAACGTGGGCACAATTGTTAAATCTCACCTAATGAACACTTAAGATTTGTAAATTCTATCATGTAAATTTTATATAAAAATATAAATAAGTGTTGAACTCAATGATTTGTAAAACTAAATATCTGCAACTAATTTTGAAATACTTCAATGTATGATAGATTAATAAATAGATTCTAGATATGGGGTATAGGGGTGTGTCTGTAAGATTCTTTAAACATTTCTCTACTTTTGAGAAATTTCATTAGAAAATGTTGGGAGAGATCTAATATTCCTAGGAGTAGGGGAAAGCTAGAGAGTAAAATATAGACATAAAAACGTTGACTTCATTATTAGAGAAAAGTTCACTGGATATCTCAAATGTTTGAGAAAATAGGATTTCTTAAAATAAGAATCCAAAAATACAGAGAATAGTTTTATAAAATTAAATAAATAAACCTGTATCCATATGTGGGTACCCTAAAAAATGACCAATAAACATTATTTACATGTAAAAAAAAATAGAGAGAAGGAAAAAAGACATTTATTCTATATTTTTACATTTTCTTTTGAAGTCTCGTATTTCTAACAGATTTATTTTTCACCTGGGTTAGTTTTTCTAATATGTAAGAAAGCTTTGTGGATCATATTTATTTGCTACCTATATATGAATAACATAATTATATCCACTTCATGAGTACTTTTAATAGAAATATCACAAATATTTTTTCTGGAAACATTTGCCACAGTAGTAGCACTTGAATGTGAAAGCAAAACTGCATTTTTTCTCAGTAAACACCCATAGAGATAAGGGCAAAGAAAATTGCAAGGAATTTATGCCTAAATATACTTAATTAGGTGGATTTGCCAAACATGTAATATGGTGCAAGTTTGCCCTTTAATTATATGAGGACACCTTCAAATCTGTTGCCCATTTATCAAAACTCACCCATATTGATCATCTATGGGGATTACAACTTTTAATTATTGATTTACAAAATTATAAATAGTTCAAAACTAAAGCCAATTTTTTTCAAACTTTAATTTTTCCAGAAATTGACTGTCAAGTCTTTATTCCAGAAATAGTAAAGCTCCCATTTATCTCACATAAAGAAAACTGGAATTTTCCACTTAATAATAATTCAAAATATCTAACTGAACCAATTTCAACCCAAATTTGATAATATAGTCTCTGCAACATTAAAAATGTATGAAAAGATAATACGGCTATAAATGATACATCAGTAAATCCTCACATCCTCCTTCTAAAAAAGGAATTTTCATTATATTATGCTTTATGCAGAAAAAAAATACCTGTATGAAATGAGTGCTCATACTTAATAAAAGCTAAAATCTATAAATAATCTATTCGAAAACAAAAGTTAGATCAGTCTTCATTGCAAATGTCATTTCAAGGCATGTGTTACAAATACACCTAGAGCTAATAGCATGTATGGCTTTAATTAGACACAGGGATTTAATTAGACACAGAGATTTAATGAACAAAGCTGAGGCTGGGGAGAGATGTCTGAAATCAACTGATACCAATGTCATCTCTTTTATTTATTACCTCTGTTGCTGATTCTCTGTCAAGAGACACTGTACTCAGTCAACAAGCACCATCCATTCTGGCAAGGATCAGTGGTAGTTTTCTACTGAATAGCAATAGTAATGTTCTCTACATAGATGGTGGATGGCCCTCTCCGGCTGCACCCTGAAGAAGCATGTCCCTTGCCCTCCCTGTTTAAGTTATTATCCTGGAGAAGTGATGCCTGTGCTTCAGTAGATGGCACTCTTTCCTCTGACCCAGCTGCCCATGAATTTCTGACAGAGTAGGGGCATGTACATCTGGCATCACGTTTTTATTTTTTTTAAACCATGACTATGGTCCTGACAAAAGAGTCATCTCTCTTAAACAAAAATGAGGACAGAAAAGACAAATTACAGACAAGGAGAAAATAGTGTCAAATTGAATATCTAACAACGGACTCATCCAGAATATATAAAGAATTCTCAAAACTCAATGGTTAAAAAACAATCCAATTAGAGAATGGGAGAAAGACATGAAGAGATATTTCACTGAAGGCAAATGAGCACAGGAAAAGATGGTGACTATCACTAGTAATTAGGGAAATGTGAATTAAGAATACAATGAGATATCACTACACAATTACTAGAATTGCTAAAAGAAAAACAATAGTGACAGCATCAAAAGCTGGATATAAAGAAACTGGATCTTACATATTGCTAGTGAGAGAGTAAAATTGTACAGCTCCACGAGAAAACAGTTTGAAAGTTTAAAAACTGAACATACACTTAACATATGGCCCAGCAATGACACTCCTAGATTTGTGCCATAGAAATGAAAACTTTGTCATCTGTCCACAAAAAATACCCGTACATGATTGTTCATACCAGCTTTGTTTATAACAACTAAAAACTAGAAAGAACCAAAGTATCCTATAAAAGGTGAATGTTAAACAAACTGTAGCACAGCCATATCATGGAATACTACTCAGCAACAACATGCGAAATCTTGGACAGATCTCAAAGGCATTGTACTGAGTTAAAAAGAGCCAATCTCAAAAGGTCACATACTGTATGAATCCATTTATGCAACTTGAAATGGCTAAATTACAGTGATGGAGAAAAGATTACTGAATGCAAGAAAAAAAAGGTAAAGGGAGAGATGGCACAGGGTATAAGTGTGATTGTAAGGGGCAGCATGAGGGAGATTTTTGTGGTAATGGAAGAGTTCTGTATCTTAACTATAGTAATGACTTATATGAATCTACAATATAATAAAATGACATAGACTTAAACACACACTTTATATCAATGCCAATTTCCTGGGTTTGATCTTGTACTATAGCTATTGAACATGTAACTGATGGAAGAAAGTGAGTGAATGGTAGCAGCAGCACCCAGCCTTTCTGGCACCAGGGACCAGTGCTCCTATGAGAATCTAGTGCCTGATGATCTGAGATGGTGTGGAGGCGGTGATGTTATGAGCGCTGGGGAGCAGCTGCAAATACAGATGAAGCTTCACTCACTAGCCTGTCACTCATCTCCTGCTGTTGGCCTGGTCCCAGTCTAGGCTCAGGGGTTGGGGGCCCCTGGCAGGATGTCCATGCCATCTTTGAAATTTTCTGTAAATCTATAATTATTTTTAAATAAAGACAATTTTTTAAAAAAAATAAACAAATTTACTATCTAAGTATAGAGCAACAAACTACTAGTACATGATATGAAAAATTAATTTGAATTTTAGAAATTCAGAAATCAAATGAAATTTATAGTCTACATGTTACACAAAGACTATTGCATATAGTAGATTATCAATAAGTGTTTCAATTAGTGCCTTAAAGTATAATGAGCTAGTCGGTAGAAAATCTGAAACAAGATTGAAATGCACATAAATTCTGTTAAAGTAAGCAAATACATATTTATTTAATATTTCCCATTACATTATATGCCTCTTTCATTTGCTTTTCCAGCCTTGTCTCAGAGATCAGTCAGTTCATCTCTTCCTATTTTATCAGAGAGATCTGGTAATTTCAACTCTGACATCAGTCCCAGGAAAGTGAGAAGCATACTCGAGTTGTCCAGTCTTGCTAATCGCAAAGACAGAATCCAGGCTGCAGGATTCCTGCTCACATTTCACCAGGTCTCAGACTGGGCCCTCACCAAATATTTCCCTTGCTAAGTGTCACTGTATGTTTGAAACCATGAGTATATTTTTGCTAATGCCATGCCCAACATCTAATATCTGTACATCAAAATAAAAGAGATGCTTTTTTAATTTTTTAAAGCACTTTAAAAGAATTCCAACTCCAATAGCACATAGCAGGTATTCAATAAGTACTTATTTAGTTAATGGACTAATGTCAGAGTTTAAATAACCAGTTCTCCCTCATAAGCTAGAGATGAACTGACAGATATTAGAACAATGATTAGACAAGTTGACTCATTCAAACACCAAAGTATTTGACAGCTACCTACGTAGACATAAGACACACCCTACCAACAAAAGATCTCACAGATCACAGTTTATCAATAAAAGCTGTAGCTACCCAAATATATTAAATAATGGCTAATTTAGATTCAGTGCTGAATGGTATTCTATCTTCTTTCCCCTGACTCAAAGAAAGCCTTAGAAATAATGGGGACAGACCACATAAAACTATTTAGGAAAACCTAAATAAAAGACTTCTAGGTATCTTTTACCATATTTCAGAATAAAGCTAGAAAGTGAACTATATGGCTTTGATGATAAGAAATTTCACAAAGTCAATATTACAGATTAAAAATGGAGAAAAGTCAGGTTGATAAGTTAGAGATAATATTTTATTCCACTCTTCCATTCCCAAGATATATTGAGCACAGTCAAAATTAATTTAGGGAGATTATAAGTTGAGTATTTGGGATAAGATTGCATTATTTAGTAGAAATAATATTAAGCAAGAGATCAGTTTCTAGAATTTATTAAAGCACAGTGCTCAAGAGGTTTGAAGGGGTAGGTGAGAGCAAATACATATATGAAACTGAGTAAGTTATTCAGTGCCTGGCTTAGTGCTAAGGAACAAACATATGTGTGTATATATGTATGTACGTGTGTATATCGTCAGATGTCCTTCGTTTTTTAGTAGAAATTTTGTTCCGCTAACCCAAGCCTTTTTATATTAGTTCCTCCTATAGCTTTGAGTATTTTTTTACCTACTGTTTGAATCATCCATGACATGCTACATCCTTTTACATTAGAGCATTTAATAGTCTTTTGTGATGCATTAACTAAATAAATACTTATTGAATACCTGCCGTGTGCTATTGGAGTTGGAATTCTTTTAAAATGCTTTAAAAAATTTAAAAAGCACCTCTTTTATTTTAATGTACAGATATTAGATGCTAGGCATGGCATTAAATTCTGAGCAGTATCCTTGGGGCTGAAATACCAGGAGTGGCTTTATCTAGATGGGGCTTTAAAGAGTTGGTTGATAGGGGCTGAACATCCATGTTTGTTGGGAGCTCGAGGACAAAAAATATGACTGTGGAAGCAATCTCCAAGGACTAGCACCAAAACTAAAAGTTTGTGTGCTCAACGTGTACTCTTTCTCTCAAATAATAGCCACCACTTCTAACTGTAGGACTTTTTTTTTTTTTTTTTTTTTTAAAGATTGGGCAGGGAGTGGCTGGAATGGTGATAAACTGGAAGAAGACAGGAAGAGATATCAATGTAGAAGGGGCTAGACCTGTTGCCCTTGTAAGAGAACTGGGAGGGGTGTTTAAAGTCTCACGAGTGGCATTTCCTACTCCAACAACACCAGTGTGCTTGATAGGGTCAGCAAAGCTTTCCATGATTCTGCAAACCAAACCAGGGTTGGAGAGGCAAGGGCCTACAGCTACTGAAAAGAGTTTTTAGAACCAGCACCACGCAGCAATTGTAGTGTACAAACAACACTAAAGAATCCAGGTCTGTCTCAGCCTGGGTCAACCTAGCACTGACCTACTTGCTTTCTCATTACTACAAACCCGAAACTCCCAAACTTGCTTCCTATCTTCTCCTTGTCTGCTGAGGAAGAAAGTACTCAAAGAACTCCTCCCTTCCCTGCCATTAGGTAAGAATATCCCAGAGAAATTTTTTAAGATTTATTCATTGAAAGCAATAGTTGGGGGTGGGGTCGCAGGGAAGGAGAAGGGTTATTCGAGTTATCATTCTTTAGTGACATTTTGTGATATATCCACCAGAACTTCTAAAAGGTCTGACAGCACCAAATGTTAGAGAGGATGTGAAGCATCCAGAATTCTGACTGCTGTTGGATATGTAAAATAGTACAACCACTTTGGAAAACTGCTTAGTAGTGTCTTTAAAAGTTGAACATGACTCTTTAAATCTACTTGCAGCTATTTATCAAAGAAAAATGAAAACATATGTCCACAAAAAACCATGTACAAGAATGTTCATAGGAGCTTGAGTCATAATAGCTGAAAACGAGAAACAGCCTGGATATCTGACAGAAGAATCTGTGCTATATAAACACACTGTGACATAATCATAGTGAAATATCATGTAGCAATAAATGGCCTACTAATACACAGAACGACAAGAATGAATCTCAAAAATATCTGAGTAAAAGAAGCAAAACCCAATAAAAAAGTATATATTGCATGATTCCATTAACATAAATTCTAAGACAGGCAAAACTGACCCATGGTGATAGAATCAGACCACCTTCTGAGGTTGGGGGGCATTAGCTGGGGAGGGGCATGAGAGAGCACCATGGAAATGTTCTTGATAGCTCGCATAGCTGATAGTATTGTTTCTCTTGGTATCATCAACTTTCAAACAAGAGCTTGCTCCTTGTTAAACGGAAGCCCTGAGCCAGTGTGCAGTCATCCTTGGAAGTGCCACAAATGCTGAGTTGGGGAACCAGGACATAAGGTGGTAGAAGGATGCACCGCCAGAAAAAAATAAAGGTTTAAAGGTCCAAGTCTGTGAAAGGGAAGAGTGAGTATGGAAGGTGTGCCTTCTCTTACCTGAATAAAAGTCCTGGACAATGGAGGGCCTACCCACTAACCTTTCTAAGCCTGTGTGGGAGATATTGTTTCTGTTCTGCAATATTCTAATTCCTCTATTTCCAGGAATTACAGGAAGTAACACACTATAATTAATTTAACCCACTCTAAATAAACCTAACCATAAAGTTAGGTAATTCAAGGGTGTCACTTCTGGGCCAAAAGCATTTAGTTTCTGGATTCTGACCCTGCAGGCTTTTCTTATCTTGCTGCAAAGATCACAAAAGCCTGTGCTGATATGGAGACTCATGGAATCCTAGGCCAGCACTCGGAAGACAACTACTCAAGAGTCACTTTGACCCCCAGAAGACAATGCATATCAGAAATAAACCTCTGTGATGTTAAGACACTGAGTATTGGGTTTGTTAGTTATCACAGCATAATCTAGATGATCTGTACTAATATAGCCTGTTTTTTAACATATCTCTAAAACTCATTCTTTCAAAAGAAATAATTTGACTAACAATCACATGTAAGATACCACATTAGCTCCAGTAAGGGCCTCCCAAAATCCCCAAAATAACAGGATTTAGTCCTTATCCTCACAATGTTTATGGTCTAATAAGGGAGAAGCAGCAATAATCAAGATATACTAGTATGATACCTAAGGCACTAACATGGCATTGTAGTGTTGGGTCTGGACATCCCAGAGTATGCTCCTCTCTAAGCTACAGTAAACCACAGGTTCTCACCTTTCCAAGAAATTAAAACTGTGCTATAGTTGATAAAATGTAGATCAATATTCATCAGGATAAGAGAGGACACATTCAGAATAATCTATAGAACTTCCTCAAATTCCCCTCTCCCTTGCCCCATTCCTCCAGGAGTTTCAGACATACCAGAATAAAGATTCCTTGCCATAGCAAACTACTTTTACTTTCAGGAGTACATAGCTTGATCACTCCTGTATATCTTACGATATGAGGCTAACTATATAGTTCATGCTCCCACACACGCTCTTTTAGTGTTAACCCCTGCAGGTGTCCCATGAGGTCAGACCTGGCTTTAATACCTTCGCATGTCTTCTACACCATCGGCATGATTTCAGCACATCACCTATGGCAGATATTGGCACTGTTCACAAATATTTCGCTTCTAGTCTTTTCCAACACATGACAGCATCACACTTTCTTACCCCCTCTGAAAGTAAGGTATGGTGTTGTGACTTGATTTGGCCAGTGAATCATGAACAGAGATGATATGTGTCACTTTCTGGGTTGTGACTCAACATGGTGTTCTTCTTGCCACAGTGTTAGAAAAGGCTGTGTCTAGATGCAGCTATATCAGCCTGGGTCCCTGAGGGACCAGGATGAGTAGAGCCCCCTCCTAACTCATACCAGATATCTAGAGTAGCCAAGAAGAAAAACTCGGTTGAGATAAGTCATTTGGGATTATTATCCCAAAGTAACTTAGACTATTCTGATATGACACTCTTCTGTTATTTCTAAACTGTTATCTACCTCTGCCATTCTTTTCTGTGCAAGTTCTTGGACTTCTTTGCTTCCTGCCTCTCCCAACTTTTGTATTTAAAAGCTGGCCCTTTATCAGAATTACTAACCAATTAGATAACTGTCTTTCTTCTTCTCCAAGTACTTGACTCATAGAGCTGATGAACAACTTATGCTCTTTTATGCCTCTAAGACAAAATATAGCTGGCTGATTTTTTGTTTGTTTGTTTTAACAGCTGGTTTTTAAGCTATTTATTTATAGACAGAAATAAAAAGAGGAAAAATGAATGGGGATGAATTGGCAGGTGGTAAGAATAAAGAAAGAAGTATAGCTATTTAAGGATTCGAAGAGATTAAAGAAACTAAAAGGATTCTAGAAGGCTTCTGGACAACACTCATTCTTCTACAGTAAAGTAATAAATATTAGAGGCCCTTAAACATGAAAATAAAGTTCAATCAACCATGCAGATAGACTTTTGCAGGTATGCCCAGGGACTTAAAGCAAATTTGGCACTGGGCTCCAATAAAATCAGAGCTCACTGACTTTTTTCCCATATTCTCTTTTCACTCATGGGAGTCTCTTTGTAAAGAATTACCAAATGTGTCTGTTTCCAGAAATGCTTATATCCTTTTAGCTATTATAAGGGGTAAGGGGGATGAAAATAAAATAGAGTCTGGATGAAAGAGCAGAGATAATACTGACAAGTAAGGGTAGGGCTTGTAAAATAACCATTAGTCACATGAGCATTAAAAATTTGGAGACTCTACTTAGAATTTAGAATTACACAAGCAAGCAAAAACTCATCTTTACCAAGAATCAGATCTGAAAATTTGGAAAATGTTCTGATATGTGCCAAATGAAAAAATCTAGAATATGTCGAATCTCTCAAAAAACATTTCTTGGAAGTAAAGTATAAATGAACTGACAAAATTTTAAGCAAAACAAATGACTAAAATGTAAAAATTAGAAGGAAAACAGTCTCCAGAGGCTTCAGTCCTAAACACTATTACATTCCACTATGTGCCCTTTCCTAGCTCCCAAGAGTACAAAATAGCAGATCCTTAATAAATGCTTAATTAATCTAACAGTTTAAGAGTTTTACTTCTGGTTACCAGGGGGGAGGAGGGAGGGGGAAAAATGAATGACAAATAAAATTTTCTTAAAGTAAAAATAAAATAAAATACGACTTTTTTAAAAAAAGAGTTTAGAACATAGACATCCAGGTGTTTTTCTTTTGGTAGCATGAGCAAATCAAAATAAAAAATAAAAATAGTTTTGCTCATTGAGCAAGTCAAAAAATAATAATAATAAATAAATAAATACAGCTTAACACCTCAAAAAAAAAAAAAAAAGTTTTTCCTCAGAACATTGACCTAATCAAATGTCTTTGATTGCTTCTTGATTTGCAGTTTTAGATTTGTCCCATGGCCCTCCCAACATATGTAAACTCTCTTAAAACCCAAGAAAATAATTTACTACTTAAATGTAATGACTGTTGTTGCTGGTGGCTTCAGTGAGGTAAAGCTTAGATTAGTTTATCAAGCCTCACTTTCTCCACTGAAACAGTGTCAAAAATATCTTCTCTAAGAAAAGACAAATATATATAAATATATATATACACACACACATATATATATATGTTTATATATAAATTCACCCTCAAATTATCCTAATATATCTCAGGAATAATAAATTCATAAATACAGTAGTATACTAAGCTAATTCTCACATAAAACCCCCGCATTAAATTAATCCAATGGGAAAAATCGAGGCGCATGATCTTAGCACATTAATTCTGGAAGCGCACCTAAGTGAATGTCCACAAGCGCTGACCTATGTCACCACCACAGGGTGGAACTACTTAAGCAATATCAGTGGCTACACCATGTCATGAGGTATTTAACAATAACATGCAAGCCACAGATGGAAGAGATCTTTAAAAGACTGTTAAACCCTTCTGCCTAATGAGAAAGACACTTGTAACGTTAATAACAGCGGGTCTTTAATGGTGTTCTCCTCTGGTAGGTGGTAGTTAAATCTCAGCCCCAGTGACCTAAAAGTAGGTTTGCTCATCTTATGACCAAAAAATTGGACCACTGCTATAAGAGTACATCATATGTGATTGGCTCTTATTGTTTTTATAAGCAATTTAGGGTCTTCAAAAGGTATATAAATTTATGAAGGAAACCAGATTTCTTTTGTAGGGTGCCTGATATGGTAATAAAATTGGTTCACAGGGCTTTGAAAATGAATGCCCACAAGTCATTCTGATGGTAGCTTGCACCTAACTTGGAAATAAAGCAACACTATTACAATCAAGAATTTTGGCTTATTTCTCTACCAATGTGTCAACTTAGAGAACACTGGTTCCCATATAAAATAACCTTTAGCTCTCATTTTTACCATGTCACTCACCCTGGGAAGCACGCTGTAAGCAAAACTATTTGATAATAGTGACAACTGCCATACTTGAGATAGGCTCAAGACATTTTGTACTTCTGTAAAAGAAATAAGTGAACCAGAAAAGGACAGATCTGAATTCAACCACCAAGAGCTGATGATGAAATGTCTGTCAATTAATTCTACTGTGACCATCCCTCAGCTTACAGTGAGAACTTGAAGACATGAGCTCAGCAGTGGTCATGCCGTGAGGCTATTGGACGGCACACATTTAGAATTCAGAGTGATCTCCAAATGATGACCTTCACTCTCAGCATCACAGCCCTGATGAACAGGCACAAAACCAATAGTCAACCCTGAGCTAAAAGGGGACAGGTGGAAGTAAGGGAGAAGGCCTCTTTAAAAACAAGGAAGGCACAGCCAAATGTGAAGTTCAAATAATTTAGGACAGGAAACAGTAAGAAAGTACTGAGCAAGAAAAACCAACAGGCTAATATACAAGCAATTAGAAGAAAACAAAAAGAAAATTATTTGTTCGGGAAAATTTTATTGCACAACTACCAGTTGAACACAAAGTAAAAGAAAAAAATGAAAAGTATAAGAAGGAGAAATATATTCCCCAAGAATATTAAGCAATATGTATTAAACACATACAAAGACTGAAACAAGATATTCCTAGACGAAACTAAAGGGGTTCAGTCACACCCCCTCTTTCCTTTCAGTTGTTATTCATTACATAAGTCCTCTTCTGTGTCAAAGCGTCTAGTAATGCTGGCTGCCTTAAATGCAAGAAATACCCTAAGAAGTCACTTAAGGAAATTTTAGCTTGATATCTTACTCCTAAACATCAGTATTATAAAAGAAGTTGATTAGAAAAAACCAAAGGAATTTCTCTAGGAGACAGGTTCCCTGACCCACACTTTCAGGCAGCATCACCATCAGTGTCCCAGTTGTGGTCATGTCCACTAAAGGTATGATCAGAGTGTTCCAGGTGCTCTAAACAGCATTTAACTCATTTTATTTAACTTAATCTTCACTACTTCCCAATAAAGTACCATTTCACAGATGTGAAAACTGAGACTCAAATTACTTGTCAGAGATCACTCCAATAGTAAGTGGCAGATCTGGGTTTCCAATCCAGGATGCTGTGATCTCCATGTCCACGCCTCGGCATGCCACTTTCTCATTAGGCTAGTTTGTGATGCCAAGTGAAAATTCAGAGACATGGATATGGCCCAGTAAGAACTGTTGTTCAGACAAGAAACAATTTAATGAAAAGAGATAATTAATGAAAAAACAGTCTCCTCTTTCCATGTACCCTGCAAGAAATAACTCTGGGAACAGTGAGGTTATATGGTTTAAAATGCTGGAGAGCATCCCATAAGTTCATTCGTTTATGCTGGTTGCCTTTTTCTTGGTTCACATTGGTATGCAGACTTGGTCTTGTCCATCTTCCCCCAAAAGACCCAGTCTATGTCCTCCAGGAAGGAGTGACTAAATTTCGCCTGGGAAGGCATCTGAACAGTGCCTTGAAGAGAGAAGAGTTGCCAGGCAGAGAAAAGGCTCACTGTAGTTCACTGAGTCTATCTAAAATTACAGGCTGAAGAAGTCTTGAAAGAAGTATGCTAAGGTCAAAGTATTATATTAGCAAGAGAGGGCAGCTGGTTTCTACAGGAGGCTGCAAGTGGCACCATTTATCTGTATGAATTTACCCCAGTCTTAGAAGAATAGCCCCTAACCTTGTAAGCTTTCCAGAAGGAATGTTAAGATAGCACTGCAACTTTACAAATAAGGAATCTTGGGAAGGAGGAGGGAACATTTGAGAAATCAGAACGACTACAGAGAGGAAAATGTTTCAGATTTTTTTAAAGGGAGAAATGTAACATATAAAAGGTTTGGAAACAAAGACATAAGATAAAAACAAAAATAGTCTGGAAATGACAACATTTAAGGGAAGAAAGAACTTACTGCATATTGTATGCACACTAATGTACTGGTGAAACCTCATGCTGAAATGGCAATGTTCCTGTCAGTTTCAGTGGAGGCCCCACAACTCTATAGATGACACAATCCGAAGTGAGATGCAGACTGCACCATGCAGGGTTTACCACATTAGTGCACGGAAAACTAGTTTTGTGGCTCTTTACTCTTTTTGACATATCCAGGAAAAAAAAAAAAAAGTTTGGGGGATCTAATGGTTGGAAATATTTGCAGATCATCCTTAGTATACTAAGAAAGAACCCCTGGAGGCAATGAGAATTAACTGCTGGAATCTCAGTAGCTGAGGAACAAGCTATGCTTGGCCAACAAGAGCAGAACTGCGGTAAGATTCTCCACCATGGGAGTTGGGGGTAGATGGTACACAAAGAACTCTGGAAGCCAAGCCTGCAACAGTCAGATTAAACATCAGCCAATCCAAGGGAGCAGGGACCACATATGCAATAGTATTCAATAATATTAGCCAAGAATTTTGTTGCCTATGATAAAGACTATTGACCTCTGAAAAATTTCCTAAACCTCAACCTGTAAATTTTATCTTTTGAATGTGAAGTAAGGTTGCAGATAGAATTAAGATTGTTAATCATTTGATTTTAAAGAGATTTTCCTGGATTATGCAGGTAGACCCAATTTAATCACAAAAATTCTTAAAAGTGAAAGAGGAGATCAGGAGAGAGAGGGATGGTGATATGCTATGAGAAGGACTTTAAAAGTGGAGAATGAGGACCTCAAACCAGGGGATGCAGGCAGCCTAAAAGCTGGAAAAGACGAAGAAACTGATGTTACCCTCGAACCTCGAGCAAGGAAAACAGCCCTGATGACACCTTGATTTTAGCCCAGCGATACCTCAGCATTGTCAGATACTAAGTTTGTGTTAATTTTTGTTACAGCAGCTGTAGAAAATATTACACTCCCCTACTTCCTAGCCCTCCCTCTTCCTACTCCAAAAATGTGAGATCATGAGTTTAATAAGCTGGAGAATGAGTAACAGAAGTGTGAAAGAAGAGAGAACAAGCCAGCTGTGCCCCTTTTCTCCTTGCTAGTGACATCCTCAGAGCAGTCTTGAGCTGGGTTAAGGGCATAACCATTAAATCTGAATGAAGTCTGAAGTTTTGCCTATTACACTAGACTATCTTAATTACCAACAGAAGGGCATTTTATTTCTTCAAATTGAACAAGTCTTGGGATTTGCTCTACATTTCATCCAAGGACATGGGAAGAGCTAACCACATGGAATAAATTTAAAGGGATGGTGAGAAACAAAAGTAAAATTGCTGTCTGATTATCCCCTTGAGTCCCGCATATTCGACATGACAGCTACATACAATTAAAAAGGAATGGGAAAAAAGGGAGCTCAAAGAAGGGTACAGCATGATGAATCAGAAACTTGACGTCCTGCTCTACTACTGAGAGATTTTTACATCTGAGAAACAGTGAACATTATGGGACACTGTGAAACTATATAAAAAATGAAAGAGATAAAGGAAATGTCAAAAATAATAGAGAACTACAAACTGTATTAGGGATATACACACAGGGAAGAGTAGGGATTTGGAACTGTATAAAAGCAAAGATGAGTCAACAACATTTTCTTCAGTTGCACTCTGCTATTGACTGAGTGTTTCTGTCCCCTCCCAAAACTCATAAGTTGAAACCTAATGCTCAAAGTGATGGTATTAGAGATCAAGCTTTTGGGAGGTGCTTGGGTCACGAATGGGCTGAGACCCCACAGAGCTCCCGCACCCTTTCCACCATGTGAGTTCATAGAAAGAAGGCCATCAGTGAGGAAGTGGGTCTTCACCAGACGCTAAATGTGCCAGAGCCATGATCCTGCACTTCCTAGTCTACCGAACTGTAAAAAATATTTTTTATAAACCACCCAGTTTACGATATTGCTATAGCTTCCTGAACGGATTAAGACAAACTCCAAATGGAGATGATTTCCAGATAATCCCGGTGAGCTGAACACAAGCATTGCTCTTGGCAATTTTCCTATGCCCACCCCACTAATTTTATGAATATAAAAAAATTTAAAATATTTCAAAGAATGCACATAGAAGCGACAATCACCACCGATGAGAGATGGCAATATAATCTGAAGGTTGAAAGCAGGTACATAGGTACTACCTGACTTAAAGCATAGACAGCAGATAACTGAGCCAATATAGAAAGAAGCCAACAAAGAGCAAACTAAAGGTTTAGCACCTGGAGACACCAGGTGCCCTGAAGGTGGAGGCAAAGGCTGAAAATAGAGATTCTGCATAGGTAATCATTTCCCCATTATGAATGGGAAATTAGAGGTATACTCTATGGACAAATAAAGAAAAAGAGACTATGAACTTAGGATACAACTTTGCGAACACTGAAAAATTAGATGAAAATCTGCATTAAAAATGTATAAGGCTTCCCCTGGCCCACTTCTCACTCTAAGCAACCTGGTTACCAGGCTTCTACCTGGGAGGCATAAGATTGGAGGATGCCTAAAGACTAAAAATATTTTCATAATAATACCTTGACATTTGCCTTTTTACTGTTGGGATTTGCAATAATGATACAAAAGCAATGGTGGATAAAGCCGCAAGAATGGAGGCAATGACCCAAAACTGTATTCACTATATTCTTCATCATGACATACTTGCAGATTTTCTAAAAAGCTAAGTTCACTTCAAGATCCTGATGAAGCAATAAAAATTATTATATTAATCTCAAGCTTCGATTACATATCTTTTCATTATTCTATGTGACAAAATGAGAGGAATATATAAAGCACTTCTGCCGCACACTGAAGGATGAGCATTATCTCCAGGAAAAGGACTCATGCTATTGTTTGGCTTGCAAGCTGAACCAGTGACTTCTTTTCATGAAATACCACTTTTACTTCAAAAACTGACTGACAGAGAAATCATGGTTATTCAGACTTGTGTATTTGGCCAACATTCCCTTAAAAATGAACACAGTGAGCCTGTCACTTCAAAGATAAAAACTGACAATACTTATCACCAATGATAAAGTTTGAACTTTCATGCAAAAATTAGGGTCTGGGATAAGATATATCCATCACCATGAGCTTGACAGTTTCCCATTCTTAAAGATTTTTCTGATGAGGCTGATGGTTGTATAAGCAAGTGTGATATTTTGATATTGTATAAGATGTGTTAATATTTGAAAGACTGGCACAACTCAGTCAACCAGTATTTTCCAAATGACCAATGCATGTTATAAAATGCTACAAATCCATGCACGTGTAAAAGATCCATTCAAAGGGCAAGACAGACCAATCCATTTGATAAGTTCATTGATATGACTTCAGACTGCACATGATAACTAACATTTAAGAAATTGACCACTTGTCAAGTTTTGCTGTAGTATCAAAGAATATCCACGATTATCTTTAAAAAACTATCGGGATTTTCTACCCTTTTCCAACTACATATCGGTGATGAATTTTCTTCCTATACTTAAAAAAACAAACTGTAACAGACTGAAAGCAAAGGCAAAGATATGAGATTCCAGTTGTTTTCTAGTGAGCCATATATTATAAAGATGTATAAAGATGTAAACAACATCACTCTTAATTTTGTCTTGAAAGTTATTTTACATAAAAGTCATTTGTGTTAATATACAATGGGTTTGCTACTGTTGTTATTTTTAAATAAATGAAATAACTTTTATAATTTTTTAGTTTTAGTGTCTAATACATAAAAATTAGAAGATATAATCCATAAAAACAAAAGCTCTAAAGCTGCGCTGTCCAAAAGGCATATTGGCTACTGATCAATATGACCAGCCTGAATTGAGATATGCTGTAAGTGTAAAATATAAACTGGATTTCAAAGATTTTTATGTTAAAAAGATCATGAAATCTCTCAACTTTTTATATAAATTATACATTGAAATATTTTGGATTTAATGGGTTAAATAAATATATATTAATTTCAACCTTTTATTCTAAATGAGGCTATTGGAAAAGTTTTAATTGCATACATACCTTGTATTTTTGATTTGCATTACCATTTCCATTGGAATGCATTGGGCTATAGGGTCCTCGTTTTTTAAGCGTGTGTAGGGGTCATGAGATCAAAGTTTTGAGAACTGTTGCTCTACAGAGAAATGCAGCAGTTGAAGAAAAAACAAACTGACCTATAGACTCTGACATTTAGGGGGTCCATCATGACACAGAATGACCATACAGGGAAATCAATCACTAGTCAACAGACCAGGGCACAGTGATTCATTCAATTATGAACAGGTGATAAGGCTGACTAGACACTTGAGGAAATCCTCTACCTTGAAGATCAGAGACCATCAGAAATCAAAATGAAAAATACCCCTGTGAGGAGACGGTATAGAGAATTAAAAGAAAACTTGGAAAAAGATATTTAATAAATATCTGCGGAGAGATGAGAAAATATTGTATCCATGAAACAACATCTATACTTAAAAATGAACTAATATTCATAAAGCAGGTTAGAAATTAAAATTTCGATGGCAGAAATAAAAAATATCAATAGAAAGACAAACCTCAGAAATCTCCAGAATAGAATGAAAAGACAAAGAAAGGAAAAATAAGTGAAAAAAAAGATAGGGAATTTAGAAAAGCACTCTAGAAATTCAAAAATGTAAAATAATAGAAGCCAGTAAGAACTGAAAAATGCATGCGTGTGTGTGTGTGTGTGTGTGTGTGTGTGTGTGTGTGTGTGTGTTGGGGGAAGGAGGGGAAGGAAATGTTTACCAAAACTGAAAGTCAAGTTCACATATTTAAAAGCTCTAACAAGGCCCCAAAGTGTCCAACACAGTAAATGTTAGAAATCACACACATTCCAAAACTTCAGAGAATTGGAGGGGAAGAAAATGGGAAGGTCTGGAGGTGCAAAGCAGGTTACAGGAGGTGTTCGCAACAATAACATGGAAACCTGAAAATAAAACATTACTTTCAAAATTCTAAAGAATGTTTTTGACCTAAAGTTCCTGACCTTGACGATCAAGTGTGAGTGAAGAATAAAGACATTTACAGACATGAATGTCAAAAATAAATAAATAAATAAATAAATAAATAAATAAATAATGACACCTCCCAAGATCTTTTCCAAAAATCTACCAGATCTGTTTGAAATATATTTACAGGACTATCACCAAACAAAATGAAACCATTATTAAAACCAGGAAAATAAAGTATTTGTACGTGCAAAAAATTTGTAATTATAGTACACTATGTGGCTCAGCTTTGAACTACATTTTACAGTCAAGCTAATACAAAAACTGAATATTAATTTGTAAAAAAACATTGAATGACATAAAAAATAAACCGATCTTAACTAATGAAGCGGAGTGAATGGGGAGGAGGACTAGAGGATGTTAACTAGGAGGAAGGAATGAAAACCAACTAAATCATGATATAGGATCAACTGAAAACATCTTAACTTTTAAAATCAAGAAATATTCACTCAAGCATGTTTCTAAGAAATGAGAAGAAACACGGAAAGAAATTGAAAGTGGTTGCTACTAAGGAATAGAAAGGCTGGAGCATAACATTGCTAATATTTGTTCAAAATTTTGTAATTAACATATAGTTTTAAATGCCTTACTTCAGTTAGTTTAAAATTTTAAACATTTAAATTGATATTAAATAACAAAGAGAATATGTTTTTAACTTTATAAACATTTAGCAAAAAAAAAACATACATTTGCCAAGAAATTTGGAGTTTATTAACTTTGGTTGACAAAGCAATCTAGGCTATAAAAAGCTAAGATCAAATCAATGTATTTGTAAACTGTGTGAATAAATTTTCTGTCCAATTTTTGTTTTAAATAAGGCATAACTAGAAAAAAAGACAGTGACCCTGATGAATTATTAGGCATACTAACCCAACCTGCATGTTTATGCCCCCTGGGTTACACACTTTGTTGTTGCTGTTGCTGTTAAAAACAAACAAACAAACAAACAAAAAAACCAGAGACGAGGTCTGGCCACAGCCAGCGGAAGCTAAGGAAGGGCAGCCCCGCATCTCCCCAACACCAGCATCACACATTCCACTTCCAATTAGTATATATTTCTCTGCACACACCTTTATGAATAAGAAAACAAAAGATAGACCCAGAAGATCCCATCTTTCAAGAATGAGAAAGAGCACATATTTTTGGAGAAATGACGGAAATTCAGATTCTCTAAAATGTAACAGATGTTTTATTTCTCCAATTATTTGTCTAAACCCTGCAGGGATCTGTGTGAGAATCCTGATTTAAAAATTGACAGGCACTCATTCAATTCATTTTCACTATGCCCTGCAAGCTTGCATGTATATATTTATTTTTTGCTAGTTATTACAAAGATTTGTATATAGGATACATGTAGATGAAATATAAGCAGATCAACGTATTTTTAAATAACTGCAGACTGACTTCAACTTACCCTGTAACTCTATATTTTAAAAACATTAAAAATGAGACTGCGTCATTGTTTTCTTCATTTCACTTTTGATTTATGTGATGCATATTATAATCCTATTGATGTGAAAAATCTGCAATGTCTCAACCTTTGAATGGGGGTGAAGAAGGGGAGAGGCAACTAACTCTAAAACAAAGACTTTGTATTAGTTTTATTTACATGCCACAACACCATCTCCAAATGACCTCTGCCTTTTCAAGTAACATTTTAACTAAAGTGACAGAAAATGGAATGCCACATTAGAATTGAAAGCAAGATAAAAGGTAGAAGGCCTAATCTACTGCTCTGTATAGCATTATTCATGACAAGGGTTCCCCGCTTTCTCAGACAGGGTTCAAAATGTCAGCTTTAACTATGTAGCAAATTTTAATAGGATGTTTCTAAGTGGGTGCCCGAAGAGGGCTACAAGTTTTCCTTCTTCTATAGTACTTTTGAAATGACACCAGCTTCTCCTCACCTGTCCCCAGGAACAGAGAAAATCTCTCTCCAACCCATTTCCTTTCATCTCAGATGCATTTGGGTTCCTGCTGGGCTAACCACCCTCTAAGCAGGATAGAAGCCAGAATAAGAATTTTGTTTTGTGTTTACAAAACATTAGAGTATGGACAAGAAAGCCAGCCTGAAGGCCTCCCAGGCCAGGTTAGAGAATTACTCTGCCAGCAAGGTGCTCCTCTACTCCTCGCTGCCTGAGGGAAGGCACCAGGAAAGTGGTTTGGGAGGGGGAAAACGCAATTATTTTCAGAGTAAATTGTGAAATATCATTGAGGTCTTCAAAAATCTTAGAGCACTTTTTCAAGTAGGTATCAATTGAATTATATATGCTACAAATACTGCTATGAAATAACATAAGCAGAATTTTTGAAAAGCAGTAACACAGATTGGAGTAATTGGCCATGTATGTATTGTTCTCAGAATGCTCCGAGGTAGGGGAGATGATGTTTCCTCTTCTATCCAGAAAGATAAGGGCTGTTGTGAAGTACTTAAAAAAAAAAAAAATCCAGATTTGCTAATCTATGGAATGTTAATTATTTTCAGATTCCATTTTCCAATTGCAAAACACTTAGAAAAATATTTTGAGGTTATTCAAAAAATTAATGTTAGATAGATCATGCTTTACCTTAATACTCTAAAAGACAATTTTAAAACTCCAAACTTTCTAAATACATATAAAACTCTACAGGGGAAGAAAATACTTCAAAAACATCATCCAAATTTAATCTTAGAAACAAAAGTATGAGTAAAATTATAACTTTTAAGCAATATATCTTTTAAAAGTATAACTCCAGAGCAATATAGGAAGGAATTCCCTGAACAGCCATAATGTCACCATGGCTGGGGTTATTTATGATACAGGAAAACAAAGTCGGATTATAGAAATACACAGTTAATCTCATACCTTCATTTTAAATCAGAGTTTCAAACTTCTCTCTCACCCATAACACATTTTAACCATTCTATTAATCTCAGAAATGTAAAGACTGAAATCTTTTCACCTTCCCCAATATCATCACCATTACACAAACATACATGTGTTATACATGTATGGAGGTGGGAAGCATGATGAGTACTGAGCCGATGTCAATGTCAGGGTATCATAATCTACTGAGCATTTCCCAAATAACTGACATCCCCTTGCAATGCTCTATGAATGTTACTGGTGCTCCCAAGAGCAACTGAGCCAACCAATGGATTTATTTGTGCTAATAAAGAATTTATGCTTTCAGGAAACATTATACCCTAATCCTATCTCCTTCCAGACATAACCCTGAGCAAATAAGACCCAGCCAATTGAGAACAATTGCATTTGGTTTGAGATTCTGGGAGCGAGGAGAATTCTGCACAGCTTGACTCCCAGCGCCCTCCCCCTGGAGATGCACAGCCACCCACACACTAAGGGTAGAAGAATGGGAAAGGGCAGATATTTCTTTCCTGGGAAATAAGCCAGAGTGAAAGTTTTGGAGGATATAAACATATAACAGCTAGTGGAGAGCCATGGAAACCTTCTCCCCAAGCAACTGTGCTTTGCTATAAACTTTCCTTGCCCCTCACAATATTTAGTGTTGTGTTAAAGCAAATATTTTTTAAATCCACAAGCATGTGCTATTTAAAATGCCTAAAATTAAAAACAAACAAATTCCCCATTATTGCCTGTATAAAACCACCAACACATCCATTTTTTATCACCACAGATATTTAAGCAGCAGCTGACTGCTGGAATACAAACAATTTAGCAAACTTCCTCTTCCTGTTCTACTAAGATTCTAAACTGAGGGTCCCATGAAACCCCTGAAATTAAGCGCAATATGGCACACACAACTGCATCTTTCTGGACAGAGGGATACTAATGTCCCAGTTGTCAAAGGGGTCTAAGTTCTTAAAAGATACCATGGCTTTAAGGGGATTACAATTTACATTAAGAGATCACAATGTACATTAGTAGATTCTTCCAGTCATCTAGATCAGCCACCCTAAAATTCCTATGGAATAAGCACTCTAACCAACCTATTCAGTTAATCTTCTCAGGAAGTTCTTTAACACAGGTCTCATAGAAATGTGGGACTATAGCCTTCCTTGCATTCAGAATTTAGAACACCTGAACACCTTCACAGGGGCAGCCACTCCCACACTCTTCATCCCCTTGGTTCCTGAATCCTTTTCTTCCACTGTATGATTTATTTCTAATTTTATGTCCTTTGCAGAAACTTAATGGCAGTTCTAGGATGCTAGAGTGTTCTCTCATGTCTTCCTAACCGGTTTTTACTTTAAAGCAAGAATTGAACTAGAGGTTACGGGGAAGAAATGTCTCTCTTTAAAAGTAAGAGAACATTTGAGGCTTTAATGTTTTCCAAGGAAGACCATACAATATCACCTATACTGCATGATTCTGTTTTTCCTGGGGTAGAAGAGCATCCAAATAAGACCTAAAGAGTCTCTATAGACTCGTCTGAACTCACTGCTACAACCTAATGAGATACACATAAGTAACACTTTTATAGCAGTTTAGTCCTATTAACCTAGCAGCATCTTATAGGAAGAGGTAATGAGACCAGGGGTCATCTATGGTAGCCACCGGAGCTTGTCCATAAATTGTTGATTCTCTCATTCTGAGAACATGGTGGAATCAGTTTACCACCCACTTGAATTTAGGTTTGACCATGTAACTGGCCAAAGAATTGTGAACCTAAGTAACATGGGCCTCTCTGTGCAGATGCCATAAAAGCCAGGGTATAGATTTATATTTCTCTTTTCCCTAATTTTCTGCAATCGTGGAAACATGTTTTAAGACAGAGCCTCCTTCAGCCAAGGCCCCAATGATATGCTGAACCAAACTTGTTATGATCTACCAGGGGCCCACATCATGACCAAGAAATAAACTGGTTACTGTTAGACAATGAAGCTTTCAGATTGTTCATTAGGGCAGCATAACCTAATCTTCCCTGATACTACAACTAACTTTTAACACCAATATGTAAGGCACAGTACTGTGCCAAACCCGTGGGAAACTCAGTGACAAAAGTCAGGCAAGCAAGTAGTATTGCCCCCAAGAAGTATATATTGGAAGCAGAGTCCACATATCACCATGTTTTGGTCATGAAATGAGGTTTCGGTTTCCAACTATTGAAAGCCCTCTAAAGCCTTGTGGTAAAATCACTTTCTAAAGGGGAAGGAGAGAGAACTCAGCTTTCCATTAACAGGCGACACATGAGGAAAGGTTAAAACCAAACCGTGGGAGAACGTGAAGACAATGTAGGAGATAGTCGAGTGAGGCCTCAGCACAGATTACAAGAGTCATAGAGAATAAAGTTGGAAGTACAAGACACAAAGAGCATGACAGACCTTGAATGCCTCACCCTACAAACGTTAACAGCAACGACAATAAAAACAACCACTATGCCTCAACCCATTTTAGGACACTACATATGTTATGCAATCGTCACGACAACCCACTGGGGTAGACACTTTTTTCACCTGCAAACAGACATTATAATAGTAAGGTGCAGGCAGACTACATTACCCAAAGGCGCTAAAGGAGTGAGTAGAAGCATTGCTTGTTTTTACTGTGCTCCACTTTATTGCACTTCACAGATGTTGCCTTTTAAAATTGTTTGTTTGTTTGTTTGTTTGTCTGCTTTTACAAATTACAGGCAAGGCCCTCCACCAGCAAAAAGATTATGACTTGTTTTATTGCGGTGGTTAGGAACTGAACCCTCAATATCTACGAGGCATGCCAGTAGTAAAACCAGGATTCGCACCCAGACGGATTCAATCCAGGGTTTGTGATATTAACCACTACACCATCCTTCCAGCCACGGAATTTAGACTATCTTCTGTATAGGCAATGAGACCCACTTACACTTTTGGGCAAGGCCATTCTACTATTAGTGTCATGCTTCAAAAAGTTTAGTTGTACCATCTATAATATGAATCAAAGGAAGAAGACTGGTGCATAGGTAGAGAGACCTCTTAGAAATCACTGAAACTAACCAGGTTAAAGATAATAAGTCCCTATATTAAGATGATAACTAGTCATTCAGAAATGTAGGGTCACAGCAATATGCCATCTTCCTATTACCATATGGGAGTTTAAAGCTGGTGGTAAGTCCCATGTTACAACTCTCATTGAGAGAGTCTAATGCACCTCTCCTTAAACTAGACCTTCTTACAGATTTGCTTAACCAACAGATTGTGGCGTAAACATGCTCTAGTGCTCCTGACACTAGGTTGTAAGAAGTTCTGTAGCTCCTGCCTGGCTTTCTTGAAGCACATTCCTTGGCAAAACATGACGAGCCCTGAGTCACCTTGTAAGAAGCACAAACACCTCGCTAAGAGGCTTTGCCAAAAGCACCAAGAGTGCATGGAGAGGGCCCGCAGAGCCCAGTCCTCCAGCTATACAGGCACGTGAATTCGGCCTTCTTGGACCCTTCACACCAGCCACCAGCTGAAGACCACCAAGTAACTCCCATTGACACTGTGGAACAGAAGCAGCCCTCAGCTAAACTGTACCAAATTCCTGACCCACAAGCCCATGAGATATAATAAATATGTTAAGACAACATGTTTTGGAATGGTTTGTTATGTTGACATGGGTAACTAGAATGCAGCATAAATTAAAGGAATCCTGAAGTTTAATCAGCTATATCGAAATCGCTCAGTGTGCTCTACCCCTCCATTCACTCTGAATGAGTCAGAATTTGTGCCTGTGGCCCCAAGGACCATCATTTATCAAGTCCCACCGCCACAAGGGCTTCTTACATTAAGGCTTCAGAGGAGTAGAATCAAAACCATCTACACAATAAAAATGAAACCAAAAGAGCTGGTTCACCACAAAATGAGTGATATACAAAAATTTACATTGCCATTCATCTTCTGCTGGCTTCCCAGTTATTTTCCACTCTGGCTTCCACATGGGAAGCTTTTAAACGTTGCCAAAGTTTTAAGTCTCACCTCAAAACAATAAGTGCAAGGAGTATACAGGTGATTCTAACATGCAGCCAGGATTAGGAGCTGCTGGTTCACAGTTAACCATTTATATTTTATTGCTTTATGATCAATGCAGGAATTTTAAAAGGCTTTCTAGGAAAAGAATCACTCAGAGGAAAAAGAAAGGTTTGGCTAGATTCCTCAAAACTGCAAGGATGATCTGCAGGCCTCACCTGAGAAAAAAAAAGATCAGAGAGAATTGCAATATCTCCTATCTAAAATTACTTGCAATACGTACATCAATTTGGTCAAATATTATTTTAAATACATCAAGTGAAATCTTTAAGTCTTGAGTATGTTTCAGGAAGCAGTTTAAAGCATATGACTTTTAGGAGTTGATTTCTATTTCTGTTTTAAAAATACCTACTGAAAGACTGGAGGTTAAACAGCTTTTAAAGGGAAAATTTCATTTCAAAAAGCTTAGCTTATGCACGAAGCCGCTCCCCACCACACAAATTGTATTCTCTTACTGAGCTAATAACAAAACTTTTTTCCCTAATATGAAGAATTCCAGAATGAAATTTAAAGGATATTAATACTTCGCATTTATCTTTAGAAAAAAATCAAAATAACCTCTGCCCCTTTTGTAACAAAGCATTGCCTTTGTCCGATTGTCAGTTGTGAGGAAAACCATTTAGGATGTCAAAGGCACAAAATCAGTAGGCTATTTCCTATAAAATATTCTCTCTGGACATTTAATATTCAGAGATTAAAAAGTGAGGTCATTAGTGATAGATGTGATTGTCTCAGACACTGTCTTCTCAGCCTCATCATCAAATGCTATGTGTATATGAAGGGGAATAACCAAATACTCTTTAATGAATATTGCGCACCCAGCAAATGGTACCTACTAAGTGCCAAGTAGTAGTGGATCAGGTGAAAGGAAGTCAAAAGATTTCGCAAGATAATGATTGAACCAAATGAAATCACAGTTTGTGCCCAGGTGGGATTATCCTAGAAAAGGCGTGAGGTTGTCTCCCCAAATGGAAACCAAACCAGAACGTGAACAAAAATCCTTCACACTAACATGAAGCACTACTGGAACTTTTAAGTGCTTTTGCAATACTCCTCTTGGGTTTACACTGCATGCTTCACATCCTGTCTGTGCAGAGTCCGTTTTGGAATTAGCCAAATGCATTTATGGCTGGAGCAAACCAAGTGTTGTCTGTAAGGCATAACTTCTATCAGGAGGTCGTTAACAGGGATTAAGGTGCCACATTTCTGTAACACATGATTAACAGGACAGTAAAAAAGTGTTGTGGTCTGATTTAAAAATAATAATGATATTGAAGTTGAGGTGGGTAAACTTTCAGTGTTTTCATTATCTGTCCCTGATGATCCTCATGGGTCCAAAACAGTTCACACCAACTTTGTGGATTACTTTACTTTTCCGCACTTAATTTGTCCCAGTAGAGAAATTAACAAATAATAACCACTGAAACACTTTTTATGAGGATTCCTGAAATAAAACTGGTGAATTAATCAAGAACTACAAATGATTGCAACCACAGCTAAAATACTGTCTTTCTAATACAAAATGTCCTATTAGAAAGTCAGATCCAGACAAATAAAGAAAACTCTCAAAGAGGTTGACAGACAGCAAATTTAATAAAATAGGAGTTATAAAGGCATAAAAGAAAATTAACTTAGATGCCTCAGGTTATGTGATAAAGATTCAGTATATTCCACTTTTCTAACTTAAAAGACTCTTTCCATCTCTACTTCCTCATGCCTCAGGTTATGTGATAAGGATTCACTATTTTCAATTTTTCTGACTTAAAAGACTATTCCATCTATACTTCCTCATTCCTGTGCTGAGCGAGAAGGCTATTTTATTGACCACTTTAAAAGATAAGTGAGCACATGGCTATATAATTTAGGGAAGTAAATTTGTTCTCCTTAGTGTTTCAGAGGGTGCTATTAGTATCAGTAATACCCGTCCTGTGAACTAGTTTTCTAAAAGTAAAGAAATTTATACTTATCCTGATTCTACAACTCGATTCAAAATATTTATTAAGCATTTGCTAAGAGAAAACAACTGTGTTAGTCAATATGGCAATACGGCAAAGTGGTACAAAGGAAGCCCCTTGTCCGTCCCCAATATAACTAGAGAAATAAAATATATTTTATAAACTCCAAACAACCAAATAAGTGTTTGAAAGACACTTAGCATCAACTCCTGACTTGTAATATGTAATCTTCAAACCAGACTAAGAAGTTTAAGAGTTCCTATATATTTATCTTTTTGTCCACCCACTCACACCAGCAATCAGCACAGAGCTGTGTACATAATATGGGTCGATTCGATTTGATCTCCCTTTTAAATGGGGACTCTCACTAATGAGATATTTGGTGAAAGGTGGACATACAGTCTGTGACAATAAAAAACATAAACAGGCCAAAATACAGATCAAAACCCAACATTCTGACCTAAATGGACATTTTACTAATTATGGATTAGAAATAGTTGTACAGAACTAATTATAACATCTCCTGAACTCAAGACCAGTTAGATTTTTACTGTTTCTTTGTGTTACTACTTTAAAAAATTCTTGGTCAGGGTTCATAGAAAAAGAGAATTATAAGATTGAAAACTAAGACAGTTGAATGAAAACATACTTAGTTTGGAGGAGACATACAAAAGGGTGACAGGAAAAGCTTCACAAAGCAAACAAAGTAACATTTCCTATTTGCATCACTAAGCACATATACAAAGTATTTTCACAAGCAAGATTTCATTTATTCTGCCTATGTGAAGTTTGTGTCCCTATTGTACAAAATATGATACTGAGGCTGAAGAACTGAATGACAAGTGCAGAGCTGAGGTACAAACCAGATTTTGTCTCTTTCTCCTAGATGGTGCTATCTACCCTAGCCCAGAAATACCACCACTCAATGAGGGAAATAAAAAAATCTCTGGTTTTAGTCTTTTCCTGGTCTAAAATTGCTGTGATTATAAAAGGATAGTAACTAATTGCACATCGCCTCCAGTGGGGCCAGAAAAACGGATAGTTTATATCAACTTCATTGTAATTAGCTAAACAAAGGAGGCATTTCCATCAATTTCTGGAATTTCTTAAGAAGATGAACATCATCTGTTTGAATAATTGAGAAGATGAACTTTGCCTTTGAACTGCTCAGGATTACTTCCAGAATTTGTCTTTTAAGCCAACAGTGACCACAAGAATAGATAAAGTTTCACGTAAATTTGAACAACAGCATTCATTCATAGGATAATAGTGACAATCACTTTCACCAAGTTTCTTGAACCTAAACCGAAGTAGATCATGAACTACTTTTACATTATAATTTTTTTCTTGTAACAGGAGATCTAGATATTAAAGCACTGCTTCCTGATTCATGAAGAAAATCATTTGGAGGAGCCTATTTATTAAAAAAAAAATCATTTACATATAAGAATTCAAAATTCATATCACATATGATCATTCTTCAATTAATCAAATTTGATGAGGAATTCTAATAAGGTTTCACAATTACATTTTTTATATATTAAAAAACAATATAGCAATCACCATCTAACTTGTAAGACCTAACCACTGCACAGATGATGTTCTAAATTTGAACTTGAAAGGAAAACTCATCAGTGTGCCTGCTTGGTTTCTTTAATCTATTCATGTAGGTTAATTACCTGACACTCATTAAGATGACTCTGGGCTTCTTTAAATTTCTGACCATATTAACCTTTCCAACTAATCCTTATTAGAAAAATATTAAAGAGTGTTCATTGCTATTACAAATTGAATTTGAAATGATGAAACAATTATCAAATAAATGGAGTAGAAAACGAGGTTATATGCATGAGAAATTTCAATGCATCAAATATTTTACTTCCATTATTATAAAATAAAGGTCTCAAGGTCTATACCCAGGAAATGTGCTTAAAGATCAGTCCTCAAAAGAAACCTCTACACTCCATTCTTACCCAATGAGGTAACAACCAAAAACTTCAAGCTCATCATTAACATATTTACTCAGGAAAAAAAAACTTATTTTATACTATACAATTGAGCAAAAAGATTCAACTATCTAGTTCAGTAAGTCTACATAAAACAATAATTCCACGTAACTCGTTTTTCAAATAAAAAGGTACAGAGAGGCTTATACGGTACTGGTTAACATTGCAAAAATACAAAATATAAATGAGATGTTACTTTTAAAAGCTGAAACCTTATCACTTCGGTTCTAAGACAAAAAAAAATTCAAAGACATTTCTTCTCTAGACAAATTTCGTTTTAAAACTGTCCTATGCCCTTTAACCACTGATATATTCATTAACCCTGCAGATTGCTTTTCAAAAGATACTATAAATAGAGTATTAGTGATGGTATTTTCTAAGTGTTCACTTAAATTATACAAGAGGCTAGAGTGGAAAAACACACACACAAAAAAGGTAAAAAATCAGACTGAGGCAAGGGAGTCAATCAAATGAGAAAGTTAGGAGGAAGAGGTTGAGAGAAAGAGGGAAAGGATGCGGGGGATATTTACGACAAATGACAGGGACTAAAATCCTTCACATGGAAGAGTCTCACAAGAAGAAAAAAGTGTCCTTTGTCCACTTTCTTTCTTTCAAACTGTAAAGAGCAACAACCAAAGAGGAAACACAAGTGGCCGATCAATCCATACAGGAGAAATAAACTTCATTAATAATTTTTTTTAATGAGAAAATGTTTAATCCTCACATTGACAAAAAAATTTTTAAAAACTGCAGTCTCGAACACAGCTGTGTGCAGCACCGACTGGCTCTCTTACCAAGTTCTACAGAAGACTGTATCAAAGTTTTAAAACATGCACATCTGTTGATCTAGTTCCAATTAAGAAACTAGCCTAAGGAAAAAATGATAGATACTCAAAAAATCTGAGAAACAGGTGTTCACTACAGTGCTGTTCATCATCATGAAAAATCTGTAACAACCTAAACATCCAACAATAAATAATTTGTGATATATATATATGCAGTGTAATATTGTATATACACATTTTTGCACACATATGCATATTTCTTTAATTTAGTTCCTAGAAATTCTATGTGCCAGGTACTATTCTAAGCAGTATACGAATATTAATTTCTTTATTCCTCATAATGACACCATTATATGGATACCATCATTAGCTTCATATTAGAGATGAGGAAATTGAGGAAGAAGGCTAAATAACTTACCCAAAGCTACACAGCCACCAAGTGGAATAGCCTGGATTTGAACCCAGGCAATCCAGCTCCAAAGTCTGAGCTCTAAGGCTATATACAACGGCACATAAATAAAAAAAAACAGTTATCTCTGAGAGTATGATTATAAGTAGAATTGCTATAAAATGAGTATTATGTTACTTATATTTTCTAATTTTCCAACTTGAACTTGTATTATTCTTATAAGAGAAAGTCTGTTTTAATACTCAAAAAAAAGAATCACCCAGAGAATAAGTAGAGATAGGAAATGTAAAATTCGAAGTATCGAGATAGAGATGATAGTTGAGACTTTAATATGGGAACTAAAGGAATGAATATAAGACAAAAGCAAAAGACCAAGATCTCAGATTAATTTTCAATCTGGTGGTCTTAACCGGCAAACATCAAATACTCTGGAAAGCTAGTCATTTGCAGCTGCATTTCCAGAGGCTCTTATACATAACGGCAGTTCTGTGGGACACTAACAGATACGCTATGATAGGAAGGCACCACAATCGTATGGTTTTATACACTGGATTAAACAACGGTCAAATATTTCTCAGCGACTCTACCAGAAGATAGTTAACATTTCCCAACTTATTGGTCCAAGAACTTTTCCAAAGATTTCTGCATAATACCGAAGTTCTATAAAGGACACTCTTTAAAAAGCTGATATGTAACATTTCTGCTCATTCACTCGTTTGAACAATTACCACTGCCCACGAGGTGCCAGGCTCTCCTTGAGACAACAGCGATGCTGACAACAGAGAAGACTTGAATTCGAGTACCAACTCACCACTCGCTGGCCCACCTAAGACTGTTTACTCGAGAGTAGAAAGGAGTCAATATCACCTGTTCCCCTGCTTTTTGGAGATGTTTAAGAACTGAAATGAGTTTGCAAAGCACATACATACATGTGAGCAGTATAATCCTACGCAAATAACTGCCTTCTCTCCACATTCTAGGGCTAAATTGACATCGCTTGTACTGGTTTCTCACAGTTCCCATAGTTCCCACCACCTTGCCTAGAGAGATGTTTTTTTAAAAGCATTTTCAGGGGGTTATTCTAAGCAAAGAAGACAAAGCATTCGCACCTTGAGACTTTTAAGGGGCCGTATTTAATATTGAGGTTTTATTCATGCGAACCTTTTACTTATTCTATAGGTATCAATGGTTTGGATCTCACCAGAAAAAGTCCTGCCAGAGCCCCTGCCCCAAGAAAAGTTAGTCCATTCTCAGATACGAGTTGTGGAAGCATTACACAGTACTGTGAAACAGTACCCTCATCACAGATCATGAGCACAAAAATCAAGCCAATGAATTAGGTTGATTTTCCATACCCAATTCCCCAGCTAGCTTAATTTCTTCAAAGCTTGAAATTTCTGCCTTTATACAATATACAGACCACAAATACAAATTTTCTCTGCAATTATTTATCTTGCTAAACTTAGCTTACTTGAAAGATTGCTTCTGTACCTGGTAAGGGTTTTTTACAACCAGCACAAGACAAATCAACCACTAAACCTTTTAAGCCAGCAAAAGGCAGCCCTGTTTATGAGCAGCAAGACTCATCCTTGAACCTAGAAGTCAAATAACCATTTTATTGTCTTTTTGCTAAACAACTAAGAAAATTGCCATGTAGCTGGCATGACTTCTTTGTTTCCTGCCTGACAAAATGAGTATACAAGAAGTAACTTGAAAGATAATGCTTAATAAGGCTCCATTATCACACAGGAAGCCTTGCTCCACGCCTGAGCATCTAAAAAGGAAAAGCAAGCAGAAACAAAATAGATAGAAAAAGAACAATAGATGGAACTGGATGGGCCAGTGGTTGATGATTCGGAGGGCTGAGTGATGGATACATGGGGGGAAGGGGTCATAATCTATTGTATGTATAAGCTCAAAAATTTTTTCACGACAAAAATTTTTAAAAGAGGAAAAAATAATGGTTATTAGACAATAAAAGCCAAGGACATTATATTCCTTTATCTCATGATTTCATCATTCTAAATGTAATTATTTGTGAAATTTATTTTCTATCAAAAAAAAAAAAACACACAAGACTCACTATAGTGCCATACTGTTTTCACCTATCGTTATCCTCAGTAGTCAGAGAGCCAGCCCCATGACAGCAGAGCACATGTCTTGCTCACAGCACTTAGCATAGCACCTGCAAATGATCAGCTGTTCAAGAAACAAAAAAGTTTGCTGAATCAACGACCAAATTTCGATTTCTTTGTTTCTCTGGAGAATTCAAATTGAGGCCAATAGCACAGCATTCACTAATTTCCCTTAAAAAAAGAAATTCTAAGTCTCAATTTTGACCAGGGCTCTCTCTAATTACTATGAAACCTAAGACAAAGCAAGAACTAATGAAACGTGTGAAATATACCCTCATTTTATTTATGTGGCTTTAGACAAAGATACTTGGCTCTCTGAAAGTTTCCTCAGCCCCAAAATGATAAAATGAGCTTACAGAATGACTGTTTTCATGGAGAGAGAGGCAGATGAGAGTATAGGGGATCAAATATTTGGTGATGGAAGAAAATTTAATTTGGGGTGATGAACATACAATGCAATGTACATAAGATGTATTACTGAATTGTATACCTGAAACCTATTTATTAACCAATGTCACCCAATTAACTTTAATTAAAAATTATTTTTCAATTTGATAAAATATATAAATGCTCCACTTCTTAATAAACACCGATAATGCATGATATTTCTCTGTAAATGCTTTCTTTCTTTCCACCCAACTTCTTACTTCCATGCCCCCCTCATTCCTACTGCCAGCACTGTACCAACACAGGGAGTGATTTCATCGGCATTGGGAGAATGAAGGGCAATAGCCAAACCATCAACCACTGTCTCTCACACACTGTCTCCTTGACCCATCCTTGTCAAAACCCTCAGACTCCATCTAAGTATTTCAACTGTTCCATGCTTGGTCCCATCATGGGATCCACCATCAATGATTTAGAAACAGGAGAGTTCTCACTGTCATCAGGAAAGAAGCAGAGGAGGGAGCGGGGGCAGACTAGACTTTGCTCTCCTTTGGAGACTGTGGAGGGAGGTGATGTCTTCTTGGCATCTTATACAGGGATTCTTAGTAAATTTTTCCACAAAAACAAAGAAACTTCCATGTCACTAGGTATCAGTCAGGTATATAGCAAAGGTCAAACAGGACTTTCTGAACTGGAACGCAACATCTGAGCACCCTGTGATACAAAGGACAAACTTGCAAACAACTCCAGAAAATTCTCAGAGCAAGCCCTTTCCACATGGGAGACTCAAGACCCTAAGGAACAGGCATTTCTCCACACAGCTCACTGCAGGCACCATTCGGATTTCTACACTTAAAGACAGTGGTAGTGAAAGAAAATTCACAAAGGGATCTGACCAAACCACCTTACAGATATCATCATAGCTGAGGCCTCTATCTTTAATTCCATGCCATTTACATTGCAGGATTTCAAGTACTCTTTTTATTTTCTTCTTTATACTGTATTTTCTGACATTTTGCTCCATCAAGTATGTATTACTTTTATAGGTCGGAGAACAGAAGAACCACCAATAGAGCTATCCAAAAGGGAAAAAGGAAAATGTAATTTTCACTTTGATAGCACATTCAGAGAACACAGTGGTGACAAGAAGGGGTGATCAGGAATTCGAGTGCTGCCTGTGGCCATTCCCACTGGAATCCAAAGCATGTACTTTGCAGTTCCATAGCCTAGATATGATCTGGCTCCACTATCTGCCATATGTTTGAAGTTGGGCAAAATAACTTACCCCTCACTTGTACACCTGCAAGATGGAGATGAGACTCCTACTCAAAGGACAGGTCTAAGGATTAAAGCTAGGTAAGGCCTTAGCATACACCTGAACACGGCAAGTCCCCCACTTATAGTCACTACTGTCATCTTTCCTAAAGTCTTTTTGCATCCTACGTAGAGTGATGTCCACCTTAATTCTTTGCTGTTATTGTGCGAATGCATGTTGGTAAACTCCAC
Organism: Rousettus aegyptiacus; assembly: GCF_014176215.1. Taxonomy (NCBI): domain Eukaryota; kingdom Metazoa; phylum Chordata; class Mammalia; order Chiroptera; family Pteropodidae; genus Rousettus; species Rousettus aegyptiacus. The sequence continues at coordinate 24,472,838 of NW_023416295.1, forward strand.
AGAGAAGGACTGTGCATTGTCTATTTCTCATCATGCTATAAAGATACTATTATAAACAGATGTTATATTCACCTTATGCACAAGATGCGGTAATGAGCAACAGAGCAAAACATTGATTTAGTGAGTGAGGTGCGCAGACCAGAACAGAATCACAAATCTTCTGGCACGAGCATTTGGCCTCATCCCTATGTAATAATGAGTAGAACCTCACAAAGTCCTTTTTCTTTTTACCCAATACCTGCTTTATACTAATTAATCTCAGACCCCTTTTCATTTATTCAGTTCTGGACATCTGTTTTGGGGGGCAAGTGCGATAGGACCACTTTGTGACATCTTAGAGTGCCTTAACCACTATTAATACTGGTACTTATGACAGAGTTTTAGATTAAAAAAGCAGTCAAGACACTATTGTTGAATTCCTCGGTGAAAGTTTTCAGTAAAGTCATTTTCACACTAACACGCTTAGATACCACCACTAAAGTTTTAGAGTGTGCTGGTGGTCATGGTTAGCAAAAGGGAGACAAGGGAGATAAAGGTAGAAGATAGAGAGATGTGTATGCTGAGGGCATCTGAAAACAACCACAAGTTCTGCATTTTTAAGACCTGGAATCAAGTTTAACCCTGCTGATTGGAAGTGAGTTCAAGTCATTTCTGAATCCTGAGTTTTCTGGCAAATGAGTTTACTGCTCTACTAAGTATTTACTTAGAAAAATCGAATGAAGCCAAATAATGTCCCTCAATAGATGAATGAATAAACAAACTGTGTTATATCTATACAGCAATATACTATTTAGTCATAAAGGAAATGAGTACTAATACTGCTACAACATGGATGAACCTTGAAAGCATGTCAACTGAAATAAGCCAATCGCAAAGGACCACATGTTGGTTCTATGATTCTATTCCTAAGAAATGTCCAGAATAGGCAAATCTATAGGGAGAGTAGACTAGAGGTTGCCAGTGGCTGAGCACTAAGAGGAATGAAGTTTCTTGGGGAGAGGGAGGGGTGAAGATAAAGAAAATATTCTAAAATTGATGGTGGCAATAGGTGCAGAACTCTGAGAATATACTAAAAATCATTGAACATTTTTAATTGATGAGCTGTATGATATGTAAATTGTATTATAAACATAAGGTGGGCATAATCATAAAAAGTATACATAAAACAAAAATTTTAAATATCAAAAATATTTTAGGAAGACATGTTAACAAAAGTGGAATAGTTGATTATTTTATCTAAGCTTATTTTCATCTTTGGACATTTTAACAAACATTACATTTTATTAAAACAACATTTCATAGCAGGCTTCCTTGTGCTTTTCCATCCACACACACACACACACACACACACACGCACACACACACGCACACACACAGCTTTTATTACAAAAATAATCATTTTAAATAGGAGTGAAATAAATGGATCAGACATGCTCTTTTTTCTTCCGCTAGGTCGTATAAATACTGTAATTAACACATTTTATGGATTCCCGGGGAAGATAGGAGCTGCCTTCATTCTTATTGCTGAGAATGTGAGTCAGCCCAGCATTTACAAAGTACTGTAGCTTCTTAAAATGGACGTGCTGGGTCCCTCTGGCCATCTCCCACATTGTCTCAGCTGCCGCAGTCCTAAAGAGTCGCCAGTTTCCCCTTTGCCCCCCGGGCAGGTCTGTATTTCAACCATATCTAACTGATCACTGTCCACCTTTTACTTGCTTTTCAGATCACAAAACTGCCAATATTAGTGGGAAAAAATAATATATGAATATCTTATCAAATATACATTTTTTTAAAAGACAACTTAGCACACTAAGAGGTAGGAAAACATTACATATGCTTTCATGATAATACACGTCATTACATATGAACAAATCAATTTTAATCTTGCACAGGAGAACTCTAAGAAAATAATAATGGGCCAACTAAAAAGTACGTAAAAATTTGATAAATTTTATCCAAATCCTGCATGCTTCTAAAAGATACTATTATACTCTCATCAAAATGCAGTTTTAAAATTAAAATTAAGAATTATTTTTATGACTCGCCCATCTTTCCCAAGCACTGACACTTGGCACACCATTTGCTTATGAACCCTAGTCCCTAAGCCCCAATGGACATTCTTTCACTATACCATTGAGTTGGCAGCTATTGTTCTAATTTCCCTACTGATGAGCCAAACAGTTAATCTGTTTTAACACACAATGCATGAAAGGTTTCATTTCAGTCCAGAAAAGAGAAAGAGACACTTATAATCACTGGGCATTCATATTTGAATGACAGCTAAACATAAAGGAACATCAGGCATGCAGCCATCTGGAAAAAAGCTAGTATTCTTTCATATTATCTGTTCTCAAACCTTTAAGACAAAAGGGTCAGAGGGTGACCCAAGACCTCCATTTAGTAAGATGCTCATTTCAAATCCATGGCCATTAATAAACATTCTGTCAGCTCCACAATAAAAGACAATCAGCTTCCCTCTCTTTCCATTTGGTGCTTCTGAAAGATGGCTTCATAATAAACATACATGCATACTTAGAATTATTTTATTTACCAGGGTAAATTGTGTGAGCTTGCTTAGAAGTAATTCTTTATTAGTTCCAAATGAAAAAAAAAGGAATATAGTGTACTGGGTATTAATACACAGTAATTGCAACATTCATTTTCATACAAAAGACAAAGTGGGCAATAGACCTATGCTAATTATTAAAGTTGTTCTTTTTCCCCATTTAAGTTACTGAACCCAAAATGGAGATATAAATTTATTACAAAATGCTGAGGAAAACCAGAATATATATAAGAAAAATCTCACTATTTTATATTGTACCTAAAATCTGAAAACATCTTTTAATCCTTGTTATTGTCACTCTCAATACTCAGTTTTAGGGGGAAAAGAAGGGCGATTCAGTCTTTCCTAAGTACTAAAATAGATACAGTTTGACTAATTCTACCTTAATGAGAGGTAATTCAGCACACAAAGATGATCACAGACTTGGACAGTTCATTAAAAAGGCTGAGTGGCAGTCCTCCAAGGAAGTTCTGGTAACCATAAGCTACATGTCCCTGAGGACATCTGTGGTAGCCTCTGTCCACAAGCAATGTATTCTCTCTTGCTACTCGAATAGCCACAAGACAGAGGTCCCTCATGGCATGTTCCCCATTCCTTTCTTCTTATCCTAGGCACAAAAGTGTGAATCTCACCATTTCTATATCCAGGAGAGAGAAAAGCAAGGGCTCTTAATGACTGATCACCGGCATCAGCCCTATGTCAACAAAAATAAACTAAAGCATCTGTAAATGAAGGGACCCATTTGAAAGGCATTCTTACCAACATTTCCTCATGCATTCCTCATAGTCGCAGTGAGACAGGGAAGAGACCACTCGGAATATCAGTTGATCAGTGGCAGACTAGAAAACAGGGCTCAGATTCTCAAGAAGCAAGTCTCTACCTCCCACCCTCAATCAGCCCATCAGACCCAACTGTTCCTGTTGAAACTAGGGACTATGTCTATTTGCTGCACATTAGGCCTCCCATACCACCACCCACCCCACCAGAACAGAACGTTGTTGCTGCCACTCCTGGAGCAGGGTGGGGCGGGGCGGGGGTGGGGTGCTTAGCCCCACACCCAGTCCACACACCTCCCATTCTTCTCACTAAGGAGGTTATTCTGCCGAGCTGGATCTTGGGCCCATCCCAAAAAGCAGCCCTGAGGGGAAAGTGTGCAGAGAGAGCTCAGGGGCCAACTTAGAGCCAGGAGCAGTGACAGTATGACCACAGCAGAAGGAATTTCTCTGCCTACAACCACCAAACACTGATACGCCTGATATAGTCCCAGTTTATACCTGTGATCCAGGTATAAGTATGCACAGCACCCCTTTTGCTCCTCAAAGTGCTTCAGTCTGGATAATAAATTATATGGTTGCTCTGTACCTGTCTGGAGGAGCCCTGGTTATAATCTTCCCCGCCCACCACTCTTATGGTCCAGGACCATTCCCACTCTCCTACCTCCCTTTTCTCACATTTGAAAAATGGCCAAGGGTAACTAAGCATGGCTACAGTTCTATGTGAAACAGTAACTGAGTGACAGGATTCGAAGGAGATTAAACGCACTCTCTGAAATACCCTACCTGACCCACACCCCTCATTTCTTCCCAAGCTGACTCCTACTCCCACCCAAAAACTCAGCTCAGGCATCTCCTCTAGGAAGCCCTCCTCGATATTCAGCCATGTCTCTATGCCCAGAGATTATCTGCATTAGGTGTTCCTCTGCTTCTCTTTCTAAAGCCCCCTATGTATCCAGCTGTATCACATAACTTACTAACCTGCACCTCCCACCAGACAGTGTGCTCCTTGACAGTAGAGCCCGTGCCTCCTGACCCCCATATCTTCTGAACTCGGCTCAATGCTTGCCATATAGTAGCATTTTAAAAATTTTTTAAAGTATTTTGGGGCCAGAATGTGAAGGAATTTTAGGCCTTGTTCACGGGATAGATTTTCATGCTGTGGACAATGAGAAACAAGAGAAGATATTTTTCAATAAGAAATGACCAGGTTTGTTTTTAGAAAGATGACTTTGGCCAAAAGGCAGAAGAAGATGTGGAGGGCCTCACCAGGTCCTTGCATCAAACTGCCAGATAGTTGGTTATTCACACCTTCAACTCATATTTCATATCAGACCCATTTCCCTATTTTCTACCACTCCATTTCCTTTAAAAGTATTACCATCTTGCATTTGTAAAAAACTTAAATTTCTGTCTTTTTGTTTTGACTATCATGTTCTTTTATCTCTCTCACTTCATTTGGCCCTCACCATCACCATAAATGTAGGTAGATCACATGTCTATTTTCTCCAAAAAGAATCTAATATAGAGAAGATTAAGAGCATACAGTTAGTATATTTCCATATTTCAGCTCTGACATGTGAAAATAATTTGCTTTCTAATGCTTCCATTCTGTGAATGACACCAACATTTTCTTTGCCACCTACATTAAAAATCATGGTCGTCTGAGATTCAAATTCTCTTTGTCACTCTTTACAAAAATCTTTTTGATTCACCTTAACTGCCTTTCTGATCCATCTGTCCATCCATCTTAAGCTGGACCTCTCTGATTCAAATATGCACTCAGTGCCTAAAATCCTGAGTAATAGCTAATATTAAGTAAAATCAAATATAAATCAAGTCTTCTAGATTCTATTCTATTATTGGTATTAACCGAAATAGGTTAACATCAATAAAAATAATGCCTTCATTTAGTCATACTTGTTCTAGGAAGCCTACCTGGCTCCCGGTAACGTCAACGTCAAGTTCACAGTTAGTGCAGTGGCTTTTGAGGCCTCTTCGTACTTGGACCTATTTTATTTATCCCATCTTGTTACTACGACCCTCCAACATGAATATGTTCAAGCGGATCAGTCTCCTTACAAGTCTGCTCCAATACCTATTCCCACATCAGTGCCTCTGCTCCCCATCTATCTCTCCAGGTTCAGCCTTACCCACTCCTTTCCTACCATTTCCCAATCACTCCGATTCTAGCACTTATAATTTAACATATTTTTGCCACCGACTCTCTTCCATTCTGCCCTAATTATACCATAGGAACATGTGCTGTCATCTCAACTACATGCAACTCCCAAGGGCTGCAAGTCTTGTCTGAAGTCTCCACTGGTCTCGCCTGCCTGGGTCCTCTCTAAGCATTCTAGTGAGGCTTCATAAATACTTACCTGGTCATATATTACAATTTTAATCATATCTTCTAATTTTTTTAAAAAAATGTGGCATCCAAAAGAGCTTGAGAGAAAGAGAAAGCCAAGGTCATGAGTCATCTGGAAACCACATTTTAGGGGTGATATTGAAGGAACAGAGGGTTTTTAGACTAAAGATGTTCCAGCCCTCTCTGAGGCCTCTGGAAACCAGAGCTTAAAGATATCTGCATTGAAAGGGAACAGATACAGATAATTTCCAATTTTAAATGTTATGATTCTAGTAAAAAAATAAAATGAAAAAGCTTTCTCCAAGGACCTTTTCATCTGAGGGAAGTGGAATATCAAATTTTTCTTTAAATTTATTTATTTTTAAAATAAACTTGGGAATCCATTTTAAGTGATGTATTCCAAATATAAAAAAGAAAAGCACCTTTCATTAAAGTATCCTAGAATGTTTTAATTTGAAAATAAATATTAAGACCTATTATACAAAGTAAATGAAATTACAATGATTTAGTACCTTTGAAAACCATAAAAGAAACCAAAAGCCCAGTGGAAATATTTGCATTTCAAAAAACTGGGAGATGAAAGTTTCTGCAGAAACCAAACTAAAAAATCCAGCACTGTATAATGGTGAAGACCTTCTCTAAGACAAGTTCTTATGATTTAGTCCTTGAATTAAATGCACAGGTTACCTGCTTATCCAGAAGTTCCAGCATCCTCAATATTTAAAAAAAAAAAAAAAAAAAAAAAAATCATTGCATTATTATAAGCCAGCTTTATCTCATGTATATTATAAATGGGTTCCTCTAACCTCCACATATTGTTTAGCTTGTTCTGCAATGAAAGAATTCTAAATCTGACATGACCAATAGATCCTACCTACGTCCAATTCACTAAAGTCTACACAGCAAAGTGAAAAAATAGGTTTGGGTTCTCAAGTCAGATACCATGTCTTGTTACAGTGTGTTTTTTCCCACTTCAATCAATACCACAATAATTCCAATGTATACCTTCCCTCAGAGTATTATGAAAGGTGTATGACCAAATAAAAAATCAATTGAGATGACCCAGGGCCTGCTCTTCTCCCTCAGAGCAAAACTGAAAACAATCGTGTTGGGAGCTGAATTAACTTATTTTTAGTAATTTGGGGCTCTAAAAAATGTATTTAGAATCAGTGAAGTGGCTTTTTTTGCTTTCAATCCAAAACATAAAAAAGCTACTTCTTGTATTTAAATATCCTCACAAAGTAATTCAAATGTCTTCACATTTCAATTGTAAAAGAGCTCCGAAGTAAAAGTGTCTATCAATGATGCCATTTATCTGTGGACAATTCATTGCCTACAATGGATAAAAGCTCCTTATAAGTAATTAAGGTAGATGGAAAATAGAAAATTCAATTTAAAAAAAAAATTCTCTCAGTTTTAAAGAATGGAATAATCTGAGCAGAATTAACTATCATAAAACAGCTTTGTATCTTCCTTATGTCCTGTAAAAGATAAGATATATCCTATAAGTATCTTCCTAATAATAAGCTTTCTAGCTTTTCCATGTAAGTTATGTCTTCTCTGTCTTACTGGCATATCCCCTACTGTACCATTGGCATACCTCCCAGTGTTTAAAAAAATTACACATACACACACAATTTTACAGGACATGAAAAGTCAGTAGCTTCCTGAAATTAAATGTTTCCATTCCATTTTAATATAGCACTTATATAATACAGTCTGGAGGACTTGGTTTTGTCCCATTATCCAACATCCCTGTGTATCTCAGGAAGTAATTGTTACATATTCTAGACCCCGATTTCCTGTTAGAAGTAGATAAAATAAGTAAAAAAAAAAATTATAAGGACATGATATATTCATTAGTTTTAGTCACATGTATTTTTAAAATTACGTAATGGTACACAATGTTTAAATGTTGATATTATATTTCACATTTACTATTAATAATCCATGGGCTATGTTAAAATATAAAATTTCCCAAACACTAAAAAGAGTTCAATTCACTAAAGGATAATAGACACTCCAAGAGCTGCCTCCCTGGCAAACCTTGCTTGCGAATATGTTGGAAAGAAGTAGATTAAATGGAAGTCATAAATTCCGTCCTGCGTGTTCTTTTTCATTGTGAAAGCTATCATTAACCACAGATTAATTCTAAAGGAAAATAAAGTCGGAACATATTACTAGGATCTATAGATGGCAATTCAAGCAAAAGGCTAGAAATTAAGAACCAATTCTAACCCTGTCTCTGCTGGCAACCTTGGGGAAGCATTTAATCTCTTAATATTTAAGTAGCTTAATCCTCAAAACAGGGGCATGCCTTAGTTTTAATTACTCTCACAGCAGTTCAGTGAGATAGACACGGGTCTTCAGATCATGACCTAGAGAAATACCAAACATTGATATTGATATCAGGGTAGGGATAAGCTGCTGACACCTTTGGTATCACCAACTGCAGACACTTTGCTACCCCTATTGATTAAAAGAGTGTCAGGTATTCATTTATGATGGAATGAATCAGAATGTCATTAGAAAGGAAGTATGGTATTGTATTCATTTTAATATAAAGCCCCCTTTATTATATCAGACTCATTATCCAAGTCTAAAGAATGCTGAGCTCTACAGGGGAGCTACAGTTAGAACAGCAGGACAACAGGGCTTAGCTCTGCTGGGTGTAAAGTACTTGGCCCATCAGGCAGAACAAATAAAATGCAATGTATTATAATTCCATTTTTCTTTTAAAATTCCTTTAAATGATATAGTAAAGCAAAGTCTGTCATCTCATCTACACACATGAAGTCATCAGGCGTTAGTGATATGTCTAGAAAGTACGTAACTAGTCCTCAAAGTAACAAGTGCTTAAGATTTATCACAGATAAGATTACCAGTGGGTTCTGTTAAGCCTACATGTATTTTAAATATAAAGCTTGTAAAAATGTAAACATGTTGAATGGGAAAGAAATATGGACCTGAATTGAAATAGAGGATATTAATGAAAACACACATACCTGTATTAAACCTTTGATCATACCATTTATGAAAACGAATATAAGAAAATATCTGCTTTAATATGGTATTCCTCAAAAAAAAAAAAAAAAGTGATTCCCTTGTCCACCTACAAATTGCTGAGAAACTCCCATAAAACCCTCCTTTATGAAAACAGCATCCAAACAGAGACGTGCTCCAAATACAGGACCTCAGCACATGAAGGCCACAGTGCTGGTCACCTGCCAGTTTTCTCTCAGGTCCATTCCCTCTTTTGCTCTGGAGGGAACCACTTCCCAATGGGTTTGGCCAACAGGCTGCGCTAGTGAGTCCAAGACTAGAGAGTATGGACAAAGAGAAGAGAGGGGAGGATACGTCTCTTTTTCCCTCCCTCTCTGCTTCAGGTAGCACCTCCAGCTCCCTCTATGAGTATCTGCTCCCTACAGGCAGCCTCTCACCCCCACTATGGTTCTAGCTCCCTCCAACATTGCTCTGGCATCTGGGATCCAGAAACACCATCTGCTCCCATCCTCTCTCCAGCCCTCGGGGTGATGTAGCTGCTTCCTGCTGTTGCTGATCTCTGACTTGCCTCACCGTCTCCAGTTTGCCTCCTCAAATCTTGCATCATCTATGTCGACAGTGCCCTGTTTTAAATTCCCTTTGTTTGTAAGGCCAGGAGTGATTTCTGAACCCTGAGCTAAGAGTCAGGAGACTGCTGTTTATTTAATCCTGTCTCAGCTTTTAAAACCATGTGACCTTGGAAAAATTAACAATATTTCTGGACCTGAATTTCCTCATCTAAAAATGAGGGACTGAACCGATGGTTGCCAGATGGGAGGAGGACAGGGGGGCTGAGGAGAAAAGGTAAAGGGTTTAAGAAGTATAAATTGGCAGTTACAAAATGGTCACAGGGATGTAAAGTACAACACAGAGAATACAGTCAATAATATCTAGGTAAGATGCCAGGTGAGTACTAGACTTTTCAGGGGGATCACTTCGTAAGTTATATAAATGTCAAACCACTATGCTGTACACATGAAACTAATATAACATTGGATGTCAAATGTAATTGAATTTTAATTTTTGAATAAAAAAAATGAAATGATAGGTATTTTAAGGCAAAAAATAGAAAATAAAAATGAAATAAAAATGGGGCCTGGAGAGCTTTTGAATTCCCAGTGTCCAGGTCATCCCCCATACGAATTCAATCAGAACATCTGAGAGTGGGAACCAGACAACGGCATTTTTAAAACATTCCCCAGGTAGTTCTAATGCACAGCAAAGTTTGGTAATAACTGCGCTAGAAAGCTAGAATGTGTGTTTATGTATTCCTGTGTTTTCTAGAATCTTCTAAGATAGTAGATTTATGGTAAGAATGATACATTTTTGGAAATTAACTTAGTTTGTTCTTAGTTTTTCCACTGTGCTCTTAACCAGCTATCTTTGATTTTACCTTTTATTTATAAACAGTATACACACTTAATCCATGGGACGCATTATAGTCAATATCTAAATATTCAATTATCAAACAAATTCCCAGTAGCTAGACTGGCAAGTTATGTCATAAACACCTTGAGGAAAAGCTCTGAGATTAATTAGTTCCAAAGGTGCCTCAGCCAAGGTCAGCCCCGTATCCCCGCCTCCACCCTGTCTGTTCCCACTGGAGTCTCTTGCTGCTTCTGCCTTCTACTTATTTGTTTCTCATTTCCTTCCTCCGTTTCAGAAGATAGTTGACTTCAACTCCCCCAAGTACAGACCACCTCTGCCTTGAGTCTAATTCCATGAACTGGTTCCAGCCTCGCCTCACTCCATAGGCCTCACCTCCCCTAACTTCTGGTCTCCCTGGCACCCCTCGCCAACCACTCCCAGCAGCTTTCATCAATGAGCTCACAGGAAACTTTAATAAACAGGTCCTCACTGGTAATACTAAGCCATGGTAGGAGAAAATAAGTCTTGAAAAGGTTTATGCCAAGATCTGAGCAATGTTGAATGATTTGATAAATCTGCATTGCCACTTCTTATCAAAGAGAAATTGGATCAACCCATGAAAAGAATATTTTAAAGCCACAAATAATGACACTATGATTCTGATTCAGCAAATCTGTGTGGGCCAGGTACCTCTTTATTTAATAAATACCCAAGGGATTCTCAGGCAGGCGATCCTTGGACCACACTCTGGGAATCACGTCATAGGTATACATTCTTCTTGCCTTTAACAAAGTGAATGGCATCTACATGGATACAGAGATACTCCTGCTACATGCTTCTTTCCAGCTGTGTAAAAACCTTCCTTCCACCCGAAGTACCTGCAGGAGTATGGCTGGCAGAGGGATCCGGAGAGCAGAGAGTGGCAGGGATGGGGGTAGGGAATAGCTTCCCCATAATCAAAGCCTGGTTCAGGCTATCAAGTCCATAATCTGCATATCCTACCCAACATGTAGAAGGGAAACTTTGAGGTAAGCTGTTACCTCTTACTCTTAGGACCCTCGGGGGATCCAAGATTAATAAGCAAAAAATCAAAAGAGGTACTACATACTATATTCACTAAAATTTGTGAAGAGTTCTGAGCCTGTTACCCCAAAAGATACCACTTAGACATATTATTTTGAATTAAGGACACTTGAGAAACAGCAGGAACAAGAAGGGTACTCTGACTCTTGTTTTTATTTCTGAAAGCAGGAGATAATACCAGGAGAAAGGAAGACATTCTATCACCGGAGACGAGGGAGCAGGGCCAGGGGAAATCTGTGCAAACAAACCTTATTAAACGAACCCGTTATCTTCCTCCTCACTTCTCCACAATTTATTGCCTCTAGCCCAAACCCCTTTGTCTTACCAGTTCTTCACAAATTTATCGTTTCTTTACATGTACTTGGGAGCCAGCCCTTCCATGTACATGGGAGCCCTCCCGTGTACATGTAAAAATTTAATAAAAACATTTTTTTCCTGTTAATATGTCTTATTTAATTTTAATTCTTAGGCCCACCCAAAGACCTTAAGAGGGTAGTAGAGGAGAATTTTTCTTCTCTGCAATTGTTTCCCTTCTTATTAATAGTTAAGAAAAACTAATCCAAAGAAAAAAGTCAGTGATAAAAAGAAGTAAACATTAATCAGAAGTGCTAGGGAAAATTCCTTCACTCTCCCAGGAAAAGGTGCCTGTCCAGCTGTGTTCACATACCAGCAGACAGACCACAGCAAGGACAGGCCTACACTGAGCAAAATGGATCAACAATGCTTCCCTTTGGAATTTCCAAGGAGCGAAGCAGGAAGAAATGGTAGACAGTTTCTAGTAAAGTGTCTGTCATGTGTTTACACGACTTACGCAGAGCTCTAAGAATGCTGGGTGCTGCCTCATATCTCTAGGACATTCAGAGTGAGTCAGGGCTGCAGGCTAACACCACCACTCCCCCAGGACAGAAAACCCCAAGAAGATAAGGCAATGTTTACTCAGCAACTTCGACGTGCCAAACCATTTACCTGCATCACCTATTTAAAACTCTCAACAACTCTACACTGTAAGTATTATTACTCCCACTGACCAGTGGGGGAACAGACTCGAGTGGTAACTTTACCCAGGATCAAAGAGTTGGGAAGTAGCAAGTAGGATTGGAACTGGGGCGAACGGAATTCCATGTTAGTTCTCCCATCAAGACCTCTGCAGGCCGCAACCCAAATGCCTAGATTCAAATTCAGTCTCCAGATTATTAGCTGGGTAATCTCGGGCAGCAAGGTAACTCAACTTTTTGTGCCTTAGTTTTTTCACCCTTAAAATGGGAATAGTAACAGTACCAATCTCATGGAGTTCTCATGGTGATCGAGTGGGTGAAGCCACATAAAGCCCTTACACGGTACCAGGCAGATCATACAACACTCAAGACATGGGCTGTTGGACCTAGAATCTTCCCAGACCTCCCTCCACGCACACCCCCCCCCATACCTAGTTCCTGTTTTCTACACTTCTCTGCCAGAGTTCATTTTGCACCACCACTTTGCCTTTCTCTGGTGAGAAAGGTTTTTTTAAAAAAATAAAAATCTATATAATCATTCAAGTTCAACATTTCAATTGTACAGTAATTACGAAGCATTTATCAACACATCACAAGAGCACAGCAAGGCTTTAGTGACTATGGAATAAAAAGTAAAGAAAGTATAATAATAGGACATAATTTACTTATAAATGCAACTAAATATCTAAAACCCCTTTTAGGAAATTAGATGACCTCAGTAAGAGCAGGAGGCATTAGAGCAGAGTACACAATCCCACAACCGCAACGCTCAAGAGAACACGAGGCGATTTTCAGTTCTTCCAAACTCGTCTCCTAATTAAACTAATTGGTTTAAAATAGGTTAGACTTCTTGTGTATAAAGTCCTTAATGGTCCCTGGTTTGACAAAGTGTACTAGGATACATCCACTGGCTTGCATGTTATTAGAATGAGAGGTTCATAACTATAATATGCAATCTCTTGTTTAGAGCTTAGGAAATAAGACTTTTTAAAGCAGAATAGTCTCTAAATTTGAAATTCTTCTGACAGAAATGTCACCTACTTTCCATAAGAGTACTACAATGTAAAAATATACTTTAATAAAATAATTTTTGCTTCCAAATTTATTATTTCTATTCCCCCAACTCCTTTCCATGAAAAGGATTTGTTCTGTGTGTCACACAAATTGTTATTACAGGGTTTGACAAGATCGCAGCCTGTCTTACAGAGTCCCATTCACTCCTCTAGGGGCCACACTCCTACTATATTTTGTACATTAATAGTGTCCGGCGTGAACAATACTTAGAGTATACTTTTAAGAAAATAGATACTTCGAAACAACGCCTAGGAAGTAGAAATGTATACATTAACCTGCACTTCAAACCTGAGGTGAGTCCCAGTGTGATAAAATGTTCCCTCACCCAAGTGTAGTTATTTGTATATGTTTCCCATGTATTCTCCAATACAGTATTTTCAATACCCCATATGCTTCCAGCCATCTCTGCGACAAGTGACAGGGTTGGCTAGGGTCGAATGAGAGGGGAAAAAAGAAGGATGCAAAGCTGCAGCAGCTCATCAATATCAGAAGAAGGGAGTGGAGCGCTGGGTGTAGCTCTGGGTGTGAGTCATGAGGGAGAACAGAGAGCAGCCCTCATGGAGAATGCAAAGAGACACAGCCATTTTTACCCAGGAGACTCACTTTGGATGAAAGGAAAAACACGAGTCTGAAGGGCAAGGTGTTAGTCCAGGACAGAGAATGAAACAAAATAGAGAAAACACTCCCCAGAATAAAGGGCAGCCTCATCCCCCATCTACTCTGCCCCTAGCAGGAACTCCTCCTTCTAGAGGCTTATAAAATTCTTGTTTTACCTTTTGTCTTCACTTTTCACACCCAGCACTGAGCTTATTGGTCCCCACGTCTGTTTTTACTCCAGAGTCTAGACTCTGAGCCTCTCCAAGTCAAGGACTGCCTTTCTATAAATGCTTGATGAATGAATGAACAAGGAAGGAATGGAATGGAATTCTCTTTGAGACTGTAAGTCAAATAAGATCCATCTCTCATAACAAAGTAACATCAGAGAAGAGACAGAGAAACACAAATAAATATCAAGAATTTGGGATACAGTGTACTAACTTGTTACATTTATAACCAAACACTAGCCTTCAATTCATTGTCATGAGGGTGGAGATGGAGGAGAAAACATAAAAATCTAAGAGAGAGAGATGAGTGTACAGTAATCTTAGCTATTAGGGTCAAGGAAGAAAATATATCTCTTCCCCTCGCCCACACTGGGGCCTACTATGGGTAGAGGAGAAGAATGAGCTGTTGTTACATTCTCACAGCTAATTGAAAGAGCCAACATTTCCAGATCATCTTGACCCTGACTCTGTTGGAGGAAAGCTTTGTGGTAATAATTTCCATTTGTTTAGTCTGTAGTTACACTTTCATACTTAATTACCCAAATTAATCACTTTGGCCAGTTCAACTCAAAATTCATACTTCTCCAATTTTTCAGGTCACAACACTTCCAAGAGTCCCTCTGAGACCAAGTATAACAGGGCCAATTTCCTTAAATGAATCCAAACTTACTCTTTTTTAACGGCACAGAAAGCTGTGTCAAGGGCATTTCCTCCAGATTCATGTTCATCTTGCTACAGCACAGTTCTGCCAACATGGCTCCCTGGTCACACTGGAAACTGCCAAACCAAACCATGACAGGCTACTGCCCAGGGGCTGCCTTTGACCAGAGAGTCCTGTGACCACAGACAGGACACTGGGCCTGGGTAAATACTGGTTTTCCTGCCTGTGAAGTTTATCAGACCAACCCCATGAGATTGCTCTGACAACTAACTGAGTTCATCATGAAACCTCTAAACTAGTGCCTTTATGGAGTAAGTACTCATTACATGGTAGCCATGAGCCTTGGTGTTGTAATGATAAGGATGATGATTTCCTTTTATTTCCCCTTCTAAAAAGGGCACACTTTTGTCTGGGATGGTATTCAACTTAGACTTACTCCTAAGCTTCTCTTAAAACAAGAAACAATGGAAAGCCATCTCTTCTTCCCTCACAACCCTTCCTACCTGGGGCCCCGCTCTTCAGCACTAGGGGAATATGCATCTCCTCGGTGCTGCAACAATGCTGTCTGCAGCTTTACTATGACACTCATCGGACTGAATTCCATCTTTGCAGGTCATGACCTCTCTCATTAAATAAACATCTAAAACTTCCCCTATATGGGTGCATTTGGGGAGTTCTCAACCAAGATCTGTGGAAATATCCATGAATAGCAAACTATCACAACAAACGTGACACTTTAATTGCTTAGGGGAAAATGTCAGACTTCAAAGACACATTTTGAATTTTTACAACCTGCTTAGTCCTTAAGGTTTTGTATCATTGGAAATGGGGATGATAAATTAAGCACCCAAATATTACATCATTATAATAAACTAGCTTTTACATCTTTCTCATGAGACACGAATTACTCATGCTCTTACCTCTTCAGTAAGTATATTACCTGCTGTGATCTGAATTCTGGCAGAAGCCATCTTTTATGAAGTCACTTATACACCACACCACACACACAATGTACAAAGAAGTATTCACCACACAGATGCCCAGGGACACATTTCCAGAAAATATATCAAACCCAGACTTATAGATGGACTTAAAAGATCCCATCTTCCTATATTCCAGAGGTGAAAAGTCCTTTAACCTGGAATTTGTAATTCTACGAGTCCTCTCATGCACAGCATTTAAAATGAGAATGAATTCAGCCCGTAGATAAGGGCTCACCAAGCCAAGACTCTCCCTACTGTAAGTTTAGTAGTATCCACCCCACCCCTTATTTTACTCTCCAGGGGTGGAGGAAATTTCTGCATAATTTTAAACTAAGGGCATTGATCCCTCTGAGAAAAAAAGCACCACTCAAAACACTATAAACTAACATTTCCCAGTCTCGGCACTGCTGATGTTTGGGGCTGGTAGTTCTTTGTTGTGGGGGAGCTATCCTCTGTGCTATAAGACAGCTGGCAGCATCACTGGCCTCCAACCAGTAGGTGACAATAGCACCCTCTCACTAGTTGTCACAACCAAAAATGTCTCCAGATGTTGGATGATGTCCCTGTGGGGAAAATCACCCCCAAATGAGAACGACTGATCTAAACAAACTGTCACTCTTTGCTAACCATTATTCACAGATTATGACCTCTCTCATTAAACAAACATCAAAACGTCCCCTATATGGGCGCATATGTTGAGTTCTTAATTTCCTTCAAGAAATGAAGGCAATATAGTTCTGAGAGAAGAGATGCTGAGGCAGAAGGCCAACGTTCGAATCTCCATTCTACTTCAGAGTCGCTGTACAGCCATGAGTCAGTCAGCCTGGGCTTGGAACCTGGCTCTGCCACTTCGCCACCAGAGAACCATGAAGTAGGCACTTAACCTCCAGGCCTCAGTTTCCACACCTAAAAAAATAGTGATGATGACAGTAAATGCTTCATGAAATTGTTGCGAGGTTAGCACTTGTCTGGCAGGTCATAAGCACTCATTAGATGCCAGCTTTTACTATCATCATAGCCTCAAATCTTCTATGTCTTAGTTTCCTATTCTGTAGAGTAGAGAGGTAAAATCATTAGCACTTTGCTTTTGCAAAAATTAAATGAAATGATACCATGAAAGCACCTGGCATGGAGTCTGGAACATCATAAGGTACTAATAAATATTTGTTAGCTTTATCCTGTGTTTTAAAAACACATAAATGAAGTACTTTGATTTCTGTAGTAGAACTAAAAACAATACACTCTCATCAATTTATAAATCCCACTTAGCCCACCACATCCCAAGAAAATGGATGATTTATGACCTGAATAAACACATATATGAATATGTATATATAGTCAAATTTTGTTTCAAATTCTACTACTACCATGTTATAATTGTGAAGCAAGTATCTTACCTGTCAGCATAAGTGAAAAATACCCATTAAGAAAAAGTTTCTGGCACAAAATAATTGCTCGATATATACTAGCTACATTTCTTATTTTTATTATGAACCATGACCAACGACTACACCTAACCACGAGTATTGCCCAAATACATCACAGGGAAAGCACATGAGAGCCTGTAGATGACTTATAACCACCACCCCAACCCCTGGGATACTGAATGGGTGAGTGGGGGAAGAAACTAGACATATATATTCTGGAAAAGCATCATTGGTGAACACATTTGCTGCTATCATGTTGAGAACCACTGGCCCAAATAGCATAAACTTTAGGTACGCAGAATTTACACTTCATTTTTAATTAAAGAAGAAGCAGGTTGTAACAATGTACAGGTATCTTTATTTACAAAACAGATATTGCTACATGAAAAGTTAATTCAGATACTGATTCTCATTCCCCTCATCTCCTCTCTTTTCCTGAGATCACACAAAGACACATTCAAACATTCATCATGCCCCAGGGGACCTGTGTGGAACTTTCGGTAGAACATGGATTAAGGTAGTCTTTCCTTCAAAGCTAGCAGCACCTCAGCTGCTGGTATGAGGCAAGTCCCTACCAATCACAGTCTTTTAGAGTGCCTCAAGCTATTATGTAACTTTGAAAAGCATCAAATCTTCAAGTCAAGTATTCAGAATCAGACCAAAGTTTAGATGTGTCAGGACAGAGCTATTAATTATAAGATTCTAGTTCTACTGTAAAGACCCTAAAATAGAAAGGCTGGGGGTAAAGGAGTGCCCAGAAGGTAAAGACAAGAGGTTATGACCTGGAAACTTTATAAAATGAGGGACCCAATATTTGAATAGTAGAGGAGCTAAGAGCCATGTGTGAAGGCGAACCATAATAAGGAAGGGACTGTCTGAGAAATCACAGGATTGAAACAGACTTGGATCTCCATAGTTACTTAAGGGGCCAGCAAAAACTGACTCTAGTAAAGTAACAACAGGAATTGTCCAAGATTACAAGTTTAATTAACCAGGAGAACATGGTGTTAAATAAGCATACCTGTTCTCAGTCTCTGACATTGCACTGAAGTGGCTCTCAGAAGCACTGACAAGTGTCACAGTCAAAGGGAACAGGGAGGAGAGCAGGCAGGCCCTGCATCTCCAACGGAGATAACACCAGACTGAAGTACCACCTCACTCAAGAGCATTCCCAGTTTAAGTCCATCCCACATCAAAGGGAGGGGGGAAATGTCTGTTCATTTGTATCAAGTGTCAAGTGGAAGATTAAAATTTGAACTGCTTTCTTAGCATCAGTGGGTTTCAGAGGGTCAATAATCTATATTTTCCTCTGAACTAAAAAAAAAAGCCTACACATCACATTCTATAAGCTATTTAAATAGTTTTAAGTCCTTTATGATATACCTTAGGTTTTAGGCTTTAAATGTCTAGAATTTAAAAAGCAAATGCAATGAAATTTTAAGGACTCACCAAAACTGTGAACTGTTAACCAAGAACAAATTCATCAGAAATACAGAATTAGGAGACACAATAATAAATGAGCATTTTCATAATTTCAGAAACTATGAATATTTGACAACATACCAATTGTAATGAAGTCATATACCTTATTATTCTAAGTAAGTTATATCTGGTGGACAATTCAGAACCAAAAGCCAGTTCTTGTGAAAATTTTAAGTTAGGCATCTTACAGCTAATGACTGGTCCTATGACAGTGAGAAAGATCATCAACGAATATCATTAAAGTAATGAACATCCAATAACTAAAGCAGAGTCACCCAAAGAGAACTTAAAACAATCTAATCAATAAAAAATACATTAAAGGACAAATGAGATTTAGTAACAGGTTTGCCATTTATTAATACATTCATGTATCTAGTTAACAAACCTCTGAATAGAAACTACCTGTCAAGTTCTATACCTGTTACTGGGAATAGAATCCACCACTGTACCTGCTCAAAGTCTACTTGAAAAACATGGATATCACATTGAAGATACACTTAATGAGTACCTTAGGCTGTCAGGGTGTGTCCAGCACTCTCTAAGCACTGTAGAAATGTGAACTCATTCAGTCCTCCACAGCAATGCTATAACCTCATCTCACAGATACGGAAACTGAGGCACGGTGGATATAAGTTTCCCAAATTCATACAACTAATACATAGTACAGCTTGTATTTGAGTCTAGGTCATCTCATGTCAGAGTCCACACAAATGACAACTGGGTCATGTTTCCTCTCCAAACTGAGGTGTCTCATGGCAGGAGTTGAACCTCAGTCCACTGTGTAAAAAAACAGGAATCTTAACCCCTTATGGGTGTTAGTACTCATATAATAAAGGTATAATAAAGGTATGATCAGAGTGACCATTGAAGAGAAGAAAAATTCAAAGTCAGGAGTTAAAATACAAAATATATGTATTCAAGCAAAATTTATTATGAACAAAGTATGAGGTAACTGTTAGGTAGGTTTCATAGAGAACTCTGTCATAATTCTTTTTAAAAAGAAATAACACAAAAATGAAAAGAAAGCTTTAAGAAACTGATAGTCTTTTTCCTAGTCAACAGTTATTAATACAGCAAAGCATTGTGTGTGGTACCATGATTCTTAAACAGCTCCAACTAGGGGGCCGTACACAACAAGTAAACAAGCAACCACCTGTGAGGACCAAGTAATAACCCTAGGCCCACACATGCACCCAGCAATAAAGCTCAAAAGAAAGGCCAAGAAAAGGACTTTCTGACACAAAGCGACTGATTAGTTCATAAGCAAAACAAGTGCCCAGTTGGCCAATCTCTTGGAGTTGATGCCGAGACACACTGGAGACTCTATAGGAAAAGGAAGAGAACGGGAAGAGTAAAAAGAATGGTCAACGCTGGGCTTAGCTGGGTCAGCAGTGGCAAAAAGCAGCTGAGGATTAGTCACAGAAACAGAACAGGCATGCGAACAGTGACACGCGAAAGCAGAAGCCAAGTGAGAGGGCTAAGCTACAGTCTGACAAACAAGAAAAGCCAGTGATGGCAAAATCATCAAAAGGCAAAGCATCACAGCTGAAGGACGAACAGTGACCTGAATCTCAATGCCTCGGCACCCAAGGGCACCTGGAGATCACCGTTATGGCATACTAACCAGAAGAATAAGAAACCAGGGAATATAATCACTTTACAGAGAAGAATCTGTCACTTATCAAGTACTTACCACAAATTAAAACCTGTATTAGCTGAGCATGTGGCAGAGAGGAAGAGTATAAATTATATAGACACACACACACACACACACACAAAATAGTGATCACCTATTCTATCATGCTGACGACTGATACTGATATGGGAGAATCACCTAACCTCTCTAAGTTTCAGTGGCATCTTTGGTAAGATAGGAAAGAATGACAGCCTCCATCTCAAAGGCTGAAAGCATCTGATGAGATAATGCACATACACTGTCTGAGGCTGAGTAACGCTCAAAGGATGTTAGGTATAATCATCACTACCGCCAATATAAATATCACTATCGTTATCATGACCACAAAAGAGTTTACAATCTAATAGGAAAGACATCGAGAATAAAAATCAGTGTGGATAAAAAAATGTATGGAGATTTCAGAGTGTGGAGGAGACGTGGGTCAATGTCCCAGTGTCTCTTACATCTCACTCCAGTATCATATTTGAGGTAAAGACTGGGGATGGAAGAACAGACAGGAGAACTGTACAACGACCAGCCAAACTGGGCTGTCCTCTATGTCATCTATGTCAATTCACGGTCTCTGTGGCTTCATCCAAAGATATTTTTTTAGCCAATAATTAAAGGCAGCAGAGAAATCTCAAGTCTCATTCCTTCTAGGAGGGCAGCTAAAATTCCAACTCCCCAAGCAGAGTGGTTGTTTCTGAGGCATAATGCTGTATAGGTGATGTGCACTGTCAAAGAGAATTACAAGATGGTAGGAACCATACAATACTATTATTATATCTCCATTGGCTGACAAAGTTATTGACATATGTCTGCCAGCCAGTGAATACTGACTATATGAATGAACAAGTGACTTCATGATTTTGATGTATAAAATTTAAACAGTTGTCTGGAGCATCTACCTATTTAACTCAATTCCTCAGAGGGTCAAGCAACTAAGATACTATGAGAAGAAAAATTAGACTTTTTGTGTTTATAGAAATATTTCTGATAAAAAAATTAAATAAACATCTGCTTTAACTGGTTCCTGATGCAATGCTTTAAAACACAGGTCAAACATCCCCATTCGCTTTAACATAGGTTAGACTGATCATAGGGAATATCAGTGAACGTTCTAGGTTAAATATAAGAAATATCTAAGGAGCAACTGATGTGGAGAAAAGTCGGCTTCCTCCCACAATGAGGAGGGTGCTCACCTCCCCACCTTTTATGTGATAATGTCCGCTTCTCATCACCACTGCATACATCTGCCTCTCTTGTCATCTTCTCTTGTCTCTGGTTCCTAAAGAAACTAAATGCATAAACCAGACATCCCATATTTTGGAAAACTTTTGTTTCAAAAATCATCTCTAGTCAAAAAAGTATTCTTTTCCTTCGGGCCAGAAAACCGACAAAGTGCTTTGTTCTCTATGTAACCAACCACTGCTGCTTCTGAACGCATCACTTTATTCTGTGTTTCTCTCCTTCCCAAAGGTGGAGTACGGCTCTGGACCATGAGGTTGCTCTGAGACTGATCTCTGGAAACGGATCATTCCTTTCAGTGTAAAGAATAAAATTATATGATTATGAAGCAACTCCTACAAGTTTTTTCTATAGCAGTACACTGGGAAGACTTTTCCTGGCCTTTTTAGTCATAACTACATGCAGCCACACAGCAATAATAATTACGAACACATTATTTAGTTCAAGACAGTAATAACATATCATAGTCCTAAACCTTTATTAATTCATGCTTAAATATTTCAGAGTTCATAATAATTTGATCTGAACTAAATTTTATGCTCTAGCTACTCATTCACTGATATGCTTTATTAAGTGCTTTATATATGCATAGTGCTATTTAAGGCATTGTGATGGATTAAAACAAACGAGCAAGCAGACCAAAACAAAGCATTCTGCTTTCAAGGAGGTTACAATCTAATTAGGGAGATGAGTTATCTATATCTCGAATTCATTTCCCAAATAAATTAAAGATGTAAACAAAATTTCAAGGGCTTAACCCTACTTAAGGTGGGGGGGGGTCCATTATGGGAGACTTAAAGCTCAGAAATTGTTTGTATGGAAATATACACTGTTAATTGTAAATGAGTCATCTATTCATCATACTTTACCATAACAAGCCCCTAAAAACCTCTCCTTGGCAGCAATGTAGAAGTTAGTCCTTAGAAATGTGTACTTGAAAGTAATAAACCAGACATTAAAAAACATTTTTATAGCTGGGGAAACCTTCCACATCTAAGGTCTTGAAAGTTCAAGGGCCTTGCCCATGGTTTCAGAGCTAGTTCATCATACTCACAGAATCTCTGTGCCAAGGCCCCAGATGCCAAGTCCAGTGCTTTTCCCAAAACCCCACGTGGATCTATTTGACTTTCATTGCCAGACAGTCTAAATTAGTAGATTTTCTACTCTAAATATTGCCAGAAGTACCAGAAATAAAATATGCAGAAATCAGAGCTAATGCCAGCAGGATTGACGTGTCTCAGTTACAACAGCTACTCATTTGATCTTTGGTTTTTCCCACTTCCAGTTCATCCTGTACCCTGGGCCCTGGACAGTCACCTAAAGGGCAGCTTTTAATATATCATTACTGATGTTTTCCCTTGCCTTTGCAATAAATCCCCCAATCAGGCAATCAAGACCTGATATTCTTAAGAAAAGTTCTAAAACCATAATATTTTCAACTACCTGTCCT
This sequence comes from Rousettus aegyptiacus, assembly GCF_014176215.1. NCBI lineage: Eukaryota > Metazoa > Chordata > Mammalia > Chiroptera > Pteropodidae > Rousettus > Rousettus aegyptiacus. The sequence goes on from NW_023416295.1 coordinate 24,495,860, forward strand.
CGGAAATTGAGCTCCCTATTCCAGCCAGATGGATGTAATGCTGTTCAGAATGACAAAGAAGTTGTCAGGCTTCATTCTACCTGCTGTTCTTTGCCAGGCTACTCATGGAAGGAGGAACAAAGCAGTGTATTGTCTTCCCAACTTCAACCGTAACGCTGAGGTCTGGTCTGGCCATACCTCATAAACACTGCCACATTCTTCATACTTCTCACCTATACCATCTCTTGGGAGTAACAAATTCATTACGTTTACCACGCACTCTGGAGGCAGGGCTTGCCATACTCTGAGTACAGAAAGGTTTCCTTCCCACTGGGATTTGAGCTCTTTGCTTTATTGCATAAGCTTTGGGCCTCTATAGTTTTCATCTATAAAATCTCATCGGGTTTTGCCTTCTCAAGAGATGCCCAATATTTTGACTCCATCAGTACTAGTGACCACACAAGACTCCAGCCCAATGATCTCCGGAACCGCTACTCATAAATTTTACCACATACGTTAAAATTCGAGGCCCAAACACAGAAAGGTATGGCAACGTGCAGGAAAAAAGTTTTGTTTTCATGTCATCTTGTTGATGCTTAATATCCTGATCTTTGAGGCTGCAGCAACAAGTGGCCCAAGGTTTACAGAAGCGTTTCCACATTGGCGATCACCTCCCCACTTCTGTCCTTCTCTTGTGTTCTCACCTCCGCTTCCCAGTTAGTTTTCATCATCACTGCATGGGACAATTTAATGTTCAAAACTGAATGCTGACTCACCATGTTAAAGCCAAAGGGGAAAAAACTACAATTTTTCTAAAACAAGTTTTAGTTACAAAAGCATGCACTAAATATCTTACTATGCAAGTACCTACCTAAACAACATGGCCATAACAAAGAACGCCAGGCACACCCCCAGAGACAGTCTGCTAAATGAATGCAGAAGGTTCGATTTGTACAATGGTACAGTCTAAGTCCTCCGATTAACAGTCGCATGGATATCTGCCACTTGATGATTACTGCTCTATTACACATCTTGTCTTGTAATTTCAACCTATATGTTAATAACTCATATACAATATTTAAACATTTATACTATACAAATCTCTCTGTAAATCAAAATTTAAAGAAAGGTACTGTGATTTTAAATGCCATCTAATAAATCATAGCAAAAAGGTATTCTATTATAAAAATGAGTGATCATCACTTTGGGTGTTTTTAAGAATAAAAGATATGAACTATACAAATGGAGACAATTCATGATATTTAGAGCTCTTTTCAAGAGAGCCTAAATATGAAACTGCAATGAAAACAGAAAAGCAGGAAAGGCGAGGCTGTCCTGACTTTTGGCAAAGCACTGATTCAGCACCAGCATTTCCAACGCTCAGTAGATGGTAGATGAAAATATATATATATATTCTCATTTAAATGTTGATGTATTTGGTATGTCATTTTAAATAGTGATATATTGGGATTATAAAGTACAAAATGAGGTCCCCAACTTTTTTTCCTTTCATCAAATTACAATCATTTCTTGTGGTCATCAACTCCAACGAGGATTGTTTTTGTTATTTTCTTACTCTAAAGATATGAACAGAGTGTCCCAAATGCCAACTGGTGTTCTAACAATATATTTTAAATGTTTTAAATATGTTTTGTCACTGTTGCTTCAGAGAAATGTTTTAACTTCAAGGCTGGTATGTACATCCTCAGATTATCTTCAAAAAAAATTAAAGATTAAGAGCAGACTTAAACTATTTCTGTTGTCAGCAAAATACAATTTATTCCTCCCTTCTGTTGCCAGATCCTAAGTAGGTTCCCAGTAAATGACAAAACAGTCTTCCTTCCCAGCCTTAATTCCATGGCAACTGATTTGTTATTTTGTAAAAAATAAAATTTTTTTGAAGTCCATTGTAGGTTTGCAGACCAAGAGAAACGGTTTTTACCCACCTGAAGGAAATGGCCTGAACTCACTGTAAACGCATATCCAACACTGTACTCCAGTGAACTGTTCTTGGAGTGAGAGCTATGACCTCTGAGGGTCTCTGCACCTTTGCAGGAAGCCCACAAGGCCAAACCTTTTCCCCAAGTCATGCTAAAAGATTAAATATTTTATTTGTCCTTTCACAAATTTACAATAAAATGTTTCATCTTTTGAAAAATACCTCTAAATGTTCAAATGTATCAAACTGTAATCTAGAATTTAATATAGTTCATTCAAAAATAAAAGGAAATTGATAATTTTTTCACATTTAAAGAAGGATCATTGGTTTAAAGGGAAGATTAGATAATTCACACCCATTAAGATAGCTATTATCAAAAAAAGAAAAATAATAAAAAATGTTGGCAGGAAAGTGGAGAAATTGAAACCCTTATGCACTGCTAACAGAAATGTAAAATGGTACAGCCAGTGTGAAAAACAACGTGGCAGCTCCTCAAAAATTAAACAGAGAACTACCACATAATGCAGCAAGCAATTCCACATCTGGGTATACACTCGAAAGAACGAAAAGCAGGAACCCAAAAAGATATTTGCACACGTGTTTATTAGAGCAGGTTTATTAGAGCATTACAACAGCCAAAAGAAAGAAGCAACCCACATGTCCATCAATGGGTGAATGGATAAATAAAATGTAGTATATACATATAATGGAATATTATTCAAACCTAAAAAGGAATACACGCTGCAACATGGATGAGCCTTGAAGACATTATGCCAAATGAAATAAGCCAGTCACAAAAGAAAAATATTGTATAATTTCACTTACCTGAGGTACCTACAGTAGCCAAATTCATAGAGAGAGAAAGAATAGTGATTACCAGGGGCTGGGTGAGGGGAAAATGGGAAGTTATTGTTTAATGAATAGAGTTTGGGAAGATCAAAAAGTTCTGAAGATGATGGTGGTAATGGCTGTACAACAATATGAATGCATCTAATGCCACGGGACTGTATGTACATTTAAAAACAGTAAAAATGGTAAATTTTATGTTAGATTTATTTTACCATAAGAAAAAAATCCAACATATAAAAAAGGGGGATTTAAAGACTGCTTTCTCAAATGTACAACTATACTATCTACATCTAAAAATAAAAAATAAAAAAATGAAATACCTGGTAAGAATCACAGAAGGTAAGAATCTACTTTTTTAAAAAACTGGGTAAAAGTAGACAAAAATATTAAAGTTATTTTTTCCTTGTCCTTAACAGATATTAGTAATTTACATTATTGTATCTTATGCAACAAAACATTTTCAAATAGTAAAGTTGCAGCATCATTTTGCAATTAATCACTAAGATAAAGAAAGTGAATATTTTTAAATATAGACAGGATGAGCACTTTAAAAGCCAAAAATGATTACAGCTTTTCAAAACCAGAAATGAAAACACCACCGAAGCACCTTACAGGGTAAACTATTGTATTTCATCAGCTGGAAAAGTGCACACAATAACTGAGACATGAAGAAAGCTGTGTACAGGTGACATTTTCGAATGCTTCTAGATGATAAGTTAGTTTTTAAAAGGTATGACAGTGCCACTTCCCAATGATACAGTAGCTCCTCAAATGAAAGATCTGGCAGAAAATACGAAGATTGGGTTAACAGCCAATCTGAAGAATTATACCTTTGTCTAACAAATGGATTAATCTATAGATATGAATGAACTTATAGTTTCTTTTGTATGAAATGACTACTTAAGGCTGATACTAATGGAAGAATTTTTTTATGTGAATGCCTGACAATAAACACTGATGCTGAAATAGTCGACATGTCAAATTACTTTTTGGAATCTCATGGTTTGTCCTTGGAATAATGAACTATGTTGACACTTGCACTACTGGTGCACAGCCATGGTGAGTAAAACTGCTTGTGCCTTCGCCTTTGCTTGAATCAAGGCAGCAAACTACTCATGGTCACTGTATTCCTCACTGCCACTCATTTGCACTTCAAAGGGGAGGGTAATTTAACTTAAGAATGCCCTTGATGAAGCAAAAATGATTTTATCAATTTTTAACCCTTGATTTCACATCTTTTTGACACTGTATGTGAAGAAATAGAAAGTACACAAAAAAGCACGTCTGCATACTCTGACATATGATGATCACCTTAGTGCAAAGCACTCATATGATTGATTGAGTTGAGCTGAACTGTTATTTTCCTGGAGCACCTTTTTCACTTAAAAGACTGGCAGACAAACTATGGTTATTTATACTTGAGCTCTTGGCAGATATTTCTCAAAAATGAATGACATGAATCTGGGCATTTCATAGAAAACAAATGACTATTTGTTGCCAATGATAAAACAAAAATTTAAATTTTAGAAAATTTGTATTCACCACTGTGAGCTTGATAGTTTCCCAATACTTTTACCTTTCTGATGAAATTAATGGTAATATCAATGTATGTGGATTTTGAAATTGTATAATAAAATGTGTCAACATCTGGAAGACTGGCATAACTCAGTGAACCAATGTTTTCCCAATGACCAACGTATGATGTTAAAAGATCATTCATGGAAAAAAATATATTCAAAGTACAACACAAACCAATGAAGAGTAATAAAAGAGAGTTTAAAAATTTCATTGGTATGATTTGAGATTCCACATTGCAACTAACCTTTAGGAAACCAGTACTTACGGTAATGCCATTCCCATGATTATATTATGTTTATAAGATTCCATCTTGCTAGCTAATGTGCTAATGTAATTGATCAGGTTGGATGCTTCATGATATGGTGTGTGAGTGACCTCTAGGAAAGAAAAGCGACCTCTAGATGCTGAGAATGGTCAGTCAAATCCAGGACTCTCAGTTCCAGGGCTACAAAAAATGAATTCTGTCAACAAGTGAGCTTAGAAGTAGATTCTTTCCAGTCAAGCCACATGACAAGGCACCATAAGCTGAGATCTTGATTGTGGCTGATGAGATTCTAAGAAGGAGACTCAGCTTAAGCTGTTCTCAGGTTCCTGACCCAAAGAAACTGTGATATTATGTATGAGAAAGAAAGATAGAAATAAACTACCGATTGTTGGATTTACATATAATATACAGAAAGTATATCTACAATTATCTGGAAAAGCTATTAAAAGGCTCCTCCCTCTTCCAACTACATATCTAGGTAAGGCAGGATTTTCTTCATAAATTTCAACCACAACAACATATTAAATAGACTGAATGAGAAAGCAGATCTGAGAATCTAGCTAATAAGCAAACATCAGAGATTTGCAAAAAACATTACACTCACTAAATTTTCATTTTGTGAAACAGTTATTTTACATGACAATAAGTGATCTTGACTTGTTATGGGCTGACTGTTATATTAAATCAATTAGATGTGTATTTTTAATTTGTCAGTTTTAATTTCTAAGATGCTAAGTAGAAATAGGTATAATCCACATAAAAAGCTCTCTCAAGTCCTCTAAATTGAAGAGTATGAAAGGGACATTGGAACCAATAAATTTGAGAACTATTGCAATATTTCTATTTTCTTTGTCTCTGCTTCTTGACACACTTCCTCCTTCTTTCTTCCATTTATCTAAATTCTATCCATTGTTGACACGTGGCCATGCCCACCTATTGTGAGCTCTTTCCCTTCTGAATGCCCAGAGAGCTCACCTGACACCTGGTTATTGCCTTCATCATTTTCAGTAGGTATACATGTCTCTCCATCTGGATTATAAAGCCCTGAAGGAAAGGGACTGTGCTGTATGGCACGTGATAGGTGCTTGAAAACATTCACCCTCCTGCCTTCTCCAGGCTAACTTAATTATAGACTAAATAGGAATGCACTTCAGACAAGCCACTGGGGCTTTAATCAATACTTAATGAAGCCAGATCACAAAGGTCATGGGATGAGATGAAATTTAGGACAAATATGAGTCTCAAAAAAGGTCACCTGAAGAGGCAGATAAGAACAAGAATATAGACAACAAAATGTTTAAGTGGAAAAGGCAGTAGTAAGTGATATCAGACCATAAGACCTTTATATCTCAATAAAACAGAAAACAAGTTATCCTTGAACCATTTTGAAGCAAAAAATATATATACATATGAGGAGTAAAGAGCTGGGAATCAACGGAAGTTGCCCAATGCTCGTACTGTAAAAGCAGGGGAAAATACATTAAACTAAATAGCAATTGGTTGTGAGCTGAATTGTATCCCCCCAAAAAGAAAAAAAAGACATGTTAAAGTCTTAACCCCTGGTACCTGTGAATGTGACTTCATTTAGAAATAGTCTTTACAGATGTAATCAAGTTATGTAAGGTCATTAGGGTGGGCCCTAACCTGATACGATTAGTGTCCTTATCAGAAGAGAAGAGACTAAGATATAGAGAGACAGAGGGAAGACGGCCCTGTAAATATGGAGGAAGAGATTGGAGTGATGCTGCCACAAGCTAAGGAATGTTGGGCCCACCTACCAGAAGCTAGAAGAGGCAAGAAAGGCTCATTACCCAGCTGAGGCTGTGAAGAGTATGACCCTGTCAATATCTTGATTTTTCGGACCTCTAGCTTTCATAACTGTGAGAGAATACACTTCTGTTGTGTTAAGCCACCCAGTTTGCTGTACTTCGTCATGGCAACCCTAGAAAACTAATACAGCAATAGAGTAAAGGACGCATCGCTATCCATAATCACATTTCCAACTAGCCCTCCCTCACCCACAGACAAAAGTAGAACCAAAGGAAGATCTAAAATGAAAATCTAGTTGCGGCAACTAAAAAAAAAAAATCTTTTAACTAGAAATTTCTGAAGAGCAGTTAGATTTTTATAAAGTTCTGGGGAAATGTCTGTGATCAAAACTACTGTCAAAACTCAAGCCTACTGAATCTCTATAAATGTGCCTTTAAATATAGAGACAAAGATTATTTATCCATCTTGCATTTCCTCAGCTCTCTGCTACAAAAGGAAGTAATCCAGAACCTAACATTTAAAGCTACCAATACTATTACTATGTCATGACAAAAGAAATATGGGGCAGCAAGTAAAAATCTTTCAATTTCTCCGAAATTTCATCAAGCTACCCAGACGTCTAGACCAAGACAACTCTTAGTTCACATGCTGGGTATTCACAAGTCTCTAGATTCAAGTCTTATTATATATTAAGTACTTGGCATTATAATCTCTAGAAAAAATTCATTTACACACTTACAACACATACTAGATTTCAGGAATTTACCATTGGTCTCATACTTTACCTCAATCCATAAAACAATGAGTTCTTAGCACTATGGAGATTTTTGATGACCCATCCAATGTCCCCCAAACATCAGGTAGCCCCACTGGTTTTCTAAGTGTGAATTCTAACCTATTAGTGAAATCAATTTAGTATGCCCCAACTACTTTAATTTAAAAAAAAAAAAAAAAGGAATGAAAATATCAGAAGGCGCCATTCATAGTAAGGATAAGTACCTCATGCAACTTTTATTATAGTTGTGTATGTGCTGTGGGTACTGAGTCATGAAGGAAAATCTATTATTACTGCATTTATCAGTCCAAACCCTGGCAGGAAACAGATGGTTCACTCAAATTAGGTACTTAGGAATTTAATAAAGAAACTATTTATAAAGGTTTGCACAAGGTCAAGGGAAAACATTAGGGGATAGTGCTCTTAAAGGTGGTGAGGCCTTGCCATCACCTAGGACCCAAGGGGCCAGGGAGAGGAGCAGATGCCAATATGGTGGAAAGAGGAGCATGGGGAGGGTTGCCAGACAGGAGCTATGACCTTCAGTAAAGAGAAGCAGCCAACCCCCAGTAACCTGGCAGGAAGAGAGCTGCCCACCCTCTGTTTTCCTGCTCAGGCCTCCCCAACTAAAAGCCACAGAGCAAAAGAGTCCACACATCTCGACCTTTGAGGTCACAGAAGGGGCTGGAGAAAGGTCAAGAGTATGTCTGGAGGAGCAAAAGTGGACTTTTAGCCACTGTGAATCTCTATCACAAGTCTGAAAAAAACCACCGATGTAGTTCATGCATTCATCAACTTACTCTGAACACTCATTTCTGGATGCCACATTTTTCCACAACTGCCTTCAAATCTCAATCTTGAATCAAGGCTCTAATCCAACGCCAAACAAATGATGCAGAAGATTACTTGTCTCTGTGTCTCCAGGCCTCGGAGACAAGGACACAGGCATAGCCTTTGAACAGTGACTACAGACACCTCATAGTTTCCTCTCCTCATTTCCACTCACAAGGAGTGAACTCCCAAGTCTGATTACTTTGCCTCAAAATCTCAAAGCCCATTTTCTCTTCTACTTCGCTATGTCTAACCTCCACTCCCACAGCAGGGGCATGGACCAGTTTCTCCACCTCCAGTTTCTCCCTCGGCCTCCATTCTCCAAAGCAAGTAAGACAAAAAGGCAAATCATCCACTACCAGAACCCTGCCCAGACTCCTCAAGCTCTTTAGCTAGTCATAACAAAGGCCTCCTGGCTTTGACCCTCCCTTCACCTTAACAGCCTCATTCCCTACACAATCACCCTTGGGAAATTTTCCATAATATTCTCCTCTTCCCTCCCCCAAAGTAATCATTTGTTTACCTTGAGAAGCAGGCTGCTTCTCTCCCCTGCCCCTCCCTTACCCTACCCCAAAGCCCTTCCCCACCCTTACTGAACTGGCAAAAGTCCATTCATCCTTCAAAACCTGCCTAAGTATAACTCTCTCAGTGAAGTTTACACAACTTCGCCATCTCTTCCCCACTCCAAGCAAAGTTAAAGTCAATCGCTCCCTTTGTCCACCACTCCAGGGCCCCACTACCATGCTGTTTTGTTTATTCACATTGTTCTCTCTGCCCTCTTAGTCTATAAGCCTGATAGAGTCAGAACCATGCCCTATTTTATTCTATATCCCCAGCACAAAACACAATGCTTAACTCACGACCACTCTCTAAATCTTCCCAAGTGACTGCAGTGACATTTAGATTGCTAGATTGCTATAGACAACCACAGCAAAGCATCCACTACTTGGAGGTATGACTAAGGCCTCACTGAATACAGGACATACTTTTTAATGTGATGCAGATGGCATTAAGGTACTTCAGTTATTTCCCATGATTTGTAAGTCAGGTACCCCAATATCTGCCACCAATCTGTAAAAGGGAAGGAGTACAAATTATATCTACACATCCCTTGTCAAAAGCCTGTGCTGCTTAAAGGTCACCTTTCTAGGGTTCATGTCTCTATAAAAGAATGGTGGCAAAATTTACCCTAAATTCCCCTAAAGATATATGAGAAGTCTATTACTAGAGCTCTCCACGAACCCTTAATTTCTGTCCATATGAGGCCATAAAATGGGTCTGATCATTTCCCCCACCCATATGGTTCTCTGTCCTTGCTAACGGTGGCTTAGCAGAGTGTTGTGACATCTCTTCCGTCAGCTGCCTGCATCACCAAGTGGACACACTCCCCCCCTCCCAGCTCCACCTCCAGGGCCCAGGACCATCTGGTGAGTTTAATAACCTCACCTTGAGGCAGAGGACAGGCATATTTATCTGGATGCTACTTGGCCCTGCATCTGATAGAGACTAAATTGAGTGAAAACCTTTTTAACCAGCGAACTCTTGGTATCCACAATTCCATCTCATTGCAATCGAAAAAGTGAGAGTCCAGCAATCTTCAGAAAAATGTTTGAGGCCAGAAATGAGAGGCAGACCTAATTTGGCAGCCTGTTAGACACAGATACTGAGCCTCTCAAAAAAAGAAAGAATCCCTCCAAATTGAGATAATCCAGAATCATTTTTAAAATAAATATGAAAGTAATGAATAGAATACTGAAAAATCAAAAACTGTTCAAATGTAAGAGGCAGCATGGCACATATCTTCATGAAGCAGAAACATAATGTTCTGCCGTTAAAAGTCCAGAACTACAGAGTTCTCAGTATCAATTATCTGAGAATTGAGTCAACCTGTCAGAATTTGAAGCTATTAATTAAGACAATCAGTGTGGCAGTTACAATGGACCACTAAACTACTGCCTGCTGCAAATGTGAATGAGGAGGTATTTGAATGTAATCAAGACAAAAGTTGCATTTAGACTTTTGTTAAAAAAAAAAAAAAAAAAAAGAAAACTCATACCACATATAAAGATTCCGAACTTACAAAACACTGAGTTGAATACAAGATCATTTCCATGTTTATAAAAGAAAGCAATGGGAAATTTAATAGAAGTTAACAAACATTTATGGTATACATCAGATACTATGCTAAAACAGGAAAGGAAAACAAAAAAGGCCCACTCTTTGTTCTTGAATAGTTCACAGTATAATAAGAAGACAAAATGATTTCAGTATGCAGCAGAGCCAAGTAGACTACTGTCCCAAGCACACTTCATCTAGATGGGGCACATGGCTAGTCTCACCAGCGGAATGCTAGCAGAAGTGATATCTGCCACTTCTGGGCCAGACCCCAATCCTCCTGAGGCATCCTCCATAGTGTCTTTATTCATCAGTCAGCACCATGCAGGTGGTCTACAGAAAACTCCAAGGCCAAAGGCAACAGTAAGCAGGGGATTGTATGGGTCAGAGCCCTACCTCCAAGACAGAAAAGAAAACTTTGTTATGATAAGCACTGTCATTTGGAGTAGTCTGTTAAGTGAGTAGGGCCTGACTAATAAACATTATAATGTAAGATGTAGTTTTCAAAATGCAAGCACAAGCATGGGAGTTCTAGGAACGCAGGAATGAAGGGAAAGAGAGGGAGGAGGGAAACTGGAGTTTCATCTTAAAGGATGAGCAGGATTTACTTGGGGTAGGAGAAAGCATGAAAGAAAACTAAATTGCATGTAGGAATTTAAAGGGGTTGAAATGACAAGAGAAGATACTAAGTAAGCAAGGCTTAGCTTTTCACCTAAAAGCCATGGGGAACTATTTAAATATCCCCAGCAGTACTCCAGACATGATCAGATTTACAGCTGTAAGGTTCTCAAGGGAAAATGGTTTGCAGGAATTGGGAGCTAGCAGAGGCAGAAAGGCAGGGTAGGACTCTATGCAATTCCACACGGTAGAAATGAAAAGTGGCATGGCTTGGGGTTGGAAGCAGATGTAAGAGATATCCCCTGAACCAAGGGAATTTTCTAACCAACTAGACTGATGGTGGAATGTAATAGAGGAAGAATTGGCAAAGAATGAAGGATTTCCAGGTTTCCGGGTTAAACCACCAGGTGAATGACACCAGAAATAGAGAATATCCTGGGCTTGAACTGAATGTGGAACATCAAGGTGGCAGATTGATATTGGGGTCTATAGCAAATTCAGGGCTAGAGGTGTGTATGTGGGGGTGGCTTAAGCCATGGACTAGATGAGACCCCATTGAGAGCAAGGCCAGAAAGAACCCTGATGCACAACCACACAAGGAAACAATGTGGGGAGAACTTGCAAAGACTGCGAAGAGACACATTTTAAAATACTGCAAAGTTCGTGAGTAGAGAGAGTTTTAAAAAAATTATATAAAAATTAGGACTGAAAATTAACCATGAGTTTTAGCTAGGAAATCTTGATAATCTTGTTGAGAGCTCTTTATCTGGGAAAGGTGTGAGAAACTGAGTAAACAAGTGAGCTGGTGATGAGGCCTTAAAATCCTAATTTTCCAAAATCCTCTCCATTTTTTAAGTTCGTACAAATATCTTTAGCCTCATACAAATTTAGTGAAATGTAAATGTACTTGTAATAAAACCGAAACTACATTAGGAAGGCCAGAAAATATCTCAGGGTGGCACCTGAGGGCTTTCAAAATCCGGCCCGGGTTAGTCTGCGCACACCACTCCTCCTCCCGGGGCTATGCTCAACTTTTCACAACTCCCTCAACCAGCTGACGACTTCTCCTTTTATTCCCTCCTCCTGAAAGGCCTCACCAAACTTTTCCACCTGGTAAATTCTTCATCGTGTTTGACAAAAACTTCTCAGTGTATTGTTTGAAAGAGCACTCCTTATCTAAATTGTATCTCAGCGAACATACCACTGGTTCATTCACACGTGCACCTCATCTCCCAGAAGGCTGTGAAACATCCAAACCAGAAAGTGACTGATTAAGCTTCACGTTCCTATCACCTCGATGGCAACGTGACCTGTTGTATTGGTGCTCACCCCCCACAAAGAACTATACCTACTGTTGTTCGGTTCCTTGTGTAATTCTTTCCTTTGAATATGGGCTGAACTTGTTACCCACTTTAACTAGTAGAACATGGCAGAACACATCACACCAGTTGCAGGTCTAAGCCTTAATAGCACCTGGCAGCTAGCACTTTTGCACTCTTTGGAACCCTAAGCTGCCACGTAAGAAGTCTCAATATTGTGCTAATAGAGGCCAAGGGAAGAGGCCATATGAAGATGATCAGATGCTGAGACTATGTGAAAGAGAACCCAGGAACCCAGCGGACGGGAAGAACCAAGGCTCCAGACATATGCCCCCAGGCGAGCCATTACAGCCAGCCCCCAGCTATTCAAACCATGCCAGCTGAGGCACCAGACATGTGAATGGAGATGCCTATCTTGAAAATTCCAGACCTAGGAAACATCTCACTGAGCCTTTTCCATGTATTGTTGAATATTATATTAAGCTACATAATGGAGCAAAAGATAACTGTAACACATGGTGATAGAGATTTGGTAAAAGAAATATTTATTGAACAAGGAATTTATCAATAGCCTACTATGTACCAGGGACTCTTGTAGGAGCTAGGGGTTCAACAATGAACAAAATGGACAAAGATTCTACTTTTGTTAAACTAGCATTCTAGTGGGGGAAAGGGACAATAGATAGAGTTAAAATCAGTAGCATGGTAGGGAGGGATGAGTTCTATGGAGAAAAATAAAGCAGGAAAGAGCAATATAAAGAGTAGTTGGAAGGGTTATAATTATAAATAGTATGGTTGGGTTGCACAGAGAAGAAAACAATCTTTTACGATGGAAAAGATAAAGGAGCTGGATAATTGTGAGAGAATCTTTCAGGCACATGAGGTAGAGCCTATCTGGCACATCTGAGTAACAGCCAAGATACCAGTGTGGCTAGGGGAGAGTGAGAGAAGGGTGAAAGTGAGAGCTGAATAGTAAGAGATAGTGTCTCACGGTCCCCAAGACCACCCAGGTTCAATGATTCCTTAGGAGGACACACAGGACTCATCATTTACTCATTCTCACAGCTTTGATTTATTATAGCAAAAAAGAGATAAAGCAAATTAGGAAAGGGAAAAGGCACACAGGTGCATTCTGGAGGAAACTGGGCACAAACTTCAAAGAGTCCTCTCCCATTGGACTTCCCAGCAATGAGTTTTGATGGCACACATGAAATGCTGTCTACCAGGAAGGCTCATTAGAGACTCAGCATCTGAGCTTTTCACTGGACTCTGGTGACATAGAACTCTCTACTGAGTGTGTGCAAAACTTCCAGACCTCTAAAAAAAAAGAAGAAAGAAAGAAAGTATTCAACATAAACCACATTGTTTGTATAAACAGTTTTGGCACAGTGAGCCTTTCCCTTCAGGGAATAGTGGAAACTTTCAGCAAATCTAAGTTCCTGGATGCCAGTCAAGGGCCAGCCTTACAAACAGGCCTAAGGATAGATAGCAGTTGCAAGCCAGCTACGTTAACTTTTTCCTCCACAGATAGCCAGATCGTGTAGCACCTTATAGTCCATCTGAAAGATGGAAGCCATTAGAGGATGCTGATTAGAAGAATGAATGACATGACACCCAACTAGAATTTTAAATGATCATTCTGGCTTTTGTGTTGAGAAGAGAAGCAGGAGCAGAAACAGGAAAACTAAAGTTCATTAAAAATAATAATAATTTAAAATTTTTAGAAAAGCCCCAGGATGCTTACAGAAAAGCTAAATATAAGTGGACAGTTTCTGGATATACTGTGAGAGCAGAGTCAGTTTGATCTGCAGATTAATTGTAGGTGGATCATAAGAGGAAAAGGTCAGTCAAGGGTTATTATAAGGATTTCTGGCCTGAGCTACCAGAAAGATGGCACTATCATTTAATGAGATGGGAAAACTGTGGGCAGGGTGGATTTGGAGTTGGAGATCAGGAGTTCAGTTGGGGGCATGCTAAGTATAAGTCACCTACCTGACATCCAAGCAAATGTGTCAAGGAGTCTGCTCTCTACGGGGTTTGGAGTTCAGGGGAGAGTTCTGGGCCGGCACTAAAGAGATAATATTTGGAACCATAACACTGGATAAGCTCATCCGGAAGCCTCTAAATCTCACTGAAAATGTCTAGATTTTTGTTCATCACTTCTTTTTGGTCCACCACTTACCCAAGACCAAAAATGGAGGATGCGTTCTGCAAGCTGTTGCATCAGAGGTATAAACCTCAACTTATTCTACAATTCAGCTGGTTTTTACTCACATCTAGGTGGAGGATTTAAGATTTTAAAGGCTCTCTCTCTGCCTGCGGCCACCAAAGAATAAATGAAGATGCCCTTCTGATGGCAAAGTTCTCAACAGAACAGACAGCGATTCTACAAGAACACTACCGGTGAAGGGTTGCCTGGGATCTGAGCCCTAGACCAGCGGTCTTTAAAAGTAGCTGAGAAATCATTGGAGGAGCTTTGGGCTTGACCTGTCCATTATAGTAAGCCACTTGTGACTAAATTAATTAAAATTTAAAATTCAGTTCCTCAGTTGCGCTAGCCACATTTGAAGTCTTTAACAGCCATGTATGGCTAGAGGGTATCCTACTGGAAAACACAGATACAGAACATTTCCATCATCACAGAAAGTTCTATTGGGCTGTGGTGCTTTAGACTTTCTGAGAGAGGCTCGAACCTCTGCATGTTGAATACACTTCCTCAGATGTTGTTAATAATCAATCACCTCAGAAAACATCATCTCATAAGAATCTGACATTATCATTTGCCCAACTTCCTCAAAGAGGCCCTACGGCACAAATGCCCTGGGAATGAAAACCTGGTTAACTCAGCCACTTAAGCACAACTCTCCATACTACGATTCCAGACTGAGACTCCCAATCCCACACAGGGCAATTAACTCATATGAACTAAACTGCAGCCCGAATCCTGGTCAGCAAACCCTACATGTGGGTCACTGGATTATACACTGGAGGAGGAGGTCCCAAGGTCACAAACTCAAATGCCTACCAGCAGGCCAAACAGCAACAATACATTAACTAGGCTATAAGTAAGAAAATAAAGACAGTAAAAAGTTAAGCATGAGGATAATGACATACTCATTTTGAGGAGGCAATAATAGAAACTAGAGCATTAATGATTCTTTCTAAAGAGAAAAGAGGTGTCTCAGCTCCAACTGATAGTTGCTATGTGGGAAAGTAAAGCTCAATATTGTCAGAGCTTCTGTATTGTTTTTCCCTAAAAGAAGACTGAAATCTGGATTTTTGCGTGAAATCTCAAAATATTTAAAAATCGAAACAGTCAAAATATAATACTGAACAGAACAAAACACACACACACACACACGCACATACACATTTGTGGGTCATTGCAGGTCCCATGAGCCCTGCGTTTGTAGACTTATAAGTTGCTCAATGCATGTCACATAGCAGAACCAAAACCAAGTTTACAGCCATGACACCCTGAATACACCTGATCCCATCTGATCTTGGAAGCTGTTAGTACTTGGTTAGTACTTGGCCTGGTTAGTACTTGGATGCAAGACCACCTAGGAAGACCAGGTGCTGAAGGCTTAAAAAAAAAAAAGTTAATGCCATGCAGATGGTGAGTCACTTTTAGCCACATGGTGGGAAGAACATCTAGTAGACGCATTAGGAGAGAACTGAACAAGAAAGTCTGTGCCCAATACATTGAAAAGGATTTTTGAGAATCCAGTCTCATCCTGGTTTATGCATACGGAAACCTTAAAATATCAAAACAAAGCATCAAAAATTGAAAACTTTAGGAATTCAAGAGTGCTAGCCTATTCCTCTAGGCTAGTCCCATACAATATCATACCAGATTCTCATTACTGTAAAAATTCTCTTGGATTCTGATCCCATAATTAATCAAGGAACAGAGTCATTACTCTTCTTCAGATCTGGAAAGCTGGTCTCAACTTGTAAAACAAACAAATTATTCAAACTATCTGAACACAGAAGAGATTTATTTTGAAAAGTCTATCAAATGTTTCTTCACCAAAAAAAAAAAAAAAAAGTTTCTCATACAGATCCACAAACCAGCTTCTGAAAAATTCCAGCACACCCATTATCCCACATACTCAATGTTCGTGTTATCTCATTCATTTCAACTCTTGAATACACTACACACTCATTATTAAACAAGTCTTTCCATTATTCACTTCATCTTCATCTAATACATATATAATGGATGTTCAATTTAATAAATTATTTGAGCACCTGCTGAGAGAATTCATTCAGGGTAGGAGTAAAGGGACAGTTCCTAAAAACAGAGTGGTCTATAGATACCTAAGACACATATCTGTCATGAAAAGAGTTTAAAACCAAATGAGTTCAGTGATATCAAGATTAGTGGTCATACATATATTGGTGGTTCTCAACCCAGGATGGGTATTAGAATCACCTGGAATGTTTTTTTTTTTTTAAATACTTGTCTCCAAGCCCCACTCCAAACCCAGTGAATTAGAATCTTGGAGAAAGGAACTCAAGCATTTGCATTGTCTAAATGTTAAATGTTAAAGTTAGAGGTGACTGATAATCAGCCGGGGTTGAGAGCCCCTGCAGGATATGGCTCGATTACCCCTTCACCTGTGACACGTAATTTTGATGATAAATTTAACTAATTACTCAGTGATGCCCATCTTGACTACTTAAGACGACAATATCCTCTCCACTAACTACTTAACTAAATTGGATTTAGAGCCTAGGACACTAATAAACTACCAGAATCCAAAGACAAGTGATCCCATAATTCTTGCCTATTAGTCTATTCACCTCCCCAGTAGAGTTCATAAAATGGGAGGGTGTGGGAGGAAGTAGGAACCTCAAAGGTCCCTGATTTCAGAACATAATTAAAGTCTTTCTCAGTATCTTCAGCACCCTACCTACTTCTGTCCTTATCTGATGCTGATTCAGCTGGTTCCCCACATTCCACGAATACCAGTCTTTTTTGTTTCTTCTCAGCAGGAAGTGGATACTTCTCTGATGCTGCCCACAAATTCCAGAATGGCATCCTTGGCCTTCACTTACCCTCCCAACTTTAGAAGTGTTAAGTCTATCCTCAATCTTGAAATCTGCCTTTCTCCCATCTAAATTATTCAAGGCCCCATAAGAAACGGACTTAATTTACATTCGTGTTCCCACCAAATTTGTTTCTGTACAGTAGTCTCTACCTGGCCGTCAAGAGATCTTGCCCATTTTTCCATTTGTAATTAGACTGAGGAACATTTTTGATACTTGATTTACAAATCTTGCAATATTTGCCTCAGAAAATAGACTTCTCCCTTATAACACGTAGATCCGTACTGTAAAAGATAATCAAGAAAAACTTGTGGATGTCCAGCTCTCTGCAAGAAAAGAAATTGCTATCTTTAGGTTGTTATTGTAGCCGTTTTTAGAAGAAATGGTCTTTTTAAAACAAACTTTAAAATATAAACAAGGTGAGTAAATTCCAATGCATAAGAACCTACTGGGCAGTGAGTGTAGTTAATGACTTGAGTGTAAGGACCGGGAGACACATTTCCTGGGTTCAAATTTCAGTTCCACCACATACCAATCATTTCTGAGTCTCTTTCTGCCTTATCTGTAAAATGGGAATAACAGCACCAACCCTGATGGAGTAAGTCATTTAATACATGTAAAGCCTGAACAGTGCCTGCACAACTAGTGTTAGTTATTACTATTCATGTAGGGTTTAAAATCTTGCTGTCCAGGGAAACGAGCCTTTTAAATTGTTTTCACTGATTTAAAGAAAGTGAATTTATTACAGATTGTTTATCAAATTCAATTTTGACATTTCTTGTCTTTCCCCATCATTTTCTAAATTCAATGGATAAAAGCACAGAATTTGTCAGAGTATTTCTTGACATTTTCGTTCCATTAGGAATACCATTTAATATTAAGCCTCATTATGATTACAACATTATTTAAAATGAAACTATGGGAGAGGAATATTTGGGGAGGGGAAAAATATCACTTGCCACTTATTAAATTGAGATTTTAAAAGCCAAAGGAGGGAGGGAGGATTAATAAACTGCGGATGACCTTTAAATGTCACATTCACTAATATATAAATTTAAACAGAAAAATGTAATTTCTGGTAATAATAGTAAACTGGATCAATACAATTATATTATGGGTTCTGTGATATTATAAATTATGCTTTCAGTCCAGAATAGCAATAGTTTTTTAACACCTTTTAAGATAAAATTACAATGTAGTAAATATCATCTATCCCTGTATTTTATTTATAAGCTTATAGTTTACTTCTGTTCCTTGGACAGTCCCATGTAGTAAACTTCTAAATATACAAGATTTTAGAGCATAAATTATTTTTAATGCATTAAAAATAAAAATAATGTATTGTCTCAGGAAAACCTATTCAATAAGATCTATTTTAATAATTAGTCTAGAATAATGTTGTTACTATTAACCTTAAGCTTACTTTCAGAAGTTAGTGAAATATAGCTTCAAAGACAATTGGTTACTGTGTAAATCTCAGTTCAACTGAATTATACAATATAAACAGCACACACTATTGTAACAATGGAAAAAATTAGGATAGATACTCACATAGTTTTATTGGCCATTGTGATTATTTTCCCTCCTCTACCTCAATTCCATTAGTAAAGAGTTCAGCTTTAGGTATTATATTTAATATATTTACAGACTCTTTCACTATACTATTCTCAAACCCTTAACTGTTCAAGGCAACATAAACATATATTTATTCAAAGTAGAATTTTTTTTCTGTATAATAATTCTTAGTGGAGGCACAAGAGGTGCAGAGATTTTCTTAAAGGCTTAAACTATATATTTGGAAGAAACAAAATTATTTGTATGCTTTGGATAACCTGTAAGACATTAAAGAAATTAGATCTTCCCATCAATAAATTGGCCAACACATTATTTCTACAGTTCTCAAAGCATGAGAACAAATATTTAGAGAACCACTGTCCTCTAAAGGAAGAGTTTTTGACTTGTCCTGTTTCAGAAGAGTTTGGGGCATACAAGATGTTCCATCTGAGGATTAAAAAATAAAAAGGTGCTCTTCAATGCCTTCATTTAACAGTTCCATTGAAGAAAATACGAAGGCCGCGTATGTTATCCAAACACCTGATAAGTTCTAGTGTCCAGCTAAGTCTTCTGAACACGCGTTCCACACTTAAAAACACTCTTCCTGAGCTTCACTTAATTTTACTTGTTTCTGACTTCAATAACAGAGCTGGGGACAGTCCTGGCCGTCATTTCAATAGTTATCCAGGACTTGACGCAGTCCACACACATAAAAAAAATGCTCATAGAATGTGCACTACTAAACTATAAACACTTGAAATATAGACTGGTTGTTATAAACAAACAGCATCCTTCCACCCAAGTCCCTGCCCAAATCACTTAGGGAGGGCCGCTCACGAGGTTGAAATTCCAGGGGCCCCATCAGTCATAACTGCCCAGTATCTGTAACTTGCACCAATCATCTTTCTAACTCCAAGACGCCGAAGTGGGGCTGGCCTTCGTGGGTCAAAAATCACACCTGAAGTCAGTAGCACCTCCAAGGGTTCCATTAAGAACAATTCCCTCAAACAACTTCTAAAAGAGTGCTTCTCGATCTCCAATGGTCCTTCCAAACACCTGGGAGCTTGTTTAAAAGCGGACTTGGAGACAGTGGGCTTGAATCAGGACTCCAGACTGCATTTCTAACGACTCCTCAAGGGATTCCCATTCTGTGGTTTCTCCCACCGCCTTTTGAAAAGCAGGTCCCACAAACGCCCAAAGACTCCCAGGTCACTTCTATTAGTAACATTCAAAAGTTGTCGCTACAGGTAGTGTGACAAATCAAGGCGCCTGGGTGTCCTACGTTCCCTGAGGGCTGCTACCGGGTCCTCGGGACACCTGGCAGGTGCCTTGGCCTCCACGCGCTCTCGAGTCCACCCCGCAGCCGCGCCCCCACTCCCCACCCCCGCCCCGCGCGCGCCTCCCCCCACCCCCGCGCAGCGCTCACCTTCTCCCGGGTCTTCAGGTACCGCTGCAGCGCCTGCTGCGTGAGCTCCCGGACGCACAGCTGGCCCTCCTTGCAGGGCACCACGATGCCGGTCCTGCCGAAGCATACGGTCACTTTCATCCTGGCCCCCGGCGACCACGCCGGGCCTGGCCGAACAGGTGTCTGGCCCCGCGGATGCAGCCCCTACTCTCGGGGGACGTCGACCACCAGTGGGCCTGGAGACCCGGGGCGCCTCTCCCCGGCGCCCCCTCTGGACCTGGGGCTCGCAGCAGCGCCCCTTCGCCGGGGCAAGCGGCCTCCAGGGGGCGGGAGCCGGGGAGGGGGCGGCAGGGGGAAGGGCTACCACCCAGGTGGCTGGGGGCCGGGACGCGTCGGCACGGCGGCCGGGCTCCTCCTCCGGCTCCTACTCTCGCTCGGGCCCGGTCGAGTCTGCAGCTCCGCGCGCGCCAAAGTGAAACTGCCGGCCCGGCCCGGCCTGGCCCTGGCCCTGGCTGCAGCGGATCGGCCCCAGGCCCGGGGCTGGAGTGGGCGGCGGCGGCGCGCGGGGCCGGAGTTGGGAGGAAACTTTTGCGCCGGTCGCAACTCCTCCGCGGCGCGCGGTGCTCTGGGCTCCCGCGGCCCCCGGGCCGCCTGGGCCCGGCTCTTAAAGGGGCCGCGGCGCTCCCCGGCCCCGCCGCTCACTTGGCGGCGCGCGGCGGGGGCCGTGTGGGGCGGTAACTGGAGCCCCGGAGTCTCGTCCCCTCACTCGATCTCTCCCTGGCTCTGTCCCTCCCGCACACACACACACCCAGAGCCCCGGGGAATTGTAACGGGACCTGAGAGCTACCCACAGGGGGATTGAAACCGGATCTCGTAAAGCACACCTAAGGGAATAGCTAGGAGACTACAGAGCTGCACCCTTAAATTGAAGGGATTGGAGCAAGATTCAAGGAGAGCCCGGGAGCAGGTGCTTCTCGCCACGCCCACAAAAAGCACCCAAAGGAGTGGCTGCTCACAGGTAGTGAGCTACAGGGATGGCAAAGGGCCTCTTAAGGGTCTGAAGCACAGCATCGCATCTGCCCTTTGGAGCTCTGAAATGACAAAACGGAAGGGATTCATGGGGATGATGTGGCAATGGAACCACTCCTTTGACAGAGGACACTGATTATTCCCCCAAAAGTCACACCCCAGACCCAGATATGATTGCGTATACTTACATATATTCTTCTGAAATGTGCCTCTTATGTATTTGACAGGGAAAACCATTTTAACGTTTAGGTTCATGATTTGGCAAGTATGTATCATAAACTGAAATAGGCGTATGTCGGGGTGAGGGATTCAACAAATAACATTTGTATCATTCTTAGCTCACACATCAGTGAGTTCCTTTGAGCCTAACATCAACCTTGTAGAGTAAATAATATTTTCACATTTTATGATTGAAGAAGGGTGTTCATCAAGGTAAAGAGTCTGAGTGGACCATGGAGTTCGCTATGCTGAAAGGAAATGAGTTCTTCCGATGCTAAATCCCTGGTCTCCCCAAGAAGTCTTCTCAGCAGTCCCATTCATCCAACATGATCCTCAGGGCTACATCTTGTGTTTCTCTACAAAAAGATATAAAATACACTTACATTAAACTTGAATCGCCTAGGACAGTATGATAATGTGCAGGAGATTAAATTGATGGGCACATGGACTTTGAGAGTTTCAATTTTTTAACTCATTCGTACATGCAATAAGTAGATATTGGTTGTTTTCAATGTAGAGGACCTTTTTTAAGGTCAGTGGCATCAAAGAGGATCATGCAGACCAAATCGATTTGAAGAAAATATATTAGTATAATTTGGTAGCAAATCCAATACAAACTAATTTAAATAAAGACAGAATCTATTTCCTCAAAAAATCAGAAGATCCAAAGAACACTCTTTTTTTCCCCACTCAAGTTAAATCTATTTATTTTACATGCGGTTTAGTAGGAAGACCAGGGCACTCCTCTGAGGCAAGATTGAAACCTGAAACTCAAATGATGTCCTCAGGGGCCTCCTCTCACCATTTATTAACTTTACCAGGGTCTTCTAATTTTCAGGCAGGACCTACCCAAAGGAGACAAAGATGGCCACTCCCAGTGTTTCAGGTTTAAGCAGCCTAAAGCCAGCCATTTCGGGTACCAGTAAACCTTTTTCTGGCAAGGATTCGCACATCCAAGCTTGAGACATTTACCTTCCCTCTGGTGAGATGAATGTAACAGTGATTGGCCAGACCTGGTTCACCTGCCACTAGATCATATGGACCCTCAGCAGTTGAGACAACAAAATATGTGTAGCCACTACAAAATCTAAGTTTCTTCTCATGGAGCTTGCAGAGAGTAGGGACGACAAGATCTACAGGGAAATTAAATAGAAACTATAAAACAACAGTGAATTTGATAATTCTACTGAACGTTATTGATTTAGACAAATGCCAGGCACTGTTTATATATCTTTATATAAAGATATATGATATATGTCATATACGTACATTTATATACACAAATGCACTATAATATATCTATTCTTACAAGAGAGGGAATTTTGTTATTAGAGAGTTGAGATAAACCGAGGCCAAGGGTCGTTAAGACCACATTTTTAGAAAGTAGCAGAAGCTGGATTAGAACCTAGGCAGTGTGACTCCAGAGCCTTCAGTAACTGCTATGCTGATCTTGCATGGGAAGTACCAACTGAATAGAGCAAACAAACATAAATAATACGGGAACCTTACTTTTAATATTGGACATTCTATGGACATGTAGAATGGTACAGAGCAAAATTTTAGCTGATGAAATAACTTTGCAGGTTGCCATTTTTAATGCGCCATGCCTTTTCTTTTTTTCCTTCACAGTTCCAGAGTCCTCTCTTCTGCTCAGATAGTAAATAGCTCCTGCTCTTTTTCTCAAACCTCCTTATGGCCCAGCTTTTGCCCCTCCCCAGTACCTAAAACTCTGATGTTGAGAATGTCCTAGCTTTGAGAAGCCCTAGGTGAACCATGAAGAATAACCAGGCCCTCTAAATCTCATTCCCAGAAAGATTGGAATCAGGTCTTGTGGGATGCAGCAGAGGTTGTACTGCTGTCAGCTGAAGGAAGAGATGAAGCTAGACATGGATATAAACAATGCTTTGTGCAATCCCGCACACCATGCAGTGAACTTTAATGACCCCAAGTTAGTCGTTATAAAAAGAATTTAGGGTTGACATTTTATGTTATTAATGGCTAGGTTTAATTTCTTATTTAGCCTTATCACAACACAGATAGAAAAAAATTATCATATATTAAGAAGTTATATAAAAGAATATAGTTGCAACACACAGACATTCATGCCCAGCAAATTCCTAAATCAATATTTCATGCCCCATGGGACTTCCTGGGCAGAAGACAATAAATAATTTCCTTTGATTGAGTAACACTAGAGGATTCTAGGCCTAGGTTCCATTTTCTTGTTTTGCCTGTTGGATGGGTAAATATTGCCTGTGGTGTGATATTTTCCCATTTGTTATCCAACAGCTTAGCAAGCTTTGGAGCAGCTAGTGAAAATGTGTTATGCAGAGAGCAATAATACTGACCAATATTGTTAAACTGCTCTGCCTTATAAAAATTCTAACTAAAATGTCAGGTACCATTAGGTGTGTATTGAATAAAATATGATCATTTTTAATATATAGTTGACCAGTCATTCATTCTGGTATTCTGCACTATTAAAACAGAAAATGTTTTCACCCTTCAATGAATTATTTATAACGAGCATTATTTATCACAAAAAAAAAATTAATTGAGTTGGAGATAATCTTCTTCCAAAGACCTTTGGAACAATTAATACAATAGATAATGTTCTTAGCTTCCTTATGAAAGCAGGTGCCAGAGTGATATCATAAGAGAAGAAAGGGAAAAAATGAGCATGATTTTTCATTCTTTACTTCCATATGAAAAAGCAAAGGGTTTGGGTTGTTGTTTAACTTAGCAAGAAAGTGTTTTTTGCAAAAGATGTTTCTTACTACATTCCTGACGGCATTCATTTGTTGACTGTTTCTTTGTTTTCGTATCTTCTTTCCTAAGGCACAAATAACAAAGCTTTACTCCCTGAAGGGAATACTGTGGGCTATCAGCCCTTTGAAAGGTCCTTATTTATGCCTATTCTATAAGTAAAACTCACAAGTCTCCACAGTGATTCATGGACCGCCCCTCCTTATACTTAACTCCACTCTATAAATTCGAATGTCCCACCTATGATTTATGTTTGAAAAGGACCTGAATCATGAAATGTGTTTCTCTCTACAAACGAATTAAAATAAACAAACCAAAAGTAAGGAAACTGTTCCAAAGTTGTTGCATTATGACTTGATCAATAAGTGTGTTATCTCCTTTTCTGAAGCAAATCAGGGCCATAGGTACTGACCACTGGGAATAGGTCCTATCCAGTAGCGCCAGCTACTCTCATCTCTAGACTTAGATGACTGACTATTAAGGAGGAGGCCAACAGCAATGATCAGAGATGCTCTCAAACAAGCTCAGTTATCCAGGGATAGCTCCTGAACTGAGGTGAGGTTGCAATCAAGAGTTCTCTTTTCAATCCTACTCACTTTCCCTAAGGCCTCCTTCTGCCATTTGTGTATCCCTTTACTTGGGAAGTGAGTTAGTGTTCATGTAATTGACAGGAGTTAGAGCTGCACCAGATGCTTCAGTGCATAAAAGGATTGTGGGAAGAATTAGTACTATGTTCCAAAGTACTTGGCCACTTACCAGCTATAGTCTTAGACAAGTCTTAGAGAAGTGCCATTGTGTACTGATAACACGATGGAGTGAGATGATAGGCCTATTTTAAGGTATAAAATACATAAAGCATCCAACACATAATAGGCAAAATATATTGCCCTCCTTTACCTTTAATCCATTTACTAGCATTTCTAAATACCATTTATTTTCACTGAGCTTGAAACTACTTTCAGAAAGAAACAAATGATACTTTGAAACTACCCATCATCAATGTCATAAACAATTTCTGAAGCCCAAGTGTAACTTGCTCTGTAATAAGGGTATAAAAATAATACAATTTGTGTTATATTTCACAGTTCACATGTTATTTAATATGATGCTCGAAAAATAATCCTAGGACATGGTAGTCTGGTACCTGAGAATCATAGAATCACAGAACTGAAAGGCACCTTGGAGATTATTTGTACAATCTTCTCATTTTATATCTGAAGAAATTAAGAACTAGAAAGTCCAGGTGACCTAAGGATTGGAAAGTTAGGACCCAGATCCTTCCGTTTATAGCCCATTGCTTTCTTCACTCCCCTGTCTGCCTGGTAATGGAATTTAAATAATAGATATTTGACCAACATTGGCTCAAGGCTTCGAACTTTCACGGGACCAGGAGGTGAAGCTAAGGAGCTCATTCTTCTATTTATTCCTGCAGTTTCAATTTAAACTTAAGATTCTGAAGCCTTCTTCTCACCACAATTGTAAATCTCAAAAATATTTGCTAACTGTTAAAATGACTCTTACAGGAAACCATCAAAAGAATTTAAGCAGGACAGTGACATGATCAGATTTGTGCTTGGTACAATACAGAGGACCTGGGAGACAGACAAAAGCCCCTGCTTAGTTCATTTATTCCATCATTCATTTCTGTATGCAACAGTATTTACCCAACACCTATAATCTTCTGAGCACAAAGTGATCATAAAACTTAAATTCCAGTGAGGAAGACAAAT
Organism: Rousettus aegyptiacus; assembly: GCF_014176215.1. NCBI lineage: Eukaryota > Metazoa > Chordata > Mammalia > Chiroptera > Pteropodidae > Rousettus > Rousettus aegyptiacus. The sequence continues at coordinate 24,521,653 of NW_023416295.1, forward strand.
GATAAATGACTAACCAATTGAACAAATACAGATTGTGATAAGGGGTAATGAAGGGTATAAACAGCAGGCTGTGTGATGGGAAATATTGGGATAAGAAAGAACTTGTTTAGATTGAATAAACAAGAGAAAAATAACTTTGTGAAGAACTTAAAGAAAAAGGAACAGCAAATGCAAATATTCCTAAGATAAGACCTGCACCGATGTGTTTTAGGAATTAAAAGAAAGCCAGTTTGGTAGTGAGCCAGGAGAGGCAGGGAATGAAGTTGAAAAGATTGTTTATAACGATGGCCTCCTAAAAGACTCAGGCAACATAGATGTTGAGGAAGGGCAAATTCAAGAGATGTTTCAGGATTTGTGACAGATCAAAGATAGCAAGCTTTTTGAAGGTGTCGAAAAAGCCTCAGGTTTCTAGTTAAGAGGCGACATTTATTAAAGCTAAAGAATCTTGAAAAGGGGGGAGGGCTGAGGATGGTGGGGGAAGAGGAGTAAGTTCAATTTGAGACATTTTGCATTTTATGTGCCTGCCAGGCAACCCGGTAGAAATGTTTAGTTAGCCAGAAATACAAGGTTTGAAGCTGAGGAGAGAGTCCAGAGATGAGATATTTAAATTTAGAGGGTTATAGATTTTTGGAGCTGAATCCATCAAAATGGAGCGAGTCATTCAAAAAAAAAAATGTAAAATGAAAAGGTAACAGGACTTAGACCAGAATCCTGTGGAATACCAATATTTAAGAAGATAGAGAAATCCAGAGAAGTTACACATGTGTATGATGGTGCATTAATTACAAATTATTCTTATTCTGTGTACAGTATTATCAATGTCAAAGATATGATAAGAAAGGGTGCTGCTACTGTAGTAAAGACACAATGGGAAAGAACAGGAAATTGAATGTTAAGAATAGAAAGCAAGATAGTTTGACTGGAACAGATAGGCTTCATTGAGGCATAACATAGGATATAAGGTTATAGAGATATGGGAAGAAGGAAATGATGGAGGGAAATTATTGAAAAAGCTGTAAGAGCTAGACTCAGGAGCATATGGATGTTTCACCAAAGAAATATCCTCTGGGTATTTAAACAAAGAAGTAATATGCATGAAATATTCGATAGTCATTATTCTGACATCTTCATGTATAAAGAATTAGAGTAGAATGTAACTAGAAGTTGGGGACGATCCCAAAGAAGGATGTTGGGATAAATTGCATAAAGCTAAATTTAAGTGAAACATCATATATGCATATAATTTTTTAATATCCTCACCTGTTCATGTTTTTACTCGAAGTAGTAAACTATCTGATTATGTAAAGTCCAGCCCTACTATTCTACTGTGCCATGCATGGAAAATGTGGAAGTGCCATATGACTCAAGGTCCACTCAAGCAAACTGAAAACACACTCTATCTCAAACAGAAGGCATTAAATACAAAGTATTGATTATACTGTGATGGAGCTGCTGAAAAGTCAAACAGGAAATGGCAAGGCAACTCAGAGATTAGCTACAGCAGGAAGTCGCTTCTTACTCTAGGGTTGGCTGGATGTAGGGAGGAGGTAGTGTTATCGGAACCCAGAAGCTGGGCAGCCTGGCAGGAGTTAAAATCATAGCAGAGACTGCCTGGAAGAAGCTAGGAGCACAGAGAGAGGGGCTGTCCAGAAGAGACCTAGAACTGTAAGGAACTGCAGTTATGAAAATATAACAATAAGAGCGAGTAAGGGAGAGAGAGAGAGAGAGCCCTGTAGTCCTTTCTCCTGCCTCCCCACTTCCACCAGTGTTTCACACTAGCTGAACTGGCTGGAAACCAGTTAGCAAGGAGAAGGGCGGGGAAGTCTCAGGGAGCAAACATAATGACTGGCCCAGAAGGTCTTTTCTGGTAGGCTTCTACAGTGATTCATAAATAGATACTTTAATTGTCACTAACATTTAGATTTAGGAAAAGCACCAAAAATATTTCCAATTCGATTTGGCATATTTATGAAAATATTTTTTCCCCAGCCTAGATTAAATTCATGCTTTTCTCAAGGAAACCTATTTCTACATTTTAACATTAATTTTGCCTGATTGCCAAAATAACTATTAATTTCCATCATTTAAGAAATAAAACATTTCCTACTCTTGCTATGTCATCAAACTGAGCAGGGCTGCTAAAGGCATAGAAGAGTCAACTTTAACCTCCAGCATCTTGGGAAGGCAGTCATTAGAAAAACAAAACAAAACAAAAAAACCATTGATGTCTCGTATTTTAACTAAAAATATTATTTAAATTTTGCATTTGCATTAAACCTCATAGTACATCCATATTGTTTTAAGAAAAAAAATATTTTGGATTACTTTTTATTTATGAGTTAGACCACAGTAATCACTCAGTTGTTTGGCAAATATTTATTAAGTGACAAGGTCTAGTTCTGTTTTAGGATATATAGTTTCTATAGACTGAATGTGTCCTTCTCAAACTCATGTGATGGAATCCTAATTATCAATGTGATGGCATTTGGAGGTGGGGCCTTCAGGAGGTGATCAGGTCATGAGGGTGGAGCCCTCATCAATGAGATTAGTGCCCTTACAAAAGAAATCCCAGAGAGCTCCGTCACCCCTTCTGCCATGTGAGGATACGAGAGAAGATGACCATCTATGAGCCAAGAAGTAGTCTTTTGCCAGACATCAAATCTGCTGGGACCTTGATTTTGGACTTCTCAGCCTCCAAAACTAGGAAAAATAAATTTCTATGATTTATAAGCCACCTACTCAATGGTATTCTGTTATAACAGGCCAAATAGACTAAGACAGAGTGGTAAACAAGAAATACAATAACTCTGCTCTCCTGGAAGTTATATTTATTGAGAGAAAGCTGAAAACAGCATAATATGGCCAACAGGGGAATTAGTGCAAATGTTTATACTACCGTTGGTAAAAATTTTAATACATCTTCTGTGAGGTTGTGTCACTTCTGACATGTGGTGGCTGATAACTGTTTTCCATCTACTTTGTCACTTTCATGTGTGCCTTAGAGAAATACTCAAAGGACATTTTAAATGATGAAAGATGGCCGATGAAAGAGTTGTTTATTTATTTCTATATCTATAATTTTCATCCAATTTTAGAACTATGAGTGATGATCCACGGAATCACCCAACTCTCAAACTTTGTTTTTGTTGCAACCATTTTGTCATGCGTGATGAGAGTTCCCACAGTTTTGACTTGAAAGTATTGATTGTAAAAACCTTCAAAAAAAAAAATCTGCTTATCTAATCACATTTTTAGCTGCTCTGTAACTTACAGTTAAGATGAACAATGAATTCATTCTCCTCTTCTAAGATTTTTACCCATAATCCCGGTATTCTTTTGTGTCTGTCTGTCTATCTGTCTCCGTCTCTGTCTCTGTCTCTGTCTCTGTCTCTGTCTCTCTCCCTCTCTTTCTCACTCTCTTCCATATCTTTTTATAAAGCAAAATAAAAATTCAATCTTGAGGAAATTTGTCCTGCTCTTTTCCCTAACACATCAATGTTCATCTAGGTATTTAGCAAAGTTTTCAAAATTACTTTTCATTTTATTAAAAATGACCTCACTTAAAACGACTAGATGTGGGTATTTTTAGTTTCAATGTTTGTATCAGTCAGTATTCTAGAAAGAATCTCACAGGCCATTTGAACTAGGTTAAGTGATGAGACTTTCCAAAAAGAAATGCTCACAGACGTGGGCAGCTTTAGATAAATCAATAGTAGACGGTACAGTACTTCCAAATTAGCCAAATGGGGAGATGGTGCCACCCCTATGCAGAGCGATATGGAAGGGCCCACCTGACCTGAACTTTAGCCTGTGCAGAGATGTAACAGGAAGGGAGCTGGGGGGATAAATCCACCAAGCACATGTTCACTCATAGCTGATCTCCTACAGGTGCATTTCATTGGTCAAATCCAGTGGAAGGCCAAAGGCAAGGAAGTCCAATGAAATTCTTGGAGCTGAGTAGGATAGAAACGAGTGGAAAGTGTTCACCATAAATAATGCACCTTCAAGATATGCTACTGTGTGAACTGTGGACTTCCTCTCATGACATTTTACCCATTCTAGATTTGGCCCCACCCGTCAAGTTTGCTTGAAGCATAAAAGTTTCCCAAGTCCTTTTCCTGTGGCTTGATTTCTCAAAACACCTAACTTCCATTAGAAAAGAAAGCCTTTACTGTTGAAAGAGATAGGCTTTTACTAGACTCTTAAAATCACTAGGAATGTCTGAAATATTTTACCTATTCTCTAGATATCAGTTTTTGTTGCACAGATTAACCAAGCTTCCTTGTAACACACCTTTTGGTACCATCATTAGACAAAGAACACTGAAGTGAAAGGACTATTTTTGTATTTCACTTGGCATTTCCTTTATTATGTTTCCTAAGTGTTGCTGTCACATATATTTTTTGTATATATGCTATTTAATTATATTATATATATTTAAAAGTGTAAACTAAAGTTGGGTGCTAGACTCATGTCACAGGATAGAATATAGAGTCTCAAGACTTATGAACACATTATGAATGACATAAATTTATGAGGTAGTTGTAAAACTCACAAACTTATTAACTCATATAAGTTTATGAGGCAGGTATTTAGACAGTTGGCTTTTCAAGTTTGTGTTCTCAGGTCCAAACCAGTCATGCCTAACAGTGGAGAGAGTGCGTGGAAAATCAAGTCTTGCTTTCAGATTTTATTTCTTAAGACTTTTTTTTCAATAGTTTTAATAGTCACATCAACATAGTTCCCATTTTAACATGTGCCACTTTTCAAGATTACTCAGGAGGACTAGTCACACTGCTTCTTTCTATGCTGTTGTCCAGTACAGAAGTGCCCAGTGTTTTTAACATCATCTCATTATCTCTCTAAAATCCCTAAGAAAACTTTCATCTCTATACAGTTGATATCAGGGAGCTTTGAGCAAAACAATCAGAATGAAATAATAATTAAAGGTCTAGATACTGCTCCCATGTTCAAATGGGGGACAGTTGTGACGACTGTTGACTTGGAAAATGCCCCCGACATTAGAAAGCAAGTAAAAAATTCAGCTTTAGAAAGGAGAGAATGTTGAAGATACATAAGAATGACAGTAAAGCACCTCAGAACACAGTTAAACTAAGCGAATCAACACAAAAGAACAAGGTAAGAGTCAACAAAAGCAAACTCAAAATCATAACTCAGGAAAAGGCCAGTTAATGGGCTTCTGGATTAAGTTCCAATCTAGACATTGGGTTGATTTCAGTCAAACCCTGGCTATTAGCATGTTTAAAGATGTGGGACAATGACATTAACACATGTAAGAGAAGAATGTGTTACGGAAAACTCAGTGGTAGAATGAAGAAAAATTGAAAGGGACTAAGATCTTGACCTGTCACTCCTGTCAGCTAAGACACTGACCGAGAAAGAGGTACTGTCACCAGAAGATGCCAGTCATCCCTTTGGCTGGTGCTTTTCTCATTGGGGGAAGAATATATTTCAAGCACTCTTAACTGAAGAACCCCCTTGTGAATTCCCATTCCTTTGTACTTAATATTCTCCGACCAATCTTGACTGTAGTTTACATTTCTATCTATTTATCTCAAGAAGAAACGTGAGATCCAAACATCACTTCAAGAATGTCTAGTCTTAAGTGCCACCTTGAAGATTAGCATGTCCTTTAAGGATGCTGAACGACTGAGTTCCAACCTGGGCTTTTCCATTTACTACTACCTGTGAGATCTTGAGCAGGTTACTCAACTTTTTGGTCTCAGTTTCCTGGTCTTAAGGAAATTAATAGTAGAAACTATGTACCTTTTAGGATTCTTATGATACTTGACATGAGATATAAGATTTTAGAGCAGTCCTTTTGGATTTATACTTTGATTTTTGTGAATTCGGTTGGTTCAAATCAGTTCTCCAAGATTTCATTGTTTGAGGGTACTGGAAAGGCTTTATATCTAGACACACAGGCTAAGAACCAGCCTCTGACTATTTAAGTAATGGAATCCCTGGAAATCACCTCCAGGCAATACTACCTTTGGGGTGGGAGTTGTTACCTAAGGCACATTCCTACAACTTTATGAGGGAAAGTTATAGGCAACAAGGGAATTGAATCTGGCTGTGGGGCAGCTACTCAGCCTCTCTACTTGCCTTTTCCCCCTGCCTTTCATCCAGGTAGGAACAGTCCAGATTCAAATGAGACAGAGCTGAAAGTCGTTAGAAAAAGTACACTGTACCTGGTCACATGTAAAATTTTATTGTTCAGATCACTTGGCCTAAGGACTCAGGTTCCAATGCCAAAGTCCAGCCTGTGAGGAAGTCCACTTGCAGAGGCGTGTCTGTCCTCTGGTCCAACCTGCCTAGAGGTAGGAAGGAGTCTGTAAGGGTTGCCACTCAGAGGTGGAAGCAGGACAGCCAAACACAGGGCAGAATGACAAAGTCTGGTTTAGAAAGTAAAAGTGACACTGGTTGGAAACAAGAATTAGATATCTGCTTGCTAAAGCAGGAGCCACTCAATTCAAGCAGGAGCAAGAAGCAGAGGCTAAGTAAGCTCTACTCTTAAAGCAAAGCCACCAGCACTAGAGAAGTGACGGGATTCTCTTTGCAGTGTTGTACTTTGAGTCCAAACAAATTCATGCAAGAACTTTTAAAAGGTAATGGTACCGCATTCACGAGCGCACCTCCCCATCCACAAGTCTTTTAAATGGAGTTCTGTGAACTGAAGACATCATCGACTCTCTCAAAATTCTCCACCAGAAGTTGCAAAACTACCAACAAAGTTTATACTTTGTGGAATACTGTAAACTCACTTTTTCCACAATGCTTTATTTATTCTACCTGAACCCCAATTTTTGGGTAACATCATCACTTTTCTTGAAAAAAAGTCTACAAGGAAATCATTCTTTACCCAGACTCAGCTCTCCACTGCTTTTCCAGACAGTGATTCTGCCATTGTGCAACTACCTCTGCTCTTTGAACACCAGCCACCTGCTTATTCTGCCCTCTATACTCCTGCAGCTGTTGCATACTCACCTTAGACATTGTACCCGTCAGGGGCCTGACAGGAAACAGATGGCGAATGCATAAAGTTAATTGAAAGAGTTTAATGTAGGGACAATTTGCAGATGTGGGCAGGGTGATGGGAGCCAACAAGGGAGAGTGTTGAGAGATTAGCAAGCAAGAAGCCTACTGGCCTGAGGCATAAAAACTCAAGAAGACAGGATGGCTACCAGATTCTAGGGAAAGAAGAGCTGTAGGAAGAAGCTACCCAATAGGATCTGTGGCCACAGGTAACATAACACAGCCACTGCCGATGTGCCTAGATCTAGAGAAGCAAAATGTGCCAGATAGCCAGGAGCGCAGTTAGCCCAACTTCTCTTTTCTCCTATTCTCCCCTACTCCCACCTCCTTTCTTTTTTAATTCCAGAGCCTCTTATTGGTCAAATCCAAGTCTCAATGATGCAATCTGTGGAAGTCAGCATTTTCTCTGGCAGACAGTAGGGCTGGCAAAGGGTCTAGGAAGACAAGCAGAGAATAATCAGCACAAACATATTCTGCTACTCTTCTTTTTAAACAATATTTATTCGTTGTCTTTACCTTGATTATAAAAGTGATGTATGTTCATGTAGGAAAATTAAAAAATATGGAGAAATATATATAAGAAAATAAGAGTAACCCACAATTCTGTAACCCAAAGCTAACTACTATTTACACACTATCTGTATAGTTGCTGATTCTACTTTTTATATTTAACAAGATATCATGAACATTTCCCTAAGTCACTAAATATTATTTGAAAACATTATCTTTTTTAGTGGTTGCATAGATTTCCATCTTTCGGATTCACCAGATTTATGTACTTATTTCATTAATGTTAACATTTAGGTTATTTCTAATTTTTTACTATTATTCATAATACTGAAATAACTACTCTCATATGTGAGTCTGATTATTTTCATAGAAGAAAGTCTTAGGAGTGGAATTACTGAGTATAAATTTTATGAACATTTCAGGGCTTTTTATGCATATTGCCGAATTATACTCTGCCAACAGTATAGAAGAGTGCCCATCTTCCCAAGCCCTTGGCTCTTGAAGAGAGTAGTATATGACATTTAACTTTGCTTGCTATAGTCATATAGAGTAATGACAATAAACTATACAACAGCACAGATATAAATGATGTGACAACAAGCCAGAGGAAGAAATGTTGATTACAGAGGAGAGAGTAGAGAGGAAGCAAGAGCACATACAATTTAATTTTATATTTCTAAGATCCGATATGTCGCACAGCACAATGAAAGTGCTCATTAAGGTTGTTGAACAAAGGATTCCAGTTTCTAGCTTGCACACTGGCTAATGGAGATCCTCTAAATTGAGAGGGAGACAAAACTCTACTCTGACTCTCTCCTGTAAACAAAGCCAGACCTCCCTAAAACTGTAGGTAGGCTCTAAGTGACATAAGTCAGTCAGTCGTTGGCAACACTGCTGGTTTTAGATAATTGCTCAAGTCCACCCTTGAATGACTGCACCTTGCTATTATTTCCCTTGTTCCCCAATCTCTCATACTTTAGCTCTTGATGTATGCATTCAGACCTTCCCTGGATCATCAGTTTAGATAATCCCTTTGGGTTTAGCATTGCAGTTAAGGGCATGGGTGGCTAGCCGAAACTACCTGAATTTGAGTCCCAGCTCTACCACTCACTAGTTGTGTGGCCTTAGACCAGTTATTAAATGCCTTGGGCTTTAATTTTCTCACGTGCCTAAGGACCAATAATAGCTCCCATTATGCTATGGCAAATTATCATAGACTTAGTGGCTTAAAACAACACAATTTGGTTATTTTACAGTCTGAAGGATAAAAGTCTGAAATGGTTCTTACCGTTTCAGGTGTTTTGGCGGGGATGCATTTTTTCTGGAGACACTAGGGGAAAATTCCTTTCTAGCCTTTCACTTCTTCTAGAGGTTGGCCACATTCCTTAGCTCACTGCTGCATCATGTCAACCTCTGGGTCGGTCTTCATATCTTTTTCTCTGACTCCAATTCTTCTACCTCCTTCTTATAAGGACACTCTGATTACATTGGGCCCACTTGCCTAGTCCAGGATAATCTACTCATCTCAAGATCCTTAACTTAATCACATTTTAAAGTCCATTTTGCCAAGTACAGTGACATATTTACAGGTTCTGGGATTTGTACAAGGATATCTTTAAGGAGCCATTATTTTGCCTATCTTGCTACCTCATACAGTAGCTATGAAATCACAAAAGAGAATAAGTAACATATCTATGAAAACTGCCTACCACAATGCCAGATATATAAGAAACAGGCAATAAATCTTGGCTATAATTTTTACTAACACTGCTCCCCTTCTCCTTTCCTAGTTCTCATGCTGTAGACTCGCTTAATTTGTTCACTTTACACAAACTCCTTCCCTCTCTTCCTTCCCTCTCCTCCTTTCAAAAGAGAAGGATCTGGTATAGATCGAATTAATAAGTTCTGTTTTGAATGGAGCTACTGAGTTTGAAATGGTGATGGAGCAACTAAGTTTGAAATACTTGCAGGGCAAATATGGAAATGTTTAGTAGACAACTGGGAATATTGGCTTAGGGGAGGTATTGGGATTGGATTTAGGTTTTGGGACCACAGGTATAGTCGAATTTACAGGATTTGATGTAACAGATGAGAGAGAACGTATAAATAAGAAGAGAGAAAGATCGAAGGTGGATTCTGGGGAGAATCAACATTTAAAGAGAATGAGGAGGGAGGGGTGAACAAATAGAGAGGCATGAGAAGTTCAAGGGCCAGGGCTTCCTCTAAGGCTAATGTAGGAGAGAATTCCAGTGAGGAGAGGTATGGTAACAAGCTCTAACAGGGACAAGAAAGGTGAAGACTGAACTTGCCAAGTAAGTTAGTAGTACTCTTTCCAGGTAGAGTTTCAGTTGAGTGGCAGACACATAAACCAGATTTTGGTTATCATAGTTGTTTTGTTTCATGCTTTGATTAATTGCAGGATGGTGAGGAATGGAGAAAGTGAGGCTTTGTAATATGTGGCTGTTAAAAAAAGAACAAGATGTGGTACCAGGCAGCTTCATGGGTCATGGACAAGAAAGTACTTGTTTTAAGGTGAAGAAGACTTACCTATATTTATAGGCCCTGGTGATGGAGCTACTGAAAAGCTTGGGGTGCTAATTCGTGAAACATATTTAGGTGAATGTTAGATTAAGCAAACAATGGACAGGTAAGGACAGATAAAGTGATGGAAAAGACTGAATATAAAAGGGAAGGATTTTAAGGAAGTTCCTGTCTAATTGGTTTTTTTGTTTTGTTTTGTTTTGTTTTGTTTTGTTTTGTTTTGTTTTTTTTCTGTGAGGTTGGAAGTAAGGCTGTCTATTCAGAATGAGACTGGCAGCAGGAAGGGTAGGGAGCTTTGAGTTTGAAAGAGCTACTACTATGAACAGAACTGTGAACTAGGATTACCTGAAGATTGCTAACCATGACTAGGGACTCAATTGAGCTTAAAAACTATACATTTCCAATAGAGTCCATCAGCATGGTGGCACAGCTTTGTTTAACAGCAATCTGAGGATTACCAAGGGGGGCGGGAGATGGAGTTAGGGGTACCAGAAAATAAAAAATCTTGGTAAGAGTTAGTTAACATGATTAAAAATAAGAGTCAGTTACTTTGCCATCAACATCCACTGGGCACCCATATCATTCCTGAATTTCCTAATTGTTAGTAGCCTTTAACTCAACTTGACCTCAGACACCTATCCACTCGTCTGAAGCTAGACCTCGATATCATGTTAAACTGCCCCCTCTCAAAGCTCTTGGTTTCTGAGATTTCTCTCTAATCATGATTCATATACTTTTTACCCCTAACTCCTTTCCATTAATTTTCCTTTTTGCTGTCTCCTTGACCCTCAGTCTCTCAATCTTTCTTTTTTCAGTTTGAATTAATACGCTTTCCTGACCAGCTTAAACTCTATATTTAGCCTTTTAATATTTAGCCTTTATGTGAATATTAAGGAGAAATTGGCATCCTTTTTCTTCCCCCACATCTCCTTCATACAGAAAACATACAGTTTGAGAGTGAATATCTGAATTGCGGCTCTTTGGGAAGGTTCATACTACCGGAAATAGTTCTTGTCCTAGAAGACTAGTTAAATTCTGAGGTAATTCCCAGAGTTCAAATATGCTCTTGAGTGTGCCCAGCTTGGTTGGGCCTTGGGGTGAGCAGGTGAAAATCAAATTCAGGTTCTGATTAAGAGGATACCCCCACCCATTCCCAGTCTTAGACTTCCTGAAGCTTGACTTCTGCTTGTCTAATTTTTATTCATTACTCTTCTCCATTGGGAGAACTAAATCACCTTCTAAAAGTTGAAAAGTAATCTATTATTTCACTAGGACTCAGTACTAAGCCAACTCAAAGGAATGTGATTTTTTTTTTTTTTTTTTGCACTCAGAGACACTCCAGGGTAGGAGATCACAGTAAGTACTAATCTACAGAAAGAGAACTTCATAAATTTTTGACATTCATTTGTAAACCTCATTCAGTGTAACTCAACTTAACACTCTCATTACTTTATTCTGTATGATAGAAAGTATTAGTTTTTATATGATGGTAATTTGGAGGACTCTTAAAATAAAAGGAGCATGATCTTTTACGATTTATGTGGGGAAGGAGAATGTTATGGAAAGCTAGACAAGTCTGGGTATATAAATCTTGTTTCTTTGTATGGCCATGTACAAGTGACTACGTATCTCTAACTTTCTGTTTACTTATCTGTAAAATGGGAATAAGTATACCTACTACACATGATTCTTATTAGGATTAAATAAGATAGTATTCTAAAATACCTAGGCTAGTGTCTGGTGGTACTTCTGGTGAATGGTTTGCTGTTGACTCATCACTACCGTTAAGACTTCTTTTGAAATCTAGGAACATTTCCCAGGACCCCATTCCCAGTGTATGTTTGGGTTATAGTTTGTCAGTGAGAATTAGACAGGGCAGCTTCTTCTACCTTTTGCAGACCACTTTGAGATCCTGCATTGAAGTTTATGGTTCTGCTATGCTTGAATGCTCATGATGTCTAGACTCTTCTGAGAGTTCAAATTATGCCACCCTTGCTAGTGCTTTAGGGAAGTAGTTTGTGAGTGTCTCTTGAGTCCTTCAGTTGCAGGCTTCTAGCCTTTTCTACCCCATGGCTTGAGGTAGCTCTGTTTTATTGACAGTCCTAAAATGTCTCTGTGATAGTCATCCCTAAAAGTGTGCAATTTACATTTGAAAATAATCTTACCGAAACACTCGGGCTTTGCATTTTTAAAAAAGTAATTTTTGTTCCCTATCTCTACAATGTCCCAAACTTCTTTACTAATTTTTAAAGGTAGATTTTACATCCTGTTGAAATGAGTTTTTATATTTATTTATTCATTTCTGAAAAACTTCAAACATCTAATAACTAGTTTTAAAACTGAGCTTTATTGTCTTTTTATGAGCCTGTTCAATTAATATGACAAACTGAAATTTACAACTATTACTACTACTAGTCTGTGTTATTATCCCTGTCTGTGCTTCCTTTTATGATTTACTGAGGATGGATCTCCTGTTAAGAGATTAACAATTAGCTTTTCATTTATTTCTCCATAAATTACTTCACTGCATAAACATGCTAAAGCTATAATTCATGAGTGAGAGTTAATGATGTGGTCACTCAATGTATTTTCTAATTGCGTGGGTATTTTTTCGATTGACTTTGTTTAACAGTGGAATAAATTATTTTTAGGAATGGTTGATCTTGTCTAATCTCCCTATTGGACAATCTAGAAAATTGGGGTCTTGGAAGCTGGGCCAGGGAGAGGTTTGGAGCTAGAGTAGGTATGGAATATAGGGGGCTGAAGGCTGACTTCCAGGCTAAGTTAAAAAGCAGGTCAGATCACCAAAGCTTCAGGGATGGATGGAGAGGAAGATGATAATAGTTGATGTTTATTGAGCTCTTACATCTCAGCCCCTGTTCTAAATCTTTACTAAATTATTTGCTTAATCCTCAATTCACAAACCTAGGAAGTACCCATTGTTATTAAACCCTGTATCAGATGGTGACCCAGTAGGATACAGAAAGCATGAAAGATATGACCATGAAGACAATTTAGTGAAGAGAATATTTATAGGTGTGTGGGCAGGGTTACTAAAACAATAGAGATGGCAAGGTACAAGAACTAGCAGAAGGGTGAACCGCCCTTGGACTGAAGGAGGAAGGGGAGGGACATTGTCACCAGAGCCCAGCTATTGCTAACATCACAGAGGAAGAGCCACTGCCAAAGCTGGTCATGAAGTAATATGGCCACTGTCAGTTCTACAGTGCTGCGAGGCAAAAGACGATTAAGAAATATTTTAACCTCTCTCTCCTCTACACGCTCATCGCCCATTGGCTGGACCCAAGAGAGTCTCATGGATGCTATTTGTAGGGAGTTGGACTCCCAGGGCTGAGAAGGACACATTACAGTCTTTGTTTGTGGATGAGGGCCAAATAGAGAATAACAAATGCTGTCCTCCATTTTACAGATGAGGAAATTGAGGTTCAGAGGTTAAGTACTTTCCTAAAGTCACAAAGCTAGAAAGTGATGGGGTCAGAGTTCACACATTCACACCTAGTGAGTCTGATACCACAGCCCCTGGAAGACTCTACAGGGAAGTAAGTGGATGGGGGGGGGGCACATGCCTAAACCCTCTGCGTTAACAGTATAAAAAAGGCATGATTCAGATAAGGGAAGCCTGTGACCGAAGCTGTTGCTGAGTTTGTGAAGAACAGGTTCAGACAAACGTACTGAGAAATAATCATTTTATATATAGAATTCACTTATTTGCAGAGAAATATATTCACACAGAAATTTTATAAAATTGCTTGTGGTTATGCCTGCATTATGCCAAACATCTAGATGAAAAATAAAATTAACCAAATCTTTCTCCATATCAAAATTTTTGACAGCAAACTGTTTGGATATTTCAGTGAATTTACTAGCCAATACTTATAAAGATTTGGGCAAGTCTATAGTTTTAATGAAAAACTTTCATCTACATTATCTCACCTAATCTATGTAATAGTCATGCTCTTTTAAAATTACTATTCCAATCTTGTAGATGAAGAAATGGAAGCTCAGAAAAAACAAATGACTTGTTTGACATTCAAGAGCTAGTCTGTGACAGATCCAGGTCTCATAACTCTGATCTTCTGTCTGTAAGCCCCATGTTTTTTTCCTAGCTGAGAGGAATCAAATAACAAGGCACAAGCTTCAGCAGCTTACCCCCAAATCAGGGAAAATAATGCAAGAATTACTTTGTATCACCACCAAGGAAATTGGCAATATGAGAAGAGGATGAGTGGAGAGAGAGAAAGAAACATGAAAAGGACAGAGCCCAGGGGTGAAAAAGAGGGAGAAAAAAACCAGTAAGAGGAGGAGAAATAAGTGGAGAAGGCAGCAAGGCCATTCATTGACATTAGAATATAAGCCACGAAAAAAGCAAAGGAAATCTTAAATTAAAAGACTGATCATTACAAAAGCACTTGAGATGCAAGGCTGCTAGAGGTACAGGTGCAGACTGTGTTGAATTTAACAAGGAAACCGGACAAGGGAAGATTTGGCTGAATCGAGCCATTGTAGGAGCACAGGGTCAAGCAAGAAAATACACTCTGTTCACTCAAGGCAGACACCAAATGATTGATTCCTAATAGGTGATTAGACTCCCTACTTGACTTAGTTTATACGAATTTTCCGTTTTCCAAACAGATATTAACATCACGTAGACATAAATGGTAGCTGGATATTTTTGTGAAATGAACTTAAAAATTATTGAAATAGAGAAAATCACTGGGGTCTGTGCACCCCAAAGACTACGTCTTATTTTAGCGTTTCTGATGACATGCAAAGAAGTAAAGTCGGATTTGCACCTGCGACCCCTAGGTGATCTATATTTAAAAACGCCTTCGAGTGCAGTGGCACAGTCGGGAGTACACTTCAGAGGCTGATGACATCATTTAATTATGCTGATGTTTCGCTGTGTTCCTTGTGCTCCTTGGCTTGCGTGTTAATGGCTTGCTGAGTGGTTGTGTGCGAGGGACGATGACACAGAAGGGCGTGGTTCCCCAGACACTCTTCTTGTGTTTAGCCGGATCACGCAGAAGAGACGGCTGATGGGAAATTATTAAACACACCGAACATTATATTCTGATAATTAAAGTTTATGAAATTAAAACTGTAAAGTGTAAGAATCTGCTATATCTTTGGAGACTGTTGCTATCAGAATTTCAGTCTCGTGTTTAGGTTTTCATATGCATGTTACCAAGTGAAAAGTTTCACATAACGGTAAACATAGCTTGAGAAAAGGAAATTTGAGTATATGTATTCCATCTTTTGCCATTTTGAAAAAACTTATCTTTAGAATGGTGTATTTTATTGTTTATTTCTCAGTTTTCTAATGTCTAGTTTGTTATAGTGCATGTCATTGGATTGTATGATGCTAATTAAAAAAATCCACATTGAAGGATGGATTCTTATTTTTTATATAGCTATTCTTACATCACATACTCTTCTTGATATTTTTCTTCCTT
Source organism: Rousettus aegyptiacus (assembly GCF_014176215.1). NCBI lineage: Eukaryota > Metazoa > Chordata > Mammalia > Chiroptera > Pteropodidae > Rousettus > Rousettus aegyptiacus. Next base: position 24,537,234 of record NW_023416295.1, read on the forward strand.
TTAGAGCCAAAATGTAGCATAAACATTTTAAGAGCATTTAATTCCAGTATGTATATATTCTTTATTCGAAATTGGAATTGATTTCCATTATATGCTATTAAAATAAATGTACTATACTCAGACATTCAAAAGCCTTATGGTTGCTTGATTTCTCTTTTATATCATCTTTAGTTCATCAACCAAACCATAGCTTCTCAATCATTTTAGGACATAATCCACTTTTTTGCACATTGTTATGAATATGGAATCAGATGCCAGAGCGACACTTATTTCTCTATCTTTAAACTCCCCAGTGTCTGAGGTGAAAGTAAAACTCTAATAAAAATCAGTTTCTAACAAAATTTCCTTGACAGTTATCTTTAATCTCTTTAACTTGAGCTTCTGGAGCCATTTAATTCTTACATATAGAAACATTAATAACAAACATATACAAAATACTAGAATACAGTACAGACAACATTACAATAATGATGCAAAGAGAAGTTAATACATATCGAGGGCTTGTAACAGAGACTACTACTTGTTTTCAAGAATTATTTCTCTTTTCTTTCCATTGTAATAAATCTCCTGTTTTTCAACTGATATCTATCCAAAATAAAGGTAACCTTTCCCAGCTTCCATCCTGGACCATCAGGTGACCTCAGGAAACGCAACCACTTGGCACAGAGCAAAAAGATGGGTAGTCTCTGGGTCCACGATATGGCGGAATGCCATATAAACCCTGGTCTGACACTTAAGGACTTCTTGAACATTGGAGAGAAATAAACAGCTATATTTTAAAGTAACTGCTACTTGGGGGTATTTCAGTTATTTGCAGCTGAACCTAATCTTAAATATTACAAGTGGTCCTCTTCTGTCAGGGGCACTTAGTTGATGCTTTACCTCTTTTAATTTTGATAATACCCTAAGACATAAGTGCGGTTATTTCCCCTATGTAACACGTAGGAAACCAAAGCTTAGGGTGGTTGAGTTTTTTGCTCATTTTCACGTTGTCATGGAGTGAAACTAGCTCTGTCTGATTCTAGAGTCTGTGCTTTTAACCACTCTGCCTCTATAGAGTTATCAGGGACTTGGGAATTGATGCCCCATTTAAAAAAAAAAAAAGTCTTCAAAAAAATTTTTCAATTACAGTTGACTTTCAAAAATATACTAGTTTCAAGCATACAGCATAGTGTTTAGACATTTATATAACTTCCAAGGTCATCCCCTCATTCAGCCTATTACCCACCTAACATCATACATAGTGATTGCAATATTGACTATATTCCACATGCTGTGCTTCGTATCCCTGCGACTATTTTGTAACCACCAATTTGTACTTCTTAATTCCTTCACCTTTTTTTCACCCAGCCACCAAAACCCCTCCCATCTGAAAACCATCAGTTTGTTCTCTGTATCTATGAGTCTGTTTCTGTTTTGTTTATTTTGTTTTTTAAATTTCACTTATAAGTATGGACCTGCATAGACATTTCTCCAAAGAGGATATAAAGATGGTCAATAGGAATATGACAAGATAATCAATGTCACTAATCATCAGAGAAATACAAATTAAAACTGTGATATGAGATATCTCCTCACACCTGTTAGACTGGCTATCACGGATAAATCGACAAACAACAAGTGTTGGTGAGAATCTGGAGAAAAGGGAACCCTTGTGCACTGTTGGCGGGATTACAAACTGGTACAGCCAATATGGAAAATAATGTTGAGGTTCCTCGAACAATTAAAAGCAGAACAGCCATATGACCCAACAATCTCACTTCTGGGTATTTAACTGAAGAAATTTAAAACTCTAACATGGAAGCAACCTAAATGTCCCTCAATAGACAAATGGTTAAAGGAGAAATGGTACAGATATACAATGGAGTATTACTCAGCCACAAAAAAAATGAATGAAATCTTTCCGTTTTCAACAATATAGAAGGACCAAGAGAATACTATATAAGTAAAATAAGTAAGACAGAAAAAAAAAACCATAAAATTTCACTTATATGTCGATGTCTCATTTTTTATAGATAAGGAAATCAAGGCTTAGAAATTGAATGTCATCTGCCAAAGATCTCTCATTAAGTTATTTGCAGAGCTGGGACGAAAGCTATGCCTTCTAACTTGAGCACTCTCTCTTTCATCACACTGCGTCTGAACTATACTATCCAAACTTTTGGGACAAGATCCTTCCCTAGGCAGGGTGAATGTAAGCCTTAGAAACTTAAACACCTGGTGATAACCATTCTTCTAGTCTGCTGTGGTTTTCCACTAGTTGTACTACCTACCTTACTATCCTTTGACCAATTATTACCTTCGGATCATAGTTCCACTAACTAAACTCCTACTTTGCTCCTCCACCATATGCCTGGGGACAGCCCAGTGGTCCAGAATTTCCTTGATCCTTCCAGGACCTGTTGTCCCCTGGCTAAATCCTCTATTCTCTGAATTCGTTGGGTATCCATCCCTAGTTGTTGTGTTTGATGCTGAATCCCAGTATACTCTCATCTCCTTAGAGGCTCCCAGCCTGCTACTTAGTGCCACACTGTCCTGCTCTTGACCCAGATAGGACGAGGTTTCAAAGGAACAGGAAGAAGAGAACTAATAGCGGCAGCTATAAAAGTGTTACTATTCTTATGTAATTTCATTTAATAGCCCTCCAGCACTTTAATGACATAATCGTAGGGTGATCATATCTATTGCCCAAATTGAAAACTTTTTGGGAGAACAATAGGAAACTAGGTATGGTCACTTGTAGCAATGAAGAAGAAGGAGGAGGAGGAAGAAGAGGAGGAGGAGGAGGAGGAGGAGGAGGAGGAGGAGGAGGAGGAGGAGGAGATATAACTTTGGTTACGTATTTACTATACACCAGCTACTGTTCTTAGTGCTATATATGTATCTTCATAATGATCTAATGAAGGAGGTAACTAATTTTATTAGTCTCAGGTGCCAAGTGAGGAATCTTAGGCACCTCGAGAAAGTCCCTTGCCTAAGGTCACGCAACTAGCTATCAGGAGAGTCAGAGTTTGAGCTCAGGCAGCCTGGACTGTCTTTGCTCTTAGTCACACTGCACTGCCAGGACCTCTCAGCTAATCTTCACAGCAGTTCTAGGAAACGGATTCTATTATTTACATTTTTCTTATTCTCTTTTGAAAAATGTGAAGACTTGTATAAAATTTATTAAAGAATAGCATACTGAACACTGCATATCCTAACCTAGATTCACCAATTGTTAAAATTTTACCACATTTGCTTTCACTCTCTCTCCATATGCATGTATAGGTATTTAAATTTTTTGGAAACAATTGAAAGAAAGTTGCAAACATCAGTCCACTTTACCCATAAATACTTTAGCATGTATCTCCTAGGAATAGGGAACATCTTCTAAATAGCCAAAACATCATGATCACATCCAAGAAATTTAATATCGATATAATAATGTTACTTAATAGGCTGACCATATTTACATTTTCTCAATCATCCTAATAATGTCATTTAGAGCTGCATTTAAAAAGTTTTGGATCTAGTCAAAGATCACGCTCTGTATTTAGTTGTCATTTATAAAGTCACCTTTACAGATTCTATTTTTGTTTCTAATATACAGACAAAAAAAAAAGGCTTGGAATGTGCAGCAGACACTGTCGATGCCCTGCCTCGTAGTCATGGCTCCCTGGAGCGGCAGCGTCACTCACAGCTGCTGTGGGCATTTCCTATACAAAGACATCTTCCTGCTTCAGGCTCTCTGCCATGGAGCTTTCTCTAGAACCAAGAACGCTTCATCAGCTGGTGAGTAGGGCAGCCTGGAAGAGCTGAGTATTTCATCACCCTCAGGAACAACTTTCGATCAGTGAAGATCACCATATGATCTAACAATTCCATTTCTGGATATATATACAAAGGAAGTGAAAACAGAATGTCAAAGATATATATATGTATGTGTATATGTGTGTGTATATATATATATATATATATATATATATATATATATATATATAGCATTATTCACAATAGCCAAGTGAAAACAGAATGTCAAAGATATATATATGTATGTGTATATGTGTGTGTGTGTGTGTGTATATAAATATATATATATATATATATAGCATTATTCACAATAGCCAAGATAGGGCAACAACTTAAGTACCTGTCAGTGGATGAATGGATAAATAAAATGTGATAAATAAAATGTGATATATATCACATTTTATTTATTTATATATATCATACACACACACACACACACACACACACACACACACACTAGAATATTATTCAGCCATGAAAAAGAAGGAAAGTCTGTCATCTGCAACAGGGATGGACCTTGAGGACATTATGTTAAATGAGATAAGTCAGACAGAGAAAGACAAATAGTGCTGGATATCACATGTGGAGTCTAAAAAAAAAGCCAAACTTGTAAAAACATAGAGTAAAATGGTAGTTCCCAGGGTGCTGGGTGAGAGATGTTGTTTAATAGCACAACTAGTAGGCAAATATGTCCTGGGGACCTAATGCACCATATAGTGAATATAGACAACAGTATTGTATTATAAGCATCAAACTTGTTAAGAGACTAAATCTTAATGATTTCCACAACAAAAAAAAGATAATTATGTGATATAGGTGCTATCATAACAATCACTATCATATTAATACATAAATGTATCAAAGCAACATGTTATTACCTTATATTTACACAATGTCGTGTGTCAAATATATTTCAATTAAAAAAGATACATTAGAAAACTTCACCCAGTTTCCTGTTGTGGAGGAGCTGTGAGGCCTGCTTTTTATGCTGCCTTACGGAAGCTGAGCACCTTGTGAACTGCGGCATTCTCCCAGCAATTAGCTCCCTACTAACACACTTTGGGGGTCTTTTCTCCCTTTCTTTTCCTCTCCTTCTTACTCACTGTAATTCTTGGGACAACTTCTCAAATAAATGACCTGCACTCAAGTACTTGTTCAAGGGTCTGCTTTGTAGGGAACTCACACCACATTGTCCACCATCATACAGCTAACTGGTGACAGATTGGGATTGAGGCAGCCCAGCTGCAGAGCTGATGCTCTTAATGCCTAAACCAAACACCATTTACATACAGAGAAACCTCCCTAGAAAGGTGAAATCACTTACCTTAGGTCTCAGAGTCGGTAAATTAGAGCTGAAATGGAAATGTAAACATATTTGACTCATTGCAAACTCTTAACAATAACATCATTTAAACTCAAGGGAGCTTCAAAAATGCAGAGCCTGATGCTAAGGACAGCAGAAACTAGATTACTTACCTTCTTCAAACACTAAATTATAATTTTTAATTTTTTACTAAAGATTTTCTTTATTATTATCTAGAAATCAACAAATATTTATTAAGCTATAATTGAGCTTCAAGAGCTTGCTGGTTAAGGAATAGTCTAATTCCTACCCATAAGGAAATTACTGTCTAGTGATTATAATTTATTTTTGTATTAACTCAACAACATTCACAGCGCGCGCTCTCTCTCTCTCTCTCTCTCTCTCTCTCTCTCTCTCTCTCTCTCTCTCTCACACACACACACACACACGCACACACACACAGGTATATACAAAACTTTTATCAATACAGAGGATTCGTCATTTCCTTCTCTTTTTCTCCCAAGATTGTTCATAAATGGTATTTTTATGGGATTTCACATACTCTCGTGTAGTTCCCTGTTTGTGGGATCTGTGTCTCGCACTAGACACTGAGATTCTCAAAAGCAGGGATCCCGTTTTATCTTCCACACTCAGCAATGACCTTAGCAAATAGCTAATAATTTATCAATTTCTTCACTATGGCCAGGGACCATGCTAAGCATATTAAGTGTATTGCCTCATTTAATCTGCAAAACAAGTCTATGAGGCAGCATCTATTCTCATGTTCATTTTACATATTCTTTAATAGAAGCTGGGGGTTAGGACACTCAGCAACTCCCCCAAGGACACACAGCTACTAAAATGAAAGAGATGGGATTCTATCCTAAAATTCAGCATGACCCCTTGTTTCTTTCTACACTGTGTGGCCCTATGGGTTTGCTCTTCTAAACCCAGAGATCACCAAAAATTGTTCTGATCACTTTAAAACTGTGCAAAATATTGCCGCTGCCAAACCTCTCTCTATGAGCTGCACCCCCCCAGCAGATGAAACAGCTGCCTTGTCTCAATTAACCTTTACTGAGATCGAATTGGGTTGACATTAGCTCCCTAAGCACCTCTTCAATCACTCATTCATTCATTCATGCATTCATAGGTTTTCATTTCAAATCACTCCTTTGTGAACCAAGTTGGGAAATTCTCATTTTCACACATCACTTCTTTTGATGGATTCCGCTCGGTTATTTTCTATTTTCATGATTGACCAGCAGCCATTTATACATTTTTCCAACCATCATCTCCTTTGCAGCAGTGGGCCTTCGACCTGTGATTGCTTTCAAGAAGGTATATTACCAGTAGTTGTTGTTTTCTTCTCTATTTTTTTTTTTTTGATTGTGGTTTCCTGGTAGCTTTAGTTTTCAAATGAAATTGAAATGAAATTGAACAAGATAAATGTTTGTCACTTCTGAATCTGTAAAATCTTGAGAGATATGTGTATAGATATAGATATATACTAGGATTTAGGCATATACATCTATACCTATATCTATATCTTTATCTTTATCTAGATCTACCCAGATCAAGATATAGATATATTTTAGACAGGTGGTCTGTACACTTTGGAAAACAAGGTGCTAAACTTTCAGTGCCTTTATTAGTACTGATGTGGGAAGTGGTAGCCATTTACTTGAGGGGTGGAAACTCCAGCCACAGATATTCCTTGTGGAATTGCCAAAATGGTCTTTATAAATAAAGTTTTATTGGAACTCAGCCATACCCATTCAGTTATATATTGTTTATGGCTGCTTTTTTGCTGTAATGGCAGAGCCGAGTAGTTGCAACAAGAGATTGTATGATCTGCAAAACCTAAAATAATGTACTATCTGGTTTTTTTACAGAAAAATTGGAAATAGAGAAAGGGACAGGGTTTATAAGATCTCTGTTTGAACTCTGATTCTGGCACTTAATAACTGGGAGCATTTGAGTAAATCATAATATTTCTGAACTCTCGTTTTCTTATCTATAAAATTGTGTTGATAGTGATTGAGGACATATAATAAAAATACTTTGTAATCTGTGAACTTTTATCTAAGCTTTAGCTATTTATGAAGAGAGTAGCATTGGCAATTATATCAGTTAGCCATTGCTGCATAACAAGCTACCTTCAAAACTCAATGGCTAAATATAACAATTATTTATTACTTTTCACCAATCTTTAGGTCAGCTGGGTATTGACTAAACTCGAGTGGGCTCAACTGAATGGATTTTATTGTGCTATTGGACTCAGTCACACCTTTTGTGTGGTTTTGCTGTGCTTGTCTCTCATCCTTCTCCAGAGACCAGTGGACTGGCCTGTATCTTCTCACAGTGATGGCAGAGGTGTAACAGAGCAAGCCCACTCATGTAAGCACTTTCAAGTACTCTCCATGCGTCATTACTGTGAATATCTCATTGGCCAGAGAAAGTTCACGTGTTCAAGTTCTGGAGCATAGAATTATGCCCCGGGCATAACAGGAGGCTACTGCAAAGTCACATGGCAAAGGGTGTAGATACAAGGAGTAGTGAAGATTTGAGGCCATTAACGTAGTCTATGAACACTCGTTTAAAGAAATGAGCATTCTCAGTCTGTCACAGTGGGAGTAAAAATTGGTACGACTTCTTTGGAGAGCCATTTAGCAGCACAAAAGAAAAATATTATACATGTGTATGATTTTTGATTTAGCTATCACATTTCTAACAATTTATATTAAGCAAATCATGGATATATACAAAGATTTATCAATAACAATGCTTACTACAGCATTTCTGATAAAAGTAAAACAGTTGTTAAAAAGAAACAGTTGTTAAAAATGTAAGCATGTTAAGTAAATTATGGCCCATCCACATGAAGGAATAATATGGAGCCATTAAAAATAAGGATAAAGAAGAGTAATGTTGACAAAAAAAAAATGAATGACATTTGCTTAGTGAAAAATGTCATAAAATAGTTTCTATAACACATTCATGTTTTCTCATATGTATATGCATAGAGAAGAGAATGGATATATTTAAAATGTTAACAGTGGTTATATCTGAAAAATAAGATTATTTTTCTTGTAATTTTTTTGAATAGTTCGAATTTTCCAAAATGGCCACGTCTTACTTTTGTAATAGAAAATTGTTTTACACAAAATAGAATAAAGTAACTTATCTTTTTAAAAATGTGGGAAAGAAGCATGGGAGCAGCAATTATATATACCATGGTTGCTGATTCTTACTTTCAAAGTTTTTCTTTGTCCTCCCGAAGGCATTGTAAGATAATGTGCATTTCACCTATTGATTGAAAATGCATTTTATTTCAAATGAATAACTTGTTGAACAGGAATCATTTATGGCTATGTAGCTCTACATCAATTGTACCACCCTTGTTTAAGTTATTTATCGTGAATACGAATTATGGCTACTTTCTGTTTCTGCCTAAACATTTTTTTATGTATACTACTCCTTTGCTATTTGCAAAAGTCTATGTTTTAATTTTAAAACACCTAAGAGAAGGCAGACTGTAGTAGCATTATGAGTTTTTGTGATACAAAAGCATTTAAAAATAATATAATTGCTCATGTTTGACATTTCAGATGAAAACTAGATTAAGAATACATATGTGACTCAATCTTTGATCTACTCTTACATTTCATGCTGTTATGCTAGTTACGGTTTATACTATGGAGAGGAAGCTTCCCTCTGCGTAGTTATCTTTAATCAATAGAAATGTATTCACAAAGCACTAATTCTATTCTCAAATGAAGACCACTCATGAATGTTTATAGATATAATAAGGCACTGAATTAGGTGTTAAGAATACATAGAAGAATAAGGCAATGCCACTGGCCTTAGACACATAGGCTATCTATTTCAGAAAAAAAAAAAGACAAAAAAAAATGTAAATTTGATCATTGCAATGTTGTATGATTGGAAAAAAAAAAAAAGACATAGCCACAAACGTTCAAAGGCAGGCAGTCCCTGTGTTTCAGGATCTGTCACCAGGAAACCATCTCACCAGTATTCATGTGCTTGCTTTCTTCAATACCTTCAGCACACATTGAAAATTATAAAAATTTGCTTGTGGTTTATGTAATTATCGCAAACTTTAATAGATTCAAGGGAATAAATAAATAAATTGTGTTATCACCATACAAAGAGATGCTATCTAGTGATGAAAGTGAATTAACTTAGCACAGGTATCAACATGAATGAGTCCTAAAAAATAACGTCACCCAAAAAAGCAAGTTACAAAAGTATACCTATAGTATACTTAAATGATTCCATTTCTATAAAGCTTAAAAACATGCAAAATAATAGTAAATATCACTTAGAGATACATATATAGGATATAGATATAGTGTATCTATACACAAGCTGTTTACTATCTATACGTTAGCTGGGCAATAGGAATGATAGATTTCAAAGTTAGCAGCAGGATTATTGCTGAGGGTAAAGGCTAGAGTGAATTTAGGTAAGAGTTTATAGAGGGCTTCATATGTATTGACAATATAATTCCTTAGTTGGATGGTGAGTGAGTTGGAATTTATTACGTTGTTTTTATAACTTTCTATATGTCTCAAATACGTTGTAATAAAATAGAAAAATAAATGCTCTGTAAGGCCCTGGTAGATGCCCTTGGATCCAAGTGTGATCTATATAAAAGAAAATATTTTCATCAATAGTAGATAAAATAGTGACAAATAGATTGAAAAGGATTTACAGCAGTGCATTAAAGTAAAATGCATTAGCATAAGGACTTAAACAGTTTTTAAGAATATGAACTCAGTGTGACTATGTAGAACAAAGGTAGTTTGTCCATCTAGGAACCCATTTTGCTGACACAAAGATTTGTACCGAAGGTCCTGAATTTCAAGAAACTGTTTCCCAAGTGTTGGGGAAAGTTTCCACGCCTGAGAATTTAGTGTTGTTAATCTTCCGTCACATTTGTGCTAGGTCCATTAGACCATTTCAGGTCTTGTCTGTTTTTATTACTTGTTATATTTCTGGTAAAGTTAAAGCTTTTAACACTGCTTGGGTGCCTATGAAGTTGATGAATTCCTCCACTACTGATGGTGTCTCATGCTGATCCTCTAATGGGTGCATTGAAATATAATCTGTTGGGTTATTTTCTTTCCCTGGCCCATGCACAATTTTATAATCATAGCCATGTACATATTGTAAACCCCATCACTCAGTGCACATTGCCTCTGTGAACTGTGAACTGCCAAATATTGTCATGAGTGCCTGATGATCTGTTACCACATAAATACTGAGACATAAATGAATAAAAGACAGTGTATGAAAACCAGGAGGGCTGGCAGGCCTATGTCAAACCACTAAAGTAGATGTGGACCCTCTTAAAATTGCTCTTGCATAGAAGAAAGTCAGAGCACTTACACTTACAAGAGCTATTACTTTAATTTTAATTTGTCAAGTGGCTGGGAATACACAAAATTATTATACAATGTTTGATATTAGAACAGCCTCTCAGTCAACATGGCAGTACAAAAGCCATTTTTCTGACTGGATTCCAAATTCTAATTTCATGAGGAACTGAGATGTGTTTGGTATTGGTGTCTAAGCTTCTCTATATGTAAAAGAGAGATCATTATGTCCTGGGATATTATAAAGGTAAGATCATGTTCAAAAGGAACTTAGAAAATGCAAATTACTGTATGGAAGTGAAGAAAACATGTAATAGAATACCTAAATTTTGATTTTTCTTTTTGATACTGTAAAACTCAATAAAAATTATAGTATTTTTCTTTCATACACCAATAAATCATCTTGTGCACCACCTGGGGGTACGTGCATGCTTGTTGAATTTCAAGAGGAATGAATATTCCACAATTAGTGTCACTCTGATCTGACTCTTTGAAAGATAATACTCCTTGCAAGATCTAACTCCTTGATAGAGGACCACATGGACCTCCATCTGGGTCATGTAAGATGAGCAGCACCATTCTAAAATAATTTCTCTTTGATCAACAATTTTCTAAATGTTTTTTTATTTTTTTTCCTAATCCACATATTTCTCCCTGGTTGAAATAAAGAGAATTAGAGGATGAGCTGGGAGAGGGACTGTTTAAGGTCATCCGCCTCACATTCAATACAGCAAGATAGCAATAAGTCAAAAAATCTCATGGATGAGTCAGAAAGCATGATTAGGCAGGAGTAAGGTTTAACCTATAAACTTTCTGGAAACGGGCCACAAATCTGGTGCTGAGCTTTCTTGCAGCCAAATGAAAATGGAAATGCAATTGCCTATAAACTTCACAGTGATCACAAGTTAAATATTAATCTGTTGCTTGGGAAATAGCTCAAGTATCCCTGTAATTTGACCAGAGATTAATTTTTTTCCCTAGGGCTTTTCATATCACAAGGGATATATATTTGTGCCTTGTTTTTTCTTACTTAAGAAACAATTTTTTCTTAACTAAGAGGAGGGTGACCTGGATCATTTCCTTGGTTCCTTCTAGCTCTTTTGTGCCCTGACAGTTCGCTTTATTATTATGATAACTTTTTAAATTTGTTTTATAATATATGATAGGGTGTAAACTATGGACATATTTTTCTAATCCTATTGTTTAGTTATGCAGGATTTGGCAGAGCTAAGTGTAAGGTATAAAATGAGTGAGAAGAATGCTCCTTAAAGATTAATATAGGTCTTTGTATTCTATATCCAGAATCTGGAACCAGTAAAGAACTTTTTATATCTAAATACTATATCTTCAATCATCATTATCTTTGGACATAATCACTACTCTTGATATAAATGAACCATTTTGCTCACTGTTGATACAGCAATTTGCTGAGTTGATGGCTCCATTTTTATTGAGCTTTACAGTATCAAAAAGAAAAATCCTTTAGCTTCAACAGTTTTTTTAATCAATAGATTTTATTTTTAGAGCAATTTTAGGTGTATAGAAAATTAAGCGGAAAGCACAGAGAAAGTTCCCTCTTTCTCTCTATCCCTCTATCCCTCACCAGTTTCCTTTATTAACATATTATGCTAGTGTAGTACATTTATTACAATTGATCAGCCACTATTGATTATTATTAACTAATGTCCATAGCTTACATTATGGTTCACGTTTTGTGTTTACACTAGGGTTCGACCAATGGGTTTTGCTAAATGCATAATGTCATGTACCTACCATGACAGTATCATACAGAAAAGTTTCATTGCCCTGGCTTTAGGTGGGATAACTCCAATAATACTTTCATCACCTTTCAATACCCTATATGAGGCTACCTCATTTACTTTAAAAGCCAAAAATTATGCAATGCCTAAAACTATAGACAAATATTTTAATTTAGCACATGGTGAGTATTTTCTGTAGGACTCCTTTGTCATTTTCCATAGACATTTATAAAACTTTGAAGTTTGTCTGGGGTGCTTAATCCTATCATCAATTTATTATTCCCAAACAGCACATGGTGGTTTAGCATAACACTATGGTGTTACAACAAGATGTCAATTAAATATTCCAGACATAGCACCTAAACAGTACTTTCCTAGGGAGCACTGTACTCTTCTAAATTTTTGATGAATTTAATAAAGCGATTTAGTTCTTCAAGCTTTAAAGAATTGTGGATTTATACTCAGTAGGAAGAATTTCTGCCCCAGAAGCATAGAAGCATGCAATTCTTATGTTATTTCACCATCTGTCCCTTAAATTTGTTGCCTATATTTGAAAAAGATACAATACCCAAATACCCAGACACCCAGACATGCCTTTAATTTCATGTTGTCTTAAGGTTTCCTGATGTCCCAGGCATGCTGGATATCTGTGACCATCAGTTAAATAAGTTGCCACCTTTAGTCAGTGAACATATCCATATGAGGAGAGAGAGGAAGAGAAAGTTCTATTTATTTACATGTGATTATTCATTCATTCAACAAATATTTGTTGAGTTCCTACTCAGTAAATGTCTTAGGTATTGGGCTAGAGGTAAGAACAAAAGAGTCCGGCAATTAGACAGACAATAAGCAATTTTAAGACAAGGTGGGTGTATATGAACTTGGTATTTTAGAACTCAAGGAATCAAGGGTTATTAAACCCTCTCATTTTAAAACTAAGTTGCGGCTAAGAAAGGTCAAAGGTCAGTGATAAAAATAAATAGTTGAGCCAGGAATAGAACTGATTCTTAGTTTAGTGTTCTTCAGCTGCTTTTTTTTTTTTTTTTTTTTTGCTTAAATAAGCATTGTATTGTTCTGATAAATCTGAGATATCTTTAATATTTTAATTTGTGCCAATTATATTCCTTGGGATGATTAGAAGAGAAGGAAGATGCCTACAGAATTCTAGTGAAGTTTAATTTGCCTTGGATGAAATTTAAGCTAAAATTGTTAGCTGAAAGACATACATAAGGAGGTATAAAAATCCAAGTATCGTTGTTGCTTTTTTCCAAGTTTGTTACAGATTAGAATTTCATCGCTGGAGTTAAAAGCATTGGGGACATGTTGAATTACTTTTCTGATTGTATCTTTAAAATTTTTCAATAGCTGAGTTTATTTTAGACATTAATCTTTGAGGCTGTCTGAAGAAAATACAAAAAATAAAATGTTTCTTCAAATAACAAGATCTTGTAACGAATTCTGAGGGTCACCTTTGATCAAATATGGCTCAGAAAAGACAGATGAACCATTGAGCAATTGAACTGTATCTGGTAAAACTGACTGGATAATATATGTGTCTTCATCTTCCTATCTCTCGATCTGAGTTATTCACACCAATGCAAATTCCAATCTACCTCTATTATTCAGTTTAAGAAGAGAAAGTATAAAAGATATATTAGCACATGATGCTGGATCAGTCACTGTCCTGATTTTATCTCTGTCTTTTCCATTCTTTTAAATTAGATTCTTCATTTTTCTTAAGGTTTCATGTTTCTTCATTTTTATCATGCAGCGTCAATAATTTCTCTACATTTGCAGTTAAGTCAGGCTGTAGACTATATCAGCTATATTTTTAATGGTACACGTGAAATTGCACTATAATATCCCAAAGGCAGAAGACGGATTCTATTAAATTACAAACAAATGTAGAACATTCAGGAATGCTAGAATTACAACAAATGGTATGTTGTCTAACATATGAAACAGAATGTTTTCTCAGTAGCTAAAAATTGCTTGTATTGCCCGAATATCATGAAGGAGTTTTAAGTTGTGTTTAAAGTAAGCTAATAGAGTGGAAGACACATTTGAAAGAATATATTATATTATATTATATTATATTATATTATATTATATTATATTATTATTCTGACCATGTTCTGGGAACCTTTCTTCTTTGTAAGTGTCCTGCTTCTGAGGATTTGCCTTGACCCATGGTCCATCTGAACCAGTGTAATAATGAATTGCAAAAATCTCAAATTATCTTCTCTTTGCCCTTTTTTAGTTTATAATGTTGCTATCATATAATTATATTACTTTGATTCTGTTTATGACCACACAAGGAATATTACTCTCAGTACCTTAATTATTATACATACAGGTCCTTTATCCCCAGGGGCTAAGAAGCAAGCAAACCATCACTATTAACTCCCTCCTATAAGACTCATTGCTGAGCTCCTCCTCAGTCCTTTTATATCTTTTTGTTCACGGGAGATGTAAATGTTCTGAACACCAAGCATTTCCCATTTTGATCAGTAACCACCAATCAAATTAGAAAGTCATGAGAGAAGTAGCAGGAAGAAAATGAAATAAACCTTCAGATATGTTAAGAAAAGAAAAAGCAACGTAATTCTAATTGTGGAGCATATTTATTTTTCCTAACAGGTGCCTGGGAATATCATTGCCTAAAGCCCTCCTTTTCTCCTGGTCATATTCATAGAGCACAACAATTAACTTGCATGCTTGCGCAGATAACCAAACCATAAAGCTTGTAGCAAATATTGTCACTGTGAATGCCTTGCCCATATACTCACCCAGGGGCCACTAACTGACAGTTCCTTCATGGGAGGCTTCCTGAATCTCCCTGCCTGAGGGGGTCTGCTGCTCCTGGGAGCAGTGGATCCAGTGCATGGGGGTGCATAAAAATGCTGGACAATTAATGCCCCCAGGAGCAACCCTCAACCAAGAAGGGATGGGCTGTAGGGGATTTGTTTAGTTGGGTCATCAGAGAAGCAGATACTAAGTAAGAGGAGATTAAAAAGGGAAATGCCATGTGAAAGGAAATAGGGAGGGAGCCAGGAAAGGCTGGGAGAATTGTGAGACCAGGATGCAAGTCTGACCCTGAGAGAAGCTGATAACCAGGAAGTTGGGTGGATGCATTCTACGTGGTGGAGCAAGGCTGTCAGGAAGTCCTCGAGCCAAAGCTGCCAAGAGTTGTCCCACATCTCTCAGGAACATGTCTTCCTTAGTGTCTTTGCCACTACAAGTCATTGGTGAGAGCAGCCCATGAAAGCACTGACCCCAATACAAATGTGGCCAGGGATTTCAAAGCATGGTCACTGGGCCCTCAGTCAATTAGCTCCCTGAGTAGTTGCTCTGCCAGAAGCTTACTCCTGGCTTCCCCAGTGGATAAAAAACAAAAACAAAAAACAAACAAACAAACAAAAAAATCAGATCCGTGAGGGGACAGTTCTGAGATGCGTTCCATATATAGTTAGTTCTTCAATGGATACCCAGCAAGATTGAGCCCCAGTTGTCCACTGCAGTAACTCGCTTTTATTGGTTTTCCTGTCTTCCTTGGCTCATTGCTCTGCTCTCTCATCATGCCTCCAGGGGTCACTTCCTAAATTAACTACTTGCACCCAGATTTTTGTCTCAGGGTTGGCTTTAGAAAAACCCAAACTAAAACAACACTTTTCATTTATTCTTTTTTAAAACTACTTGATTGAGGTATGACTGACATGTAAAAAGCTGTACATACTTTATTTATACAATTCTTGCATTTGGGGATAAATATACACCCAGAAAACCATCATCACCATCAAGGCCATAGTCATACCCTTTACTTCTCAAAGTTTACTCCCATCTCCCCTTTAATGTTATTATTTTATTTTTTTGTGGTAAGAACTCTTTATATAAGATCTACCCTCTTAGCAAACATTAAGTATACAATATGGTATTGTTAGCTATAGTCATTATGTTATATATAGATTTCCAGAACTTATTTATCTTGGGTAACTGAAACCTTGTATCCTTTGCTTGTCACCTACCCATTGCCCACTTGCCCTAGCCTCTGACAACCTCCATTCTGCTCTCTGCTTCTATGAGTTTAACTATTGTATATTCCACATATAAATGAGATCCTTTAGTATTTGTCCTTCTGTGACTGGTTTATTTCTCTTAGCATAATGTCCTTCAGGTTTATCCATATTATTGTCAATGGCAGCATTTCCTTATTTTTAAAGGCTGAATAATATTCCTTAGTATATATTCCACTTTTTTTTTTTTTGCCAATTTATCTGTAAATAAACATTTAGCTTTTTTTTTTTTTTATCTTGGTTATTCTGAGTGGTGCTATAACAAACATAGAGTACAAGTATCTTTTCCAGATTCTGATTTCAATTCCTTGGGATAAATACCAGAAGTTATATTACTGGATCACATGGTAGCTCTACTTTTAATATTTTTAGGAACCTCCACAGTTTTCAATAATACCTGTACCAATTTACATTCCCACCAACAGTGTACCAGGGTTCTTTTCACTCCGCATTCCTGCCAACAATTTTTTTTTTTTTTAGTAGTAACCATCCTGACAAATATGAGTAAATATCTCATTGTGGTTTTGAGCTGCATTTTCCTGATGATTAATGATGTTGAGTACCTTTTCATGTACCTATTGGTCATTTGTATGTTGGAGAAATGTCTACTCGGGTCCTTTGCCCATTCTTTAATTGGGTTATTTGCTTTTATTGCTGTTGTTTTGTATGGGTTTCTTATGTATTTTAAATATTAACCCCTTATCAGAAATATGGCTTGCAGATATTTTCTCCCATCCCCTAAGACGGTGTTTTTCAATGAACTTTAGTAACTAAGACTTTGTATACTTTGCAGCAAGTCCTTTTGCTATGGCTGATTTGGGTGGCCATTTTTATGCTCAAAATGTGATCATTGAATCATCAAAACAGGTGCTTATTTCCTATTAGAGGGCCCTAAAGAGGTCACTAACTCTTGACCCTCTCCTGAATCCTATCATCTTCCTGATTGCAATTCCTGACCTCCGCCTAAAGAGGTATAAATGGACCATAAAAAATACTTCTTCAAAATCTTCATTTAGAATTGTCCTTTCTAATCTAATGATAGCACAAGAATGCGATTCATTAGGGCCAAAACAATGAAGCCAAAATATCCACAGAAATACTGTATTTTATATTTGAGAGCTTTGTATGGCTTAAGTGTGGTTTGCCTGATGATTGAACATGGACCAAGGTAGCAAGGACAGAAGCATTTGACTTTCACACAAGACTTCTCCCCTAAACCCAGGGGATAACTTGCATTCCCATTCTGGCAGAATAGAATGGATCTTGAGCTTGAGTCCTGTCTTATTGAAATTGCTATTGGAAAAATAATCAGTCAAGTGCTCAGGACAGGGCTATAGCCCCTGACTTCTCAGGTTGGGTCCTGAGACAGGTTTACCTTACTGTTGTTATGGAAACATGGATGAGTGTCCTGTACTGTACACTGACCTATCAGAGGAGGCCACAGGAAAGCCACCTAGGCACGTCTCAACTCCTTGCTCTGTGACACAGACTGAATCAAATGGAGCCAGCACTGTGTTTTGTGCACTGCGTTCTCACACACTGCTCTCCTGACCTCTTCCCACAACTGCTACTCTTGCTATAAATGGGTATTGTTCCTATGAGAGCTCCCCATTCCTTTCCGAGATTTGTAAGCCTCCTAGTATTACAATCTGGATCACACTATCACGGTCCTCTTGGGACACACCCAATTCTAAATTTCGCCTATTTATTTTTTCTACTTCAACCCCCAGTTTTAGTGGGGAGGGTAACAATTTATGGTATTGCCAAGGTTTCATTATTCAAATAAATAAATAAATGCCAATTCCTATTATCATTATTTTCATAGACATAAATATATTTCAACACTAAAAATTAGGAAGAATGTTATCGTAGGATAAAAAAATAGTTCTCAAGAAAAGACATTTTGCAACTTTATACTATCATTTATATGTGTGAATATTTCTCTTTTTTTCACACAAAAGTACTTGTCTGAGAACTGGTATTTAGGAACTACTAATATGAAATAGTATCAATAATTAACATTCATCATGTGTTTACTTTGTGCCAGGAACTGTGCTATTGCTTTACAAGCATTATCTCATTTAATTCCCATAATAACGGGTAAGCACTGTTGTTGGTTTCATTCTGTAGGTGAATAAACTGGGGTAATGATGATAAGTAATTTATTCAAGGTTATGCAGCCAGGATTCAGACTATGCACTTGAATTCCATAGCCTGCATTTTTAATCTGTCTATTTACTGCAGTGGTTTCAAGAACTAGCAGCATCAGCATAACTTGGGAACTTGTTGAAAATGCGAATTCTTGGGTCCTGCTCCAGGCCTTCTGAATCAGAAATGTAAGATGGAGGCCCAGCAATCTGTGTTTCAAAAATCTGAGATTCTGAGGCATGCTAAAATTCAAGAACTTCTCCTATATGCCTTTCCAAGAGATATACAACATTAATATACTAATATTTATTTTTTATTTATTTTATACTTCTTTGAAAAAATATTGTGTATTCCTTAAGAGAGGGATAGAATCAAGTCCTTCAACTTTTATTTTTCATAGTATAGGTCATATTGCAGACCTCCATAAAACACTTATTAAATTGAAAAAAAAAAAAACACTATCACTTGTCTCAGATGACTTAATTTCATTTGTCTACAAAGAGGAGATGCTAGATTAGAGAACTTTTTGAGATTCTTTGTATCTTTGGCACCTAATATTGTTCCTGTCTTTCATTATGTGTAGTTGTGATCATCAGGAATTACATGAATATAAAACTAATACAGCATTTTGCTTGCATGTGCAATAATCATTAAAAACACAGCATGAATCATAGCAACATATGGCATTTAAAAATAAGCTTTTCAATTATGCCAGGAGACGCAGAGTTCATTTTGTTTTGCCACAGAGTGTGTAATATTGGTAAGTAAAGGTTTGAATAAAATGGTTTTCTTTAGAATATATTAGAAAGATTCCTTTTTCCTATGCACAACATTTGTGCTGCGTCTATCTCACAGGTGCAGATCAACAAGACATTCTTTAAAACAGTTTTAAAGAAAAGCCCTCTAGAAATACACAGTGTCACCATTATTAGTGATATTATAGAACAGAAATCTTGCAATCCCACAACTGAGTTACATTTCACATGACAGATTCTAGATATTACATGTGATTGAGCACTAACAATATGGTTTGGAAAATATCAAGAGTTATAATTATAAAAATAATTTAAAGTGGCATGGATATTCTACAATTTCTTATTGAGGGTTTAATTTAAGACTTCCTTCATTTTGCTATCTCAAGGATGGTATTATATGCCCATCATTGAACACAGAGAGATAAACAAATATAATGTTCATTTTTAATCTCTTTGCCAGTAACAACATTTTTACCCATCAGGCTAAGTTCTTACACAGAATTTGTTAGATTACTAAGATTTAATAATGCCTATTTACAGAGATCCAAAGAGTACTTTACTATTAATACTACAATCCCAGATGTCTTTATTATTATTCCCTAAATGCAATTGGCAACGTACACTGAAAATGTTCTTCCCAGTTACAACTTCTTTAATAATTTTTTTTAGAGGCTATGTTTACATGGAGTTGTGTGCTAAGAATAACTATTTTTATTGAAATTTCTGGTCATTTCAGAAAGCATATAAAATGAACAATTTTGTCAGATAATATGTTTATTATATTTTCATCTCTTCAACTTTTGGATGCAAATTACAGAATTAGCTCTATCGATTCCGAGTTATAGAATCCACTCATCTGATTTAAACAGAATCTGAGTATCTTCCTAAGGGAGCAGTCAGGCTCAGGAGCAGGAAGACTGGAATGAGGAGCTGAGGGAGGTATTTACACACGTGGCCTCTTCTTTTCTGTTATGCTAAATGGCTTCTCCCTTCTCTCTTTTCTCCCACAGAGTGGCTTTCTCCAGTTTCCTGGATTCATATCACCAAAATGGTTGCCCCCAAGACTGCCATCAGTCCATATGGCATTTAGGCATCAATTAGAAATTAGGCTTCTCTCCTCAATTACATTTTTAATTCCGTCAGTCAGAAAATTGTCATGCTATATTGACTTCCTAGTAAAAAGACTCTTTACTGCTGGAAAACTGTCAAATGAACATACAGACTTCTAACATCTAGAATGTGAATCGTGCCACCTGAGATATGATGCCCTGGTAGAGCGCACAGCTAGCTCTACAGTTGCCCTAGATCTGGTTTACAGCTCCTCAGTTCAAACTTGCAGGAGAAAAGGAAGATTTACTAGGACATAGCGTGCGATTGACTCAGCATGAGTCAGACCACCACCCTGTACATGCAAATAATGGGAGGCGGGGCCAGGCACAAACATGGCTGGCGAGTAGGGGCGACCAACCATTAGTTTGTCTGGAACTGAGGGTCTTCCAGGGCAGGGATAACAGCTAACACTGGGGAAGTTCGGGACAAACAGGGACAAGTTGGTCACTCTACAGGGAAGACCAGCTCTTCATGGTGGGTACCGTTCTCACCAAGAAGTGTAGCGGAGAAGCCATTCAAACAGACAAGGTATATTATACATCATATGCATCGCTGCTTGAGATCGAATTACCACAGCTAGTTTTTTATTTTGACGTTGTGGTGGCTCAAGCCTAGAGTAATTTTATTCTATTTGGTCTTACAATGCTATCATAAAATATCGTGGTAATCTTTATTTGGATATAGCAGGCTATATATCACAGTGCTATTTCTTTTCTGTTCAAATTCTATTCCAGCAAAAGAATTATTGTTCTATATTAAATTTTTTTTTTTTTTTTTTTCAGGCTTGACATTTTGCTTAAGTTAATGTTACCATTGTTTTTTTCTTAGGAAGTTTTTGAAATGTTCCATTTAAAAAAAAAATATTTCAAAGAAAAAACTTATTTGCGAACTGGATTGCATAATTTGTTATAGTTTTCAGTGAAGATGGATATTTATACATGACATCTAGATAATGTGAAAACTAGTAAAAAAAATCTAAAGAATTTAGTAAAAAAATGAATAATAAAATATTTAGTTCCTCAAATTAATGTTTCTACTCAATATGTTTGACACATACAAAGAAAAGAGGTGAAGTAGAATTGGGTTCCTTTTCTGTTGAAGGGCAAGGAAGGACAAGAGTTATTCTTGTAGCTCTACTTCTCATCAAAAAAAGAATGTCACTTAGGTTTTATAGTGTCTACTTTTTGCATAAAATCAAACAAACAAAAAGCAACAATAAAAATGTCTTACTTTCAAATAAAATTACTTTTATATTGTACTTTAATCTATAATCTACTTCAAGTCTATTCAGAAGAGGACATATCAGAAATCCTAAATGCCTACTGAAAAATGTAATTGACCTGATATTAAATTTTAGAAAGAGAAAACACATTTGATAATTAAAACAAGAGTCTAAAATGGACTTTGATTCCTGTTGAGGTAAGTCACTGAAGGAGAGGAAAATAGAGACTCGAAGGAAAGAGACAGGAGAAAGAGTATTTTGGAAAGAGATGGTCATACTCACTGGTAGAGAGGAAGAGATGACAAGGGGCAGGTAAAAAGAGGACCAGAAAAGAGGATAAAGATACGCTCAGGATATTCCAAAATGAGAGTTGGCTTTTTAAATTGCTAGAGCTCAGCGAATAAGACAGCTAGGTTCACCTCTCAGTTCTGTGATCAGTTTTTTTTTTCTCTTCTCTGAGCTTCAGTTTCTCCACCTATAAAACAGAGATGGCAATGCTTATCCTGGGGGTTGTTGTAAGGGTTGGGTGTGTCATGTTTCAAGGTCTTAGGACATAATAGTTGTTCAATAAGTGAGTTCTTTTATTACTGTCATGCCTTATTATTTCCTTTTGAATGTTATTATTATCTTTGAAATGCCAATTACAAGATTGACTATTGCTTTTAAATTTTAGTTTAATTCAAGAAACTATTTATGGAAACTAGATGCCCTGCTAGGTACTAGAGATATAAAGAAAAAATGTCCCTTACCGCAAGATCTCAAAATCCTACTACAATGAAAAAAGTGCACAACTTGAAGTGCGTTCTAGGCACAAGTGGTCAACAAGGCAATAGTGGCTAGGGGAATGCTTCTTAAAGCCCTGAGATGAGTTTTCAGAGCACTTCTCAAATTTTAATAGGTGTACAAATCACCTACAGATCTTGTTACGATGTAAATTTTGAATCATTAAGTCTAAGATGAGTCCTGAAATTTTGCATTTTTCTTTTCTCTCTCTTTCTTCTTTCTTTCTTTCTTTCTTTCTTTCTTTCTTTCTTTCTTTCTTTCTTTCTTTCTTTCTCTCTTTCTTTCCTTTTTTGAGATTCTGCATTTCTAACACGCTCCAAGATGATGTCAAGGCTGCTGGTCAGCAGACCACACACTGAGTAATAAGTAAAGAAGTGGTTCTCAGCCACACTAGCACATGAGAATCACTTGGGGAGCATTTAAAATTTTTTCTGATGCTCAGTTCCCACTTCTAAAATAGATTCCATTGGTCTAAGGAGTGGCCCAGTTATGCTTAATTTTAAAAGGCTCCCTAGGTGATACTAATGTACTGCCAGAGTTGACACCATGGCCGTAAATGATGAGCTGGATCAGGAGACTTTGGCAAGGAGACTGCTTTGCAGAAAGGAGTAATAGCATCTGGGAAAGCTTGGGTGTGTGGATCCAAATGGTTTATTCAGGCAGTTGTGTGTTATTCAGTCTAAAGTTATGGCTAGAGCAAAGGATGGAGGGTGGTGATGAGAGATGAGACTGGGCCGGTAGGCTGGGACCAAATCACGGAAGGCCTTTTAGCCCACGCTAAGGACGTGGCCTTTTTTTAATGAGCGATGAGGAGTTGGTAAACCACTTTCACTATTGGAACAAAGAGCTCAATTTTTCCTTTAACAGGTGGTTTGTTTCACTTATATCTGTTAGATAAAAAATTTCTCTGTCCTAGTTATAGCATATACATGTTTTTGCCTTTAAAAATTGTTTTTTATTGTGGTAAAATAGACATAATTTGAAGTTTACATACTAAGTGTACAATTCAGTACCATTAAAAACATTTGTAAATCAATATGTTGTATAGTCATCAGCGCTATATATTTCTAAAACTTTTCTGTCACCTCAGAAAGAAATTCTGTAACTAGTAAGGACTAACTTTCCATCTCCCCTTCCCTTCATCCCCTGGTAATCTCTTTTCTACTTTTCATCTCTATGAATTTGCCTATTCTAGATATATATGTGGAATCATACACATATACTATATCTGGCTTATTTTACTTAGCATAATGCTTTCAAGGGTTTACCCATGTTATAGCACATATCAGAATTTCTTTTCTTTTTGTAGCTGAATAATATTTCATTGTATGTATTTGCCACATTTTATTTATCTATTCATCTGTTGATAGACACTTGGATTGTTTTCTACCTTTGACTATTGTGAATAATATGACTATGAACCTTTTAACCCTCGTTACATATTAGTATAACACATGGAAGTTAAAAAAAAAAAATAACTGCTGTCAGGACTTTGCCTTAGGCCAACCAAATTAAACATTCTGGGGATGAGGTGCAGCCATGGTGGTGTAGCTTCCAATCGCCCCAAGAGGCTCTAATGCATGGCCAGAGCTGTGACCAATGACATACAGGCATACCTTGTTTTATTGCGCTTCACTTTATTTAACTTCACTGATGTCTTGTGCTCTACAAATTGAAGGCAAGACTCTTCCTCAGCAAAATGATTACGACTCATTTTACTGGGATACTTGCTTTATTGTGGTGGTGTGGAACCGGACTGGCAATATCTCCAAGGTACACCTGTATGTAAGACTGATTAAGTCCAAGTCTCAGGTGCAGTTCCTTGAAGGGTTGTTTCTCAAGATTTACTGTGTAAAATTTAGTGTGTAGGAGGCAGTATCTGAAGGACCTGTTGAAAAGACCTAGCTCCAGCCTGCAGACTGGGAGAGTTCAATTCATTAGGCCTTGGACAGGACTTAGGAATCCTGTTTGTAAACAAGATTCCCTTCAGGGAATTCTACTATAGGTGGTCTGGAATCCCACTTAAGGAACAATGACTTCTAGACTGTTTAGCCCGACATATAGAGATTGCACATCCTTATTACATTCTGGTTACCATGCCATCTTTGTATCTTTAATGCTAAGAGCTATTTGCCATAGGAGAAACTGAGAAAAAGCAGAGAGATGGCTTAGAAAAGGCTATTCACTGTTACAGAGAAATAATTCAGGACCAATCAGAACATTAGCTATACCTTGTCCTGTATAAGGATAATGGACCCATCAGTAGAATAGGGCTGAGTTAAAGATCCAGACACTCCTCTCCCACTTGGCTCATTTGTGAGTTCTCTTCTTTATTGTATTAATTATTCTTGATATCTGAAGAATTTTATAGTTGGATTGCACCAACCAGTGTCTTTCTTAAAAAGAGGTATACACATGATTAAGCATCATGTCATATTTTTCTGCCTCCATCTTGTGTTTGTGCATATAGTGTAGTGACTTGCAAGTTGTACTTGGATTAATTTAGCTGTTGTTTATTTTATAAGATGATATTTTAGATCGTAACACTTTAATTCCGTTATATATACATTTAACTTTTTTTTTAGAACTAAAAAATTTCTTTTTATATGCTTTGCTGTCTCCAGTCACACTTTCAGGAGTGTCGATCAATTATTCCACACCTAGATGCCTACATAATTGAGTAACAATGTATTTTTCACATTCTTATGTTTGCTGCAATAAAAAACTTTCAAACTCATCCAACTTTCTACTCTGGTTACTATTTGGCAAGGTTATTGGTATTTGATATGTCAAACATGAGAAAAATTCTGTCTTCATAAGCATGGACAGAAATGCACTTCACTTAAGTGTAAAATTATGAAGGATTTAATTTTGCACTCCAACTTTGATGATAATAATTCTTTCAATTAACATACCCTATTTCTTGTTTGCTTGGGCCCTTAAATCCGACAATCTTCTTTTTCCATAAAAGAACAAGTAGAATTTTGCCAAAATACAGCTTTGAGAAAAAGGAGGAGGTAGCGGTTTTATTACACTTTTCTTATTTTTATTATCATCTAAGTTGTTTAACTTCTCTATTTTGATAGCTTTCCATAAAATACTCTCAAAACTTTGTCCCAAGAATGACCACTTCATGGCGAATTTTGACTGTCAAAGCTGAGTCACACAGTACCTGGCTTTCTTTCTGAGAACCTTCTGTAACTGACATAGGAAAATAGTTACCTGACAACTTTGATGGGTAAGTGTAAGTGAAACAGAACCCCTGCCTTTGGATCCTGAGGTTGAGGTACCCTGTATACTAGTTCTGGGGCCTAATCTTGGTGTGAGAACCCGTAGCAGCTCTTATATGCTCAAGCTGGGCCTGAGATAGCTGAAAAGTTGAGATGTATAGGTAGGCTATGTAGCACAGGGGTCTCCAACCCCCAGGCCACGGACTGATCTGTGGCCTGTTAGGAATCAAGCTGCACAGCAGGAAGTGAGTGGCCAGCTAGTGAGAAAAAGCTTCATCAGTATTTGCAGCTGCTCCCCAACACTAGCATCACCACCTCAGCTCCACCTCAGGTCATCAGGCATTAGAGTCTCATAGGAGCACCGGTCCCTGGCACCAAAAAGTTTTTGAGGACTGCTGATCTAGCATATTTTAGGATTAACCTACAGAGTATCTAACCCTCTTATAAGAATCTTCTGGATGAATCTTATCATGATGATGATAGAACCCAAAACACCTCTTAAGAGGAACGATGAATGAATTAGGAATGTGTAACTAGAAAGAGGCCTATTATTTTTCTCCGAGGATTAGGAAGAATGCCTAGTCATACTGTGCATGTGATGAGGAGAGTACCCTGGCTCTTTGGATTATGAGAACATCCTCAGCACCTGGAAACTATTTTCATTACTCATAACTGGGCCTGGTCTCTGGGAGAGAGGAACAAGTTTGCCATTCAGCTCTTTCCCTGGAGTTTGGCCAGCAGCTTTCACCCAGCTCCAGCTTCATCGTCCTGGCATTTGGTTTCAAACAATAGCATTCCATAGAAGTGTTATAGTTTAAGCGTGAGAAAATGATTTTACTTTTCCTTTTCTAATGGGAGCCTATTGTCAAAACAATAAATGCAGAAAAATTATTAAATTTTAAACTAATAAGATCATGGAAAACATATCTTCCCAGTGGGGGTTTCTGGCAAAAGTTTCAGTAAAGGCCTGCCTCACTATTCCAACAAGTCTCCAGTAGATTCGGTGACCTTTTGTAGTACTTCTTGCAACCCACGGGGTGCTTGGTAGATATTTATGCTGCCAGGCTTGGCAAATTATTGACACTCCGTGAATGTAATGAATGATACAACAAAATAAATTATTTAAATAATATTAATAAAACAAAAGCACTATACATGTTTGTGGATGCCACATTGTTGCTGGAATTAACAATTCCTTGAGTAGCAATTGATGCTAATAGAAAAGCACTTTGGCTGAACATGGCCCTGTACATTTATCTGAATATCAGGTTCAGAGCTACTATGTACCCTGAGACTTTCATGGTCTGCAAATTTTGGCCTGAAGAGTGTATGTGCTCTCAAATCAACTAACTTTCTTTTGTCTCTGTTAGAACTTTCTCGTGCAAGAGCAACAGGTTTCATTTTATGGGTAGTTTCCTGGAAGATATGATTATGACTTGCTGTAGTCTTATCATCTCTCAGGCAGAAGCCTGCAAAGGGATAGTATCCTATTAATAGAGTAACTTCTATTTAAAGTTTGGCTTTCAATGTTGCAGGTTTAAAAAGTGGAACTTGTTATTTCCTTAGAAAGAGCAATACTAATCAAACTCATAACAAAATCATACATGCATTAGAAGATTAATTTCCTTGAAAGCTCAAACCGCCTCATTGGACTGGATAGTCATTTTCTGATATCAGTACATCCCATCCCATGAGGAAGGGAAGACTCTTGATAATCAGAGAGCCACTTTTGTGACTGTGTCATTAAAGTACAATGATAACTTATGATAAATGGCATCAAATAATAATAGCTTAACATTTACCAAGTGCTTACTAGGTATTAGGTACATTTTAAAGGCTTTAAAAATGATTAACTTCTATAGTCCTTATGTGTTAGGCAGTATTCTAAAATGTTTTCATATGTTAACTTATTTCACTATCTATGAGGTAACTGTTATTGTCATCATCTCCATTTTACAGATGAGGAAACAAGCCCAGAGGGGTTAAATAACTTGCCTGAAGTCACTGGTAAGTGAAAGAATTGGGATTTGCACACAGGTTTACGCCCTAGTTTTACACAACACACTCTTCTGCTTCTTGGGGATGCGACTAATACACCTCTACCCACTGCTCAGTGGGCGCTTCCTCCCAGATGACAACATGAACTTTGAAATGTGCCCCTCAAACTCATTTTCTGGATTTTCAAGTTGCTCACTCTACAATGTTAACATATACTTTCTTAGAATGTTAACTTTGTTGATTAGCCATCAGCAAAGCCTGATCTTGATGTTTTTAGCCTGGGCCATATTTTTTAAGGTGACTTTTGCATGTATGTGATCTCACTCATCATGTGCTGACTTTGTCTGTCTGCCTTTCAGAGTGCTGGGGATGTCCCTCTAAAAGTATGGTCCACTTGCTATTGCCTACAGATATATTCAAAAGTATTAGGAAAATGTGTACACAATGAAATACACAAATTAAAATTCAAAAGAGAAGAGAGAACGGGGAAAATGTGATGAACAAAGTCATCGTGTCCCTCATAATGTGTGGTCCTGGAGTCTTTGCTAACATGAGTGGTAAATGCATCTCTCATTTTATTTACTTTTTTAGAGCACCGTGCCTAGCAGCACAACAGTAGTAAGAGGCAGTTATTGAAATTTGAGAACTCTCTAAGAGGTAGAAAAAGAAAAAGGCATATATAAGCCAAAGAGACAGCTTGTGCTTACTCCTTCACTTCTTAGAGAAAAAAAAAAATAGCAAATATCAATGGAATAGGCACTTGCAATGACAGAATTCTGTCAATACTAATTGGTGGAATGTATTCCATTTGCTTGTCAGTGAACTTTTTTTTTTTTTTTTTTTAATAACCAGAGGCTATAGCTGTTCCTAAACAATGGCAAATAAAAAGCTCATTTCAAAAAGCCAGGGGCTTGCAAACATCTCAATATTTATCATAATGTGTGAAAAATAAGACTTTTTAGTGTATTTCTCATGTTTTATCAGAAAGTTTTAGCATTGTGACAACAATTTCTGAATCTATTTTGTGTGACCTACATGGCTTATATGCATTAAATATGCCATTTGAAGTCTACATAACAAGCCGAACTTTGCTTACACCTGGCATTATTTTGTAATTCATATGATACTAACAAGAGTAGCTATAGCTAGATGCTTTAAATAACTAGAAGTAAAAGGTAAAAGATATTTATTTTGAACACAATAAACAACCTATCCAAATATCCCTATTGGAAGGAGAAATTACTATATTGCAATTCAGGAGTAATATGCTTTGGAAATAATTTGCTACTAAGTACATGTTAATAGAACAATTGGCCAGTAGTATAGAAGAGAGTTAACTGGTGCACAGGGATGATATTTAGTGAGTATATTCTTATTGGTTGATGCCAATGTCTGATTGTTGAGCTCTGTTCTAATTGGTGGGTGCGTTGTTCAGGTAGATTGAGTCCTATCAATAGTTGAATATTTTGATTGGCTCCTGAAACAACAAATATTTTGACTATTACCTCCACTTGAAGCCATACCCTGATACTATATAGTCAACAACATCCAAATTGTCAGAGACTTGTTATAAAACACATAGTAGTAAAAAAAAAAAAAAAAGAACATACTTATATATATTTATTTGATCGTCATAGAAGAAATACCAAAATGAAAGTAATAGAGTGAAAAAATAAGTTGCTAATGTAAACGCAAAGCTCATTGATAATAGTAAACAAACACTTATATCAACTTAATACATGCCAGCCCTTTTTTAAGCAATTTATATAAAATAACCTATTGAATCTTCACAGCAATTCTGTGATCTGGGTACTATTATTATGACCATTTGACAAATTAGAAAATTGACACACAGAGTGATTAAATAACTTCCTGATTAATTTACTTCCTGATAAGTGGCAGAGATTGAATTCAGATCCAGGAATTTGACTCCAGAGTCAAGCATTCAACCACTATGCTCTACTGTCACTATTACAAAAATATGTATAAATTCGTGTAAACACATAAGTTAATAAATGTTCAAAAGAGATGAATAGGGAGTTAGTATATAAAGAAATAAAAATTTTATAATTACATTAAAAATGACAGCTCTTTTTGAAATGAGAGAAAT
The DNA here is from genome assembly GCF_014176215.1 of Rousettus aegyptiacus. NCBI lineage: Eukaryota > Metazoa > Chordata > Mammalia > Chiroptera > Pteropodidae > Rousettus > Rousettus aegyptiacus. Next base: position 24,566,917 of record NW_023416295.1, read on the forward strand.
ATGAACGAAAAGTCATTTAATAAATTTCTCAAATTATCAAAATGAGTAAATGTGAGAAAGTTCAATTTTATAAGGGATATGAGAAAGCAGACACACTTTCAATGGATGTTGGCATAACAATTTGACTGATGCTTTCTAAAGAACAATTGTAAGTAATATATAGGAGCTGCTGAACTATTGTTTGCTTTTTATGCAAGAATTCCAGTTTTGGAAAAATGCCTTTAAAAATAACCTAAAGAATAAATAAATAAGTGATATCTTACACAGATGTTTGTGTCATTGGTGTACATAATAGTAAAATGTACTATGAAAGAAAAAAGCTAGAAAAAGCTAGAAAAGCTATGGTATGTTAAGAACACAGAATATCAAATAGGTATGAAAAATAAGGAACGTATGAGTTTTATAATATATAGAAATAAGTGAGTTGAAAAATGAATCTGAAAATAAAATAGACCCAAAGTTCTGATACACTAATTGAACTATGGAAAAACCTATAGGTGTAATTTGTTTAAAACCTGGAAAAAATGATGAATTTAGGAGTTGAATCTTTATTAGTATGTGTTTGCTTCTTTATTAATCTTATGTTACTTAAATTCTAATTGGCTTGCTTTCTTGTGTATGTCAAAACAAATGAAGGAATTAAGAAAACACATTTTAGAGATGGGTCAACTTTATATCTAAATGGAATTACTCCATACATCTCCAATGTGATCCCATATGGAGCTGCCTGGGAACCCCATCTGATAGAAAACAGTGGGAGAAGGCACATGAAGAATTAAAAACAAGAAGTAAATGCATGTAAGGTCAGGAAAAATAGTCTGAGCATTCATCATACTTGGCTGAAATATACATGTGAGAACAACCCCACCCATAACTAGTCACAAACGGTCTGTCAAAATAAAAAAGTAAAATAACAGCGTATGCTGGAAATTTTGCTGTTTTTATGATATGCAGAGAGACATTTTCTCTCATATAGTCCCTTCCTTCACACTGCTGAGAATCCAGCCCTCTGTTTGCTGTGATTTCAGACTTTTTCTGGGCAAATTTTCGACTTCTTTCTCACTCTGCATAGTGAGTGATCTTCAGCATCCAGGCTGAATGTGTCTGTTTGATATTTCAAAAATACACTTGGTTCACCAGAGCCTCTATTTCCATTTAACTTCCCCCCACCCCCACCGCCCCCACCACTACCACCATTTATCATTTACTGGATGTTCTACATATAGTCAGATTCGCTTCCCTTGGTGTCATTATATTAAAAATAGAGTTTCAACCAAAAACACATATACTCCTCTGTGCTGTACATTTCTCTAAGAAGCACAACACTGCATAATTTTTCAAATGCAATCCCATTTTCATCTTGCCAGCAATTTGGCAGTTCTCAAAAGGTTACTGCTCTGAATTTGTTTTCTTGGTAATCTTGCAGTCCATTTGTTCTGCCTTAATGCTGAAAATCTATGTAAGATCTTGACCTCCATATGCCATACACCAGTAGATTTACACTTTTCTTTAAAATTTTCTTCTACAGTAAAATGGGAGGAAAAAGAAAGCATTTCATTTCTTGTTAAAAGGGCATGTAGACTAAATGTTTAAGGTTAAAATCCAGGGGGCCTCAAACCTTAGATAGGGCTTAATTACCTGCTATACCTTTAAGGGATGGTTTTTGAGAATATATTTTTATTTTTACTTTTCTTTAAGAGTATCTTTTTAAATTTCTAGGACACACATAAAAAATTTCTTATTCCTGAAAGAAAAGGTTTAGTTAATCTACCAGGCCTATTAGTTACCTTGCTCTGAAGATAATCCTCTATTTTAATGACCACATAAAAGGGAATGATTATAGGTCATAAACCCAAACCAAAAAGTGAAAGCCAATTCTGTATACAAAATAGTAAGCAGATAAGTATTAAGTGAAAAGTAAACTTTGTTGGTCATCTGGCTATTTTCTATGCATCTACTGGACATTGAGTTTTCCTAAACTTCCAACTTGATGCCAATTTCTGTGGAGCCAACAGAATTAAAGTGAGTTTCCTAACTTTAAGAGATATCTCTTTAATTGAGAGAGATAGAATTAGCATTCCTGAAATAACTAGAAAACCATAAATTCTAAACAATGTGACTCAGGAGGCATTTGGGAAAAGGAGAGAGCTGCTGGGCTAGAGAAGCAGGTATATTTTACTGAGAAAGTAGAGTATGAGGTGAGCATTGAAGAATAAGAGGGAAAGAGATGAGCAAGGAGAAGATGAGAGGAAGGAGGGCTGGAATGTGCAGTACAGTGTACCAGGCAGAGGAATAGCATAGGCAGAAACCCCAGGGAAGAAGGAACAAGGTGAATGTAGGATAGGGAATGTGGTTAGATAAGGAGGCCTGAGGACGAATGATGGAGGTCTGGACTCCATGTGTAGGCACTGGAGGGAAACATCAGGGCTTTCTAAGGGGAAATAGCGCTCTAGGAAGGATTATCTAGTACTCTCTGGGGGATGGGTGAGGGCAGAGATGGAGGCTGAAGAGCTGTTCGTGTCACTCAAGGGGCTTTGAGTTTGAAGCATGCTTTTTCCCTTACAGATAGAAAGCAAAAGGGAAATTTGAGGAGAGTCAAAGAAAGTAAGAGAGAACTTGATGGAAGTGCCTCACGATGGCTGTATCTAGGGAACAGGGCTAAGAAGAAAGTGGTAAATAAGGGAATTTACATTTGATGTTATACGTTTTATACACTTCAGTACAACTGTCTGTGTGATCCTCTTTGCAAATGTGTTATTTTTATAGAAAATTAAAAATGTAATCCTAAGATTTATGGAGGCCTTTAAAAATGACACCACTGACAAATGGGGTAACTGGAAGGATGCTAACCTTATTTCTGGTAGGTATATCTGTGCATACACATACACCCCTCTAGGTCTAATGTGCACAGCATACATGTCCTTTTTTTTTATTATTAAGTTTATTGGGTAACATTGGTTACTACAATTATATAATTTTCAGGTGTACATTATAATTTGACATCTATATATTCTATTGTGTGATTACTACCCAGAGTCCAGTTTCCTTCAGCTACCATATATTTGATCCCCTTTACCCACTTTACCCTCCCCCTACCTTCCTATATTTGACTCCCTTTACCCCGTCTAGCTCTCCCCTCCTCCCCAACCCCCTACCCTCTAGTAACCACTAGTCCATTGTCCATGTCCATGAGTCTCTGTTTGTTTGTCCTGTTCGTTTGTTGCTTTTAGGTTTATATCCCACATATAAGTGAAATCATGTGATTTTCAACTTTTTTTGTCTAGCTTATTTAGCTTAGCATGATTACCTCGAGTTCTATCCATGTTGTCACAAATGGCAGTATTTCATCTCTTTTTATGGCTGAGTAATATTCCATTGTATATATGTACCACAGCTTCTTTATCCAATCATCTATTGTCAGATACTTCAGTTGCTTCCACATCCTGGCAACTGTGAATAATGCTGCTATGAACATCGGTGTGCAAATATCTTTTAGGATATGAGTTTTTATGTCTTTGGGGTAATTATCCAGTAGAGGGATTGTTGGATCATATGCTAGATCAATTCTTAGTTTTTTGAGGCACCTCCATACTGTTTTCCATAGTGGCTGTACCAATTTGCAGTCCCACCAGCAGTATATGAAGGTTCCTTTTTCTCTGCCTCCTCTCCTGTTATTACTTGTCCTGTTGGTTAAAGCTATTCTAACAGGTGTGAGATGGCATTTCATTGTGGTTTTATTTGCATTTCTCTAATAGCTAGCAATGTTGAGCATCTTTTCATATGTTTGTTGGCTATTTCATACATGTTCTTAATCAACTAGTTTCTGTCTCCTAGAGCCTTATTCTTTGTGGGCCTGGAGCTGTTTTGCCTCTTGGCTCCCTCTTTCGTGATGTCTCTGCCACTCTATCTCTGATTTCTCTATGCCAGAAAGACCTGGCCTTTGCTGCTGCTTCTCAGTTTTCATGATTTACTCAAAGATATTCTGTGGAATCTTTCTCGAGTTTCTTCAGTCTAAAGTCCCCACTGCTTTGCATCCTCCCAGAGCCGTGCAGGCCGCTCTGTGATCCATCTTCCACACTTGTCCAGCTTGGTGAACCTGACTTGCAGTCAGAAATGCTCCAGTGCTGGTGGGTTGGCCTGATGCCAGGACTTTGTTGACTGCAGCCCTGTGTGTAGATTAATGTTCACAGAGCACACATTCACTAACAGGCAATCAGGCTTTCCAACTGATTTCATGATTTATAGAAGAGATGGCCTTGCCTCTGAAATATACAGCAGTGGCATCATATATGTGAATTAAGAGCCTGCAAAATAAATCAAGCCCCCGAACCTTTAGAGGCTACATGTGTGCCAGCTGGTCAGCGGGAACTGTGTGATATAAGCAGTGAATAGGCAAGGATTTATTTATTTGAACTCTCACATGTAAGCATGACTTTGCATTAGGAAAACTCTGGAGAGAACGCACCACGTCTTATGAGAACAGACAATGAGTGAAGAAAAAAGCATTAGAAGTGGTGATGGGGCTAATGATAATCACAGAATAGCAATAGATTTCTTAAAATAGAGTTAAAGATCTTAATACATGGATCTTTGCATATTTGAGGTCAAAATGCAGCCTCATGTGTGTCATTTCTACCAAAGTTGCTTTTGACACTGTCAGCTGCACAACCCCTCACAGGGATTTGTGTGTGTGTGTGTAAGTTCTGAGCTTTTTCAGAGAAATAATGTCCACATAACATAACACAATTTTAACACTTTCTTTCATCAAAGATGTGAAATGAATTAAACTAGAAAAAAAAAGTCAAGAACTTTAAAAATTAAATTTCTGTAAGAAATCACAGGAGAAGTAAGACTTAGGAGTTTTTTTTTTTTTTTTTAAAGATGCCTCTACATAAAGCAAAATCCATATGCTTTGAACAACTCCCAAATATATTTTTGTCCTAAACTTAAATACTTTGGTACCTTAAAAAAGACAACAACAACAAAAATCTTTAAGTAGGATGGAAACTATAATATTTATGATATTTTTGGTAAAATCAAAACACTTGACAAAATTCTTTAGTAATTTTATGGTTTAAGAAACAAATTTGTCTTTAAAAAATTATTGAGTCCAGAAAATTCCAGGTACTCTACCAGGGGCTAGACATTAAAGGAAACCAATAGGTCCTGTCTTCCTTGTCTTTATGTTTTAGTGGGAGAGACAGAAATGTAAAATAAACAAAACATGAGATGATGATACACTGTGAAGGCAATATATAAGGTGTTGCAAGAGAACTCAGGAGCGGGGAGAGGAAGTGCTCAGGAAGGATTTCTCTAAAGAAGTAATGTTGGGACTGTGATTTAAAGCAGGAGTCCCCAACCACTGGGTCGCAGACTGGTACCAGTCCGTGGCCTGTTAGAAACTGGGCCGCACAGCAGGAGGTGAGTTGTGGGCCAATGAGCAAAACTTCATCTCTACTTGCAGCTGCTCCCAAGCACTAGCATCACCACCTCGTCCTCACCTCAGATCATCAGACATCATATGCTCATAAGGAGTGCCAGTCCTTGGTGCTAAAAATGTTGGGAACCACTGCTTTAGAGGATGCAAATAAGCCACTAATGTCTAGAACATTCTAGGTAGAGGAAACACTGAGCTGAAGTAATGAGAGGAAGCCGTTGTGCTTAGGTCTGAACTGAGGGGAGTAGGGGCTGTTAGGGAGACCCTTCCCTGCTCTTGTGAGATCTTTTTGTTCATCACAAGGAATTAGCATTTTGTTTTTCTAGCGCAAAACAAAGTTTTGAGCGGGTAAGTGTTCCGATCTCCTCTACATGATTCCATTTACATTTTTAGGAGATTACTTTGGCTCCTTGAGCAAAATGAACTGGAGGGAGCAAGAGCTGGAAAAGAGAAGCTCCTAGAAGTTATTGGGGTGGTCCAAGAGAGAGGATGGTAGCTTGATGTGGTGGGTATAGAAAGATAGAGAGAAGTGGACATGTTTGGGTATGTTTTTAGGTAGAACTAACAGGACTTGTGTATAGACTGAACAACTTGAAGGGAAGAATCAAGTATGACTGTTAGGTTTCTGAACTTAGTAATGGTGGTTAATGGTGCTTTGTACCGGGGTGAGAAGTCTGATGAAGAAATGTGCTTGGGGAGGAGGAAGAAGAGATGACTGAAGCAAATGGAAGAAAATAGTGGAGACTAGGAGGTCTAAACATAGATAGATTGGGCTGTTGAATGAGGCCTTGGGATAAAACAATGGTATGCATGGAGTTGGAAAGAAAGACTGAGCTGACTGCGACTCCTTAATGAACATGGGAGGAGAGGGGTGGTGACTGCTATACGGCTGAAGAGGGGTAGTAAAGTCATGAGTTTCATCTGATCTGGGGCTTTTAAAGGAGGAAAAAGAAATGGTTTAGAAGCCACAATTGTGGAGAAGGAAGAAGAGATGAAAGACTGAGTGGTATGTGAGCCTCCCCTGAGAAGACCATAGGGGCTACACTGTCCTCAGAGGACAGAGCAGTCACCGGAGCACTGAGAGAAGAGAGTTTGAGACTACTGAAGCATTTCCTGAGTGGGCAGGTGTTCCAGAGGCCGCAGTGATGTGTAACTGATATATATCTCCTACCTCCTTTGACCTCATTTCTTTCTCAGCTAGTCAAACACCTACACCTTTACACCTGAAGCTAAGTCTCTTATCTTTTGACCTGGATCCCCTGGCTCACTACAACTTGAGAGGGGTGCCACGTGGAGGCCAGCCATAGCTCGCTCTTGGTTTCTGTGGGTTGGAGGACACTACCTAGCAACTCAGAGTTTTCCTAGCAGTGACAGAATGTAGCCCAAGGGAAAACAGATTCCATGCTAGGCACATAAGACAAGGATTATACTGATAAACTGTAGCTCAAAGTTAAACTTATTATTCACACATGCCAACAGGCACAGAAAGCCTCCTCTGTTCACATAGGCCTTTGCACAACAGAAATCTAAGCCTCTCTCTGCCCTTGCTCACAGATAATAGATTAGGTTGAGTTGCCACTGGTAGCATAAACTGCATATGGGATGGAAGCGGAATTAGAAATATGATGGGGAAGAAGTTCTATAAAGCAATTGTTCTCCAGTTCTAAAACCAGAAAGAGGAAACAAGGAAGAACCCCATCACTCATTTTCTACAGTGGTAGATCTATAGGTTGTAAGTCTTCAAGGGCCTGGAAGGTTATTATGGAATGTCATGGGTCTTTTGTATACCTATCCTAAGAGCCAGAAGCATTGAAGAAGGTTACTTGAAAAGACTCAAGCATCAGGGTTCCTCCCATTGGAAAACTGTATTTTAGAGGGCTTGAGGGCTCAATTACTCACAAACTAGGCAGTCCTGATAGCTAATACTTTATGCCTGGGGCAATGAAAGCTGGAGAGCCATTTAAAAACTTATCACCTCTCCCACTCTTCCTGAAATCCCAAAACTCTGCAACTCTAATGCCAAAGAGTCCTTAATACCAAGCCAATACTTGCTTTATCACTTCATTGGCTAGCATATATCTTCAGCCTGAGTAAATCGAGCAGCTTTGCCCATCCTCCCCAGAATTTCTAGCTATAGTACAAGCTATACCCTCTAATATACGAGGTTCTGAGTTCAGTCTCTTTCTAGACCATCTGACTTTCCTCTCTTTCAAGATTACAGACTCATCTTTAACTGTGGCCAACTCTAGACAACTTTAAGCCCAAGTAGGACCAGAGAGTCTAGTTCATAGCTGGCACTCAATAAGGCGTGTTTTCCTTCTTCCATTATCATACCCTTTCCAGTGTTGGAGCATTCTTATGAGCACATAATTTTGGCATTTTTTATTCTTTTTTGACCTACCTAATATTGCTACAGGATATGCAGAAGTGGTGGAAGTTTTCTTCTCTTCATCTCTCAGCAATTAAATAACTGAAGCTGGATGGATTAGAGAATTGGATTTACTATAACAATTAAATATAAAATGTAAGATCAAATCAAGGGTAGGTGCTGACTCACAACCACAAGTTAAAACTGAAAATACATAAGCAATTATTGAGGAAGGCTTTCGTTGGGGTAAGGCAGTAGGATGGATTTGCAACCAAATGGTATGGCACTAGCTCTTGATGATTTAGGGAGAAATCAGCTCTCTGTCACCCAGAGCACACTGGAGATGAGGAGAAAAGAGACAGTGCAGGACTGGACTTCTGCCACAGGCTCAAAAAAAAAATGTGGAAACACCCTTGGCCTTGGGATACTCAGAGGATACTTGTGTTGTTTTGGTTTCCATGGGTACCCCTCTAGTCCCACAATAATAGCACTTGGTACAACTGCCTAAACGAAGATTTGGATGGCAAAATCCCAGCTCATTGCTAGGGTTTGGTCATGTCAGTTTTCCGACTCATGGTGTTGGAGAAAGTATTACTCAATTCAAGAGAGTGATGTGACTGATCTAAAGAGTTGGTCATCTCCCAGGACACATGAGGCCTTTCTCCTTAGTTCTAGTACTTCCTTTAGGCAGAATGTTGTTTTAAAAATAAAACACAACAAAATTTCATGGGAGGAAATTGAGTCTTATATTATTACGAGTACTCAGCCAGCTACTGCAAGGCTTGTCTGGGCAGGCTCATGGAGATGCTGGGCTTGCGGGCAGCCTTAACGCCTGTGACAACTCTTGCTGATCACAGCTGCCAGACTAGCCCTGGCCTGGTGGAAGACTGCTCTGAATAGTTGCCACTTGAAAAACACCTCTTCCTGAACCTCTTCTCAGTACAGGTAAAAATCCTGGTTACTCACTATTCATGTTCTTTTCTATAGGTTAATTTTCTCTGACTTGGTAAACCTGAAATGTCATTAAGTGACCATGATTTTCACTGGGAGGATATATGGTAGAAGGTATATGTATTGACTTTGGTTTGAAATATGACATAAACAGAGCTTCCAACACAAGGACTCTAAATTAGGTCATTGAATCTAAAAATCATGTGATTCCCCTTTCAATCAACTGTAGTCCTACTTGTGCATCATAACCAGGTAATGGTGGTATAGATTCCAGTATTATCTCATTAGACAGCTACTTCACCCCGCCCCACCCCCAACTGGAAATGTTGAAATTATACAGCTGATAAGAGCATGAGTCTCAAATAGCAAAGAAAAACAGAAATTCAATTTATTCAATATATAAGCAGTTTGACTTTCTTCGTAAGAAAAATCAGGAAAATTCAAAGAAACTCCAATGTAACATTTTGGTATTGACAGCCATAGAGCATATTTAGAGAGTTAACATGCATCAAGTATGAAAGCAAGGGAAATGACTGGATACTAAAAATTACCATAACCAAACCAATATTTCCCCCAAGATTGAAAAAATAAAGGTACCACTTAATAACACATGACACAACTCCCACCCTTGGCAAAGCAATATTTTAAAACTAAAATTATATCGTAATTAGCCTTTCAAAAATGTGAACACTTCAATATAGGAGTCCATTAATAATCTTACTGTTGCTGCTGCGAAGCATGTTCCTCCCACACGTGTAACTTAATTAGACTCAGAGCTTCTTGTTCCAGCAGACACTCATGAAGAACAGGTGGCTCCCAACTTACAGATAATGGAAAGATGGATCTTGCTATGACTTCACACGTGCAGATGAAATTATCTAAATGTCTTCCTCGTTCTTTCTCCTGGCAATTTCTACTTCAAACACAGATTTGCTTCTACTTTATAGGATTTAAAGTTCAAGCACGACCTAGGACAACTCTAATGAAAATTAAATGTAGATTTAGATAATGGTCTGTGTCATTCCTCATACAAAGATCTCAAAAAACCCTTACTTTCTTACAAAGCTCAGAGGTTAGGTAAGTGCTAAGAATAATTACACACTAAATGGTCCAATTTCAAGGACACTGACAGAAGTTGACAAATAAAAGCCATAATCTCTAAGAACCATCTCTCTCTTCTCTAGTGGGCTATAGGTCAGGTGCCATAAATTCAGAAGTCTGGAGAAGCAGACAGGTGACTAGAACGAGTGGAGATGGCTTTATGTAGAGATGGTGGGTATGCAGTTAACTGTCTAGACTGGCAGTCTCCATCCTACGCCAGCTGACTCTCATCTTGTCTTCACCAGGGTCAAGGCTGCCAGGTCACCTGATGCTTTGAGAGAAGGAGTCAAAAAAATTCAAAATTTTAGGTGAAATCTTTTTTTTTTTTTTTTTTTTTTTTTTTTAATGTGGGAGCTAATTAAAAATTTTAGAGCCATGGTTAGGCCAAACCAAACCATGTATAAGCCTAGAGCCACCTTTGGGGGCCACTGTTAAGACTTTGATCTGCTTTGCCTCCTATGAAGAGAGAAGTTGTAAGTTATCAGTCAGACATGCCTTGGAGTAAATCTTGATCTGAGAAGAAACTTTAAAGAGGAGAGGCTGTGTTCTACCAGTAAGTGGGGGAAGAGTGTGTCTAAAGGTGCTAAGCCTCAGAGGTTAGAGGTCAGGGCTTATAACAATTAAAAGATGCAGATCACAGGGATGTTGGAAACAAAATTGCTCAGGAAAGAGGACTGAAGTGTATCTTTTTGTTCTCATTCAGTAGGGTTGGCACTGTGGTAGCACAGTTGACACTGGTGATTTTGAAGCAGGAGCACTCTCCTGAGCACTCAGGCTTCCATTGGCTTGTCCTGATGTCCTCCAGCAAGCACCCGAAACTCTGGGGGTTTTCTCTCAACGTGGACCAATGCCAGAGATTAATCCTGTGCGCCTTCCCAAGAATAGCCTTCAGACAATAATGGATGGGAGTTGGAGCATTAATACTCCATTCTCTCCACTATTTACAGAGTTTGCCCATAGAAGTGCGCCTCAAGTGTCCATAGTGGTAACCTTCTCGATGAAGCATCCTTTACTGTCTTCCTGTCTTATTTCCCCGGTACTTCCTGGTACTGCCCATCATCCAAACCATTTAAACTCAAATCTGCGTCTTAGGTTCAACTTCTGGGGAAACTCAATCTAAGACCTTGAACTACTATGAGACCATCTCCTGCAGGTCCTGTTTGTCTCAGCTGACCTCAGGCCTTGGAAGAGAAGTTTATATGCCTGAATAGGTAGCACCATGTTCTCTTTGCTACAAAATCGGGGTCAGATTGTGAGAGCTGCCAGCCCAAGCTTCAAGTATTATTATGAAGATCAAATAAGATAATGTTCATAAATGTGTTTCACCGCAAAGTGTTACACAAATGCTGCTTTTGTTGCCCTTGTTATTAAGAAGCAATATTGGTGTGTCTCCAGGAATAAAAACGGGAGCGATGGTGGAGGAAGAATGAGCGAGGTGAGGTGCTTTGCTGTTCTGTGTAGTAAGCCTCAGAGCAAACATGTCTGGCTGCATGTGGCAGCTTTTATGAGATGCCTTCAAATTTATGACACTGCAGCAAGGTCTATCAGTCCATCGAGGTGGTGCTGTGGAGGCCCGTGCTGTTGACAACACATTTAATGTATTTGGAAACTGAATTATTGTTTCCAGGACTGGGGGAAGATGAAAGTGGCCGACAGAAGGCATAAAACCACAGCTTTGGCAGAGAATTTCTTCTGCGTAAACTGCAGTGACTAATTCAAACAATAAAGTATTTAGTGTCCGTGAGACTATTTATAGTAGAAAATTAATGAGTCTTTTATACCTGATTCAATGGCCTTTTAAAGACAAAAAAGCATAATCACAGCGCAATCAGTGAAATGAATGATATTTACAGGTTGAATGATGATTAACTATAGGAAGAAGGAGACAAATTTTTCTCTAGCACTTTTGACAGTTGAGGTAGCCTTGAGCTGCAGTTGGAAATAAATAACTTATTTTGTGTGTGTTTGTGTATGTCAAGCTAGATTCTTTAAATACTGCAAGCAGCAGGCGTGTACAGGCATATCTCATTTATAGTGCTTTGCTTTATTGCATGTCACAGATGTTGCTTTTTTGCTGTTGTTGTTTTGTTTTTGTTTTTGTTTTTTTACAAATTGAAGGTTTGCGGTAACTCTGCATCAACCAGATCTATCAGCATCATTTTTCCAATAGCATTTTCTCATTTCGAGTCTCAGTGTCACATTTTGGTAATTCTTACAATATTTCAAACTTTTTAATTATTACTGTATTTGTTTTGGTGATCTGTAATCAGTGCTCACATCTTCAATGCTACTATTGAAGTAATTTGTGGGCGCCATGAACCACACCTATATAAAGTGGTAAACTTAATTGATAAATGTCGTGCATGTTCTGACTGTTCCATAGACCAATTCTCTCATCCTTCTCCCTCTCCTTGGGCTTCCCTATTTTATGAGATACAACAATATTGAAATTATACCAGTAAATAACCCTATAGTGGTCTCTAAGTGTTCAAGTGAAAGCAAGAATTGTAAATTTCTCTCTTTAAATCAAAACCTAGAAATGATTAAGCTTAGTGAGGAAGTCATATGAAAGCCGAGATAGGCCAAAAGCTAGGCCTCTGGCACCAAACAGTTAGCCAAGTTGTTAATTCAATGGAAAAGTTCTTGAAGGAAATTAAAATTGCTACTCCAAAGAACATGGCAATGATAAAAAAGCAAAACAGCCTTATTACTGATGTGGAGAAAGTTTTAGGGGTCTTGATAGAAGATCAAAACAGCTACAACATTCTCTTAAGCCAAAGCCTAATCCCATAGCAAACCCCTAACTCTTTCATTCTATGAAGGCTGAATGGGGTGAGGAAACAGCAGAAGAATAGTTTGAAGCTAGCAGAGGTTGGTTCATGAGATTTAAGGAACTGAAATGTCTCCATAACATAAAAGTCCAAGGTGAAGCATCAAGTGCTGACGTAGAAGCTGCACCAAGTCATCCAGAAGATCTAGCTAAGATAATTAATTTAGATGGCTACACTAAATGACAGATTTTTAAGTGTGAATGAAACAGCTCTATATTGGAAGAAGATGTCATCTAGGACTTTCATAACTAGAGAAGAGAAGTCAATGCCTGGTTTCAAAGCTTCAAAGGACAAGCTGACTCTCTTGTTAGGAGTTAGTGCAGCTGATGACTTTAACTTGAAGCCAATGTTCATTCACCATTCCAAAAACTCCTAGGTCCTCAAGAATTATGATAAATCTACTCTGCCCATGCTCTACACATGGAACAACGAAGCCTGGATAATAGCACATCCGTTTACAACACGGGTTACTGAATATTTTAAGCCCACTATTTGGAACTACTGCTCAGAAAAAAGATCCTTTCATTGACAATGTACCTGGTCACTCAAGATCTCTGATGGAGATGTACAATGAGATTGCTCTTGTTTTCATGCCTGCTAAGACAACATCCATTCTGCAGCCCAGGGATCAAGGAATAATTTTGACTTTCAAGTCTTATTATTTAAGAAATACATTTCATATGGCTATAGATAGTGATTCCTCTAATGGTTCTGAGCAGAGTAAATTGAAAATTTCTGGAAAAAATTTACCATTCTTAATGCCATCCACGATATTCATTATTCAAGAGAAGAGGTCAAAATATCAGTATTAACAGGAGTTTGGAAGAAATTGATTCCAACCCTTATCAATGACTTTGAGGGGTTCAAGACTTCAGTGGAGGAAGTAACTTCAGATGTGGTGGAAATAACAAGAGAACTAGAATTAAAAATGGAGCCTGAAGATGTGACTGAATTGCTGCAATCACTTTAAAAAAATTTTAACTGATGAGAAGCTGCTTCTTACTGATGAGCCAAGAAAGTGGTTTTTCGAGATGGAAATTTTTTATTGTAAAGATGCTGTGAAGATTGTTAAAATAACAGCAAAGGATTTAGAATATTATATAAATGCTGCTGACAAAGCATTCACAGCATTTGAGAGAACTGACTCCAATTTTGAAAGTCGTACTGTGGGTAAAATTCTATCAAATAGCATCACATGCTACACAGAAATCATTTGTGAAAGAGTTAATCGATGTGGCAAACTTCGTTGTTGTCTTATTTTAAGAAATTACCACAGCCAACACACCAGCAATCACCATCCTTATCAGTCAGCAGCCATCAACAGAAGCAAGACCTTCCACCAGCAAAAAAAAGTTATGACTTGCTGAAGGCTCAGATGATGAACATGTTTTTTAGGAATAAATTATTTTTAATAAGGTACATACATTGTTTTTCTTTTTTAGATATAATGCTATTGGACACCTAATAGCCTATAGTAGAGTATAAATGTAACTTTTATATGTACTGGGGAACCAAAAGAATCCACGTGACCTGCTTTATTGTGACATTAACGTTATTGTGGTGGTTTGGAACAAACCCTGCAGTATCTCTGAGGTATGCCGATACCGTTTACTTCTGACAGCAGCTGAACTGCTTTTTAAATTTTTTTAGTAAATTATGGTTTCAGGTGATTCTCTCTTATCTCCCCCATACTGCTAGGTATACTTTTATTTTTAATGAACATAAGCATTCTATTCAAGAGGAAAACCCCTAACAATTCTATCAACACTTAGGTTTTTCACTGGTTTTACAATACGCACTTTGCTTTGATGGTTCTCAACAAAATATTTTACTCAACAGGAACTCTTGTTGACATATTTAAATATGAACCTCTCTTCAAGAAATAGCCTTATGTCAAGGTATCTCAACTTTAGCACAATTGAAATGTGAGGCTGGATAATTCTTTGTTATGGGGCCCGTCCTGTGCATTGCAAGGTGTTTAGTAGCATAATTGATCTCTACACACCAAAAGCCAATAGCAATCCCCCAATGGTGACAACTAAAAGTATCTCCAGACATTGCCAAATGTCTCCTGAAGGTGTGTGTGCAAAACCACTCCTGATGGAAAACAACTGTATGACAGCTGGAGCTGTCATAAGATACGTTTAAGGGTTCTCTCACTGCGGGCTCATTGGGGTGTATTGAGACGTGTTTGAGAAATAGAGGACTTAATGTTATGGCCATCTGTGCCCTTGTATGGTTTCTGAACAACACTATTTTCTCATATGTCAGGTAGCACTTACCTCCCCACAATGTGGTGGGAGAAGTAGCATCGGAAAATAATATTTATTGAGCATTTACTATGTTCTAGGCCCTGTTCTGGGTGTTTTAAATGAATTAACTAATTTAATCTCCATACCAACCTATGGGGTAGGTACTATAATTATCCCCATTTTACAGCTAAAGGAAATGAGGTAATTTCCCCAGGGTCATACAGCTGGTGAGTGGTAGAGTTGGAACATGAATCCAGGTACTGTGGCTTTTGAATCTTCCTCTCTACCTTCACACCACACAGTCCCTCTAAGATGGAGTGCACATAAGCCCTGTGTAAATGTTAAAGAAATCCATTGTTAATAACCTTCCTCTGAATGCCCAGATCATTTTCCCTGGGGCTAAAACATCTTGAGCATCTTAGCAGAGAGCTTCATTGTTGAGATATTTTCCATTTGCATTATACACTTTCCACCTCTATAGATTTAAATTCTGCACATCGTTTGAAGCTTAGCACAAATACAGCCACCTCCAAGGAGCCCTTCCTCTTAATTCCTCTTAATTTCCGCCACAAGTGCTTTATTCCTCTTTGGACAGCCTTCATAATTTATATTAGCTTTATGGAGTGCATCACCCTCTATATCAGTGACATGTGTATAACTTACCCTCACTCTAGCAGCAAACTCCTCATGTTTATCAGGGACCCTCACAGTGACAGTCCCTCCTGTTGGCCAACACAGAACCTGATTATAGCATGTGTTGAAAATGAATGAATTCTTAAAGAGTGTATGAATTGAGGGGATCATTGGATTGAATATCAATAATTTCTACCTGTAACCATTTACCTCTGTTTTACAGGGAAGCAATTGGGGTAGGGAGAAGTCACCCGAAGAAGACTCTTTGGACTCTCTCCATACTTAGAGGCAGCCTATAGATACAGATGCCATAAGCAACCTCATAGTGCAGAAATTAGCTGCTTGCATTAAATAGTACCTGGATGAGCAGTTGGTAACAAAAGGATCCTGAAAGTTGCAACTACCAAATGCAACTCCCTACTTAAATCAGAGTCCATTTCTTACTTTTTCTGGCTGTTGTTGTTTAGGTCCTTGCTGTTGAGCATCACCTTGCACAGATTGATGGTTTACCATAAATGTTGACAAATATCTCATTGATCAGGTGTTACCATCTGTAGAGGTAAGAGATCATGAAAGGAGCGAGCAGCTGACATAGGCCTGATTACTTTGCTTACAAAAGCTTTTTGTAGCTGTCATTATCTGGGCTTTGCTCCTGTACTCTACAATGTCAATTTCTTAGAGAGATTGAGCCGGGCTGCCAAAAGCATTCTTCTTTGTCAAATGTTGTACTTATTATTGAGTTTGTACCCAGGGAAACATTCATCTCTTGTGGCAGCACTGCTGCCATGCTTGCATCTCTGATACCAGATTCAGTCCCAGTAACGTTTAAGGAGGTCTTGTTGGAATGGAAGGGATGGATGTTGAGTGAATGAGAGTCATTAGCTTGAAGATGTGTGAGCAGGGTGTCAGCGTAGCAAATTGCCACAAAGATTGAGAGTCAGAGGCCTTCCATAGCTGGAGATGCTCAGAGTAAGCTCACTTGAGATCACTATGTGTTTCTTAGACACATCCTTGGTTGACCTTTATTCCAGACTCTCTTTTTAAAGGAGGCAATTCCACAAGAATTTTTCATTAGTGAGAAGCAATAGCTGTATTTGATTTATTGGTGATATTCAGGTTTTTTTTTTTTAATCACAATCTCACTGCAACTTAACCCAAAATATATTCATATCATCCTAACACACACACATAATCAGAGAGATTGTAGTTAAATTGACATTGTCTCATGGATAGTTTCTTCCCTTTTCTACTTTTACAATAACCATGGGACCAGTGCATCCCTAAAAGAAGCAAAGTCTCTACCAAGTGCATTATCAGTTGTAACTAAGTGCTGTGTGAGAACATATTTTATGATGCAAGAGGGAGAACAAATGTAATTTCTACTTCTGATGCAAGAAGTGGAAATAACCCAATTTTGATGAATGATATATGTTTGAGCATGGAATTAGAACAACCCTTCTCTCCCTTGTAAAATGAACAAGTGGGATACAGATGTAACTGAAAGAAAATGAGTACCTAATTGTTTAACTATTCTGATCTAAGAAACTCTGCTTGATTTTCTCCCCCCAGGCACAGCAGTATTGAGAGAAAGGAATAATTCAGAAACTTGATGAGTTTTTTTTTTTAAGGTTTATTTATTGCAAGAAACCAACTTTCTTTCTATCTCTGACTTTTCACACCATATGAATTCAGAACACAGACCCTGTTTAAAAATATTTCTTCAGAATAGAAAAATAAGCTTGCCTGTACATGGAACATTTCCAAAAAGAGAACATGAACAAACACGTTTTTAATTTCAGGTTGAAAGTACACCTTTTGATCCAAATTTAATTCCAGATAAGGAACTCACATGTCTAGTATATAACTAGCTACCACCCAATGGTGGCTTACTTTAAATACATAAATTAAAAGCAAGTTATTTATTTATAGAAGGGATAGATAATTAACCATATGCAACACACAGCTCCAGTTAAAGATCTCAGTTTTCCATTAATGAAGTAGCTGAGGAAGTTTTAGTCATCATTTTATCCCTCAGGATCATGTTCTCCTCTAAAAGAGTAGCTCTAAACTGCTTTTCATGTAAAAATTGATAAACTGAAGAACTGTACCTTACAGTGCTGAGTAGAGAAGTGCTTGCATAACAGTTTCCAACCTCTGTAAGAGTTTAATCCTTATGAACTGTATCTTTACCCATATGACTTTCTATTCCAAAAAGCAAGAGTCTAACTTCTTCTGTTTTATACTCTGCTGGTTTTTGAAAATTGGAAGCACATTGTTCAATTAAGAACCAATTAATGTGACATTCCAGCATGAAAGAAGTGTTAGCCAAGAGGAACCCACTGCAAACTAATCAGTATAAAGTTTCATTGACTCACTATCTGCTGTTTCTTAAAGGCATAAGAGTATCGTTCACTTATAACACCTCTGGCTCTTGGAAATTGACTGAGGTCTTAAACTATGTAGGGTCAAGTTGAGTCAGGATCACGTGGTGACCTCAGAGTAGCCCAATTTCTGCAAAAATATGCACACCATGGGTAGGTATACTCTTTCTTTCACATTGGTGCTAAATCATTACTTAGCAGCTAAAGTTTCTGTTTGTCATGTGACTCAAAAGACAAATAGCAACCAGAAACTCAAAGTGCATACATTTCAATCCAATTTTCTCAAGCATCGTCTGTGCTTTGAACTTTGGTTTCCTTACGTCTTGAATGGAAGCAACAGGATTTATTAAATGGAAAGTGACTGTGCCACTCACTACCAGAGAAGAATAAGCCCTGTTTTTTGGAAGAAATGCCAGCTTCAGCAATTAGTCCATCAGCTTAAATTCTTCTTGCAGTTTCAATTAGACTGAGAACCTGTCCCTGGTTTCCACTCAGGCTGTTGTGCAACATTTCTGCAAGGCTAACAGCTGTCTTATTCCACCCCAGAGAGAGCTCTATTTCAGCTACTCCTGCATTCCTTGTTCATAAAGCACTCTAGGAGCCAGTGGGCAAAAGGCACACTTTAGCATCACAAGATGATATTTGTTAGTAGTAAATAAACTATGGTAAAAAGGCAGGCAATGATTATACTCTTGTTAAAAAGTCACTCAACACTCTAGTTGCATCCACCCTACCAAGAACTGGTTGAACATCAAAGAACTTGGAGGGGCGGATTTCACAGGGGATTTTTTTTTTTTTTTTTTTTTTTGTCCAAGGCTCTCTCTCATAAGAGAAAAAAAAGTACCAAAGATGGAAGAAGTTCACAATCTCCCAGCATCATCTCTCATTTCAAAATTAACGTGCCAGGAGATATTCTATACAGTTGTTTGGCAGATTTATTTATTTTTAGCTTCGCTTAAGGCAGCTTTCCAAATAATATTCCAAAAGAAACAACTTCACCAACACTCTCTCCAGACCCAGAGAGCTATTATCGATTCCGTTTTTCTTCATTCACTTCATTTCCATCTCCATTTTTCTCTTCCGGCCATTTTCGCCTCCTTCTACTGTGCTTGCTCCTTCTCATGATGTTAAGAGACCTCGAATACTGTTGTTAACTTAAAAATGAAAAGGCCTTCATAGCGAGAGGCAACAATCGTTTATTTAAGATCAACATATAGCTATTCGGGACGTACCAATGCAGGCCAAAGCTCAGACAGTGTAACAATTAAGAGACAAAGGCAATAGGTATATATGAGGAAGGGAAGGGGAACAATTACCAATAGTAAAAAGGCATTTCTATGGGTGCAGATAACATAGCGATGTTGATTCTAAATAACATTTTAAGTTTTCTGTTCAGTAGTCATCAGACCAGTAGTCATAACAACTGCTTTCTTGTTATCTTTGCGAATAGTTCTTTGGGGCACAGATTGCTTTAGACTCAACGCAAAGGTTATTTTGTCCTATTTTAACGTTCCAAAGATTTGAGGCAGTTTCTCTGGCTCCATTTTAAAGTGGCTTCATTTCACACTACTTTCGGCAAACTTCCTCTGAATTCCCCCCTTACCCACCCTCGACATCTCTGTGGTTTATTGTCCATTATGCCCTGCCCATCCTTTTTCCAGCTCAGAGACAGAGACCCTGGCCCTGGTGCTTTCCTCATGCAGGCTTCCTTGATAGCTTGAGTTAGGTTGGGTTTGGTCAAGGAGTTGTGGTCAGAAAGAGGTAGAGGTATTCTGCCCTCCTTTCTCCCTACTTGGAATCATTTACTTGGCAGTGGCTTTATTCTTCCATGATGATAGCTCCTAGTGCCAACTTCTCATCCAGAGCCCCAGGGCTTGAGTAACAAAATTTCCTCTCTTTGCTCTTCTTTCTAGAGGTAATAATGATCTGCGGTTACTAGTCTCTGGCTGCCTTCACCTTGCCGATTCCCTCATTCCTACTTACAAATTTGCAATCAGTCCTTTCAGTAAAACAATTTGAGCTGAATTTTGAATCCTCCTACGACTCTGGTCCTCCTCCCTCTCGCCTCGAATACACAAAAAAAGGGAAGAAAAATAAAGATATAAAACTATGCTGAATGCATTTGGGGCTCACTGCCTGATTTGAATTGATTTACTGCCTGAGTTCTCGCAGACTTTGAATATATGAGCCCTTATTTCTATTCTTATTAGTCATATAATGCAACTTCTGTCATATGGTAGAATTAATCATGAAGGAATATTACTTTATTTGGGGATTATGTTGATATAAAGGTAGTAGAAGAGTAATCATTTAAAATGGTGAGAAAATTATAATTAGTCATATTCAAATACTTTAATGCTAGTGAAAGTGACATATTAGCCAAAATAAAATTTCTACTCTTTTACTTTTTTATAATGAATCTTTTATATTTATTTATTGTAACCTAGTGATACTAGCAGCTCTCTTGGAAAATAAGCTTAATGTCAGTATAGTCCCTAAAGAGTTCTATTAACTTAAAAGGCAGTAAGTATTTAGTGAGGGGACTCTACTTTAGGAAGTATAAATTTACTCTCATTTCATTATAAAATATATAAGATATTTAAAAAATGCTAACAAAATATCTGTAGCATGTATACTTCCTTTCTCATTACAGTATTTGTCACAAAGATGAATTAATATTATGCCATTTTCTGTTCTCATTACAATCTTGGTTCTGAGATGAAATATTAGATGTTTGATGTTTTTATGAATGATAGCAGAAAACTACAATACTGACCTTTTTAATATTCCGGCTTTTGATTGGCTGGCATTTCCACTCCTCTGCCTGCAACAATTCCTACTAATATGAAAGAAAAGTTTACGATAGGTAGCCAATGAGAAAGTAGAATATTAAACAAGTCAACAAGAGTACAGTCTTTTTTATAACTCAAAAAATTATTAAGACATTAAAATTTAAATACTGTAACTCATACTTATGAACAAAATATGTAATTCATATTTGTGAGAAATAAACCCTTTTAAAAACCTTCTCATTACTATTCAAAACTAAAAATACTCTCCTAAATATTTTATGTTATATTATATTGAGAATTACAAAAAGTAGTTGTGGCTTTTGCTTGAAGGATGCAGCCAGGCAGCATGACCCAAGCAGAGACAGAGCCAGGGAAAGAAGGACCCTGATCCTGTCTTCCCTCCCACCTCTCATGTCTCACAGATGCCATCCACTGGCTGAGCCCAGTTGGAAGCCAAGGGGCCAGAAAGGTTGGTTGATGCAATGCCTTAAAGTTCAGCCTCCAGAGGTAGATGGCAGGGTAGAGAAGGTCAGGGCCAGCCATATCATTCAGCAAAATGCATAATGCTGGAGAGGGCCTTGAAATAAGAGTAGGAGAAAGTGAGAGAAGAGATGTCCACTATGGGAACACAAAGGACATGCTAGGCAGAGGGAATGGCATGAGCCAAAGTAGAAAACAGCCTCTCACACACAGCTCTAATATCAACAGTTAACAGTAGACCTGGAAATTATCTTGAGTAGTTGTAATGTTATCCACTTCAACTAAAAGCCACAACTACTTTTTCTGAGTTTGAGTAGTGCCCCTTCCTCTTACCCATTTTAGGTCGAGGGATGGTAATGAGTCTCCACAGTTGGTAGCTTCACCATCCTTTGTTGATTTTCCTTAACTCTGCCACACTTTTGTAAATCACTCCCTCATTAACCTCTTAGAATGATATGCTCTTATTTTAAATCCTGTCCTGCTGGTCCTTAATTGACCCCCAGTGAAGTGGCCACTGCTTTTTTTGTTTCCTCTCTTGTACTGGTGCCCCTTGAATGGTTGCACTGGTCATACTTCACTGCCCACATTTGTGCATATCCTCTGTGGTCTGGAAACTCCTGGAGAGTAGACTGTGCCTATTTTCCAGTCCTAGGGCCCACAGCAGGCGCTAAAAGGCTGAATGAATGAATGCACAGCTGAGAATACTGCCGTATGTTAGTCGTATAAAAGACATTCATACTAGAGTAGTTGGAATGTCACAGTATTTTGGAGGGTCTTAACATTTAATTCATCGTGGTAAACTCTAGTCGACGGTTTGACCATTCAAGTTTAACAGGTATAGAAACTCAGTTCTTTACCTCATGTAGATTCTAGTTCATTGGTTTATATTTGCCAAACTCAAGATATAGGTTTTTATAATGAAATAATTTCATGTTAATGGTTGATGATAAAAACTGCATTATGAAATATCTCAAACATAAAAACCGAAAAAACAACATTCTATACTCACCACCTAGGTTTAATAACTATTATCCTTTTCCATACTTGCATCATTTAACCATCTGTGTATATATGTCTACACACATATATTCATCTATAATATTTTGCTGAATCATTTGAAAATAAATTGCAAATGTCGTTAATACCTTATCCATGTATATTTCTGCATGCATGCCCTAAAACTATGCCTAATCACCTTCTGATCATACCATCAATATCATACCTAAGAACACTGTCAATAAGTCCTTGATAGTAGTATCTAATAAACATCAATGCAGTGTGTTTTCCAGCCAGTCTTGGGGAGCAGGGGTAACTTTGGCTCCCAGAGCTGCTTTGTTATAATCTCAATTTTATCTGATCTGCAGCATTTTTTTTCTAGATGTTAGTATCTCTCACCTTCTGCTGCAGCCATTGAGATCAAAAAGTTAACTGTGTGCCTACTGAGTGTCAAGCAGTAAGGGGAGTTCTTTCTGTGTTTCTCTGGAAGCTCATTCTCAGGGAGGAGGCCAGCAAGAAAGGGCTTTGCGTCTCTTTTTTTATTTCTCTATCATTTCCCTAATCTTCATCTGGGATACTTTCTCTCTCTAGAATAAATTTATTCATATCTTTTTCCGAGAGAAAGAAGAGAGAAACATCTAGATATAAAAGAGGTCCATCAGGTGGAACTTAACAAATTAATCCAAGCATCTCCAGGACCCTTGTGGGAGATCATCCTAGCCTGCTCTCTCACTGACACCTACATCCTTCATGACAATGAGAAAATATATGCAGTATTTGTTTTTATCTATCAAAAATTTTAGGTCTGTCATTTTTAATTAAATTTATTGGGGTGACATTGGTTAATGAGATTATATGGGTTCAAGTGTATAATTCAATAATACATCATCTATATATTGTATTGTGTGTTCCCCACCCAAGTCAAATCTCCTTACATCTCCAAAAAACTGTGAGAAACAATAAACAAATACAGTAAAGTTGCAGGATACAAAATCAATGTATAAAAATCCATTACGTTCCTATATACGAACAAAATATTTTTCAGAAAAAAAATAAAAACAATTTATTTTTCAATTGCAAAAAGAATAAAACACCTAGGAATAAACTTAAGAAAAGATGTGAAGGACCCATATACTAAAAACTACAAGATATTATTAAAAAAAACTGAAGAAAGATATTTTGTGACCATGGATTGGAAGAATCAACAAAATTAAAAGGGCCATATTGCCCAAAGAAATATACAGGTTTAATGTAATCCTTATCAAAATCCCAGTTGCAATTTTTAAAGAAATAAAACAAAAAATCATCATATTTATATAGATACCCAATATATAAAAGATGCTGAATAGCAATCCTGAAAAAAAGAACAAGACAGAAGGTATCATACTCCCTGAATTCAAATCATACTACAAAGTGACAATAAGCAAAACATTGTGTTATTGGCAGAAAAACAAGCACACAGACCAATGAAACTGAATTAAGAGCCCAGAAATAAACCCATATACATATAGGCAAATAATTTTGACAAAGGAGCCAAAAAGATACAATGTGAAAAGGAAAGCCTCTTCAATAAATAATGTTGGAAAATTGAAAAGCCACGTGCAAAAGAATGATACTGACTGCTATTTGTCATCACACACCAAAATTACCTAAAAATGGATCACAGACCTAAATACAAGACATGTATAGAAAAAACCATAGGTTCTAAACATATGGACCTTAGTCTTAGAGAAGATTTTCTGAATTTGACCTCAAAGACAAGGGAAATAAAAGTAAAAGTAAAAGTAAATGACTGGGACTATATCAAACTAAAAAGCTTCCGTGCAGCAAAAGAAACTATTGACAAAACATAGAAGCAACCAAGTGAAAGAGATATTTGCAATAAAACCAATAAAAGGCTAATATCCAAAACATATAAACAACCCATATAAATCAACAAAAACGAAAACCAAACAATCCCATTAAGAAACGGTCAGAGGACCTGAACACACTTCTCCTAAGAAGACATACAAATGACCAACAGATATATGAATAGATGCTTAATTTCACTAGCCATTAGGGAAACACAAATGAAAACCACAATGTGATACCAACTCACACCTGTTAGAATAGCTATAACTAACAAAACAAGAAATTACAAGTTAATTGAGATCTTCAGGGAGAAAAAGAACCCTCACACACTGGGCTACTCGTGGTGGTCCTTATATACACATGTAAAATTGAGAAAACGGAGGCTCAGAAGGTGATGATACAGCTATTAAGAAACAGAGTCAGAATTAAGACCCACAGGTGTCTGAAGTCTCCCCAAAATGGCCTCTTCCCACCAGCTGAAGGCCGCCAGCTTGTCTTCTTCCTCGACAAGGTTGGACGCGCGGATGGCACAATGGAACAGTGGCCTGAGCATCCCTGGCTCGCTGTATTAGGTGGGCCTGAATTCACTGTGAGGATACAAGAGGAATGAGAGATGGTTTGTACCTCAAGGAGCCCAAAGCTTCTCAAAATTCTGTACCCAACTACCACAGATGACTGAACATTCCCTACATAATCCCAAGGCCTTGAGGAAGCCAGTGCATTTGCCATGAGTGAGAAATTTCTCGGAAATCTCCAATTTGAGCTTACAATTGACGAGAATTGAGAGACTTTTTCCAGAGCTTGTATATATATATAAAACAGTGGGCCTAAGCATCCCTGGCTCACTGTATTAGGTGGGCCTGAATTCGCTGTGAGGATACACACATACATACTATATATATATATATATATAAATAAAAGCTCTGGAAAAAGTCTCTCAATACATATATATATATATTGGCGCTTATACGAAAAAGCAGTGTTGCCCATGGATCTTTCAGGAAAGACAGGCCATTCCCAGCAGATGCTTTGGAAAACATCTTGCAAGAAGATCTGCTTAGCTTTGGCCCCAGGTGGACACGTAGCCCCTGTTGGGAGCAAGAGGCAGTGCAGTGAACATGTTGTTTCTCTTTAAACTAAGACCGTGGTAAAGAGGCTATGGAGAAGTCACGTGGCCAGGGTCACAATTTATCAGCAGCCTGCCTGCTTTGTACTGAGCCCATGCTTCCAAATGGCCCTTGCTGTGAGCTGGACTTTAAGGGGCTCACTGGCAGACATGAGAAGGCTAGTACTTCGGATCGGAGACCCGAGGTGTAGGAGACACATATGACCCTTCCATTGCTCCACCCAAGTCTTCTTTTCACCAAGTTTGGATGCGTGGATGACACAATGTAACGATCGTCCAAAGCTTAGGCCTTTTTTTCTAAAAACCACCATATATATGCATATGCATATATATTGTTAGGAAGCTATTGAGAAAGACCCTCTATTCACAGCAATTTTAATCTCAAAGTGGAGACATGATAGATCTGAGGGTCTTGATTCTGATTCTGTCACTTGATATCTGTGTGATCACCTCTCTTAGCCTCAGTTTCCTCAACTTTGCATGCGTATAAAGTACCACTATGACCAGTTCAGGCACAAAGGTGAGGCAGAGGGACGTTTCTGTTCCAGTGCAGAGGTCTGATTTCAGGGGAAGAAGGCAGGAAGGAACTGACGGCTCAGGAAGAAGCCCCTGGTCCTATGGGATGAAAAGGAATCTATTCTCAAATAATCAGGAGTAGAATTACCATATAACCCAGCATTCTCTCCTTCAGGTCTCTTATTTCTTAAGTTACAAAAAAGAGAAGCGTATCTTCTGAACTATCAAAATGTGGTTGTTTTGACTAATTTTTCCCTCCTCTTGTGGATCAATTGACCAGTGATTTTTTTTTTTTTTTCAAATACATAGTTCTTGACCCTTTGGTTGAAATAACAACATGAAAAATGGAATTAGGTTTGAGGTTGATGGCTACTTGGTGAGTATTGAATTAGCACAAGGGGAAAGTGGTTGGTCTTAAAGCAAATTTATTATGTTAGGGGCAAATGATGAGCCAAGGGTGCACTCTTAAAATGGGCAAGTCTCCCAGAGATCATCCCCTCTTCCTTTCTCCTTACAGATAAGAGTGTAGTGACCAGAGGGGAATATCCAGACTATTTCTTCTTCTCTTTCTGCTTCTTTTGGGATCCAAAGCTGGGGGTCTCCGCAAAGACCCTCACTCCTACAGGATGACTGTTCCCTCCATGGTACCAGTCTCTAGTCAACACCTCTGATAACACCTCCTTCTCCCAATTTACCTTCAGCTTCTGCCATTAACAATGTCTGATAACAACCTCAGTGTCCTCTGTGCATCTTCAGAGCTCTTCCATACTGAGGCTAATTTCCTATATTATACATCCCCTGTAAAGATATAGGGAGTTTCTGTTTCTTTTTCCTTCATTGGACCCTAGTTAATATATCTCCCCAGCATAGCCACTTCCTAGTTTGATGTGAGAATGGTCAAGATAAACTCAAAATAAATAGGAATTTCTTTTCTAAGTTATTAAGTGCCCACTATGTGGAAGGCACTGGGTCTAGGCCCAGGGTGGGGGGAGTTTGTACCTTAAGGAACTCACGCTTTAGTGGAGGAAATAGATCCACAGATAATTTTAATGATGATAAATGCTATAAGAACACAAAAAGTATGTTCAAAAATGCCTTCACAGTTTGGTTTTATTGTTTATGGGCTAACTTTGGTGGCATGGCATAGGGAAATGAGTACTAGCTAAGAGCCATTAAAATTAGGCCTAGGTTGGCTATTGCCACTAACTAGTTGTGTGGCATTGGCTAGTCCTTGAAACTCACTAGGCCTCCATTTCCTCATTTATAAGAGGTAACATCCACATTTTCTTTCAAATTGCAAACATTTCTACTATGACCTTTTCAGTTTCTTGTTTAACAATTCCAAAAGCCCACTGGCACTTATTCTAAAGTTCTTTCCAAACTACATGACAGAGGCGTGACTCACCTCTATTTAATCCAGGAGTCCTGCTTCTCCAGTCCACTGCACAACGCAGGCACACACACACACACACACACACACACACACACACATTTTGTCACTGCTACCCACCATTTCTAGAGTGTCTAGAGAGTCCCGTACACTCCAAGGGCCTATTGGACAATATGCATGGTTAGCAGCCTATACAACCCATCACAGCAAACAATCACTGTCTGAGAGTCAGCTCAGGAGCTAGAGAATATTGAAAGAGTTTTTCACAGACACCTCATGATGCATTTTACAGCCCTGGAGTTGGAAAAAAAAGCAACTTCTTTATGGGAGAGCAATAGAAGAAATGAATCACTTTTAATATATTTTTAAAAGTACATTCTAACTGACATGCTTTTTTAGTTACTACATCATCTGAAAACATCTCTTAATCAATTAAACTTGTTACACTTGAATATTTAATTCCTGCCAATGTACAATTTAAATAATCTTTTCCATATAATGTGCTTATGTCCATTAGACTTACCGAAGGACCTCACAAAATGTTTCTTGCAGAAGCATCATGACTCCCTTTGTTGACGGCAGGAGCGCATTTCCAGCGCTGGCCCAGCACAGTACTATCACAGGTGCTGGAGGTACAGTGGTGGACAGAACAGATGAGGATTCACAGCAACTTAAAGAAAGAGAAGAAAACCTAGTCTGGAGAAAAATGCAATGATTTTGAGTATTTTAAGACAGTCCTTCAAAGAAAGCAAATTTGCCATATTATGCTCAAGAGAGTTATAATTTAATATTTTTTGCTTAAAACAGGCTGGCAAATATATGGAAAAAATTCTGCTTCACCGCTAGTGACTTCAACAATAAATGAGGTTTAAATTCTAGCAGCAAATTGAATTTTAGAAATGATGGCTTTCAGCCCTGTGAGTTATAGGAAGTCCAGCCCATTTGCTGAGTCTTCTTTTATCAAGGGGAACTGGATGCATTTTATATGGCACACTGGAGTCTCTTCCTTTGGTACAGAAAGTGGGTATCACATCACAGGAAGATTTTGCGATTCTTTCCCCCCAATTCTCGTTAGGCATGTGCTCAGAATGAAAGGGCCACCCCTGTTCTCCCTATCCCCACTTCCCATGGCCTTAGAATCTGTGTCCTTTACTTCCTGGCAGTGACCAGCTGCTGGGTTTCCTGCATGTCTTTTGTGAAGGCAGGAAACACAGAGGAGGTGCCTTGGAGACTGAGGGCAGCTTTCCCAGTGGCGCGGCCTCTGGTACACCCCACTGGGCCCTCTGCCAAGGGCACTGGGGCAGCCGTGTGACCGAACTTGGTCCTCAGCCACAGAAAGATCTCCCTGCCCTACCTACCTTGGCTACACTAGTACCAGGCTACCGGAACCAGCTCCATTCCCTTAAAACTAGGTGTGGAGTCATGAAGGACTCGCTGGATACAGACTTTCTGCAAAATCTGCATAATTGTGACATTCCAGGTATAAAAAGCCAGTATTGCATGTTTTATTTTACACTGCCTTATTTAAACTAGTGCTCAAAAATAAGGAAGTTTCACAAAACATCTTCATCTTTTAATTGCTTTGTCTTGTTCTTAGCCATGGTCTCATATGATATAACAGAAAGCATGAATGTATCTTAAAAATTGGTTTGGTTATATATAATAGATATACCTCCAATGACAGTGGCTTACACATAACAGAAGTTTAATTTTTGCTCATGTAAAGAGAAGTTGACATTGACTCAGCCTCTTTGAAGATCATTTTCTGCCATGTGTAGAGTGTGGGATTAGACTAATTTTCAAGCTTTTTGGTTTCAGGACCCCTTAACACACTTAAAAACTATTAAGGCCTTGAAAAAAATTTTCTTTATGTGGGTTACCATATTAGAAATTAAAACTGAAAATATTTTAGCACATTTAATTAAGTTTAAAATAACAATAGTAAATTCCATGCATGTAAACATTAAAAACACAAACTTTTTGAAAAAAAAAATTTCTGAAACAGAAAAAATTAGTGTGAAGAATAACATTGTTTTACATATTTGTAAATCCCTATTTTGCTTAATGAAAGACAGCTTAAATCAAATGTCTGCTACTGCATGCTATCTACTCAATGTATTGTTCTGGTTGAAGTCTATGAAGAAAATACTAGGCTTCACATAGGTATGTGATTGGAAAAAGAAACTGAAACCTGTGGACATCTTGACCAAGGATTTTGGGGATACTATGTGTCCCTAGTCTACACTTTAAGAATTAAACCTCGTAGTCTAAAATAGCTGCTGGAGCTCCAGCTATTATATCCATATTCAAAGTATCAAGATAGAAAAAAGGTTAGAAGAGGGATTGGTACTCTCCCTTTAAGAATTCTTGGAAGGCTCACCACATTCCTGCTTACATCTCTTTTGCCAAAACTTTCACATGACAACATTAAGCTGTAAGAGAAATGTTTTAGTGGGGCAGCAATGTGTTCAGATAAAAATTTCCAAAAAAAAAGGGGGGGGGGGAAGCTACTGAGAAGCAATTAGTAGTCTCTGCCACAGGAAGCATGAGTTAAAAGCATTCCAATGACCCAAACACTTCATTTGCTGTTTCCATAGCTGCAGATCATCAAACAACCACAGATCCCTTAGCAGTCCCCTGTGAAGAAATTGTTGTTTACTTTGCTAAATGATTGGCCTATGGCATTCAAGTGCATTTTAAAGTGTCTACAGAGGAGCAGGGTGTGGGATGGGAGTCTCTAGCTGAGAAAAGGGACCAAGTTTTGGGCTCTCGGAAGTACTGACAAGAACCATGTTGTGAATTGGTAATGAGAGCCCCAGCTCAAGAAACCATCATGATGAGACTTTACGGTAGCTGTACAGACACTTCTCTATTTTAAAAGACTTTGAATAACACTCAAAGAATAGCTGTCAAGAAAAGAGTTTGTTAGGGAAAAAGTTAGTATTTTCTCCCTAGCAAAGAATGATAACACAAGAGTTAATAAGAAAATATTAAGAAACTAAGTTAAAATACTTCTACTGAAGGATTACTTTGTACCGGTCAGAATTCTAAGCAATTTATATGTATCATTTACTCGTTTGATCCTCATAGCAACCGTAAGAGGAAGGTGCTATTATTATCCCCATTTTTTGATAAGGAGATTGAGGCACAGGAAGGTTAAGGCACTAAGCTAAGATCACACAGCTGATGTAGGTGGATTTGGCTTGCTTGATAGTCTATGTTCTGAAACCACTAAGCAATACTAACATATATCCTAAGGAAGAATGCGGAGCTGAGGCTAACACTTGAGAAAATTATTTGAAGGAGAAAAAAATTGATCACAATACTGAAATTTAGTGATAAGCCACTTATTATCTGTAATTGGATGCTGTCGTTATTTCAATACTTTCTGTTTTTAAAAAGAAATATTAGCTATTACGAAAGTGCCCCTTAAATGTGTTACAGTGATATTTCTATAGAAAGTTTGCTAGTTAATTCATCATATTAAGCCTTATGCCTCCTAGCCCTTTCTCTCAGTAACTCAAACCCAGCAACCTGTAACTTCAGACGCCACTTTCATCATTAACCCAGTGGCAGGCACCTAAAGCATAAGCCTACCTCCTAACAGGAAGTGGCACCTAACAGGAAACAATCAGCTTCTAGGGACATATGTTAATAACCCAAATCTTTTCAGCAGAAGGTGAAAAATGGTAGCCTGCAGGTGAAATCTTGCTTATGATATGCTTTATTGGGTTCATAGAGTATAATTTAGAAAGACAGTTTTCTTTGGCCAAAATGCAAAACCAAGACTTCACATGAGAATCCAGATGAGAATCTGTTTCTTTTAGATAGGCCATATTCTCTCCAGTTCAGTTTAGCCTCCATTGCTCCTGTCCTCCTAAACCTAGCCTCTATATGTGTTTATGTCCCTGTCTATCCCCTGTGGGCATTTGAGTTTGCAACCTGTGTTTACAAATATTAAACTCCAAATCATGTTAAGCCCCATATTCAATTGTAGCAAAGCCTGTTCCAAAATTATTCCACCTGAAATTTTCAGTTCAACTGAAAGTTAGGCACAGTTTATCACATGGGGAGTTCTGCAATCAGTGGAGACATAGAAGTTATGATTCCATATTGTCTGCTGGTAGGTAAATGATGCGCTGATAATGACAAGGCAGGGCAGATCATAAAACAATGGGATAAATGTCTGGAGTACAGTAATATAGAAACTGGCACATAGTAGGAATTTAAACATTTATTGATGAAGTTTTGATGGTATATATAGGCAGAGGTTTACTAAAGCTGCTGGAATTTCTGGTCTGCCTTGATGATTATTGTCATCACTATGAAGGTCATTGGTGTATTCACCATATATTTCTGGCTCTCTAACCTTGGGCTCATGGTGAGATTGCACTTCCTGCCCCCTTGAGATTGGGTGGGGGAATGTGACTAGTTCTGCTGAATGAATTATGAGTGAAGATGATATGTGTGTCACTTTGGTCCAGATCATGTAATTGCCAGAACAAGATCCTCCAGAACAATCTTTCCTCTGAGATGATGACCAGTGTTTGAGATGATGGCGGCTCCATTAGCCTGGAGCTCTGAGTAACTACATGGGTAGAAGCTTCTGTCAACCTGTGATTGACATGTTACATGAATAAAAAATAAAGCTTTGTTGTTATAACCCAGTAAGACATTTAAGGCTGTTTTTTACTGCAACACAATCTATCATCTCCTAACTAAAGGAGTCACTAAATGTTCATTAACAAGTTCTAAGGTAAGATTTTAAAAAGTCTGAACTTCAGTAATGTCATTTTCAATTTAAAAGTAATGAAAATGTTTTTTTATGCCCTATGTCTCCGTGATTCACTGGTTCCAGGTCCCTTTTCTGATGCCTCCTGTCACCCATTAACTATTCTCTAGCTTTTGCAGCCTTTATCCTTTGTAACTGAGCTTGTTAATAACAGAGTTTTTCTTCTTGTTTGGTGAAAGAGATCCATCAAGCATCAAGAGACAGAATGACCTCTGAAAGTAAATGTTCAGGGTCTTCCCAGAGCTGTATTTTATAGCAGCCTGACACTCAAGAGTTCATGGAGAATAATAATCATTGTTTTGCAACTCCACGGAGCCTTGGCACAATTCCTCCTGCCAGCACATGTGTGCTTACTTTGTACTTGCTTCATGTCTCACTGAGCTTCCATGTGCATCCTGGATCCACCAGATTTTTTGCTCACAGGGCATCATGAATGTTGTATGCAAATGAGGCAACAAGTCCAGCAAGCATGCATATTATACATACCTCCTGGGCTCATGCACATTCTCCATTGTCCCATTGGACTTCACTTACAAAAGGCCAAACATGAAATTATTAAGAATTTCAATATGGCTGTAACAAAGCATTAAATCAAGCGTGGGGTCTTGTGTGACTGTACGGACCTCATACCCATGAGGCTGGCCCTGTGAGGCAAAGACATCTAAATGCCTATCCAGCCAGCCTCTGTCTCTTCTTTATGGTAAATGGAAATAGATTTTTTTTGTTTATATTGTCAGATGCTCAGCTAAGCATCTATATGTCCTGGTCTTCCTGGAAGCTAGAGTGATGGTGACAGGATTCTGAACAATGAGATAGAAGCACAAGCCTACTGGGACCTCTGGAAAGTCCTGATTTCAAGACACATTCATTATTCCTTGTTTTTTTCTTTTCATTTTTGCTTAACATAGGAACATGAGACTGGAGGATGGGCAGCGCTAGCCCTTGAGGCAATGAGCATGAAGGTAGAAACATATGGTTAGGAGGCTGGAATAGAAAGCTGAAGGGAATGTGGATTTCCCAAGGCTCTGCTTCTTATGCGAGGTAAATAAATCCCTGTTTGATTAAGCCACTATTTTCAAGTATCTAATACTTGCTGCAGAATGCAGTCATCACTTGTATCCATTAATTTTGAATACCACCTTTATCATGTGCTAAATTCCCATAGATACATAATTTTCTTTCTATATTCTTAAATAGTCCCACTGAATTTTAAAATACATTTCTATGCTAAAATCACACTCTTGAACAGCTATAGATTTATAGCATCTTCTGCAATCTGTTAGAGCAATGTCTCTTTGTTCTTTTTTTAAAGGTCTTAGTTAATTCTGTCCATATTCACTTCCACATGAATTTTAAAAATGCTTGTCAAGTTCTGTGAAAATTTAGTACAATTTTGATTAAGATGATATTGAATTTATAGATTCATTCAAGAAGAATTGAAATCTTTAAAATTTTCAATACTTCCATCAGGAACATAGTGTAACTCTTCATTTATTCAGATCCTACTGGTATCTTTCAGTAGATTTTTAGTTTTAATAAATACATTTTACACATTCTTATTAGATTTATTGCTAGGTATTATATCTTTGGTCCCTATTGTGAATGGGATTTTTTTTTCCCATTGTATTTTCAAATTGTTTTTTGCTAATTTATAGTAAAAAACTATTATTCTTTATTAATCTTGATTTTATATTTAGCCAGTTGGCTAGATTATTTCACTTAAATGCTTTCTAAGACCCCATTTCAGCTCTAAAAGTGCTAGAACTTAAGTGTTATAGAACTTTATAATTGAAAGAAGTTATATCTGGTCCAGGTCAAAGGAAAAGCTATGTGGACGGGGTGAGATTTTATTGCCACCATTATTTAGGGCTGTCTAATTCTTCTGGTGAGAATGTCTCCAACTCTGTTTATTTTCAATGACAAACTACTTAAGTTTCCTTCATGCTCTTCTGCATTTCATTATTGTTTAATCCCTACCTACACAATTATTTCCAAAGGTGATATGATAGGCCAAGTAAGAATTGCAGTAGAAAATCTCAAACATCTCCAGGATTGCTCACAGTGTTCTTAATAGTCATCCAAATCTCCTATCGGCCAGAAATCCAAAGATCTAAGACTCGAGTTCTGATTCCCTTTACTAGGAAATATATTGAAAGGCCATAGCCAAGTTTTTATTAAAGATTTTAGAGTTTTGGCTTATTAGATTACAATTGAACTTAGAATGTTTCTAAGCGAAATAAACCAGACAGAAAAAGTTGAAAATCACATGATGTCACTTATATGTTGGAATAAACCTAAAAGCAACAAATGGCCAGGACAAACAAACACAGACCCATGGACATGGACTATAGACTAGTGATTACTAGTTGGGTGGGGGAAGAGGGGGGAGGTAGACAGGGTGCAGGGAGTCAAAGATAGGGGCATAGGAAGAGGGTAAAACAGGTAAAGGGGATCAAATATAAAAGGTAGCTGAAGGAAACTGGACTTTGAGTGGTAAACACAAAATAGAATATACAGATGTCAAATTATAATGTACACCTGAAAATTATATAATTATATTAACCACTGTTACCCTAAATAAACTTAATTAAAACAAAAATAAAATGGTTCTGAAAGAAAGGCTATTAGCCAAGAAGTCATATTATCTTTTCTTACTCTACAACCCTCACTCATCTCTCTAAGTCCCCAAGAAATATTTCTTCTATTGACAGTATTAAAAAATACTTAGTGCTCAACCCCCAGTGTCTTGCTTTTGGTCATGGGAAGACACATACTTTAATAGACCAGTGTTCAAACTTGGACTTATCATGACAGCTGTATTTCATGTCATGCACATATTCTCACATCTGGAACATTTTAGGCACTTCCAACCTAAATGAACAGTGAGTGGAAATTGGGAAGGGATGGGAGCTTCATTTTCCAAATAGGTCTCTGAAAATTATCCTGAAAATATTCGAAGATGTCACTGCGGGACAGTGATCTTAAAGAGGCCTGTTTTAAAACCTGGCTCTCCTACTTATTATCTTTGCCGCTTCCATAATTGAGTCTCAACCTCCCTAAGTCTTAGTTTTCCTTTCACAGGGATGTTGTAAGAATACAGGGAGATGAGGTTGACGAAAGGAATTATGTAAACTGTAAAGTGCTATACGAATGTGAGTTACTAGTAATTTAAGAATGCTGAACACTCCTCCTCCTTGCTTGTTGTAATATGCTTGGGGATGTGTAACCCAAAGGGGAAAAAGAACCCCCAAACAGCTCCAGTAGATGAGAAAACATGTCAGCATGCTAAAACCCTTTATAAAACATATAATTAAAGTAAAACTCATGATTTCATAATAAAATATTGATGAAATTTTTCAAAAAAGTCATAAAATATAAATGCAAAGTAGGTAGTGTTGTTTTGATGTTTGAACTAGTGGCTTAGAAATCAAAAAAGAAAAAACAACTGTGACAGCTTAATTGAATCAAGTGCACAGAGTTACTTCATTTTTTTTTTTATTTTTTTTTATTTTTATCAGGCCCCCAACCTGATATCTTTCCCTAGGGTTAGAGAGCATACACTTCGCTGGTTGCTTAGATTATGTTTCATCATCACTGTAGTAATTTTCTATTACTGCCATAACAAGTTACCGAAAATTTAGTAAGTAAAAGTAACATATGTATTATTTTATAGTTCTAGAGGTTGGACTTCTAAATGAGTCCGCAGGAATGTGCTCCTTGTGGAAGCTCTAAAAGAAAATCTGTTCCTTACCTTTTCCAGCTTCTACAGGCTGCTGCTTTCCTTGGTCCATGACCCTGCATGTATCTGACCTCTGCTTCCATCATCACATCACCTTCTACAATTCTGACCTTCCTGCCTTCCTCTTATAAGGATTTTTGTGATTACATGGGCCCAACTGCATAATCTAAGATACTCTTTCCCCATCTCAAGATCCTTAATCACCTCGGCAAAGTCCCTTTTGCCAGGTAAGGTAAAATACTCACAGGCTTCTGTGGAGGTAGACATCTTTGGGGGAGGGGAGGGGCATTATTCAGCCCATTATAATCATCAATGACAGCACCATTTGAAGTGCCTCAAATACATTAAATAAGAACATTATGAGGAGGACATTATCATTTTCTCCACTTTAAGGTCATGTCACTGAGGCACACGGAAGTTAGGTAACTTACTCAAGGTCACACAGGTAGGATTTCACCCCAGGTGGGCTGACTCCAGAGCACAAACTCTTCACCAACTTGCTCTTGTGAAGTGAACAGTTGTTCCACTAGACTTAGAGGAAGCAGAATTTTCTAAATATAGCTTTTGAAGAGGCAATCATTTTGTAATAATAGTAATATCTCATATTTTTTTACTGTAGCTTTTAGTTTTTAAACCACATCTCCAGAAATTTTCATGAAACTTTCTCATAGTCCTTTAGTTCAGAATAATTTATCCCTCCACTAAATCCTCTTCTTTTTTGATTTACTTAAGTAGCAAGGATTCATATTATACCTTACACTAGAAATTGTGTACCTATGCATTTGTTCTACTCAACTGTGAGACCCTATGTAAAGGTATAAATGAGCACCCCCCTAAAAAAAAAAAAAAGACTTAGTACAAGTGATATTGAAAGTATTCATAAATATATATTCAGTTTAAGAGTATACATGAGGCAGGGTATTGTTTTGGAAGTAATAAAGAATCTACAACATAAATGTGGTAGGTGTTTTTGGACGACTCCCAATGAATCACACCTTGTATAGTCTCCTCTCCTCAGACTCTGAGCTGAGTCTGTAGCTATTTTAACCAATCGAATATAATGGAAGTGACATTGTGTCTGTTCTGGAACTAGCCCTTGTTTAGCCTGGAAATTCCTACTTTCTCCCTCTTGGCACCCTTTCTCTTGGAATGTTCCTTTTAGAATCCAAACATTATGTTGCAGGGCAGCCCAAGCAGCCATGTAAAGAGGCCAAAATGGAGACAGTCCACTACCAACGACCCTAGCTGAATTCCAGTAGAGGCTCCAGATAATGGCAACCATCCCTGTTCTCCAGCTGGCATCACAGGAAATTAGCCCCCAAACCTGCAAAATGATAGGTGAATAAATTGCTCATTTTTGAGCCTTTTGTTTTTTGACATGGTTTGTTAGGCAGTAATAGATCATGGAAAAAGCTCGACAGCCTTATTTCTGCAGCACAGGGACACCATGCTCTGTCTTCTTCCTGTTGAAGAATTGATGGTGGGATCACAGGTTCTGGGTCAAGTAAAAAGAGACACTGAGACTCTACCCACAGGTCTTTAAATGAAGCTCCTACAGCTTGGAGCAGAGTGTCCTTGTAGGTCAGACACTAAGAGGTAAAAGGGCAATGTGGCCTTCGGAGTGTGGGGCCATGAGTGATTAGAGGAAGGATTGCTGGTTTGAGCTCCTTAGAACCCGAGTCTGGATGTCCTCTCTGTTTTTTCCTTTGAAGACTTTGTGACCGATGCTCGCTTTCTTTTCCCCTTTTCCAGTGGTTTCACCTTGCCCTTCTAGTTCTGTTTCTCATTTTGGAGTCTTTTGGCTTCTTTGTTGACTTCCTGTCTTTAATCCAAGACTTTTAAAGTTCTAATTCTTCACTGTAGAATCAAGACATACAGAGTAAAATGGATTCCATCCCTAAAGTCAAGTGACTCCAATTGCCTAAAGATACATTCTTTTAAGGCACCTGTATCTGAGCTTGGAGGCTTTATATAAGATTTTGGCCTGGATTCACAGCAGGCGTGTGTGCTAGTCATTAGACTAAAATTAATCACGGGGCTTAAAGAAATGTGACTTGGGAGGGTCTTTGGAATGGAGAAGGCACACTTCCTATTTCATAGTTTTTCCATTTTACCCCTTCTCTCTGCCCCTTTTCTAAGACCTTGTACAAGAAGACAAAAGCATTAACCCTGTGGACATTTGGTCCAGCATGAGCTACCTGTACTAGTGTGTTGGTTTAGAGAGGATGTGAGATGGTTGAGGGATATGATTGTTACCTGAGATTTGTGAGACGGATAAGTGAGAGGAGCAGCAATGGTGACAAAGGGGAGAAGGAATGCAGCTAGGATCTACCTCACTCCTTTAGTCTCTTCATTGACCACCTGCTACTGTAAACTCCATTCTGGACTGACATTTGGGTACAGAGAGGAATAGGAATGTGAGTGGTGTTAAGTAT
Organism: Rousettus aegyptiacus; assembly: GCF_014176215.1. NCBI lineage: Eukaryota > Metazoa > Chordata > Mammalia > Chiroptera > Pteropodidae > Rousettus > Rousettus aegyptiacus. The sequence goes on from NW_023416295.1 coordinate 24,604,988, forward strand.
TTGTCTGAATCAACTGTGGAAACTACTGTGGAGAAGGAAAAAGAGTCTGGGGAGATAACGGAAATTACTGTACCGAGAAGGAATCCAGACCCGTATTCTCTAGCTTCGCTCAGAGACTGTGAATATTGTGTTTTTGTAGAATAAACTATAGTTGTGTGTGTAAAACACATATAGGCATGGAACCATAAAAGACCCCAAATAACCATGATGATCTTGAGAAAGAACAAAGTTGGAGGTATCACATTACCTGATATCATACTATACTACAAGGTTACAGTAATCAAAATAGCATGGTACTAGCATGTGACAAAGGAAGTAAGACTATACAATGGGGTAAAGACAGTCTCTTCAATAAATGGTGTTGGGAAAATTGGACAGATACATACAAAAAAAGAAAAAAGAAAAAGAAACTGGACCATCTTCTTATACCATATATAAGAATACACTCAAAATGGATTAAAGACTTAAAAGCATGACCCAAAACCATAAAACTTCTAAAAGAAAACATAGGCAGTAAACTATCTGATATTGATAACAGTGATTTCTTTTTGGATATAACTCCCCAGGCAAGGGAAGCAAAAGAAAAATAAACAAATGGGACTACTTCAAACTAAAAAATTTTTGTACAGCAAAGGAAACCATCAACAAAACAAAAAGACAACTGACTGATTGGGAAAAGATATTCACTAATGATACATCTGATAAGAGGTTAATAACCAAAATATATAAAGAACTCATACAACTATAAAACAAAAAAAAACAATCCAATTAAAAAAAGGGCAGAAGAGCTGAACAGATACTTCTCCAAAGAGGAGATACAGATGGCCAATAAACATATGAAAAGATGCTCAAAGTCATTAATCATCAGAGAAATGCAAATTAAAGCCACAAGGAGATATCACCTGACACCTGTTAGAAGGGCTATCATCAAAAAATCAAAGAATAAGTGTTGGCAAGGATGTGGGGAAAAGGGAACCATCATACACTATTGGTGGGATTGCAAATTGGTATAGCCGCTATGGAAAACAGTCTGGAGGTTTATCAAAAAATTAAAAATGGATATACCTTTTGACTTAGCAATTGCACTGCTGGGTATTTATTCAAAGAAAACCAAAACAATAATTCGTAAAGATCCATGCACCTCAATATTCATGATAGCACAATTCACAATAGCCAAGATATGGAAGCAACCTAAATTTACATCAACAGATGATTGGATAAAGAAGTTAGGGTTCATATATACAATGGAATATTACTCAGCCATTAAAATAAAACAACAACAAAATCCTACCATTTGCAATGACGTGGATAGACCTAGAAGTTAGTATGCTGAGTGAAATAAGTCAGACAAAGATAAATACCATATGATTTCACTTATATGTGTAATCTAAGGAACAAAAAGAATAAACTAATCAAAAACGGACTCACAAATATAGAGGACAATTTGGTAATGGATAGAGGGGAGAGAGGGTTGTGGGGGTAGGAGAATGGTGTGAAGGATTAAAGAAGTGCAAATTAGTAGTTGATAGATGGTCACAGGGATGGGGAGCACGGCATAGGGAATGCAGTTAGCATTAATATATTGGCTAGGTAGAAAACCAGAGAAGAGAAGGAGCAATAAGGGGGATCACTTTATAAACTATATAAATGTTTATATATGTACTGTATACTCAAAACTAATAAAATAAAATTTAAAAAATATATAGACATCTTGAAAAAAGTTGGGTGGATTAATTATTTACTTAGCAATTATTTATTAGTGCTTGTTGTCTGTCAAATCCTATTCTAAGCACTTTACAAGTATTAACTCATTAAACCCTCATAATGACTCTGTGAGACAGATACTCAGAAGACAATACTATTTTTATCTCCATTTTGTAGATGAGGAAATTGAAGCTCAGAAGGTCCTTGTCCAAGTTAGAGCTGCCAGATTTAGCAAATAAAAACACAAGATGTCCACATAAATTTGAATTTCAGAATAACAAATGATGATCTTTTAGTATAAGTATGCCCCATATAGCATATGCTCACAAATTTTTACTAACAAACCAAATATTGCATGTCCTATATGGAACATACTTATACTAAAAATTATCTATCGTTTGTTGGGCATTCATATCGGCTGGGCATCCTGTAATATATCTAGCAATCTGAGCTCCAAGAACTTCCAATCAGTGGTAGATTACGATATGAACCCAAAATGCGTGTCACTCTGGTCCAGGTTCATAAGCACCTTGCAATAGTGCCTCTCCATGGAAGACTGGACTGCTAATGTGACAAGACAAAACATTAACCGGATTATGTTTTCTCTGCTGTAGATCATCTAAGAAACAGTAAAGGCAGTGGCCCAGGATTTTGCACCAAGTGGCTTACACTTCCCTGGATAGTGGGGAGAATTGAGAAGCATTCGTTTTCTAAAGTCCAGGCCCTTGATGCCATGGGACTATGTTGTCTCAAGGTGTTTATCAGGGATGAGGGGACCCAATCCAAAGGCATCCAAAGGTGGCAGGCTGCTCTGTTTCAGACGCAAAAAGGGGTCGAGGACCTGCACCAGGGTGGGAAGGACTCAAACAGGGCTGTGACCTGCATGCCATACTTGGAATCTCAGCCATGAGACAGACAGACCAATGCTGGTACGAAGGAGACAGAGAAAATGCCTCCCAGCGGACAGCGAGGGATGCGGTGGAGAGCCCAGGAAGTGCTTCTGGGACTCCTCACCTGATTTTTCTGAATTGCTTAAACCATGGAATTCATAAATAGACTTCAAACCAAAGAATTCAGGAAGTGACTTTGAACCCAGCTCCATATTGTTAAAATTAACATATTTAATGAGCAGTTACTGTGTACCTGGCACTTGCATTTATTTCTCATTTGATCCTCGCAACAGCCCTGTTGTCACATAGACCAGGTCACAGAGCTGCCCATGTTTCCACTTCAAAACTGATCTCTCTCAACCTAAAGCTCAGGCTCTCAGCTGCTCCATTACATCACCTCCCCCAATTCTGAACCCAATTTTAAACTTGAATCAAATTTAGCAATTTAATCCCCTGATGCTGGGAATCGGGAGCTGAAGTTCAAGAACCGGATTGAGGAAGGTTTTTCTCCTCAGGTTCTGCAAAGAAAAATCATCCATAAATATCAAGTGCTACTGGATTAAAGAGATTATATTTCAAATAGAGTTGTTATTTTTTCAGGATTGAATGCCCTTCTTTTAAAAATACTGGGTTTAAAATTTTAAATATAGACACTCAGTTTGGTGAAGGATTAACTGAGAATGGGCTTCTCTCCTCAAAATAAACTCAGGTGTGATGTAACCCTAGTCTTAGCCTTGTATCCTGTGTCCTGATCACTCTACTGTAGTCATACCTGAGTCACCACTTCTTGATGGTCAGAGCTCTGCGGTCCCCGTGAAGGGCTCCGTGGAGACCAGACATGCAGTACGGCTCCAAGGAGTTGAAGATGTTTACAATGTGAATCAGCAATTAATAGCAACTTTTTTTCTCCTAAAAAGTCACATCTTTCACATAAGCAATACTAATTATGCTGTTTAGTTTTGTTTTTTCCAAGGCGAATGACAAGAAGAATGTATAACCGAAAGACTGGTTGACAGAAGTGAAGAAATATGAGACAACTAAAACAGAGAATAAAAAATAATGAGAAAAATGATTAAAAGAACTGAATTGTGTGACTTGCTCTACTGGTAATGAGCCTGAACTAAATGAAGTTGCATGTATTTATGGAACCTGAGGGAGAGATGGGGGATGTAGTTTCCTTCCAATCTCTAACTGGATTTTGTTTTCAAACTGAGTAGATATTGGAAAAGCAGTATGAGAAAGCTATTCTGGGGGCACCCTAGCCATGGCCCAGTAAGAGGAACTGGACTCACAGACAATGTTTTTCCCCCCTGCCTCTAGCTTTCACTTTGCCTAGACTTACCTGGAATTTCACACCCATTTATATCCAGTTCCATCTTTCCACACTCATATATATCCATTGCCTCCCTCCACCCTACCCTCAGGCCTGATTAACAAGAATCTCCCTTCTACCCTACATTAATTTCCTGTGGCTGTGTAACAAATAATGTGGCTTAAAAACAATACCCTTCCACTGTTCTGGAGGCCAGAGACATCAACGTGTTCAAGACCAAACTCCTTCTGGAGAGTCTAGTGGAGATTCCCTCTTTGCCTGAGTTCTGGTGCTTCAGGTGTTCCATAATGTGTGGCTGCAGAAGCCCAATCTCTGCCTCTGTCTTCATATGCTCCTCTACTTTCCCTTTGCCTTTCTCTTATAAGGACACTTGTAGGATTTAGGGCCCACCCAGATGATCCAGGATGCTCTCAACTCAAGATCCTTTACTTAATTACCTCTGCAGAGAACGCTTTTCAAAATGAAGTCACAACCAGAGTTTTTTGGGTGGACATATCCTTTGGGGGAGAGCCACCACTGAACCCTAAAAACATGAGTCTGATGTTGGCACCTACTTATTATGATCCTTCTAAGGTTGCTCCTTTTCTTCTGAATAAAATCTAAAACTGCTATATAGTCTATTATCAAACCTGATAGAATCGGCTCCCTTTCTGCTGCTATGGCTGCTGCCGTCCCCTTGCTCACGGTGCTGCACTAGCGCCATCTCTCTTCCTGTTTTCCAGTGGGTCAAAGTCCCTCAAGCAGTGGGGCCTTGCCAAGGTCATTCCGCCTGCAACACATCCTTCCTCATTTCCTCCTGGACAACTTACTCCTCTGTCTGCTCCAGAAGACAAGAAATTGAGGGACGTGAGCTCTGGCCCCATTTTAGATTAGGGTGGTTTTGCTTTCTAGTGACAGTCTGGGCTCTCCCTTCATGGCACCCTCACAAGGATCGTGAAACAGCATTTATCACAATTACTTGCTCGTTGTTGGTATTATTTGCCTAGTGCTGCTGCAACGAATTATCACAAACTTCGTGGCTAAAAATAACTCAAATTTATTATCTTACAGTCTGGAGATCAGAAATCTGAAAGGGTTTCACTGAGCTGACATCAAGGTGTCAGTAAGACTGCACTCACTGTGGAGGCTTTGAGGCAGAACCAGTTTTCTTGCTGTTGAAGGTCACCTATATTTCTTTGCTCATGGCCCTTTCCTCCACCTTCATAGCTAGCGGCGCAGCCTTGTCTCTCTTCTCCAGCCTCTGCTTTGTTCTCATGTCTCCCTTTGACTCTGATGCTTCCCTCCCACAAGAACTCTTGTGATTACATTGGGCCCACCTGGATAATCCAGGAGACCCTCTCCATCTCAAGAACTTAACCACATTGGCAAAGTCCTTTTAACTATGCAAGGTTACATATTTACAAGTTCCAGTATTTAGGACATGGACATGTTTGTGGGGCCATTCTTCAGCCTACCTTATTTATCTTCTCCCCAAATTTTAATCTCCATGAAAGGTAAGAACCATGTCTGTCTTGTCCACTGCTGAAATATGACTGCCTAATAGGTGCCTTGCACATCAGAGATGCTCAATAATTCATTTGCTGCATAAAGTAATAGCATGGAGGCCACTTGAATGCAAATGGCTTAGATTTTATAATTTCATATTTCAGTTCCATTTCCAAGTTTAAGACTGAAACATCTTTTCTAGCTCTATAGCCATTAAGGAAAGAAGGCCTATTCTTCCTGGACTTCCTGGTCTCAGGTGAAAATTGTTCTTAAAAACAACCTGAACCATGACTCAGTTATTCACTAATTCTGTCCATAGAATTTTCCTACATTAAATTTTCTTTGCCTAGTCATCTAACACTTAGGACCAAACTCCCTTGAATTCCTCCCACTTTAAAAATCTTCTCTCCAGCCTCATGAACACTGCAGTTCACATGTATCAGCATAGATCCTCCAGTCTGCCAGGCTGCTAATAGACATAAGTCCCTGCACTATTTCTCCCAGCCAGACCGCTTCAAACTCTGTGCCCAACCTCTATCTACCATTTCACTGGTGACTTCACAAATGGAGAACCTTGTATCAGTATTCTGAGAACCAGATGATAGCATAAAAAATTAGAATCACAACTCAATTATACTAGTCTTGTTCTAGCCTCTGCCACCTTGAGAATCTCCCAAGATGGAGATGGAAAGAAGACATGAAAGAAGAGTGTGTGTGTGTGTGTGTGTGTGTGTGTGTGTGTGTGTGTCTAAATCTGGGACACATCACAACCATACACTAAACCCATTATAAAATGGAAACTTTCCCAGATAAATAAAATAAGTGAATTCTTTCAACCAACTAAAATGAAAAAAAAAAAAAAAAAAAAAAAAACTAGGTCAATCAAACCAATTCCCTGATATTATGTGAGCAAGAAAGGAAAAAAAAGTTGGTTATATGAATTTTTTTTCTTTCTTTCTTTCTTTCTTTTTTTTTTTTTTTTTTTTTTTTTTTTTTGAAATTTTATTGATTCCCCGTAGACACAGTCTAAATGTGAAAGCATTACCCAGCTGGCAAATAAAATAATTAGCCAAACAGATTTAGGACACTGTCAACCTAATCCCACTCATGAACATCTTGTCTCGACCAGTCAGTTTTGAAATCTTGTTTTGGCTTGCTTCACAAGAACTTTATGAAACCCCACCCCTCCATCCCAAAAGAAATGGATCAATCTGATCATTAAGCTCACTGTCTCCACCTAGCCTTGCCTGGACTTTCAGCATGATGCCTGGATTTATGAACCTGTGGAGCATTATTCATTTCTCATGGAGAGGCCAAGTGAGCAGGGATTAGCCTCAACAATGCACCCTGCTATTTGCTATTTCGCCAGGAGCAAGGTTCTCATCTAACACAATGCTTGTGCACAGTTCAGCTCATTGCTTGTCCAAGCACATCTCTACATGCAAATAGGACTTTTATAACTCAAAGTGACAACCATGTGCCCTATGGCTCTATTCCCTCCAGGGACACAGGAAAGAGACTGCCTCCTCTCTGCATTTTATCTCCTTGGCTGCTAATTCTCTAACGCAATTTATCTGGGGAAAGGGCTTGAATTTACTTGGAGTCTTTATACAGATAATTTATGTTGGTTATTAAGGCATTTATTTTCATCAATAAAGAAGCATTTTGACTTAACCTCAGGTGGACACAAAAGTATCCGGACATCATGACAAGAACTTCCCTGGATAAATACTGGAAATTCTTTCAAGAAAAGGGAACTCAAACTGAAGAGAAATATGGTCAAGAGAGTAATATATAGCCAGTCCTCAATTTTGGGATAGTCAAGCCTGTGTTTGTGATCATAAGTAGATTAGACTTCAATTTTATAAAGAAGAGGAGGTTATGCCATTTAGAGTGCTAAAATGTTATAAAGTTTTGAATTTCAGATCTTATAGAGCTATTGCCTACCTTCGGCCTTTGTGTAATGTGGGTCCCATGTGGGAGTGGGGGTAGAGGGTGGCGAACTCCTGATTCACAGGAAGCCATCATTTTGTGTCCAAGTACTTATTCCACAAAAGAGGTTAACAGAAAGTCTCAGGTACTTTGAATTTCACTCATGTATCAGCAGGTAAATGATGATCACTGCTGGAAGAGGAGGCCTCTGTATGGGACATTTAGTCCCCTAGCAACTTCACTGTTGGGACTGGAACAAAAAAAGGATCCCTTCTATTTAAAAACTGTATTACTTTCCTGTTGCCCCCATGACAAATAATCACAAATTTAATGGTTTAAAACAGCACAAATTTATCATCTTATAGTTCTGGAGTTCAGAAGTCCAAAATGGGTCTCACTGAACTAAAATTAAAGTTTTGGTAGAGTTATGTTCCTTCTAGAGACTCTAAAGGAAAGTGTGTTCCCTTGTTTTTTCCAGCATCTAGAAGTTGCCCTCAATCCTTGGATCATGGCCCCTTCCGGTAATCCCATAGCTCCGACGCCTGCTTCTATTGTCACATCCCTTTTTCTGACCCTCTTATCTCCCTCTTTCTCTTATAAGGACCTTAGTGATTACATTGGACTCACTCAGATAACCCAGGATCATCTCTCCATCTCAAGATCTTTAACTTAATTACACCTGCAAAATCCCTTTTCCTCTATAAGGTAATAGAGTCACAGTTCCAATGATTAAGACTTTGACATCTCTGGAGGCTATTTTTCTGCCTAACGCAATACCCTTTTCTATTTTTGACCCACAATCTATAGGCCATTTCTATACTTAACTATTATTATTCATCTCAACTAACCACCTGAATCTTCTTTACCACAAAGTATTATTTGTAACATTCTATTCCTTTACAAGATTGCAAACTTCTTGGATAAGCAGATGATGTATTTTACTTATTATTGTATTCTTCATGGTCCTTACCACAATGAAAGAAAAAAGTTGATAAGATGGACTTATTGAAAATTAAAAACTCCTGCTCATCAAAAGATATCATTAAGCAGCTGGGCAAAATTAGACTTAAATGAAAATTTTGCTTCCAGCCACATCTAAATAACAGAAACCTACATTACCTTTCTTCCTGAAACAAACAAACAAAATAGACAAAATATATGGCACAGTGGTCATTAATATTTGGACAGCAAGCAGTGAAAAACGGTGAGTCCTGAGAGATGGGTAATGAATGCGGTGAGCCCTACACTTGCCCTGATTTGCTGCCTGGAGATAGTTTCTGGCTAAGGCACAGAGAGTGGGAACCCAGGCAGAGTACAGTTGTCTCCTTTAGAGAGTCATGCTTGAGTCTTCAGCTCAGTACTGATCAGTGCAGGTGTGGAAGGACACACCCAGGTCTGGGGAAAGAACTCTTTAAAATGATTAGATGGACAGTAATAGGAACTCACACAAAGCCAGCAATGGTTTCAGTTCCCACCAGGCAGAGTGGAAAACTTCATAATTCATGGCGCATTGGGTAGAGTTTTCAGAAAGTTTAGCTTCAATATTGAGATAAAGTTACCGTAAAATAAAGGGTGCTCTAGTACCATGTAACAGAGCTGAAAAGCAAGTCCTGAAAACATCAAACTGTAACTCAACTGCAAAGTAGAACAAATCTCAAGAATATTTACAGAAATACAAAAATATCCAACATGGAAAAAGGTAAAATTCACAATGTCTGACATCAATCCAGAAATAAACAGAATTAACATTTTGAATTAACACCAAAAGTAGAAAAGTATGACCAATAATGAGGACAAAAATCAATCAATTAAAACATATAAGAATTATATAGATAATAGAATAAGTAGACATAAAATTAAAGTGTTATTATAACAATATTCTGTAAGTCCAAGAGGCTAGAGGAAAGATTGCACATGAAGACCAGAGACATGGAAGACATTCAAAGAACTCAAATTGACCTTCTGAAGGTTGAAGACTCTAATATCTGAGATGAAAACTACAGCAGATTAAACACTGAAGAAAAAAAGATTAGTAAGCTTGAAGATACAGTAACAGAAGTTATCCAAAATGAAACCCAGAGATAATTTCTTTAAATAGAAAGATAAAATGAGCAGAAATCTGCATGCTGGGAGGCAATTTTAAAAATCAAATATACATGTAGTTTGAGTCCCCAATGCAGGGGAAGGATTGTTTCCAGTTCTGATCTACTTTGAATAAAGCTGCTATGAATATTCATATATTATGTGGTGCGTGCTTTTAATTCTCTTGGGGACACGCAGGAGAAAAATTGCTGGGTCTTTGGGATCATATATATTTAACTTTAAAATTTTTAAATTTAATTAATAATTTTGTGGATCAGGCATTCAGGAAGGGCTTGTCTGGGCATTTCATCTCTGATCCACATGAAGTCAGCTGGGCCTGGAGGACCCTTTCCAAGATGACATTTTCATTCATGTCTGATACTTCAGAGGCAACATATGTTTAACTTTTTAAAGAAACTGGTTTTGTAAGTTTACATTCACTCCAGCCATGTACTAAAAGTCTACCTCTATTATATCATGGCCAATTTTTTATGTTGTCATTCTTTTTCATTTTAGTCATCCTAATTGGGGGTCGGGGGATGTAGCAGTATCTCATTGTGGTTTTAAATTGTATTTCCCTGATGACAAATATTGTTAAATATTTTTATAGGCTTATTGACCATGCATATATATTTCTTTATGAAATATCTGTTGAAATCTCTTGTCTGTTGTTTTCTTAAGTTATTTCTCTCCTTATTATTGAATTGTAACCATTCTTTATATATTATGGATACAAGTCAAATATAATTATTGCACATAAATATTTTCTCTTCTATGGCCTTCATCATTCTCATAATGGTGGGTTTTTTGCAAAATTCATAACTTTATTTCAGATCTTGAATGTCACTTCATTTTAGCACCCATAACTCTCTTTTTTTTTGTTTATGTTTATCAATTTTATTTAAATTTTTTATTCCCATCCTTCATCCTCACCCCTTTGGCAGCCATCAGCTTGTTCTCTATATTTATGGGTGTGTTTCTGTTTTGTTTTGTTCACCCATTTGTTTTTTTTTTTTTTTATTCCACATATAAGTGAAATCATATGGTATTTGTCTTTCCCTGTCTGACTTATTTCACTTAGCATAACCTCTAGGTCCATTCATGTTGTTGTGAATGGCAAGAGTTCGTTTTTTTTATTGCTAATAATATATATATCTTATCACGTCTCTTTATCCATTCATTTATTAATGAATGTTTAGGTTGCTTTCATATCTCAACTATTACTAGTAATGCAACAATGAGCAGAGGGGTGTGTATATCTTTTCAAATTTGTGTTTTTGTTTTCTTTGGACAAATATCTAGAAGTAGAATTGCTGGATTGTAAGGCAGATGTATTTTTAATTTGTTGAGGAATCTTTAGACTGTTTTCTGCAGTGGCTGCACTAATTTACAATCCCATTAACAGTATAGAAGGATTTTCTTTTCTCCAAATCCTCTCCAGCAACTTGTTATTTGTTGATTTATTGATGATAGCCGCTCTGACAGGTGTGAGTAATGGTGCCTTTTAAAGAGCTTTTTAGAGCTATAATAGACATACAATAAACTGTACATATTTGAAATGTAGAAGGTACTCAACACTGTTTCATTCAATATCATTTAATTATGTTGATGAGATATCATGGGAATGTAACTCTTGTTTATGTCAAGTAGCCTCTGATAAAATTGGTTTCATTATATGTTGTTTCACCAAAGTTCTAAGCACCTATCAGTGATGTTAATTGAAGATTTGCTGTATACAATTTGATCAGCTTTAACATCCACAAAACATTGATTACAATAATGTTAACAAGCATTTCCATCACTGTCAAAAATTTCCTGTTGCCCCTTTTGAATACCTCTTTATTATGCTTCCATGTTCATCCCAAGGTAACCGTTAATCTGCTTATGTCATTATACATTATTTTACATTTTAAAAAATTTTATATACATGAAATCATATAGTGTTTCCTCTTTTTTCTATTTTTTTTACTATCATAGTTATTTTCAGATATATCTACATAGTTTGTGTAACAATATTTCTCTTTTTATTGCTGAATATTAGTCCATTGTATAAATATAGCAGTTTATATATTTATTCATCTGTTGATAAGCATTTGAGCAGTTTCCAGGTTTCAACTATTAAAAATGAAGCTTTATGAATATTTGTGTAATAATCTTTGCATGCACATATGGGTTAATTTCTCTTTGGTGTAAAATTGATTAACTCGACATCCAAACTTAAGAAGCAGAAAAAAAAGAGCAAATAAAGTGTATAATAAGTAGATAAAAAGAAATAATAAATGCCAGGCAGACATCAATGAAACAGAAAACAGAAAAACAATGGATAAAAATTAATGAAAACAAAATCTGTTTGTTTGTTTGTTTGTTTGTTTGAGAATATAATAAATAGATAAACTTCTAGCAGATTGAGCGGGGAAAGAAGACATCAAAAGATTTTGTATCTATAGACCTATAGATATAGATATGTGACCATCAAAATAAAGAGCATCCACTCTTTAAAAAATAGTGCTAAGAGAATGAAAAGAGAAGATTCAAGCTATGAGAAAATATTTGCAAATTACATATCTAATAATAAAAAAAACTATATTCAAAGTATACAAAACTTGATAATAAAACAAACAAACAACCCAAGTTAAACATGGGCTAAAGATCTGAATAGTCGCTTGACCTAAAAAAGGTAGACAGATGGCAAATAAGAACATGAAAAGATGTTGAAGATCAGTAGTCATGAAGGAAATGCAAATCAAAACCACAGCAAGATATAATTACGTTACTATAATGTATAAAGTTGAAAAGAGTGGCTATGTCAAGTGTTGGTGAGGAGGGGGAGGGACAGGGACTCTCTAAACTGCTGGTAGAAGTGTAAAATGGTACAATCAATTTGGAAAACAGTTTAACAGTTTCTCAAAATGCTAAGCGTACATCTCCTAAATGACCCAGCCAATCCACTCCTAAATGTTTACCAAAACACAACTCTAAAACTACAAATTTGCATCACCCAATCATTAAAGGGAGCTTCACATTTGTGGTTGGTTTCCTTCACAAGAAAGTGTTATTCAGATGTCTAATGAAAATAATATATTATTTTTACTGTTGACTTGAGTTTTCCTGGAGAGTCATGTGCAACCTCTAGGTTGGAATGTCACTCTATATCTCTTACAACATTATTTTAAAAACAACCCTCATTCACTCAACATTTATTAAACACCTATTCTTATTGGCACATTTGCCCCCTACATGCTTACATAAAGGCCTTTAAAAAAGCTCTAATAAATAAAGCTCTAACAAACAATAATTTTTATTAATCACATTAAAACTCTCTTTTAGTGTAGCACTATTTTGCATATTATAAAATGCCTATTTCTAATTATCTAAAATCCCTTAACAGCTCAACTACATTTGAGATATTTTCCCCCTGGCCTGGCTCAGTACTTCTATTACGGTCTCTAGTTTGTATTTTCCAGCAGAAAAAGAAATTTTAATTAAATACATCTTCATTTTGGAGTCTTTAAGACAAAATTTCAGCAATTAGGAACATAGCTGATATTTCGAACCTGAGAATAAGTTCGATGCTTGTTTCTTTTGTGGAATCTTCTCCCTGGACGCACACAGCAGCTGGGTTTTCAGATCAGCCAATGCGATATGAGAAACATATTGGATCAAGCCTCTATCAGGAGATCAGGGAAAATCAGTTTTCTCTCCAGTAAAAACAGAGCAACTTGTTTTCAAATCTCGAAGCTAGCCTCTGCGTTTTCATCTGGTTTGTGAAGCAGTTCAGCCTTACTCTCTGTGCCGTTGTGACAGTCTTTGTCTCCTCCACCCTGACAGCACAAAGACCCCTCAAAAAAGGGACTGGTAGCTGCTTTCCTTGCGTTGTAGAGATAGATGTGATTTCACAGTAAGAAGAGATATCTGATCTTTTTAGCCCCCTTTGTTTTCTCTCTCCAACTTTTAGAGCCCTTTTTATCTGTAAATAAAAAAAGTTGTACATACATTTTCAAAATGTGCTGCATAATACAACTTCATACATTTAGAAAGCTGACAGCTGCCCTCTGAGGTATAGTCTGACAGCCTAAAATCCAGAAATCAATCATTTAGATATAGCGATGCTATGCTATTGCTCCGGGTATGTATTGCGGCACCCAGGAACCACTTATTTGAGATATGCCGTCGTAACTCTGATAGATTAAAGCACCACATCCAGGAAACAATTGCATGGGGGGAAAATGCTATCATAGATCTGCTGTGTTATAGCCCAGAATCCAGCAGCCAACTAGCAAGTCTGTGCTGAATCGGAGCTTCCAGAAACCTACGAAGCAGCAAGATGACAGTTCTGTTCTTCAACAGCCCATTATGAACTAATTAGCATACATGAATTGCAGATTTGAAGCATTAAAGTGATGTACAAATCATTAATTTTTTGTCAAATCCATGTCATCCTTGTGTATGCCTTCCTATTTTAATGTTGCATGACAGTGAAAAGAGGTACAATCCTCTGTATATAAAGAGGAGAGATTTGGTGTAGCTGATATAATGAGATCTATTTAAACATATGTATTTTTCAGCTTTGAATATATCTGCTTGAAAAAATGCTACACTTGTCCCATTAGGGTTAATTGTGAAAAGATGTTAATATATTCGAAACCCCAGGGGTAGTTCTACATGTTGTCTGAATGAAACAAGGATGTAAGACCAACTTCACATTTGAGCTTTCTTTTTAAAAAGTCTTCTTTTTGATGAATAAAAAGAGCCATAAATTCTTTTTTGCCGACTATGGAAGGTGTAACTATTTAGAATGAGAGCAGAGCTTTTAGGTATGTGAGGGCTCCAATGCAGCTGATCTATTCTTGTTAACCTAATTTATAAAGATGTATAATGTAATGCGATGGAAAAAGAAAAACAACATCAAAGCTGATTTTCATCCTGGAAAAGGCTTCTAAATATTAATTTGTGGTTTTCTGTATTGTCTCTGTGTATTTAATTACTAAAGCTATTTGTACTTAAACAAATGCTTGCTGTTTCATTCAAATTTCTTTTTTCTTATTACAGTGGTGTCATAATGCTTAATTTGTTAGTACTGTAATAGTTTCCATGGTAACAGACTCTAATGTTATATATAAATATCTATTGGTATGTGTGTGCATATATGTGCATTATAAATATGTACTATAGGTGATTATGACTTCATTTCAAAAGCACATTTCAGAAGACTTAGCTTTCAAGGAAACCATAATTAAAATTGCAGATAGACTTTGTGAGCCAAAAAAGATGGTTACGAACATGGCTCCCTTTTTCACATGTGGAAAAAATGAACGTTCCGAGGACAGGGGAGATATTTGCCTGCTTCTTCTTTCTTGTCAGTTCTCTTCTACCTGAGAACGGAGTCATCCATGCCTAGGGCTGTACTCTGTGGACCTTTTCCTTCTTCCCACTCCCTTCCCCACCAACTTTTCAATCACACAAAATCTAGATCAAATGAAAACCAAGGTCAAACTCCAGGAGAAGATGTTTTTCCGAAGGGCACTGTAACAAGACTGAAAGATTGCACTGAGAAAAGAGCGGTAAAAAGTGAGATAATTTGTTCCATTTGTATTCGTGAGAGAGGGGAATTTCATAGCAAAGAAAAACATATACACATGTCTGACTTGAGTGAGCCATTTCACACTCCTCTCAGTAAATATTTAAGTAGACATTATAGTCTTTATTTTAGAAATAAGGAAGCTGAGGCTCAGAGTGGGTGAGTTAAACTTATCATGAGGGTTAGATTAACCAAAGCATAGCTATGCTCTTTGTACAATATTACCTTATCACCCTGAGGCCTTCTTTAGTGCAAGGTACCAAAGACATAAAGCCCACCCTTTTTAGATTAATTACCTAGTCATCCATACAGTAGAAGCTGGGGCAATGACAATGACATGCCTTATGCTGGAAATGAGTTTAGTAGTAAATTAAGAATAATCCTGGTGGAAGGGGAGAATAGCATGGCCAGTGTTATCAACAAGTGTTATTTTCCGCTTTACGGAATAACAACAACAAAACAACTAAATAGGATTTACTTTTTTAAATCATCGTCGTAAGTCAGATATAGGCAAGTTTGGGTTGGTATGGAGGCTCCAAAATGCTTTCAGGGACTCAGCAGTTAAGCAGTTGCCGATCTTTCCACCGTGCCATTCTTAATGTGAATATGGCTGCTGCCCCATTGGGCATCAGAATTGCATTCCAGGCTGGAAAAAGAGGAATGAATAAAGGGTAAATGCCTGAACCAGTTGAGTTCCGTCTCAACTGGAGCATAATGTTGCAAGGAGTATTTTGTGGATTATGCTAACTACCAATAATTAGACATGGATGAGGAATAACTGTCTCCCGCATAATCTCTTCACTAGTTTATGTTGAAAGTAAATCTCTGACCAAATTTGGCTATACGTAAATATGTACATTAAACATTTATTAGGAAAAGGTCACAAAACAGCTCATATAACCTATTAAATAAGTTTAATGAAATTTTAGCTCTTGACCTTTAGGTATTCTAACTATACCAGTGTATGCAATGTTCACTTGAAGCAGATATGGTCATATTCTAGAGGCAGGGCTCAATTAACCTTATAGTAGATATCAGCCAACTAGAGGACTAAGGACTGATTAAATGGCCAGACAACTGGACAATCTAAGAAATAATATTCCTAAGGGTACAGGGGACAGGATTTTCTAGATTCTTATTCTATTTGTACAAGCAGGCAGGGAGTCTCTAGAATATTTCATATAATCCATATATCTGTAATATTATTTTCATTATTTAGAGCTTATTTCCAATATATTTAAATGTTAATGACAAGTCATAAACTTTACCAATAAAAACCTATTTTATTATGCATAAGCTGATTAAGAACATACTCTGATGTTCTTGGAAAATTTCGAGAGCTATATCTTTGCCGGAACCACCTTTGAAGGCTAGGCTTTTGGATTATATGGCTAGGTGATGACACTTAGGGTATGAATTTGGGGTTAGGGTAAATGATCACCCTAACAGATAGAGTTAACACTAACTGACATATACACAACTTAAAGGACAAAGTCAGAACTAGATCTATTTCCTCTGACCCCCAAATTTGAAAATCTTACCACTATAGCATCCCAACTTGGCTTTAATCATACACACAGTATAAATTTATGCCTTGACAAGTAATCTTTTCTAAGTTAGACTATTAATATCATCAAAAGTTTTCCCACTTAAAACAAAAACAAAATTTAGTTGCTGATATTTATCTTGGAGCAGCATGCAAATGGGGTAAGGCAGGATTAAAAAACAGAGCATTAAATAATGAGAGTTTGGATTTAGAAGAGCTAATCAAGTATAAAATAATAAATGGTTATTAGAAAATTAAGAGGAAAACACGATAAATGTTGACTGAGAATTTCAGAGCAAACTTTGCCTTGTTATCAATTTTCCTCTATCTGGACTCTGAAATGTCTCTATTGTGCAGGCCTGCTCTGATTTCACAATTATTTATGTTTACTTCTTTGATAAGTTCTTATTTTTATTAATAAGCATCCACTCTATGACTTCTAATTTATTTTTACACAGAAAATTATGGGAAAAAGAACTAAACAATTCCAAAATATCATCACTGGTTTGTAGTGGTACTCTTTATACTTTCAAAGACGCTAAGACAGATTCTGCTGTGGGGATTCAGTGGCCATCTGGAGAAATAAAGAGGGTCTATACCTACTACCCTCATGGTAGGCTAGGAAGACTAGACTCGCCACTGCTCACACAGAGGGGGAGGTTTCTAATTCTTCCGCTTGCTTTATGGCTTTATGTAAATGTGTTTAGTGCTCTTTGGTGATTCTGAAGGAAAATATGTGCTCTTTTGTTCGTTCAATTGTAGAAGTGAAGCCTGCGATTGCCAATACAGCATATCAAGAAGATCTCATTTTACTGGAAAGTGTGGTTCAGTAAGAATGAGCACACTGATTACAGCCAAAACTATGATGAAATTGTTGGATTTCTTGAGGGAGTAATGAGGGGTGAGTAGAATTAATTTTCCCTTAAAGAAACTGGTACTCACACCTCACCACTGCCGCGCCCCCCCCCCAAAAAAAAAAAAACACACACACACAATGGTATATTGATATTTCACACTTTTTCAACCTGTGAAACAAAGATAATTTTTTAGTCTCCTTCATAGACATGACAAAATAAAAACTCCTATAAAAGGCTTAGTTAGACACTAAATGTTAAGTAAGTTCTTAATGATAATCTACTGAAGTCTTTATTGCTTGTACTTCTGGGAATTAAAAATCACTGGGTCTTTCTTGAAACTCTCCACTGGGAATAGCATATGGCTCCTAGATTCTGTGCAATTAAACTTCCTGGAAAGAAGGAGGCTAGGAAATTGTAGACCAATAAGTCGATAGATTAAAACATAAACAATTGATAGGTAAATGGTTTAAATGGTTAAGTGATCCATCTGAGGATTGGCCCTTTTCTATTAAACCCGACATCAAAGGATGAATGCCGTGATAAGAAGTTCAAAGGTACCCTAAACTTGAAACAACTTTGGAAAAACCAAGCTGTTTTAACTGATGTAATTATTGCGGATTCACTGAAGTCTGAACAGCAAAGTATTTAAAGCACTATCAGGAAATATTATATCTCCCTCTGAGGCTAGGACTGAAAAAAAGGTAAGACAGCTCATTTTTTACATTAAAGTAGGATTGGGCTTGATTAGTATTTGAAATATTTTTTCCCAAATTTTCAGCAACATTAGAGTTTGACTAGTGAAATGTAAATGAACATCAATTGCATATGACGATTGCTGATCCAAACCACTTAAAATTCCCTGAATGTTCTTTTCTCTCTTAGACCGGCTGCCAGAGTCTCATCATCAAAGGCAGCTCAGTGGAGAAGGCACCACCTAAGCTGTGAAGGGTTAGAGAGATAGCCCTTTGTTTTGCGAAGACATGAATCACTATCAGGGCCATTACAACATTTCAAGCTAGGTCACAGTGCTCCATGTCATTCTGCATTTTGTTCAGAGTCCAGGGAGCTCAGAGACTTGTTGCTGCCTTTTTGTTTCAGTGAAAAGCAAATCTACTTCAGTCGCCACTTCTTCCTGCTTCAGGTTGAAACCAATGAAATTTAAGAGAAGAATTCAGGCATCAAACGTTAAAGCCACAATAGTACCGATGACTAATTTACCTAGCAAACATTTTTGCTCATGATTTAGAAACGAAATAGATAAAGATTAAAAAAATTATGCACTATCCTTCAGTTTGTCCTTGGAGTGAAATTTAATCATGGTTAGTCCTTGGCCATCATAATGGCTTCATCGAAGTAACTTCCCAGGCCAAAATAAACAGTTCATTATATACAAACTAAGAGTTGAAGTTAATTTGGCTTTTTGGAATCCTTATCTTTCCATTAGTGTAGTTTAAAAATATGGTAACTGAATTTATCTAAGACTCCAAACTCTCTCTACCTTCCTCCTCCTCCACCTGACTTGATTTCAAGATCCTATCTAAAAGATCTATTAGAACAAAGATCCCACTAATTAAGCAGCTAACCCCAAGACTGCGCTGTTAGCCTGGGGGGACTTGTTTTATTCCATTAATTTGAGAGCTGTTACTTTATCTCCAGTGGTAATTGGCGTGTGAAGTATACATCTACCCACTTACATGGGAAGAGATACCACAATTTACTCTAATTTGAACTCAATTTTATACCACAGTTTAGACTGGCTAGTCCCATATGTTTCTGTGTTAGTGATCTTGAAGATGCATTCTTTCGAGTATTTTGGAAGATTGCTACATCTTTATCTATTACCCATGCAAATATTTTGCATTTAGCTAAGGCTGTAGCTGATAGAACCAAAATGCTTAGCAGATTTTGAATTGATTCTGCTCTCCACAGCCCAGTCTGTTCTTTGCTATATGAATTGAGCATGAAAGGTCACAGTGAATCAATCCAGGCCTGGGTTTGCAAAAATGTGAATAGAAGGTAGTCAGTCATGGTAGCTCCCTTTTGTGAGAAGGTTATTAAAGTTCACTGGAAAACAATTTCCCCAATCTCACATTTATAATTGAATACTGCTGTTGTGAGGTTTCAATGAGATGAAATATGTGGAAGGGCTTCGTAAATTCTGTAAAATAAAAAGCCTGAAGAAGAGCTGCATAGCTATTAACTGTGGTTCATGCTAAAGAATGGGATTATGGGGGAAACATTGCTGTTTTATTTATACACTTCTTTAATGTTTGAGTTTATAAAGCTACAAATAGGTATGACTTATAAAATCAGCAAAATATATAAGAATCTTTAAGTGTTTTCCACAGGAAAGATGTAAAAAATAGGTTATCTTTTGATATTTAAACTCACTATGCCCTAGATTTCATATGACTGTAACAAGGGTAATTATCAATAGTTTTGCAAGGAAGGAAAAAAAAATTAATATCATATATGTAGTCAAGAAAAAAAAATTGAAGCTAATATAATTTGAAGATTGTTTTTTAGAAAATTTAAAATGAGATCTTATTTTGCTTTCAGCTGTGTGTAAAAATAACACAATCATGAATATTCTGGGGACCTTATTTGAGAACTGGACATTAGGCTATTACAGGTCACCAAAAAAAAAAACCGTGCCATGCGTAATTCAGTATATATAAGGTAGGGACAAATATAGAAACAAATCGCAGTCTACGGCCATGCCACCCTGAACAGGCCCGATCCCCTCTGCTCTCAGAAGAAGCTAAGCAGGGTCGAGCTTGGTTAGTACTTGGTTGGGAGACCACCTAGGAAGACCAGGTGCTGTGGGCATGAAAAATAAAAAATGAGGGATTGTAAGCTGACAAGTCCTTGCAATCTGTGAGGTCAACCAAGTGTTGCCTCATCTAAAAAAAAAAAAAAAAAATTGCAAACACACTGGGCATCCCCTTATGAAGGGGGAAGCACCCCACCTCTTATTCCATCTTTAAGAAACCCTCATCTTGCCCGGCTGTTCCCTTCTTTTTCAGTGTTTTCATTCTGGCCTCCAGACGTTTGGGCCTCCTTTGGACTTCCATGTCAGCAGTTTCGCGCTTCAGTTCCTGCTCTGCCATTTGTGAGCTGTTTGAGGCTATGTCCATGCTTTAAAGCTGATTGAGCCTCCTCTCTCACACAGAGGTCTCTGAGGATTAAATGAGCCTGATAACAAAAGCACCTCAGAAAGTGCACCTCCCCAAACCAATATAAGATAGAACATTATTTATTTACTTTCCATACTAGCTTGTCTGTGTCAACATTTATGCAACTGACATCACATTGCCTCAGGATCTTGTTTTCTGTAGTTAATCTGGTAAACTCTGCTCATGTGTTAGGAGGTGCTAATGAGTTAACTTAGTACCCTTCTCAGGTAATATATTTACATTCGGAAGGAACTAAAAGGAGCTTTTCCAACTTAGGTCTAGGAAGGGGAGAAGACAGTGAAAAAAAGGTGTCTACACTTATTACCTTACCCATGCGCCAGACACTCTGATGGGAGCTCCATATTTTTCGTTTTAAAAATCCACACAATAAACCTATGAGGTGTGTCTACATTCAAGATTTCATAACAAGCATTGGCTGCCTATAAGTGGGTCAATTCATCAGAGAAATTTTCAAGTTATTATGTGATCAAAGAAGAAATGAACTTCATTGTTTGGAACTTGCATCTTAGGAAAAATGCTGCAGCTTGCATTATTTACTACTTTGTTTATTTTAATAATGGGTAATCAGGATTATAAGAATGTGTATGCAACCCAAGGCTAATAATAGTGTTGGAGGAAGTGAGAAAAGAAAAAGACTTTTTCTTTTAGTTTAAAAAATAAGAAAAAAAAAAAAAAAAGAATAGTAGAGTGAACCTCCACATAGGAGATTCAAATCAATTCAACATTTATCAAGATTTCCCCTCACTTGTTTCATCAATTCCCTTTTTATTCTGAAATATATTAAAGCAAATTAATTACTTTGTGTTATTTTATCCCCATAAAACAATGATGAGAAATGATAATTTTTCATTAAAGAAGATTTTTCCCTCATTGACCATGGCTAACTGATTACTCTGAAATAACAGTTTACACAGCAAAGTTAGATTCATAGCTTAATTTTCTCCTTCAATTGCCAATTGTCAGAATGAAGTATTGTATACTGGTTACCTCCAAAGGTGACAAAGAAGATTGTGTGTGGGTGTGTGTATGTGTGTGCCATGTATGTGTGTGTGTTTTTTTCATTTTGCTTTTATTGCTTTGACCAGACCTCTTTGTCTATCATTATGGACTCATGGCTTTTAAAATGTACTCAGTGTGGTAGCAGATGCTGTTGGTACTTTGCCCGTACCACCCCGACACTCATCATTCCTGAACATGAAGATGGTTAAGTGCCCGCAATTGTCTTGCCACCTGAGAGTTTTATCACATCTTAAGCACAGGGAAGGTAGAAAATTGACATGTTGGGAGTATTAACCAGTCAATGATGTAGGAAGAAAAGTCCAAAGTATGTTCCAACCATTTCCCGGAAGTTGCAGCAGGATTCGATCCCAGTTGACGTCCACAGTAATATCCGCTAGCTGTCTACCCTTTCCTGTCTTGCTTTCCCACTTCCTGACCCATCTCCCCTGGAATCTGTCCCAATAAACCATATGCACTCAAATCCTTGTCTCGGGGTCTGCTTCTGGAAGAACACATACTAAGAAAGTTGATACCAAGTGTAGTTACAGAAAGCAGATACTCAGAATGGGATACCGATGGGTTAGATAAAATAGCCCCAATTACTGATAAGTGGGGCAATGATTACCTCTGGCACGGCATAGCATCACAATTTCTTAGGTTTCACCTATGATAGACTGAGAGAGGGACTATGTGGAAGGGAATGTATTGGTTTATGCAATAGGTCCAATGCTTGAAAGATCTGGGGCACAAGTAGATATAAGGATCGGAAAATGAGTCGGCTATTGTTAGCATCCACAGGGAGAAAGAAAGAAGACTCAAGGTAAAAATCTATCAACTCGGGGCATGGTGTGAAACCCAGAAAGCCTCAGTGGCAGTGTTTAAAGAGACCGTCATCTTCTTTATTCAGAAGACTATGCTAATAATTATGCTTAAGATGTAAATGAAAGAGTGATGGAACTTTTTAAAGGTTGAATTCACTGCAGCAGTGTCTCCTACACTAAATTCAGGACCCTGAGATCTGGGATGAAGACTTCTGGGTGAATGTACTTGTATACTATTGACCCCCCAATTCCTCTGATCCCTGGACCAGCTAGCGTGGGCTTCTCACCTTGGCTAGAGGAAGCAGCCTTCCATTTACTAAAGATTATGCAAAATCCTTAACAAGATGGCTGACTTTAAGATGTGTTTGCCCTCCTAGAAACCTCTACCCCTTCCCAACTCCTTTCATTGCTTCCACACCTGGGTTCAACCCAATAGCCACTAGCCACACATAACTATAAACAAGTTAAAATGAAATAAAAAATTCTTTCAGTCACACTAGCAATATATCAAGTACTCAATAGCCACATGTGGCTAGTGGTTACCAGGTTGGACAGTGCAGGTTATACATTTCCATCACTGCAGAAAAAAACTATTGGAAAGAGCTGATTTAGACTAGGGATTAGCAAACTTTCTTTTAAAGGGTCAGATAGTAAATATGTTAAGCTTTGTAGTCCATGTGATTCTACTCAACTACTACTACTACTCAACTTCAACTCTGTCACTGTAACATGAAAAGAGCCATTGACAATACATAAGTTAAGTTAATGGGGGTGGCTGTGTTCCATAATTTTACAACTGTTTTAGGTGTCCAGCCCATGGGCCCTAGTTTGCTAACTACTGGTCTATAACAAAACTAGGGCCAGGTCTTAATGTAGTGCAAGAAGGAAGCACTGTCCATGATATGAATAGAAAGAGAATTATTCACTGAAGGGCTTATAGATACCAACACATTTTAGAACAACGTGACTGGGAATGTAACTTGAAGCTGTCCAGAGAGGTTGAATATGAGGTTCGATATGAAGAGTGTATTTCTGAGTGCTGGCATGATTCAACATCCTGACAAGGACTTCTGTTGTTGATGTTTTGGATCTGGGCTAATAGAGTATAGTGTTATTTCATTTTAATTTGTATTTTTTCTTATGCTATGATGTAAAGCATCTCTTCATATACTTATTTGCCATTAGTATATCTTCTTTGGTAACGTGTCTATTAAGGTCATTGACCCATTTTTGTTTTCTTATTGTTGAGTTTTAAAAGTTTTTTTGTATATTTTGGATAACAGTTCATTCTCAGATCTGTCTTTATAAATATCTTTTCCCCAGTCTGTGGTCTTTCCATCCTCAAAATTGTCTTTTGCAAAGCTGAAGTTTTTAATTTTACTAAATTCTAGCTTATTAATTATTTATTTCATGGATTGTGCCTTTGGTGTTATATCTAAAAAGCCATCACCATACCCAAAGTGTTACATTTAAGTCTTAGATTTATTTTGAGTTAATTTTTGTGAAGGATGCAAGGTCTGTATCTACATTCATTTTTTTTTTTTTTGCATGTGAATGTTCAGTTCTTCTAGCATTAACATTATTTGTTTAAAAGACTGTATTTTCTTCAAGGTCATATATTTTTAAAACATATTGGAGTACTGTGAATGCAAATAAGCCTAAAAGAAGTAAATTCCAGAGAGAGAGAAACTTACCTTTCCTGAGTGGGCAGAAATTTCATTTATTTTTTACAACTCTGTGAGTAGGGGTTATTATTAAACTATTTGTTCAAGGTCACATAGTTCAATTTCTCCTAGTCCAGAGAAAATGCAAAACTTACCAACGATCTCTTATTTGCCAAAACCAATGGAAATACTTCAGCATTTGTCACCTTGGCAGTATTTTGGCAATGTCAACTATAATTTTCTTGAAATCTCTCCCATTGACTCCTGTGACATGGAACCTTTCCTTCTTTCACACTGGCCCTTTCTTCTCAGTTGTCTTATTCCATCTCCTTAGTTGTGGGTATTCCCCAGAGATCCAACATTCTTCTCCACAATGTATCTCCTGGGTGATGGCATTTCTCTATTCCGGTGGCCCCCAAAATGGCAATGATTCCCCCAAATATTTGCTACAAATTTAGATATTTCTCCTAATTTCCTAGCAGGATGTCCACTTGAATTATCTCACAGCAGCCAAACCCAATCTGTTCAAAATTAACCCCATCTTTTGTGTTGTCTATTTTAGATAATGAACTACCTGAAAAGTTATCGAGCCTGACAGTTGGATATAATCCTAACTTTCTACCACTTCTGCTTTCAAGTAGTCACTAATAATCTTAATCTCATATCCATGTTCTTAAGTAATCTCATATCCACCTTTTCTGTTCATTCTTACTGTTAATATTTCATTCCAGTTTCTTCTCACTTCTTGCCTATTTATTGAAACAGTTCCTGAACTTCTATCCTGCCTATAGCCTGATTCCTTTCCAATTCATCATCTGTTATACTGTCATCATAATCTTTTTAAAGCCACATTTGTTCATGTGCCTTCTCTATTTAAAATCTTTCAATATCATTTCACTGATTTGGGGGAGATGTGATTTAATGTGATTTCTAAATGTGTGCAGTTAGGTAGTCCCTAGTTCTCTCTAAAATCACTTCTCATGACTCCAATTTGCATTTTCCTTAGCAAGTCAAAGTTGTCCCTTACCTAAGAAATTTCTAGCATGCTATTGCTCCTTCCTTGGAATTAGGATCCCTCTCTTTTATGTTATGTTGTTGGATTATTTATTCTATTTTATTTTGATCGTGTTACCTCTGTCCTTTTCTATTATACTGTAGACATCTGAGGGGCAAGCACAGGTTAGATTTAGCATCTCTAGCCTTTGAATAGTTTGGTCAGCACTTAATGGGTGAGTAAATGAAATCTCCTCTTCATGGCTGAGCTTTGCACTCTGATGATTGTGACTACTTATTCTGTTTTTGCTTGGAGATTTTTATGCCTCGACATGATGCTCAATCTCCCTCCCCAAACTTAGTGAACTGATTTAATCATATAAACATTCTTGCTATGGTTTCTGTATAATATTCTATTCTCACTCCACTCCCTGGCATCAGACCTCCTATTTTTGAAGATGTAGATATTGGCCTGTAGATTGTGCCTTTTTATAGGCATCATTCCATCCCCTATAATCTCTGGACACAGCTTCAAAAAACTATTTTTTCCAACTTAGAGTTCCTTTTGCTGAAAGCTGCAAATATTAGACAGTTTCTTGACATCTTAATAGCAATTAACCCCTTTGAGTCCCAGTTGCTTATAAATACAATGGCACCAAGATCATTATACCAAGCGTTCAGGATTGGTTTTCTTCTTGTGTCAACATTCCAAACACTGAATTGGCTCAAAAAAAATTGTTGGGGATGTGGATGTACCTACTTCAGATCACAGGGTAGGTTGGTTTATCCCATCCTAGCTGTTAATTCCTCCTACCATATTCAAGACAGCCCCATCCTATTTGCGCTCAGATCATCTATATTGCAGGGAGCCTAATGCCTGAGGCTGGTGTTCTAGGCTCCAGGGACTTGCTTTCTGTTTCATTTAGCAGAAAACACTGGAAGAAGATTGGAGGTGGGAGAAAGTAAAGCCAGGCTATTTCCCAGCTCCCTAATAGCCTCAGAAGGTGTCTCTGGCAGTGGCTGAGTTTCTTTTTTGGCTCTAAATCTCACTGGACAAGCCCATCACAGTTCCAGCTTCCACCGAGTTCTGGTAACTTTGTCTTCCCCATTGGTGGATATGAGATTACTTAAGAAGGTGCTAATGGCTTTCTACTCTGCCTAATCTCTGAGTTTCCTTACTGTCTCCTGTTTGATTTTTAGCTCTTTCATTACCTGTGCAACCAATCACTTCTTTTCATTTAAAAAATAGAGTAGTTTCTGTTTTCTGGTTTGGATTCTGACTGATCCCCTCCATATTCCTGTCTTAGTCGTCCTATCACTGTATGGGCTGCCTAAAGTTAAGGGATACTCCCTGGAGCTCCTGAAGCTTTATGAAGTGGACACTGCCTTACTCAGCCTCTCTCTTACTGCTGACAATTCGCAGATTCAGGGATGAGAAGTCCTCAGCTATACACAAAGGCTGTTAGGCAGTGGCATTCCTTAGCTCGAGCTGTGTGGGATGATTCCCCAACAGTCCCAAACATTGTTGTTATCTATATGACAGCAAAGAAATGTGTTGGCAGAAGCCAGTCTGGGCATCAAAATGCTGAGACCCATATGTTTCTGCTAACTTCCTGCCAAATGTTGTTAAAGATATGAAGTTTTAAATCTAGAATAAAAAGGGAATTCTAACCCAAGGATATATTTTAAGATAAAAAAAATAAGTCAACAAAAATGAGTTGCAAATATAATAAAAATGATAAAAAGGAGTGATTGAGATCGGGTGTAGGGAGGCAAATTACAGGAAATGGGTAAAAGTATAGAGGATCCTACTGTCTGCTTCATCCTCACCCATAACCTCAGAGGCTCACTCCCATACACAGTGATCCTATGGACTCCTAAAATGAAACTGAAGACAACAAACATTTCTTTGCAATTGTCTCTTCCCTCTGATCCTCACCACTCACTCACCTCTGGTTTCCTGATGTTTAGAAATCTGGGCTCTACGTCAGAGCAGAAGCTTGCCCCCTCTGGTTTTGTGACTCACCAGTCACTTGCATGGCTGCCAATGGTCAAAACTGCTTCCTGTGATTCTTTCATAAAAAATACTAAACCCTGAATAAGAATATGATATCCCTATGTGTCAAACCTAGAACAAATTAGAAATAACCGTATTGAGTTTTTACAAACCTTTTTAGGAGAGGCAATTCTAAATCAGGTATTATACTCGAATTAAGTTAAGTAATTTGCCCAAACTTTAATTTTTTTTTTGGCTGATATCTTTGGATTCAATATTTTGGGGATGTATGTGACAGAGACAAGTGCTTCATCCCCAAGTCCATAACCTAAATGATGTTTCTTAACTTACTCTGCAGTTAGGTTGGAGCTCTGTAATGGTGTTCTGGCTAATGACCATTCCTTAAAGTTTTCAATGTGGCTATCCCTGAAATCCAGTCACCTTAGAAGCCAGGTATTCAAGATGATATAGTTATAAGATGAGGGATATCACCTGTCATGTATTACGCATTGTATATGCTGGAATAATATTTGTTTTGTTAAATCACTAAAAATTAGTTTCTGTTTTGTTTTTGTTTTTATTTTTTTATTATAGCCCTGAAACTCAAGGTATCCATATGCAACATTGGATTAGTGGATGGCCACTAGTGGTAAAGAAACTAACATGAGAGGCTAGAAAAATCTCGATTCATATTAGGCAGAAGCAAAACATTTGGCAAATTTGTCATGTACAATAATTTAAGAGACAGACCATGTGCTTACTGAGCTGACACCTTGAGGGAGAAATGTTGAAAAACAGTATGTTGGTATTGTGTGTTGGTTACTATTGGCTGTGTTTGGAAAGATATTATAAAAAAGAGATGAGCTCAGAAGAGAACTGATTGGTTTACAAACAGAAATCAAGTCCAGAAATTTTAGCCATGGTAGGTTTGGAAAAGCCTACTGTTTCTAGATTCCAAAAAGTGGAGTTTTAAAAAAGTTTGAACAGCAAACCCCCCAAAAAATGTAAAGTTACTGGGTGCAGATCAGAATGAGGGAGTGACTTTCCAAATTTGAAAAGTAGCCTGCATTAAAAGTTAAAAGCAATAGGAATAGAGGTAAGAAGAAAGAGACAGAGTGTACTTGAGAACTATGACTGAAAGACAAATTTGGATGTATTTATTACCACATGGAGTTGATTAGAATCAAATCAAACATCTACTGAATTTTTGAAGGATAGGTATTCCCACCAAAAAACCATGAGCCTGGAATATAAATGGCCTTTGACAATTTGAGCTGTACAACAACCTTTGGTCCTCAACCTTCTGTAAGCAGAAGCGAAGGTTGAAGGCAACAGCCTGGAGAAGATTCCTCACACCCATTTCAAGCGTGGCCAGAGAAGATGCTAAACAAAAAAAGTCCATCCCAGAGGACAGAATCAGAGCTCAGCAAAGAAACCCCTCTCCCTGCGTAGGGTCTCCAAACTGTGGCAAGTAGGACTACAGATGCGTACTTGCTTTGCATCTCTCTTTCTTCCCTTTTCTGAATAGGAGCGTTCATTGTGATTCTGTCTTCATCCCACTTTTGTACATTGGACGGGACAGATGATTAACCTTTTTCAAGTTCACTGGTCTCTAGCCCGGGAGCAACCTCAACTACATGTTAGAGACTATTCTGTATCCCTCAGAGTACCTGGACTTCCAGCTGAATGCAGTGGATCTCGGAGGTGGGGGTGCTGGGCGTCACTGACTGGTTTCTATGTGGGAAAGGAAGGAACAAAGGGGTATTTGGAATTACAAAGCAGACTAGAGCAGAGCTGTTGGTGCTCATTACAGCACGCATAAGCTCCTTTGCATTTCCTTTCCAGCTTGCCTAGTAGGTTGGGGTCATGTGAGCAAATTCTGGCCATTGGATGTAGGTAGAATAGCTTCATATGACTTTCCAGTTTTTCCTCCACTGCCATGGTGACCACGGGAGCCTTGCATTCCTGGTGTTGTGCTGACAAGATGAAGGAGGACGGCCTCACACACACTGAACTTTGTGTGAGCTAAAAATAAACATTTATGGAATAAAGCCACTGAGATTTTAGGTTTTATTTATAGCTGTATCATAACTTAGTCTATCCTGACTAATATCCTCTCCTATTTTATCATTGAATATTACTAATATGAGAAATTTTGAGATACTTCTTAAGTTTATGGAAAAGGATAGCTTTGAAGTATTACTCTAAGCAAATGTGGGATGAAGGCAGGCTGAGTTCTCTTTTTATTTCATAGTAGAAATTATGTATAAGATGAAATAAGATTTTAGAATTTCATGAGATGACATTTTATATAACCTGAAAATTAAATCCAAAGATCTAAGCATTTCCAAACAATTTTTGGAGAAAGTCAATTTTGAAAAAGGTTGCACTCTGCCATTGCTGAAGGTATTGGTTCAGTGACTCTATTAGATCTTTCTTGCCTCCTCAATATAAGGTTTGTCTTC
Source organism: Rousettus aegyptiacus (assembly GCF_014176215.1). NCBI lineage: Eukaryota > Metazoa > Chordata > Mammalia > Chiroptera > Pteropodidae > Rousettus > Rousettus aegyptiacus. The sequence continues at coordinate 24,634,530 of NW_023416295.1, forward strand.
ACAGTTAGAGTCTTCTTTCTTCTGAGCACAAACCCATGAGTTTGCCCAAGAAAAAATCTTAGCAGTGTTCATTCATTTTCTGGGTCAGGGAAGAGACTTGCTCAGGAGGAAGTACAGCATCATTTTGAACAGAAATGAACAATGTAGCGTTCTATAAACTGTAAACGTTTTCAAAAGATTTGACAATGCTGTAGATTGACACTCCTACCTGGAATTCTGGACATTTCATTATTAAATGATATAAAGCCACTATACCATGGCAGAATCCGACACCAAACATCTAGGCATAACAATACTATTTCAGATATTATATCAGTTTCTTTGTCAATCTTTTTGACATTTCTTGATTACAAACTAGGAGAAAGACTAGTCATCAGAAGGATGCTACTATTCTTACCTTACAAAGACGTCTGGAACAATAGTTGTGTACCCATCATTACAATCCATTTCATCTATATATTTGGAATTTTGTATTTGCCAGCTAATAAAGCTTGAATGAAAAATTATAACTTTGTCTGTGTTATCTAGCTTGCTGATATAAGCCTCAAGATATTCAAGTTGGATTCCATGTCTATTACTCCATACTATGATCTTATGGACAACATTGCATGGACAAGGAAGACCTCTGTTAGCCACTGGACTAATTAATGTTTTTTTTTAAATATGAGATTAAATTGCAGATCAGGGATTATTTGCTCCAATTCTAGTTCCTAGAGTGACCCCTTCTTTCTAATCACCAGAAAGGAAAATCAGTGAGAAGAAGTACTTGTTTTCCTCAAACTCGGATGCTTGTCTTGGTTTCCTTCCTGCTTCTGCTGTCAGTACTATCACTTCCCTTGGAAGCCCTTCTAGGAACCTACCACATCTCACATTCTTACTAAGAAATGAGTTCCTAATGCAGACACTACTGGCTGCCCACCAAACCTCCCTTTTTTTCCTTCAGAACACTCCTTTTTTCCCCAAATATCCACCCACGCACTAAAATCAGGATTTTCCCTTTTGTTATAGAGTTTGCTGTCCCTATTGCCAGTGCTGCCAGGCATAGGTTTTTTATCCCTCACCTACAGAAAGCCCTCCACTCTGGCAGTGAAGCTGCGAATTTCTTTTGGGCCACCCTGGAACAACTATCTTCATGCCTCTTGCACAAGCATGGGATGATTTCCTTCCTTACTTTTTAGGTTTGCTCAGTTGTCATTTTCTCAGTGAGGTCTTCCAGACCACCATTTAAAATTTCAGCTCCACCCATAGAATGCCTGATCCTCTCTTCTGATGTATCTGACATACTATGAATTTTTTTTTTCATTTTATTTTTTATTTCATGTTTCCCTCACTTAGATACAAGACCCATGGAGGCCGGGGTTTTGTCTGGTTATTGTGATATCTCCGGGACCTAGAATAGCGCCTGGTATATAATATAAAAAAATTGTGGAACAACTGACTAAACTGAGCTGATTTTGTTATTCTACAATCACCCAAGGGTCAACACATGTTTGGTGTGTGTGCTAAGGACTGTGAGGGGCCAGCCCAGGAAGTCCAAGCCTGTGCCAGGCCAAGCTGTTTCGAGTCTGAGGCAAAAGCGAAAAAATCAGTAATACCAATCTGGTCTTTATTTAACATTTTGAAATTTTGTTCCCTATAGATTTTTTTGCATAATTTTTATTTTTTTAAAAAAAATTGTGTTTAGATGTCATTTATCTGACCACATAGTTTTTCTTGACCCCTTAACTTTTGCTCCTAAGGCAAGCGCCTCACTGGTTTCTCCCTGCTCTTGGCCCCAAGTGGGGTACACAGGACATTGAAATTAATCGCTAAGTACTATATGGTGATTGACTGACCGAGAGGGCCTGGAAGACCTGCTGCATCCCTCCCCCAAAAGTTCGAAGGCTGGCGTGAAGAAGAAAGAAACTCTAAGTGTAATCTTTTCAGGGGAACTCTGAGACCAATGTCAAAAGAGATTTTGAGACTGACAATAGGGATTTGTGACAGGCCATTAGTGATGATGACGATGATGATGACAATGACAACGATGACTACCATGATGATGATATTTAAAGTGTCAGTGTATTTAATGAAGGAACTAAAACATCACATCAAAGCTAATGCAAAAATGATATTTCATTAAAATTTTCCTTGACATCTTAGAAAGTGATGCTGGATACAAAAACAAATAAACAACCCCACAACATCTCCGAATAAGTCTAACATATCTAGTTGTTCTTTCAACCTCAGAGAAGATTGATGTTTCTCCATGTGCGCACCAGATGAAGTAGCTAGCTTATATTTAAAGAACATGATGTGTAACAAATATATGCTTAAATATCTTGTGAGGGGCAGAAGGATGCTTATGGTATGAGAGGTATGCAGGATCCGAGACTGACTGAGGGAACCACAAACATGTAACTCCTTTCTCATGCCTGCTCTACATCACATACTCATTTAGTAACCACACAAAGTAAATAGATATTTTCTTTCTTTTCCTTGACCTGTTGAGGCATATGCCAAGGTGCATCAGCTCAAATTAAATGTAAGATAAAATTCTGCTATCTTGAGTACTTACTATGTGCAGACATTGTACCAATATCATTTTCACAGTAGCTGTGTGATATAGGCACCCTTGTAATACTCCTTTTATAGGTAAGAACACTAGAGATCAGAAAGGTACACTTTTCTCAAGGGTATGTAGCTATCGAATCTTAGTACTAAGAATCCAAATAGGAATTCAAAGACCTTTTCACCACTCTAACACATTGTTAACCTTTGCCTTCAGGTCTCTTCAGTCTAAGATATCAGAAGAACTTGACCTTGGCCTCATTTACTGTCATGCCATGTACTGTTAACCTTACTTGCCTTTTCCCTACATAATAAGATAGAAAAGACCCCTCGATCTGGAATATAGGTGACTATAGGTGAATATAGGTAACTAAATTCTTTGCTCTGTCTCTGGCTTCATTTATCGTTTTAAGCAAGCTCGATTTCTCTAAGGCTGAGTTAAGTCAATTATGGAACAAAGGTTATATATTAGATTATCTTTCATATCTCCTGTTTAGCTCAAATCTTCCATGATTTCAGTTCATGATCTAATGCATCTGTAGTTGACACAAAACACTTAATTAAAAAAAAAAAAACTTGTGGCAACATTTTATTGAAAAGTTTAAACTATTGCTCCAAAAGCCAAGGCAAGATTTGAAAGTGAGCTAGGAAATAACTACAGAAGAAAGAGAATTTCAGTGAAGGAGACACACTCAGCCTCAGAGATATTCTCTGTGGAAATGTGTGCTCCAAAAGCTAAGAATGACTATACCACTCCTATTGTACAGAGATAGGCATTTTCAGAGGGGAGAGCATTTGACAAACATATAGCTCTGTTGGACTGCAACTGCTCCAGAATTATGTGGTTTTGGTTAAGAACAACTGTGAATAAACCCACCATTGCATGAGTAACAGAAGTAAAACACAGAACTCTGTACTTTCGAGGAAGAAAGCTGAAGCTCATGGACAGGCTGTTCAGTTATTCAGAGTAACTGAGATTTTTTGAAATAAACACCAAAACACCAGTGCCAGGGTGGTACCTTCAAGGATAAAGTTGGTTTGGAGATAAAGAACCACAGAATGATCTTGATCAAAGCCTACCAGCACCTCTTATACTAAGACCTTTGCCAACACCTTGATAAAGGATAATGCTTATTAAACAGTGAAATCATACTACACAATGTTTATCTTTTACTATGTGTATGTACACTTAACTGTGATTTTGCTGTGCCTGGTTCATTTTAGATGGTGAATATAGTTTTCTCAAGTAATTTAAAATTTTTCTTATAAAGTCCCTCCTTTCTCCTACTCTCCTCCCTTCCTTCCATCTTTTGTTTCTTAACACATGTTTATTGGTTACCTTCTTTGTATTTTGATGCTGTGCATACGATGTCAAACAAAAGACACGTAAATCCTCTTTCAGACATGTTAGGGAGGATTTGTACCCATTTAAATCCTCTTCCAGTCATATTAGGGAAGGTTATATAAACCAGGGGAAAATAATTGACACTTGTATTTAATATCATGGTTCCCATGACTGGTAGAAACGCCTCATACAGAAATAGCCCTGTTGAGCAACTTGGCCCTTATAGCTCTTGTGTATGGAATTACTATTTAACCTCCTGGGGAAGCAGCAGGCAACATGGTTAAAAATGCAAGAAGTTTCAATAGTCACTTTCACTAACGAAAAAGATGACTCTGGAACAAATACTTCAAAGCTTCCTCAGAAGCGTTCATTTTTTTCCACATTTATTGAACACATAAAAATGATATTAGCTATCAGATCATCTACTATAGATTAGTAATTGAGCACCCACCATTAGTTGCTGGGAATTCAAAAGTGACTGAGACATGGTTTCTACCCTTACACTACTCACAGTTTAGGTGGGAAGAAAACATATAAACAAATCACTATAATGCAGTGCAATAAAGAATGGAATGGAAGCATTAATATGGTACTAAGTAGTTTGAAGAAAGAAGGCATTAACTCCATCCTGGGGCAGAGAAAGGCTAGAGAAGGCCTCCCAGAGTAGGATGTTGAAGAGGATTTGAAAAGCTGAGTAAGAATTTTCTAGGCCAAAGGAGTGGGGAGCCAGCATGGAGGAGGGAGAGGTAGAGTGTGAAGATCATTCCAAGCAGAGGGGGAAGCACATGTACACAGGCATGGAGGTATGTAGTGGGGAAAGGTGATGCTCATAGGCTCGTGTTTCTGGATCCTACAGCATGAGGCTGAGTGAGCTGGAAGATGAAAGTGAGGATGATGGTAGGGAGCCGATCCTTCTGTGTCCACGTAAGAGCTTGGATTTTTATCCTCCAGACTAGGCAATGAGGGGGCTGCTATTGAATGAGTTGAATACAAAATGACAATGTTATAGTTGCTTTTCTCAGTTTCCTTGAGACTGTTTCAAATAAGATCTTTTCACTGGACCATGCAAGCCACGCTAAAAATGGTCACTTTCCCACAAAGGTTCAGATGCCTCAAACTCTCCTATACCTCAGAGAGTCCTGCTCACCCCTGGTATTCTCTGGAAAACTGCGGTTGACAGATGACTCAAGTCTCATGTTTCAAGAGCTGACTTTTGTCTCATTCCTATTTCTCTCAAAGAGTCCATCAGGTCCTCATGAAAAAAACTTTCACTCTTAAAAGAGGTTGGCTGTTTAAATTCCCTCTTGGGGACTGGTGTATATGCATAATCTGCTAGCTATGACCTGATGGATTGTGAGTAACAAATCAACTCAATCTAACTTTAAAAAAGAGAAACGTTTAAAAAGATATCATTTAAGGATGTAGTGGTAGCTCATGGAGCATAAGGGCAGTAATACAATCAGGCTTCAGGTAGGCTCTAACTGGGAACTGGAGCCCTTAGACACATGGACAGTGCTCTCTCCCTTAGTTTCATTTTTTATCTCTTTTTTCCTGTCTTCTATATTAGTTTTCCTTTCTCTCTAAATTAGCTTTCTTGGCTCTCTAGTCAATATGAGAAACTTTAGTTCCTGACTATATCTTCTAGATCCAGCCATATTGAAGAACTGCCTAAGTGCCAATTCAAAATTCCCAGAAGAGAGGATTTGATTGGCCTGCCTTTAGTCAGGTATTTTTGCTGGCCCAATCAGCCATCTCTGGTAGGGCCACCCTCCGGACATGACTGACTGGGTTCCATGTCTGTGGTTTCAAAAATTAGATGTAGAGTAGAGAACAGTTCCAACGTAAAGAAATTAGTTGAGAGCTGGGCAGACACCCCAAAGTTATGTCCTACAGTTACAAACACTGACCCCCCGCTCCACACACACAAACAGCATCCAAATGTTTGTAGTACTTAAGAACTAGTTAAACAAAATTGTAATTACTTAAACTTCTATAGTCAAGAAAAAATATTTTTTTAAGTAAAAGTCACTATTATGGCTTTTTTTTTTTTATCTCCCTAAACTAAGGACTTGAATTCTGTAACCTCTAAGGTTTCTTCTAATGCTGAATTATTTGATTAAAGGCATGGGGACTGTCAGGCACAGTGCGTGTGAATTTCCACATGTCTTGCATTTTCTACCAGGCACTTAACTAAGCTCAGAAGACATTTCGCATCGCCACAGCTACACTTATGGAGGATCCAACTTAAACTAACACTTAGCTGCTCATTGACTAGTTACCCTGATCCAGATAACATTTGGCTATTTGCAAAAATCAAACCCATCCTCAAATGACAAAAAGTTTTCTCTATTGGCAATATTCAATAGAAAGTGCTGTAGTCTTTAGTAGCAATTCCCACTGTGATGTTAAAACAAAACAAAAAACCACTGTTAAAAACTAAAAGCTAAAGCCTCCTAGGATGGTTGCTCTTAAGGTATCAATATGTAAAAGCCTAGGCTATATATTACTTCTGGCACGTTTGTTAAAAAAGTCAATATCATTACCTTATTATTATTACACTTCAAATATATAGGCGTTGACTAGATATACAAAGAGCTGTTCCAGAGTTCAAACATTTGTCAATTCCACCCTCCTAATATTTATACATTCCCATTGTTTAGTTATCCTCTTGCTTTCCCAGGCTAAAAGAAGAAAAGGGTTAGGAAAATATACACAAAGACCAGAAGATATATGAGTTCCCCATGAAAACTGAAAAGAAAGGGTCTAGACAATGTGCATTAATACCATTTCAACCTCGTGCATAATTTAGGGCTCTCTGCAGGCTGATTTAGTTTAGATCCGTGGTCCTTTACTTACCCACATTCACATATCTTTATATTATAAATCTACTTATCAATTTTTTTTTGTCAGAAAGTATTCTGGAGGCAATTTCTAGTCAGAATTCTTTACACAGATGATAATGGTAGATATGGCATCTAAAATTCTTCTGATTTCCTTTAGTCTAACAATCCATTTCTTCCCATTGCATATTTAGAAGCCCCTAAACACCAGGGGCAAAGCAGTATTTTTAAATGGGCAAAACAAAATCTTCATCCTATCTTTATTTCCATTAGTAAGAAAAAATATGCAAATCTCCTATGGGAGTGCAGTTGAGGGATACATAGGCAGTTGATGAAAAGACATTCATTTCAAATACAATTTCTCTGCAGTTGCTGGATCCTCCACCCCACCCTCTCCCCCAACTGTCTCGACTATGTCGGGAGAGGTTACTGAGCTATGAATGTATTTCCCATATTGGATCTGAAGCAGGAGTGGAGCTAATGTACTGTGTATTCAAATGAGACTCTTTAAAGCAGGGCTGAATTGAACTCAGATGCAAATCACAGTGGCAGGAGCACTTTCTGCTGCCCTTTGTCCTCTCTGTCTGTGTCCTTAAGCACATAGTCAAGGACTCCCAGCCGAGATGTTTAGCCTTCTGAGAAAGTAAACAATCTTGTCCTCCCCTCCTTAATATAGACACGGTCATGATGTGCCCTGCCTGCTGAAAATGCGATGGCAAGAACATTCTCATGTGAGATGGGCTGTGGTTGGGGGATGGTTCCTGAACGACTGACCAGACACAGGAAAGGAAAGAAAGCAAACTCTGCTGGGAACAGAGAAATGCTAGACATGAAGGAAGGAAAGGTGATCAGAAGAGAGGAGGATCTGAAATTCGTTAGTTATAGAGAAAAAGGAAAAAAAATGGAAAAGAAAAGAAGATTCGTAGGTAAGAATGAGATGTTGCATGACTACCTATAGTCAGTTTCTCTGCACCTTACAACCAAAGGCAAGACTGAAAGGCAAGGCCAACTCCTCGGTAAAAAGGACCCTTTCCTACTTGGGATACTGTGAAAAAAAAAATCAAACAAGAAAAAGAAAATTTACCCTGCCTTCTTCCTCCTCCCTTCAAAAGATGATATATTTTTATTTATATGATACATTAGGCTTAAACTTGGTTCTTAAGGGCAAGGCTTTTGCATCATACATGGCATTCCCATTTGACAAGTAAGAAACAAACCCATGCACACTCACCAGACATCACCCACAGTCAATCATGGTGAAACCAAATGAAATTTTCTGGTTCCGAATGCTCTCTTGATCCCTTGTCTTTCTGCCCCCTCCTCCATCATTTTCTGTCCCCTCCTTCACACAGGTTAAAAATTCACTGGCAAATTGATGCATGGCATCAAAAGGAAACTATTCAGATTGTTTGCCTGGAACAGAGCCCTAACGAGGCATTTAAAGGGGGAGGAACTGTCTCTATGTACTGTGTTGGTGTCTGAACTAATGTAAGAATAAAATAGCTCGGGATCTCCTTTAAAAACTGCTGAATAAAATTCAGCAGGCTAATTTAAATATATGAGCTAATTATCTGTTGTAAGTGAATTAAAAATATGGAAAGTTTCACAAAGCATATTGATTTTTTAAAAAATAATTTTATTTCTGCTGACTAAATGGCAGTGCCAATTGCAGGAGCCCATCATAATATTTTTTAATTTTCTTGATTCTATTTATTATTCATAAGAAAGGAAAGATTCCCATTTCATAACTCTGTAATGAGAAAGATCCTGCTCTGGGTAGACAAGAGAAACAAAAGTTTGGAAGGCTGGACCCCTTATGGCTTCAATTGATGTGCTCAGTCATTGCAACATTGAATACTGTGTGTGTGCAATGTAATTTGGGCTAACTGGGCATGTGTATAGAGTAAGTATACATTGAATGTGCAAAAGACATAGTCGCGGTGGAATTTAATCTACAGCAGTGGTCCTCAATGTTTTTGGCACCAGAGACTGGTGCTCCTATGAGAATCTAATGCCTTATGATCTGAGGTGGAGCTGAGGCAGTGATGGCAGTGCTGGGGAGCGGCTACAAATTCAGATGAAGCTTCTCTTGCTGCCCTGCCACTCACTTCCCACTGTGTGGCCTGGTTCCTAACAGGCCACTGCCCAGCACCAGTCTGGTCCGCAGCCTGGGAGTTGGGAACCCCTGTTGTAGCAAGCAAAAATCCAGCTTCTTATCCCTATGTTGAGTGTTGGCCATGCTATCAGGCCCACCACAGAAGGGCACACTGTTACAATTATAGCATGGAGCCTTGCAAGGCACACATAAAGTTGGCCCTAGCTTCCTTATTTGGCAGTGCTGGCGGTTGCTGAAAATGATTCTGCACTGTGGGCAGAACCGCACCTCAGTGAAAAAGACATCACTCCCTATGACTTATGGTGACTTAGCGAGTGCACTTTTTATCCCCAGAAAGAAAATTACCTTCCCTGCCCCATGCCATCTATGTTACTTCAATTCTATCATCAAATGGAAAACCAGGATGGCGAAATATCCAACAACATACTGCATCAGAAAGACCCTCAGAAATTTAAAAAAAAAAAAAAAAAAGTGTGTTTCTAGTATGGATGAAGGACAAGAAGGAAAGCAGTATGTTTTGGAAGACAAGTCTCTGATTGTCAAATGGAGGCAACAGGTGCACAAACAGCACCTTCAAAACAACAGCTGTAGCTAGTTTACAGCATTAGAAACGGGCAAAGTCATTACCAGCCTGCTACCCAAAGATAAGTGATGCCTGTCAGGCAGGACCAAGCTCCTGTTTTGGAAACCAAGAGTAAAAGTAATGAGAGAGAGGTGGATTTTAACATGCAGCACGTAGGGGTAAAAACTGTCTTTGCTTGCTGCCTTTACCCAAATGAGGCTTCTTGCTGAGCCAGAAGATGTACCAGGTTCCCGTGGGGTTGATGCACATGGAAGGAAAACAGCAGTGGGTTCAAGAACTTGGATCTGAATGATTTTGATATGCTCCATGTGTCTCGAGACAATGTAGTTTCCCCCATTTTTCAATTAATCACTTCTTCCCAGAATCTTTCTTGAGTGAATGAAGAATGCAACAAAATATTTTGTAGGGCTGCCAGGAGATCAGAGGTCAGGTATAGAAAAAATGTTGGAAAATAATTAATTAGCTAACATACCTCAGAAAATTCTCTTTGGGAAAAGTCTCTTGCAACACTACAGATGGATAAGCTGAAGGAAAAAACAGATGAGGGAAAAGGATGAAGATTTACAAAAGGAAATAACAATCAGGTTGCTTTTATTTGTCTTTTCAAAAGGATTTTCAATAGGATTTTCCATCAACCTACCTCACAATATTCCTGTTCTGTCAGTGTTATCAAGCTGGGTTTTTTCCTCTAGTGAATAAACAGCAAACTGTTTCTTCAGGAGCAAATTGTATTTACTGCATACACAATTAACCATCATGCTTACACGTCCTCAGAGTTGTTTTCATTCACAGTCTGCTTATGTGGAGGAACTTGGGAATACACAAATGATCATAACTCAGTAAGAATTTCTCTATCATCTTCTCAAGTAATCCAGTCTGCTTCCAAGATGTCAAAGATGTCCTTACCTCTCCAGGAACAATGAAAGTCAAAGGCCAAATAACTGATTATCTATCTAACTTATTAAGATGTTTCCTTTCATTTAGGACTTAATATAGTTTGCTGTGATCTTCAAGGACAAAGGATATATATTCTGGTGCTTGACCGCTCCATGACTCTTCCTAATTGTTTATATTCCTTGAAGGTGGCCATGTGGCTAGGGAATGAGTTGAGGTTCGGGGGAATTAGGCACTATAGTCTTCTACCTAGTTTTAATTCTTGAATAATAAAATGGCAGTTATGGGAGTACCTGTGACATCTCTGCCATGTGACTTCTGGCCCATGTAGAAGACAATATGTTTAGCAAAATCATTCCTGATAAATGGGAAAATAATTACTTACAGGTAGAAATGTATCAAAATCTCCCTGGCAGCATATTTTGATGGATAGAATGAAAATAATTGAAGTATAAGGGTCAAGAGATTTTCACACCTGGAAGAAGCAGAGATCCAGGATTGAGTTCATGGAACAACCCAAATCTGAGTAATTCCCAGATAACAATAAATAGAATAATTAGAGAGGCCATAATAATTTAGTTGCAGTGTGGGGTTCTAGATTCAGGTTCGAATAACAGTAATCAGAGCAACACCAGCACAGCATTTAGTATGAGCCTGGTGCTATTTAAAGTGCTTTAAGGATCTTTAATTCTCTAATCCTCACAATGATCCTATGAGGAAAGTAATAGAGTTATTCCCAATTTACAGATGGAGCAACTGTGGCCAAGAGTTTAAGTAAATTGACTTCTCTAACTAGTGAGCAGTGAAGACAGACTTGAACCCAGGCAGCCTGACTCCAGAACCTCTGATCTTGGCTGTCACATGAAACAACTCAAATATAGGGAAGTATATTTTTTTATCAAGGGGTTTTTCCCCATATCTACAATTACCTGTAGTGCTTATCACTTGCTAAGTTTAGAAGATAGTTCTGACACATTCACTGCCAAAATTTGAATACTCAGTAACAGGAACATGTTATCAAATGAAATGTTAAAAGATGACTTTTAAAAATCTTCAATGGAACTTCTAATTCCGTGGGTACCAATTCCCATCTCTTGTCATTCAAAGTTGGCTGATAGTGATTGCAAGCTTGTACACTTCAGCCTGCTCTCAAAGAGAAAATACAGTCTGCAATGCATACTTACAGTGCCAGTTCTTCTTCCTTAAAGCAGTTTTCACAATGGCAGTGAATTAGTTTTTTTTTATTGTTATTTTTATTTGTTCAATGTTTACCTCCCTCTCTGAGCTCACCACTGTACTTCTGGTTCATAGCCTGGTTCCTGACACATATGCTCAAGAAATATTTGTTGAGCAAATAAGTGAGTAAATGAATGAATGACTACAACCCACCAGCATCTTCCTATCTTCACCATTTTTTTTTCTTTTTAGTAGTTATTACCCCAATGGAAATGGGAGCAACATACGGAATTTTTACCCTGTGCTCTTATTGGCAATTCTTCAAGGAATTTTCTTATTCACTCGCACATTCACGTGCTTGCTTTGTTTAAGAGGGAATTCAATGTGTAAGACAGGGGATTTTTTTTCTTAAGATTGTGATTATTTCTGGCTTGATCCTGCTGCTGTAACATGGCCACGTTTGGTGCAGAGCTCACGTGGCATGGGATTATGCTGTCCTCATTGTGCGAAGTGACTTGGACACATTGCTGCATTTAGTAGAGTGGGGCATTGTGGATCACTTTACAAAGGCAACAGCTGCAGCCATTACTCCAACAGTTATGTCATAATTTGGTGTGTGCGACACCTCTGCATGACGCACGCAACAAAAACATTTATTCTTCTCATCTGTCAATATATCTGTGCCTCTCATCTCTCTTTTTCTCTTTTCTTTTTTTTTGCTTCTTTTAATAAGTGGCAGAATGCATCCCAATTTCCAAACAACTGGCTTTTCCCCAGAAATATACTTAAGACAGCTGCTTTCTTATAGCACATTTTTGAATGATTATACACACACACACACACACACACACACACACACGCACACACACTTCTTAACAAGAAACAGGCATTTTGAAATGCAGGGCCAATTTCAAAGAATATAATGATATTCAATTAGCCAAATATGGGCTACACCTCAGTAGTGTGGGTTAGTACACACAGTGTTTGACTCTTGAGGAAACCAAGACTTTCATGGGATTAGCCCGTCTAAAAAACAGTGAACCATTAAAACAGTCCAGAGGAGGGCACTTTTCATAGTGTATTCATTTTGCTCTTAACTCCAGATGATACAGGATCTGAGATGGTGTGAGATAATCCCCCAATTAGGTTCTGGAGGAAACTGAGCTGAAATGGCTTATCTGGAGTCACACAGTTAATCAACAGTAGAGCAGAATTAAGCCCAGGATTGCTGGATCACAGCCATGTGCATATGATACTTCTTTCAAGCTATTAGTCCATGAGTGAACTTGACAATCACGGGTGTAGACAGGGTTGAAACATTAGGCTCAGATGCCCTGAGTCAGGCATGACAGGAATACACAGCAAAGACAGCACTGATGTATAGCGGTGAGTTTTCCTGGCTATTCCATTTCTTCCTGGAGAATTGTGACACTCTGGTCCTGTGGGCTGTATGCTTCCCTCTGTTCACAGAGCCAGAAAGTATTGATTGATGCAGGTTTTTCATAATATGAGTACCTCCAGCTGCCAGAGTGTGAGCAACTGCAGAGAGGACAAGCCATCCCACTAAGCTGAGGGGTCTGATGAATACCAAAGAGGAAGAGGAGGTGGTAGGTCAGAAAGGTCAGCTAAAGCAATGTGGAAGTGGAGGAGGAGGAGACAGAGAAAACATGCCTTACTGAGTTTCTACCATGGGCCGTGCATGATTATAGATACTCCTATTCTCATTTCACTAATGAAACAACAAAGCTGTGAGAGGTTGCATGACATGCCCACTTTTGGTAAAAGCAACAAGGCTTTGAATCTCAGTTTGTCTAATTCTGATGTTCCTGACCAGGGCGTCGCTTAGGGTTGTACCTACTGTGTCTTGGTGCGGAGGTGCCAGGCAGAGGAAGTGAACAGGCAATGAAATCCAGCAAGGACCCTTTTCTCCACAGTATCCACTTAAAGACAGGGACACCTTTTGCCAGCAGTAGCCCCTCTATGACTTTTCCGTTTCATCCCGCTCACTGTCCTTATGGATTGAGTATCCAAAGAGTGGATAATAACAATCCAAAAATTTCTAGCTGACAAGGATAGCCCCCAATAAGAAAATGTGTCATACACTGAGGAGGGTTTTAACTTGCTGCCTCTATTATTGCTTGTTTTCTGCTGGTCGTGGGTGGCCCAGGACTGCTAAGGCTTGATTATAGTCAGAAAAGACCCAGATCTTTCAGGCAAATCCTGGTCCCAATGGAAGCAAGATCATATATGCCTGAATTTTTGCCAAATTTGTTTGTCCTTTCCTTTTAACTTAAAAGAGTAGCTGAAGTTTGGGGCTGAGAGAAGGAGGCAGTGAGGACTCAGCTGAAATTTGTAGAAGCAGGAAAGTCCATCCAGACTTCCAGTTCTGAGTTGAATAGCAGTAGTTTAGCACATTTGAAAAAGAAATGGATTCTTCACCCCAGGGTGACCAGGTTAGATCATCTTTAAGAATCAAGAATAATTTGTATCTAAGGTCTAAACCGAACTCTAAAGCTGCTTTAAGAATATGACAATTCCAGTCAGACTGGCTTAAACAATAGGGAAATTTATTATCTTATGCAAAGCAAAGTTCAGAAGTAGGGAAGTCTTCAGGGTTTATTGATTCCACAGTTCAATGATCCTTTCAGACCGAAGTTCCTTTTTTTTTTTCTTCTTTGCCATCAATAGTATCAGTTTTATCCTAAAGCTGGTCCCCACATGATCAAATGATGGCTGCCAGCAGCAACTGGTTCAGCATACTTAAGTTTTTTATTTCTAGCTGAATGAGATAGACTAACTTTTCATTTCCAGAAAACTCAAGCAAGCTTCTCATTGTGACTTGTTGGCTTAAACTGACTTAGTTCTGCCCAACTCAAACCAGTCCTTGGCTACAGGAATGAGACCACCTGGTTTGGCACAGACTAATTATCTGAGGTAGAATGAATGTCGGCAATCTTCCAGTCCTCCTCCAAAATGTCACTACAACCTGAAATCTCCACTTATAAGCCTATCAGTCAGAGCTCAATCACAGAAGTAAACTGCTATGAGCAGCACAGAATAAAGGAATGATTACAGAGGTTATTGCTTATTCAGTTGCGGAAGCTGGCGAAGCAGTCTGTATAGGCTGCTGCCACTGTGTCTAGTGTCGAGCCGAAGCCATTATAGGTTAGCTAAACTAGCAATCGTGAAGAAAAGCTGGTGCCCTTTGTTATAAGACTCAGGGAAGCTAAAGGAGATCTGGCAAGTGCTGGAGGAGCTGCAGGTCTGGGTGTCATCTGTGCCAACAAGGTGAGCAGAACAATGACAATGTGCTAGGGCTGCCACGATGACTGGGGTTTTGCAGCAAACTTCAGAGCATTACCAAACAGCTGATGCTTTATCTTCCAATTCTCATGCAAAATGTCTCATGCAGTCAATGCTAACCTGGAACTATACAAGAGAGGGAGATCTGGAGGGGGAAATTGCCAGGTTAATGACACAAAGCAAACACCGTAAGAATGATCGCCTGCAATGATTCTCAATCAGGGGTAATTTTGTCTCCCTGGGGTAATTTTGCCTCCCATTTGGCACTATGTGGACATGTGTTTTGGTTGCCACAACTGGGAGAATGCTACTGGCATCTAGTGGGTAGAAGCCATAGACACTGCTAAATATCCTACAACACACAGAGCAGCCCCATCACAACAGAATTATCCAGTCCAAAATGTGTGCAGTGCCAAGGTTGAAAAACTCTGTTCTGGGGTGATCACCAATTTTAAACAAGTCTTGTTCAAACTCTGTGTCCATCTCAAGCTCAGAGCAGGGAGAAGCCAATGCTTAAGTTTATTTAGTGATGGGAATGATGGCATATTCCTGCATATAAGAATATAGCACAGGCCCAGGACATTTGGCACTTGTCACAAATAGCTATTATTAAAAGACCCTTACTTAAAAAACAAAAACAAAACATTAACAAAATTTGTATCTCTTTGTTGCAAATCCATAAAGAATATGGGTCGCCTCTTATATCTATCTGACCCCTCTCTAACCTCTATAGTGACATGTATTCAGATTGACACCTGTTGTTCTTGACTGATTTTGCTCAACTAGCCTTCTTACGTCCAACCATATTTATGTCTATATAGAATCTGTTAGTAGATAGAAATTATACACTACTTCAGCAGTGGGCTCTCTTGCCTCCTGGGACAGTGTCCAGGTACAACAAGGATGCTTTTTTAAGGAGGACTTTTATCATGTTGAAAAGGGGGTTGGCATGCCAACACTGATATTTCCAATTAAATGCTCAGGAAAGCTCTTCCTGATGATTTAATGGCACCATTTGTAGCAGAAGTCATTTGATCGAAGAGATAAACGTTGCAGAGAAACCTAAGCCAGGGAGGGTAGTATATCCCTTCAAAGCTTTCATTTTCTATTGGACCATCGGCAGTTCCAGGAAATTCCATAGTATAAAGTCTATGAGCCCAGGAAGCAGTAGGAAACAGAAAAAACATGGGACGAAACACTGATGGATGGTAAGTTGTTTTGGATTTGATGCTGAAAGTCATTGGCATTTTTGCAATGGAGCAGGAAAATATCAGCTAAATGGTCGCCAATCGCCCCTAGACTGCCACTGTGGCTAGATTCATCCTAAGGATGTGCGGTTCTGGCCAGCCATAGAGGCTGTAAAGAAGAGAACCAGTGAGAAAACTTTGATATATCCCCTGCCTTATCAACCTCCAGGTAAAATGTGAATATCTATTCTAGAGCATTCTAAAACTAAGAAAAAGTAAATATATATGCATAATATAAAAATGAATGTGAAGATGCACAGGTGAGTGAGGTATTGATTACAGTGTCTATATGAGCCATATTGTTTTTATTGTGGTATAATTATCATAACATATTAGTTTTGGGTATATAACACAAAGATTTGTATTTTTATATGTTACAAAATGATCATAATGATAGGTCTAATTAACATCTGACACCATACATACCTATAAATTTTTTTTCTTGAGATAACTACTTTTAAAAACTAGCCTCTTAGTAGCTTTGAAATATACAATACAGTATTATTAACTATAGTCACCATTACGGCCCCATGATTCATTTATTTTATGACTAGAAGTTTGCATTTTTTGGCCCTCTTCACCCATTTTGCCCACCATCTCCCTGCCTCTGGCAACCACCAATCTGTTCTCTGTATCTCTGAACTTGTTTTTGTTTATTCATTTGTTTTTAATTCCACATACGAGTGAGAATGTATGTTATTTCTTTCTTTATCTGACTCATTTCACTTAGCATAATGCTTTCAAAGTCCATCCATGTTGTTTCAAATGGCAAGATTTAATTCTTTTTTATGGCTGAATATTATTTCATTGTACATATATACTATATCTTCTTTATCCATTCATCCATCGATAGATATTTAGGTTGTTCCATATCTTGGCTATTATAAATAATGTTGCAATGAACATGAGGGTGTACATATCTTTTCAAGTTAATGTTTTTGTTTTCTTTGGCTAAATACCCAGAAATGGAGTCATTGCATCATTGAGCTGTACTTTTTAAGGCATTGGATTAGCCTCCTTTTTATTCCCTTAGTTATCTCTCTGAGGTTCTTCTTGAGTCTTCTGTGTCAGAACACTATCAGTAAGAAGTAATAGAAAAATAAATCTAAACTGAAAGGAGATTTATTGACTATAGGTAAATCAGACTTCAGATACAATTTGATAAAGTCTCCAGCGCTACTTCTCAGTGATATTTCCCTAAAGCCGGCTTCCTTCCCCATGGCTACAGGACGGCTGCTCTCTACAACTGGTGCTACATATTTTCTTCTTCATATCCAGGGACTGTGAGCACAGCACCTCTTGCCATAGTTATTCAACACATGTCTTGATTTCCGATCTAGTTGGACTAATCTGTTCCACTCACTGTGGTTAGGAAAATGCTATGTTCCGGTTGGATTAGGCTAGGGCTACTACTCATCCCTAATACACTGTGGTCAGAGGGATAATGCCATGTTGACTGCCTCTTGTTTCCCAAGCCTAATTTACTGAGGAATTAGACAGTGAGGAGGATTGGTTTTGCAAAGGAAAATCTGGTTATTGTTAGGAATGGGGAAAACGGAGAGTACGTGTGGGTAGGGAAACAACGAATGTCTCCTTTGTCCCTCCAAGTTGGTAGGCAGAGGCAGGAAAGGGCTCTTGTTTTGAACAGTATCCTCTGGCCGATCTGCGTTTCTCAGGGCACTAAATTGTTGGAGAACAGTATTAAGAGGTGAGCTGGGGAAAAACAATGTTTTATGATCAAACTGAGTTTAGGTAATAATTTGCTGCTGTACTACTTTTCTTTTGTGGTGAATCTGAGAGAGAGAAAGAGAGAGAACAAAGAAGATGTTTTCTAAACAGATTTTTCAGTGGAACCCTTGCTTCAAATAATTCCTACTACATATTTCAAAACATGGTTTGGGAAATGCTGTATCCTGTTGCTTCGTTTTAAAGTAATTCCCTTTAAGGTTTCTAGGCTAATAATGTTTCAATAATCTCTTCTGATTATGAATATAAAGCATACTCACTTAAAATTTTTTTAAAAAGAAAAGCATAAAGACCAATATGAAATCAGTAATAATATTTCTATCCAGAAATAACCACTGTTAATATTTTGTTGTATGTCCTTTCTCGTCTGTTCTTACCTCTTCTTTCTCACTCTCTCTCCCTATACATCTAAACATTTACCCCAAAACTGGAATATTATTTTACATGCTGTTTTGTAACTTGCTTTATTTAACCCTATGTAGTAAAAGTTTTCCCGTCAATAGATCAAAATCTATTTTTCCATTAATAATGATTAAATAATATGCAATTAAGATGAATCATATTTATTGGGCCAATTTCTTATAATTAAAATTTAGGATTTCTCTAAAATACATACTATAGATAATTTCCACTAAATATTCTTGATATACTAATCTTTGCATCATCAAGCACTTGAGTATTTCTTTCCTTAAGATAAATTTCTATAAGTTGACTTTCTAGGTCAAAGAGCATTCATATTTTATGGCCTTAAAATTCATTTTGGAGCTAATATTTTATTAGTGATATTATATGCTTAATCTTGGGGAAGGAGTTGTATGTGAATTGTAATCATGGGTTTTATTGGCTATAAGTAGCCCAGCTCTGTGCTTTTCAAAGAGCAAATGTGCCTCGTAGCAGTAAATATTAAACAAAACCTCAGTTCTACAATCTGGCACTCAATTGTTCATTTCTTCAACATAGCAGGGGGAAAAAAGTGGGTTTGATAGTGTAACAAACACATTGATCCACTGAAGTACTATCACAGACATATTTAATTTCTGTGAAAATAATTGGGTCTGCAGGAATAATTATAGCTATCAAATTGTTTCTTCCAAAAAAAAGAAAGGAAAGGAGGTTTAAACCATTAACTACTAGAGTCATCGCTCTTTTGATCCTTAGGAAAAGAAACAAGAAACTTGTTCTCAAGTGGGAGGGTGGGCAGGGAGAAAGAAAGGAAAAGGGTAATCCTTATGGTTCCCTCTTCTCCCAACACACAAAGAGTTGGCAAGATTTCAAACTCCATTCATCTGTCAGCTGCCATAGCTCTTGGCCTCAGACTAGAGGCTAAAGGGGCACAGGTGGGGGGCAATTGCTGACAGAAGTAGAGGCTTAAAATGTGGTGCTTTCTACATTGCAAGGTCAAAAGCCATGTGACTCTTGGTTATAACGCTGGTTAATGTGCTTTCAAATATTCTCTTATTTAATCATCACTACCCTATGAAGTTTGTACCATTATATCCATTTTAAGATGAGGGAATTAGGATCAAAGAGATTAGAGGCTGAGGTGATTTGCAGTTGTCATATAAGTTGTAACAGAGCAGGACATGAAGTTTGAACTGTGATGCTACAGCTCAAAACATGTAATTTTCTGGTATCTCACCATTTTGCATTATTTTTCCTATTATTCGTTAATGACTCCCATGTACCAAGTACTTTCACATAAATAATCACATATAGTTGATCCTCAGAAAAATCCTCTGAAATAGATTTTACCATCTATAATAGTTTGCTGAAGCTGCCATAAAACAAAATATTAGAAACTGAGTGACTTAAACAACAGAAATTTATATTGTCTTAGACTTCTGGAAGCTAGAAATCCTAGATCAAGGTGTCAGCAGGTACATGAAGGTTCTAAAGAAGGATCCGTTCCAGGCCTCTCACTTATTATCTACTTGGCACGACGTTCTAGTAGTTTCTTGATTCTATGGCAGTATAATCCCAAATCTTTACAGGCATTCTCCTTATTTCCCCTTTTTATAATGACACCAGTCATGTAAAATTAAGGGTTCACTCTACTCCTGTATGACCTCACCTTAACTGACTACCTGTGCAATGAACCAATTTCCAGGGAAGGTCATATTCTGAGGTCCTGGAGGTTAGGTCTTCAACATATGAATTTGTGTGTGTGTGGGTGGGCGGGGGGGAGCACACAATTCAACCCATAACACCATCTCCATTTTCCACATGAAGAAACTGATTGATTTGAGGTTGCTGAGCATGTAAATGTCAAGGCAAGGGTTTAGAGTCAGCATCACTGATCAGAAGCCCACAGTATTTTGCTATTATAGTATCATGGCCCCCAAATAAATATGGATTAGATCGGAGCCAACGTGACTGAGGCATAAGCAATTGTCATGCAAATTTTACATTAGAAATGCAAATGGAGTGTAATTAGAGAGATGATTTAATCCCAGGACAGCCTACTTGGTGGATTTAAAAGGACATGCAAGAGCCACAGGAGAATCCTGATTTGGAGAATATAGGGCTTTCAGACATGTAAGACTCCTGGGCAGAAGAATTAGAGGACTAGAAACTGGGAAGAGAATCAATAGGCTCTTTGGCCAACTGATAGGTGCTGAATAAGAGAAAATTGAGGACGGAGTCCTAAGTGTGGTCCACAGAATGCAAATAGGAGGCTGAGTGTTCCAAAATGATGACTCCCTGACTTTCATGGCGCACTTGGGCTAGTAAGAAAACAAGGCCGAGTAATCCCAAGAGAATCACTAAAAGTGTGAGCCATTATTAGATTACTAGAGGTAGAGTGACCAATCCCCTGGTTACCTGGGACTGAGGGGTTTCCCAGAAAGGGATTTTTAGTGCTAAAACCTAGACAGTGCTGAGTAAAAAGGGTTGGTTCCACCTACTAGGGAATGAAACCCAGAAGTCTACTGTGAACCTGATTAGTGGGCCTCCTGTCTTAAGTGCCATGTTAATGAGTCAACAGGAATCCTTCAGCTTCTGGAAATAAGGGTGTTGTCAGATACCACACCTGATCAGTACATCGCTTTTACCGCCTGGAAACACACAGTGTAGTTATGGACAGCGTCTCTTCTCACTAGCTGAGTTAGAGATTTTAAGAGATGGAGAATTGCACTAAACGTAACAGACTTCGGTTCTTTGTTCCGAACTGAAATATATGAAAGCCCAAACCCATCCCACTGAAGAACCCTTCTGTTTCATGTCCTCTCTTTCCTGTGCTCTGGTTCCTCAGGTGAATAGGCCATGAAAGGAGAGAATTTCTCAAATTTTCCTGACCATGAAAATCAACTAAGCTCCTTATCCTTATCAAAAGTACAGATTTACAGATAAATTTATCCAGAATCTCCAGGAGGGCGCACACACACACACACACACACACACACACACACACAGACAGACACACACACGCGCGCGCGCGCGCACACACACACACACACGCTTTCCCCAGGTGACTATTAAAAACAGATAAGCCTTTGGAACTCAGGACTGGGTGCCATACCAGTATGAGACCATATAGCATCTTATTCTCAGAAGACACTGGGATAGTCCCCCCAGCTCGCATTTCCATCGTCAGGATACACAGAGGGGACAGAAGCTGAAGAATACCAGCTTCTACCCAACTCCGCTGCATCCATTTCCGGAGGCTTTATTTTTGTTTTCCAACAAGCACACTTGGGAAGAAAAATAAATAATTTTCCTCCCACCTTTCTAAGTTCTTCTGGCTGGACTAATAATGAAATTAACATGAGAGAGATTAACAGGAGAAAATAACCAAATTTATTATGTACATACATACAAAGTTTCCCTAAGAATATGGCGCTCAAGGTGCTAAGGAGAAAAGGGAGGAAGACAAGTCACAGGGAGGAGAAAAGCAAATGTTTGATAAACGCATGTTTGAAGGGCCATCTTTAACAATGGGACACAGAGAGGACTTTGAACAAATGGGCCTTGCTAGGTTCCTCCCTATCATACTCAGTTTATATTAAACTATAGTTATCTATGATAATAGCTCCTTTCCTGGAGCAGTTCCTCTATTTAAATTCCTTATAGGCAGTTAGCGGGGAAGATCAGAGATTTTTCCTGAGCCTTCTCTTTCTTAAAAATAACTAGTTTCAAATACTCAACATCCCCAAAAAGGTGTATTTTGAGGTGGCAAACTCTTCTTCCCCTCAACAGCCAAGAACAGGTGGATAGGATATTTTTCCCCTGTAGTTTGGCCTCTGTAGATGTGTATCCCTGATAGCAACCAGTGAGATCTAGGGAAGAAAACGGGGGTGGTTTAATGTGGGGTGTTAATAGAACTTCAGCAGGAGGCAGGTTAGAGAGGCCTCAGTCTCTCTGTGTTGTGCACTTGTCTGGGTGGGGAAAGAGGATGGTTCCAGGTTGTTAACCAGTGGCAGTTGGCAGCTTTATTGTTTTTTAATTAAATAACCCCCAGCCATACGAGCACACACCGATCCTCCTTCTCTTCCTCCTCTGAAACCTCATTAAGCAAGAGGACTATAATTAAACCCAGAATCCACTTTTGACACCCCTCCCATCAGTGCATGGCTTCTGTGCTGGCTGTGGGCAAAAAGGCAGCTCTCTCTTATGCATTTTATTGGCAGAGGGAAAATAGCGGGAGAGGCCATCTTTATCTGTCACTTAATGGGCAACTTGGCCCTTCCTTGAGGACAACCAGATGTGCCTTTTATCCTTGACCCCCTCTACTGTGTATGGGTGCCCATCAAGTAAAGCAAGACATCTGCCTGGAAGGATCGATTTATCTCAAACAGGTGAGGACTTTGATCCTAAGAGCAAGAGAATTTTCCTGATATTACTTTGCTGTGCATTTGGGCCCAATAAGTCAGGAATTGGAAGTGGAGAGCCATCAGCACTTTTAACCTATGTGTTTTTATGTCTTACCTGGGACACATGGCTACAGATGAGGTTGCTTTTCCTAGCCTGCCCCTCATTCTTTTCTGCAGTCCTCCCTGGGTCTGCTCATCCTGCACCTTAGCCCTTCTCCAGCTCTCTCCTCTGTCTTCTTGGTCTGCCATCTCCTGTTTCTTAACACTCTGGCTCTCAATTTTTAATTTCAGATCCTATTAGCATGTGGTGGCTCTTCTCATTAATATTTAAAAACCAGTTTTTTAAGACAGGAGCATACTTTACACATTCTACATGCGGAGAGGGGTGGGAGAGGAAATGAACACAGTATGGCAGGGCTCCTTTCAGATACAATCTATTGTGTAAAGCCAAATTCGGCTCCCCATTCCCAGCTTAGGCAGAGTTCCGATAATGCCGTTTTCTGCAATGCCCCCAAACCCCATGAACACGAATGTATCATTTACATCATTTCTCTTTGTAGCTCTGACAATTTATATTACCCCAGAACCTGACATCTCCACTTTCCTCCAATTGATAAATAATCTCTTTTTGATTTCTGTAACTGAGAAACATCATAAGCCTAACATATGAAGGAAGATTCATTGGTCATTTATTTCACATGTGAGCTACTTGAAAGATTGAGTCTGCGTCACCATTTGGGCATTAAATCCTGACATGCCACTTATCATATTTTGATTGTTTCCAAGAGAACACCGTATTTTAACTCTTTGGGAATAATTTAACTGATCAAATACACAGCATCTGGTTGTTATGGTAACCGAAGTTCTAAAAATACCATAAAGGAAAGACCACCTTTAATTGAAATCACAAGAAGTTGTTATGGTAACAGGAATTTTAAAAGTAACTAGGTTAAACTACATTTCATTTTATCTAGCACTTTACACAAACAAATTCTGATTAAAATATCAGGTTTAATTTAATCAGTTAATTAATGTCACTAAATGTCATTTATCTTATAATTCTCATTTATATTCACTGCCGAATTATCCAACTTGCTAATTTATAACCATTCTGCCTTCAACTTAACATTCTGGAACCCAGGGCAAAAAGTATGCAGTGAGTGTGAAGCTAGGATTGGATGGCTACCTAAGACCTAACTTTGGCTCTTACTAGCCTCCTTAAGTCCTTGTTTTGTTATCTGTAAAGTGGGAATGATATTACCAGCTCCACTTTTGCCACATTACTTGTATGGATCAAATAAAATTATGTATGTGAATGTGTTTTGATATGTGAGGACCTACTATAATAAAACGTTATTATACTGCATTTTTTCCATTCATTTTTTGGGATATTGGATTTAAAAAAAATGAAATCATATGAAAATAAACCAGAAATGCTTACGCTTTTAATGCTCAGTACAGAATTTTGAGTCCAGTGGCAAATTAAGAAATGCCATATATCATTCTTATTTCCTGGGTCAAAGCTCTCAAAGAAAAATTGGAGTCGTCTGGAAGATAAGGAAGGTATTAAATGCTTCACCGATATCCCCTATAGTGTCTTGCATACAGGATGTGCTTGAAAGCTAATAATGAAATTATGTTACTTCAGAATGTTTTAGTAGTGGATTTTGCACATGTGAGGACCTGTGCTGAAATAAACTCTTACAACGTTCAAATTGTGAAGGAGACATGGAAACAAATGCTCTCAATCAAGCTTTAGTTTCTGAGGAAAGAAGGATAGGTCAACTCTATAGGAAGGTGGATGGTGTGAGTGAATTTAACAAAGATCTGATGAGAAGGTAAATTTTGAAGACTGTGTACTGGGTCTGGGAGGGTTTTGGGATAGAGAATGTCATTGCATTCGTTGAGAGTAGTATGTATGAAAGCTCACACCTGCTCCAAAAGCTATGCTTGGTGATGTTGCCAGAGAGGCAGCAGGAACTGACTGAAATTCAACCATTTTTGCCATCAAGCATTAAAAGGGTATAGAACTTAATGTTTGAGATTTGAAAAGAAAGTATTAGCTCAAAAAGAAAATTGCAAAATTGAATTTAATAAATGTTCAAACATCTACAAAATGTAACATTGGGCAGACTTAATTAATTGTCATGTTTACTATTCCTAAATATTTCACTGCATTTAAAACTTTAAGGTTAAATTTTTCTCACTTTGCGAGAGAACTTCCAGCTATGCAAAGCGATTGCCAAGAAATTATAGCCAATCTCAAATTAAATTAGCTACCTGTAGCCAAATTATTTCATAAGGAAAATTACATTTTTATCTGAAAAGTAGGTATGTGTTAATGTATTTGATATGATATGGAATAGAAGCTCTAGAAATAAGAGTTCCGAGGGCAAATAATGTTTTTAGTAGAATAAGTAGATATTTTTTTTTCTTTTTTTTTTGTGAAAAGCAGGACTAAGAGTTAAAATAAGAGGAAAACAATGAGTATATATATTAGAAGACATACATAAAGACATAGGTACATATATCAGAACAATGACAGCACAAGTTTAATAAGGAGAAACAAGGCCGTGTTGTAGAAAGAATGATGAACCCATAGTAAGACCTGAGTTCTATTCCTGGCTTCATTACCTGGAGCTCAATTTCACATGCTTGACTGCTGTTGGCAGCTAGGATCAGTGCCAGCAATTTTCGAAAGTTCTTGCAACTTCTTCACTTTGAAAGAGAGCAGCAAAATTGTGATGAGGTGATGCTTTCCCTGGTCATCTTTCTTTCATCCTTTGCAACAGTATAATTACCCAGTCTCCCGCATTAAATCCCTCCTTACTTGAAATACCTGGTATTGATTCTGTTTTTCTGACTGAGCCCTGATTGATACACTAGTACTATCACAGATATTGCTGGAATTATCGCCCACTAGTCTTAAGAACAGTATCTTGTCTTATACACTACAACATCCCCTAAGCCAAGTATGTGTAGAGATGGCAATGCACCTTGTGCTGCTTCCTCCTCCTTTGTCTAGGACAGAATTCAATTGAAAATCAATCTAGCTAAGCCAGAAAAGCACCTTCCTTCTCAATATAGAGCTTCGAACAGCTACTACTAGTCGATAAAAGATAGCATTAAATACGAAATTTGTGTCGTTCCTAATCTAGCTGAAAAAAAATGTGTGTTGGAAGAATGCACAAATGTAAAACAACTTTTAGTTAAACTCTTTGCTCTTTTAAAAGTAAGCACATATTCTTTAGTCTTCTGTTCATAACTGTGGTTGCTTTTTAGAAGAAAGAATTAAAGATATGGAGAACTCTGGAGAAAGTTATGTTCTTGTTTTTCTTCAAATGCAGGAAAATAGAAAAGAATTAATGAGATAGGAAATATGTAAAGTGGAATTTATAATAATGTGATTTGTATAATCTTATAAACATAAACAGTATCTCCAGTCCAATCTGTACTCATATCCCTTGATTTGTACATGTCCCAATATACAAATATACCTCAGTATGAAAGAAAGACTGCCTTTTCCTAAAAATTGGAAACAAGATGTCTATAGGTGATACTTCAGTTGGTGGTTTATAAATGAGGCCTATTAATGTAATGGCTTTTAAAGTTTTTGTTTTTAATCATAGAATCCTTAAACCAGAAAAGTTCCCAAGAGGTCTGAGGATCTACCCTCTGTCTTCACTGACACATTCTCAGACTAATGATCATCATTTCTTCTCCTCAGTGACTTGCTTCAAAGTAGTCAATTTTTGTTTTACTTTCATCCTTAAAAAACTACCTACTTTATCAGTGTTTCTCTATAATTAGCATATATGTTTTTAATTGGTTTACTCATGTTTCCTTTCTCAATTGGATTTTTCTTTTCACTGATTTTTAAAGGCTGGCTACCCAATCTTGAGTTGAATGCTTCTCATCAAGCCATCATTTCACCTACACTATTTTAATAGCTAGGCCTCAAATATCTGGGCAAAGGTCATTAGTTTTTATGCTGTTTTTATTACCTTTGTTATGAAAGAGTCTGAATTATTGATGTTGTATCATTCTTCCGGAACCAATAACCTTGCCTCCTTAAGTGTTAAGATAACCTACTTGTTTATTAACACCTAGATCCCTTTGTGTTGCTCATTTTTGGCAATACTGTAGATACTAGTATCAGATCCGTCTTCCCACTGTAAACAACTAGAAAGAAAGACATATTTTTCAGCTACTTTAAGACACTGGATAGTAGGTAGCACAAGACTCTAATCCGTTATGGAAGGCAAATAAACAAAGTAAACCCTAGAATCACACTGGCCTTTTATATGAGGCACTTTCTGGACCATGGCTCAAGAAAGGGAAACCCAAGCACAGAGGTCTTGCTTAGTTAAAAAGAAAGAGATCAGAATTTGAACAGGCTAAGGCAGCTGGGGTTTACAAGACAGAGTACTGGAGAAGAGAAAGATATGAAGAAAAATAGCCCCCCAAATCAGTTGCATCTCCATTACTGTCTTATTCTCTAAGCCTTTTATCTATCTATCTATCTATCTATCTATCTATCTATCTATCTATCATCGACCATCTATCTATTGCTCTAAAGTTTATACTATACATCCTTGACTTATTCTTGATAGAGTGTAAAAGTAATATAGGAAATTTATAATATGACCAAATAGGGATTATCTTAGGATGCAAGTTTGGTTTAACATTTGAAAATCTGTTCATGTAATTTGCCATTCATAGAATAAAAGGGAGGAAGGATAAACTCTTATGAGCCTTTCACAGAAGCAGAAAAAAAATATTTTGACAAATTCAATACCACTTTATGACAAAATCTCTCAGAAACCTAGTAATAGAGGAGAACTTGTTCAATCTGATAAAGGGCATCTACAAAAAAAAAAAAGGAGCAAATATCACTCTTAGTGATGAAAAACAAAACATTCTCATTTGTCAGTAATATGGCAAGGTTACCTGCTATCACCACTTCTGATTAAGATTGTGCTAGAAGACCTAGCCAATATAATGATACAATAAAAAAGAAATAAAAAGGCATACAGATTGGAAAAAGAAAAAAAGAAACCTCTATTTTCAAATCATATAATAGCAAATCCTAAAGTAGCTGGGGAAAAAGCAACTAGAGTTAGTAGGTCAATTTTATCAAGGTCACAGTATAAAGATCAATATTAAAAAGCAATCATATTTCTGTATACTAGCAACAAACAACTAAAAAATTTTTAATGTACTATTAATATTATCGAAGAACATGAAATATATATACATATATAAATTTAACAAGTTATGTACAAGATCTATATACTGAAAACTACAAAACATTTCTTAGAAAAATTAAATAAGACACAAAAAAAGGTAGGAAATTCTATCATGGATCAAATCAAATTCATCCTTAAATTGATCTTTATGTCTTATGCAATTCTAGTCAAAATCCTAGCAGGATTTTGTATAGAATTGACAAGTTAGATGTAGAATAGCCAAAACAATTCAAAAGAACAAATGTGGAGGGCATATATTACTTGATTTCAAGACTTATTATAAAGCTACAATAATCAAGACAGTGGCATTGTTGTAAGTCTGAATATACCTATAGATCAATAAAACAAAATAGAGAATACAGGTAAAGATCCACACACGATCCTTAAGTAAGATATTTAGGTAATTCAATGGGAAAAAGAAAGTCTTTCAACCATTAATTGAACACTGGAAACTGGATATTCATAAAGAAAACAACCTTTAATCCCTCTCTCACAACTTAACATTTTAATTCTAAATGGCTCATATTTTTAAATGTAAAAGTTAAAACTCATAAACTTTATAAGAAAATATAGACAAAATTTTTTGTTTCCTCAGAGCCGGTAAAGATTCCTTAAATATGATACCAAAAGCACTAAGCATAAAAGAAAATTTTGATAAACTAGTATTTATCAATATCAAAATATTTCGCTTTTTGTAAGCTAGCATTGTCAAAATGCAAGGGCAAGCCACAGACTTGTGGCTAATATTCATAAAACATATATCTGACAAAGGACTTGTAATCACAATATGTAAAGAACACTTACAGTTCCATATTTGAAAATAATGTAATAATGAGGCAAAGATTTGAACCAACATTTTACAAAAAAAAAAATACATATGAATTAATGAACAATAAGCACATGGAAAAAAATCTCTTTCATTAGTCATCAGGGAAATGTAAATTAAAAGCACATTGTGATGCTACTGTAACTCACTAAAATGGCTAAAATTAAAAAGATTTACACATTGTTGGCAAAGAAGTGGAGCAATTGAAACTCTCATACAAATCTGGTGTGAATGTAAAATGGTGCACTTTGGAAAACAGCTTGGCAGTGTCTATGTATTTACTACATGGCCCAGAAATTCTACTTCTAGAAATTTACTTGAGAAAAATACATATGTCCATATACTTGTAAACACACACACACCCACACCCACCCACCCACCCACACACACACACACACATACATGCATACATACATATGTACATATATATACCAACTACTGGAATAGCCCAAAGGCTCATCCAAAGATGATAGCATAAACAAACAGAGGTATGGCCATACAATAGCATACTATTCAACAATAAAAAGAAACTAATTACTGGTACGTACAATAATCTGGTGAAATTTCAAAAGTTTTATGCTAAGAGAAGAAATCCAGACACAATTCAGTACATAATATATGATTACATTTGAAGACAATTTGGGAAAAATCAAAACTAACCTATAGAGACAGAAAACAAATCAGTGGTTGCCTAGGGCCAGGGTGGGTGTGGGGCACAAATAAATATGAGGGGTGATGGAAATGTTTTGACTTGATTGCATTGGCTGTTAAATGAATGGATTAAATGAATGTGCTCATGTGTTAATATGCATTTAATAATACACTAGAAATAGGTACATTTGATTGTATGTAAATTATCTCAATAAAGTTGATTTAACAAAAAAAGAAAATATTCTTAATCTGTTACCCTCCCAAACTCATTCTTTTTCTGCTTCAATTTTTGTATGAAATCAATTATTTCATATATAGCTAATATACTTATTTGAGCTATGAAAAGTCTTATACACATCACATATACACAATATACGTCATATATCACATAAACATTTTACATGGGTACACATAAGAGAACTTTAAATCATCATCTCCTACACTGTTGCTTTTTCTCACATTTTTCAAGAAGGAAAACAGTATATTGGTCCTGCCACATACAATTGAATAACTTTTACTAAAATTACAGTCAGCCCTCTGTATGCATGGGTTCTGCATCTGAAGATTCAACTAACCATGGATTGAAAATAGTATTTTAAAAATCACAGAAATTTCCACAAAACAAAACTTGAATTTCCCGTATGCGGAACCCTACACTGAATCCACACACCAACGAAACAATGTGTAGCATACCCTAGTATAGCCTATGCAAATGTAGGTTATATGCAAATATTACCCCATTTTATTTAAGGGACTTGTGCATCCTCAGATTTTGGTATCAATGGGGACATGGAACAAATTCCCATGGATATCGAGAGAAAGCTGTATTAAGACCATGAAAGAGGTGCCTAATTCATCTGTGAGCAATTGCTTGTCCCCTCCTTAAAAGTGTGAGCCCTCAGCAGCCATACTTTTGTCGCATGACTTTACCCTCTTGACTATATCTGATCAGCTTGACCTAGGATTTTTACAATCAGTTATCGCCAAAGGACTGTTTCACAAAGTAGAACCATGGCGGCTGATGAGTCCCACCACTATAGGTTGAAGGAGTTCCCTTAAAAAAGATCTACAATTCCTTTTGACTTCGATATGTGATTTTTTTAGAAATTTATACCTATCTGGAAAGAAACACCCTAATTTACTGCTCTTTCATATGATTGCCCACATACTGTTGTCACTATACACAGTTCTAAGATGCCCCTCCAGATCATCATAAACACTCAGTAACAGGAAGCCACCCAAGGTCATACCAAGAGAAATGTAGATACAGGACATGTCGACCTGCCACTGCCTTCAAAAACCATGCTCTCCTTGAGATGTGCATTTCTCTTATAATTTTGTCATTTTTTCATTCTTCTCTTCAACAAAGGAATGAATTAAATAATTATATCAACATACTTGATATACAATAGTGTGGAGGGAAGGAAGAAAGAGCATACAAAGAGTAATTATCACTCCTAATCAAAAGAATAAAGAGAAAAGGGAAAGTGGGCGAAATAATTAAATTGGACATTAACGATAAGGACATAGAAGTGGAAACTATAATTCTTAATGCTACTGGTACAATTTATGGTCTCTCTTCCCTTTTACCTGCTCCATCATCTTCTCACCTTTAGTCAAAACTTTATCTTGCCTATTTTCTTTTCTTGGTATAGTTCTGAGCTCCGAGAGGCCCTATTTGCAGTTTTCCACCAACTTTTACCCTTGGGCATGATGACACAATATAGCCCAATAAAACCCTCAAATTCCATCTACATTGTTTAATAAAAACATTTTTCTTAAGAGCCATAATCGATAATTTCAGCTAACAGTATGTATCCCCCATTAAAATATTATTTTTACTTACAAAACTGCTACATTTACTGTTAAAAAAAAAATTTGAACACTGTAGAATTGTGTCAAAACAATGCTTACAGATAGAAATAAATACCAAATAATAAGTATGAAACAAAACTCCTCGCTCTTCTCCCTCATCTTCCTTCCAGAGGTAAAAAGTATCCACTATCAATAGCTTCACGAGATTTCTTACAGGCCTTTCTGTGACATATATACAAGTATATATTTGTGCCCCTTGATGTATGGTATCATATCAAAGGTTCAGGCCTGTTGCTGTTTCTGCCTTTAATATATGTTTACAAGCACGAAAATGGCCAAAGAGTAAACAGTGGGAGGTAAATGTGCACAAGCAAAGCACTTGGTTAATTTGGTTAATCAGCTCTATCCTAAGTAGCCTGGTCCAGGTTACACAGTATGTTAGAAGCTCCCAGCAGGGAAGAAGGAGAGAGTTAGAGGTGAGAGAAATTAACTGATTATCATGACCCACTGAGTCAGATTCATGCTATTGTCTATGTCTAAAGAGTCTTTTTGGAGGAGGTACGGAGGGAACTGTTGTAGGCATTTAGGAACAGCAGCCATGCCTAGTTTTAGTTTTAGTTTATCAGAGATTCAACAAGCATGATGCAAGGGACATTGAAATTATTACACAGATGTGGAGTAAAGCTCTCAGTTCATTTGGCTCAGGCTCAGAGACTCACACTTGTTGGTGTGGGCTTTGGGTTGGTTCTTTCTGGCCAGTGGCTAGGTGACGCTAGAGAAGGCAGTTACTAGCAAAGTAATGTCAGTGTAAAGGAATCTAGAGAATTTTGCACTACAGAGGTTTAAACTTTAGTTCTTAATAAAGAATTTTTAAATAAGATTTTGTTTTAAAATAGATTTATAGATAAAGAGATTTACAGATAAGTTTTGAAGATAAGTCCCCACACCTAGTTCCCCCTATTATTAACATCTTACATTAGTATGGTACATTTGTCATGATTAATAAACAAATGTTGCTATTTATCATTAAGTAAAGCTCATTCTTTATTCATATTTCCGTAGTTTTTATCTATTTTGTTTGTTTGTTTCAGGATCTAGTATATCACATTAAAGTTAGTTCATTATATCTCCTTAGGCTCCTCTTGGTTGAGATAGTTTCTCAGACTTTGTTTTTGATGACTTTCACAGTTTTGAGGAATGACTGGTCAGGTGTTTCATACAATGTCCCTCAGGTGAGATCGTCTGATATTTTCTTCCTGATAACAGTGGGGTTATGGGTGAGGGAGAGGAAGATAAAGTGCCATTCTCATTATATCATATCAAGAGTATATCCTGTTAACATGTTTACATGTTAACTTTTGATGTTAACCCTGATGATCTGGCTGAAATAGTATTTGTCAGGTTTCTCCACTATAAGGTCACTCCCACCCCTCCCAACATCCCCCCCACCGCCCCGCCCCCCGGGCTTTCCATAACTTACTCTTTGTAGGGAAGTCACTTTGTATAGCCCACAATTAAGGAGGGTAAGTTTTGCTTACCTCTTTGGGGGCAGATATGTATGTAAATTATTTGGAATTCTCTTGGGAGCATTGTCCCTTCTTCAATTAGTTATAATCCAATACTACTTTATTTATTTTATTACCCTAAAATTGTTACATCTTTGGTCATTGAGGACTTTTTAAATTGACTCCTATATCTCTTTGACATTCCACCATCATTGTGCTTTTTGAGCACTTTCTTTCCTTCTGATATTATAAGATGCTCCAGGCCCATCTTGTATACTTCCTCCCTCAGGCCTAGACTAAGAGATCTCACAAAGAATTCCTGGTTCTTTTCATTATAGAATGGTATCAGAAACCAAATCCAGGTATGCTTCTTGCTACTGGAGTGTCATTGCTTCTAAGCTCTCTCAGTTGACAGAACAAAGAAATATACGTTTGTATACTAACTCATGTATATACACATATCTGTAAGTATTTCTCTCTCTCTCTCAAGCTAAGCATGAATTCAAATGATGTTTCTAACTTTAATACACTTCCACATGGATCATTTTAAACTTCTCCCTTGCTCATCTGTAACCTCCCATTCCAACAGTGGGAAATTTGCTCTTATCATCTGCCATCATTTACTTAATTGTTCAGTTCCAGTATGTATGTATATTATTGCATATTTCTTTGAGAAACAACTTTATCAACTAGAATACAGTGCTTTTGAGCAGTTCCATTTGTGTTACAGATTCCACAAATTTCCACTTACTTAGGTCAGCAACTTCTTCCCCTAACTTCCTCAGTAAGAGTGTTTAATACATTTGAACATAGTTAGATTCTTTTATCATACTGTTAAATTCATTTACTGTTACATCCTAGATGTCACAACTGCCTAAATGATTTTTAAAAAAATTCTCCTACATTAAGGTTCACTCTTTCTGCTGTAAAGGTCTATTGGTTTTGATAAGTGCATCATGTCATATATCCACCATTACAGTATCATACAGAATAGTCTCACCAAGTTAAAAAAAATCCCTTGTAGTTTACCTATTCAATCTTCCCCTATCATCCTCCTCCCACCAACTCTGGCAACCACAACTCTGTTATCTTTTCTATAGTTCGCCTTTTCCAGAATTTCATATAATTTAAAACATATGGTATATAATTTTTTCAGACTGGTTTCTTTCACTTAGAACATGCATGTATGAATTGAGGTCAAGATGGCGCACTATGTAAAAGCAGGGTTTGCCTCCTCCCATGATCGCATAAAATTACAACCAAATTATAAAGCAATCAACTTGGAGAATCACCTGAAGTCTAGTTGATCATAACACATACATCTGAGGATATAAAGAAAAAGCCACATCCGAACCAGTAGGAGGCACAGAGACATGAAGTGGGCTGGTCCTGCACCCGCTATGGTGGTTGAGCACCAGGAAGGAGAGCTCGACTGCAGAGGCCCCTCTGAAGAAACAAGAGGCCTTACTCCCACACGGGGACTCCCTAGGTCAGGGTTTCAGTCCCGGGAAGAGGAATTCCCACAAAATCTGACTGTGAAAATTAATGGGGATTCTGGGCTGTCTGAGTAAAATGGGAAGGAATCTGAAAATCCAGACATTTCCTTAAAGGGTCCACACACAGACTCACTCGCTCACAGCCATTCTCTCTGTGCTCCTGCGGAGGGTCAGAAGCTTGGAAGGTGCAAGAAACTGAGAAAGACCGAGTTATGTGGCACTGGAGTTAGGGCTGGAAGGACAGCTGCCATTGCTTCTTTGTCAGGCCTTCCTCTGGAATAATCTGCAGACCTGCACCATCTTGTCTGTGTTGACCCCTCCCTTGCACAGCCAATTCTGTAGCTATATTGGCCTGGGGAGATAGGCCTTATCACCTTGCATCTCCCTGTAACCCTGCCCCACCCAGCCCGCCAATTGCCCAGGCCGAGACTATTGCCAGAAAGTCAGCTCCAACCTGTATCCTCCCTGGGGCACACATTCTTTTGGCATTTCTCAGCTTGCGTGGTCCAAAAGTCTCATGGGAGACTTTTGGTGGCAGGCCACTGATGCCAGCCCGAGCTGCAGTGTCCTTTGGGCAACTTGTGGGAGTTTGTAGGCCTGGAGTGGATGTTGGCTGGCCTCTCTGTGATCTGAGACATCTGCGAGAAGCTATGAGCTCAGCACTGACAACAATTTTGAATCTGCATTGGTCTGATGGTGTTGGCTCACTCCTTGAGACCCCGTACCGCCCAACCCATAAATTACTCATGGCAAGCCTGTTCCTAGGCAGCCAGCTCCACCCCGTGCATTCTCTGGGCTGCAAATTTGAGGGCGAACAACAGCCGCAACAGTCGCATAGCCCGCTCATGGTCAATGTAACCTGGAAGAGACTTTCAATGGTGGGCCACCAGCCCTGCCCTGAGCTACAATCATTCTTGAACAGATCTCAGGGATCTGTAGGCCCTAGATGGGCAGCAGCTGGCCCAGCTGCAATCTGAAACTTTTACAGTGAACCACAGATTCAGCACAGGCATGAAACCTGAATCTGCACTAGACAGACAAAATCCACTCACTTTACCCATGACTCCCTGGGTCCCCACCCCACCCAATTCGTGTACCACCCAAAGGCTTTTCAAGCTGTGGAGTCATATTGGCAGCTGGCAGACAGCCTCAGTCCTGGAGGTGCGTTGGTTCTTCTGCTAAGCCACTAGGCCACGCAGGGCATCTACAGCATACAGTCACCTGGCCAAGGCTGGGAGGCAACTAAAATGAGAAAACAAAGAAACATGCCACAAATGAAACAACAGGAAAAAAAGTCCAGAAAAAAAATAAACGAAATGGAGGCAAGCAATCTACCAGAGACAGAGCTCAAAACATTGGTTATAAGGATATTCAATGAACTTAGGGGAAGAATATATGATCTTAATGAGGACATAGAAACCATAAGAAGGAATCAGTCAGAAATGAAGAATATCATAACTGAAATGAAGAATACACTAGAGGGAATCAACGGTGGACTAGATAAAGCAGAGGATAGAGTCACCAAGTGGGAAGACATGGTAGCAGAAAGTAGCCATTTGAAACAGTAAAAATTAAAAAGAATCAAAAAAAGAGGAAACCGTAAGGTTCAGCAGGTCCTGGGGCCAGTGGAGACACTGGTGACGGGCATGACATAGCAGCTGGGTGGCTTTCGAGCACGGATGGAGGAGCTGCACCACCAGGCTAAGCAGCAGCGGGCACAGGCGGCCCTGGCCCAGGAGCTCACAGAGGATGCCGGTGGGTGGGCGCTCAGCGCCCAGGAGTGTCTTGAGAGAATAAAGCAACTGCTGAGTTGAAGGACTGGTTGAGTCAAAGCCCCATGCTGAAGGAGCAGGGTGGCTGCATCCTGAGTGTCAAGACGGAGGCAGAGGAACTGTTTGGGGAGACCATGGAGATGATGGACAGCTCTGAGATGGAGTCAGAGCTGATTCAGGGGAGCCAGGCCATCATGCTTCCCTCAGCAGACCTGATGGGGCTGGGGAAGCACATGGAGCAGATCCATAACCACATCAACCACATGGGGTAAATTTTTGTGTTGGTCCAGGAATCAGCCTCAATGGAGAACAAAGGGCGAGGACACTGACAAGCCAAGCTCCCTCCACTTGAAAGCTCCTGGGCACAATGACGTGGCCAACCTCCACCATCTCTGTCACATCAACTCAGGCTCAGCTGTATCCCAGAGTAATCTTAACAGCTGCATACCAGGGTTGTTTCAGGCGGTGCTTTTGGCTATGTGAAAGGAGCTGGGAAGCATTCCAGCCCAGTCTGTCCCCCAAAGAAGGCAGGTACCCAGATCCAGAGGCTGGTTGCTGGAGCATCACTTGCAGGTGGCATAGCAGAGCACACGCTTGGACAACATCAAGTGGCCCAACGATCTGCGTCATAAGAGTACCAGAAGGCGAAAAGAGAAAATAATTGATTGAGAATATATTTGAAGAAATAATTACAGAAAATTTCCCTAACTTGGCAAAGGGAATAACAAGTCCAGAAAGCATAAAGAGTCCTAAACAAGAAGAACCCAAATACCACGATTCATCATTACTAAAATGCCAAAGGTTAAATATAAAGAGAGAGTCATAAAAGCAGCAAGAGAAAGACAGCTAGTTACTTACAAGGGTAATCTCATAAAAATGTCAGCTGATTTCTCAACAGAAACTTTGCAGGCCAGAAGGGATGGGCATGAGATATTCAAAGTGACGAAAAACAAGAACCTACAACCAAGACTACTCTACCCAGCAAGGCTATTGATTAAAATGGAAGGTGAGATAAAGAGCTTCTCAGACAGGAAAAGCTAAAGGAATTCATCACTAACAAGCCAGAATTAAAAGAAATGTTAAGGGAACTTCTATAAAAAGAAGAAGAAGGAAAAAAACACATAAATATGGATAATAAAATGGCAGTAACTCTGTATCTACCAATAATCACTTTAAATGTAAATGGATTAAAAGACCCAATCAAAAGTTGTAGGGTTAAAAAAAAAAAGTTGTAGGGACACTGAATGGTTAAGAAAACAAGCCCCATACATGTGTTGTCTATAAGAGACCCACTTCAGAGCAAATGATACACTCAGGCTGAAAGTAAAGGGATGAAAAAGATATTTCATGGAAATGGAAATTTTAAAAAAGCTGGGGTAGCAACACTTATATCAGACAAAATAGACTTTAAAACAAAGACAAAGAAAGGCATTACATAATGACAAAGGAATCAATCCAATAAGAGGAAATAACCCTAGTAAACACATTCACGCAACATAGGAGCATCTATATATATATATATATAAAGCATACATTGAGAAACATAAAAGGAGAGATCGACAGTAATACACTCACAGTAGGAGACTTTAATGCCTCTTTAGGGCCAATGGACAGATCTTCCAGAGAGAAAAACCAAAAGGAAACAGTCTTAAATGACACACTAGACCAGATGGATTTAATTGATATTTTTAGAGCATTTCACTCCAAAGCAGTAGAATATGTATTTCTCTCAAGTGCACATTGGAACATTTTCCAGAATAGACCACATGTTAGGCCACAAAACAAAATCTCAATAAATTTAAAAAGAGTGAAATCATATCAAGCATCTTATTCACCAATGATGAACTATCAGAAAGAGAAATTAAGAAAATAATCCCATTTAAAGTTGCATCAAAAACAATAAAATATCTAAGAATCAAATTAATCAAGGAGGTAAAAGACTTGTTCTCAGAAAATTATAATTCATTGAAAAAGAAATTGAAGAGGATACAAACAAATGGAAGCATATACATATACGGTGCTCACGGGTAGGAAGAATCGACGCCATTAAAATGGCCATATTACCTGAAGCAATCTATGGATTCAATGTGACCCTTATCCAAATACTAATGGAATTTTTCAAAGAACTAGAATAAATAATCCAAAAATTTATATGAAACCATAGAAGATCCAGAATAGCCATGGCAATCTTGAGAAAGAAGAACAAAGTTGAGAGTATCACAACACCTGATATCAAACTATACTACAAGGCTATAATAATCCAAAACAACTTCGTAGTAGCATGAAAACAGACACATAGATCAATGGAACAGAATAGGGAGCCCAGAAATAAATCTATGCCTATATGATCATTTAATCTATGAAAAAAAAGTCAAGAATATATAATACAGAAAAGATAATCAACAAATGGTATTGGGAAAACTATAAAGATACATGCAATAAATGAAAGATAGATGATAGATAGATAGATAGATAGATAGATAGATAGATAGATAGATAGATAAAACTGGACCACCTTCTTACATCACATATAAGAATAAACGCAAAATGGATTAA
The DNA here is from genome assembly GCF_014176215.1 of Rousettus aegyptiacus. Taxonomy (NCBI): domain Eukaryota; kingdom Metazoa; phylum Chordata; class Mammalia; order Chiroptera; family Pteropodidae; genus Rousettus; species Rousettus aegyptiacus. The sequence goes on from NW_023416295.1 coordinate 24,673,008, forward strand.
AGACTTAAATGTAAAATGTAAAACCATAAAACTTCTAGAAGAAAACATAGGCAGTAGACTCTCTGACATTGCTCTATGTAATTTTTTCCCCCAATATATCTCCTCAGGCAAGGGAAACAAAAGAAAAACAAATGGAACTACATCTAACTAAAAAGTTTTTGCACTGCAAAGGAAATCATCAACAAAACGAAAAGACAACCTACTGAATGGGAGACGATATTTGCCTATGATACATCTGACAACTGGTTAATATCCAAAGTTGATAAAGAACACATATAACTCAACAACAAACAATCCAATATAAAGTGAGCAGAAGATCCGAATAGGTATTTCTCTAAAGAGGAAATACAGATGGCCAATAGACCTATTAAAAATGCTCAAGGTCATTAATCATTAGAGAAATATAAATTAAAGCCAAAATGAGATATGACCTCACATCTGTCAAATCCGCTATCATTAATAAATCAAAAGAAAAAAACAAAAACAGGTTTGGTGAGGATGTGGCGAAAAGTATCCTCGTACCCTACTGGTGGGATTGCAAATTGGTACAGCCACTCTGAAAACAGTTTGGAAGTTCCTCAAAAAATTAAAAATAGAATTTTACTTCTGGGTATTTATCCAAAGAAAATCAAAACACTAATTTATAAATACTATGCACCCCTATGTTCATGGCAATGTTATTCACGATAGCCAAGATATGGAAGCCACCTAAGTACCCATCAATAGATGTTTGGATAAAGAAAGTTGGTATATATACAATGGAATATTACTCAGTCATAAAAAATGAAATTTTACTATTTGCAACAACATGAATGAACCTAGAGGGTATCATGCTGAGTGAAATAAGTCAGACAGAGGAAGATAAATACCATATAATTTCACTTATATGCAGAATCTAAGGAACAAAATGAACAAACTAAATGAAAAAAGACTCACAGATACAGAGAACAAAGTGCTAATGGCCAGAGGGGAGATGTTTGGGGGGTATGGGTTAAAAAGGTGAAGGGATGAAGCAGGACAAATTAGTAGTTACAAAACAGTCACGAGGATGTAGAGCACAGCATAGGGAATATAGTCGATATTATTGTAATGGCTATGTGTAAAGCCAGATGGATGCTGGAGTAAATGAGGGAATCATTTTATAAACTATATAAATGTCTAATCATTGTACTGTATAACAAAAATAAAAAACAAACCAAAGAACAGGCATTTAAGGTTTATCCATGTCTTTTCATGATTTGGTAGCTTCTTCCTTGTACAACTGAATAGTATTTCATTGTATGAATGTACCACAGTTTACCAATTGACCTCTTGAAAGGCATCTTGGGTGCTTCTAGTTTTTAGTGATTGTGCATAAAGCTGCTATAAACATTTTCATGCAGATTTTTGTGTGGGCATATGTTTTCAAATCAGTTGGGTAAATATCTAGGAGCATGGGTGTTTTATTGTATAGTAATACTATGTTTAGCTTTGGAAGTAACAGCCAACTGTCTGCCGAAGTAGTTGTATATTTTTCATTTCCACCAGCAATGAGAGTTCTTGTTGCTATGCATTTTTGTCAGTAATTAGTATTACTAGTTTTTTTTATTTTTGCCATTTTGTCATAGAAATGTTCTAGTATTACTTTGTTGTTTCAATTTAAATTTTCCTAATGAAAATGATGCTGAGCATCTTTTTACATGCTTATTGGTAATCAGTATATTTTCTATGGCGAGGTGTCTGTTCGGATATTTTATCCATTTTTAAATTAGGTTGTTTTCTTATTGTTAAGTTTTAAGAGGTTATTTTTTTCCTTTTTTGGTATATTTCACATACTTGTCCTTTATCAGACATGTTTACAAAAATATTCTCCAAATCTGTGGCTTTTAAAAAATTCTGTTAACAGTGTTTTTCACAAACTAGAATTTTAAAATTCTAATAAAATCCAATTTTTTTAAAAGTTCAACTTTAATAAAGTACAAAGTAGATTTTTTTCATGGATTATAGCTTGGGTATTATGTTTTAAAACTTATAACTAAATCCAAGGTCATGTACATTTTCTCCTATGTTTTTTCTATAAGTTGTATAGTTTTATATTTTGCATTTAGTTATATTAAAATTCTAACTTGCTTACAATATGACCTTTTCAGGCAGTTGGGCTTCTGGAAAATGGTAATTTATTTGATAAAGCATATTTCCCTCTCTGTGTCCATTTTTCTCCCTCAAAAATAAAGTAGAACAGAGAAGAAATGATTAGTGCATCATGAAGACATGAGTTTAGAAGTTCTTTATATTATGGATTTAGAAATGGTACTACAATAACGTCTTAAGAATTCTTGCAATTTTCATGTACTAATTAAGCTTGATGTAAAACAAAAAATAAAAGCTCATATATAAATCATAAACTTTTCACCTATTCCAGGATTTACAGAAGAATGGAGAGAAATATCACTCCAGCATTATGGTTGGAATTTGAACTGAAGACCTTTTCTCTGAAGGAAGGATAACAAGAGGCAGGGGCAGATTTCATGTAATTAAATCATCACAGGACATTAACCTAAACTTCCCTCTAATGAGGACATTCCTCTTGTTGTCACATCAATTGTAGGGCATTTATTTCCCTTTTTCCTTCTTTGTAAAGAAAATTTCTTAAGTCTATGAATTTTCTTCTGAATACTACTTTGGCACATCTCATAAATTTTGTTATATGCTATTCTTACTGTTATTAATTTCAAATTTTCTGCAGCATTTTCTTATTGACTCAATAATGGCTTCTTCCCTTATAATCACGTGTAAACTATATATTTTTGCCATTTGTAATTTTATTGATGCATGATCTTTTTATTTATTGTAATAGATGTTTAATTAGTATTGGAAAAAAAGGTATATTCTATGCTCATGTGGTATAGTTAGATTTATATTTTTTATCAGCCATCAAAAAGAGAAAGTTATTATTAAAGCTTTCTGTTAGTATTGCACTTGTATCCATTTCTCCTACTTCATAACTGATTTCACTTTTTGTATTTTCTTATAATGTTATCTGATGTATTTAGAAATTAAAATTTCATGACAATTATAGTCATTGTGAAATATACTTTCTGACTGACATTTCTTTACACTGAAGTGTTTTTTTTTCATGAATCTCATTTATGTTTATAATATCTTTATTCATTCTAGGACAAGGATAAATATATCCAGACTTGATGTTTATTAATAAATGGGGAGCATCCCAGCATCCTATTGCTTAGGTTCCATTGGCCCCAATTGGGTCACATGTTCAAGGGACTCTGTGAGAGCCAACATCCAGCATTTTCCACCCCTGGTGTGATTGTAGAGGGTGGGGGAATGTTTGCAGCAAGAAAGAAGGTGACAAGGAATGGCTGGAACATAGCAACAAACAGTCCTTGCTCCCAGCCAGTAAAAATCATGATTGTATTCTCTATAAGTCAGTCATGGATACTGACTAGCACAAATCAAAGTTTTCTTTATATGAGAAAAATCTGTGTAGCTTTCATATCTGATATAGCTCTTCTTTTCCTGAGTAAGATCAATATACACATTGCTAATTATACAACAAACCAGTTTTGTTTCTGCTTTTGTGCTGGCTTTGAGGAAGCTCCAAGACGAATGTATGACTCACCATTGGTAGGCATTATTTCTCACGATATATATCCTCAGAATTTATTTCACTTCTAGCTTCGCTTAAACATACCCAAACCTTAATTTTTCCCAGCTCCTTGTGTAATCTCATTTTATTTCATTTTGACCTGTTGTATGTATTTGTGCAAGTATTCTCTCATCTTAGATCCTTTGAGAACAAGGCCAAATCTAAATAACAATTAATTAACTACTGAATTTTTTTATAGCCTGGTATCAAATTATACTTGAGAATTGGGACTATATCTTGCTGATCTTAATATCTCCTATGTTTCGTGTATATAGTAACACCCAATAAATGTTTGTGGAATTGAATCAATGCATCCCCAGGCCCTTTTGAGCCCACCAATCCTTTAAATGTGGCCAACCTTTATTTTCTGAGGGATATTAGGATTACAAGTATCAACCAGTTGATCTTGTGTTCACAAACAGATAACTAGAAACAAGTTATCCCCATCCATGCGCTTCGTTGTGTGAATTCCTGGACTAGCCTGAGATTATTATATCAAACACATGTTTAGAAGTATTGATCTAATTTGACTAAATAGCAGCTCAGCCAAGCCAGCACACAGCTGCCAGAGTCACGCTGGGCCACAACAGCTGGAGACAGGCGTAGGAAACTAGAAATTATTCCTTTGCAGCCCCTCCAAACCATGTTTGACGTGCTATTTATCTTTTCCCACTGAAACTCTCTCTTTCCAAATGAGTGGGGGTGTGTGATGGCTAGGGGGTTGTTTACCTTCTACTGAACAAACAAGTCTGAATTAGGAATTAGAATCAGTGAGTCTAAAATGATGAATGTGCTTATCCTGGCATTACTTAGAAAACAGGAAAAATAGGTTAGATTCTACTTGGAAGGACTCATTGGTTTGGGGAGCAGTCGGGGTTTCATTGCAGGTCTAATGTGGCGCAGCCCCTGGTTTTCTTTAACACGAGCGAGAACCTTTCTTAGGGCCGAGGGGAATGTGATTTGCGGCAAGCCAGCAGGGACACAGAGGGCAGATTAGGACCAGCGATGTGCCCGCTGATGAGATGGTAATGCCACATTTTTACAGGTCCCGTGGTTACTACCTGGCATCTTGTTTACCGTCTTGGAAAGCCACAAGTCTTTTTGTTTCATGGGATGTATTAGGAGCAGCTTCGTGAGAGAACTTGTGAAGTGAATGAAAGGATTTTTATTTCTTAGGCAGAGTAAACAGGATGCTTTACTCTATCAACAGCTGTCCTTGATGTGGTATATCCTTTTGGAATAACACACAACAACGTAATGCACTTTGCTTGAAATTCTAATTAAAATTAGGTACTTGTCTCCTGCCTCAGCCAAATGAAATTATGGAACAAGACTTACAAGCAGCAAGGACTCATTTCAGCAGTGCAACTAGCTTGAAAAAGAATGAGTTCCTAAGCAACAAAGTTAGCTTTCAGAATCACGAGACTTGGGGTGACTAGTAGTCCCAGCCAAATAGCATATGTAGAGGCGTGTCTGTGTGTGTGTGTGTGTGTGTGCGTGTGTGTGTGTGCATGCGCAAGCATGCATGATTTTCTACATGGAATAGAAAGCTAAGGCCTCATGTAGCAGTAATAGAACATGTGTTAATATCAACATGCAATATAATACACTAGGAGCTTCCTATAATGCCAGCCTCTAGTTACATAGCATAGACTGAACTTTCAGGTAAAAACCACCTAATCATTAGGTCCATTTGTTACTTCAGAAATAACTGCTCTGGCTGAGGTCCAAGCTCTACCAGTTGCATATTGCTTCGTCAATAAAATGCCAACATATTAATAAGGAGTGGAATTCTATGTCTCCATATAGTTTTCTGTGGATCTATATATATTTTGAAATCAGATTCTTGTAAAAAACGAAAAGAGCAAGTGCATGAATCCATGGTCACTCATATCAGAACAAATTTGTTATGAACATGGTACAAATATCTTGTGATATAGTTTACCAAAAATAATGTGAACTCATATTATGAGCACTTTCTAAATGCCAAACACTATATTATCTACTGTTTCTCAAAAGAATCCCCTGACATAATGTTATCGTTCCCATTTAACAAATAAGGAAGGGTGAGTTAGTTACCTGCTCAAGGTTACCTGGGTAATAAATGGCAGATTCAAGATTTGAATTCAGGCAGCCTATTCCAGATCTTGGGCTTTTAAATACAAATATCGACAACCAACGCTCATGTAAAACTTTTTGTGGGTCACTAAATGCTTCACGGTTTTGTTATTTAATCTCCACTTTGACTTTATCAAATGAACCTTATTTTTGTTCTTGAGATGAATGAAGTACACAGAGGCCATGTAACATGCCCAAGGTCCCCTGCCTGGTAAATGGCAAGGTGGAGTGATGCCAGAGACTGTGTTTTCACTGTGATGCTCTCTTCTCTCTACCACGTCATTTTAAGCATCTAGCAAGGCTTCAAAACACCTCTGCCAAGAATCTGCTAGAGCTGCATTTAGTTGGTTTTAAATTATATTTTTATTTCTTAAAATCATGAAAAGCCATTTAAAAAAATAATAAAGTGTCTTCCCATAAATATCCCTTCATATTTATCTTTGCTTTTCTTTTGTTGGTGGCAGGTGGCAGCTAAGAGGAAGAATTAAATGGGTGGGATAATGTTTAGGGTGACGGGAATATTACTGAACATGGAGATTTGGAAACCATTCTTCATTCATAAGCCCCGAATAATTTCTTGACATAAATGAGTGGTTCTGCCTTAGCTATTACTTAGGTTGTTACAGAAGATGTTTTCATCCAACTCTGGGTAATCAGGTGCATGAACAGGTTTGCTACAATGGCTGAAAGCTAGGAATCAAATGAGACACGTTAATTTAAAAATAAATGTTCTTCTAGAAGGTCTCCCCCCAAGACATGAAGGGCAACTGGTGCCAGCAACCACACCATAATCCAAAGCCAAGAGGCTGAGAAGACAACTGTATACATGAACTTGGCCACGAAGGCAGTGGGAGGTGGGACAGGGAAAGACAACTTTCTCAGTTAAGCGAGAGTGATAAATTAGGTTGGACATGTACATCACTATGTGCTTAGGAAATGCCAGTTAATCTTAAGATTAATCCTGGGAACATGTAACAAAGCATAACTCCTTGCAAAAACCTCCATGTCATATAAAATATCCAGAAGGAAACAGAATTCTGTGTGTGCTGAGCGTGTTCCTTGAAAGTGAATTGCAGGTGGAAGAAGCAAATACAATTAGTAGATTTTCATGGTTTTAATAACAAGGAGATAGAAACACTGATAAGATTCAAAATCAACAAAATGAGGCTTTTATGTGTATTTTCATTGGCATTTTTTGTTCTCAGAATGTCACTTCTGTTTCTGGAAACTACTTGTTACTATACTTCTCTCAAGTGGAATTCAGGTCATGTCTGGACTCATTAATAATAACTATGGCTTATCAGGCCCCTACTATGTGCCAAGTGCTTTTTAGATGTTATCAGATTTACCCTTCCAATAGCCTCCAAGGATCAGTAATGTTATCCTCATTTTATGTGCAAGGAAACTGAAGCTTAGTGAGTTTAAGTAAATTGCCCAGGGAGCTAAGTGTCAGAACAGACTGAAATGTAAACTCAGGTCCGCTTATTTCCAAAGTATGGAGCCTACTGTCTCTAAGAGAATGTATTTAGAGAGTACCCTATAAATCTGCAAAAATCCCCATATAATTGGGGAACCCTTTTGGGAGGCAAGTAGACCACATGGGGACCAAGGAGTTATTGAAATTGTAAAGGCAATTCTACTCTACACATGCAATATAAAGATCTATTTACACATGGGCTCTAGAATATCCAAATGAAGTTTGAAATTAGAAATAAAATAAAATAAAAATAATATTTAGTGGAATGATTTGTAAATAAACTACAGTTCATTTTTAATATGGAACATTAGGCAGTGTTCTATGTATTGATATAGAAAAAAGATCTTCAAGTCATATTTAATGGTTAAAGCATGTTTCAGAACAGTTTCTATGGTGTAATCCCAAATATTTTTTAAAGACATGTATATGTGAACATTTGTATTATAAAATCAAAGCAAAAGAACTAGAAATAAGCATCAGCTTTCCTGGAAGGGATGAGCAACTTTCACTTTTTGTTCTATAAAGTTATATAAATATTTGAATATTTTATAGTGAGAAAGGATCATTATTTACTTACGTTATAAGTAAAAGGAGTGGACATTTTAGTAATATAGTCATCTGGCAGAAATGTGTTTGTGTTTTCATACATTTTTAGGATGTGTTAGTATACAAAATATTTTCTCTTTTAGGATTTTGTTTGTTAAATCCTTTCAACAACCCTCCCCCAATTTCTGCAAATTAAGCATATTCCAGCAATAGATAATTAATATTTATTTCAGATAGGAGTTTTGGTTTTGCTGTATGACATGTTACAATAAAGAATAATAACACCAATAAACAAATAAAAATAAGCAAGTTTAGGTCCCCTATTAGACATTTCCAAAATGTGCTATTGAGAACGTCGTATCGATGGCCCTAGCGGTCCCCAGCCCAGGCAAGAGCAAGTGGGGACTCACTAATTTATGCTTTGAGACCTCAATGTAAGAGTACTGGAAATTCACTATAAATCCAAAAGAATCCATCCAACCTTTTATGAAGAGCCTCAAACTGAAAGAGGAGGTAGAAGACAGAACACCTTTTCCAGAAGGAATGCCATGGCCTAGATAGAAGACACTGCCCTAGAGATTCATAAGATCCATATTTACAGGCATTCGGTACGCTGGGAAAGATTCACCTGATGATTTTGCCTTCAAGCCATGGTACATTTACCATGTGGTCTAGTCCCAGCACCTCCATGAGCACCAAGGGCTGCCGTTTGGGGTATACTCTATAATAGATTGGAAGATTGTGAGACACAAAGCAGCACGTACCATTTTGCATTTACCGAAAAGAAGTAAATATGGTATTTTCTAGCTATCTAAACAGCTGTTCCTAGATCTGTCTGTAGTGTTGCCAAGTGACAATCCAAAATTGACTAAGAGATAGTTGAAATTATCAGGCAGCCTGGGCCACGGACTCATTATTTTGATAGTGCAAACATGGCCTTTAATAGCACATTGCCATTGTCGTATTTGTCTCAGGAGCATCAGATGATAATGGTTATTAGTTTGCATTTTTAAAAATATGTCTGGCTATCTGACAAGATTTATAAATTAAAATAATAACCAGAATTCAGGCTAGTGGCTTGTCCTGCAGTTGTCCAGGGCAATATAATAACCTATGATGACAATTTTCCTCTTGTCAGTTCCGAAAGCTATGGGGGAAAAATCTGTAAAAATAGTTTCTTTTGCTTTTAAAATGTAAAATCTTTAAACAAACAAATAGGACATGAGATTTAAGATACACTTCCAGAACATATAAAGAAGCTGCTTAGGCCTTTACCTCAGGGATAAAGACTTGTATACAAAAATATCTCACTCTTTACAATTCTAACACATCATGCTTATTACCTCCAAAATTTGGCTTTTGTTTGGTTTGCTAATTATATTTCCTCCTAATCTGCAATTATCAATTTTCCCATCCTGTTTTACTTTATCCTATTATCCATGTAACTATCATCTATTTAAGATTATTATCTCATGTAGAGCCACCATCAGCAATATTTTTACATTGCATGCCAGAGGGAGGGTGCTTGAGGAAGGAAGGGAGAGAGGACGGAGGAAATAGAATGGTATTGGTTACAATGGTTGCAAGAGGAGACTGCATAGATGTGACCTCCCTTTATTCCTGCCAGTCCAGTGAAGGTGGCCCGAAATAAAGAAGTGAAGACTCAGAAAGGCATGTGGCAGATAGTAGACCACATGGGGACTAAGCAGCATCATAAACCAGCGTGCAAGGCAGGACACCCTCAATAACCCCTCGAATGTTGTTGCTGCCTTCTGCCAATGAGGCCACGGCCCCTGTCTCTCTTATCTGTTTTGTGCAGTGTTCAATCATGTGCCATGCACCAGAGTTTTGTTAAAATATATAGGATGATGGTAAATACAGATTAAAATAAAGTGCTGAGAAGTCAAGCCTATTAACTCACCTTGAGGTCCTTACCCTGATGGAGAAGCCAGGCAGAACGAATGGGCCTGTAAGGCTCCAAGCCAAAAGCCCCCAGTGGGAAGACTTAGCGATCAGCGTGTGTGGAGGAATTAACTGCACACTCCCTTTAATGTTCATCAGAATTGAACACTGCTAATTTACAGCACCTCGGCATTTCAGGGCCCCTTAGAGTCATTCCAATTACACTAGTGGGGAGGTGACTGGCCCATCCACGGTACCCACAGTGAGACTGTGGAAGCGGAACTTAGCAACAGAGCCCCCAGGTCCCCGTGTGCCTGTCCTAACGGAGCCACAGTGTTCCCTCCATTCTCAGTTCAAGACCTCTGCTCTGGTTTCCCGTACCCAGCCTGGAACGGAGAAGCCGAGTGGTCACACAGCCAACTCTGGGAGCAGAGTGTGTGTAGCCTTATATTTCTAGTTAAAAAGCAATAAATCTTAAGTCAGGTAATGAATTCCATTTTGAGTAATCTCATTATGGACATCTATTCAAAGAGTCTATATTGCACAAGCAGAATGACTGGAAAAACCTCGTATAATGTGCTGGCTTTTTTCCCTGTGCCAAATTAACAGTGAAGGCCTTTTAAAGGATGCTTCATTTAGGCTCTCTTATTATCAGAAATATTATACAAGCTGGAATTGGGGCCTGAGTGCAGTTGGACTGCTGAGATAACTCTCACTGTTGGATCAATGGCTGGCAGGATTCCACCCTTAAAGGAGCTCGGAGTAGCGAAGTGGCTTGTACTCCAGGCCCCAGTGCAATGTTCTCTGCTGGAGCCTAGAAGAAGGAATGAAGAGGAGAATGGGGAGGTATAAGGGCAAGTGAATTTTCCATTATTATCTTGCAGGAACAAATAAGCTACATCGTAGAGGATATGTTTCACTTAATCCATCTTACGTACAATTATCAAATTGCTCTTCCTAGTACTCTAATGAGTTACATCATCATCCTGCAACCTTCAGCTGCTCCCCATTACTACCTAAAGAACTTTAGTTTTCTTACCCTGAAATTCACAGTGCCTCCCAAACTTTACACACTTATCACCCGAGGAGCTTATTAATCTGAATCTCTGATTAATTCATTAGCCATGGGGCGAGACCTGAGATTCGGCATTTATAATAAGCTCCCAGGTGATATCCATGCAGATAGTCTGTGGACCACATTTGGAGTAGCAAATCTCTAGAATATTGGTTCTCAAATATTGACTTACATTAGAATCACCAGAAGGGTTTTTTGAAACAAAGATTCTGGACCCCACCCACCCTCAGAGTTTCTGATTCAGTAGATCTGGGGAGGAAGGGGCTAAGAATTCATATTTCTCACAAGTTCCCAAGTGATGTTGATGCTGCCGGTCCAGGGGCCACACTTTGAGAACCATTGCTCTTGGGTAGGGGTTCCCAACACCCCAGGCCGTGGACTGATACAAGTCCTTGGCCAGTAAGGAACCTGCCCGCACAACAGGAGGTGAGCGGCTGGGGAGCAAGCTAAGCTGCATCTATATTGGCAGCCGCTCCCCAGCACTAGCATCACCTCTTCAGCCCACCTCAGGTCATCAGGCATTAAATTCTCACAGGTGCACCGGTTCCTGGTGCCAAAAAGGTAGGGGACCACTGCTCTAGTCTAATGGTTCTCAAACCTGACTGCATATACATATCATCTAATTAAAATAGGAAGATTTTAAAACATACCGATATTCTGCTGTAGCCCCAAATGAAATCAGAATCTCTGGGAATGGGCCCCCATTATCAGAGTGCTTTTCAACTTCTTAAGTGATTTTTACTATGAATTGAGAATCACTGGTCTAAAACATGGCTTCCAGCATAACTTTCCAGACAATGTCCAGATTATAAATTAAGGCTATGTTCTCAGCTCCAAATTAGCTCTTCATACTTCATAACTTTGGCTTGAATTTGTTTTTCTCTCTGAAATAACCTTCTATATCAACCATCAAAATTCCATCTCTCTTTCATGGTATATCTGGAATGCCATCTCTTTTGTGAAGCCTTCCTCTGAGCTCATGGCCCCCTGAAAGTGAGCATTTCTTGAGCTTCTTAAATATACTGCTTTCTAATTCTAGTTGTGGTTGAGATCCTCACCGATGTCACCTTGTCCCTCCCTCCTGTTCCCACAGCCCTCCTTTGAGGCTCTTGTAAAACCTGTGCCTTATCTAAGAGCCCGTCGTCCTTCCCCCACCAGCTCATAAGTGCCTTGGAGGTAGCAGCTGTATCTTGTTCATCCACCTAATCCCTCCCAAATCTTTGGGGTGCACTATCCTGCCATAGAAGACCCTCATTTAGTATCTACTGAGTTGTTTTGCATTTGGATCTCTGTGGCCTTTGACATAGATGTTCTCTCATAATATTTTTATATGTATACTTATCTTACTACCCTTTCCTACTAGGTATAACCTTCTTCAGAGCTGAGTGTGTACCATGCACATCATTATATCCCCCACCCCATTTGCACGCACACACACAAACCCTGCTAAGCTCTTGCTACTCAAAATGTGGGTCCATGAACCAGTAGCACTGGCTTCACCTGCTGGTTCTTAAAAATGGCCCCACCAAGAGCTACTGAGTTAGGATCTGTATTTTAACAAGATCCCCAGGTAATTCATATATACAGTAAAAAGTTTGAGAGGCACTTCTTTAGAAGGTAAAAAAGTAAAATAATTAAGAGAATGGGTTCTGGACTCAACTAGTAGGCTTGGGATTGTGAGAGAGTTATGTAAACTCTCTACACCATGCTTATCCCTATCTCTAAAATGAGAATAGTCTTCATCTCATAGAGATGTGGGAACATTAAACAATGTAATGTAAATAATTAAGTAAAGTCATGTAAAGGAAACACTCAGAACATTACAAGCCTTCAATAATACAGTATTAACTATTATTACTCAAGTAAAACTGGTTAACTGTAGTTGAATTTGAACTACCACCCAGAATAGATAAGAAAATGAAACACAATTCGGCATGCATTTCGGATACATGAAATGTAAAAGGTAATAAATAAAAATATTAAAAACCCTTTAGCAAAAGTTAAGGAGCATGTCAAATCATTCCTGTTGAACCTCAAGTAATTCGGTGTTTAGAGCCTTTAAAATGTTACCATCCCCCAATTTTCTGCTGCGTCACCAGGTTTTCCTTTACTGCGCAGTCGTTTCAGGCCGCCTTTATCCTGCTCCATCTAAAGAACAACTTCATAGAGCGTATTTTCTGTCTCAGACCCCCAAATCTGTTGCTGTTGGGACTACCTCAGCGGCCATAAAATGTGCTCCTTGCTTGGCCGAAACATGTGCACACACTGCCCCCTAGGGGATCTACTCTGTCATGACCCTCAAAACCCAGAAAAAAACAAATCACTCGGTGTCTGGGTAGTTAGCTCTGATTGTGACAGTTTGTACAGCTTTGAAATTACTACTGGGCCACTCCGAATGTCAAGTAATAATAATCTGCACCAGTATGGGGCCTCACTAGAATTTATAAAGCAGAATTTGATGCATATGGATTTAATTCCCTCAAATGTTAGGAATAAAGTTGTTGACTACAATAAGTCTGGAATGACAACCAACATTTGAAATGAAACCTTAACAACGCTATACTTACTGGTATGAAAATGATACATTTATACCCCATGCATAAGATCTTGGGAGAATGATAGGGTGAAGTTAGTATGTTAGGAAACACATTCAACAAATAAATATCAAAAGGCTATCATGTACCAGGCGCTTGTGTTCCTCACTAATCAAAAAAGACAAAGCTCTCTGCTCTCATGGAGCTGAAATTCTAATTAATATTTGGGGAACATCCACTCTCCTCTTCCTGCTGTCTCCTTCAGCTTTGGTGAGCTTTCCTTGATTCTGGAGAGGCAGTGACTTGCCATGGATTGGAAGGCAAGGTCAGTGTGCCCTCGTCACTCCAAAGGCTGCTTATAGGTTTTATGAGCTAATAGGGTTTTCCTTCCTTCCTTCCTTCCTTCCTTCCTTCCTTCCTTCCTTCCTTCCTTCCTTCCTTCCTTCCTTCCTTCCTTTCTTTCTTTCTTTCTTTCTTTCTTTCTTGTTTCTTTCTTATTCATTTCAGGGTTTTGTTGTTTATTTCGAGACAGAGACATAAAGATTTTGAGGGAGGCGCTACAACACATCATGTTGTCTGATCCTTGTCTTGGGCCTGGAGTCGGGGAGAGAGAAGGTTCCACAGAGCAAGGAAGCTTTTACCACCATGATTCCATGGGACGCGCAGGAGAATCAAACTGACTTCTGGCTACATGAGGCCCTGCCCCCAAAGTCAAGAAGAGTAACATCAATTCGAAGGCTCCATTTGAACCCATAAACTTAGTGAGTTTTTTCCTCTTAAATTAATATGATGTTCTCATTTTGTCCTCACCTCCTGGTCTCCAAAACTGTCCTCTGATAGTTCATAATTCCCTCCGCATCGCCACTTTGGAGACACACTGGCCAAGACCCCTCTGCTGTTGGTGTGTCGTAGACATGGCCGGATTCCCACTGTTTGAAAGGCTGCTGTGGGCCAGGCTTGCTGTGACCACTAACCCTTCCCTGGGTCCCTTCCTGAGATAGAGCTCAGGCAGACAGTGTAGTCTGAGAGGGTATCATGTAGCCCACATGGCCTCACAGATACACCTCCCCGGATGCTTCTGCATGTCAGTTTCCTGCTCCCTCTTCCAGGGCTCTCTGGGACTGGGACTAAGAACTTGCAATGAAAGGATGTCTTCCACTGCACAAGTCTCAGTTTGGTTTTAAGTACCGAGTTTACGTACCCTTCCCATCACCCAAAAACTCCTGATCCATTAATTGCACACTGTGCCTTGCTGTGTGTTGGGCTTTGCTTGTCCTGTTCTCTATGGAATCTCCAGCGTTAGACAAGTATCCATCATGTGGTAAGGCATGGAATAAAGAAAACCGATAGGTATATTGATGGCACACTGACTGTGTGGAGCGCTGTTCGTTTCTTATTTTACCTCATATTCATAACTACCCTTGTTTTACAGCTGAGAAACATGAGGCTTATGGAACCTAATTAACTTGTTCAATGTCACACAGCTGTATTTGGTGACAACAGAATTTAAACTCAGGAGTCTAACTTCAAGGTCTTTATCCACCATGCTGTGCTACCTCCCCTTGGAGGGAGGGTCCCTATTTGAGACCCTCCTGCCTCCTTGTCTGTGAAATAAACTAATAAGTCAGTTCAGTTATTAGGGGATCTTTTAGAAATGTTGGAGTTAAGGATTGAATCAAGAATTAGCTCTCATTTCTCCCTTCCTTCCCTCTGGAGAAGGGCTGAGTTTCAGGCATTTCTTCCCAACTCTGCCTTTAGATCTGTACAACCCCATTGGGAGCCTCCTCTCCCAGCCCAGAAAGGTAAATGCCAACTTGGTAGTGGCCTCTTAGTGCAAGACAGAATATAAACTGCAGCAAACTGAGTGCCCTAGGAATCAGTAGCAGGAACAGTGCCAGTATCAAATACTTCAAGTGCCTGTTGGTGGTTGTCTAACAAATGGTTTCATTGACTCTCTCTCCTCCAGGTCAGCCACTATATGTCCACTCAGGGATACTAAAGGCCATGCTCCTGCACTCTTTCCTGTTCTGGAAAATGACACTGAAATTGTAATGAGCCTGGAGGAAGTCAACTAGACAGGAAATAAACTCATTTGGGTGCGCGTGCTTGTGGATGTTTTGGAAGACCATTTGTCCCCTGGGAAGAGGTTCATGTGTTTGATATAATTATGGCTAGCGAGTCTTCACTCTTTCATTGGTGTGCAAGGCAGGTGGGGATCGATTTTGAAATGAACTTAAGCTGAGGACAGATAGGGTATGGCTCTGAGGAACTGCTTTGACAAGGGCTAGTGGTGATGTAAGACGAGCTTTGATCCGGATTTCTTGGGGCAACAGCACAGTTGATAAACCTTATTTTTAGACAGTACTGATATTTTTAGTGAAAGTCTAACAGCGTCTCCATTTTTCTGGTGGGGGAAGAGGGAGAAGGGACGATTTCCTCAAGTTAGTCATTTCCTCTCTGCTGGTGAAGAGATTTAGCCATGCTCCTATGTCACAGGAAGTGCCTGGTGATGGTAAACACTGCTGACATAATGGGAACTTACACTGCTGGTGTGTCAGAGAACACATATTCCTTCCTGGCCCCTTGGCCAGGTGAGTGGGGGAGGCTTCCTGTTTTCCGCTCTAGGAGGAACTTTCAACTTCCGAGAGCTGCTCTGGAGAATAAATCACAAGGACCGTTGGGGTAAGCAGCCAGGGCCACAGACACCGGAAAGTGATTTGGTGGCAAGAATTGTTGGATGTGCCCTGGCAGCTCCCAAAACTGCTGAGTCACCATGCCCTCTCTGAGGTGTATCTGGAAGCCAAGTGGGTTTGGTTCCAATATCATAAAGCAATCTTTGTCTGAAACTTGCTTGCTAGCCAGAGATGCCCTTAGTGCCTGGATCTCATCCATTCCTAAATTCCTTAGGCAGGTCCTATGGACTTCACCTTTGAAATCCTTTCTGAATCTAGTCCCTGCACTCTACCTCCAGGATGTCAATGACATTCATCAGCTCTTGTATGGATTAGTAAAATCACCTGCTCTCTCTGACCATGATTTCTTCCATGTGGTTCCTCCTCCACATTCTGGTAAGTACAGCGTTGGAAAACACATAGTAGCTTTGTCATTATCCCCTTTCTCTCTTGTCTGTGGCAGACATTTCTAATTGGCCATGGCACTTTAACTGCTAAGCCCAGACATAGGTGACCACACAGTCTTTCTTAACATTGTCCTTCAAGCTTTCATTACCAATCAATTGGAACTGGCATTTGACATAAAGTCAATTGGTCATCTTAGTGCCCATGTTACATTCCTAAAAACTAAATCCAGTTGTGTCTCTTCCCTGACATGAGGCTTTTTCTGTCTCCTTAGTGCCTCCAAAATGAATTGAAAACGCCTTGGCAGGGTCCGCAGGGCCTTCAGTCTCGCCTCTCCCTAACTGTGTGGCTTGACCTTCTCATCCCTCTTTCATCAACTTCCCCTGGCCCTTAGACACAGGCCGCGGGAAACGTCCAACTCTTTCCCAAATACACTTTGCTTTTGCATGACTCTTGGCCTTCCACAGAGTGTTCTTGCTTTCCAGATTTCCCTTTTTCCTTTCTCCATTCTGCAAACCCTCAATATTTCTCTTTTGTTATGTTTTCATGATTCTACTTGTCAAGGCTAGTGCCTTCTCTTCTGTGTTCTTATAGGCTTCTGCTTTTACCACTATTAAAACACTTATTATAATATATTTTTCTCTGTACTAATATAATACAGGTTTTATAATAGTCATTATTGTTTTATAAAAGGAAATTATATTCTATATTTTATTACATTATATATTATTACGCTATATCATATTTTACACTTTTAATCCTGACTTGCCCACTAACAAAAACTGTGGGAAAAAATCAAGCCAAGCAGAGTAGCTCTGGTTCATTCTCCTTAATTCTCTGTTGTGAATATTCCATATTTTGGAATATTGGGGCTGTTCACTTATTGATGGATATTTATTTTGTTTCCAGTATTTTTTTTTGCCACTTTGAACAATGATCACGCACACACACACACACACTCTTCATATATTGGTGCTTTAATTTCTTTGAGATAAATTTTCGAAAGTAGAATTGCTGAGTTGCTGTAAATGTAATTTCGATTTATGTAATTATTGCTAAATTGCTTTCCTAAACAGCTATAAAACACATTTCTGCCATCATATATACGAGCGCCCTTTTTATTGCATCCCCGCCAGCCCACCATCACTTGGTGTGATAATTCTTACTAATTTGTCCCTCTGATGGTTACAAAATGACATCTCATTGTTACTTTAATTTGCATTTTCCTGAC
Organism: Rousettus aegyptiacus; assembly: GCF_014176215.1. NCBI lineage: Eukaryota > Metazoa > Chordata > Mammalia > Chiroptera > Pteropodidae > Rousettus > Rousettus aegyptiacus. Next base: position 24,690,614 of record NW_023416295.1, read on the forward strand.
TACTAGTGAATTTGAACAATGAAAAAAAAATGTATTTCACCATTTAGATGTGTTCGTCAGTGATTTGTGTATTTGTATCTTTTACCTACTTCTCTATTGGACTGTTTCACTTATTCTTGATCATTTTAAGAGAATTTTGTATGTTAAGATAGCAATTATTTTAAATCTGATACATTTTTTCTAGCTCTGATATTTGCCTATGATTTTATTTATTGGATTTCTGCCATACAAATACTCTTGATTTTTATATATTTTAAATGCCTGTCCTTTCTTATCCAGTTTCTGAACTCCTAGTCTTGGTTATAAACTTCTCTTCAACCTATAGATTGTATATGTAGTATCCTATATATTTTCTTAAAATATTTTTTGTTTTATTTTTTACATTAAAGTTCTCCACTTTTTTTCTGTGTAGTTTGAATGAATGGTCCATGGCCAATTTTTCTCTGGTCTCAAATCTGATTGATCTAAATAGCGTTAGCCCTACCTCATTCATTGGGAGACAGTTAGATGTCTTCCCAGATATGCAGAGCCCCAGGTGAGTCTCTCTGCTCAAGCCACCTCCCTCCTCTTGACCACTGCCACACATTTTTTATTGAATATAAAACCCAAAGGCTAACATCCATCAAGCTCTCTCAACAGTGCAAATAACAATTCCAGGTTGTTAGATCACTTTGCGCCAACACAACCACAATTTTTTAGGAACACAAATTATGGTATAATATTGATTTTTGATTTTTAGCTGTTTAGTTTCTCTCTACATGCTTTATTATTATTACTATTATTATTATTATTATTATTATTATTATTATTATTATACAGTATTCTGATTTGCCTCTGGAAAAAAGTTCTTTTGCCCATTCTCAGTTATGGAAGTAGAATTGACTCCATCTCCAGATAAAGGGGTGGAAGAGGGTCACCTTCCTAAACCATTCAATACATTATCTTACTCTAACCATCATGGTGGTTCAAGAAAATATCCCAATCACGGTCACATAAGGATATATGAGAATATGTAAGGATATAAGGATATTTTGCCAGGACTCTGGGGAAAGAGAAGTTTTTACCTTCTTTTTTTTTTTTTTTTTTTTTTTTTCCTGTTGATAGTACACAGGTAATGATATAGTACTGGGATGTGCTGTCAGCTACCTTGGTATCAACCAACCTGATCACAGAGCCAAGGAAGTCAGGTCAAGAAATGGAAGGTGGGAATCTAGGTCTTGATTCCATCGTTTACATGCCGGATCAAGCTGTGCAGAAGTGGATCCTTTCAACTGTTTAATTACATGAACCAGCAAATTTCTCTTAAAAAAAAAAAAGCCATTTTAGATTACTTTTTCCACCTCTCATAACTAAGAGTTCTAATATATAAGACCTTTCCTATCAGCTATAGTGACTTAATAGGGCTTTTTAAGGAATTCTCCATATCATGTCCCCAATTATCGTACTTGGGGGAAGGGCATCTCAGCCTGAGCATAGGCTACATCCATCACGGGGACTGACACAGTCCAAGCATGTCAGTGAACTGCCATGTTTGTGTTTGCAGAGGGCCAAGCTTCATCTTGGGAGAGAAGTCCGCTTGAGGAGTGAGGAAGCCGGACATACAAGCTTGGCCTGGTTCGGGGTGGGAGGTGATTCTGGGAGTAGCATGGGTTGGCCCTAGTTCCCTGTGTTGGAGTCTTCAGAGAAAGGGAGTTGTGTGTGGAAAGTGGAAAGAATTCTACACTATAAATTTTGTAAAACACCACGGTTTCCTTGGTACCCTCTAGAGCCTGTGACACCATTATAAGTGACCAGTCCTGACACTTTCAAAGTTTGAGAATACTGGCGTAGTTGAAGGGGGATGGGAACGTAATAGCAGTGGAGATGGGATCTTGGAGGAGCAACACTGTCTTTCGTGAATCAGGAGGTGTTCAGTGGCAGATTTCACCCGGCCAGTGCCACAGAACTCACCAAAACTGGCAGTGGTGCCGACAGACATAGCAGTACCCAGGCCAGGTAGTAGCGGGAGTCATAGCAGAGAGGAGAAAACAGCAGACTACCTGGCCTGAGCACATCAGAGATACCTCTTGGAGATTCCGTGAAAAAGTGAATGGGGGTGGAGTGGTGGAGGTAGAGGGACCCAAGGTCCTGCATTGGGAGATGGGAACAAGATCTTGTGAAATAAGTTACTTTCATAAATGACCTATAATAGCAGGTCAGATCACGTTGTGATTTTGCTCTCCTGGGCATGCTGGTGGTACCATGCCCGTTTCTCTTCTGCCCTGCCTTCCCTAGCCACATTTCCCTTCTAAAACCCTCCTCTCCTTGCAAGAAAGTCTCTTCTAATGTCTGCTAGGCACAGCCAATTTTGCCCTTGATATTCCCATAATATCTTTTGAATACTCCTATTCTTAATGCTTTCTGTAATTTGCTTACATGTGTCTCCTCCACAATACTCTGAATAATTTGTGCTCATATTTTGTTTTTCCTGAACTGAGCACCATATGAAGTTTTTCAAATTACTAACTGGAGTCATATACATATTAATATACATATATGTGTATATATATGTGTATATATATGTGTGAGTGTGTGTGTGTGTGTGTGTGTGTGTGTGTGTGTGTGATTTCTAAATCTGCCTTTGAGGTAGAAAATATTTAGAATCCGAATTGATTGAACTGCTACCCCATTTCATTTGTAAGATTTTTGCAGGTCCAGTATTGAACTTTTCTTGTTTCTGCCTTATAGGAAAATCAGTTTCTCTTGTTACTTTTTTAGACAAGAAGGGATGTGGCTAGAAATTGAGGGCATCTGACTAAGTTTTTTGATTTAGTGACCTTAATCTCCAATGCCAGAATTAATCTCTCTTTTGTGAGGACCATTTAGCTGAGAAATAGTTAATACTCACACTACTTTACTAACAAATTGCCTCATTCAGAAAAGAAAAAAAATTCTACCAGAAAATTGGATGTCAGTGGATTATTCCCTGTCAGATCTATGGATTAGTGTGTGGGGGGGGAGGGCATCCAAGTGGAAAAAATATACTATCAATGTATTTGAGGGGAGTGTCTACCCCTTCACACCACCTCCATTACAGGTCTCTTGATCACAAGTATCATATGATGTGTGTCTTGCTGCCCACTTCACTTAAGTCTATTGTGGAATTTTTTTAAATTAAATATTTGAGAGCTCTTTAGAATTAGGATACACTTGCATCAGCATTGACTGAATCAGCTCTCTCATTTTTCTCTTTCACCTAAACATTGGCAATTCAAGAATTCTTTAAGATGAGGAGGACCTTAAAATATGATCCCTTATGTTATGGCCTTATCCTAAAAAATAAATTTTATACGGTGAAGATAAATGGGCTTGTAAACTATATAAGCATGCACTTTTCTTTAAAAATTTCACAGTTTATGATGCTTATTGAAGAAGATAAATATTAGTCTTACTTAGTAAGCCAAGAGTGAAGCTCCTGAATGTTTAAAAAAGGAAAAAAAGACCTTCGTGACATGAGTGTTCACTTTCCTAGATCATTGAAATGGCCCTGGATGCCTTGTAGAGAACTCTGAAATGCATTCTTCATTACTAACGACATTTTCATGAGAGTGGATGTTTTTTATTTAACACTCTGTCTACCTCTCCTGCACGCTTTTCATCTTCCATCACAAAAGGCTGAAGACAGGTTTTCAGAAGGTGACTAATAAAATAATAGGGCCTGATGGCTATTTTGGGACCTTGAATCTTTCTCTTAAATTGTTGATTGAGAAGTCCTAAGAACACTGGCCAGAGGACATGCCTGCTGGTAAGGAAATAGATGGATGCGGGGTGGGGTGGGGGTCGTTATCACTTCCAGGAGGAGCCACAATGATTGATCTTTGGGTTACTGGACATTTCAATCAGAGCAAATGGCTTGGTGTCATCTCAGGTGTTTAGAAGCTACAGCCAAGGCAACAGGTGTGACCCTGTGATGACAGGCAACTGCTGTTCCTGGGAATTATGGCACACAAAAAGGTTGGGGCATCTTTATGAGGGTGGCAAAAGAGGAGGCTCAGATGAACAAAGAGCAGAGCTTTGGCTAACGCTGCTCTTGGATGTTTCCTAGGTCTAGGCAGAAAATGAGTACCTTATTTTCTCAATAAAATGAATTTTTTCTAAAGATGCCACATGAGTAGTCTCTCAGGCACAGCGTCCTCTGAATCAAGGAGGTTCTCTGGTAAAGCACTTCAGTGACCATTGGATACCAGCACCAGGAACACCTGCCAGTCGAGAACTAGTGGCCACCCCAATGTCTCTCCAGCCGTGCTGCCCTGTGGAAGAATGGCATGTTCCTGGATCCCTGGCATCTGAGTGGGATCAGGCATAAATATCACCAGCAAGCAGAGATAAAAGTGAAAATAAAGTGTGAGGAATCAAAAGGAAGTTGCAGAATGTGTAACAGATGTTGTTAGGTTTGTCTAGCAAAGCCCATGTGCCAAGCACGTGATTGATGACATTAGAGAGAGGTTAATGGTTCCGGACGGCGCTTTTTAAAGGTAAGCATGGAACAAATGCTAAAGCCAGAGCAGGAATGGCTAAATGAAGCAAGTAGGATTTTCGAGATAAATAGCATGTCTTCTACTTACACAACATCAATGGCTGAGGCACATGGAAGGCAAAAAGTGGTCAGTGGTCCCCATGATGGTTAGGGAGAAAAGGGCCTTCTGCTTGCTGACTCCCTTGAAGGTGGCAGGTTTTGAGTGACAAGCACGTTACTATGAATCCTGCAGGAAGCAATGATATGCCTAGTGTACACTGTGAATAGTTTGGCCTTAATTTATGCTGTGAGCAATGGCTGAGCCCAAGTCCATTACGTGCCCATTGAAGATGATTTATGTGGGATTCATGTACTTGGACTTTAATTATTCACATGATTATCAATAAAAAATAAGGCCAGAACAGTGTTGAATATGAACAGGTTGGCAGGGGCAAACAGCCGAATGTAGAGCTAAATTTAGAGGAGGGAAGAGCATTGCCTTTTTCTCCACATCAGGGATGAGAACAAATTCATAAGCAGATTTTACACTTTTCTTCCCTTTTTCGCAAACAAACTGCCAACCTGTTAATCAACTCCCTGATGGCAGACAAATGTCTCTGGGAAACATGTGCCAAATATCAATTGTTATTGGCTGAAACTCAATAGGATGAAATGAATTGATGTTGCCATTCTACTCTGTGCAATGCAATCACTGATCAATAGTGAGTAATTGGACATCACTCTGGGAAGAGGAGAATGCTGAAACAGGGATATCGCAATGAGTTATGGCACATATTAATCACTGTCTAACTGTTTCATCAATATAATTTCCTTCCAACAACCTGCTCTGGTATCTAACTATATGGGGAGAGGGAAGCATTCCATTTTTTCCCTACAAAGTTTTAATTTGAAAGTTAAAACCGTGTGACTCAAGAAATCATAGTTTCACTCCCCTCACACTTGATTTGGTGTGAGCTTCACTATGTCATGTTATAACCACGCTCAGCATGTAGAGTAGGGTAAAAAATCTCTTTACCTCGAAGGGAGAAGGAAAAGTGGGAATGAACTAAACAACAGAAACTCATCCGGAATGTGGCTTTTCCCCTAAGTACCATTTGTTTTAGCTCTTGTTTTTCTCTCACCTAAGAAATTGCCAAGGGACCAGCAGGAAGAGAAAAATAATTTTTTTTTTTTTCAAGAATAAAGCCCTAGAAAAAGTTAAACTATTCTGAGGATAAAAATGAAAATACTCAGTGTTTTCTTTTGAGATTCAGTTGTTTGCTGCAAATGTACGCTCTGACTGTGAGGGCAGGTGGGGGACTTTGGGGTTACCACTGCCCATATCAGGGTACGGTTAGCATTCTCTTCCCCCATGACTGCCTGCATATTGAATTTGGTGGGTTATGGAGCACAATGGTTACCAAATAAATACTGCTCTTGTTATTCTTTTATTCCAATTTTCAGAGAGTACAGTTAGTTCCTGAGTTTGAAGATTTAATGTCAATTCTCATTACAATTCTCTAGCTATTGGTCAACTCCTTCCATCAAAAAAAAATTATTTTTCTCTATACTTTGCCTGGTATTTGGGGAATAAAATGATTTTTCCATTGGTAAGGGGGAAACCTGAAAATCACCAAGAAGAGATTTTTCCTGAGTAGAATCCCAACGAAGTTCTTTTGGTAAAACAACGACGTTGTTACCTTAGAAACGGGCAACACCAGGACTCCAGGAAGTCGGCCCACCAGGGGAGGTAGTTTTGAAAAAAGAAAATGACAGGGGAACTGAGAAGGTGGTGGAGCACACACAGTGGAGGGAGGGAGGCTTTCCTTCCGTGTCAAACCCAGGCCCACTGGGACAGGCCCTGAAGTAATGATATGGTTTCTTAATCAACACTCTCCCAATTAGTCGACACTCACCAAATTAAGGAAACAGTATCAAAGGAGACAGGAGAAGGCGGGGTCTCTAAGGGATCACCAGCAGTGTCTTCTGACAGTTTCTTAGCCAAGCAAACGGCACCAGCATGTTGTAACTTAAGCCATTTTCTAGAACCTGTGTTGGAGTCTCTTTGGCAATTTTCCCTAGCTGCTTTTTAAGCCATATGATACACTCCAACTCTTGTGAAAATCATTTGGAAATGATTGGAACAGGATGATAGCCTGTTCACCTGGATATACCCCGTAAGGTGGTTGATCAGGTGCTCAGATGTTTACCCAGGTTTGAAATTCTAATTGGAAGCCTTTGGGTTTGTCAGACTATCACAAAATATTACAAGGTCAGACTTCAAAGTGAAATTCTCTGAACCGTTTTCTTGAGAGTGGGCCAGAGATGTGGCAAAAACAGCCAGCTGTACCTGGAGAGTTTAGGATTACCTCTGTCAGACTGACTCTTATGAGAGAGAAATATTTAGATGCTTATATAAAAATGCCTTTCCATAATGATGTTTCACATATGCATAATAATTATTTTCACAGTTAAAAGCATTTTCATTTCTTATTTGATACTCATAGTAACCTTGTGATGTATCCATTACAGATATTTTGGCCTCCGATTTATAGGTAAGAAAACTCAGGCTGAGGTCATCACTCTATCTTCTCAAGCACAAATAGATTTAAAATGATGGAGGAACTATAAATTAGATTTTAGGGTTTTTTTTTTTTTTTTGCCTTAAGTCCTAGTGTTTCTCTTTTTTAATGCTGCTTCAACATAAATTTTATACTAAATTGGCAATGGACGGTCAATGGAGAGTAGAAACCTATGTTTAAGGGTCTTATTTTTTAAAACAATTTTGAAAATATCTTCTTAGTTTTACAAATCAAAAGGTACTCTGAAAGTGATTATCTGGTCATATCCCTTCATCCCCCAAGTGTTAGGCAGAGCCTTTTAATCATTCAAGACAGCTAAGAAAATCTCCTATTTTTAAATACCCCAGGAGAAAGAGTTTCCTCAACCCTTGTGGGTAACTTTTCCTGATGTTTAACATTTCTCAAAGTCAGGAAGTTCTTTCTTGTGTCCTAAATCCCTAATGCTATAGCTTGAACCGACTTCCTCCGGGTCAGTCTTAGGTGGAGACGCCGAGCAGCTGGCTGTGTTCCTCAGCTTGAGAGACTGTTCTGAAGAAAAAGTGAAAGCTGTGAAATAACTCCTCCACCTTTTCTTCTACAGGTTCGATAATCCCTAGTCTGTTCACTATTTCTCATAGGTCTCATTTCCCGGCCCTTTAATTGTCTCTCTGCCTTCTCCCACATAACAAAGTTTCTGTTGTGATGCTAGGCAGGAAGAGAGGCTAGCCTTTGTCCTTAGGGTAGGAGTTAAGAAGAGGGGAAAAAACCACTAAACCTCATTAAGATTGGCCAGCACCCACTCCCCACACTGAATACTGGTGATGTCCCTGTGCCTGGCACTCAGAAATCTAGCATTCCCAAGGAATTGAATGAATAATTAGTGAATTGAATGAATAATTAGTGAATTAAATGCCAAATACCTTTGGAATAATATTTAGCGAAAGTCTTATCAAATATCTCTGTTTATATCCATTTCTCTGTGTACTCATTTCTTTAGGTTGAGAAAGTCTCTAAAACTATCTCAAAAGCTGTCTGAAAATAACTCATCGAAGAATGGTTTGGGGGTAGAAGGGCCAGAACATCATTCATTATTTAACATTTCACATGCTTTTTACAATCTTACTAGAATACAAAATGAACCTACTAAGGCACAGGCTTTATATGGCTTCTTGATTTTCCTCCTGCGTTTTACATTTAGCCATTGACATAGTAATTATTATAAAATTCACATGGTGAATAGGACCAAGACGTCAAGCAGCTTTATACAAAAGAACAAAAACTAAGGGACGACTATGAACTTGAAACCGTTTCATGTTCTTGCTGAATTCCTTGAGAAATAGCTATAGGTATTCCTTGAACGAGGTCAAAGTGTCATATGAAGGATGTGGTGATGGGAATAAATTATCTAGAGGTTGTTCCTAAGCACTCTAAGCATCTGTTATATATCTAAGTTTGGCCAGGTAGGTAGCAGGTCTAGAGATCTTTAACTAGATGATGGTGAACAGCCACTTAATAACTGTAGATAGGGGTAGAGTTGGCATCTGCCAATAACCCAAAGACTGAAGACCATTGGCATAGTATTTAGGATAAGACAATTGAAAAAAGAAATGGGCTGCAGAGGTCTATGATTCCAGCTCATAGTGATTACAGCTGGCCTTATCAGTTGATGGTAATTTTCACCAAAATATTCCTCCACCCCAAGCACACACATTTTGGATTTATTAAGTTAGCCAAAAACAGTTACTGAAAGCTTTTCAAAAAGGAGAAATAACATGTCATATAGAATTTTTGTTTTGTAGTGAAAGATGATTGATAAGGAAGATAAAATGGAGGCTAAAAAAATATCTATTTGCAAGACCTAGTCATAAGGTCACCCACATGACCTTTCTCTAGGCAGGAAACAATTATCTACTTTGTTTATTTTCATCATTAGGACCAAATGACCCTCTTCAAATAGTGTCATCTCATTTCCACTAGCTCTTTGCTTCCTCCCAAGGGGTTCAATACAAGTAAAACCCTGGGGTTTTTATTAACTTCCTGAAATCTTATTCTCCACACCTTTCCAAGACTAACCATGTTGAACCAGACTGTGAGAACTGGGACTTGCCAATTCTTATGGACTTCAATTTCTTTTTGCACTTAATGCCAGAAGCCTCCCTATACCATATACTGAAAAGAGAGCAAGGCAGTTTCCAACTCAGAGGTAAGGATGTTTTTATATATAATATATAAAATATATATATATATTATATGTTACACACACACACACACACACACACACACACACACACACACACACATATACCTGGGAAAGAGGATAAAATTGAGCACAGAAAACTTGCAGAGATATAGAAACATAATCAAAAAAAGGGATCGTCTACTGCCCCAGGGACCACTGCAAATGTCCCCAACTCTGGCTAAACATTGGATAACCCCGGAATTTACAAAAATTATCCATGCCTGACAATACCCCTCAGAAACAGTGATTGAGAGTTTTCTGCAGCCGAGCTTCAGAACCACTAAGGGGACAGTCACTGTCAAGAGAATTACACAGGCAGCTCCAGAATTTGGGGGTTAGAAGTAGGGAAAGCCTTCAAGTATTGGGAAATCTCAAGAAATAACTAGATTTTATGAATCCTTAAGTAGAAAAAAAATAATCATAAGACAGAGGAAAATGTCTTGATCATGTTGAAATTCCCAGTGCCCAAGGCATACGGTAGACATTATGGCTTCAAGTGAGCATTAGATGGTAAGTCTGGGGTCTGGCCACCCATGTTTGAATCACAGTTTGACAACTATCATAGTCACTTGGTCAAATTACTCAAACTTTCCAAGCCTCAGTCTCCTCTTCTTTTAAAAAAATATTATAAGAATTTCATATAATTTACTCCCCATAGAGTTGTAAAAACAAAACAAGGCACTCCAGGTAAAGTTCTTAACACACTGTCTGGAACAAGATAAGGGCTCAAAAACTATGTGATACTATTAAAATGTCTGAACAAATGAACATATATCAGCCCGGCCATACGTTCATTCCTCTGTGGCCCCCACCCCCACCTTTCTTGGGCAGTGGTGATGGGAATGGTCTTGTCTTCTGAACTCAACAACCTTTCCTATCCTCAGGTTGTTCTTTGCTTTCGGGAAGGTATCCTTACCTCAAAAGGCTTCATTAGCCCTGAACCTCTTTTGTTTACAGCCATGGCTCTTGATTTTATCATAAAAATGCTACGGTGTGAAGAAGGGGGTGAAGAAGGGGCACGTAGATTGGCTTCTTCTGGATCTCACACAAATTTGCATAATACTGGTGGTCAGACTGGCTTTGAAATCCTAGCATATGACTCACATCTTCAGTTATTCCTCACCTCCTGTAGCACTGAATTTATTCCCATTGCACTGTAATAATTTAGATAAATACCTGCTGGATATTCCTCCACTACTGGTAGGCAGTTTGAATGATTCAGAAAGGGTAATACTAAGCCATTTACTGGGGACAAGGTGATACTAAGTCAGTTGTTTGGGGAAAGTAGTTACTAAACCATATATCCCTCTAGAAAGTACTTTTAAATGATGCATTTCTTTCCTGACTTCTTGGGAGAAAATCAACATGGTCTTTCCTATCTAAAGGCAAAACAAAGCTAAGAACGTACGGGGTCTTTATTTCTTATTTTCTTTTCAAATATCTGTGATCAAAGCAAGAACAATATTCATGCATTTCAGGGTTCATGGGTGCTGGAGTTCAGGATCAAATCTCTCTTAGAATTTTCTTCACTAGGCACTTGCTGGAGAAGATCATTTGTTCTTGGTATAAGTGAAAAACTTGTTTGGGTTTGACCGGCTTAACTCCTTGAGTTGGAGTGCATGTGAATAAAGAAGCTTATAAAGCAGATCCAGGCTACATCAGGAAACCACAGCTCATTAAAGAAAAAAAAAGTCCCTGACAAGAGTCCCTCCCACCACTCTTTTTTTTAAAACCCCATTTTAAAGGTAATAAGAAAGTGACTTTTCAGGATAGCTTCACCCCCACTTGGGTGTAAAGTGCTTAGAAGATTAAGCCTTTTGAATAGCAAAATAATTTTAAATCTAGTATCCTGGACACAAACGGAATTTTTTTTCTTTTCCTTTTTAGCGTACAGTGCTTCTGAAACTTATTTTTAATGGGGTGAGGAAAGGGATAGGGAAGAAAAGAATAATTCTGTCTGTTATTGATGGAACACCATTACGAGTTCACTTGCTACCCTCAAATTTGCATATAACTATATAACTTCCACTTAGCGACACCCAGCTTTCTTTCTTTATGGTAGCTTTTATTTGATCTCATTACATTGCTCTCTCTCTGTGTGTATAAGGCTGAGTACCCAGAAGTTTCCAATCTTATCATGAAAGAGTTGTCTGAGCCCTTCACACTCACTGTCCTCCCTTCATATTTGTTAATTAGCATTCCTATTTCAAGGATTCAGCCCCACCTAAAAACAAAGTTATATTTTCCATACATTTTACCACAGTTAAAAGCGAATGCACATATATATTCTTTAAAGTCTATCATTTTAAAACTATACAATTGACCCTTCAACAATATGGGGGTTAGAGGTGTTGACCCCTGCACAGGTGAAACCCCGTGAATAAATCTAACTTCCCCAAAACTTAACTACTAACAGCCTTACTGAGAACATAAACAGTCAATTAACGCATATTTTGTACGTTGCATGTATTATATACTGTAGTATGGATAATAAGTTTGAGAAAAAGCATTTTAGGAAAATCTTAAGGAAGAAAAAATACATTTACTCTATTGAAAAAAAATTCACATGTTAAGTGAACTCTTCACTTATGGAAAAAGTATGAAATTTGGACTTAGAGAAATAGAGATTTGACCTATGTTGTGACCTCGTATAAACAGCTTCATCTTTCTAAACCTCAGTTTTCCCATCTGTAAAACGGAGATAATAACACTGTCGCATCAGTTAAGATTCTGGGCTCCCTCTCGCTTCCTGCTCTGTCATTGTCCCACTGTTGGTTATGAGATAGTTCTCGCCTCTCCAGGCATTTTGACCTTCTATGGAGAGAAAAGGGACAAAGGTAGGTAACAGGCAAAAGCCATATGCCAGCCAAATCTGTTCCTTTTTTGCCAGGAAAACGACAGCCCTCCGAGGGCTTTGCCCGCAGACGTGCGCTTACGGCTCTTCCGCCAGAGCCATGTCTCGTGTTCTCCCCTGACTACGAGGAAGTCTGGAAAACAAGTTCGTTTAGTTAGCACATTGTCAACATGCACAAAAGCAGGCTGCTGTTAGTTTGGGAAGAAAAAAGTAGAGAATGGATACTGGAGGCTCTAGCATTGTTCACATCGATCTACTTCACAGCATCGTTGTGAAGATTAGAGACATTTACCTAGAATGTGCACAGCACATCGAAGGTGCTTGGGAACAGGTCGTTTCGCAGCATGACTTTGATGAGGCTGCATTTCTCTTGAGGACCTGAGTGTGTGGGTTCAGGAAGAAAATCAAGGACCTACTGATGGATTCCACAGGAACTCTGATGCTTTCCAACGACACTGCTGACCCCTCCTCCTATGCACTAGGAATCTCTTGCTCAGGACAGTTAGGCCCCTCTCCCCAAGGACACTCGCATGGGTCCAATAACAGTGGGTCTGCCAAGACTTCTGCTGGGTTTGGAGCCCTGCTTTATCCTTTGGGCTCGCCTATGTCGGAATATAATAATATGTTGATAAAATACCTTGTCAAGCTCCACAGCGGTTCTCTGCCACACAGTCTCATTACATCCCTGCTTCATAATTAAGGTTGAAAGAACACGAGCCCACTGGACCTATCATTAGCATGTGGTGTGGTTGCCACAGAGGGAGGGTCACGTTTGTTTTCTGGGCCTGGCCTCCTTTGCTGGCAGGGGTCTGGGGCCTTTACTCGATACGTTGGTTCAACCTCCTCCAATTTCTTATGGAGCAAATGTATTTATGTGAGGTACTTACTGTTTTTCTGCTCTCACGGTTGAGGTGTAAGATAGAAAGTCCTTAGGATAGGATTAAAGTGAGGAGATTAAAGAGATTTGTGAGAAAGGACTGACCCCAGGAGAGCCCAAACTGGAATCTCCTACACTGGTAAGAGAAATGTAGCTCTTCAAACATTCACTCAGGGGTGGAGTTATTGGGACTATCTTGGAGCTTGCATTTCTAAAGTACCCAGAGAGCTGAGAAAGAGCAGAAAAATAAACAGGTATGTAGATTTGGGGGAGCTCTTCATTTCTGGTATAAATCGTATAGCATTAGGACATGAATGAACCTTCTAGGGTTAGAATGTGTATGTCAAGCATGAAGCTGCCAGTCCCATCCACTAAACTTGGTTGGATGCTGCCCGCTGCCTGCTGCCTGCACCTGGGAAGAAAAAACAAAAACAAAAAACAAAAAACAAAAAAACAACTGATGTCTCCTGCATTCAACTACAGCAAGAGAGTCAGAATCCAGTCACTTTTCTCATATGACAATAAAACCCAATCCAGCTGATGGACTCCAAGCTATGTATGTCTTTTGCAGGTCAAGCCCTGCTGTATCTTGTGCAGGAGCAAGGGAAGACCGATATGACAATTTATATTTTTTGAGGAAACTTATCTGTAAAATCTTTTAGACCTTTTGAGAGAGCATCTAGATAAAAGCCAGTTATTCAGGTGCCAGAAAGGCAATGTGGGCAACAGTGAGCAGTGAACTTGAGAGGCAAGGAACATATCAGACATAGTTTACGTGACACGTGTACTAGTCTAGGCTATTCTTGTTCCAGTGACAGAAATTGTATTCAAACTATCTTAAGCCAAAAAAAGAATTTGTTGCCATGTCACTGGAAACTTCAAAGGAAGATCCAAATGCTCTAGGCGGCAGCTGAGTCCAGGGACTCATATAAACTTGTTTTCTCTCTATCTCTTGGCCCCGCTAGCCTCAGCCTGGCTTCATTCTCAACTGAGCTGTCTCCTCAAGATAGCAACTAGTAATCTGAATTTATGCTTTCCTGGTTTACTGACTCCATTGGAAATATATATGTTTTTAATGCTGAATGACAACCACAAATCTCAATAGCCTACAGTAAGAAGCATTTATTTCATTGCTTCAGTCTGAGGCAATAAGAGTTGCTCTATTTCTTGTGTCCCTTCTCAGGCTAAGGATGAATGGGCATAAGTTACCCAAGAAGACTCTTTTTAAGACATAGTAGAGGTACAAATGCACAATCTAAAGTACAGTGTATTCCAAACCCCTGCTTGCATCACGTTTACTGATATTTCATTGACCAGAAAGACACACGGCCAATTCCAAAGTCAAGGTGCAAGAAAATATATTCTACATCTCTATTGAAGGAACTGCAAAGTTACATGGCAGAGGGTGTGGACCTAAGAAAAGGGGAAGAATTGGGGCTAATAATTCAATTAGCCACAGAAGACATCTTTTATCCAGAGTCCAGCTATCAGTCTCAGGGTTCACACAAATGGACCTCGTTTGAGTGACGTGCCCATCCACAGACCAATTTCTGAGACGGAAATGAGGGACTCTGACCACACTGAGTGACCTAGTGATCCAGGGCATCCTCTGGAGATGACGTTAATGTTGGACAACAGGACATCATAATTGATAGCTCTTGAGGATCACATGGAGTACAGAGAGAATTCTCCTGAGGAATAAAAAGGACATGAGAAGGCATGCTTAGCAGGTAAGACCCCTAGCTGCCACTGTTCACTATAAGAAAAAAAGGGCCTGAATAATCACATGGAAGAGAATCTTCGCTCCTCGATGCCCCCTGGAAATGTCTCTGAGATGGGTGGAGGGATAAAGCAGGCAGTGGAGGCATAGGCTTATGCTTCCTTATCATGCATTTTACCAGTGCTGTATTCAGAGTCTCCACATTTACATATTCACATTTATGCACACATGCATATGAACATATACACATGGGTATGGCTTGCCTTTCATGCTAAAATCAAGATTCTAAGTATAAGGTTAATACACTTTCTGTGATTTCACTATTACTCTGAATGCTAACAAATCATCCCAACACATAGTGGCTTAAAACAAGGGCGGTGTTTATTTTGCTCACAAATCTGATATTTGAGCCTGGCAGGTATAGTGCATCTCTACTCTATGTGGTGTCAGCTGAAGCAGCTCAAAGGCTGTGAGTGGAATCCTCCGAAGCCTCACTCAGAGGGATACAACAGAAAGCAGATTGCATTTATGAACTAGCCGTGACTTCTTGGGTGTCACTTCTGTTGCAGCTACTTATCAAGATGGTCCAGAAGTCCCACGCACCTTCAAGAGGAGGGGAGACAGACTCTACCTCTTGATGGAAAGGGGCAAGTTTGTGAAAGAGTGTGTAGGATGGAAAAATGTTGCTGTGGCCATTTTGGGAAAATATAATCTACCATCACTGCTTTCCACTTCTTGCTCTGAAATGAGTATGAATAGAGCACGAACTTTAAGGCCATTCATATGTGTTAAAATTCTTGCTCTACCATTAACGGGTTAGGTAATTTTAGTCAAGTTTTTTAGCCTTTCTGAGCTTTAGTTCCTTTATTCACAAAATAGGACTATAAATACATGTTATGTTGGGTTGTAGCGAATAATAAATGATTTCAGTAAAGATCCTAATCCAATAGAGTATAGTACTCTTTCCTAGGCTCCTTGACTTGCCCACAAGGATCTTCTTCAGTCATGTATGGCTGTTGGAATCATGGTCACCATATCTCCCAGAATATCGGACATATAGAGCATAACATCTAACATAAATGAGTCAAGAACTTGAACTTGACCATTAACACATCGGATTCCTAACACTTAAATCTACAGATCTTTTCACAGAAAACAGTGAATTATAACCTAATAAGTGCTAAAGGAACATATGATGTGCTAGGAGCTAAGTTAAGTTTAGTACAAAGTTCAGTACAAAAGTTGATTCAAAATTGGCAATGGTTCAGTCCTTTACAGCCCTGTAAAATAATACAAATACATCAATAACAGAAAGAAATAATTTATCTAAAAAATACCATATTCTCAAAAGTTTTCTGACTTTCTAATACTTTTGTTTGATATATATAAATTAGTTTTAAAATGCCATTCATTGGATCAAAAACCATTTTGGGCTCTGTCATACCTCCTCTATCTACAAAGAGCTAATTTTTGAAGATTTCTAAAAAAAAAAATTCTCAAAAGATACAATTTTCTCTCGTGGGAGATAACATTTTATTGCCAATTCCTTCCCAATCCTCTTTCCAGTTTTAATAAACAATTGTATTTTTCCAGCAAAGGATAACTAAATAAAAATGTGCATTCCTCGTTGATGCAGTTACTAAGGCTTTGGAAAGTTCACAATCCAGATATCATCAACTCTTTTCTTGGACCTCCGTTCTTGCAAACCAAAGCTCCCCAGTGACTGTCCCTGCCTGATGCATTCAAATCTAAAGGTCTTTAAGAGAAAATAAGATTTTCCCAGGATCATCTTAAGATTTTGGCTTGGGACTTCCAGATAGATATTCCTAGCAATGCTGGAAAACTAAATACATCTACTGACATGGTTTTTTCAAGGTTCTTTAGTTTGGGATCCATCTAGAATAGGCTCAGATCCCAAGGGCTAATAAACACTCAAATTGTGGGTAAGAGATGTTCAAAGCAAATGAAAAGGATGTGCCTTGAGACAAACCCCCTGTAGATCCCCTATTCATTTCCCAGCAGGAAGGCAAAGCCCCACTGGGGAGGCTGGCTCGTTGTGAAATGATATGCATGCAGAAGAATTGTTTTCCAGATATTCCTCAACAACTAATTTGTCTCCTGAAGCATGAAATTTAGTTACCCATATTAAACATACTTGCATAATCACACATTTTTTATTGCACAAAACTGTTCAGTCTTTTAAAATATAGGGACAGAATCCCAGTTACAGAGATGTCTTTGACATTAGAGATTTCTACAAGTAAACGTTTTGTGCAAATACCTGTTTTCTAGTATTGATTTTCATTTGGTGCCCTTTGATATTGTTTAGCATCACTTGCACTCATGTTTTGCTGTTATGTTGACAAAGAGACCAATGAGTTTTTATTAAACCCTCGTAGTACTGAGTTCTGCTATCGAATTCATTCTAATCTTTAGCTAATCCTATTCTTCGCTGCTTCTGATGGTCCATAAATCTTCCTCAACCTCTGAGCGAGATCATGCCCTTCTCCAGCATTTTTCAATCTCAGTTCCACTCCTGAAACAATGTGACTAGAAGCGAACGTGAGACTCCCCACAAGGACAGAAGCACACTACTTCTTCAAGGGGAAGCCAATTAACTGTGAAATAACCAGCAATATTTTTAACACTCTCCTCACTTTTATAAAAGAGATTGAGATGTCACATTTACTTGGCTAATGGCTATTACTCTTAGGAAAGGCTGAAGTTAACTTCAAAGTGGCTAATCATGACTACCAGGACAAAGGGACAGGAGACTCACCTCCCTAGGAAGCCTTGGCATCCATTTGAAGTTTGCTGCCTAAGACTCTTTGGGGAATTTTATCTGGACACTGGCAGGAGACAGCTACAGGGGGCTGAGCATGGTGCTGGGGGATGGGTAAACACTGGAAAAGGTGAACAGTCCAAGGAATAGGGTAATAAGGAGGACATAAATATCTAATATTTATGTGGAATATAGTATGCGCCAAGGGGTAGGTGCTATTGTTAGACTGGTTGATTTAATCCTCCCAACAGCCTTAAAAAGCAGGAACTATTATTATAATCATTTTACAGAGGAGGAGAAAGAATCTTGGAGAGGTTTTCTGAATCTCTCTAAGTCCATGATCTTAATTTTAATGTCTTTCACATCATTAGGCCCTTTGTTTTAAATGCATTTTCTCACTTAATCCCCACAACAATCCAGTTAAAAAGGCACTCCTTCTTGTACAGATGAAAACCTAGTTCTGGAGAGGCTAGATAACTTCAAGTTTGCACAGCTAGCCAATGGCAGAGATGACATTCAAACCCACTTCCATCCAATGCACCAAACAGCTTCCTTAGCACTGAACTTCGAGGGAGTTGTGTGTGGTGGTCACTCTTCTAACTTCCCCCTGCCAGAGAGAGCCATTCGCTGCTTATTTTACAGAAATCGGAGGAGTATGAAAATAGCAGCATGGGGACATGGGGAGCAGAATAGTGAGACCTGAGGTATCACTAGATTTCCCATCTTTCTTAGTTCCTTGCTTTTCTGTTTTTAGACTTATTCTGATCTTGACTCAAGTCTCATGCCTTTGGCGTTTTAATCACCACCCCGCATTCTTGGGAAGCTCAAATTAGTTTGTTGGTTCTTGGGGGAAGCTGATTTTGTAAGCAATCATCGAGTCCAGGAATACCATGCTACCAAAGATCAGTAAAATCAGGAAAGCCCGGAGGCACTTGAATGTAATCATGGGTGGTGTGAGGGCATCCCTCCCACCCTCGCCCATTCTCGAGATTGCTAACTGGTTACCTTGTCACAGAGGAGTCACTGCATCCCACCAGTGTAGCAAACTCTGACAGTCTCCTTTGGTAAGTGTTTATCATGTAAGGAAACTGATATGTTTCGTTTTAAATAAGTTAATTATTATGGCTTCATTTTACAGGTGAGAAAGGTGAGCCTCTGGGATATTAAGTAAATTGTCCAAAGCTAAAAAGGAATAGTCAATATGCTGTCACACTGTCCACACTGAGTGTATTATTGAGCTAGTATTTGAACCCAGGCCTAAGTCCTAATCTGTTTTCTGTTACCATGCTACTGAATAAAGAGAATGTCACAGTCTGTTTTGCTACTTGTCTCTTGAGGACAAGTAAGTCGCTGTGTCTTCTATTCATCATTTCCATACTACCTTGATGATTTGCCCATAATAGAACATGAAACAAGAACAAAAGCCCTGTCGGTTATTAACACTTCCTTCAGGTTTCTGTTGTCATGGAGGATATAGTTATCAGCCTTTGTTTGCTGTGGCTGCAGCTAAAGTTCCCAAACCTGCTAACCGAAGTCTATGTATGACTGGCCCAGTGACCAACAGAACAAAAAGCTACAAATTATCTCTATAGAACATTAATCGAAGGTCTCTGCGCTATAGAATCCTTCTCTCAATTAAAGAGCTGTCTCGGGAGTAATGTTCTCTCTAAAAATCATGATATACACAGCTCTGTAAATCGATGAAAGACTTGTGACCATTAAACTTAATTGATACTGAATTTAGGGGAATGCATTTCAATCATGTTGCCATTTTATTTGAAAATTAGTTTTTGGCATTATCTCTTTTCTTCTCTCAGCCTGCAGTGTCGCTTACCCTGCAGTGAGATATGTAGGAACCAGGCAGAAGCAGCTCTGAATAGACGACCTCGGAACTGGACAAACAAACAGGAAATGTTTCAAGATGCTATAAACAAGTAGACATAAAACAGGAAATAAAAACTGATTTTAAGTAAAATCTGCAACAACTTAGTTTTATATAGTACCCCATATGTTTCACAGGCATAATACCCCCATGGCATTTTATAGAGAAACGAGGTAAAAAAAAAAAAAAAAAAAAAAAGCCTGCTCCAAGGACCATGCTAGAAAAATAATTAACTTCTTGAATATGTTCTCAGGCTTGAGTAGGTGCAATTCTTTCCTTAAGATTATTGTCAGCAATAGTGCTAGGGAGCTGTTGTTTTCTGTAATTGGCTCTGGACGGAAGCCGTGCTGAAAGGAAAGAGCAAAGACAGTTTGTAGTTAGAGTGCAGAGAGAAAGAAAGAGAGAGAGACAGAGAGACGGAGAGAGACGGAGAGACAGAGAGAAAGAATGTGTCCATGTACGTGTGTGTGTGTGTGTGTGTGTGTGTGTGTGTGAGAGAGAGAGAGAGAGAGAGAGAGAGAGAGAGAGAGAGAGAGAGAGAGATTTGTGAATTGCAGGAACTGGTCTCATTATATAGAAACCCTCCCAAATCTGTGATCATATTATTTAATCTAGAACTATGATTGATGCATTGTGGAAAAAAAAATTGAAGAGATCCTCCAGAATTATGTCTAGAGTGCCCCAAAACACTTATCATTTCCTAAATACATCTATGAATTAAAAAAAAAAAAGACAAGAAAATATCCATAAGAAGTAAGTTTTGCACAATACCTTCTGGAAATACATTATATGCATGGTAATCACATGGTTTCTTTTTCTAGTTCTTTTTTTTTTTTTTTTTTTTTTTTTGCTATCTAACAACTTCACTTTGTCCATATCAGTTATTAATGGCATAAAACTATGCTTTCTTCAAACCTGTTTCCTCTGAGAAATAAAACATACACATGGATAATTGGCTTTCTCCCCTAAATTTACCTAATTCCTTTCTCTGAAACTCTGTTTACAGCAAAAAATATGTGAACATTACTGGCTGGGAACAACCTTATAGTGGCAAATATTTGCCATGAGAATAATGAATTTGAACAATGAAATTCATTTATGTAGACTGTCTGCCCCCAAAACTGCACCTCTGGACATCGACTATTGACAAAATACCTAAAACATCCACGAAAATAAGTCAAAGTAAAAATAGTTCATTTACCTATTCAAAACCTAAACATTCAATTGTTAAATTTTTTACTTTTAATATATTATTTTCTTGTTTAGGTAGACATCATAAAATATAATTTAAAATATAATATTTTATTTTTCTTAAGTCAATGAGTGAGTGAAATTTTAGAGGCACAGAAAGTTGTATATTTATATTAATCTTCATTTGAGTAAAAAAGATGTGTATATACCCATATCATTTTTCAGCTGACATTTATGAATCACAAGATCTGTGTTAGAAAAATATTACAGGTACAAAAACAAATAACATATATCTTCTAGTATATTAGTTAGAGCTCACAATCCAGGAGACACTGAACACAAAAACAAATGACCATTTTTTTTCTAATCTGGAATGTGATATTTGACATTAGAAAGATGTAAAACGCTGTAAGAGGTCAGGTAAGATCAAGGTTACATCTGTTTTCCATGGGTTGGGGGGCAATTAGGGAAGTCTTGATGGGGGAATTGGAATCTGGAGGAATCCGAAACCTCTGGTACTATCAACAGCAGATGGGAAATATGGCCCAACTCTTAGCCAGATTCACATGGATCCAAATCATAGGTGGGCTTTTCATAAGCAAGGAAATTAATACAAGTTGAGAAAAACTATGGTTAGAGAATGTGGACTGAAGAATAGAAAATCTAAAAACTCTCCAGTCTAGCTGGAGAGCAGAAAATATAAAGATGGTGATGGAAGTTAAATTGAGAAAGACCTCCAAGCCTCCTGAATTGCTAGAATGATTACGTATTAATTTTAGCACATGATTTGGAGCACGATTTTGTGCAGAAGAGTGACATAATTAGCACTGCAACTTAACTGTTTGCAAACAAACAAAAGTATTAGGTAACTTAAGTTCAAAAGAGCTTTATTGAAAGTATACTTGGTAGATCAGAGGATCAACAAGAAGGCTTAGAAGAAGTTTTGAAAAATGGGCAGTTGAAGAAGCTGAGACACAGCCTCAGGAATAGTCTGGCTAGAAAGGCCCCCAGTATCTCACCATTGAGAACTGCCAGACTCCTGACTCCACTGCCACCTCTGCTCCGGTCACTGGTTGTGGACCCACTACTGCCATCACAGTGGATGGTCAATTGCTCTTGCTGCTTTGCACCCATCGTTCCAGGCTCAGAGTTGTAGATGCGCAGTCCAATTGGCTAAGCTTAGGTCATGTGCCCTCGCTCTAGCTGCCGGAGTCCCAGGGAACAAATATCTGGCTTTTTGTATGTCTGCAGTGGGCATCTCTAACCAAGTCAGGGCATTCAGATAATTAGATGGTCAAAAAATATAACAAATGCTCATCATAGAATCATAGACAAATCCATTTTTGTGCAAGGTCACTAAAGGTAGACAGAATCCCAAAAGAAGAGTGACAAATGTTTCTGTGACATAAAGGAAGTGGGGGGAAAAAAAAGTCATTGGGCATTATAGTTGGGAGGGCATCCATGCTCTGGAATTTTTTAAAATTTGCATATACATTCAGAGCATATAAATGCATATTCAAATTACATGATATTTGCAGCTTTAATTATTTGCTATACAAATTTACATTTTGAGAATTTGGTACATCTCTTGAGGAAGACTATTAACTCTTTCAGGCCAGCATGACACCGAACATTTACTACTTTTGTATGTGACTGTGTCCGAGTTTTGAATGAGAGTAATAAGTTGAGTAATACATCCAGACAGAACTTTAAGAGTATATTCAACACCCTACACTGTTTCAGTCTATGCTACACATAAGTATCCAGGAAGAAAACTCATGTTTTAAAATATTATTCAAAGTGGGCTCTACAATCTCTCTTAGCAATTCATTCTGTCTATAAATTTGAATCTTAAGAAAGAAAAGCAAAACTTTGTTAATACTTCATAATTTGAATAGAAGGAGGAGCTGATGGCAAAAGAAAATGAAAACATTCAGAAATTTTACAACATGAAACATCTCAGCAATCGCCAGTGTTAAAGGTTATGTCCATCATGTTGGAAAGTGGCATAAAGTTTTCACCCTTTTCAAATAATTGGGCATCACACTGATGGGTAAAATTGTGCATGTCAGGAATTCCCATGCTGATGCAGGGAAATTGACAGACACTGTTTAAAGAAAGCCAAAGTTTCTGTGCATCAACATGTCATGCTGGGAATAATTATACAACTACTGTTTTGTTACCCTAAGCATTGTGCCATATATTTTCATATCTACTGATTCTTCCAGAGTTCTGTTGTTTGTTTTGCATAGTGCAGCAATTCTGGGAAATATATATTTGTAAAATGGTTGATGCTAATACACTTTAAAAACGAAGACTAAAGCTCGGTAATACTGATAAACATTGTCGTTACTGCCAAGGGTGCATTTAGATATGGCCCTCACTCTATATTCATTAGGTTTAGCATCATCAGCATGAAATTATAGGCTAATAGGTCTAGAAAGGACTTCAAGAGGTCAACCAGTGTTTGCTGCAGCCATCAGGTAAGCCTGTACTCAAGTCATCCATCCTCATGGGAATCATCATCAATAAATCCTTTAGTACACACTGTGTGTGTGTATGTGTGTATGCACATGTGTGTGTGTGGTGAGCAGAGTCAGGAAGGGCCACTTGGCTCAAGATCACTTCAGTAATATTTGCTCAAGTAGCTTGTTATTATGTACATAGCATTTCAAATTTGCAGAGGGATTTGCCAGCACTTACTAATAATCCTCAGAACATTAGTGTAAGAAAGGGCCATCTTCTCAGTTCTTCCACACAAAAAGGCACAATTAAGAGGCTTACAGAGGTCTGTAAACTAGTGACTGAGCAAAAATTAAAATCTATTGTCCTTGACCCTAAATTCTTTTCAAATCCGCTACCCTCTCCCCCCTACCTTTTTTTTTTTTAAAAAAAATTTACTTTTCACTTTGGGTATTATCTTAATCTATTACGTCCTGACAAATCTAGCGGGACCAGGGGACTGGGAAGATGAGGGAGACTTAGATTAGATTTCTCAATCTAAGGCATATATTTATCAAGTGACTTGACTCCCAGAACATTTATATTGTTGGAGGGGCTTGCACTACTTCACACTCTTGCTGGCCTAGTTCCCCCATGGCCCTGGGGAAGTAAGTTCCATCAATGGGGCTATGGAGGACACTGAGTTTCCTCCCCTTGAAGTGAGAGCAATGTATACATGAGTATATTTTGACAGGCTGGAGCTAGGAAAATATAATATGTCCCCAGCTAAAAAGAGAACACATTGTACTAAATAAAGATCTTTTTTACTTTTGTCATCAACGTTAATACTGCAGGTTGGTTATATTTATTGAGTCTACACAGGTGCACTGTGGGGCTGGGGATGTTAGTCCATATTGCAGTAATTATGACCAGGCAAACCAGTTGGAATGTGAACCGGATACTTCTTGATCTTAAAACTTGCTTCAGCTGTCCCTTTAGACCTGACAAATTGTTCAGGTGAAAGTCATCCACTGCCAGTTTTCTGCAATTTTCCCAGCTTCGTGCAACTTTTCATTTTCTCTTTTCTTGTCATAAACATAGAAAAAGAGCCACCTAACACCTTTGGGGTGGCATGTACAGTTTGGCTGCAAAGTGGAAGTGCTGGACAAGTCAGTAGAGGGTTGTCTTTCACAACAGGATTTCAGGATTTATTAGCTTCATTGCAACTAGCTGACAAATAACCACATGGGCTGATTTCTAACAAAAACAGTGAAAGGAGGAGGGGCTCCCAGGGAGACAGCTGGGTAGTACTGATTTAACTCTATGCCATCAGTATATACTTTACCTAGGAGGTAACCAACACATGGGCAAAATCCTAAAGGTGTCAGAATATTGGGACAAGAGATAAAAACTTAGGGTCACTCATTAGAAACTTTAGGCTGGGAAGATAAACCAAATAATACGAATATGGATAAGCAAATAATCTCTGGGCTTTGACAGGTAATTCACTGCTCTACTTTGAGGCAGCCATTTTCGGCCTTTGTAAATGAACTCAATGTATTTGTAAATATGCATAGCTGTGAAAAGAAAGATATAATGCGGATTTGCAGTGTTCCTCTTTTCATCATCAAGCATTTGGATCTGGACATTGCAATCTCACAGCAAGAAATGCTCAACCTGTCATTTATTTCCTTGGTAATCAGACCAAGTGAAAACTGGCACATGCAGTCCAGTGTCTATGTTATTTATTTGTACAATAAAGCAAATGTTAAAGCATCTTTCTGTCAAGACTATTAGAGACTCTTCCTGGGTATCAGTTAAGCCTTTTTGGAAGGGGCCGTAATGTTTAAAAATGTGTTTGGTACAAGTAATAGAAAACCTAACTAACATCTGCTTACCCAAGTAGGTGTTGGTTTTCCTTGAGTAATGAGTAGTCTGGTGGTGGCAGAGGAATGGAGCAGAGACTCCTGGACATCACGGACACAGAGTCTGCTGCTTCCTCTCATCCTCAGCACACTTCATTTGGTCCTCCTGCTCATTGCTTCATGATCACACGACATTGACCACGTCTTCAACCTCCCTTTGTGCTTCATCTCTCCTCCACTCTCTCTTCCACTTCCCTCTGCCTTCCTCTGCTCTTTTTAAAGGTTCACGTGATTACATTGGGTTCCTTCTGATAATTCCAGGATAGTTGCCCTGTCTTAAGGTCAGTTGATTAATAATCTTAATTCTATCTATGGGATTCCTTAACAGTTCCTAAATTAAAGTTTGACTGAATAACCGGGGGATGGAAATTTGGGGAGACCTCTTTAGAATTCCACCTAACATGCCAAGTTTAGGGCTCCTAATTTCAGATACCTATGAAAATCCTTCCAAGAAACAAAGCTGTAACCAAATGATTGTAAAAGGCTAAATCACAATGTATTGAGATTACACAAAGCCAAATAGAACGAAATGCTTACAGAGAAGACTCTTGTCACTGAACGTGTACAAAACCTACAAAAGCAAAATATACCAAGGAGCCCTGGATTTCATTAGTTATTTCTGATCTAACTGGACATTTTCATGCAGTAATATAACACCAATTTTATTTTAACTACAGCCATGGAAAGACAGAGTAGTATCTGAACAAAAATGCCTCAACGTCTTTGGTTATAGCGTTTCCTAAAATGGGGTACAAATTCCAGGTAGTGTGTTAATTAATTTTAGATGCTACACTGTTTTTAATTTTGATAGTTACATATTTATTTTTATGTGTGATTTTATAAATGATATGGTTAAAGGAGATGCTAACTTTGGGTTTCCCTGAAGACAATGAAGAGAGTTCTCTTGGAAAAGTATCACATCCAAAAAACAGAAATGAGGGTTTGGGAGAGCAGAACAAGGGTTGAGATGCATACATGGCTGAGTTGACTGTTAACTTTTGACCCACAGCATCTTCTGAGGCACCTATGGAATGAATCTCAGGGGGTGGAAGGAGAGAGTGTCTATTCTTCACTGATCAAAGATGGCTCCATAGGTGTTAACACCCCACATTTCTGGGCTGCACAAGCATGAGTGGCCAGCAGTTCTGGCAGGTGGTTTCAGGTCCTAAACAAGCCATAACTCTGCAAATCTGCTTGAGACCAACCTGGAATGAGTTGCTACAACAGTGGCTAGAGTAACAGGTAGACCCAAGAGTAACTGAATGATGAACTGGAGGCGTCTGATATACCATGGTAAGTTTATTATAAAATATATACATATTACATACATAATGGTACATAATTAGAGATAAATATGTAATTGTTTATAATTGTGTCTATCTACACAATGCAGGTGATATTACCTATATGTGTTAATCCAGGTCCTCCAGGAAGCTGATGCAAAGATGGATTTAAGTTTGCAATACGTTTATTAACAGAAATGCTTATAAGAGAAAATGAAGAGGGTGTCAAGAGAAACAGAGAACCACCAGGGTTGCATCAGATCCAACCCTGAGTAAAAAAGAGGGAAGGAAGGAAGGCTGGGTGTCCAGGTCTCAGACCTTAGTGCCGTTCTAGGGAGAGTTTGGCAAAGCTGTCTGTGGAGTCCTGAAACCCAGTCGCCTCAGTGATCAACTCAGTCGTGTATCCATGTATTGGTTTCTCTCCCTTCCTGTTTCACCTTCCCAGACCCCATTTCTGCTTTTTGGGATAGTTGGCAGTGAACTCCCTGCCAAGCCTCTGCCTCACCCCTCATGTAGACCCATGCTTAGCCTCTTGCTAAATTATATCATCTGTGAAATCACACATAAAAAGAAATATGCAAGTATCGAAGCTAAACATATTCAGCACAGTACCTGAAATTGGCTCGCCCATCATCTGAGATGTGTGCCCTTTTGGAGAACATCTCCCAGGAATGGGTCTGCCTTCATATACCCTGGTGCACTCATCATTGACTGGCAGCAGCCTGTGGAAAGCGTGGCTCATTGCAAATGTGGCCGAGGGTTTCAGAAGACAGCAGCTGGAACCATCCATAGGGGCCCTCCCTGAAATCGGAGACCTGAGAGGCCCATTCTTGCGGCCACCACTGTATACATATAATAACCGTTATGAAGGGAATAAATACATGACTGCAGTTTTGGAAGCCCGTCATAATTGTTAAGAACCAAATTTACTGTTTACATCATCCTAACTGTGAACAAGGGTAACCCTCTTGATCCTCAGACAGGAACAAACCGGGTCAGGTTGGGCAGATTTTGTCACAAAGCTCCTCTACACTCAGTGAGAGGGTGTTTCTTTTCCCTTTTATTACTCTCTTTTCCTTCTCACCTTCTAAGGTTTCCTCTTCAAGGCCTTAAGTGTTCCTATTCTTTGGCTTGCAGATTTTGTCTTCCATTCAGCAGAGCAGCTCTCTGGAGGTAAGCATGAATGAATAAAAAATAAATACTGTTATCTGAAAAATAAGAGCTTCCTAAAGGAGATAAGCATTCCGAAGCCTCTGTTTGCCTGTAGGGGTATAATAACAGCTTTATTGTATACCTGTTTATTTTGTGATTTCTCTTTTGAGGCAGGTATGTTGGTATTCATTTAAAACTGTATAAGTACATTTTATTTACTCTCTCTCTTTTCTTTTGCAGTTAGTGAAGTGGCATCCCAGATCTGTCATTACAACCTTTAATCGCAGTTAAAATAAAAATTATAAGTGTGAAATAAGTCACAAGAATGGTTCTAAAACAAAGACAGACTTTTCTTACAGGAGATATTGAATTAGGAAAAATTTCGAATGATCTTGGAACTTCCCGAATGCTCTGGTGGTATGAACATATTATGAAAAACATGTCTATTAATGTACCAGCCCCACAGATATTGAGAAGGATAGAAAATGGATTTCAGCAGCATAAGGCTTGGATGAAGGGTAAAGGCGGGTTCATTTTCCCTTGTTTTGGATACCATCCCAGAGCTATCATGTTATTGCTGCTTCTGGTGCCTTATGTGGACATGCTGAAGAGGAGGATATAATTTTTTGTAACGCGGTGCATTTTTAATCCCTTTCCTGTCACACTAAATAAATAACTCACCGTGAAATACTTTCAGGGGAAGACTCTAAACTGCAGTAGGAAATGGAGCAATGTAAAAATTTTTAGATGTGAAAATTAATAAACCAAGCCAGGGAGCATGGCTTAGTGGGTTGTCATAGTACCAGAAGCACAGGCACCATTTAATGGAAGTTTTATCCTCATGTTTGGTTGTCTCTTAAATTGCAAACTCATGAATCCTCTGGAAGCAACTGACTATAAGCAAATACTATAACAAAATTCTTTCCTTGGCCCCAAAGGGCTGTCTGCTTTCAGCAAAGCCCAGGGTTATGAATATTGGCCTGTTCTAGCTCACATCTCCCTTCTGATAATGGGACTCTGTTTTCCACTTTAGAGTAGCAAAACATGAATCCCAGAAAAGTAAAGATGTTTGTCCAAGGTTACCCTCCAGCACTAGTCAAAAATAATAGACCAAGAGTAGGATTCAAGCTTCCTGTCTTTTATTTTAATATTTTAGTGTTTCAACCTCACCCTTGGACATTACTTATGTATGGAACTTGCATACACACAGGGGTTTCTCAAATACCTGTATTTAAGTGTACTTAGTTTGTAGCCCAGCTATTCATGTGCCCCCATTAAAGCTACTGCAGCAAAGAATGAAAACAAGGGGAGAATTTAATGCCTATTGAAAGCTGACTCAGACCATGTAAAGGTGAACGTGTGTGGTCGGAAGGCTTAGCTGCCTGTTGAGTTCTTTTATTCAATAACTCAAGTAGCCTGTTGTGAGCTGCTTTAGCACTATTAACACATCTGGAGCTGGTGGTCAGACATTTGGGACTTTTTAGAATGTAAAAGTAGCTTTGTAGGAAAACTTGAGTTAGAAAGAAATACTTCCGAAGAACAAAGGCTAACTTTCTAGAGTACATCTCTCTCTCCCTGCCTCAATTCCATTGGGCTTTCCGTTAGTGTGTGTTAAACCTATGTACTTGTTTGAAGTAATGAATTGTCCTCCTGTTCGGAATTGTGATTGCTTTCAAAGTAGCCTTTTGGATCTTTGATCAGGTCTGAAAATCAAACAAACTAACAAAACAGCTGACAGTGTGTGGCCTCCACTGATAGTCTCCATCTGCTCCTTTTGTCCCACTCCCCCCCCCACACACTGCTCCATGTCCCAGAAGACTGACCTGTGGGGCCTGCATTAGGGGGCTCCCCTACCCTTTGGTTCCTGGTTGGCTTTGGCTCCTGGAAGGCATTGGTAGGAGATCAGAGGGTGAGAAGAGAGGGAGATCAAATACTTATTTCATATGTCTAGTTACATCATCATCATCATCATCATCATCATTATCAATCTTTAATCCTCTCCAGATTTCTGGAAGTGAATTCCAGAATAAGAATCCATCTCCTTATCAGGCCAGAGTTGGGGGATGGCTACATGCCGATGTTACCTGCCAGACTGCTGTCAGAGACACTCCTCCCTCAAAAGACACCCTCTCCTTGTTCTGGTTATGGCACCCATAAGGCCAAGGCTAAATCAAGAAAGAAGCCTAAAGCCCAAAGAATGACAGGATCAAAATGAATCAAGAGCAATAAAGTGAGAGAGTGACATGATGAGTATCTTCTACTTGCCTTATTGTTGACTGTGCATGTGCATTGGTGGACTGGACTACTGTGAATGCAAATTGGGGCTATGGTATCTTTCTTCCTCTTCCATTGGGGTTCTCCTTCCTTCTTACTACACTTCCAAAGAAGAGTGAGGGTCAAGAGCAAGGATATTTATTAAACCTAAATATCAGTGTTTTTAGTTTTCCCTAAAAGGAATAAAGGGATTGAAAGTTAGTCCAGGAGGATAGACTATTATTCTGGAACTTAGTTCCAGAAATCTGGAGCCATAAAGGATTGAAACTAGACATATAGAAGGTATTTGTTAGATGAAGTGGCCATTATCAGATGCTTTCTCACTCTTTGTTCTCAATCAAAGCATTGTTTTTTCTGATTGCCTTGCACTATCATTCCAGTGTGAAGACACAGAGGTTAAAATGTAAGCATGGTTTTATTCTAGACCTGTCTCTAGCCAAGCAGAAGGGGTCCTCCAGTCACTGAGTTTCCCTGCTGAGCTTCAGGGCCTGCCAAAGCCATGGCTGATTGTGGTACATGGTTGATTGCAGGCTCCTTGTCTACAGAAGAGGTGGCTCTAGCAAGCGGACACAGAAAAATATTATCATAGTTGCATAATCATTTAATGGGATATGCAATAACCACGGTAAATCTCAGCAGGGTTCTGTCACCTCTATGTGACTGAAATATTCCATAGAAGCCCCGAGAGCTCAACCATTTCCTCAGTCAGGATTAAGAATTTCTTTGCCAGACAACACCTTGAATACTAAATCTTGATGGTTGCTTCCCTCCTAACTTGTGAAAAGGCTGGAATTTCTCTCAGTTGACTAAAATTCCTGTCTGAATTGGTGAAAGAAGCTTTGTCTCCAGGGATCCCTTTATCGAGGTATCAACATATTGATACTGAAACACATCACTTTCATGTATGTCATACCAATCTTTCAGAAATCCCAAGGCACATTAAGATTGTTGCCTCATTTCTGTTCTTTTCTTCGAAATCCACAAAGCACACACCTGGCCAGTAGTATAAGCCTTCAACTTATACCTTATAATAATACATACCACAGATACAGAGTAATTGCCAACCCCCAGCCTGACCCCACTTAGCTGCTGATATCTGATGGGATCAGAGCAGAAGGTGACATGGCTATGAGCTTAATTAAAGGAATGGCTTTGTTCAATTCGTGCTCATCCTTTCCCCCTTCTCCTAATAATGCTCATGCACGTCAAGGAAATCACATTTTGGTTGAGATTATGACCTAGTGATCTCATTCGGGATGTGACATTATCTCATTTCAGCAGCCTGGGAAGGGCAATGTCATTTTCAGCTCTGGGAGAAACTTGACCAGCAACACAGCAAAATTTAGCTTAGATTTTTCACTTTCCTGTTGCTCTTCAAGGCAAGGGGTCCCCAGCCAGCTGTGTCAGGGAATCCAAACGCTTTCCTAATCTCTAATAAACAGCTTGCTGGCAATGGAGCCTTCCCCCAGCTCCTTCTTTCTACAGGTTAGTGGAATCCACATGTGTCCTGGAAATGAGACATACGCATTCAGGGAAGGAGAAAATTATATAGTCTTCTTGTTTCAATATCTTTGCTTCCCTCTCCCACCAAACAGGGAAAGGATTTCTGCCTTCTTCACAAAAAGGCAGAGATTTCAACCTCTTAAACCTATTACTCAATGTTAAAAGGA
This sequence comes from Rousettus aegyptiacus, assembly GCF_014176215.1. NCBI lineage: Eukaryota > Metazoa > Chordata > Mammalia > Chiroptera > Pteropodidae > Rousettus > Rousettus aegyptiacus. The sequence goes on from NW_023416295.1 coordinate 24,721,961, forward strand.
GTGGGCTACTGAATAGCCTCCTTAAAAATACTTTCCTCAGCTTTCTGTTAGGATCTACTTTTGGTCACTTTCATTCATCTGCTCGTGGCTGGCTGCCTGGATTAATTTTCTGGACTGAATACATTTCCTTGCATTACCAACATATGTGACAAATAACTAATCGGACCCATCAAAATGCATTAGACTGCAACGTTCCAGTTACTGAAGGACATTTGAAATTCAGCAAGTTGTCTTCTTACACTTTACAGTCAGATAGTAAAAAATTATGAAGAGTAGAGATGGTGCTAGAGCCCACTTGTGTCTAAAATTTGTATCAGCTCTTTGTTATATCTGCTCCGGCAATCTAAGATAACCTGGACCTGCCTGTGTTTGTTTTGCACTTCTTAAAAGATTTTTAAAATTAAAATTTGAAATATAACTAGAATAATTTCTAAGACGCCTAGCAGAACCCAGACTATAAATCACCCAAAACAGCATCAAGTGGATATAGTAAATATACCTAACACAGTACACTGTATCCTAAATATATCATTTCTTTTCTAGGACCATTTCCATATTCTACATTTCAACACAGATCTTCTAAATCAAGCGAGATGCAAGTGATATTTTGTAAAGAATGCGATGTAATTATCGCTTTTTTTAATTGAGTGTAATGGACATCTTTCAAGAATCTCCCAATATTTCCAAGAAGGAATTGGAAAACAGATTTACACAGCGTCAATTTGAAAGGAAAAAAAAAAGTGATTTTTATGACTCTATTTTAATTATAAACTAGAAACTGTATTGAATCCAAAGAGCTGTTGTGAAGTCAGAACCCTAAGAATATTAAACATGATTGTTACACATAGAAAACACATTAAAACATTCTTATTAATATACTAGTAAATAACTTGTAATTTTGTCTCCAGCATAGTTTATCTTGTTCTTCTCTCTCTCTCTCTTTCTCTCTCTCTCTCCCTCATGGTTTTTATTTTGTTTCCTTCTTTGGGTCTCACACCCATATGTTTTCACCATTATATACCCTATACCCGGTGGTCTTTTCAGAAGGAGGGAAAAAAAAGCCTGGATTAAGAGACTGCTAAGAATTTTGGGGCTGCAGAGGCCAGCCTTGGCTTTTCCACTGACTGATCTTCTTCCTAAACTTAGGTGACTTACTCTTCTTTCTCTGCTTTTCGTCTATCCATAAAAGGAATATTATGAGTGATTTACTTCCTCTGATGATTGTGAAAGAAGAAAATATATATCATAAAGATACTACTGAGCACGTTTCCAGTAGAGTATGTGAAACTGATATAGCTAGACTTTCCGCTGGTTGCAAAGGGAGGCTGCAAATGTTCCTTGATACATCATAGAAGTTCACTGTAGATGCCTCTCAAATGTTCTTGGGGAGAAGTGTTCTCTTTCTACAAGCAATCATCATGTGCCTGTGGCATTTTGGTCAGCCTAGCCAGAGAGCATTGCAAGAGACTGAAGCCCAGGGTTTTGACATGTAGGTTCTGGGTTCTGACTGCTTGGATTCAGTTCCTCAATCTACCATTTTTTTTTTTTTGCATTATGCCTTGGTGCAATTAATTTAACCTGGCAATATATGCTATTACTAAGTAATATACATTATTACTAAGTAATATATGATAAGAATTTGTGGGGATTAGGAAGAAGAGAGCATACAAAGGAATACAAAGATGTAAGTCTCCATCTCAGGGACCTGCAGTCTAAGTAGAGAAAAAGCATAGGTATCTAATAAACAGAAATCACTATATGATTTGTGTGGGCAGAAGAGGAGTTCTTCGTGTTTGATTAAGCTCCTGGAGTTGTCTTGTTCAGGGACTTAAACAATGAGAATGTTGGCCACATTTTAGATAGACATAAATTGGAGTTGATTAGTCAACACTAATGGTAGGTCAAATGGTTAGGTCAAATTTCCTACTGTGTGGGGTCAGCTTTTAGAAGTTCTTAAAAGAAGAAAATCCCTTTAGAGAAAATTCATTTAAAATTGTTTTGATTTTTGTGCTTTCCACAAGAAAAATAACTTTTACATATACTGTGTTAGAATATTTTTTAAAAATGTCTTTCACAATTAAAGTTAGGCCTTTTAGTAGAGGAGGAAAACTCTCCCGCTGGAAAAGGTTTTCAATCCACTTACAAACTCTTTGAGGGCTGAGGTACTGTCTTACTTTCTCTGTATGTCCAATTGTACCAAGGACAGTAAAAGTTGGAATTTAACAAATTTTAATGTAATTGAATCAAATAGATTTCATAATTTTAAGAAGTTTTTTTGTTGTTATATTGTTTTGAGGTATCTCTGATGGGGGCAATATAGGCTTTTGATGGGATTCTGATTCTTCTGCTTCTTCTTGTCATCTTCATGCTGGGGACATGGTCTCCTGAGCAAAGAAAGTGACTAATAAGATTTTCAAACACTCTCTGATAACCCAGAGCTACCCGAGCAAACCTTAGTTTCCTGCAGAATTAATCTACAAAGAGTTCTTAACTTAGAACTCTTGGTGTATCAGAATTGAGGTATATCAGAATTTTGGGGAGCCATAAAGTTTTGCAAAAGTTCCCCTAAGTTACTCCCCACCATCTCTTCCACCCATAACCTCCCAAACACACATCAGTTGGAAACAACTTATCTTAAGGAAAATCTTTACCTTAAGTCTAAAAGTTGACTTCTTTGTCAAAAACCCTGCCCCTGTGTGGCTGGGAACAATGAGATTATCTCTTGTTTTATTGAGGAAACATCACTATCCCAAATCTCTACTGTGTCCAAAATACTTGGTGAAAAACAGAAACAAAAACAAAAACAATGTAAATTGGATTGTGAGGATAGGATAAAGGAAAGGAAAATAGAGAATGGAATAGTGATATGTAGATTAGAATTAATATGTCACTTTGTCTGGTAAAATTGTTAAAATGAGACACGCTCCAGAAATGGTTTGAGACTACGGGATAGAGAAATATGCATGTGTATAGAACATGGGGAAAGCCAAGCACTGAATTTTAAATGATTCAGATACTGCTCTTGGCTACCTGCTTCCTCCCCTCACCATTCAACTCCCAGGAAGGGACACTATCTGTCATCAAGAACAGTTAAAGCCCTCAAATCCCTATTCATTCCTGAAGAATGCAGCTCTTGGGGAATGAATGAAAGGGCTCAAACCACCTTCCTTCTTGTCTGGCAGATTTTTCTCTTCCATGACTTCTAGGTAATACATAGGTTAGGTGTGCTTTTTCTAAAAAGGCTCTTAGGTTGGAAGGTCTAAGAAAACTGAAGTGGTGACCAGGAAAAGAAAATGTGGCGGTTACTCAGTGGAGCTGTAACCTTAAGGGAGAAAAAAGTCAGTTGGAGCCGGGGAGTTTTCTACTCTAAGCAGGAAAGCAGACAAGAAGTCAGGCAAAAATCAAAGTGGGACCAAACAAAGATTCTGAGGCTCCGTAGAGTCCCTGTACATGGCTGGGCAATGTCCAGCCTTCACAACCACACACAAAGAGTGCCCCTGCTTGCATCCTCAAGAAGCTGAAGCCAAAGCAGCGGGGACTGACTAGGGGAATCGCTCCAGCAGAGGTGAGAGGACTCTAAGCCCCGCTTGTTAGAAGCGAGTTTTATCGGATAGTTCATATTGAGAGAGTAACTTGGACCCATAGAGAAAGAATAGAACTAAAACTTATATCATGTTCTTGTGATAGTTGTGGGGAGAGGAAGAGAGAAAAAAAAGATAAACTTGAAGTAAGGCATGAAATTAAGAAAACAAACAGGAAAAGCCAAAGGCTCAGGATGGAAGAGGAACCTGATGATGATAATATTACCTGCTGATATTTATTAAGCACTTACTATGTGCCAGGCATTGTTCAGTCTTCACAAGGGCCAGCAAGCTTTTCCCGTAAAGGGCCACAGAGCTTGCTGACCACATGGTTTGTGATACAGCTACACAGCTCTGCCTTTGTGTCGCCGAAGCAGCCATAGACAATAAGTAAACAAATTGATATTTCTGGATTTGGCCCATGGTGGGCCAGGTTGACCCACAGATGTAGTTTTCCAACTCCTGCAAAGAGATGGGTGGTCTGATTACCTCCATTGCAGACATGAAGACTAAGGCCTAGAAAGCTTGAGAGAGAATGAGTGGTCTAGTGCCCCCTTGACAGGAACACTCGTAGAGAGTAAGCATGAGTTCACTCAGTAGAGACTTGTGACATCCCAGGCAAACCGGGCAACAGGTCACAGTGTACACATGACCAGCATGCATCTGCCAACCTCCAGATATCTCTTACATTATGACTAAAAAAAAAAAAACCCAAACCAAAACCCAAAACTGTCATTAAACAGACTTCATGAGTGCTGTATTTCAAGAACTGGTTGGGGCTAAAGATATTGGGGGAAAAAAGGAGCAAAACCTGTTGAATCCCTCGGTTGCTTTGTGGGGAACATTCTCCTGATTCCTTGTCCTTCCCAGTGCTAAGAATACAAAGTCATCCAGGGGTGGACATGACCAGCAGGTGTAGGGAAAGCACGCTGTCTTTAGAGCCAGAGAATCCTGCTTTCAGGCTTCGGCTGGCCTGCTAACAAGTGTATCTTCTTGGGCAGCGGACAGATGGATCCCTGCCTTTTAAGAGTGGGAAATCTAGAACAGAAGGCGCACGACAGATTTCACATCATCGTGGATCTTCCTGAAGTGGTTTTGCTTTTGTATTTTCCAGATTAACATATTGGCTCATATGTTCGCAGTTGAACTCTTGTATTTGACGCTCCTGAAGGTTGCAGTCTTTTGCTGCATCACTTAGGGTATTTACTACAACTCTGATGCTGACAAAACAAATATCATGGTGACAGTCATAGGGTCTATATTTTAATTGACAAAAGACTGCAAACTTACTAACAGAAAAAGAAAATGTGGAAGAAAACAGAGGCATGGCACGATACTGTTTCAGAGGAAAGCCTAAAATCACAATGATGTCACCCTTTTTAGCTATTTTTTACACTTTGTGGGATTTCACAGACATAGCCTGGAATCTAGACGGGCTCCGTCTTACCTTCTTTAGCCCCTGAACTATGTTTGCCTCTTCAGAACAAAACAGGAAGTAAGTTGCCAATCAAGATATAGAACATTAATGCAGTGTGTTGGCTAGTGCATTGGACAGTATTGGAAAGCTTGCAAATTTTCCTGGGAACTCTACTCTGTGAAGGGGAGAGGCAAGCACTCAAGATTAGCATTGAGCGAGAAGGGAGAACAATACTTCAGCCTGCACCAGAGCTAAAGGCTTTGCTTGAGGACAAAGAGGAGCCATCATTGAAGCTTATTAAAGTGAACTTAATTAGACTTTTCTGACCAGAGCCTTCAATGACTCAGGAGGGGTATGGCTGATGTATATTTGTGTTTAAGCTGTGGCTTCTACTTGTGCAATTTGTTGTTTAGACATTGTGGTCCAATACAGTACCCACTAGCTAGCTTCATGTAACTGTTTAAATTTAAATTAATCAATATTAAATAAAATTAAAAGTTTGTTACCTCAGTGGCAATAGCCAAAATTTTAAATGTTCCAAGGCTGTATATGATTCATGCATGGCTAGTGTATTGGACAGTGCAGATATAGAACATTACTGCAGAAAGTTCTCTTGGGTGGTATTGTCACCGAAAAATGGCAGCTATAGTGAATCTGAGCAGGCACTGCACCCTTGGCCTTCTGGACATCTACTTGCTGGACTGTGAGTGATATGTTAGTTCACTCATTTCGATGACATGCATTAAAATGCATTCTGGTCTTCATTGCACTCTCTGGGGTACAATAGCTCATTTTAATGTTTAAATTAAACAATGGTTCATTTTAAAAGTTACTTATGAACCAGGTAAAATGTGTCTGAAAAAGAAATGGGAAGAAAATATACCAAAATATCAAACATGATTGTTTTGAGTGATGGGAATATGGTCCATCGTTTTGTTCCTGGCTATTTTTCAGTGAATGTACAATCAGAGTTTTTGGTCTGCCCCTCCCAAAATGTAAGACATGGGAGATATTGCTTAAATTCCTGGAACCTACTGTGCCTGAAGCTATCTACTCCAGCTGGATTTGCTCCTTATGTGAGCTAATTATGTTGATTTGGGTTGAGTTTTTGTTACTACTAAAGCAATAATGACTAATTATGTTGCTTTTCTGAGTATCTATCTCTTCTACAATGTGCATGTATTTTTCTTAAAGGTGAGGGGAAAAAAACTTTCAAAACAAGCATGTGATAAGCGGTGTTCTATTTTGTATATCATCAATTTGTTGGTATTCATGAGCCCAATGATAATAATATTGCCTACCTAATAGGACTATTACAAATATGAGGAATATACTCAAAGTATTGATGTCTGGCGCATTGTAACCAAATAAGCTAGAACTGATTTCCAAAAATCCACAAGGAACACGTAAATATGCCAATATAACTTTGGTTATTAGAAGAAAATTTGAGACAACTGTTTTTGCTGAACTGTTTGAAGTCCTGGCAGAAACCCTCCCCCAAATTATGATTGGGCAGTAAAGTCTGTTGTCAGACTTGGTTGTAAAATTCAGACTAACATCTCACTGAACAGTGAAATCCAAATTAGCACAATGTATCATTAGAAGGCATTCTCATTTGCTAATCTGGCTGGTTCCAAGGATACTAAATCACAATTTTCCATTTTAACGAATGAGCCTATTTGCAAGTTTTCAAACATCCAAAGGTTTGGTTGACCAAATGCATCTAGCAGACGTGGCCCTAAACACAGGCTAGACGGAATTTGTCCCTGAATGTTTTAGTAGGTGATTCTACTGGAAAAAAAAAAAAAGTCTGAATTGCCCCATTCTGCAGATCCCTTTTGCCGCTGAATCGACTGACCAGCACTGGGGTTATGTGGGCATTTACATGTCTCATCTTTTGGAACCATTGAGCATCAAATGTCAGCGTCTTCTTGACTGTAACTGTTGAAACACCTAGTGAAAAACTGAAAGAAAATGGCCCATTGCTGAGGTTGCACCAAGCGAATTCTCTTTGAGCCATTGTTAGGTGGTTTCCTGACTCTCATAAATCCTCTGGTGTTGGTCAGACTGGGCCTTTAAACCCATTAATCCTTCCTTGAAGTCACACATTCCAGTTTGCTTAGAGGCGGCTCTAGTGGCAGGATAACGTTGGTTGGAATGTGCCACCCGCTGACCCCCTCTCCCTAACGGGATTTGTCACTGACTTGCTACAGCTACTGCCCCTGGTGTACTGCTCTTCCCCAAGGGGGAAGGCTGACCTGCCTGGCGGGGCCATCTCAGGGCAGGCCCACCTACAGCTGTGCAGAAGGAAGTACATGACATTAATGCTTGAGGTGCTCTTGGCACCTGCTACTTTGCAGTAGCCTCTCTTCCTACTATTGTTATGTCACGGATTTTCCCTTTTGGATTTTCCCTTTTGGTCTCCAAAAGCCACAACTTCTCTTCTTCCTTCTCCCAAACTGGCTCCCTCTTCCTAACAGCCTCTCCTTTTCTGTCAGACGCTCCCAGCATGGCTTGCCATGCTACAATGACTATGACTTGTATAAATCTGGGATTCCTCCAGCTGTCGTCTCGTATTAACGATATTGCTGTGATTAGGGTGCACATTTTTTAAAGGGTCTTCATATTTGTTATCTCAGAGCCTCAGACCCTCTCTGAGAACTAGATAAGGTGAGGTTGTCATCTTTATTTTAGAGATATATTTTATTACTCTTTTTTCCTTACTTAAAATTGCAGAGAACTTCCCTATTCTTTTTCACTTGACTTTCTGGCTGAGGCTTAACATGAATGAGCATTCCAAAGGAGAGAAATAGTTGCAATGCTTCACAGTCAGAGGTAGGGTGGTAAATAATAGAGATAGTTTATCCATATTCCTCTTAACCAAAAATGTTTAACTATCAATAGCTGCTATTGCTTTAAGGAAGATAAAAATGTGTCCTTCACATTCTATTTCTCTCTGGGAAAAAATCATTCAGCCTAAATATTATTTTAATTAATAATAATAGTAACTAACATTTATCGTGGCATTTTCCTGTGTGCCAGGCATTGTGCTAAGTTCTTCACATAGAGTATATCATGTAATCTTAATAATAACCCTACGAAGCATTCACTAAGGAAAATAAAGACCAAAGTAATAATAATAAAGACTAGGCAAGTGGTAATTTAGCATCTGATTAGAGCATAGACTTTGGAACTAGGCGGTCTAGGTTCAAATCCCAGTTTTCCCACTTATTAGCTGTGTTATCTTAGGCATGTGACAATTTCTCTGTGATTCAATTTCCTCATCTGAAAAGTGAGATAATTCTACCTACCTTTAGGACTGGTGTGAAAATCCATGAGTTAACATAAACTGTATAGCACTTAGAACAGTGCCTGCCCCAGAGTAATGTTGTATGAATGTTGCTGTAATTACTATACAGCCGTGTAACACTTGGCAAGTTAGCCTCTCCGTGCCTTCATTTTTTTACTGCCTTTATTTATAAAACAGAGATAATAATATTGCCTACCTAATAGGACTATTACAAATATGAGGAATATACTCAAACTATTGATGTCTGGCGCATTGTAAATAATAAATGTTAGCTATTGTTGTTTTAGGTCCTAACTTGATGGTCATAAAGAAACCATACTCCACAAGCAAAGCTCTGGGTGCCAAACTACTGGTAACTATATCTAAGTTGCTGGGTTCATTTGATTTTAGACATCATCTCAAACTCGATTTTATAGAAAGTTGACAATACCATTTATCAAAATTAAAGGAAAGAAATGAAAATAAGACAATCACTATCAATTAAGTCAGTTCTATTGCTTCGCCTTCACGAAGCAGCTCAACCAGCATAGCTTATCTTCTAGGTTAAAATTTTTTTCTTTTAAGGAAGGCAGTTCTCAAAGGTGACTTTGCCTAATTGAGGCATTTGGCTCTTTAAAGGGTCCCAGCCTTCCACAGAAGGGACAGGGATTCTGAGAACTTAGGTACCAAAAGAAAGTACAGATGCTCAACTCAGACTTCTATCTGAAGACCAAATGGGGAGAGAAGAATATGAATGTTGAGAACGGAGGGGAATCTGAACGAACACAGAAGTTTAAGCTGCTCCTATGTTCAGAGGATCAGTGTGTGTTGAAACAGCATTGTGTATGAGCAACTGCTCCACAGAAGCAAGTCTTAGAGCAGAGGGAGCAGGTGTCTGGAGCCTCTCGGATCTGGGACCAGTTTCTACCTCAGCTGACATTTAGGGGCACAACGGCAGTGCGTATCCCTGCCAAGGATTGCAAGTGTGGGATTTGTACGGCCTGTGTCCACCTACTTAGGCCATGTGAAAATTTGCTCTCCCGCCCACCCAATTAAGAAAATAGGATACAGAAAACTGGAGGAGGAATTATTATTCTATTGCTGTTGGTTTTGGGCACAAAGCTTAGTTTATAGAAGACTTCTGGATTGCTGCCTTCCTGGTAAACAAAACAAAAACAAAAACCACCTTAGCATAAATCTTCATCCCTTTTTCCCTCTAAAGCTTCATGAGTTAGGAATCTTCACTGACCACCACCTGCAAAGTCACCGGAGTGACCTCTGGCTGGTCAGAAATCCAATACTGTGACAGTAGCAACAACAAAAGAGATCTGGAGATCTGGTGTGAATGAATAAAAGTCAGAGGCAGGGGCTTGCTCTTCTTTGTTTATAGCCGTGTCAAAGCATGCTTTGAAACACTCGACTTCATGCTTGATGGAGTTTGCTCTGAGCTCAGACTCTAGAATGGATTGGTGCTCGCAGGCCTTTCAAGACTCCTGCGTGGAATTTCATTACTGGAATTCTCCAGGTCATTTCCCCTGGAAGTCATCATCACCCTAACGACTGTGCGCCATTCACATTCGTAGGGCTGACTCAGCGAGCCGCCTTCCCACCCAGGGCTGTGAGCAGCACCTCTCAAATTCTGCAGTGGTGACAGATCTGTTGGAAGAAAAGAGGTGTTATTTTTCTTGAAATAGAATTTGTCCCCCTGGAGATACGAGTACCAGCGGCCTGCATGGTCCCATGACTGGAACAAAATTTTCATTTAGAAAGACTCTGTAGGACACAATGGAGAGATCCAAATGTGTCCCCTAAGCCAAGGTTTAGATGAGTCCTTGGTTCTTTTTACCCTGCTTAGCAAGTTCCGTGGGCCTTTTTACTGTTACAAGGAACGTACATAGAAAACACACTGGCAGAAACACTTCCTTAAAAGATCATGGAATCACAGTGCAGCAAATATCTAAATACCAGGCAAAGCTCTCCCATAATTTAGGCTTAACACTGACACAGGAGTCACCTTCTCCAAAAGCTTTGCATATTTTAGCACCATGGCGCCACAGTACTTCCTAACTGACATAGCTCAGGCCGCAGTGTTTGGCATTCACCTGTCAGACACATAATTTGTTCGACATTAGTTTTTATTGATACAGTGAAATATATAGCTTTTGCATTAACAAGAACATTAATAAGTTGGGTTCTGAAGGCCTGAGCAAATGAAGCCAAGTCTTCTGTCTGAGACATGCTGAGTGAGCCGGGCTCCCAAAGCTCCCATCTGCCAGGCCCTTGCCCATTTGTTTTCCCGCTCACGTTGGAAAGAGTGACTTGGGATTTGGTTGAGATTTTCAAACACATTTAACATTCAGGAGTAACTGTGGCTCTTTAGATGCAGAAATACAGCCTGCAAGAGCTGGTATTTGGGTCTAAGCTATGACTTCAAAGTTTCTTTGATCCAACTCCTCGCCAATATCTGCTGTCCCCAGTTGGAGAGTGATCAGTGGTGCTGTTTGTCCACAGAAGACACTGCATGATAGAAGCACCGAGACAGTCTCCATTGTGATGGAAAAATGTCCCATGCTTTAAAATCCTGCATCAATTAATGTGGTTGCAGTTAAGAAATCACTTCATGATTTTTGCAAGTCTCGATGAAGAATTAAAAGCAAAGAAAGCTTCAGGTGGATCTACAATGAAAGCATGTTTAAAAGCCTCCTCTCCGTAATTTTTGTGCCACTTACAAAATTATTCAGGAGACTGAGTACCTTGAGAACAGGAGGGACGGTGCCATTCCCTCTGAGGTCTTTGCCACATGATAATGCTGGCTTTCTGGTCTGTGTCACATTTGTTTGCTGTTTGAGGAATTCGTGCTTTAAAAATATAATACTGGAAAGTCTCAAGCACTGAAATCTTTTATATGTAATATTTAAAATCTCTGAAGGCCTTATCTTATTGGCAATCTGTTCAAGTTACTAAATAAACCTGGACTTACTAGAGCATTTTGTTAACACAGATTCTTGATCCCTTTTCCGATCTCTTTGAGGCCATATGTGTTGAAATTCAGGATGTTTTAGATTTTAGAAAGTGAGTAAATATGGTGAATATGCTGTCTATTACCTAACACCCTGGGGACGTCTGGAGCTCCCTACAATCAAACATTAATATTGCTGCAGAAGTGTGTGTGAATAACCACACTTGGGAGGATAAATATAAACAACAGCTCTAAGTAGCCTCATGCCAGTTCGAGTCAGGTTTCCTGATAAATGAGTCTTGAGAAACTTTTGTTGATCACATCTCTTTGGATTCTAGAACTGTGAATAAGGAATTGTGGACCTGAATTCTATACAGAATTTGTTTTCTCCTCCAAAACCAAGACTGTTAAAATTAGAAATGCTTCACTGTGCTAGTTTTGCTTATTTTCCATTTTTTTAATATTTTAAAGTACAAGGTAAATCAGTCTCTTTTATATATAAGTTCTTCAAAGGAGTTAGTTGGCACTTTATGTTGTAAATTGCTTTTTTAAATCTGCGATAAGTTAAACCAAACTGCTATTTTCCAACGCAGAACAACTCTTCTATTTCTATTCATTCATTCACTTATTCATTCAAGCAAACATTTTTAACCCTCAATATATGCAAAACACTATGCTAGGCTCTGACATAAACTCTGAATGATGTGGAAGTTGTCGGGAGTAAAAACACTGGAATACATGGATTTAAATTATCAAACATAATATTCATAAAGAAGCAATACTTACAAGGTAGCCACTTTGAATCAAGGCAGCTAACATAATTGACACACAAACTAGGGAACCTGGCCTTTTGAGCTCCCCAGACGTCACAAGCTGGAAGATGCTTTGACTTCTAGCCAGGGCCAGGAGGCAGTGATATTACTGAGGGATAACATTTGCCATTTTAAAAAAGAAAGCAGGAGGGAAAGGGACACTTAGACAGATGTCACCTTCACATGGAGGCTCTGCGCTGGAGGAGTTCATGCCAGAATACACTCAAAGCTGTTATTTGGGGATAGAAAGGGATGAAAAACAGCAGAACAAAATTGCTCATCTCTAATACCTGGGAAGCTTTAAGAGGACTGCTCAGATTAGCCAGAGACCTCAGGTCACTGTCTTTAGGAGGATAACATTTTCTCAGCCTTCATTCTTACCTAATCTTTGCCTACAATATGTTGTACTTATTATATAATTTATATCTATCTTCTTGAAAATTTGTGTGGGGGAGGGTGGGGTGAGGGGGAGATTATTTTCCCTGAGGTTAAAAAAAAAAAAAAACAGTGAAATAAAGATTTTAGAGATATTATGTGGGACAAAGAAGACTCTAGAAATTACACAGAGAAGACACAAGAAAAGGTTACTGGGACGAAAATAAAAAAGACATTGACCTTAAGTGGACAGATGCACAAAAATATAAATGAAGCACATGCTCCTCTGGCCATGTTGCAGAAATCTCCATGGTTCTTCCAGGAATGCTTGGGTTGCAGACGGTGCTACAGGATGGGTGATTACAAAATGGCTTATTCCCAGGCCCTGGATGTCGCCTGGAAGCGAGCAGATGAGGCCAACAGCAGCCTCCCTCTGCTGCCATGTGGTGGGCTGGCTCAATGAAGAACTCTTTGTTCTTCCTTTCAGTAGCCACTACAGTTGCTCTGTGTTTTATTTTCAATTAAATTTCCACTAATCCTAAGCTACAGAAAAACATAGCTGCCGGCACTCCCCTTTCCCTTCCAAAAGCAATACAGTCTGCAGAGAAATGTTTTATGGCACAAGCCCCGCCTCGTACACACTATAAAAGACACATATGCCACCCGTTGAACCACAAGTGCTTTTAGAAAGGTGCTTCATGGGCCCCTGGCCCCTGGGCTTCCAAGGCGGCCTGTGAATAGTGCCTCTTGTTAGGGTGGTTGCTATAGTGAGCCCTTGTTTTTAATTCAATTGCACAGTAAATAATACTTTATACACGGTGGAGCGGGGAAAGGGTCACTTTAAATTGTCTACTCTCCATTTGGTCAAAAAGCCTTTGAGAAACGGAGCAGAGCACCTGCTTCTTCAGCTCATTAGGGTTTTGACTCTTTCCCTCCTTGCAAGATATTGAGGTTTAACACTTTCAGAATACTTGTATCAATGTGAAAATCAGATCTAATTAACATATTTTATAATATCGTTTCAAGCGAACACTTCATTATTTGTTTGGAATGAGATCTAAATGGGAAGTTGGATTTCTACTCAGCAACAGACCCTCTGAGGTCTGCATTCCATGACATCGAAGAGATGTTTGGTCACATTTAAGGGACTTTGGGGAGAAAAATTGTGACACCAAGAAACAGAAAATGTGGTCTAGGTAAGCATCTACATCACATGATAAATAGTTGACAGCTCTGGGAATATCTGATTGTTCTGGAAACAGAGAAAAATGGAAATAGATGGAGGAAAATCAAAGGGGGTTCGAAAAGGGGCTCCCCTCTTGATAATACACAGCTGGGGGTCAAGAATAATACACTTCTGGGGAATAAAAATAAAAGGAGCGTAGAGGTTAATAAAATAGGGACATATTCGTCTCTCCAGACACAGTGAGGTGAAAATTACTTATCACCTGCTAGAGCGGATGTGAGAACGGGCCAGTGACCAAGTGTGTGGCAGGGAGTATTTTGTAAGGAATAAGCAATCTCCAAGAAGCCCTGCAACAGGCTTCCTCTGGCTTCCTCGCCGAGAAGTATCTCGCGGCTCTGTCTCCTCATTAGAGGACAACATCTGTTTCTTACTATAATTAGCTCACAGTTCAATAGTTAGCGCCAGTCTCTTACACCTGTACCACACACAACGTGGAAATTACAGAAGCACATGTTGTTTTTTTCTTAAATCACCTCCACTTACACACATTGTTAAGCATCTAATAGAAAACAACCATACTGTCCCTAGTCCCCTTCCTCCTTGGAATGCTTTTTAAAAGCAAGTTGGGAAAGTCTTTGTTTTTATGGGCCCCGGTTCCCATTTCCAATCTCACCTCAATGCTCCACAGCCCTTCTGAATTAAAGAAGGTCCCCAGTGCTGTCAACCAACCCACCACGTATCAGGCCATAAAACCTTATTTTCAGCCACCTGCAGGATGATGGAGGGAAGAGGAAACTGAACAGAGAGCGGGGTGAGGGGAAGAGCTCCAGCTGGCTGCTGAAGAGGGTTTCAACAGAATTCTTTGGAGGGTGGAAGGGTGCAGGGTCTCGGGTCATTTCCTGCCAGGTCTGTGCTGCATGGGGGGAGAATCCATAATCACACTGTCTCACAGTTCCATTAGTGTCAAAGCTCATTAGGAGCCCAATCCACTCCGCAGCAGTGGGCACACAAAAGAACCAGCCAAAGTCTGCAGAGTGCAGAGTCTTCCATTCCAGTTTGGGAGCAGGCGGGAAGGAGGGACTGTAAAATTCCTGACTGGGTAATTAGAGTCAGCAGGGAAGCAGATAGGCCCTAGAAGTCCTCTCATTTCTCTCCTGACTGTTTTAGAGTATTGGCAGGAGCTGCTTTCTTCCAGGGGTGAGGCGATGTGCTTGTGTCATAATTTATAAAGAGAAATGATCATCAATTTGCACCCTGTGCCTGGGGCGAGCCAGGAGGCAGACTGTGGTTACTGTTACTGTTATCAGTGTCCGGGTAGGGCAAAGAGAGAAGGATGGCACGAGGTGGTTGCCTTGGGTGCAGTTAACAGAAGCAACTTAAGTAAATGATTGGCTGACTTCTAGTTAGTTAACAGGTTCCCATTCCCTATGCACTGGGAGGAGAAGGCTGTGGTGGCCTCACAGACAGCACAGGGCGCAGCAGTACTATATTATCTATACCAATTTGCTTTGTCATTACAGTACATCATTTTGATTTTCTTCAAATTCAGCTGTAGCCACTAAGCTAATGTGATAAAGGTAAAACATACCAAACAGCTTACTCTGGGTGTTGTGTTCGGCTTTTATAGCAGTTTTGTAAAATATGAAAACCTATCCATCGGCAAAGGATTTAAATTTTTTTTTTTTTATAATTGAGGTGGGATCTATATGTAATACAACCTGCTTGTTCTAAGTGTACAATTCTCTGAGTTTTGACAAATGTATACCTTTGTGTAATTATCACTACAATAACGCTCAGAACATTTCCGTCTGCCTGAAGAAGTTCCCTCTTGCCTCGCTGCTGTCAGTCCGCTTCCCCACCGCCTACCTCCAGCCCAGACAACCACTGATTTGATTTCTGTTATTATAATTTTGCCTTTTCTAGAATTTTTTCATAAATGGAATCATCCAAAATTTAGCTTTTTGAGTCTGGCTTCTGTCAGATTCTTTTATGTTGCTGCATTTTCGGCGAACTGTTCCTTTTGATTGCTGAGTTCTATTTCATCATAGGACGACACTACGATCTGTTTACCTGCACACCATTTGACAGACATTTTGGCTACTTCCAGTAAGGGGTTATTATGAATAAAGCTGGTGTGAACATTCAGCTACAAGTCTTTGTGGAGAAATGTTTTCATTTTTCTTGACAATCATCCCCTCCGTTATCAAATTGGGAAATAAACAAAATTGGTCTCCTTGACTGATCATCCAGACAATGAAGGAAGAAGTTAGTGTTGGCCTAAGGTACAGAAACAAGCCCAATTCTACGTTTCAGAATGTGACAATGGAGAAAGGAAAGGGCAAGGAAGGACCGAGAGTTGCAGGCGCCATCTCTAGCACCCTGAGTTCCAGGTAGTCTTTCAGTATTTGTGACTGTGCATGATGTGTTTAAGTTTGAAATCAGTGAAGGAAAGCTCATGTAAGTTACAAAACAAATAGTACTCCATTAAGCACACCACTCAGAAACAAAACTTTCTTTTGGTAGCTTATAAACTAAAAAGGTTAGTGAATATAAAACACACATAATTTCAAATGAAAATGCAAAAAGTGAGGAGAAATGGTTAAATCTGAACATAAAAAAAAAAAAAAGCTTTACTGAAGACTCTGGGGAATGGACTACTGAACGCTGGCTAGAAAGCACTGAGACGAGGACCCGTATAAAAGTGAGACTACAGAATGGTCCATGTTTATACTCCGAGGCTGCCATTCTCATATCAGATTGGTCCGGTTTGTGTATCAGAACACAATGGCGCACTGCTCTGCTTTGCTGAACTTGACTTGCAAAGAGTCAGACTAATGTTCTTTGGGCTTTGTACAGCAATAAGGTGAAAGAATGAAACTTGCTGTGACAGCACATGAATTGCTGTGCCATGGCGGAGAAGGGAAGACAGCTGTCCCCTATTGTTCCGCGTTGGCCCACTAGGTGGCCATCGTAAAAACTGCCTTTGTGCCAACAGAAGTAATTTCTTTCATTCTCAAAAATACTAGAAAATTACAGAAATGAGAACCATTTTAAACATCATTTTTTAAGCCAAAGCTTCATTTTCAAAAACACCTGAAACCACAATGGTTGTGATTGCATTCTGTTTCCCTTGCTCTTTGTTAAGGGTCTGACCTGAACTTTGCTATTATGCATTTTGGGAATTCTGGAGCCCAGCTTTACCCTGAGGGAAAATAAGGAAACAAATAAGCTTTAAAAAAATTTTTTTGACCTAACCCTACATCCTAAGGTCACCATTGAAATACATCAGGTTCAAAATCTGCACAGTCTTAAGGCCAAGCTCACAGGAAAGTCAGAAAAACTAGAAGCTGTGAAGGACATAGATCTGCTGAATATATTAAGCTTGCATATGTGTATGTATGTGTGTTTTCTAATCCTCTAAGGTAAATTTATACCAATCCATACAGATGTACTCTTTTCTGTTTATTATTCCCAGTTGTGTAACAGAGGTTAATGTTGTGCAAAGGGAAAAATTCTGGAGTTTGACAGCACTCCTCTATTTATTTTAAGGCAAACAAAGAGAATGAAAACTTGTGCTTTCAGCCAGCATTTCTCTTTCCCTAATTCTACCCAGCCTGGATCGTCTTAAATCTGATTTGGGATTTGAGCATTATTTGGATTAGCTCATTAGTGGGGCACCGTTCTGACAAGCCACTAATCTGGGGCACTGGTGCACAGCACCATGACAGTCTTGTGCTGAAAATGAGAAATCTAATGAGATTAGACAGACCTTCGTGCACACGGTCTAAAAGTACCTTGTGTGGCTATCCATGAGCTCGGGAATGCAGGAGGCGGACAGATTAAGGCATCAGATTCAGCTGGGCTAGAACATAGCCACCCAGAAGCGATTTCACGCAGAAAAGCGGCAATGTTGCACCCTTTCTAAGCAAGTTCTGTGGAATGTCAAGCAATTGCCCAGCTTAAAAGTAATAATAATAAAAGATAATTACTTTGGGGCAGGGTGTCAACAGAAAGGCCTGTGAGCAGAGAAGAGGTTGTAAGGCGAAACTCTGATGCAGTTTCATGTCTATTAGAAGTAGACCAACTTACAGGTAAGCACTAATTGGTACCTGGAACCAGCAATCTGGTATGTTCTAAAGTTACTTGCCCAGTAGTAACTATCCAAAAAAAACTCCACTGTTTTCCCCTCTGTTTAAATGATTTTCTTTCTTCCCTTTACTTGTGATTTTCATTGTTCTTAAGCTAAACAGAACATGCTGGTTCCTTTTTGCATAGATTGGGCTGTCGCTAAGATCAGAAAATGCTGGCTTCCAACAATGTATGATTTATAATGTCCAGATGTGGCTATAGGGCAGCGCACAACACACAGTGGAAGAGGGCCCTGTGCCTTCCCAACCCCTTTCCCTCCCCTCCACTCCAAGAGGAAAACAAAAGTTTCCATGGCATTTTCTTGCTTGTAAGTGGAAAATCAAGCCATTAACATGGGGCTAGAAGCTGGCCCCCTGGGACGTAATTCCTTTTTCACATTGTGCTTGTGTGCCACCTTGTGGTGACTCTTAGGACTCCGTGAAAGACCTACTTGTTTATAAAGCCGCCCCAACTCAGTAACCTTCATAAAGCACAGGGGGAAAAAAACATTCAGTGTCAATCCATTCCATGAATCATCTTTAAAATGAGTTTGTGCAAGATAAAAGCAAATGTATTTTCAGCACATGATAATAACATATGAAATGAAGCACGTGGCATCTTTTGTATTCTTCCTTGCCAGGCAGTGAATAACCCATTTTGACTTAAAAGGCAAGAATTATCATTTAAGTATTCAGACCTGAATACATGACAAAACTGGTTCCACTTTCTTAGTTGTCCTTTTGAAAAGTAGTTAAGAATTTAGGGGAGAAAGTCAGCCAGAAACTAATGGGTGACCCATTTTAGTAGAGTACCACTGTTTTAAATATCTTATCAAATGGGGGATGAGAACCTTAGGCATAGTGGAACAAATTAAGAATTCTGGTCCCAACCCAAAAGGGTAAAGAGGAGACACAGACAAATTCCTGGTATCACAGAAAGAACTTTCTAAGACTGAGGAAAGGATTCCAAGAGAGAGAGAGAGCGAGAGAAAAAAAAAACTTTCCCTGAGAAGTGTATCTTCAAAGACACATTTTAACCTTTCCTGCCAAAAAACAAAAGACACAGCCTAAAATAGTTGTCAGAATCTCAAAACACAGAGTTCTAAGAATTGTTATGACATCAGACACTATGATAAGTGTTACTCTTGTGAGTCAAGCATGGATATATCCGTAGGATTTCAAGTATTCTCAGCCAAAATAAATAAATAAATAAATAAATAAATAAATAAATAAATAAATAAATAATAAAAAGCTGAAAGAAGTAAACTATCCCAAAGTCTTGGTGAGATAGGAGAGGATTGTTCATGATTTAAACGATTATTTTTCTAAATATAGTTGTTTACAAGAATACAGGCAGCAAAGAGAGGTTTTAAGCTTTTTCTTCTCAACAAAATCCATTAAAGATTTTTTTCTGTCATTCAACTGTAGTTGAGCAGTAATCTATTAGTTTACTTAAACACACACTAAAAAAGGTGATGCTGATTAATCCAGGTAAAAGAAGCAGACATGCTTTGGAAATGAAAGCTCTGTTAGAGCTTCAAAAGGAACGTCCACTGGCCATGGGGAACTCTGTTGCTAGGGAGATGGTCACGAGGCACAGATGCCTGTGTGGCAGCCCTAGATAGCTAGTTTGATACCCTTTGGAGTGGTGTCATGAATGAAGGGCATTCAAATATTTAATTTGCGTTAGTCTGTCTTGGGAAGAAGGGACTGTGAGGGTGTGACTGCTTTTCAAATGGAAAATTAGGAATGGAGGAAAGGAAGAGTGGGGAGATGGGAGAACATGATCAGATAGCCGTGCCGAAAATGGGAACATGAAATGAGCCCCAAGACAACGCACCCTAATAATCATTGATGTGAGTTCTGAGTCAGGAAGGAGCAAGGGAGACCCATAAGGACAAAGAAGCCAACAAGATGTGACTTCCACTAACCACATCTTTTTTGAGAGCTGACCATGTGCCAGCCATGCTGCCTACTTTTTTATATACTCCATCCTATCATTTCCCACGCTCGCCCAATGCAAATCCTTATTATCACCATTTAACATGCAAAAATACTGAGCATCAGAATAGTTAGGGGACTTGCCAAATGCTAATGCCCTCTTTTTCTTTTTTCTTTTTTGGTCTGATTTCAATCCCTTGTCTGACTCCAAATATCTTCTTCCAGGGTTCTCTCAGAGGACTTGAAATTACTAAGATTTAATAGCAAAAATTTACAAAACACTGGCTCTTTGCAATGAAACATTTTTGGATGGGGTGTGTGTGTGTGTGTTTGTGTGTGTATGTGTGTTCAGAGTAATTGCAGATGCCAGTCTTGCCTTGAGTGGAGCTTAGAACCTGGCAGGGAAAAACAACCAGATGAAAAAATGCTTTAAAAATTTTTGTCTGAAAAATTGGGAATGCATAAATATTGAGAGTAGGTACTGAGGGGAGAATTTACCCCAATGAGCACATAACCTTCTAACCTTGGAGGAGTCTGGATGGATTTCAGGTAGTTGGAGATGGGATCTTCTCTGGTCTGTGGGTCGGAATGCACGTATAACCAAATAGACGATCAAGTTGACTTTTGGTGCGTGAAAGGAATCAAGTAATGGCTGGCTGGCTGTGCTGTCCTAGGAAAACAGACAGACCTCAGCGGTGTAGTTAAAGGGATCCTTTTATAAAAGCCATAATGGGTGAATGGGTGATTTGGACTTGAGGGGTGCTAAATAAGGAGCTTGCCAGAGTGAGGTCGTGTGTGTGTGTGTGTGTGTGTGTGTGTGTGTGTGTGTACGCAGTGGTGACCCTGGATTGGGGGTAAAGCAGTGGCAGAATGAGAGATGAGAAAGAGGAAAAAGCAACTGATAATCAGTTTAGTTTTCCGCACTACTTTTCCCAGAACCAGTTCAGATTACTGCGTAATCCACATATGCTATTATGGAAGTTTCTGTCCTTTAACTAAGGAAAAAAAAAAAAACCTGTAGCATAATTGCACTTTATTATTGATTCATGAGAAAAAAATGTCCCTGTAAGTATTTTGGGGTATCACAAATAGGAAATATGTGTGTGTGTGTGTGTGTGTGTGTGTGTATGAATGATATAGTCACACATTTATACATCTATAGTTATATATATTTATATATACATATTTAAATTATTTTCTCCAAGAATCTAAGAGGAGGTACATGTCATTTAGAGTTGTTTAAGCCGCACGTCTTCAGCACAGGCACAAGTTGGGCTGAAGGGGCTCCACAGAGGCGGTGGGGCTGCAGCTGCAGCAGGCCGACGTGAACGCACCAGGTCATGAGGCCCCATTAGGAAAAGGTGAGGCAGTGAATTATTTTTATAGCCTGGAAATGACATATCTCATTCATTCAGTGAGTTATTTACCTCTGGATTGAGTTCATGGACCTATGAGTCATACAAACACAACTATTTCTTTATCTTTGGGGACAGCAAGAGGGTAGAAGGTTATGCCATGAAAAAGGAGGGAGGGAAAAGGGAAGGATGGGCTGATAAATGTTTCAAGGCCTCATTGAACAGGTCTTGTCTTGGTAGATTCCGTCTCACGTGAGGGTTAGAAACCAGGCCTGCTTCCTCTCTTATATGAAAGCTGGCCAGCCAATCATTAAAACCCTGAATGAGGCTCATTTCAAAAAGGAAAGATTTACTCTTTTGCAATTTGACCATTCTTTTATCTACGGAAGGGATGTGTGTGTGTGTGTGTGTGTGTGTGTGTGTGTGTGTGTGTGTGTAATGAAATTACTTTTGTAGTTTTTATCCAAATCATACTAAATTAGACAAGTAATTTATCAGTCACCATGTGATGCCTGCCTCACTGATAACTTTCTACTGGCCCATCTTGCTATATAAACCTAGAGGGGAAAGGCTAGAACTTAAATACAAATACTCCCCTGCTCTGTTTTGGTATCTCAGTAAAAAAATCAAACCTCCCTGTCCTCTGTCCAATTTAAATAAAAACATCACTTGCCTCCAACCAGTAGAATACACAAAAGATTGATGCTTTTCCATTTATTTTATAATGTGTTCCATCCCCCGCCCCTCCCCACAGCCAGGAATTGTTCTCCTGAATGTCAAGGAGGAAATATTTCCCAAATCATGTGCTGTGATTGGCTGGCTTGGGCCTGATCAGATAGTGAGGTGGGGAGGGGGAGAAAGTGTGATTTGTCACACTGGGGCTCCAGTTCTGGATAAAGAGGTGCTTTGTAATGTCAGCCAGCCTAATCTCTAGGCCACAATCAAATTATCCTCCCCTTTACCCCCCACTCTCCTCCCATCATCTCTCTCTCTCTTCCCTCCCCACTTCCTCCCGCATCCTTTCTCTCACACATGCAGTCACGCAGACACCCTACGTCTTCGGATCTATCACTGACAGAACAGTTATTAAACAAAATCTTGGCCCAGGGAATTAATAACGTCAAGGATTTATTTCTTTATCAAATGCTGTGCCCTGAAGGAAGAGTACTTTGTGCTTGCAGAAAATCCAAAGTGCATTAATCACCTGAGGGGAAGGGATAGGTTTGTGATTTTTAATACTTGTCAAATGAGTAACACAAGAGAAGGAGAGAGAGAGAGAGATCTCTGAAAGTGTTTGCAAGCACAAAGAGGTTACAACCCTGTCTTCTAAGGGATTCACGGTTCCATCGGGGCTTAAGAGGTTTTGAGGGAAGGTAGGGATGTGAGATGAAGCGTGAGGGTGGTAATCACACTGACTGGTGATGTCCGGCTCAGTCACAGATTGAAAAGGAAAAACTTGGAAGTGTCATCATTAGATCTTTAAATCTGAGAGTTTGATAGTTCGACTGCAGTTGCAATCAGTCAGTGAAGGGAGCAGTGGGGTATGGGGGAGGTTAAGGGAGGCAGTGAAGAACAGAGCTACAGATGTGAGCTATAGGATGTTCGACCACATTACAAGTTGTGTAATTCTTAAAGCTCGGCAGTGTGCTTGCACTCATTTTGGCAGTAGCTGTCATCCAACAGCATGCGATTGCACATGAAGGATATGAAGTTTGGCAGGAAATAGTCTCTCTTTGTTCATCTTGACCTTATTCACTGAGACGCTTGTGAATTGTCACTCTCCTTGATATGGGAGAAAAAAAGAAGTCAAAAGGTTCATGGGACAACTAAAATCAATGCATCTTCGTAAGAAATATAAGGCAGCCTGCTCTGTAGTTATCAGCATTGCCAACCTAAATTGTCATCTTGAGCAAAGCCATGATCATCATCACACACAAAGAGCGTCTTCATCTAGTGTCTGCATTTCCTATTCCGAGTTTCTGATTATTGTATGAAATGTGCTGCCCTAGAAGTTTTCTTCCTGGTGGTTAAGTTGCAATTACAAATCAGAGCCACTTGTTCACTGCTACTTCCATTACCATCATGTTGAACGTCTGTGGGTGGTACTCAGGTTGAAGTCTGAGAAGTTGTGCAGCCTGGAATTGCACAGGAGTTAGTGCCCATGGGGTATCTCTTAATCAAGGGGGATAGGAGCCTGCAGATAAATGCTCTAGTCTCCATACTTTGATAGATATTTCTAGGAGACATTATTTATACTTCCCAGAAGTCCCAGATGAATGGACCCTCTGCATTGCCTATTGTGGCAAACCTTGATAATACATCTTTATATTAGCTTTTCCTTCTTCCCTGTCTCACTCTCCCTGCTTACTTGTTCCCACATCTGCGATTATCTCCCAAATAAGCTATCTTCACCCAAGTCCTTATCTTGGGCTCTGCTTTTGGGGAAAAACAAATTTAGACACCACCTATTGATAGCACTTAGTATATTTCTTCTGAGCACTTATACATTTGTGAATCCTTCACCAATGCTTCTTTTTCAAATCTAAGACACACCCTGCCAAAGATGGTTATTGTCTTACCACCTCAATCTATGGCATGGGAAGTAGGAAAATGCCAACATTGGAGGTGGGTCAGTAGCCCACTAATACCCAGAGACATATGAGAGCCTGAAAATGCCTCCTCAATTATCATGAGAGGGGTGCTAATTTAGGAATATTTTGTTAACCCTCCCATATCTGGTCTGAGGTCACAAAATGGGAATTAATTCATTCAACCATGAATTCATCGAGTATTTACTGAAAATCTACCATCTGATCACATACTACACTAGAGTCTGAAGATATAATGATGAATACAACAGTTGGTTCTTCCCTAGTGGAACTTAGTATCTTATGGGAAAGACACATATTTATCAAAAAATCATACCCTTAGATGTCTATCTGTAATCTGTGACGAAAGAAGAGTCGTAACAGGGGTCTAACCTCCACTGATGGGCCTTCCCAGAGAGCGATGTATCTGGGAGATAAGGAAGAATTAGTGTGAAGAGTGGGTTTGGGGGAGAAAGAGCTTCTGTGGGAAGCGTATGTGAAGTCCTCGAAACTGGTAAGGAGTGGAGGAATCGCTTGTTAAAGGATCAGAAAGCCACTGTGGATAAAAAGCAAAGGAAGAAGGTTTGAAAGTGTTGGTCAAGACCACAAAGGTAGTCAGGGTCCACATCATGCAGGAATGTTTGTCTTTATCCAAAGAGCAACAGGAATTGACTGAGGGTTGGGTTTAATTTTTTTGTCTTTAATTATACCAGTAATAAATGAATATACTCTTATTTCTAAAACATCTGTATAATGTATATATCAAAAGTTTACTCTTATCAGCTTCCCTATCCAATTATTTTCACAGACGTTATCCGCTGTGTCAAAAGAAACTGAACTTGTTGGTAAACAGGTGGTCCGACACTAAGTGTCAAGGCTATGCATTTAAAAAAATAAAAAGACATATATTCAGTCACATTATTTATACTAATTCAGAGAGGGCTAATTCAGATATTTTTGGCCACTAATAAAATTTATTTATAAACATTGCTTAGTTCATCTTTATCTTTTTCTTTAAATTTTCCATCTTTTATTTGTGTTATAATGTGCATGTAATTTAAAAATAAGAAATATACATATATTGGGGGTGCTTGATCCATCTATTTTACTCGTGAGATCTATGAATTAAAAACTTGGAGATCATTGGAACAGTAGTTAATTTAAGAGCGTGATTTCTGCTATTGGTTTACTTGGATTCAAATCTTGGATTTATCACGTAACAAACTGGGTGCTCTGAGCAATTTGCTCAATTTTGCTATATGTCACCTCTTAAATAGGGAGGATAACAGTATTTACTTAGGAAGTTTATTGTGAGTATTAGATTAAATGAAACCTATAAATATAGTAGAATAGTTCCCAGCCCATTGCAAGCTCTCAGTATAGGTTAATGGTCACCATTAATGATGTTAGTATTGCATTGAGTTTCTATCCAACCACTTTACTGAACTTTGTCATTCTAACAGTTCGTAAGTTGATTCTTTTTAGATATGCTTGGTTAAAACTCATTTCCTGGAAAATCATGACAATTCCAATATTTATTCCTTATTTCTTTGTCTTATTTTATTGCCCTGGTTTTGCCTTTCACAGCAGCAGCGAGGGCAGGCAAACTCGTTCTGTCTTTAATACAGATGCCACTACTGTTTCACCATTAAGTAGGATACTTTCTTTTATCAAGCTAAAGAAGTTTACGTCTACTCTTTTAAGTTACTAAAAGGTGTTATTTTATACTGTAGAGGAACGGTATCAGCAGCTGAATTCATTACTTAAGTAACATCAGCAGACTGCTTTATTTAGAGAGATTATAGCTAACCAAATATACTCTCTATAAAGCAGTCTGCTGATCTTGAATGGGGTTTATGGTCAGGAATCATTTTGGGGATTATGTTGGTGAAAGAGGCAGTAGTTGGTTGACATCGCACTTAAAAAGTTTGTTTGACAAAGTAAGACTTGTTGATTGGCTAGGTTTCAGAACTGTTAATGGACTGACTCCATGACAAGTTGATTGACGCTTAAAAAAATGGAACCGTCACTGGTTGGTTGGCATTCAGATGTAGGTTCAGTGAAGTGAGTGGCTATTGATCAATTAGATTGTGGTGAGTTGTTCAAATGAAGTTCAAATGAAGAACTCTTAATGGACACATTATTTGCATAATTGTGGGAAGAACCGAAGGACAATTAAAGAATGGTGAGGCACACACGGACTAGGATTGAGGCACACCTAGGCCTGAAGTGTCAAGGAGAGGAAAGAGTGATTTAAAAACTAAGTAAGATCTGGAGCCTAGGAGGAAGGATTACCTGGTGTGTATTTTTTGTTCTGGAGAGACACAGCTACCCCAAGAGACTGAACAATATAGCTGAGAGGGCGTGAAGGAGGAAATGCTTTAACCTCGCTTTTCCCCCACCTCTGACCTCCTGCCAGGGCTCTCCGGAAGCAGAAGCCAATTGGCTAAAAGCCTGGGTGATGACATCCACCAGGAGCCAGTCTTCTGGGGCACAAAGGCGGACAGAGAAAAGTGGAGACTGAATGCAGGGTGGGGGTGGGGAGGCAGGAAATGAACAGAAAATAACCACCATACTCCCCGAGTGACAGATAGGGGTCTGGCACTGTCAAGTCAGTGGTGTTTCTGAAATGCTTTTGGGGATTCAGGTGCATGGAATAGACTCCCAATGACGCATGCGTGAGCTACTGGTTAAGCATGTTCATTTGTGCCGGGAAGTGAGAGGCGTCTTCCTGAAGCTTCTGTAACGTGGAGAAAGAGTGGGGAGGCAGAATCACAATAGCATGTCCATGTTTTTGTCTCTGTGTCAAATTGTGATACTCAGGAGAGGCAAGAAAGCGAGGGAACCGGT
The DNA here is from genome assembly GCF_014176215.1 of Rousettus aegyptiacus. Lineage (NCBI taxonomy): Eukaryota > Metazoa > Chordata > Mammalia > Chiroptera > Pteropodidae > Rousettus > Rousettus aegyptiacus. The sequence continues at coordinate 24,748,441 of NW_023416295.1, forward strand.
ATGTTTTGTGATACAGATTCTGAGGCAGAGAACTCCCACCCAACACGAGTGAATCTCATTAAGAGACATAGCAGATGCAGGAGTTTGCCCTTTTACACATAACCAGCCTGAGCCTCTGCCTCAGATGATAGCCAGCGTTTTGTGAGTTAATGGTGTGTGACGCAGAAAAGGAGCTGTGAAGGGAGCAAATCTCTCTTTAAAGTGAACATTTTATAGAAATCCCATTTTCTCTGGGGCTCAAAGCCAGACCGACTTAGTGGATTAAGCTCTGAGGTTTCACTACGAGGATGGATTTCAGGTCAACGTCAGCCTACAAATCTATGTGGGGGATGGGGAGAGAACCCAAATGAAACTAACTGGTTATATCTAGAATACTCCCTCAGGATATCCAGAGGCTGCATCACAAAACTGTGTTGAATTAACTTGGGAGGTGGTGAGGAATTGAGACGGGAAAGTGTTATCCAGACGATGCTACCATTTGCTATGATATCTGTTGAATTTTTAACCTAGGGCAACTGCCCAGTGCCAACACGGGGGAGGGCAGTCTTAATTGCTTTATGCCTGTCAAATGCATTTTTTGTCAGTTCTAGAAGAACTTACATAATTGTTTCTGTCACCTCAGGATGATTTCTCCCTTCAAGTCACTTCAAATGAGGCAAGTAGCAGGTGCTTCTTGCCCTAGCTACACTAGTTTCAAGCACCCCCAGCCTCTAACACAACCAGCTGCTACAGTCCATATGTATACACATTTGCACTTTCTGTGTGAGCGTATATTATGGATAGTGCCTGAGGTGTCTTGAAATTGGTGGTATTCAAGTCAAGACTGTAGAATAGGGCTGGCATGATTAAAATGACATCCTGGCATAAGGGATTGCATGCCTCCTTTCTTCCACTCTCTCACATCTTAGCAAAAAAGCTGTTTCTGGGTCAGACAATGGAGAAACGGTATTAGGAACTACAATCCTCTTATTACTAGTTCAAAGGTGTAATAAAAGCTTGTGAGCTGTCCTTTTAGTTAATAGTGCTCCCATTTTCTGCCTGGGCTCCACAGCCCCCAAACTCCACCAATCTCTTAGGTATAGGTATTAGAGAAAAGTCCCCAAGTTGGATTTTTCTGATGTGGTCAGGGTCAGAGTTGGGGCTATGGAGGTCTTTTTAAGTTGTTATTGCTCTTATAGGTATTTGTGCTTGAGATACTGGGCATTTGGTTTTTTTCTTATGTGCCCTACTGTGGAGCCTAGAAGCTCCATGTGTATGACTAGAAGAGTAGCTCACAGATAGAAAAATCGAATGCTCTCTGTTCTCCATGCTGCTCTTCAACTGAGCAGTGCCTGAGCCTGAATAAAATGTGTCATGTTCTATCATTCAAGTAGCAAAAGCCGGTGAGAATTGTTTGATGTTCTTTCAGGACTTGGAAAAAACTAAGTAATTTTCCTACAGAGTCCAGATTTTTATCTCTTTTAGATTTTATTATTCCCACAACAATACGCTTATTTCTTCCATCACCAATATTTATTAAGTGCTGAGCTAGAGTTACAGTGGGAAGGTCAATAGAAGTTTATAGCATTAGTCCAAAAAATAATAATGATGGTAGCTTGGACTAGGATGGTGACAGTAGAGATAGGAAGAGAGAGTATGTGTTTAAGATGTAATATAGAGGTAGAACTGACAGGATGAGATGCATGCCAGGCACTGGGCTTGGCCCTGAGAGCACTATGATGAATAATACAAGTAAGATTTCTGCTTTCTTGGAGTTCATATTCCAATGAGGAAGAACAACCATCAAAAACTACATGCATTTTGGTGGCTCCCTAGTGTAGTGGTTAGCACATCTGCTTTACATGCAGAAGGTCCTGGGTTTGTGCCCCAGGTGGAGCCATGGACCAGGCCCCTGGTTCATGCCACAAGTAAGGGGGAGAAGATGCCTCGTCTTCAGAGATCCAGATCTTAAGGGAAAACAGCAACATCCATAGGTCAGGGGTAGAAGTGGGGTGAGGGTGGGAATTAAAGAGGGGGAAAAAAAACTACATGCATTTAAAATGTATATAGATTGTGATGATCGCTAAGAAAGACATAAACAGAATGATGTAGTAAAGAAAAGTGGGGATAAGTAGGTGGCTGCTTAAATTGAGTTATAATGAAGTGGCCTTCCATCAGGGCAAGATTTGAAAGTTGAGTGGGCGCCAGACAGGCAAGGAGCTGGGGAAGCACTATCCAGGGAAATGGAAGAAACTGCGTGATGGTTATGAGGCAGGATGAGCTTGGCACATCCTAGGAATTGTCAGAAGACTGCTGTGCCTGGAGTTGTCAATGAAGGGGAGAGTGAGTGATCTTGGCAGAGTCAACAAGGTCATGCAGAGCCTAGTACAGTGTTTAGATTTTACTCTAAATGAAACTAGAGGCCAGTGAAGAATATGATTTTTGTTTAAAAGTATTACTCTGGCTAGTCTGTTGAGTAGGCTAGCATCGAATCAGGTGGATCGACTGGGGAGCTTTTGCAGTAGTCTAAGTGGTAGATAATGGTGGCTTGGACTAAGGGGTGAGAGTGAAGACAGGGAAGAGGAAAAGTTTTCCAGATATATTTTGGAGGTAAGTTAACAGAACTTAGTGATTTATTGCATATTGTTGGTGGATGGGTGAAGAAAAGGAAAATGTTTCCAGCTTAAATAATTGGGCGGAAATGGTAACATTTTATAAAATTAAGAATACATGGTGAATTGGAGGTTAAAATATTTCTTCTCGTCCATTCTCCTTGCTCTACCTTCTAATATCACATTCTTATTCAATGATGGAGTATTGGCAAAAGTACTTACCAGGCTAAGGCTCAGGAAATAGAATTTTTGTCCAGCTGCTGACCATAAGCAGTGGTGTGACCTCAACTAATTCATGGTGCCCCAGTTTTCTCATTGCTACTGTGGGCCTCAGAAGACCAACTATGCTTTGAAGCAGATTAATTTGTTCTGCATGGGTCTGGAATTTCTTCTTACATCCAACATTACCTCTAGGCACCACATCCAGAGGAAGGGCCCTGGATCCTTTTAACTTATTATTTCATAGCTATCCTTGCCCCCCTTTTCTGATGACACTCTACTTTTCATTAACACAGGCTTTAAACCATAACATTATTTTGATTTTTTTTCTCTCTCACGCCCTGTAGCCAGTTACACACACACACACACACACACACACACACATGCACATATACACATGTGCATATATGTATTTATGTGTATATAGTTTGCCTCTTTAACAAGTCTTGAGTATATTCTCCTCTTTCCACTCACTTCTTCACGTATATATGAACCATTTCTCATGATTCAAATCGATCTTAAATAACTTCCTTGTGTTGCATTATAGTTCATTGACTAATCCTTCCAGTTACATGACCATTTCCTTGAAAAAAGAAATTGTCTTACTTATCATTGTATTCTCATCCCCATCTCCCCTCTCCCCCACCCCCCATAATTGAACCTGGAACAACTTCTTTCACATAGGAGGTTTAGATGAATATTTTGTATTAAGGTAATTTACCGAATGCCTTTCTCAAATAATGGCGTTGGAATCTAACTCCATTGGCTATTTAACTCCAATTTTCAAGTTAGTGAACTATTTTTCCTCTGCCAAATACCTTTGTACTTGGCTCATTTTGGAGGCCTCCCCTATTAACACCTACTTGCAATCCTCACTCCTCTATTAAAATTTTTAATGTGTGCAAGTTTATTCAAGCAGGGAGAATCACCAATTGCAGAGCAGTAAAAACAGATCTTGTGAGGGTTGTACTATCTTGGGCATGTTAGATGGCTAAGAAATAAATAGGTTTAAAGTAAAAATAAATAAATAAATGAATAAACAGATCCTCAGGTTAAAAAGTAAAGTTTGTAAAGGAAAAAAGTTTGTAAAAGGGAGAGGGGAAGGAGACAAGGGTGCTCTTCAGAAAGCAGCCTGCTGGAGATGAGGTCATTAGTACAGAATGGAGTCTGGCCTGACACTTACTCTTTCTTCAGAGACCTTAATTTGGTCTGTAAACATTCTCAAAAATGTTAAGGTGTCAATACTAATGAAAATAGAACCATTTATCCTGGAAAATTCTATTTCAGATATTTTTCAATGGTGTTCTTGTAAAGGTTCACAGAGAGAAGAAAGAAGTTACACGTTCCTGTAGGAAGAATAGTTGAACTTGTGTTAGTTATTGCTGAATATTCCTGGAACTGACCAAAAAGGATGGAATTGGCCTAGGTGTTATCAAAAGTTTCTTACAATGTAAACATTTGGCAATTTCATTATTTAAGTAATAAAGTTAATTTACGGAGGCTCAGCCTGAGTCAGACGTTCCATGGACAAGACATTAAACTTCTCTGGACAAGAAGGCAGCTACTGTTTTCTGTACTCTTGAGCCTACTCCACACTTATCCAGTGCAGCTGCTCAGAAATTGATCCTTAGAAGTACTTGTGGGGATATCAGAGGAGGGGCCTGTGGGGAAAGACACCGGGGGTTGGGGAAGCAGGCTGAGGCAGTTCTGAGTTCCCCTCCCCCACCTCAGCCCGTGGCAGCTCCACTTTTATCTGTTTGATATAAATTTTTGTTTGAGAAGAGAGCTCTGCTGCTTTAAAAAAAAAAAAAAGACAGAAAAAGATAAAGAGGAAAAATGAACTTTAAAAATCACAGATCTCACAGCTTGTGAAGTAACCTGTGCTTTTTCACTTCCCCAGCAAGCCTTCCAGGATGAGGTGGAACTATTGAGCGTTGCCCTGGAAATATGACCCAGAGGCTTGGTTTTTAAGCTATTTCTGGTCCTACCAATAAATGAAAATTCTCTAACACTTTTTTTTTTTTGTAACCTTGTGATATAGACAGATACTCTGCCACCAGTGTATTGGAGAGCCAGGAGAGGCTGGGAGTATTTATCAGTGACTAGTGCACTCAGTCATATGGTCATTGCAGGCATCGCTCATGAAAAAAAATAAATAAATGTTTGGGTTTACTGTAATAGAGGTTTTATTTAAAGTTTTATTTATGGGGGATTTGGGGAAGAATAGGAAGGAAGGTAGAGTGGGATAGTGAGGATATACCTGGGATATAAGAATAAGATATAGAGAGGAATGAGGAGAACAAATAGAATTTATGCCTCTTTATTTTGTCAAATGATTTACAGTTTACGAGATGATCGAATATGCATTATTTCACTCAAATAAATAGACATCTCAAATTCTGCAGCTGGAAGTGGGAAAGGATAGACCTTTCATCCCCTTAACTCTGCTAGGTCCACCTATAAATGCCCTATTCCGAGTTCCCTCTACTGTCTGCTCACTCTGCTCCTGCTTCTAGTTTGCCAAAAGCTGCTGGAAAACCATGCAGTCTTGGCCTATGAAAAATTCATGTGTCTGACTCCAACTTGGCCATCATCTTTTCTCAGCGATCATACTTATTCTTCTATTCCATGCTCCAAGGCTGTCTTTCTATATCAGTTAACCCAGACATTTTCCTCTGCCCACATAGTGGGTTTAATGGTGGTCCTCAAAAACATACGCACACCTCTAATCCCTGAGTCTATGAATATTACCTCATTTGGAGGGAAAGTGTAATTAAATTAAGGGTCTTGAGATGAGATCATCCTGGATTATCCAGGTGGGCTCTAATCCAGTGACAAGTGAGACAGAGGGAGATTTAATGCACACAGAGAAGAAAGCCATGTGAAGACAGAGGCAGAGATTGGAATAAGGCAGCAACAAGTAATGGATGCCAACAGCCACCAAAAGCTGGAAGAGTAAAGATGGATTCTCCCCCAGAGGCTTCAGAGGAAACACAGCCCTCACAACATTTTGATTTCAGACTTATGGCCTCAAAAACTGTGAGAGAATAAATTTATGTCGTTTTAAGCTACCTGGTTTGTAGTATGTAATTTGTTGTGGCAGCTCTAGGAAACTAATATACTCGTTACTAGCCTACACTTTCCATCCTTCCTAGCAATGGATGGCCTTGACTTCTACTTTTCTGAAGAGATTGAGGCCATCCCCTCCCCCAAAGTCCCTCATTCACTCTATCCTTTATTGTAACCTGTCTCTTTCCCTGCCCAAATCTTTCTTTGCAGAAATGTATCCATTTATTTCTTCCTTCTAGAAGGAAATAGAAAAATGCCCATGATCCCTTCTTTGCCAAAGCTGAATTCTCCATCTATGTTTCCGACCCCATCCTTTGTTTGGTCCTGAGAGACTGGCTGTCTGTTGCCCAGCCTTCTCAGTCCTGAGCTGAGAAAAAGGCAGATCCAAGGCTGTGGGCATTTCCTAACTGTGCAGACTCAATGGGAACCATTATAGAAGAAGTCTGAATTAGAGGCCAGATCAGGAGAGAAGATAAACTCTGGACTAGGGAGTGAATGAGGAGAGCTAGCCAATGGGGTCACCAAACTAGAAGAATAGAAGTTTGGAAAAATCAAGAAAGAATTGAAGCCAAGTAGAAAAAGAGGACCGCTCCAAGCCACTCGTGAGTGCAAGACCCCATTCTGGTTAATTTCTCACTTAGTAGGCATCAGCTTTAGTGTTTTCATTTTCCTCCGTTTCTTTTCTTCATTTTTATCTCCTCAACTTCACTTTTTCCTCTCTTCCTATAGTGATGTTTTTCTTTTCATTCTTTTTAATCTTAAAAGCATGTACATTTCCTAACTGCATGCGGGGGGGCGTATTGTTTTGTCTGTGCCACACCTCTCTCATGTTTTGGGGATCAGTAATCTCCTTTCTTTTGGAGAATGTCTTCTCCTCTTGCGCCTTTGTATGTTTGACAAGACTAGCCATCCTGCCCTTGGATTTTTAACACTGGAATTAAGGAAAATTTGGTGGCAAAGCTGGAGTGTAAAAGCTATCAGTAACAATTTCTTCTGCCAAATGTAAGAAGCTAGTATACAGTGGGAGAAAATGAAGCCAAAACTCAAAGAGAAGCAGAGGCAGAATAAGGAAATAGTCCTGGCAGTATTCCAGTCCCTGGCTACAGTCATCCCTGGGGTTCCCACACTTATGGCCCCACCTGAAGTTTGAACAGATGAGATAATAAATTCAACCTATTTCCTATGCTTGCTCAAGTTCAGTTCCTGTCACTGGAAACTAAAAAGCTCTGACCAAGAGGCCTCTCCTTCACACTCCTAGTATTTGCTTGTAACAATGACCACCTCCTCCTATGATATCTTCCAACACCATTGCTGCCATTTCAAAGTTGGCCTCTAGAGCCATCTTTTCATTCTTGATGTTATCACCCAATAGCATTTTTATTTGACTAAGGTTACTTTTCTCAAAATCAATTTTTTTGTAAATTTTATGATGATTTGATTTTTCCATCAGATATTTTCCCTCCATACATATCAAATGTTATCTATTATAGCTTATTCTATTATAAGTTTTCTTTTATAACCCTTATTTCCACCAAGTATTATTTTCCAAGGTCAAATTTTACAGATATAAATTTTGTTTAGAAGATTTGTTTCTTCTGTCACTTTAATCAAAGGCAAATTTTTCTATATGCAGTTTTAGTCATTGTTTATTTTATTTGTGTCAATTATTTTAACCCAGCGTATTTTTTCCCAGATTCATTTTTGAATTTTTATTGTTTCCACTAGGATTGATTCTGTAATCAATTTCTCACAATACATTTTACTGTGTACAAGTTTTAGCCATTGCCAATTTTATTTTGTGTTTTTTTCTTGAGTCATAGTCATTATGAACTAGACAAAAGACTGATAAGTTTGTATTTCATCAATTCAGTCCCAAGTATAAAAAGAGGTTCCACTATATGTTAGGTCCTATTCTAGGTACTTGCGCATAGTGGTGAATACAGATATGCTTTCTACTGTTACATAGTTTATTTTCTAATGTGGGCTAGAATAGAACATACAAGCAAACAAATGAATGGGAAAAAATTTTTCATGTTAAAATAAGAACTGAGAAGAAAATTAAATGGTATAATGTGACTATGACAGTTTAGAGTGCTACATTAGATTAGGTTGTTAAGAAAGGTCTCTCTGAAGAGGCAACATTTGAGCTGAGACCTGAATGACAAGCTGACAAGCATAGAAAGATATAGGAATTAGTTTCTTAACTACTATACTGTTAAAATGATAAAATGTGTTCATAAACTTCCGAACATATCAAGTACCGCTTTCTCACACTATGTGAGGGGTAAAAAGCAAACTATGGGATTATAATAGAGTTGAAACAGACTGGTTTTGAATATTGCTTTCCTGTTTATGACCACATATGACAAGAAACAAACAGGCAAATAAAAATGATTGTGCCAGGGTGGTAAAAGAATACATATGTTTTGGTTCACCAAATTATTTCATATTTTTGGTATATTTTTTGAACAAAAATAGCTAATACATGTGTCTTGTACACCAATTTTTCACTGGCATGGTTAATCTCTCCTCAGTGAGACCAAAAGTTCAATCGTGGAAACATACTGAATTTTTTTTTCTTTTCTCTCACCATTGAGGACTAGGCATTCAAAAAATACTTATGGAATGATGATTCCTAAAGATTTTCTAGCTGCAAATATGAATGAAATTTTAAATATGGATTTCCTGATGAAAAGCAGAATTTGAACTCTAAAATGATTTCTTTGTAAACATTTGAATTAAAGTGCATCCTCGTAAAGGATGTTCGTAAAGGATGAAACTTCCTTTAAAATAGACAAATTCTTCCTATAAAATGACATTAAACCAACTCTTCTCCTTTTCAAATAGGAATACATTTTGGACCGAGGAACTTGCCAAACAACAGAACAAAGTTTTCTGGAAGAATAAGAAGACAACAAGCGGCTGCTCACGCAAAGACTGAGGCGGCCCTGACCATCCGCAGTTTAAATGGCAGTCACGTTTACCCTTTCCTCCAACACCTAATGCTCAGAAATGTGCTCTGGTTCCTGCCATGGCCTAACTGGAACCAGTGAGAAACCAGTGAGAGTTAGGCCGCACCTTTACCCTGGGAGGGATACGGGTGAGTAGGAATGGGTGGTCTTTTCCCCCTCCTCCTCCTGTATCCTATCCTCTTTCTATTCTTTGTTGAGTAAATACACAGTCACACCCACTGGCACTGGTAACTTTTAGCAAAGTGTAGATTTTGTTTAGAGTGCCCATTTTAAACAAACAGATGAAGTGCACATAATATTTTTACTACTCAAAATCTGGACTACTTAGCATTAAATTGAATCATTGAAAGAGTTCCAAGTAAAGCTGTATAATATAATACACTCTGCCAATGCTTGAATGCTTTTTTCCCCCTAAGAAATCACAAGAATTATCCATAAAATAAATAAATAAAAGCCAGTCTCTACCCAGGAGTCTATATTTGTGCAGTGTGGTTTCATATAAAGTGATAGGGCCAACAATACTTAACCCTTTTTGGTGTTGCACTCTCAGTAAAAATATTAGTCACACAAAAATATTGAATCCCGAACAAAGCACAGCATTTGTACTGCATTCCAATTACTGTGGAGCCTTGCATATATCATTAATCCCCTAAATTCACACATTATCTTTGTACAAGACTTATTCATCTATTCCTTTATTCATTCATATACAAATATCTTTCGAATATCTGCTCTGTGCTGAGGACTATTCTAAGAACTGATTGCATAAAGGTAAAAATACATAGTCTTACTCTCAAAAAGTTCATTGGCTAGCAAGAAGTCAGTCAAACAAATAGTTATACTATGGTATGATTATATCATATGTCATGGTCTCTGTATTGGTTTCCAATTCCTGCTGTAACAAATTACTGCAAACTTAATGGATTAAAACAATACAGATTTATTCTCTTACAATTCTAGAGGTCAGAAGTCTAACATTAAGGTGTTGACAGAGCTGTTTTATTTCTAGAGTCTTCAGGTGAGAATCTTTTTTTTTCTTTTTCCTTTTTTCTTTCTTCTTTCCTTTCCTTTCTTTTCTCCTCCTCTTTCTTTCTTTCTTTCTTTCTTTCTTTCTTTCTTTCTTTCTTTCTTTCTTTTCTTTCATCTTTCTTTCTTTCTTTCATCTTTCTTTCTGTCTTTTTAATATCTTTCCCAGCTTCTGGAAGCCTACATTCCTTGGATCGTGGCCCTCTTCACCCATCTTCAAATTACATCATTCCAACATTACACCTGATTTTTCTAACTTTTGCCCTCTTGCCTCCCTCTCGTTAAAACTCTTGTGATTACATTAGCTCCACCCAAATAATCTAGAATAATCTCCTTGTCCCAAGATCAGTAACTTAATCAGATTTGCAAATTCTCTTTTGCCATGTAAGGTAATGTATTCAAAGGTTCTGGGTATTAGAACATGCACATCTTTGGAGAACCTTTATTCTACCTAATATAATATTTATTATAGTATAAAGAGTGACCTCTTTATAAAGTAAATGTAAACTTAGGAGAAGGCATTTTAAGTCTAATGAGGGCCAAATAAGAGTCAATTTTTAGAGCTGGGATTTGAAAGCTGAATGGAAGTTTGCCTGCTAGAGACATCAGGAAAAAAAAAAAAAAAAAAAAAGAACTGTGTAAGGTCAATGATATCCCCTCTGATTGAAAAAAAGGGAATCATTCTAGAAAACCAGAAAGTTACAAAATGAGAAAGTACCTTAGAGGAACTCTGGTTCTAACCACAACATTTAACAGTCGAGAAAACTGGAAGCCTAAAGAGGTACAATGACTTGACCAAAGGCCAATGGCTAGAAAGTGGCAGGCTGCAAAGGAATTAGAACAACGGTCCCCTTCCCTCATTCATTTTTTGTTATAAAACTTTCCAATGTTAAGATATCTGCTTAGGTCCAGACAGCAGGGACCCCTGCCTGTTTTCCAAATTCAATAAAATTAACAAGAAATTAATGCAGAAATGAATGTATTGTTGACTGGCAAAGTAAAGTGTTTGATTTTGAAAAAACAATTTTTCCACCCACAGCCTCAGAGATTTTCTAGATTGATAGTTTGGAGCAATCAGAAAGATATAAATAAAGATAATGAGCCATATTCATTTTTTAAACAACAACTCTATAAACTCTGTGATTTCTTAGACTATAAACCGGCAGGTGTCAGTGGCAAAAGTTGTCTGACTACAAAATGGATGTTTGTTAAATAAAACCCATTAATGCTTATAGAATTCACTGTCTCAGGATAAGTTCATGACAATGCAATGTTCGCAGAGATGTTCTAAATGGGCTTTTATGCATTATTTTAGTCACTGGTGGGACAAAGGCCAGATTTGGCTCATAATCTGCAGCCTGAGCCTTCATAAATACTGATCTAAGTGATAGGCCATAAGAAGCCCTAATTGTACTGCAGCACAATGACATTACTTAAGTGTGACTGCATGAATGCCCTGACAGCTCATAATCACTAGTGTCCTTTCATGGAAGTTCAGAAAATTAATCCCAGTCTCTTCCCTTGATTTTCTTGTGGGAAAGTTATATATTTGTCTGCAAGATTTTGTTTTGTTTTTAACTTATGGCAATGAAGCAATGGATATTTTTACCTGATTGTGTATTATTGGAGACCCATTGACTTCCCTTCAAACTGCCAGGTTTACTCTTATATTTGATATCTAGTTTGGAGGAATCTCACAGTGACCAGTTTCTCTTTAATTCCATATTTCACATTTTGAATAGCAATGTGTGTTTGGTACGAATGTGTGGGATTTAAAATAACAGACACTTTCTGAGCCAAAGATAAGTTACAAGTTTGAGAAGAAATAATCTCCTTCACTAAATTACTGTGAGTTGAAATTTAAAATCCATTTACTAGAAACCCAAAAGACAACTACTTATAGATATTTTTGAGAATGCTAATGTTGCAAAGAGATAAGAATAATGAGGCAGTTTTTAATAAGTGCAAGAAAAAAATGATGTATCTAGATTAGGGAACTTGTCGATTAGTCTGAAGGGAGTGCCTTGGGTGACAAATTAGAAATGGGGACCAACAGCTCAAGAAATTTATCAAGGCACAGAGAAATAGCCTAGAGAATATGAAAAACTGGGAATGAGGAAACTTGGGACCTGAATAGGCCATGTGCTCAAGAGCAAAATTGTTTAAACTAAGAAAGGCGTTGAAGAAAAAGACTGGCGTGTTCCAACGATGATCAGGAAAAGGACATAAGAATCCAGGGAAAGGGGAATTGGGGTGTCAGGGGACCGGGAAACATGTATTTTGCTCCTAAAGCCCTGATATGGTTGAACCCAAGGACTTAGACCAGACATGGCTGGATCTAGCTTCCCTATATTGAAGAGTAGGTGAGGGAGACTGGTATTTTGAGTGCATCTGGAAAGAATCATCTGTAAGTAATATTTATGCTACTATTAATAGTAATAACAGAATAATTTGGACTAGCATGCGCAGCTGCACAGATAGGGTTCAAAGCTGCCCTTTTCTCGCCAGGAATCTGTGGCTCAATCTCTCTGGAATTCAGTTTCATTGTCAATAAAATGAAAATATTATCTCATGGTTTGTTGGTGAGGATGGAATGAAATAAAGTAGGTAAAGTGTTTGAGCCATGGTTGGCTCATTGAATGTTTGTTTTCTTTGAGGCTCAGGTCTCTACCATTCTCTCTAGGCATGACACTGAAGAGGCCTCTTGTGGTCGTTGTTTCCCTATTCCTGTTTGTTTATGTCTTCTTTGCCATCTCTTCTCTCTACTTCTTATGCTATAAAGAAGCATTACAAAATGCTAATTGATGGACATGGATCTTAGCCACAAACTCAGGGGAACAAAGAAAAATATACCTATTAATTTTTCCACGGCTGAACTTAATTTCTATCACAAGTTCCTATGTAACAAATTATTCCTGAAATAGTGGCTTAACACAGTGAAAGTTGGCAGGAGGCTCTGTTCTACGTGGTCTAAATGACCCCAGCTAAAGCAGGCTCTGTCATATTCTAGACACACAATCTTCTAAATATGGCCTTTCAGTCTCCACAAAAGTGGAAGACAGAACTAGAAGACTCGCATCATCTCTTAACTGCTTCAGCTTTTGATCACTTCTGCTCACAGTCTATTGGTATGAACTAGTCACATGTCTCCCAACCTCAAATACAAGGAAGTCTCATAAATACAGACAATATATTGTCTCCTTATAAACTGCGAATGTATTGGAACTTTTTTTAGTGTGACAAGTAATAAAAGAAACCCAAATAAAACTACATTAAGCAGAAAAGGAAGTTTATTAGCTCACATAACTGTAAAGGGGTTCATTACTGGAATCGAGTATAACTGAATCCAGAGATTCAAATTGGGTAATGAGTTTGGTTATTCTCCATCTCTGAGCTCAGCTCTGCTTGGCCTCAGTCTCTAGGATGCTTTTCTCCATGTGCTTAATAAAAATGACTGCCAGCAGCCCTAAGCTCATGTCCCTCAGCTTAGTAATACTATTGGAACGAACCAATCTCCCTTTAAGGTGTTCATGGAAAGTCCTGTGGAGGACTCTGATAGGCCCAGCTTGGTTCACATGGCATCCCTGTGGTAGGAGCTGAAGGAAGAACAGATTCACCTCCACTTGAACCACATGACACAGGTTTCCAGCTGGAATGACAAGCTCTTTTAGGACAAGAGAGAAGAGCTCTTGGACAGTCAACACCACCAGCTGCTCATCACACTGCAAGGAACACTCTTTAACACTCCCCTTTCCTCAGACATCACTTGGAGCCTAAAAGCAGCTTCTCTAATGCATGCCCAAGGGAGTTATATTGGAAGTGAGAAGTGCCCATGGGCAAATGGCTGCTCAATCTTCTAATATTTTGTGGAAATAATGGTTATGTCTTCTGTAAATCTGACAAAGAACACAGCTGGGAGATATTTAAAATAGAAAAGAACTATGACCAATGATCTATGCCAAATCATAAAATAGTTCTTCTTGCAAAAGTAAAAATATATATATAAGGATTCCTCACATGGGCAGGAGAAATTTCTCATACTGGCTTTATGGCATGCTGTATGGCCAGCCTGGATTACTGTGTTGTTGTATCTCAATCTCTTCCAGGAAGCCATCACTCCATCTCCCATGCCTATCAGCAGCTGGAATTCAATCCTGTGCTTGCCAGGTCTCCATCTGAGTGGACATTTAGCAAAATAACCAATGGCATTAGTGACTGTGGCCTCCCGAAGACTTCCCCAGTTTTGTTTCTAAAGACCACTTAAAACGCATTTCTTCTTTTATGACACATTCAAATTTTAGTCTTCTGGTTATATAACTATAAATGTCTGCATTTCAGATAGGCTCAAATGAAGGGTCCATAGGCATGTATAAATCACACTGCAAAAGTTACATTTGCTTTATTGTACTTGATATTTGGCTAAATGAAAATTATATTAGCTGGTGACTGCTCACATTTTTCCACATTTAAATATGTAAAAGAGGCCCACACACAATGCATTTTTTCACAATTAGGCTACTATAGACCATATTTTAAAGTGAAATAAAATTTCTTCCTGAAATCTAACAATGCTCTTGTGGGTATGCATATTTTTTATGCCCATATGATTGGAGTTAAGTTTCATCATATAAAATTTTGGAAAGTTCAGTTTTTGGGAATTGAAATCGATCCACTGTGCAAAATGTGCAAACTGGGAAAAATAATATTGACCCTACTTCAGGACGGTGACTTACAAAACAAGGACACAACCTCTGATGACATACTGGGAGGCTCTGCAAACTTGGGATTTGATAGCTTTATGCGGGGAGAAGGCTGCCCTCTGGAGCTTTATAAAAATAGGAAGGGAGTGCTTTTCCCCACTGCCTGGGAGTAGAGAGCCTGTTTCTTTGTTCCCTTAAACAAATAATAAATAACGACCAGGTGCTGGGGCAGTATCTGAGAATGGAGTGTCGTGAACTGTGGGGGGCTCTGTCTTCCACAACTGAATACTGCATAGCAGAGATGCCCTAACAATATATTTCTTCTACAGCAACAACAAAAATGTCTAGTTCTGAATGTTTTTGAGGAGTAAACCTAAGATTCCTGAATTTAACCTTATGCTCACCCAACCACTTGTCTATTTGAGAGTTCCTCCAATCACTCCCCTAATCATAGTTTCTCAAAACCCTCTGTGAACGCAACAAGGTTTCTGCACAAACTGGCAGTATCATCTTGAATAAAGATATGTAAATACCCACAGTGAGTGCGTGAAAGGAAAATAAATCATTGTGAAAACTGACTTTCTTTTCCCTTTCCTTTTTCCGTGCACTTCATCTTCTGGAAAAGACAGAACTTCCCAACCTATAGGTGTTACAATTTCTGGCCAGATCTGGAATCCACAACTCCTCATTTCCTGAGTAAGATCCTAAATCTTTAAGGATCCCAATTTTATATATTGCATTCAACACAATTGCTACATTTGAGCATGCGAGAAATATGAACACACATAAAGAAACAAATTAAGGAATGGTTGGAATATTTTCCATTGTCTCTCAGCTGGCAAGACCGTAAGAGTTTCTAATACTTGCCTTCTTTGATTAAATGCTTGCAAGCCAAATAATAGATTTTCAGCAAATTTAGAAGTTTAACTGTTTAAAAGGGGGTTTTGCATTTCTATGTGGTCATTGCTAAATAGGCTGAAGTTAAACACTTCCAAAATCTACATGACAAATAGTTCCATAAACAATGTATAGGCATAGAATGTGTACTTGGCAATTCAACACCCCTGGGTACTTAAGAATGGGTAAGAAGACACCTTTTGAAAAGAATTTAACCCCAAAGTCCTAAAATAATATTGGCCTTGTACGTATGATAATACCAATTTCCACCAGCACCCTGCCCCTTTTTTTCTTTTCTTTGTCCATTTTCTTTTTCTCAGTACTCTTAGTTCTTTCTGACTTTATTGTGGGCCTGTTTGTTTTGGGGGCATTTGCATTTTGACTTCCCTCGCTCTGCTCCTTTTCTCTCCAATTGGAAAATTTCTAACTTTAAGGTCCTGCCCTAGTCCCACCTCTCAGTAACACTTGTCCAGCTACTACAGTATCCACACCTATTGTTTTTTCAGAGAAGCCATACCACATATTGCCAGTGACATTATTTTGCAGTGATTTCCTGCTCAACCTATATTGTCCCTTTAGTTTTGTATGTGTTCTCTCATCCTAACTAGATGGCAAATTTGAGGGCAGGACAGTTTAAAGGTTACCTTTCAGTATTTCTAGCAAGTGGAATTCATCTCTTATGAAGCCACTTCAGAAACACTGAACACCCCTCCTTCCTGTCCAAAGCAGTAGGCCATCTATAGATGCTCTTCTTTCTACCTCCCCCAGGACAGAATGTCCCAGAGCACAATCTAAGATGGAGCATCAGTTGTGTTTAGTACCAAGTAGAGGCCAGCTCTGTTACACACCCTGTTATTGGTTATCTTTTCTTTCTTGCCTCATCCTTCCCCCTCAATATCTTCTTCCCTAGGATTGTATTCCGTAATAAAATAGTTCATATAAACTTTTGTCTTGGTTTCTGCTTCCAGAAGAACTCAGCTAAGATGTGAGCACAGTGACTTCTCCAAAGAAGGACTTGCTATCCAGCAATAAGGAGTGAGGTCAGCAGACAACTTTCAGTTGTCAGTTACTTCAGATCTGCCTCACTCAAAACCACGCTTTCCTGTTGGAGTATAAAGAAGGCTTAGCCGCTTTGGCCCAACGCAGAATACATCAGACAAGCAATACTCCATCTAGAGCTCACTGCCAGGTTGGCTGAGGTTTTGCTGGGACTGTAAGAGGCAGAAGTTTGACCTGTTCCTCTGCCCAGTCCTGCTTCTCCCCCATTCCCTTTACAGATGTTGATCCTTAATAAACATCCTATACCTATCACCCTGTCTCAGAGTCTGCTCTGGAGAAACCAGTCTGCAACAGTACTGGTTGGAACTCTGGGTTGTGTGAACATTCAGTCCAAAAAATGACTCAGGCAAAAAAAAAAAAAAAAGGAGGCGGAGGATGATTAGACCCAGGAACTTCAATGATTTAATCTTTCTCTCATCCCTGCTTTCTTCTGGCTTCCTTCTCAGACAGACTTTGCTCACAGATTTGCCCCTAGAAGCTCCAGGCTTAGCACTCCAGTGGGAAGAGCTCCACTATCTGAAAAAGTCCAGCAAAGTCCCGAAATTGAGTCTCATAGGTGTGGATTGTTGTTTGAGGTGTCCAGTGCTGGACTAATCTCCAAGACCAGACACTTAGTTTTGGGAGCCCAGTGAAAACTGAAAATTCAGGGGATCTTGTTAACAAATTATCACAAATTTTAAGACAGTGATCACCAAGCATTAAATCAAGGGTGGGGCCTTTCTGAGGGTAAAGCCCCGTGATATGGCACAGGTCACAATCCCATGAAACCAGCCCTGCCAATCACTGTGGCCAGGGGAAATAAAAAATGCTCTACCTGGTAAGACTTAGTCATGCGCCCATTCCTAAGGCTAGGGGTAGAGTTTCCCAGCAAGAAATCAGAGAAACGATGCTGGATATGGCAAACCCACACACACACAGCAGTATCACACATTCATACTAGTCACACAGTAGCTAAAAAGGTACCACAGTGTGATGGAAAGAAGTAGTTCCAGTTTCATAAAGTATTCGGTTAGAATCTCGGGTTTGACATTTTTGAAGGTGTGGCTTTAGGCAAGTTACTTAACTTCTCTGTAAAGAGGGGCTAAAAATAACTACCTGTAAAGTGGGCCTAAAAATACCTATATACGAGGCCATATATGCCAGTAACTAGACCAATGGCTGGTAGAGCATAGGGCCCCACAAATGGGGGTCATGGTGGTGGTGATGTTGATAATGATGGTGATGTTGGTGGGAAACAACACAGAACAGTGTGTGGAATGGAGCAGGACAGGCTCACTGGAATTTAGGCTTCAACCTGTGTGCAAGCTACTTTAACTTTCTAAGACTTAGGTTCCTCACTAGTCAAATGAGGATTTCATTCTTCCCCACCTCTTAGAGTTGGCCTGAGGAGGGTATGTTTGGATGTAAAAAGCATCAGTGTGTTGCTGCCCTCTGCTAACCAGGGAAGGCCTTTGAAAAAGGAGAGAGAGAGAGAGAGAGAGAGAGAGAGAGAGAGAGAGAGAGAGAGAGAGAGAGGGGGGGGGGTAGGGGGGAGGGGCAGGGTGGGATCCTCTCTCACAACTGGATGAATACTTGTATCCAGGCCTGAAGGTGTGGTTCCAGACAACTTTGAATAATGCACAAGCTAGGAATGAGTAAAAACGCTGAAAAAAAGCACACCGAAATTCATCTTTCTGATATCATTCTCAGAAATGGCTAAAATTTATATTAACTAATACATGAAATCTTTAATATCTGTCTTCATCAATCTTCTTACATTTCTCTTCTTTCCTCCCTTACTTCTCTGACCAAGAATCACTAGACTCTCCTTGCTTTGGGCCTCACAATGAGACAAATTGTAACATTCAGTTAACATCTCAAATTGTTACATTTGTATTAAAACATGGGTCTTTAGAAGAAAGTACCGTAACCAAAAAAGAGTAGATGGACTTTTAGACCCAAGGTTCTTTATCATTACTATACCATCGAACAGATACTCTGATCTTGAAAAAGCCAAATCAAAATGTACTGATCATTTGAATAGGACACACAGGAGTAGAATCACCAAAGCACTCACCAGGGGCACTTCTTTAGGACCAACAGCTTTGGAATTAAGTTAGAAAAGTATTGTGACATCATGCTGGGGATGTAATAAGCATGCCACATTAGCTATTTCCATTTAAAAATTATAAAAACAAATATAGTTGGAACTTTTTAGCGAATGATGAGAAACAGTAATGGTTAGCTATTACGTAGTACTTGTTTTGTTGGAGATAATTTTTAAGGCTCACAAGGAGGAAATTGGCAATGCTTTTTCAAAAATTGGTATTTTAAAAATATATATTGTATCCTTCTCATGTATTTCCTTGATAAGTATCACATCTCTCCCTTGTGTAATGAGCATGAGACTAATGTCAGATTCCCCGGGATACTTAAGGAAGCCCTGAATTAGTTTACTAGCGCTGGTAGATTTCTATATTCATTTTGTAAAAATCTCAATGTTATCCATCAGTTTACAAAGGGAATGCAAGTGGACACCGAGGAATGACTGTACGGCCAGTTCTGATTTCTCAGTTCCTAAATATAGGTTCTCTGTCTTGAGAAACAAGTGAAATATACACAGAGAGAGCAAGTAGAAAGGTGTACCAAACTCAATTATAAATTTTTAAGGAAACCTCTAAATTCAATCATAAATCATTAAAAATAAGCAAAATAGCATCAAGCACCAGTGAAGAAATCGCAAATTGGAATTTCGTTTGGATTAGAATTTATCATCAAGATCCTGAGTAAATTACAAAATCATGTAGTTTTAGAATAACTGGGGCACTGTAGACTTGGTTCACTCTCCCTCTTAAACCCCCATATTTTACTCTGAGAGAGCCCAGCTCCACCTCCACCGGGAATTTCCCAATCTGTGTATCGTTGGCAGCTCTCTAATCCCATGTAATTGTATTAGTCTCAATAGCAGATTAGCTCTAAGTGCCCCAGAGAAAGGGAGCTGTCAGCCCTGCTATTGTTTTCCACTTAATGTGATTCTGGGCAGCAAACAAGAAAGGCAGCCAGAGCCTTCCTTCTCACATTACAGACCATAGTTTCTAAACCAATTAAGGAAAAGGGATTTACAGTCCTCCGGATTAGAGACTCTGTTTATATTATCCTATATTTCTTCTCATAATACCATCCATTTTATGTCTCCTAACAGCCTTCTCTCCATCTCTGGGATGCTTGCTTTTACTTACCATACATCTCCCCATTTACTTCTCTGCCTTTGCTATTTGAGTGCAGTCACCATGCTGGCTAATTCTTGCTGATGGTTTTAATTGTGTTTCAGAACCCTCCTGCATTTGCTGTCAGGAGAACTCAGGAACAAAAATGTACCTCAGCCCAAACCTGATATTCAAGCAGACCTTGATAAAGCGGGACATTTCTGTGCAAATAGTCATTCCAGTTAATTGAATAAAAACTTCCTGCAGGATGTTTATCAGAGAAATAAAGCTTAGCTCTCTGGAGGCAAATTGGTTAGTATCCTGATATTGCAGCAAAAGGTGCCTTTTTTTTTTTTTTCTTTTAAAGAATTACATCTGATGTGGAAGGTGAAATGAGGTTTTACTGAAGCAAGCGAATGAATGAGAAGATGCTATTTAAGGAGCTCCAGACCATTTAAACAAATTGTGGCCTGATCTGAGAGTATTGGTCGGAGACTTCTCTTTTCTTACTTTTGTAAGAGCAGCTCATGCCACAAGGAGTCCAACTGATTTTTTTGACCCAAATGGATGTATAATTTTTCCCTTGGCTGGTGTTGCAACAATGAACACCTCACTCGATGGGTTTCTATTAGAACCAAATGGGTTTTGAGAAGCATTTTTACTCTTAATGGAGCTTTTCTATTGAATTCCATTTTTCAGAATTTTATTTTAGTTTCAGTTGAATATTTAAACAGGTTTAAATTTTAAATATCTGTGCTGAACAAGCCCCGATATATATATTTTAAATTGCTGTAATACTTCACTGGGTTTCCTTTCTAACTCGATATAATATGCATAATCCATTATGTTAGCATTGCATAAGTTGGGCATGCTCAGAAACCAGGCGAAGCCCCCTTTTTACACTGTTAAGTCACACCGTTGTAACGGACCGTCTTATCAAATTATTTTTATAACAGCTTTGTTACTAACAAAGCATAAAGAGGGTTCTAAAATTCAACCCTGGGCTCATTATTGTAGGAATACTCCTTCCGATAATAAAACTTTTATCTAAGGTTGTCCTTAAACTAAATTATCATATTTTAGTCTTTTACCATCATCAGGAAGAAAGGTTGGGTCTCTTTGGGGAGAATCGTATTTCTAAGGCCTACTGCTTTTATAGGTTCTGATTGTTTGTCCTGGCTTTTCCTAGGATTGCTTTGGCCTTTCAAAATTGACAAATATTTGAGTGTTCTAGGGGCATGAGGGGGAAACAAAGACACATAACTAACACCCACCTCACGGGAGCTACGGCCAATCTAAAAGCCCAGACAGAAACATAAAAGTTCTGAATTCATTTAGTCTGAGTCTGGATCTTAGCTCTAACACTTAGTAGCTCTATGATTTTGGGCAAGTTATTTCACTTCGTCTTCAGTTTCCTCATCTATCTATCGAAAAGAGGGGGCTAAGCATAGTACCTAACTCATAAATGTATGTTATTAAACAAGATAATCAGAGCTGTTGTACTTGACACAGTACCTAGCATGTGGAAAGAGCTCAGTCTCTATTATGGTAGGTGAAAGATCTCAGAAACAGAAAATATTTCCAAATATAGGGCACAATTCATGGACAAACGCACACCAAAAATAGTTTAATTTGAAGGCTCGGTAGTGCACTCAAGGATGGAAACCAGCTCTGGCCACCTCTCCCGTCAGTATGAAGTTGAATCAAGGTGAGAGAGCGCAAGTCAGCCTCTGCCCAAAAAGATTGAAACTGGCACATGTAAGGAGGGCAATGAAAGAAACAGCTGTGACTTTTTACTCCTTTACAATATTGAAACTGAGGACTCAGTGTACATTAACACAGCTTTATAGGAACAACCCCTGCTCCATCTATCCAGCACAAAATCTACACTCACAATTCATTCGCTAGGCTTATAAGGTTCTCGGGCTATAGCAAATTGGAGAAATTGATGTTTACCCTGAAAGCTTGTACCATATGCTATTTGTAGCTGCCGTTGCCTTGGTACACGTCTGCCAGTGTGCCTGGACTTAAATCCCTGTGTGATAACCTTTAACTCTTCGCTAGGAGGCAAAATCAATCCAAGGTAGAACTGAGTCAGAGGATCGAGAAGAGGGAAGCTGCTGTAGAGACTCGGGGGTCACGCACCACATCTATCTGTATACTTAAATGTATTCTGGGCACAGGTGGCAGAAACCAGTCGTGCTAAATAGCAATGTTCTCTAAAGTCCCTCCTGGGCTGATGCTTCTTAAGAGTTTCTAGTCATCGTAAGAGAAAATGCATTTCTGGGAAATAAGGCTGATCATCTTGGGAAGGGATAAAAAAGCTGAAGTAAGTGTATTTCTGACAAATGCAGAATACACTATTCCTATGTGCACTCTGCAAGACTCACAACTATGGTGACAGGAGGCCACCGTCACTGTCACGTTTTCCCCCCTCTCTTTCTCCCCCCGCCCCACTCCACCCCCTTCCCTTAGAGAGGCTCCATTGATTAATGCTTAAGAGCTTGGGAGCTTTCTGTATCTGTTGCAGGTGTTTCACTGGCTATAAGGATGGTGTGAGACATTTTGATGTATGTAAATTATGTTCATACTTTGAGCCTAATCATTATTATAAAATTTATATAAGATAAAACACAGGCAGCCATAAAAATAGAATTTTTACTTTGATCACGCAAAGCTATAGCTCCCTTGGAGAGTAATCTTTTCTGGGTCTTAAAGATCACTGCCAATGTGAAGACTTAACAGTTTTCCTAGTTCTGTCCCAATCTCTTCAAACAATAGAGGAGTAAACAAAAGCCACCCAGGATAGTAATAATAGGAACAAATGTATCTGCTGCATGGTTTTAGACCTAGCATTAAGGCAGGAATAAAATAAATGCACTTTTCATAAAATAGTGGTAGAATTAAAGCTTTAGATAGTGGATAGTGGACATAGTGGAGAGTGTATCTTATAGTTCTGCTCCAAGTTGGCTGGGAGACCTTAGGTATATCATTGAGCTTACTTATACCTCAGTTTATTTAACCATAAAATCCATTAGCTTAAAAAAAAATAATCGCTGGGTCCATTTCACTCCCATCATTCTATAAAGAATTGCAATATATTTTCCATTGCTTTAGATGTGTCTATGAAAAAATGATGTCTACCCTGTTGGAAAGTTGAGAATTACACAGAATCTTGATGTAGGTACTGGTCAGGGAGAACAGATCCTAAGCTGAGAGAAACCTGAAAATAAACATCCCAAATGGATGACTAGCCATGTGACTGAGCATTTCACCTGACTCCTTAGGATTACATCCTCGCCTGTTATATGGGGCTCATGATGCCTACTGCATCTGTCCCATCAGGCAGTGAGTGAGATGCTAGCTGTAAATGCACTTTGGAAAAAAACAAAGCATTGTATGGCAAGGCTGTGCCGTCACTGTCATCATTTTGTTACTTCTCTTAGTAGTAATATTGTCTCAGGAACAGGAACCTTTAAGGATTTGTCACATCACACAACAGCTAGCACAGTGCTAAGCTCATCATGTGTCTTTAACAAATAATTGTTGAATCAAATGAGTATTGGTTTAAAAAATAGCTATAAAGAGTATTGGAGTAAATATTTGAGAAATTTAGACATGACCTGGATACTAGATGACATCAGGGGACTATTGCTAATTTTGTTAAAATTAAAGTGTGATAATGTTTTAATAATATATTTAGGAGAGAGTTCTTATTTGAGGAAATGCATACAGTAGTGTTTAGCGGTGAAGATCCAACCTTCAAATAATTGAGAAAATACATATATATTCATATAGATAAACTAAAATGTTAATAAAATGTTAAATGTTTTCTAATCTCTGTGTGGGTCTATAGTAGTGTTCATTGTAGTACTCAGATTTCTACTTCACTGTACGTTTGAACATTTTCATAGTGAGGTTTTTAAGTTGTGTTTTAAATTATTTTCCATTTGAAATTGCTTGACTTTTGTGAAATCCGAGTTTTCAGTTTCCGCTTTCTCTTTCAATTAGTTTGCTTAATCTTATACTCTTCAAAAAAATTTTTTCCTAACGAGGTGGGGTATTGAGCTGATGTTTCTGTTTACTTGTTTATTTTAACTTTTGCTATTTAAATTTTAAATTCTTCTGATGTGGCCTGACATGGCCCCAATGTTTTCTGTAACTGCACAGCTCATTTTAGTTGCTAAGGTTTATACTAGTACATAGGATGCTAATCGATGTAATCTTCTCACGGACATTGGGTAGGTCAACATGCATTATTTCCAACTTGCATTCAGTTATATTACATTTCAAGGGGAAAACTCTGAGTGTTGGGAGAAGAAAGGTGAAGATGCAGAGATGATGGAGAGTAACAAGCTTTTGTAATTTCTAAAAAGTCTGTATTTCATGCAATAAATCGAATATAAAATAAGTCTTACATGGCTAGTGGACATGTAAATTGGTATAACCTTTCTGAAGGGCAATTTGTCAATATGTCTCCAAAACTTTAATATTCTACATACTTTTCAATAATTCAATTTATATGAATTTACACTAAGGAAATAAGAATGAGTAGCATCGATTGTGGGATGAACACCTTTGTGGCAAGAACCAGAAATCAACCTAAATATCTAACAATAACTAAATTAGCAAATATCTCCTGTTATAGACTAAATTGTGTCCCCCTAAAACTCATAGGTCGAAGACCTAAGCCCAAAGTGATTATACTGAGATAGGGCCTTTAAGGAGGTAATTAAGGTTAAACAAGGCCCCAAACCAACAAGACTAATGTCCTTATAAGAAGAGGAGAAAATGCCACAAGCATGTACAACAGAGAAAAGGCCATGTGAGGACGCAGCAAAAAGGTAGCTATTTATAAGACAAGAAGAGAGATCTTATTAGATAGCAACCCTGCCAGTATCTTTATCTTGGACCTCCACCTTCAGAACTGTGAGAAAGTAAATTTCTGTTGTTTAAACCACTGAGTATATAGTATTTTACACGGCAGCCCTACTAGACTGAAAAATCCCCAAACGAAATAGCAGTGATGATGCTGATGATGATCCAAATAGATGCCTATATACTGCTTACTATGTGTCAGGCAAAGCTCTAAGTACTATGCAAATATTAATTTCTTATGAGAAAGGTACTTTTATTATTTCCATTTTATGAATGAGGAGATTGAGTTACATAGAGATTATTTAATTAATCAATGGCAATGCAACTAGTAAGTAGTGGAAGGACTTGAACCTAGGAATCTGGCTTCAGAGGTCATGCTACCTCTCTAAGAAGACATTAAAAATTATGGTATAGATGGTTATTAAATTCCATGTGAAGATGGTTCTAGATATTATTTTTGAAAGTAGGTTAAAATATACATGGTGGTGTGTGCGTGTATATATATATATATAAAATGTCTTACCAAAACTTATATGTATCATTGGTATTTTATATATATATATATTTCTGTATTCTATATATATTTCTAAATAGTTTAAAAACCTAAAAACCTGTGGCCTTTTCTGAGTGGTAGAAATAATTTTTTTTTCTTTTTGGCTATTATATATTTTATACAGTAAATATGTGTTTATTTTCATTTGGAATTTATTATAACATGTTTGCTTAAAGTTGGAGTGGGATATTTAAGCAACTAATTAAAGAAGCAGAGTGAGGAATAATGTGAAAGAAATAAACCTCTCTAGATGGAAAGGAGTAAATATCAAAAAACAATATTTTGAGGAATGGGGTAGAATTGGAGTGATGGTCCAGAAGGCTTAATCAGAAAGACCAAATTTTGATGTGTTGAGCATCCAAGGCGGGAATCGAAGTCACAACTTGGTGATCTTAGACTTCATTCACCTGCCTGAATTTACAGTGCCATTAATTTGTCACTATGTCTACTGACTAGTTTAGGATTTATGGTTTGGCTAAATCCCTTTAATAAAGTCACGAATGCTGTGTAAATTGATGAAAAAAGAAACAAGTAAGAATCCTATAATTGTTACAAATTAGAAACATGTTTTTGTTAGTTTGTTTGTTTCATAGCCCAGGAGCTGGCTTAACAAATAGAGGGCACAGGGAGCCTAGGGGCCCCGGCACCCCTTACACAGGTGTGGGCCCACAATGGTTGTAGGAGGGGAGGTTGGTTTGCCTGGGGCATTTGAGTGTTAGAAAATAAAAGTAATTTCAACTGTCAAGGATTAGATAATCAGAAAAAGCCAGTCCGGCTGTGCAAGTCACATATCCCCCATGATGCTCAATTATAGCTATCAGTAAAAATAATATGGGTCAGATCCCATCATGAAGAACTTTAAGAAAGGTACAAGATCTTTCACTGGACTGGAATTTACTGTAATCAACATCGTTCGAAATCTCATTGCCAGTAAACTTCTAGGTCATTTTCCTAAGGTCAAGGACTGGACATAAAACAAAGCAGGCACCAACCTCCCTCATGGGTTCATTAAAGTTGCCCGAGCATGCAGACCAAGGCAGAAATGCTTTCTTGTAGAAGCCAATCTTCTTCCCCCTCTGACACTTCCCCTTTGGGTTTTCTTACTCCCCAAAGAATTGAGCCAATTATAATCACTTGTAATGTTTTTTAAGGAGAATCATATTTTTCTCCTTATGTTTGTGCTACACTAGCTAGAGTCATTGTGTTATATTTCTTTTTCGGTTTGTGTTATGCCACACAGGCAGGTGTTAGATGTTTTCATTATCACAAGCCACTAGACTTGTAAAGGAACATTGATTGTACTGAGATTACATATATATAATAGGTATCATATACATAATATATGTAAGAAAGCTTTAGTGTAACAAGACCAATAAAATATTTTTACCAGGGGTCATTTGTCGGAGCATAGAGTTATTTTCATTGGACTAAGTTTTGGGTTTCAGTGGTATTCATAATAATAGTATTTGTCTTGTAATAATAATATACAAACCTCCAATAATGTATTGAAAAGCAACATTCCCCATGTAGAAACTGAATCGAAAATATAAATGTGAGGCTCTGAAACTTCTGCATACCAAGAGCTGCTTGTATGTGAGTCAACTGAGAAAGTTAGTTCTCAATAGTGAATGTTTAACAGAATTCCAAAGAATTAAGAGAGTTTCACTTATTTATTCATTCAATATTGATTGAACATGTATTTAGCACCTATAATGTGCTGGCAGCATTCAAGGGTCTAGAGACATAATAGTAAACAAAAAAGAGACATAGTTCTGCATTTGTGGAGCTTATATTCTAGTTAATAACTAATAAATAAATCTAGAAAATAAACAAGAAAAATGAAAACCTATGTACTATGTTAGAAAAAGATATACATTACGGGAAGCAAGACTAAAAAGTTTTTTTTTGGGAAAGGTTGTAATTTTAGATAGAGTGGAAATGGAAAGCTGCTTTAAGAATATAACTTTGAATGAACATCTAAAAAAAGAAACTAGCAGTGAGACTATCTAGGGAAAGAGAATTTCAGGCAGAAGGAACAGCAAGGGAAAAAGTTCTGAGGTGTGAGCATGCCTAGTCTGCATAAATACTGGTTCTTTCCTTTTAAGAATATACATTTTCAAATCATAAGCAGGTGAATTGAGTAATGGTGGAGTGTATTTATCAAACTAACTCTCTCACAGAAAAGTTATAAAATCTGGAAAATAATATTTAAATATGCTCTCTCTCTCTCTCTCTCTCTCTCTCTCTCTCTATTTCTCACACATACCTGTTTGAAGGCTCAGAAGAGTGACCAAAGGAAAGCAGAAAGTAGAAGGGAATTTACCCTTGAAAGAGGAACTATGAAGAATGAAGTTTGTAAGTTTGTGGTGTTTTGTCTAAAAGTACTGCCTAATCCACAAGAGGCTCAGGTGACAGAAAGCCACAGCCTTACAGGTTTGTGGATGGCAAAATAATCAAATAGTCAAGAGGAAGTCATGGAAAGGAGGGACCTACAGATAGGCTGAAACCAAAACTCTACATAAAAAATTCTAACCAAATCCTATGCTATAGACTAAAAGCACTCATCTTTAGGGAAAATCCTAGGAGAGTCCAGAAAGAACCATCAGCACCTAGAAGCTGAAACATAGAACAGATTTCAGCTGCTTTTCTACACAGAAAAGACAGAATTTGGAGTTTGAATCTAGCCTGGTTAACTGCATTATAAAACAAATTTTACTTTTCAGAGGAACAACATGGAATCCAGGGTCTCTACAATGTGTTGTTTATAATGTTCAATATCACTAAATATATGAAATCACTAAACATGTGAAAGTGCCAGAAAATGTGACTCTTGGGTTCTTTCTGACACCAAGTGAGGATTTTTTTTTCCAACATCCAATACGTGTTGTCTCTTCCACCAGCAATTCTCCAATTCTCAGACACTAACTATCTGGAATTAGTGAAGACTCCACAAGTGTAGGGACTTAGTCCCACAAGCCTCTGGTTACAAACTTTTCATCAACCAGTAGTACATAACTTTGCTTTATGTGTGCTTCCGTTTAAAGACAAATAGTTTATTATACGTTGTTGGTCCATTAACATTGAACTCAGACAACGGCATTATAACTCATGCCTGAGTGCTGTTTATCTAACACACATATTTTTTCACAGCTTTCTTGTGGTTAAGAACTCTAGACAGAACTTCAGTCCTATACTTGGGGGTTATTTTAAACAGCAAAATCATCAACAAAAAGCAAAAAAAATACAAACAATATAGCACTAAATAGACTGTGAAAAGGACACGTTTACAGTGTGAGAACAGACACCAGAAGGCAGAACATCACCTTGTTCGGTCTCAGCAGGGAATGCACAAACACGGTCATTCAAACTTTTCTCCAATCTACTGGTGTCTGCAAATGGCCATGAAAGAGCTGTGAGTATGGATTTTGGGATTACAAATAAATTTAGTGAGTAGATTAATTTGCAAATACACAAATCATGAATTATTAGGATTGATATATACATATATTCTTTTTATTAAAAATATGTATAATATGTTATCATTTATAAAATTATATAAGTGTATGTAGGATTTGTAAAATGGTACAATTAATATAAATGATGAAATAACAAATAAATTGGGAGATAAACAAATCTATACTGTTGCAAGGTGACTATATTTTATGCTAAGTAATATACAATTATCTCTAAATAGATTATGAAAGTTAATGCATATTGTAATCCCAAGAGCAATTACAAAAAGAAAGCATAAAGTATACTAAAAAACCAATAGAGAAAACAAAATAAAATATGAAAATATTCTATTACCCCCAAAAAATGCAGAAAAGGAAGAATAAAACCAGTGAAAAAAATAAATAAATAGCAAAATGGCAGACCTAAGTTCAACTACATCAATAATTACATTAAATTTAAATGACTAAGGATTTCACAAAAGGCCAGACATTGACAAATGGATTTTAAAGAAGACTTACCTCTACACTGTCTGCAAAAGATGTATTTTAATACAAACTACAAATAAATTTAATGTTAACAATGGAAAAAATTATATCACGCAAATTCTACTCATATGACAGCTGGAGTGGCTATATTAATATGAGCCTAAATAAGCATCAAGAGCAAGGAGTATTATTTAGGGAGAATGCATAATATTTCATATATAATAAAAGGGTTAATTCATCAGGAAAATATAATTTTAAATGTCTATGAGCTTAATTTGACTTTAAAATACACGAAGCCCAAACTTATAGAACTAAAAGAAGAAATAGACACACACACACATAGTTTGGGATTTGTAACACTCTTTTCCTAGTTATTGATAGAAAAACTAGACAAGAAAATTAGTAAGGATAAAGAAGATGAGATCACTGTTTACTATCCTGACTTCATTACATTTATAAAACACTACCCTCTCCAACTGCAGAATGTACATTTATTTCTAGAGATATGAGACATTCACTAGAATAGACCATAGACTTAGCTTATAAAAGGTCTCAGTATACTTCAAATGATTGAAATCTTACAGAGTATATTCTCTGATAACAAAAAATTTAAATTAGATCAATAACAATAAGCTATCTAGAAAAGCCATAAATACTTGGAAATAAAACAAATTTCTATATAATCCATTGATCAAAGAAGAAATCACAAGAGAAGTATGAGTGATTTTTATTTGACTGATAATTAAAATACGGCAAACCAAAATGTTGTGTGATATAGCTTAAACACTGCTTAGAATGATATGTAGGATTTTAAATGCTTATGTTAGAAGAAAAATCTGATTTCAGTGATCTTTAGGGTGCTAAAAAAGATGGGTAAAATTAATCCTTAGTAAGTAGAACAAAGAAAATAATAAAGAACAAAAATCAATAAAATAGAAAGAAGAAAAACAGAGAAAAAAATTAATAGCTGACTTACAAATGTCATGAGGGAACTTCCTAGATAGATAACGTTGGTGTATTTATAATAGGGGTAAGAGTTGCAGAGCTATATCTTTTTGTTAAAATTGTACAGCTAAAATTTGTGCATTTTAGTGTACATAAATTTTAGCAAAATTGGTAAATAATACTAGTAATAACCAAGTGAGAGGTAGAGGATAAGTAAGGATATAGATGGTACAAAAATAAAGCTATTTTGATCATTGTTCAAGCTAAGTGATATGTATACAGAGGTTCAATATTTGATTCTATTTATTTTGCACATGGTTGAAGTTTTCTGTAAAAATGTTTTAAAAATGTTTAAAAGCCAGTCAATCCATAATTAGAACAGAGACACTAAAATCAGGCCATTCCATTGGCCTCAATTTGAGGCCCATATTCACTTTTTCTATAAATATTTAAATTTTTTCTTTTTAAGTTCTTTTAAGGAAATATTCTCCCAGTTGAAATTTGTTTTGTGGTCTTACCATTAGCATTCCATAGACAAATATGGGTGCTTATCATGTCCAGTTTCTTTGCTAAACACCTTCTGGGAAAATGCTCAAAGCTGTGGGTATCCCTGGATATGGGGTGCTGAGCAAGTTTTCTTGGGAAAGGCATTAAAGTGTTGAGATAAAGTCACCTAGAGACTTTAAAGTGTCTGCTTTCTGAAGAGTTTCTTCTGAAATAAGGGCACTTGTGGCATGAGTTACCCCAGCTTTTGCCTTCCTTGCCTTTCCTTCTGTGGCAACCGCCATCATAACCTACTCACTTGAAGGACAGGATATCTGGTTGGTTTCTTTGTTGTCGTTGTTGTTGTTTTTGGACATGTACAGACTTCCATTCTTAATCAGAATCTTGTGAGGATAGAAAGGGATTTTTGTCTTGTTAAAGCAAAATTTTAACATTCTTAGGACTTCCCTTAAGAGATTTTTCAGAAAAGAAGTGAAGGATGGAGCCTCTTCCGTTGACATGATGTGAGTGTACAGTTAGCAACTGGTTCTGAGCTCATGGTTCTTTCCCTTCCACTGCCCCTAGACCTGGTCCTCATGGAAATGAGAAGCAACCTCCAGATCCTATCCTTACAGCTTTTCATGTTGTCCTTGCACAGTAATAATGTGAATGGAAGTAGTTAAGGGGATGTAGCTGGCTAATAACACATTGCATGATGCACGGTTTGTAAACAAAATTGACTATTGCCAAAACCACTTCACTTAAGGTCCCTGAATTTAGTGAGAGGGAGAGGAAAGAAAAAAGGAGGAGACACAGAGACTGGAGGGGGAAAAAAAGAAAGAGAAAGACTTGATTCAGCAGCATGGCAAAGTGAGTCTTAATTACATTCATTCACGGTATGAAAGGCTTATAGACACGCTCCAGTTTAGTAAAGCAGAGAAACTTGCCCTCCCTCCTCAGTAGAAAGAACATTTAGCTTGCAAGGGCCTTTGCCTCTCCTTGAAATAATATGGTAAGAGAAGTCTGTAGCGAAGAACAGGGAAGCAGAAAAGCAATTTTTCCACTGACGCATTCCCAGAATGCCCAGTAGTCCCTAAAAGCCAAGAAGCCTCATCAGTTACAAGAGCAGAGATTTGCCTTTTCTTAACACACTTAATCTATCTTTGCACATTGTATTGGCAAGTCGGACTTGTGTAGTTTCACTGGGTTAGAAACCATAATTCACTTTTTAAAGTGAGATGTCTTCAAGTTTATCCCTTTTCCATCTGCTCCTCCCCAACCCCTATTAAAACCCCAAATATTTGAGTTAAAATTAAGTTTTCTTTTCTAAGCAGGGTAAGGAAATCAGAGAAGGAAATGATCCAGGAGGAGGGTCTAGATACCAAAAAAGGCAAAGAAAATGGTTTGAACTGGATAGAAAACTGTCTCTCTTGCTTCCTCTTTCTTTTCTTCCCTCTGCCAAGTAAACCCTCTCCTGATTATAGTAAACACCTTCTTAACAGATCAAAAGGAACGATTTTAAAGTGAGTTGCTTACTCACAAAATTCATTATGATAATGCCTCATCACATTTAGCTGAGCCCGGTCCCTTCACTGCCTCTCTTTGATCTGCCACTGTGGCCTTGTGTCTGTTCCCGCAGTTCATCTACATTTTGTTGGCGTCAGACTTTTTCAGTACTTACGCCTAAGGTCTGTGAACAGCCCCGGTGGAATTAGAGGAGCCAGCCTAGAGACAGATTTTTCTCTCCAAAAGTTGAAAATATATACATTTTGAAATGTCACTAACAATACGTGTTAGATGTTTAACTCTTCCTTCCCACCCCTACTCTCATGAATTCATCCTTTTTCCTACTGTCTATGAAATTCACCCCCTGGTAGATTTTTTTTTTTTTTCACTGTAGCTCTCATGTCTGCAATGCAGGTTTCTTGCAGAGCGTTATTTATTATTAATGATATAACAATTTATAGTTTGCCAGCCTCCTAAACCTCAAAGCACCTTACAGATGCATAATGAAGAGAGTCAGGCCACCTGCCTCTGCACTGAACAAAGCCAACAGACCTGTAAGAAGCCACCTCCAAAAAGAAAGTCATTTTGCCTGTGTGGTCCCCCAGGGCTGCTTGGGCTGCTATTGGTACCAGTGGTGGAGACTGCAGACAAGTGACTGGAACTCTAATTTACGATGATGTATCTTGACCTTTGGAAAGGCACAGTGTTTTTTTATCTGATTTCTGCAAATGGCTTACCTGGGGGCGCCTCTCTGTGGCTCAGTGTCCTACTCAATAAAATTGATGAAAAATAACTTGTTTTGTTTTACCATCTGCCTGTATCCCCTTAGCTGCCAATTGCCCAACTCAGGTTCCTAAATGCCTTTTCTCAGTTCTCTCTCTCCTTGATCTCTCTGACCATCTTCTTCTCAAAATCTTTAAAACTCTGTATCCTCCTGGCTTCTATAATGCTAGGCCCCCCATCACTTCACCTCTTGGTCATTCATTTATTCTGTCGAGTTGTCCATTTTCTGATCCCTCTTACCTGTTCCTCTATGACCATGAACAGAATTCCAGTCTCTTGCTAATAATGATGATGATGATGATCAAGTAAATTCCAATATACCTGCCATGTTTTATAATTCCAATGTTTTCATATTATCTCCTCATAGTTCACAGAAACCCCACAAATGTGGGACACCTCACCACATTTTATTCTTATCAGTTATTCCATGTTCTGTTTCTCTAGACTGTGTGCTCTGTGAGAGCAGGGACCATATCTATCTTAGCTCACTTTGGCAGACACCTGGCCCATGGTAGGAGCTGAAGGAATAGATCAGTATCATTATTGAACATTCACAAGAGCATAACCTAAATGACTGTCATACCTTTTGCCTGAGTCATAGAACAAGAGACACCCAAGGACACTAGAACCCAAGCCTAGCCAAGCTTTACTGAGCCACGGCTGATCCCAAAATCCATGAGGGGAAAATAAGTGTTGTTATAAATCACTAAAATTTGTTTCATAGCATTATTATGGAAAAACCTGAATACCCATTTTTATATGTCTGTATTATCTTTTATTTATTTATTTTTAAACAGTTTTCTAAATGGATAGGGGAGGAATCACTGTTCTCATTTTATAGAAAAAGTAACTGAAGCTTAGGAAGGTTTTGAGACTCATCTAATATCATGAAACTAGTAATTTGGGGAGGCTATGGTCAAACCCAGATGTCCTGATGCCAAGAGTTGTGCTTTTTTTCATTTTATATACTGCCTCAATAATGTTCCTTTCTATTGGAAGGCTCCAACCCATCAATAATCATTTCTCGTCTGGTATTCCAGCAAACTGAGCACATACTGAATAGCCATGCAGTTATGAGGTAGGAAGATGCTTTGATATAAAAATGAAGATTCAATTTGCTTAAATTTTATAGGAAAACATGCTGTAGAAATGTTATAAATTATTGAATATTTCCCATCTCAATTGATTCTCACAGTGCTCTGCATTTTTCTTCGTTTTCTTTTGTAGTTGTTGTTAGAAATGGAAGGATTAGCTTTTCAAATGCTGCCTGGGAAACTATTCCTAGTCTTTTTCTTAAATCTATTTGCCGGACAATTGCATCTCCCTGCTGGGCACTGGGCAGCATTACAAAGTGTTCAAGGGCTGTAGCAGCTGCAGTCATTTCTTAGCAAAGATCATACTGGGTACCAACTGGCCTGAGTCCAGCTGTACAACTGACCATGTTAAATAGCTACCCAGGCTGGGAGGGTGTAAACACAATGCCATTTCCTCAAGATGTGTCTTATTATTATAGTTATTGACATGTATTAAGTACTTAGCATGCCCAAGTGCTTAATGCATGGTAATAACAGACTACTCCACACATGTGATTCGATTTGGCATTTACTCCTTCTCTTCTTCCCTGTCATTTTACCCACATGAGTTCTCCGGGTCTGCTAAACCTGATGCCAGCTCCAAAGGGGGAGATGGAGAATGATGAACCAAAGGATTCTTTGCACCTGTAGGTGACAATGAACTGGAGAAAACGGGGTCAGCAGCACTTTGGGAAATAGAATCAGAAATCTGAGTGAGTTGAAGAAGTGATTAGACTCAAATGAACTGAAAGGCAAGAAGGGCAGCATCTCAATGTCAGGGCAGCAGGTGAGGAAGACGGAAAAAGGCACAGACTAGAACAAAACGTATGAAGTCGGCACGATGAAGAACAAGAGCCGAGTCAGCAATACTGACCTGCAGAGCCAGGAGTGGGGACTGAGAATTCTGTCCCCCTCCACTGACCACATCTGATCAGAATACCATGCCCACAACCAAAGAGTTAATTGTTACCGCTTTAACAATTATTATTGAGCCCTTTGTCCATACCAGGCCCAGTGCTGAGCTTTGTTTGCATAAAATGGTGACCATACGGACAAGACATCTGCATAATTGCTGGATTGGATGTTACAATGTTGTGGGGGAAAAAAAAAATTCACAAAAGCACCAATATAATTAAGAAGTAAAAATGCCTTTGAAGAAATATTAATTTGAACTGTCAAATGCATCAGGAGATATAAAATCCAAATCTATAAAGCCCTGCGTTCAGGACAATAGAAAATAGAATTCAAGAAGAGCAGGAGGGAATTTAGATTCCTTGTGTCAATGGCCATTAAACACTGGAGTTACTGTAGAGTCGGTGTTAGTGCCTTTTGTAAATAAGATTAGTCTTGCCTGTCTGTTTAGGGCGGGCTCAGAAGAGGGCCTTCGCAAACTTCAGTGTGCATCAGAATTGCCTAGGGGTTGTCAACATGCACCCTCTCATTTTCAGATTCAATTTGGATTCAGTTTTGGATTCAACAGAGCTGAGCATTTCTAGCAAGCTCCCAGGTAATGCTGATGGTCTTGAGATCACAGTTGAAGAGCCACTGGTTTGGAATCATGTTTTCTAAATTTCCCTATTGATGAGAATCACCTACAAATGTAGGGTTGGGTCTCTCTTCCATTAACTCTGTGGCAGAGTGGAGTCCCTTTGGGTCCACAGCTTTCATCTCCTTTGAAGTTGAAGCCAGGTCCAGCGGCCCCAGAGAACGCACATGGATAGGATGACAGAAGGGGAGAAGCTGTTTCAACATCCACTTTCCTAGGCCCTTCCTCTGGATATTGGTATGTAGTAAATTAGGGTGGTGTATAGAAACTTGCATGATTCTCAAATGCTTTCAAGCCGTTTTATGATCAGATAAATCCGGGAAACAGTAGTAGATAAACCCTGCTGTTTCCCTCAAATGATTTTATGTACTAGATAGAGAGAAATATAAGTTTTACTATATTTCACAACTTAGTATAGTAAAAAAAGTAAGTGGATCTGGAGTCAGAGACCTAGACAATATTTACTGTGCCATGCTTTGTGACTATGGACTAGTCTCTCTAAATATCCAGATTATCTGTAAAATACAGTGTTAGCTGTAAAAGAAGGCTAATAATACTCATCTATTTCTTCATCTCCTACTATGGGCCAGGAAGGATGTAATGCAAGAGGCCAGGTAGAACCTTACATTGGCTGTTAATGCCTGGGCTTGACACACTCACCGGTCAACACAAGTCACAGGTCAGTGAGGTCATGAGGAATCCTCAACCCACAGGGAAGACATGACCTGGGTGGGAGGGAAGGAAGAATTTTGAAGAAATATTATAATCTATCACAGTGCATGGGATTGTTCTGAAAACCATAGAGTAATATTCAATTGTTGAGGTGACAGCGATGATTACTTTAGCCTTGGTTGGTTAACAGTCTGAATTGTCTTATAAAAGACAAATTAGAGCTTTGTGGGGGGAAAAAAAGCAGTCAGGCACATACTCCCTCCTATAAGTATTATAGTCTTGATCATAATCTCAGACAGCGTGTTGTCAGCTAAGTAAGCATGCATCTAGTAGCCAAATAGATATAGGCTGGAAGATACTATGATGTTTGACAGAGTCTGATCTGTGAGCACAGCTTCTTGAGTTTCTCAGTCCCTCACAGGAGATGCATTGAAGTTGGGAGATTCTGCCTCTTTACAGGAAAAGATTGTCAGCTCACAGGAAACACAAAATGAGGGTTTACCAACCCATACTACATGAAAAGCTCTCATGGGCTCCTCATATAATTTCATAAGCCATGTCACCTGGTTCTTACATTTCTGCAATAGGTAACATAATGATTACTTATTTTACCTATGCATTGTACTCACTGCTACTGCATGACATTGACAAGACTGAGATCAGCTACCAGGAAGGGTGGAGCACACAGAGCCTGGCCAGGGCTGTACTACCCATTCCACAAATGCTCCTTAAATTTACAAGTGCTTATAAATTAGCAGAAATAGTGGCAGCTAGTATCCAAATTACAAATTGACTTGGCAAATTAGGGGAATGATTAGAAGTAAACAGGATCAATTTTTATGGTGACCTAGTATAGTAAACATACAAGGATGCAAAACACAGATGAAAATTTCATAGGCAAGGGTGAACCAACTTAACACAAATATGACTGGAAAAGATAGAGAGTCCCCACAGCAAGTCAAGTGCTTATTGTGCCTTGCCCAAATGACTATGATCTCAGCTCCTCGGAGCAGACAGACTTCCCAGCCCAAACCTAGAATAATAAACACAGGGAAAATTGACTCGTTTATTTTTTATTTTTCTAATTCTTTTTTAAATTGAGATATAATTAATTGATTTGTAGCATTATATTAGTTCCAGCTGTACAACATAATGATTCAATATTTGTATATATTGCAAAACAATCACCATGATAAGTCTAGTTAACATTCATCACCACGCAGTTAAAATTTTTTTCTTGTGATGAGAACTTTTAAGATCTCTCTTAGCAACTTTAAAATATGCAATATGGTATTATTTACTATAGTCACCATGTTTTATATAACATCCCCATAACTTATTATTTTATAACTGGAAGTTTGTACCTTTCGATCCTCTTTACTCATTTCTCTCATCTATCACCTCTGGCAACCACCAATCTGTTCTCTGTACATCGAGCTAGGCTTTTTTGTTGCTTAGATTCCACGTATAAGTTAGTTCATAAGATATTCGTCTTTCTCTGTCTGACTTATATTACTTAGCATAATGCCCTCAGGATAGATTGAGGTGGTACCATGTTACTATCAACTTAATCCTCTTGTCATTTCTGCTTGTCACTTTGGATGTCACCCAGGATAAGGAAAGGAGAGGTAAGAGGAAAAGCGGATCAAGGTAAAGCAGAAATGGTTCTTGCAGGATTTGACTCAGCTCTATAGCAGTAAATAGAAATGATGTCATGGGGAAAAGTATACAGTTTGGAATCATATAAAACTGGATCAGAATCCCGACTCAAAAACTTAATAACTGAGTCATCTTTGCCAAGATAATGAGTCTCTCTGGACCTTCATTTCCTTATTTTTAAAATGAATATGAGAATAAAATGTTATGAAAATTTAGCAAGTTAATGTATACAGAAGTGTTTAGCCCTGTGCCTGGTGACAGCGAAAAAACAAAAACAAAAACCAATCAATTAATGTCACACCCTTCTTCCACCATAATAGGGTATTCTTCAAGCCCTGAAAACAAACAAACAAAACAAAACAAAAATAAAGCTGATCAAATATAATGTGTTTCATAAGAAACCTTGCTCTCAGAAAAATTCAGTATTAGTTACCATGGATCATTTCCGCCCAAACCTACAAAGCCACATGGAAAAACTATCTGCATGGGAAGGATGTATATGTATCTATAAACCATTAGGAGGATTATGTGAGTTAATGTATGGAAGAGGTTTGAATACTTCTTGGCACAGAGTAAAAGTTCAATTAATGTTGTTATTGTTATTACTAGCAGTAGTAGTATCATTGTTGCTGACTAAATTGGCCACACAGATTTCTTGAAAATATCTGACCAGTCTCATTACAGAAGGATCCCAAGCTTTATGATTCAAAGTGTCAGATGGAATGAGGATGTCCAGGAGGGAGAAACAGACAAATGAATGGTTTGGCTCTAAATACCATTACTTCTGGTACTAGGGCTCTGATCCTCTTTATGGCTACCGGGAAAATTGGACTGTGACAGTCATTTGTGGGACTATTTCCAGGGTGACTGCA
This sequence comes from Rousettus aegyptiacus, assembly GCF_014176215.1. Taxonomy (NCBI): domain Eukaryota; kingdom Metazoa; phylum Chordata; class Mammalia; order Chiroptera; family Pteropodidae; genus Rousettus; species Rousettus aegyptiacus. Next base: position 24,787,067 of record NW_023416295.1, read on the forward strand.
CTTGCCTTAAAAGGAGGCGCTCTGGCCAATTTCCAGAAGGAATGTCAGAAAATTCCAATTAGTGGTTCGGGTTTGGAGTTTAACCCTCCGACCTCTCTGGGAGGAAGCTTTTGTTGTTGTTTTTGTTGTTGTTGTTCTAAACATAGGGGCAGGAGAGCTAGAAATAAAGCACAGAAAAACGTTAGAAATTATAAATCATTATAATTGCCAGTGCTTTAAAACATCATTGTTGCTATTCTACTTCTATAACTATGGTTCTTTTACTATCAAATGGTCTGTGGGTATAACCCCTATTTCTATGTGAATGTGAAATGGGGGAGAATGTCATTGTGAGACTCATTTTTTGACAAATAGATATAAAGAGAGTAAATTTCCCCATCTCTCTGTGAAGGCTTGAACCAGTATTGGAATTGTGCCTCATGGTAATACTACATAGTTCCGCTAGCTTTTCTCTCAGTTTTTTGGGATAATAATACCTCACAAACTCAAACATGATTTCGATGGAATTTTAGCTGTAAGGAAAAAGGTAAGGAAACAGGATGACCAATTACATCTTTGCTGCCTGTGCTCCACAGACATGGCAAAAAATAAAATAGGAATCAGATATAAAAGCTCAGATTCTCTCACAGCCTGGGAAAAATAGTAAGGAATAGAGACAATAGATCTTGCCCATCTGTCTTTCCCATCTTACTAATTTCTGCCCCTTCCCAGGAAAGCTGTGTGTGTAGCTAAAACTTTTTACCTAACCTCTTAAGTCTCCTTGAGGTAATAATGTGAAACCAGAACCTCCTTCTGGGGTTCATGTGGGAGCAAAGGACTCCCAGACAAGAGCATAAATCCAAAAGCCATTTTAAAAATATATTATTATATAATACTTCACAGCAACTTAATTAAGTTTAGGAAAAACTCAGATTGGACATCCAAAGGTTGATGGTTTGAGTCGATAGAAGGAGGTTCTCAAAGCTCTACAGAAGTCACCCCCTTTTTGCAAAGCGTAGTTCTGAGCCCTAAGACAGTCCATGGATGGTAGCCGCCTCAGCCCTCAGTAGCAACGTGCTTTTTGTTGTGGCATTAGCAGTGTCTCAGCCAAGGCCATATGGCCAAGCAGGAACCAGTCCCTGGAGAAGTGGGGCCTGGTGGGATTGTTGGACATGATTCCATTTTCACTGAGACAGAATTTCCTCTCTGCTTCTTCAGCTATTTGTTCTCTGTCAGCAACTTCACAGGTGGCCTTGGCTCCTAAAAGCCGGTCATCAAAAGATCGTGATCAAAGAGAACCCTGAGCACAGAATACAGACCACCTGCCTAGAAAATGCCTCCATAGGCGTGCTTCCACTTCCATTTCCAATGGCTGGAGTTTTACGCAATTTTCTATTCTTCTCTCTGGTGCAAGCTCCAGACATCAGTCTGTGTTATTAGATTTAAGTATCCAGGTCAACAGCATACCTCGCCAGCCCACCTCACAGCTGGGAGGGCTGTTGTTGAGTCTTTTTTATACTGGCTATTTTCATTTCAGCTCATGTCTTCCTCTTTCCAATGGCAATGTCATTAAGGATCATTAGAGTAAGGCAGCCAAGAACATGAAGCAGGGCTCATCCTGAAACCAAAGACTAAATCTCCACACTCAGCAGACCTGGCACGGACTCTGGGCTTCTGTGTGCCTGGAAAGGACGATTCCTGCTTTAAAGCAGTTATTCCCCAGTGGCAAGGGGCGGGGGCTGCTAAGATCAGATGTGCTGTGGCGTTAATGCTTTGAATTTACAAAAGGCTGTTTGTGAAATGCCCTGCAGCTTCATTTCTCTCTCTTGGATGCATGAAATCCTTGAAGGTCCAAGGATGGGGCTGGTATTAATAGAGTGAAACCTTGACTGATGGCAGAGCATGCACTGCAATACCCTCTTTGAAACTAGAAACTATGTTAGCAGAAGTAGAAGTAATGTGGAGACACATGGAGGCATTTAGGATGTCAGAAAGAGGGAGTTATAAAAATAAATTAGTTAAGCTAGCAACAAATGAGCTGGAAATGTAAAACATGCATCTGGATCTCTTGGGTCAAAGGTAGGGAAAGGAAGGGGATTGAGTCAAGTTGGGAGAAGGGGGACCCCGGCATGTAAACAAAAGGAAAGGAGAAATGGCTGGAGGGTTGGGAAAACAGAGACCTCTTCCAAAAATGAGGAAAAACTTGAGAACAGAGAGAAGGGCCAGAGCCAGATTGTGTCAGCGGGCATCAAACAGACATATGTCTAAGCCCCTAACATCTGGAAAGAGGTTTCCGGCAGGCACAACTCATCCAATCACTGGCCCATCTTATCCATGACATGGGAAGAGCTGGGAAAATTCATTCTGAGCCCCATGCAAAGGACAAAATTCACTTGACCTTCAAGGCTGGCTTTGCTGACATAGGCTCCCTCTTCCTCTGCTACTCTCATTTTTAATTTCAAAGGTTCAAATCATAAACACGCACGCACACATGCATGCACTCATACACACAGAGACAATACCAATATGCCCCCCAAAAAACTGAGGGGAGGGAAAGCATAATTTACTGGTATACCTAATGTTAGTAGACCTTTGTTAAGAGGTGATTCTCATGGATTTTCTGAGTTTTAATTTTCTATCCTGAAAAAAAATATGTGATTTACTTTTATTTATTTTACTGTAGTAAAATATGGAGAATTTTATTATGGTTCGTTATTTCTCTCCCTGAATTTATTTACTATCATAGAACATCAGTAGCTACAGATCTCCTTATTTAAAAGTTTTCTGCTGCATTAAGAAATTTGGGGGTGGATTCAGATCTGACTAACCTCAATGCCCTTTCTAAGCTTTTGACTCACCCTCCTGCTCGCTGAGACCTGAGTTGACTTTCTGGACCTTTTTTTTTTGCCACAATCATAGACAAAGACTTTAAATGCACAAGACTGATTAAGTGACACAGTGACTGAAAGTCATTCACCTGACCAGTCAGCAAGGTAAAGTGACTGAGAGAAAATTCTTTCCAGTTGGGAGAGAGGAGTTTGGAGCTTAAGGGTTTAAAACTGAATTCCTTAAAGGAAAAATGGAAAGTGACTTCGTCCAGTGAGGAAAAACGGTGAAGAAAGATGTATCAAGAATAGTAAGAATTTGTCATTTTTGCTCCTTGTCCAGGAAGCAGACAGATAGAAATGTGGCTGATAGCATTTAGTTAACATACTCCAATACTGCATTATTCATAAAGCTTTGAGTTTTGTTTTCACTTGTTTCATACTACAAGCCGAGTTCATTCATTCAAAAAATACTTGTCGAGTGTCTATGTATGAGCCATGGTGACAGATACGTCTTGTATTGTGTACTTTTGACAAATAAATATGTCTTTTTTGTGTGTGCGTGATTTTGTTGGTAAGTGATTTATTGTGATTGAATATAGGTGTTCAGATGAATATAGACAAAATAATTCTCTAGGACCATGTACACAAATTCACAGAATCCCTAGTTTATCAGGAACATCAATAGTCATTTGTCCTGTTTTCCTATCTGATGCATGATCTCACACTAATGTCCCCCACTAAATATGCTCCCTGAATGCCTTCAGTGGCAAAGATATCTCGAGACCACCAAATTCCTTTTTACAGTGGCTCCAATTGTTGCAGAATTCTTTCTTACATTGAGCTGCAAGTTCTCTCTCTGACGCCTTTCACTGGGTTCAATTGTTGCCCACCAGAGCTACCCAGAATGCCTAATATTTTTCCTATATGGTGGCTAATTTTTTACTGGGAGATAATCCTTATGTACTTCTCACCATCAAATCTCCTCTCTAGACTCAGAATGCCACATTCGTTCACATAGTCCTTGTATGTTATGGTTTTTAATTCCCTTTGTCAACCTCGGTGTTCTATAGTTTACCAATAGTCTTCTGAAATTGTAGCAAAAAATATTCCAAGCAGCGTAGACTCTAGTGGGGCTCAGTTCTCTTATTTGATACAGTCTTTTTTTATTATTATTATTAATTCAGACTAAGCATATATTCATTTGGGGGTGGGGTGGGGAGCATGAGGAATGCTTCCTCATATGATTGGCACGTAGTGAGCTTACAGGAACTTAGGGCTTCCTGCACATTTGCTTACTTTCTGGACTCAAACACAGGCTCTTTTTACTATTAAATTTTATCTTGTTAGAACAAACACATTTTTATAGCTGGTTGAGGTTGTTTAGGAGCCTTTTTTGGTCATTGTGCACAATAAATATATCTCCTAGCTTCATCTGCTGATCTGCTATGACCAACATGTTACCTACATCCTTAGCCAACTTATGAATACTGGTGAATAGGACAAGATTTCAAGAGAAGTTTCTTTAAAGGAAACCAACCCATCATGGAAAATAATCTACAGAACTCTCTCCATTCTGGACCTTGGCCAGTTCCACACTAAGCGCTAAGAATATGAACCAAGGTTGACTTGATGACAAAGTAATCTGACAATTACAGACCAGTGCAACAATTTTATTTCGACAACCCAATTTGTGGTAAATTGTACCTTAATCTAATCATCATAGTTTGTGTCTGATTTTTATAGTGGACTAGGGCTCCTTGAAAAATGTTAGTGAATTTACCCAAGATTTCCAATAAATGATTGGTTCCAATGATTCCAAAGTTATTTCCAGGTATGACCTCTTCCAAATTTTAGCCTAACATTTCTATTTGATTTCTGGGTGTTATAGAATTTTCCATTTTGTATTATGTTTATTTATAAATATAACACCTCCCTTTGACACTATATGCTTCTCAAAGGCAAGCACTGTATGTGATTCATCTTTGCATTGCATGTATCAACTCACATAGCACTTTGAACAGTAGATGCTCAATAAATAGGTGGTGAATGACTGAATCACTGAGCCGATATAGAGAATAATATTATCATCTTCAGAGATGGATTTTAGGACTGAGTAATGCTTTGAGATTCTGATACAAATAACAACCTTATGGACATACATTTTCCTTCTAGATTTAAAGCAAACGTATGTCTCCCAGCTTCATGATTTCTGAATAAGTAGTATTTGCCTTTAACTCGCCTGAGGCTACTCATTTAACACAGCAAACTTTTTTCTTAGTATATTCTCCTTAGAATCAGTAAGTTTTCCACCTAACCTGCCAGAGAAAGTCAGTTTCTCCCAATCTGCAGTAATTATCTTGACAAGGTCAATTAGTGTTTTAAAAAATGATGCAGTCACTTGGCTGCTGGTTTTCCTTTCACTCTTGTTTCTCGGCAGAATGCTCCCGGCATCAATTGATGTGGAAGCTGCATTGCACCAGAGGAAAAGATGGTTTTTTGTCGATGCCAGAAGGAGGTGTCCTTCAGGCAGAGAGAGAGAGAGAGAGAGAGAGAGAGAGAGAGAGACAGAGACAGAGACAGAGACAGAGAGACAGAGAGAGAGACAGAGAGAGACAGAGAGACAGAGAGACAGAGAGAGACAGAGAGAGAGAGAACAGTTTACAAGTGCTCTGAGAGGTGCAGTAACACCAGGCAGATCCCTCTGTGACTACGCTCTTTGGGACACCTGAGACTTTCCCTCTGCAATTTAAAAGCCAGAGGAGGAGGTTGCTCAGGTGCCAAGCTGGAGTTTAGAGTCAAGAGAAATCCATACAATGGGGTAAAAACATCCTCTGAGTGGAAGACTTTTAGGAAACTAATACCAAAAATAAAAATTGAAAAAAAAAAACCAAAACAAAAAAACAAAAAAAAACACCTCTCCTGTTGACCAGTGTAGAGGATGAAAATTAGATCAATCTTCCGTCAAAACCAAATCCTTGTCTGGTTTGTTGTTTGTTTTTCCCATGCTATAAAATTTCTAAGGGTTTGCCAAGTTAGTCTGTGAAATTCTGTCTTCTTTATTAATTCAGACTAATTGTGTATTCATTTCGGGGGAGGGCTGCCTTTTATGGGGGCAAATGCTCTTTAGACAGTTTTTTAGTAATATTATCTTTTATATTGTTTTTTCTTAACACCATCCAGAATAAAGTGTGTGATTTTTAGAAACAGATTTCAGTTATGGTTAGTGGCACATCGTTATTCCTATGGGATGTTCGAGATTTCCCTTCACATCTACATTTCGGGATATGAATCAAAGATATGAAGGATTCCTCAGGGATCTCAGACTGGCCACTGCATGATGGGGGTGAGAGCTTATGGGAGGGAATTTAAGGGTTTGCAAATAAAGCTATATTTGGAAAAATGTTCTCTTCCATCTCCTGGAACACTTCTATTCCATGTGGTTATTCTCATCATGTGAATCTTCTCTCATTTAAGTCAGAGCCCGCCCAGAGAGGAGTTTAGGGGAAGGGATTATCAGAGAATCCCATCTCTGATGTGGGAGTCCCGCCTGGGTGGCATATAAACCACTCTGCTCCAAGCACCGCAGGAGTACCTGCTTCCTCTTTCCTGAGTGCGAAGATGCAAATGGCCTGTGGATAGGACACAAGGACAATCGGCATCACCTGTCTCTGGTGCGGGCCTCAAGCTAAAAGGGGCACTGGGGCACTTATTCCATAGGACTCAACTGAGGTGGATGTGGCCCTATGAGGCATCTTTTATAGGATTTGAGCCTGGGACACCAGCCATGTAACATGAATAACAAATATCATAGACCGATCAGAAAAAAAAAAAAATGATTAAACTTCCCTCAACTCTGGGAAAGAGCACAAGGAAAAAATTAGGTTCTCAAGGTTGTTTTCAATATTGATCGGGAGGCTGACTTAAGAAAAAAACACCTAAAATCATGTTTTCTGTTGCTTCTCTCCAGGGTCCTGGGATAATTCGTAATTCATACTTGGAAAGAATCTTAAGCTATTTCCTTTAGATTTATTCTTTCCACATGTGAAATGAAATAATTAAAACACCTCATCAGCTTTTAGAGCTTGAGAAAAAAAAAAAGGCAAGAAATCGCTGATTGATTCCATATTTCTCCCAATCTTCCACTAATTTAATTTAATGTCAAAACATTATTTACTATAATGAACAGTGATTTTACATACAAATGGATATTTGTAAGTAGATTTTATATTCATATTTGTTACTAAATCATAATAAACCTATCATCCACATCCTTATTACTCAAAATCAATTCCACAATACTTGAGGGTAAGAGGTCTCCTGCGCATTTTAGTTCACTTGAGGGATAATAGTTCTTTGAGGCCGCAGGGTGCTGGAAATAGTGCAGTATCCAAGTGCTGCCATGTGGACACTTGTAATAGCCATTAGTCTAAATTAACAAACATCTTATAATTACGGATGTTTGGGACAATTCCAGTTAGCTCGAGTTTCACTAACTTTTTTTTTAACAATCCAACAATATTCTCACATTACACTGATCCAAATCCCTCCGGAATTTATGTATCTTTCTTATGTATCTGTGTATCACTTATTGAAGTTTTTCCTTCAAAGACGTCTTTGGAAAACCCACCACGTTAACTCTAACCCCCAGATTGTAAGACAACAGGGAGTCAGAGTATGTACTTATCTTACTTACCTCTCTGCCCAGTGCCTCACTCAGTGTCTATAGGTTCTCAAAAAAACTACTTACTGTTTTAATAGATTGCAGTTACTGGCCAGTAATCCCAAGGAAATTAACAAAAATGTATGAATTATTCTCTTTTATCTTCTTGAATAAAATCTCACCAGAGGGATTGTAAGAATCGACTCACAGGTTTTTTTCTCTTTTCACTTACTATAGCTACCTTCTTTCTGAGTCTTCCTTCCCTACTCCCAAACACACACATACCTCACACTCTGCAACTGGCAACTATGTGAAACTGTTGATGGGTACTTGTCACCTCTAGTGTAAAGTCTTATCTCCTCCGTCTGGCACACAGTCTTTCTTGCCTGATCCCTCCCTGTACCCTTCCCTCTACCTGCCCACTTTACTGTTTTAGCCTCATCTCCCACTCAGCTTGGACCTGTTCAGCTCTCCAAGCACTCCGTGAAAATCACCTTCCCAGATGTGTGTCAGAGTCTCATCCATACTCTACCCTTCTCCCTCACTGCCCTTCCTCAGCTCTGCCCTGGAATGCCTGGCACATCCCCATCAATTCTTCCAAATCTAACTCAAATATTACCTCCTCACATGCTTCTAGATCAATTCCCCTGGACATCCTTATACACGCCTGCATTCCGGTGATTGTGAATCCTGGCTGTACTTCAGAATCATTTGGAGAGCTGGTTTAAAATGAGTAGGCCTTGTCTAAGATCAATTAAATCAAAATCTCTGGAAGTGGGATCCAGTCATGATATATATTTTTTAATTTCTCCAGATGATTCTAATGGGCAGCCAGAGCCCCTGCTTTGTTTTAACCTGTTTAGTTCTGTTTGTGATCGTCTCACTTCTTAGGCAGAGACAATGCCCTATCTGTCTTTGTCTTCCTAGCAACTGGGATCGTTCCTGGCATATAGTAGGTGGTCAAGGATTCTTTGTGAATTCAAAATGAAATACATACAAAGACAAAGTTACCTTGACGGAGCTTATACAGTCTATAAATTCAATTTATAGTGAGTCCTATAGCTGAAAACTTTTCATAGACATATTCTTCAAGGTTCCAATCCAGAGCTCAGGAATAGAGGGCTTGATTTTATTTCTAACCTGGGTCATAATTCTAATTGAAAGCTGAAACGATGGGGTGAGGTGAGTAATCATTTCTCTTATGTATGTTCACTAAAGATTTTTTTTTTCATTTTAAAACTTATATGTTGACATGACAATGTTAAGACTATAATTAAAGAAAAAAAAGGAAAAAATCTTTAGGGAAAACAGTGGGTAGCACGCCCAAAGACAAAGAGAAGGAATCTAGGGTGGAGCTTTTTTATCGATTTCTCCCACCCACATAACAGATGAGGCCCACTATTTTTTTATTTTCCTGCACCCACCTCATGTTAGGATGTGGCTGATATTCCCTTCACCATGCCCGTCGTTGGTGAAGGTTATAGATGAAAGTGGTTAGTTAGTGTACAGCTGGGTCACTGCCACTGGTAATGGCTTCCACCAGTTAAGTGACCTCAATAACCTTCAGCTTACTCCTCTGTTACATATCAACAGCTTCTTCAGTGGATTGTTAAAAGAATCAACTGTTTTATACATACAAAGGATTTAACCTGTGCATAAGATATAATAAATGCTCAATTAGATATGACTGCTGTTATTGTTTGGTTGTTCCAAGCAGACACTGTTTTATCACATAACAAAATAGGCCAATGCTACAAACTGACACAGAAAGAACCTACTGGCATGTCTTTTGGCAAGAAGAGAAAACATTTCTTTATATAAAACATAATTTTGCTTAAGTCCAGACATTATGACCTTTTGAAATGCATTATTGACAATCTACTTAACACACAAATTTAATTTTTGATCTCCAGACATGATAGAAAGGAAGCCATGCTCATTTCAATTGTAAAGGTTTTAGGCATAGTATTCAAATAATTTAATCAGTTAGAAAAATAGAAATGCTTCCTGGGGGGGAAAAGAAGCTTTTAAAAATTGTTTTTTTAAAGCAACAAATATACTAATATACAAATAATATTTCCATTCATTAAATATCTGTCAAGGCCAAAGTAGGCAATGACTGAGTCAACCATTGTATCAACCATAGTTAAGCAATGCAATGAGGAAGGTTCCTCCATGTGGACTTTTCTCCGCCTTTCTAATCGAGTTCTTCTGTTCTTAGAAAGGACTCATTTGTCTTCTCTTTCTGGGACTGAAGCTGACGTTGGTGGCTCCTGCCCCTTGGAAAGTGTTTACCACTTCGCTCAGTGAGCTGAGGGCTTCCTGCGGGATAACACTGGATTGTGACGGTAGTTTATTCAGACTCCTCCTTTCTGCATTACATGTGTATATTCAAATATCCTTCTAAATTCTTGTTTGTGGGCTGCCCTTCATCTTTACAAGACAGAGAGATGCTTTTGCCATCTTCTGTGATTCACTTGGGTCTAATGCGAAGTTTTCCTGGATTGGTTTTGTTATTCTTCATGCTCATCAATCCTTGCTTGAGAATTCTTCCCCAAATGACCAACCCCACACTGACATCATTATTCAGATTATCATCATTAACCTTGAGCTACTGAAGTCAGAGCAGACAGCACAGCCCTATGGGGTTTGCTGCACAGTGTTTATGTTTCTGTCAACCCTGAACTTCCTCAGTTTAGGCAGTTTCTTCATCACCTTGATAATATCACCTGTATTAATACACAGTGAAAGCCTTACAATCAGCATACCATTAACACACCAAATCTCTGTCTAGAGATTTATTCTAAGAAAAAAAATCAGGATGTTGTCCAAAATTTTATTTAGATAGAAGTCAAAGACCTTCATGAAGAATTTTGTAGCAACATTGGAAAGAACATAAAAATCTGCTTTTTGAATTAGTTAAATTATGTTAATTTAGCATAATTACTGTTTAACTAATTTAACATAATAATGTAATTAATTAAATTATGGCCCAAACATATAATGGAATACTTGGTAGTTTGCACAATATTGTAGAATAAAATTTATTTGTTAAATTTAAAAAATACATTTGTTAAACAATATTTGTTAAATTAAGTGATGTTAGGCTACAAAATAGTATAAGTTAAAAAAGCAAGTCACAGAAGACTGGTTATGTTCAACCTGATGTGAGATAGATTATAGATAGACAGATAGATAGAAAGAAGGACATAGAGCTATATAATATGTCAAGACAATAATAAACACAAAATTTAAAATAGCAATTCTCTTCTTTGGGAGAAAGACTAGGTTTAGGATAATGAAGACTATAGAGGGAAAGACAGTGGGATTGGTAATAATTCTGCTCTTAAATTGGTTGATAGGCTCATTTAAAAAACTTTTTACCCCATAACTTACATTGTCATTATATGTATTATTTTTATATCTATCAAGTATTACATAATAAAAGACTAAAATCTGTAGGTGCAATATAGCCTAATTTTCAGGGCCAAAACATGCCATTATACCAGTTGTTCCCTGACTGGGGTATACAGGAATGCCTGGGTAAGAGACTATTTTGGGTCAGAGGTAAAGATTCCTTTTTTCTAATTTGCATAAAGTACTCTCTACTTGGCAAAACATGCAGCTACAGGGGCTGCATCTGCCAAGTGGGGTCATCTGCCAAAGAAGGCTGCTTTTTTTATTTCACACACAGGTTCAGACAGGGGTGTGCGTGTGTGTAGTCTTTTTAATAAAACAAAAATAGAACCATATGTAATGGGTTGAACTATGGCTCCCAAGCTATGTCCATCCAAAACCTTGGAATGTGTCTTTATGTGGAATCAGAGTCTTTGCAGATATAATTAAAGGGCCTCAAGATGAGATCATCCTGGAATAAGCTAGACCCTAGATCTAATGATGAAAAGAAGACGCAGGGGGAAAGGCCACATAAGGGTAGAGGTAGAGAATGGAGTGATGTATCTACAAGCCAAGGTACAGCAAGGATTGCTGGCAACCAGCAGAAGCTAGGAGAGAGGCATAAAACAGATTGTTCCTCAGATCTTCCGAAAGTAACCCACCTCACTGACATCTTGATTTCAGACTTCTGGCCTCCAAAACTATGAAAGAATAAAGTTGTCATAGGTCACCCAGTGTGAGGAACTTGGTTATGGAAGACCTGGAAAGCTAATACACTATACTATTCAGATTATTTAATGATTGCTTTTTCAACTTATCAATGTATTACAAGCATCTATAATTTATCAGTATATCGCAAACATAAATGTAGATCCACATTTCCATTTGAAATTGCTGAGTAGAATTCTTTAGTAAGAATTTAGCAAAATTTATTTAATCAGTTCCACATTGACAGACTGTTATTTTCAACTTCTCATTTTTACAAACAATAGTGTAACTAAAATTCTCAGTTGGTCCTATCATTGCATATTTTTCCCCAAGATCATTTCCTTAGGATAAATTTGCCAAAGCAAATGCCTGGGTCAAATAAATACTCCCAGCTAAGGCTTTTGATACATTATTACCAAGCCACCTTCCAGAAAAGTTGCACCAATTTATAATCCTACTCATAGTGTTTAAGCAATGCAATGATGATCAAATATTTACTCTTTGGAAACTCAGGTTCTCATAAAATACTTCTTGAGAATGTGGTTGGTGTGAACCTGTTTATTGTCAATCACTTTTTCCTTGGTCTGTTGTTATCCAGCACCAAAGATGGGGTTCTGGGACATTAAAAACAATGATGCCATACATCGAGGTCGAAAAGCTCTAAGGCTAATGAATAGAGTCTTAAATTGAAAATCAGGAAGCTAGTTTATTTGAATGGCACAGCTTCTCTGTATCTGTTGTTCTGTCTTCAATATGAAGAAGACTGTTGTGAATTATGGAATTGAATTATGGAGTTGAAACCTATTTTCACTCTTTATTAGCTATGCGAATTTAGGAAAGTTACTTAAACTCTCTAAACTTCTATTTCCTCACATGTGAAATGAAAATGATGATAGGCATCCTTACTTCACAGGGAATTGAGAGACTCCTAGGAGATAATCCTCATAAAGGCACTGAACGAGAGCCTGGCACATGGTAAATACTCTGTAAATGATATATGTATTTATTTTTATCATCATCATCATCATCACCATCATCGAAAACAGCTTTATCATACATGTAGCCAGTTAGTGTAGTTCTTTTGGAGTTCATTCCCAGGAGGCCAAGGTCATAATTTCAACCCGTTTACTTGGCTAGGTTCTATAGCCACAGATTATGACCTCACCCTGGCTAGCTGTCTCCTAAGCAGTCTGGCAAACGAGTGATTAAATCATCAAGCTCTATTTCATAGCCATCCGAGAGAAGGGCTCTCAGAATCCCCTCCCTGTGAGGACATTGTCTGTGGATACGAAAACTGGGAGTAAAGGAGGTATGGAAGGAGATCAGAGTCCTCTAAGCCAAACAGGATTGTGGCAGAGCTGAGCCTATAGCCTTGTAAAGGGTGTCTTAGTTCTGAGAGGGAAAAACAACAATAACAACAAAACCGTGGGCTTTTCTGTTTTTTCCTGTCCAAATCTCTGGTAGCTCTTCAGAGGAGTGTAGGTTCCCATGACAGGGTGAATCACAATGAACTGACTTCTTGCAGGTAAACGTTAATGTGCTAATTGTTGCAGTTGTAACCAACTGCTTATTTAGAAAAGTTGTCTGGACCCCTTTTAAGGGAACTAATAAAATGTGTTATCTTCATTCCTTGTGGTAAAGTGGTTAATGGGAGAGCATAGATTTCTTAGGTATTGAGTTTTTTTCTTACGCACACACCCCAAAGAGGGAGCTAGTCAAGGCCAGTTTTGAAACCTCCAAACAAGTTTTCACATATTTTCCCAAGGGGAGAAAATTCAGTGGCCTCCTACATGCTTACTGTTGTAGTCAAGAAGTGCTCTTTTCCCAAAACAATCTTATGAGATTGTTTTCTTACATATTCATCTTCGAAAATAATACATCAGCATACCTATTGCTAGAAAATGTCACAAATGAGCAAGATTATGAAAAGCAGAGTTAGTATTTGCTGTTTTGTTTGGGAGCTTCTATAAGAAATAGCCATACCTCCCTGTTTCTACCCTTTTGTTAGGAATGTTTTTGAGGAAGTTATAAACCACATCACTCAGTACCCTTGACAAAAAGGATGTAAAAGAGAAAACTCTCATATCTGAGTGCAACAAAAGGTTCTCTTCCCTCAAGATACAGCATGTCGTTTCTTTACAGACAGTATGAATCACACCTTCCTCTTTTGCTTTTGCTGCAGCAAGTGCAGAGCTCAATTTGCAGACTAACTTCAGTTACTCTGTAGGGATCTATGGCTATTTTGGATTTTAACTTTTCTTTTGTATTATTTTCCTAGTCTAGCTATATATTCTCTTATTTGCATTTAGTTTTGTTTGTTTGTTTGTTTTATTGTATTTTTAAAGAAAGTCTCAAGCAGCCCAGAGTGGAGTGAATTAGAATATAAATACATAATTAGTTTTAGAGACAGCATTCTCTAGTGGTGTGATGGTTAATTTTATGTTTCAACTTGACTGGGCTAACGGATGGCCAGACAGCTGGTAAAACATTAATTTTGGGTGTGTCTGTGAGAGTATTTCTGGAAGAGATTAACATTTGATTTAATAGATTAACATTTGATTTAATAGATAGAGTAAAAATATGCACCCTCGCCAGTTGGGGTGGGCATCATCCAATCCGTTGAGGACAGAGGGAGGGCAGATTCTCTCATCTTAGCTGGGACATCCATCTTTCCCTGCCCTCAGACACCAGAGCTCTTAGTTCTCAGGCAGCAGCCTCCCAATTCTCAGGATTTCTGCCTTGGATTGAATGATACCCCTCAGCTGTCCTGATTCTCCAGCTCGCAATTGGCAGATCTAGAGACTTCTCGGCCTCCGTAACAGTGTGAGCTAATTCCAATAATAATTCTCCTCTTATGTATATCTGCATATATCCTATTGTTTCTGTTTCTCTGCAAAATCCTGACTCATACAAATGGTAAAAGCATGGCATTTGGAGTCAAAAGACCTGTTTTCAAGTTTTTGCTTGAAACTAGTCCTTTTACAAGTTTATGACCTCGTTCATGTCATTTAACCTGTTTTTCTCTTTATCTATCAAACAGGAGAGGATGGTATTAACAACTACTGAACTCACAATATCACTGTATTATATGAACTATTGATATATGTTAAAGCACTTTGCAAATGATAAAAATCTATGCAAATTAAAGTGTCCTTAGTCTAACATTATGTAATGTTGGACAAAGTTCTTTTGTAAATGAAATAATCAACTAAACTAATTCAGAACCAGTGAGAGTAGAAAATGGCTTTTAGAAATAGCTTCAATGTTACCTGTGCTTAGGCTAAACAACCTACGGACCATCAGAAGATGAGAGATATTCAGGGATGAGTGATCTTTCTTCTGGGTCAAGACTGGCCCTTACTTCTGAGGCCCCTACTACTCATTCCAGCATGTTAATCTTATCATCTCCCTAGATATGGTAAGCACAACCAGGTGGTCCACGTAGCAAAGGATCCAGCCCAAAGATGAGGCAGGAGCTATCCTTTTCTAAAACACAATTTTGACATTTCATTTCCTTGCTTAAAAACTTTCAATGGCAAGCTTCCCAGAAGTTCTAAAATAATGTGCAATTTCTTTATCAAATAATTTAGGACCTTGTCCCTCTATCTCTCTTTCTGGCCTTACTTCCTATTTTTGTGAATCTAGGTAGCTTGAGCTTTTATCGTTCTAACTCCATATGCACACAGCTTTATGTACCATTGGACCTTTGCACATGCTGTTCTCTCTCCCCGGAATGACCTTTCTCCTCATTTCCTCACCTCATTCACTTATATCCATCTTTCATTGGGACCTCCCATGACTCCCTTGGGTATAAGAACATATCCCTTCTCTACACAAACTATGAAAACAAAACTCTGTGACAGTAGATCTCTCACTAGACCAAGCTCTTGAAAATAAGGTCTGAATTTTGTTTATCTTTTTATTCCAAACACCTAGCTGTTGCTCAATTAAAATCTTTTAAATGAAGATCTTGCGAACATTGCTTATGGACCAGCAAAAGAATTCAGTTATTAGCCAACCAGGAAGTAGAGACAGGATTGAAAACCTGGGGGAGATGAGAGGAGCCCATATAGTTGAAAGACAGGAAGGAAAGAGCTAACTAAACAGGGCTTGCAGAGTGGGAAAATCCGAGGAGGGCGGGCTGCTCAGGTACATGAGACAGCTTACTACAGTTACTCTGGCTCTGAAATTTGCCAGGATTAGTTTCATGTCAACATTTGGGGGGTTTCTGTTGACTTCTAAGCCTGACAGATCACAGAACCCTAAGCAGGGTCACTACATATAGTTGTGGCTAACATACCTTGATGAATGAATAGAAGTTGAAACCTAGCCTGCCTTCTACTTGTCTAAGTCATTCACCTTAGAGCTTCTGCATCTGCCCCTAGAGGGCGCTTTTATCCAGTTGACACAGAGGCATAGGTTGGCTTTGTGGCTTTGTGCCCATCCTGCCTCATTTGTGTAAAAGAACTCACCCACCTTAGACAGACCCCTTTAACTGTCCAGCGTTTGAAGGTCTAGAAACTCATTTTAGGAGGGGTTCAGCATACAAGGGGAGCCTAGAAAGGATAAGAAGTTGAACCAAAAGCTTAGAGTTTGGCCTTGTGACTGTGTTTTTGTCTTCAACAGCTGCTTTGAGCAGGGATCCTGTGTAAATGACTAGCTCCTCTGTGAAACCCTCCCAGCCTCATTTCCAGGTTCAGGGACCCTGGCCCTGGTTTTTCCATCAATATTCAGCCTGAGGTGCTTTCCTCACTTTTAAGCTTATGGTTTGGGGACATCACATACACCTTTGTTCCTTTGGTCATTTTGATATGACCTCTGAAAACGATGTACTGTATGTTCCTAACAAGCTTAGGAGGCAGTGTGTCTATTGACTACTTTAAAGATAGGTTGCATATTCAATTAAATCTCTGCCATTTACCAGCTATTAAATTTGGACATATGTCTTAACCTTTTTGTGCTGAAAAAAAAATACAAGAGAAAGAAAAAAGTAATACCCTCTCCATGGCAGACATAAAATTGTGCCTTTTAGATCTCGAACTGCAGGAGGTGAAATTGACCTAAGCCCCCTTCTCTGAAGTTGATCACCACCTTCACATCGAAGCCACACTACACATGAGCTTCTCCCAGCCAATGATTGAGTATGGTAGGACATGGTCGATGTAGGTCTAATACAAAACATAGAAGACGTGGATCTCGTTTGATGGGCAAATTTAGCACAGGAAATTCCTGACAGATTTTCCATATTTTCCTTAGAACTGCACAACGGTCTAAAATGCTTTGACTCAAACTTTTTTCCTTTCTTGTCTCTTTCACTCAGTGTCCAATATGCTCTCCCAGTCTCCCCTAACTTCCTTTAATCTTCTCTCACAGACATTTCCCTGAATACATTTCTTTCATTTTAATCTTGTCTTGGTATCCGCTTCTTGGAGGCTCTAGACTAACACCCTATTTCATAGAGTTGCTGTGATAATTAAATGATCCAATATATACAAAGATTCTTGCAGTTTCTAAGACATAGTATATATATTCTCTGGCCTTACCCACATGCCATTCACCAGCCGCCATCTTTTCTTATTACTTATAATGGTAGTTGCCCAATTCTTATTTCTGGCTTTTCCACCACCTGGAACAAAACCTTCTGTTGCAGAGACTACAGCTTTAGTATCTATTCTCCCATTCTTACTCTTGGAAGCAGAGCTTCCCACCACTCTGAGTTTTAGCAAAACACATGGCCATCCAATTGCAGACTACATTTTCTAGTTTCCCTTGCAGTTAGCGGTGATGAAATAGTAACTCAGTTCTTGCCAGTGAAATTGTAAACAGAAATGATGTGTGTAATTTTATCATCAATTCATTCAAGATTACTTGCCCTTTTTTCCCTTTATAGCTGACTAGAATGTATAGGCATCGGTGAGATAGCCTCAACCACACAAGTATGGAAAATATTATGATGAATATCAGAGCAATGAGATAAAAGGAATATGGGTCTCTGGTTGATCTTAAGAAGTAAACCTGCCTATCTTAGACCTCCCACCTATCTCTGTTTTTTTGTCTGAAAAGGACATAAATTATCTTTTTTGAGTCATTGTATTTTGGGGATTCTTTGTTATAGCACGTTATAGACCATCTGTCAGATCTATTCCTATATTCCCTCTGCCATGGTTGACCCAAGACTAGTTGATAGCGCTGTCTCCTTAATCCATTAGTGCTTACTCCTCAATATGGCATTTAATTACATTTGATGACTTTGAAGGACAGCAAAACTAGTTCCCTTTGGGCAAAGGATTATCTTAAGTGATAGCTAATAGCCTTAATGGTTTAAAATGGCACTAAATGGCACCCTACATTTGGGCAAGGCCATCTGGTCATTTGTAGATAAACACAATAATAAACATCCGGGCATATTTCCACCTATGGGCTGAACACAGACATATTCCAAATTATATACTATAAAATTTACTATCCTTTACTAAAACTCAAGCCACAAACTGTCCTTTACCTGAATTGCAATAATGAGTTGTTACTCAGATAATATAATGTAACCAAAGTGAATCCGACTAAAAAACAAAGCTCTAAAACCACAGTGGCCAGATTCTAGTCAAGGTGAAGATCCAATTTTAGTTCTGGGGAGAGATTCTGAGACTACATATCAGTAACAGCCCTATGACTCTGCCCAGACATGTACATGGCCAATGAATTTATTTAAAACTGAGCCATTACAGTTGGATGAAATCATATTTTTACTATAGGAACATTTATATTCTCTGAGTGTGATTGGTAAGTCATGAAAGCAAATTGAGGAAATAATAAAATAAGTTTCCTTGCAATTGTAGTGTTTACTTCCATTTCCTGTCTCATTTTCTCTAAAGGTTTGTGGCTAGATTTGATAGACTTTAAGAAATCTCTATCACGGAAAGTATTACGATCATGTTCTATTCATATTTTCTTTTATAATACAAAGTAGATTAGTAATGCAGTTTAAACTAAGGCATGTCCAGAAGAGTTCTGAATTTTATCATGAAGACTATCTGATATTTATTTGTGTAGCAATTAATTTTAAAATTTGGTACCTTAAGCAACATACTTCACCTGCCCATTGAGTTATCCAATAATGCCCCTTTATACCTGTGGTAGCATTGATGACAATTCTCCATTTTAATTTAAAGCCTCTCAAAATCCTAATTTATTTAAAAAGAACATGTCCCTGTAATAAACAAAGCACTAGAAAGACCTTGAATGCCCTTTCAACCATGTTTTGGCTGCTTAATACATAAAACAGAGATAGACCACATGATTGGTCAGTCACTTACATGAAAGACTATTGCAAAAAGACAATAATGGCAGAATAATGAAAGAATACTAGTGACATATCTTGAGTTACTATGAATGAAGCTTTTATATGCAAATCACCATAGCTTTATTTTTTCCTTAATTTATTATTATTATTATTTTCAATTAGAGTTGACATTAAATATTATTTTATATTAGTTTCAGGTGAACAGCATAATGGTTAGACATTTATATAATTTATGAAATGATTTCCCTGATTAGTCTAGTACCCACTTGGCACTATACATAATGACTACAATATTATTGACTACATCCCCTATGCTGTACTTTACATCCCCATGAATGTTTTGTAACTACCGATTTGTACTTCTTAATCTCTTCACCTTTTATACCTAACCCCCCAACCTGCCTTCCCATTTTGCAACCATCAGTTTGTTCTCTGTATCTAAGAGTCTGTTTTCATCTTCTTTGTTCATTTTGTTCCTTAGATTATACCTATAAGTGAAATCACATGGTATTTGTCTTTCTCTGTCTGACTTATTTCACTCAGCACAAACACCCTCTAGGTCATTCATGTCATTGCAAATGGTAAAATGTCTTTCTTTCTTTTTTTTTTTATGTCTGGGTAATATTCCATTGTATGTATGTATCAACTTCCTTTATCCAATCATCTATTGATGGGCACTTAGGCTACTTTCATATCTCGTAGCACTATTGTAAATAGTACTGCAGTGAACATAGGAGTGCATATGTCTTTTCGAATTAGTGTTTTGGTTTTCTTTGGATAAATACCTAAAAGTGCAATTGCTTGGTCATACGTTTGTTCTATTTTAAATTTTATGAGGAATCTCCAAACTGTTTTCCATAGTGGCTGTACCAATTTGCTATCCCACCAACAGTGTACGAGGGTACCCTTTTCTCTACATCCTCACCAACACTTGTTGTTTTTTGATTTTATTGATGAAAGCCATCTGACAAGTGTGGAGTGATATCTCATTGTGGTTTTAATTTGAATTTCTCTGTCGTTTAGTGACCTTGAGCATCTTTCCATAGGTCTATTGGCCATCTTTATTTCTTCTTTGGAGAAATACTTTTTCAGGTCTTTTGCCCATTTTTAAATTGAATTGTTTGTTTTTTTGATGTTGAGTTGTATAAGTTCTTTATAAATTTTGAATATTAACTGCTCTTCAGATGTATCATTAGCAAATATCTTCTCCTATTCAATAAATTGTCTTTTCCTTTATTGATGATTTCCTTTGCTTTGCAAAAACTTTTTAGTTAAGTGTAGTCTCCTTTGTTTGTTTTTTATTTTGTTTCTCTTGCCCAAGGAGATAAATTAGAAAAAATATTACTAGGAGCAATGTCAAGAAAGTTTGCTGCCTATGTTTTCTTCTACAAGTTTTATATTTCAGGTCTTACATTTAAATCTTTAATACATTTTGAGTTTATTCTTGTATATAATGTAATAAAGTGGTCCGGTTTTATTTTTTGCATGTATCTGTCCAGTTTTCCAAAAACTATTTGTTGAAGAGACTGTCTTTACCCCCATTGTATGTTCTTGCTTCCTTTGTCATAAATTAAATAACCAGATAGGCATAGATTTATTTCCGGGCTCCTTATTCTGTTCCATCGATCTATGTGTCTGTTTTTATGTCAGTACCATGCTGTTTTGTTTATTGTAGCCTTGTAGTGTAGTTTGATATCAGATAACATGATACTTCCAACTTCATTCTTCTTTCTCAAGATTGCCATGGTTATTCAGGATCTTTTATGATTTCATATAAACTTTAGGATTATTTGTTCTAGTTCTCTGAAAATGCCATTGGTATTTTGACAGGGATTGCATTGAATCTATAGATTGCTTCAGGTAGTATGGCCATTTTAATGATGTTGATTCTTCCTATCCATTAGCACAGTACATGTTTTCATTTATCTGTATCTTCTTGAATTTCTTTCTTCAATGACATAATTTTCCAAGTACAAGTTTCTTACCTCCTCGGTTAAATTTATTCCTAGGAATTTTTTTGATGTGATTGTAAATGGGATTGTTTTCTTAATTTCTCTTTCTGATAATTCATTATTGGTATATAGAAATGCAACCAATTTCTGAATATTAATCTTATATTCTACTACTTTGCTGAATTCATTTATCAGTTCTAACAGTTTTCTGGTGAAATCTTTTGGATTCTCTATAGTATCATGTCATCTGCAAATAATGACAGTTTTACTTCTTTCTTTCTAATTCAGATGCCTTTTATTTCTTTTTCTTGACTGATTGCTGTAGCTAGGACTTCCAATACTATGTTGAATAAAAGTAGTGAGAGTGGATATCCTTGTCTTGTTCCTCATCTTAAGGAAGATACTTTAGCTTTTCCCTGTTGAGTTTGATGTTAGCTGTATGTTTATCATATAAGGCCTTTATTATGTGGAGTTTCCCTCTATTCCCACTTTGCTAAGAGTTTTTTTTTTTTAATCACAAATGGATGCTGGATTTTGTTAAATGCCTTTTTCTGCATCTATTAATATGATCATATGATTTTTGTCTTTCAATTCATGACTGTGGTATATTATATGAATTAATTTGTAGATATTGAACCAACCTTACATCTCAAGAATAAATCCAACCCAATTATGGTATATGACTTTTTTTAAATGTATTGTTGAGTTTGGCATGCTAATATTTTGTCAAGGATTTTTGCATCAATGTACATCAAGGATATTGGCTTATAATTTTTTTTTGTACTGTCTTTGGTGTTAGAATCTTGATAATGATGGCCTGTTAAAATGAGTTTGGGAGCCTTTCCTTCTCTTCATTTTTTTGGAATAGTTTGAGAAGAATAGGTGTTCATTCTTTTTTGAATGTTTGATAAAATTCACATGCGAAGGCTTTTGGTCCAGACTTTTGTTTTTTGGGAGCTTTTTGATTACTAAAATAATTCTATTTTATTAGTAGTATTTGGTCAGTTCAGATTTTCTGTTTCTTCTTGACTTAGTCTTTGAAGATTGTATGTTTCTAGGAATCTATCCATGTATTTTAGATTGTCCAACTTGTTGGCATATAGTTGCTCATAGTATTTTCTTATAAACCTTTTTATGTCTGTGATGTCAGTTGTTCTCTTTCACTTTGATTTTTTTTTATTTTGGTCCTCACTCTTTTTTGTTGACGAGTCTGGTTAAAGGTTTATAAGCTTTGTTTAAAACACCAGTTCTTGGTTTCTTTTATCTTTTTCAGACTATTTTATTTACTTCTGCTCTGATTTTTATTATTTCCTTCCTTCTACTACTCACTGTGAGCTTTGCTGTTCTTTTTCTAGTTCATTTAAGTGTAAAGTTAGATTGTTTATTGGAAATTTTTCTTATTTTTTGAGGTAGGCCTGTATTGCTATGCATTTCTCCCTTATGACTACTTTTGCTATGTCTCATAGATTCTGGGTCATATGTTTTCATTTTCATTTGTCTCAAGCTATCTTTTGATTTCTTCCTTGATCTCATTTGTTGTTTAGTAGCATGTTATTTAGCCTCCATGTGTTTGTGTATTTTTCTTGTAATTGTTTCTAGTTTCATACCCTTGTGGTCGGAGAAGATGCTTGATATGATTTCAGTCTTCTTAAATTCACTAAGACTTGTTTTGTAGCCTAACATGTCTATCTTGGAAAAATAGTCTATGTGCACTTGAGAAAAATGTGTATTGTATTGCTTTGGGGTGAAATGCTCTAAAATATCAATTAAACCTATTTGGTCTAGTGTATCATTTAAAGTCACTGTTTCTTTGTTGATTTTCTGTCTGGAAGATCTATCCATTTGTGTCAATGGGATGTTAACATAGCTTTACTTCTTTAACCGAAACACATTGGCCATGAATGTGAGATAATGGTAGAAGCCTTATAGTTCTAGTAGATGATTTTTGTTTTATCTCAATAACTAAAATGAAAGTAGTGAATAGATTGAATTTCTTTTGTGACTGGCCTGCAAACATGGAAGGATGAGGCAGACCAGATCTTTATCAGTTTTCTTTATCAGATGCACAGACCAGGACCAAATGGGCTTCATGCTGCCCTAGCATATTTTAAACTTCCACCTCATCTGCCATCCGGTATAGCACCTGGGTCTCTTTTGGCACCAGTGTGGTCCATATTTCTTTGGCCCAATAAATATCTGCTTTTTGAATTATCTTTCCCCAGATGTAGTTTCCATCCAGCCAAATTTAACCTTGTTTTATTATTTCCTGCCCCTCATTTCTAACCTCTTTGGGGACACTGTGATCTGCTGGGTGTTGACAATGCTGCCTAATTTAGAAGCATCTGTGATTTGCATCAATAAGGGAATCTTTCTCTTTAATTTATTAATAAAGGCACCAAGAAATAATATTTCCGTGCTCCATATTTAGAAACACTGGTACTTCTCACAGACTGTTTCATTTACTAAATCTCAGCCTATTTCCAAACCACATTCTTCTCCAGTCCAATTTTACTTTGGTGCCAAGCAAAATATTCAAACACTGGTTTTGTGGTAAGTGATTTGCTCATCTCCAAGCACATGTAACTTTGCTTTCATTGGCTGGTGTTTGGGAGAGCAACACTACTGAAGTGACTTTGTGTCCATCTGGCGCTGCCAGTTCTTCACATGTGGCTTGTGATTCCATTTTCCTTTTGAATTTTACAAAGCTTTTCCTTTACATTTTGGAAGTATTCTCCAAATAGAATATGAACCTAGAATATCTATTGTTTTCTTGTCTCTTGGTGTTGTCCAATTTCGAAAATTCACTAGAAAGAACAAATGTTCACTTAACACATTTGTTAATAATTTATTGGGCATGTAAGAAATGTTGGGCTCTTCCTGGAATCCATTTATAAAGATATGTATTCTCTAGATAAATTCTCAGTGGACTTGATTTCTCCCTGAGATTTACCTTGATTTTTTTTCTTCCTTCACCCCATCATCATTGTCAACACCTGAATCAGGCCACTTGATCTGATTAGGACAATCCTCTCCTAATTGGTCCCTGCTTCCAGCATTGCCCCTTTTCAATCCATTCCCTACACTGCCAACACTGGTTAAATCACTACCCTATTTAATTCATCTGTACTTCTGCAATTACCCTCATAATTAAATCCAAATACCTTAACTTCCTAAAAAGTCCTCATTTGACTCTACAGCCTATGGATTATCTTTATCTTTCTCACACACTAAGCTCTAGTCATGGTTAATAGCTTGTGGTTACCTGAATGTGCCCTGGCCTATGTAATGATGACTCTCACCTTCTGGCCTATGTAATGATGACTCTTCCATCTAGAATAATCTGATGTCTTCTCAATGCACTCTTTACCTCTCTTCCATCTGCCTCTTTTGTATTATTATGGTTTCCATCCTCCTGGTTTCAATGTGTCTGTCATTTACTCCAGAAGCTTTAAGAAAGAGTCGCCAAGACTAGATTTAGTGACTGGACTCCTATCTCATCATGAGCTAAAAACCTTACTACAGAATTTTGGCCAAAAACCTTACTATAGAATTTTGAGCCTGTTTTCTAATGGTCTGTTCCCCTGTAAGTTAAAAATTCTTTGAGTGCAAGATCTGTTCACTATGGAACACCCAGCCTTTAACTAGAAATTAACATGTAGGTGCTTAACAAATACTAGATTCTTTATTTTAACTTACATAGGAATGCTATGTAAATCAGAATTACCTCATTTTATTAAAATTGTTGTACTTGGCTTACTTTCTGTTTTTTATTTCATTTTGGCAGTTTCTTTTTCTTTTTCTTTTTTTCCTCCTTCCCTGGTTAAGGCTGTCTGTCTCTCCCACATGTCTGTAGATGTTCCTTTTCTGTAAGCAGAAAAGCTAACATAAGTCAGAGACATAAGAGGTCTGACTTAAAATTTATACTGCCACTCTCCCTAATGCAGAAGGACCACTAGTTTTTAAGTCACCAATGAACTTTCAACTTGTTTGTTTTCTGCTTGAGTGCATTAAAAATAAATTCTATAGGAAATGAAAGTTGGTACATAATCCTGGGTCACTTTCTGCTTATGACAGGAGGTGCTGAAATGAAAAAGGGTGTGACTCTGTGGTTGAGGGATTCTCCTAAATATATGGGGGCAGAATGAAAGAAAAATGTGGCATCTGTGGCTGAGGATAGGCATAATTGACTTTCTCTTGGGCAGGAGAGGAAAGAAAGAAAAAAAAAGATTTTCTAATTTTGGTTTTGTCAAATTTCTTTTTCTCATTTTACTGGCCATAACGAAACTTAGGAATGAGTTCAGTACTCGTGTTTTTCATTTTACCCTCTTTGTTCACAGGGAGAAGATTCTCTCTCTAGAGTCTTTACCTACCCTCTCAGCTTACCTTTACCTTACCTTCTCCCACCACTGCGCCTCTGAATATGAGATAAATGCCTTCTTACTCTTCTAATCCCTTTGGTTGGCATGTTTTTGGTCATCCATTATATCTGTCTGGAATGCTTCAATCGCAGCTACACATTCTTGTTTGGCTCCATTTCCAGGAGGTTTCTGTCTTGTTACTTTATTTTTCATCTTCTCTCCCTTTACCCATGAACCTTTATTAGACCTTTGTGAAGCCAATTGAGAGAGCAGGAAACATACATTAGGATTCATAATGTATGAATTATGGGGGGGAAAAATCAGCTGCATTTTGATGAGAAGGATCATTTCTCAAGGCTTGTGGGAAGCACAGCTACTGCTGCCCCCTCCGTCTGCGGGGTTGGAAAGCCCCAGCTAGCACTTGTCTGTTCTCACCTCGCCTTAGCAGTCAGGTCACATAGGCGGCCTGGCACCAACTGCTAGCCATATCTCACCCTCACTATGGCAGGAGGCGATCAATAGATGAATTAATCACACTTTGGGGAGCTCACACCCCGGAAAGGAGAGAAAATGAGTATTGGAAGAGGAAGTCGTTTGCCAACATGTTCTGCCTGGAGTTTGCAGCCTGGTGCACATAATGCAGGACCACAAAGAAACCCACTAACCCCAGAAGGATGACCACGAACAGGTGCAGAATGAGAGCTTCTAGAAATTTACCATCAGCTTCCTCTCAGCTGATGAGCAATAATTTTGCTCTGGCCCAAAGCCTTAAAAAAAAGTATAATAAGACATTAGCGATCTGGTGAATAAGGTTATGCTTTTTTATGAGACCGATCTCCAAACATGCATACTTTTCAATATGAAAGAAAATCTGTGTGTGTGTGTGTGTGTGTGTAACCTGTGTGTGTTTGTGTGGTGTGTGTGCGTGCGTGCATTTTAAGTGTATTTCTAAAGACTCCAAAATTGGAGAGGGTGCAGGGTTTTTACTTGTCTGTATGGTTTATTTATTTGTAACTGGGAGATTTTCGGAGAAGAAACCTAGCCATTAAAAGTCAGCTCCTGAACTCTTATTTAGGGTAGGGTTGGGTCGGGGCAGAACCCTGACTATTGAATAAGAGACACCTCCAAAACCCAAGAATCCAAGATCTGCTCAGATAGAAACTATTGTATGTGCAAAGAGCATTACATTTTAGATAAGAAGATTTAGGTTTGAGTCATACCTCTGACACTGACTAAAGGAAAACAACTAAATCTGTGCTTCTCAGTTTTCTCATCTCTGTAACGGATTGAACCTGTCCTATGAGGTTATTGAAAGGGGCAGAAAAGATAATGCAGATGAAAGTGTTTCATAAACTGAAGTGGGCTCTGCAAATGTAGGCATTATTATAAAGAAATGTGCTCAGAAAGGGCAAAGGGGAAGAAATGACTGCATATTGGGACTATCATCCCTTACCTGGTCCTCTAACATGGTTATTCGAGGTAAAAGGACAGTCATAAAAAATGATGTTACTTTGAATTTTAAAAATCAACAAAAAACTATTGATTTTTCTCTCCTGAGTAAAGCCATTTCCTTTTACCAACACTTAGCCTCAAAATCCATTCTGGTTCAAGAGGCCTCAGGTCTCTGCTCCTTACTGTTCTAACCTCCCCCCCCCCCCCCCACCAACCCTAGATAGAATCATCATCCTTTACAAAATGGTTTGATTAATGTTTGATTAAGGAGTTCTGACCTTTTGGGAATTAGCATCATAATTACAGGGCTGTGCATCATTCCCCAGCCACTCTGCTGGCCCCCTGGCTGAGACCTCTCTTCACTGGCAGTGAGTGACAGGCATTGAGGAGCAGAGTTCCCCTAATACCATAATCACCAGGTACCACTTAAGTGAAGCTCATATTTTTGCTCCTGAGTGGAGAGCAAATGAAGCCGCCTTTTAGGGTTCTGAGTCCTTACTGTGTGTTCCAATTCTACTTTTAACAGCTTTGTTAATTCAATCATCACCTCCATCTAAACAATAGCCAGTGGGGGCTGGGAGGAGGGTAGAGGCAGTTTTGGGGCCGAGTCAAATCTTCATCACACTTCCCTGAAATGGCTCGTGCTGGGAGAAAGGACCAGCTGGGCAAGTTGGCTGAGCTGCCGGGCTGCAGGACGGGTAGCAGGTGTTCCCTGTAACAGCAACACGCTTGAACCAGGCGTTACATGAAATGTGGAGAAGGGGCCTTCCTCTCCTTTGTAAGTGCGGCTACCTTTGGCCTCTAGAGTTTTCAAAAGAGTATGGGAAATGAGTCAGAATCTGAGAATTAGCCTCTTTGGTGGGAATCGTCATGTCTCAATGCTCTGTTTTATTCCATTGGTGGGACATGACAAAGGAGAAAGAAAGCCGCAAGAGCTCTGCCTGCCTCAGCCACTTACGGGAACCCACTAAATAATGATGCTTGCTTGGCTCTTACTCTCAGAAGCAACTTGAAGAAAATTACTGTTCAGTTACTATAAGTCTAGTTCACCATTTACTCCAAGTATGTGGGATGCAAATAGGAGTCACATGAGACAAGGGTTCAGGGAATAAGTCTTGAAAATTCTGGATTAAACAAATTTAAACAGGTTGCCTCACTGCAGGACTTCTCAGAACCTTTAACTTCCCTAATTTGCCTCATCAATCTCTAGAGGAAAGAGTGAAGCATATCCTAAACCTGGCTGACCCACAAAACTCTTTTACATAAAGTATCATTTAGGAAATGATGGTCTAGCCCGGTCTGAATTTTTTTCTTAAGAATTCAGATTTTCTTCACCATCTTGTCTATACTTCAAACTCTATTGCTTGTGCGTGTGTGTGTGTGTGTGTGTGTGTGTGTGTGTGTTTAATGTAAGTACATTTCAAAGCATCGCAAGTAAATGTAACAGCAAAACATTCCAGAGACCACGATTTCTTTAATTCACTCCATGTAGAAGCACCTCATGACTCATCAATCCTGACCTCCTTCCACTATTGTTTATTACTCCTCCATATAACTGCTCTTGGAAAATAAACATGGCAGGAAAGAAATCTTCTGGAATACAGGATGTCATGGGCCTTTTCTTTAACCATAAGTTCTCCTGAGGGAAGAACAATGTAGTATAATGAGCTCTGAACCACACAGGTTCAAATCCTGGCTTTGCCTCTTATGAGCTATATGGCTTGGACAAGTCAGTTCGTCTCTCAGTGCCTCACTTTCTTGTCTATAAAGTGGGGTTAACAATACCATGTACAATATACGTGGGTGTGAGGATGAGATGAGACCATCTCTGACAGCGTCGGGAAGCCCAGGATCCTCATTAGAAACCAGTCGCTATTGTGATTATATAACGTCCCAACACTTCGCACAATGCTGAGTGCAATAGACAACGAATATTTGCTTAACCAAATTGGATACTCAAAACATGAACCTCAAACTACATTTATTTGGAAATCTTTCTTTCCATGACAAGTACAAAAATCAACAGATAGTAAGCATTTAATGTTGGTGGACTAGAGGGACAAAAAGAAGAGAGAAAATTGAATAAACTTTTCCCAGGGTTATCCAAGATGTTTCTCGTTAGAATTATTTTTTAAGTTTCAAAAGCGTTTATGTGGTTTTGTTACTGGGAATATAAAGAAAAACACTTAATTAAAAAAAAAATTTCTAAAGCAAGGTTTTTACAGCAGTGTTGCTTACACTGGTGATGAAACAAAAAAAGCAATTTCTTAGTAATAAACAAATGACTAGTAAATTATGTTAGAGCTATATGATGGGTTATCATGCAGCCATTAAAATAATTTTTATAAAGAGGTTTATAATAAGAAAAACTTATGATAGAATATTAATGGGAAAAAATGAAATACAAAATAATATAGAGGATGTAATCACAACTGCATAGAAATAAGAACGGAAAAAGAAATGCAAATCATCCAAATGCAGTGATTTTGAGTAAAAAAATTTTAACACTAAATTTCTAAAATTTATAAAATAACCATGAATTACTTTTATATTAAAGAAGATAATTCCATTTAAAAATGAAAAAAAATAAAATTAAAAAAAAAAACTTATGTTAATTCTTCCAAACTTATTGATTCTTTTTGATTCCTGGACAAGTGACTGACTGTCTAACCTTAAGAAACAATAACAACTCAGACCCAGGTGTCATCGGTCAGCTGGAGCTAAGGGGAGCAAGAAGCTGAGAGTCTAGGGTCATGACACTAATAAGTCTGTGAAGGGACACAAAATGTGCCTGATATATCTCAAAGAACAGATTTCTTACCCCTCACCCAGTGATTTCCACAAAGCGAATGCTCTAAAACTTTTGTCTTTGGAAACTGTCTTACTTAATAGGAGTAAGAAGTACTTATTCTTTTCTAAGGGTCTTTAATTCTCACCCATTGCTAGGAAAAAGATATTTTCTTAGGTTTACATTCAGAGCTCTCTACAAGCTGGCTCCAAACTAACTTTGAAGGATCATCTTCCACTACTCTGCTTCACACATCTTTTGCAACAATTAAATTGGTCTATTTATCAGATTCAAGAAGTACCTTATAGAATCCTGCCTTATGAGCATGGTAGCAATATAGCTGCAATGTTTCTTACATATCTACTTGATAGATGGTGGGTATTTGTAGAGGTGAGGAGTAAGGTAGAGATAATGATGTGTCAGTTACTAAATATCCACAAAAGGAAACAAATAGAGACAAAAATATTTTTCCTCTATCTAGAATATTTCCATTTTCATTTTTAATAACTAAACCATCTTATAAAGTGAAACTCCTAGGTATTGACCCAAAAGAAATAAAAACTTACAATCACACAAAAACTTGTATGTTAATGTTTACTTATAATTGCCCAAAGCTGGAAAAGTCCTAACGCTCTTAAGTGGTGAATGGAGAATCAAATCGTCATACATCCATACAATGAACTACTATTCAGCAATAAAAAGGAATACCCACAAAACCCACAAGAATGGGAATGAATCTCAAATGCATTATGCTAACTAAAAGAAACCAGACTCAAAGGGTTATATTGTGTATGATTCCCTTTATTTGACTTTCTAGAAAAGATAAAACGATAGCAATAGATAAAAGTTTGGTGTTTGCCAGGGGCTGGAGTTGGGGAAAGGCGGAGTACACAGGGGCATAGGGAACTTTGGGGGGTGATGAAAATTTGCTATATAAGTTGAATGTGGTGATAGATGCATGACTCCATACATTTGTCAGTATTCGTAACTATATACAAAATTGAGTGCATCCTACTACATTTAAGTTATATATCATTAAACCTGACCTCAAAAAAAAAATAAATAAAACAGACACACACATATATAAACTTATGGTTCTAAAAGTGTTTGGTTTTAGGACTGCTTTACATTCTTAAAAATTATGAAGAAACCCAGAGTCCATATTTATGTGAATTATATCTATTAATATTTATCATATTAGAAACTAAAGCTGGGAAAACAATTTAAATATTTATTTATAAATTCAACTAAAATAGTACATAACCTCATTACATGTTAACATAACCAATATATTTTTATGAAAAATAACTATATCTTCAAAAACAAAAAAAATTAGAAAGGTGATATCATTCTATAGTTTTGAAAATATCTCCGATGTCTGATTTAATAGAAAACATTATGATTCCTACATCTGTTTTTGCATTCAGTCTGTTACTATATGTTGTTTTGGTTGAAATTTATGAAGAAAATCCTACTTCCCAGAAATATGTATTTGGAAAAGGAAAGAGTATTTTCATATTTCTCAGATAATCATAGCTATTCTTCTTTGATATTATATTAAAATTCTCAAAGCAGTCATTTTAAAAAATATAATTATGATGTAAAATCTAAAATAATTTCATAAAACTTTTTCTAATCTATGACATTAAACTTGTTGGTATATCTTACACTTTGAATGCACCTTTTACTAGTTCATGGTTTTATATCATGATGCTTTGGTCATTTGAAAAAAGAGATTATCCAAGTTATGCAGATCTTCCAAATGTTGGCCCATTTCATTACTTTATTTACATATAAATATATATATATGTACATGCGATGTGTATTATATATATATATATTGCATTCATTAATATCATCACCTATCTCATCGGGAACTCTTTAACTATTGGCAAGCTTGTCAGGCTTATGGTAGTGAAGATGTTTTGCCAAAATTCTAATTTTCACTTGAAATCTCAAATTTTATTTTTGGCAACAAATGCTGTCAGTTATTTTCCTTGGAGTGACACTTCTTTTATTTTCAAGAAAATGTCTGCCAAATACTCAAGCCTGAATAGCTATAGTTTATCTGTTTGTCATTATTTCAAGAAAAGAAAATGTGTTCTTTGAAGAAAAAGCAGCTTTTTAAGCTTGCAACTCCATTCCAAACAAGTAGTTTTCCTCATGATGCTCATCATTATACAGCAAAAATGCTTTTTGTATTCTTCCTACTTTACCACATAACCTATTAAAAAGATCCATACTCGAGAGCTGAGAGTTAATAAAATTATTTTGTTTTTTCATCAAGAACATTCTTAAGTGAAATTGGTAATTTGCTTAAACCTATACACCACCCATATGGTTTGGTGCCACTGCAGTTTGAACCACAGAATTTTTGCATTATCAATACAAAAGTCAACACAGTGAAAAAAAAGACTTGTATTGTTACAAAAATAGATTTGACCTTGCAGACTTCTTGGAAGGATCTCCAGATCCTCCCAGGAGTCTTCTCTGAGAATCACTGATGTAAACCTTTCTCATTTTTATATCCTTTCTTAAATTTCACTATCTCCTTGAAATTTTCTTTTACTAAACCAGTTACTCTGCAGTTATCATCCTTGCCTGTGTATTCCAATAACCCTTGTCTGTTCCACCCTTATGTCTTACATCGTCTAATTTTTACCTGTCCTATATTTCTAGTTACTTTCCAAATGTCTTGAGAATAAGGAATGTTTCTTTGAATCCTTGCCACATCCCTGGCCCAGTAACTAGTAGAATATCTTATATATAACAGACACTATAAAAGTTTTGGTGATTTGTAAATGTTAAAAATTATGCACAAGTAGGCAGCTCTACATACAAGCAGTAGATACAATACCAGTGTTAGTCCAGTTTAGGAAATAAACATTGCTTAAGGTGTCGTCATTTCTGAATATATTTTCAGGCTCCCATCACCTGAGCCAAGCCCATGTGAACTCAAATCTTTATCTTCTGGGTATTAAAAGTTTATATTTTCTCCTTAGTCTGCCTTCCCTCTCAGTTTAAGCTAAAGAAGAGACTGTGGCATTATGGAAATAGCCAATGTTTTGGGGTGCAGAAAAAAATGTAGGTTCCTCTTTTACTTATACCGTTGACCTGACCTTAGCAAGATACTTGAGACCTTTGAGCCTTAAACTATCTCATCTGAAATGAAGACAGGAATAGCTGGCCAGGTCACTTCATAAGGTTGTTAAGGATTAAAGAAGATCACAGTCAAAAGCACTTAGCTCATAGATGTACTCAAGAATGTCAGTTCTATTGGCCCAAATTACACCTGACTTTCTCTATTGGGAAGCAGCAGCTGCCTTCTCCTAGCTCCAAATGAATGCTCAGGCCAGCTCCCCTCTTGCTCAATAGCTTTCTCAGAATTCCCCCAATCCTCGTTTGCCCAGGACTCTTCTCCTATTCCCTAGTCATTTTGTCCTTAGATTAGCTGAGATCTCTCATTCATGCTAATATTCCAGTCTTTGCACTTAAGCTCAAGCCGTCGTCAAGTGTATCACCAGTCACTAAACAAGGGGACAGATGGACCCAAGACAGCAAGTAGACTTCCACCAAAAATGAGGTTTCTTTATCTAAGAAAGGGAAGATTTTTTCATTAAAGATAGTTTTCAAGTTTTCAAGGTTCACAATTATCGTATGTTTTAGCGGTGGAAATTTTTTAGAATATTATTCATTTTCAAATCTCGACCTAGGCAGGGAGTTGATTTATTTTGTTTTTGTTTTTACCCATTCATTCAACTAGTATTCTTTCAGTATTTAAAAAAATATCAAATGGATGCCTAGTACTATGTTGGCATTGTTAGGAATAAAAAGAAATTATCAGCGTGATACAAGTCTAAGCTGGTTACTAAGGGAATAAATAGCTTCGGCATCTCATCCACAGCAGTATGTAATATGATCCTATTACATTTAAATGCTAATCCACATCTGGTTGAATTTTGATGCACCCAAGGACTAATGTTGCTGATAGCCATGCAGATAGCCTAGTCGGATATTAAATTCTAAGCAATAGCAGAGCAAAACCCTCTCAACCTCAATTCCTCCAAAATGCCAAGAAATACAGTTTGCTGGCTGAGCTAGGAAATAGCCACAAAAGGAGAAAACTTCTGTAAATATATATACCAGGATGATAAATTTTAAATTAAAAATTAGCATTTAATGAACATTGCTAATCCCATTATTTTAAAATTTGGCTAGAAGTTGGCCATTGTGTTAAAAACAACAACAACAAAGGTACACAGTTAAGTTTATTCCACTCTTTGGTTCATAGAATATTGTCATCGTCACTTGGTGAAAAGCATTTTATCGTAATATTTGTATTATTTTTATTCCCTCTGCATTTCTACATTTCTATTTTCTTCCCTCTACTCTACAAGAACCCAATCAAATGTATCTGATATATATCCTTATATATGTATTTAATCTTATAAAATTTTAATGTTGTTTTCCATGTGTATATATTTTTAAATTATAAAAATAGAATTGTGTTATAAATCATATTCTGTTTCCAAGATTTCTCACTCAACACTGTGTTTTGGTTTCAATACATGTTGCTATATACATATTGAGTTTATTCCTTCTACATTTTGCAGAGTTCCAGAGCATGCATCTACATTTGACACATACTAAGGGACCCCTAGGTTACTGCCAACTTCTCACAAGAGTTAATGATACACCTATGAACATCCTTGAACATGTTCCTTATGGATTTTCACAAGAAGGTTTTGAAATAAAGACTACTTTAGAATCATTAGATTATAGGATATACACATATTTCAATTCTCCAGATACCACCAGGTTGCTGTCTACAGTGGCTGTACCCTGTCCCTATATCCTCACCAACACTTACTATTATTCATATTTTTAATTTTGCCATTATTGTTGTTATGAAGTGGCTTTTCTTTTATTATTTTGAAGTGAAGTTCTCTGCTTACCAAGCACCTCTTTACAGTAATTTGGGGGTGGAGGTAACCTTTCCTTCTGTGACTTGCCTGTTTATCTTACCTGTTTATTTTTCAATTTGGTTTGCTTGCTTGCTTGCTTGCTTGCTTTTAAGAGTTATTTCTAAGTTCTGGATATTTATTCCTTGTTTTGATGTTGCAAATAACTTTTCCCAGGATATTATCTATCCATCAAATTTTTAAATGGTATCTTTTATTGAACAAAAATATGGTATTTGATGTAGTTAAGCCTATCATATTTTGACTTTGCAGTTTGTGCCTTTGAGGTTAGGTCTAAGAAAATTTTTCTACCCAAAAATTGTGAATCATTCTCTTACGTTTTTTAACACTAGACTTTTAGTTTTACCTTTACACTTATATTTTTAATTCATCTGATAAACAGCTTTGATTATGGTATAAGGTAGAGACCTATTTTTATTTTCCCACATATACTGAACTAGTTGTTTCAATACCATATTCTAAACAACCATCCCTTTCCCTGTTGCTTCGTGGTGCCATGTTATCAGGTATATATATGTATATCTAGATATACATATATATATGTATATTTCTATAAATTCCTTCTAATGTATTCCACTGGTCTATTTGTTCCTACATCTATTACGTACTATGATTTTTACTATGTCTAAATAATATCTACTAGTAGATATTATTTACCCTTCTTAGTTTCTTTTTACCTTTCTCTTAGATATTTGTGGTTATTTATTCCTTTATCATAAATGTTAAAGTGAATTCATCAACTCTCTCAAATCCAGATAGGAATTTGATTATAATTGCATTGAATTTATAGATTCATCAGCAGAGATCTGACAAGTATGATAAATCATCTCATTCTATACATGATATATCTCTTCTATTCAAATATTTTTAATGGAGTTTAACAAACTTCTTTATAAAGTGTTGTGCATACTTTTATGTTGTTTTCTGAATATCTCATAATACAAGTTGGCAACGTTTTTTTTGTGAAGGACCAGATAATAAACATTCCTGGTTAAGGGCTATATTATGTCTATTGCAATTATTAAATCCTGCAGTTAACATATTAAGTCAGTCATTAACAATATGTAAGCAAATGGACATGGCTGTGTTCCTAGAAAACTTTACTTACAAAAATAGGTAGTAAGCCATGAGTATATCCCATGAGCCATAGTTTGCCAAATTTTATTGCTATCATGAATGATATTTTTTAAATAATATCATTTTCCAGTTTGTTTTTGTAGAGAGAAAATCATTGATTTTATTAAATAATTTTGTATCCATCAATTTTACTGAATTTTTAACACCTAAATAAATAGTTTTTTTATTTGATTCTACTGAATTTCCAAAGGAGACCATTATATCATCAGTAAAACATTAAAGTTTTAGCTCTTCTTTTTAAAAATTTTCCTTTTTCTTATCATATAGTTAGGACATCCCATGCTGTGTTATTAGTAGTAATGGTAATAAATATTGTTATCTCTACGTGACATCAAAATTCCAATGGTATTTTTTACATAAATATAACAAACAATCCTAAAATTTGTATGGAACTATATGAGTGGCCCCAAATGGCCAAAGCAATCTTAAGAAAAAAGAACAAAGCCAGAGGCACCATGCTCCCTAATTTCAAATTATATTACAAAGTTATATTAATTAAAATAGTATGGTATTGGCATAAAACAGACACACAGATCTATAGAGCAGAATAGAGAGCTCAGAAATAAGCTCATGCTTATATGCTCAGTTAATTTATAACAAAGAATCCAAGAATATGGAATGGGGGGAAAAAAAAAACAGTCTCTTCAGTAACTGGTGTTGGGAAAATTGGACAGCCACATACAAAAAAATAAAACCGGACCACTATCTTATACCATATGCAAAAATTAACTCAAAATGGATTAGAGACTTGCACATTTGACCTGAAACCATAAAATTCCTAGAGGAAAACACAGGCAACAACCTCCTTAACATAGGTCTTGGCAATGATTTTTAAAATCTGACACCAAAAGCAAAAATAACAAAAGCAAAAATAAACAAGTGGGACTACATAAAATTAAGATGCTTATAAACAGCAAAGAAAACCATCAACAAAATGAAAAAGCAAACTACTAAATGGGAGAAAATACTTGCATATCACATATTTGATCAAGGGATAATATTCAAAATGTATAAAGAACTCACACAACTCAGCAGCAAAAAACAATCCAATTAAAAAATGAGCAGAAGATCTGAATAGATATTTTTATAAAGAAGATACACAGATGACCAAAAGGTACATGAAAACATGATCTACATTATTAATCACCAGGGAAGTGCAAATTAAAACCACAATAAGGTATCACCTCATACCCATTAGAATGGCTATTAGCAAAAGACAAGAAATAATGAGTGTTGGTGATGATATGGAGAAAAGAGAACCCTTGTGCACTTTTGCTGAAAATGTAAGTTGGTTTGGCCACTACGGAAAACAATATGGAGGTTCTCCCAAAAAAATAAAACCACAGTATGACCCAGCAATTCCACTTCTGGATATTTATTCGGAAGAAAAAAAGAAAATACTAACTCGAGGTATATGCATCCTCATGTTTATTGCAACATTATTTACAATAGCCAAGATATGAAAACAACCTAAGTGTCTAGTGATAGATAAAAAATCTGTGAATATATATATATATATATATATATATATATACACACACACATATATAATGGAATATTATTCAGCCATAAAAAAGAATTAAATCTTGCCATTTGTGACAACATGGATGGACCGCAAGGCATTATACGAAGTAAAATAAGCCATACAGAGAAAGACAATTATGATATAATTAACTGCAAGGGGTTCTTCTACAGTGCAGGTTAAGGGGACGTTCACTTTATAAAATTTTCAAGGAGTTACTACCCTTAAAGATTTTTGCTCTTTTTTAGTATGTATGTTTTTATTAGCCTGCTCAGACTATCATGTCAAAATACCACAGACTAGGTGACTTAAAAAAAAAACAGATATTGTCTCAGAACTCCAGAGGCTAGAAGTCAAAGGTCAAGATGTAAGCAGGGTTGGTTTCCAGTGATGCCTCTCTCCTTGGCAAATGATTACCTTCTTTCTGTCTACTCACGAGGCTTTTTCTGTGTGTGTGTGAATTCTTGGGTCTCTTCCTTTTCTTATAAGGATAGCAGTCCTATTGGATTAAGGCCCCTTATAACTGCATTTAACCTTAAATACCACCTCAAAGACCCTATCTCAAAATATGGTCACATTGGGGGTTAAGGTTTCGACATTATGAAATTGAGGAAGAGAAACAATTCAGTCCATAACGATGTTATATTTTGATTAAAAGTTTACTTAAAGCAAAGCAAAAGGCAAAAAGACAAAACCAAAAAGCCCCTGAACTCCTGAAAAAAAAATTTGTAACTGCATTTTAAAAAATAACTTTAGCGTTTTGTTTCTCTGGCCTTTATTCCTTTTAGGGTGGGTATCTAGCAAACAGTTGCTTGCTCCTTCAGTCTTTTAATAAGAACTTTTACATCTCACAGTCAAGGTCCACTTAAGATAATTAGCTCTTTAGCTTTCTCATTTCTAATAAGATAATCCACCCCAGTCACAGAAGACTGTTTTCTGCTCTCTAAACACACTGTATTCAACTGCAACACCAAATCTTCCCTTATACAAGTCCTTTTGAAAGACGGCCCTCTTCTATTCGCTTCCTTTGATTGAATTTCACTTATTCTTCAAGTCCATGTTCTAGATCATTACCATGTCTTGGATGCTCTTCCTGAGCCTGATTTTTCTGACCTCAAGAGATCACTGCACTTTGACTTCTATAGCATGTAATTCACAGACTGACATACCTGAGATGTTTGTTGCAGGTTTGGTTCCAGGCTATTGTGAAAGAGCGAGTATTGCAATAAAGTGAGTGGTAATAATTTTGCCAGTGGAAGGTCCTGCCTTCAATTTGTAAAAAACATATCTGTAGAGTGCAATAAAGCAAAACACAATAAAATGAGTTATGCCTGTAACATACATTTTAACATTTAATCATACATTGCCTTATTCTGCTGGTTAAAGGGTGTCCTATAGGAATAAAATTTTAAGTTACTTTGGTCCAGGGCTCAAATAGCCCAAAGACCCTAGAAAAGTGCTAAGCATAAAACATACCTTATTAATTTAAATTCAAATTTAAATTTCTCATTCTCTTTACCCCTTTTCTCTCTAATATTTCCAGGAGAAAGCCCGAAATGTGTTGAGAAAGAAGTAAACCTAGCATTTAGGCACCCAACCTTTTCTGAGCTTCTGAAACCCATTTTACCTTCAGCTCATAGCACTAGACGAACTTCCATATCCTCCTGATTCTATTTTCAGGCTTATTTGATTCCATTCTAATAGCTAGATGGAAGCAGATTTCAAATGGATAATATTTTCCGCATGCTTCTCTTTAATCTAATGTCAAGGTTTCCGTTAACATTTTGGACTTCTCAAAATTGTCTCAGTCCAAATCCCATTGATTTCCAAAGAATAATTTTACCCCATTGCCTAACCACCATCTGTTTTGCAATTTTTCATCATGACTTTTATCTGTAAGTACACTTCACCCACCAAGTAATTACTATGACCACTCTCTTAAGTGCATACATTAGTTTCTGAACCTTTTCTTTTATGACCTATTTCTTATGTTTCCAGAGTTTTCAGCCTCCAAGGGACCAGTTAAGACTTACTTTGCAAATGTTCCTTCATCAAAGAAGAATGGCATCTTGACCAGGGAAGGGGGCTTAAGTTAGCATTCCTAGCTTCACATCTCATCTCAGTGAACAACCAACTACGTTAGAATGTTAAAGGTGAAAGAAAAGTTTAAGATAATTTAGTCCGACTCCTTTATTTTACAGCTATATAAAAAAATTCTTGCTAATTTACCACTACTTTGAAAGTATCGAGCTCCATTTGTGAAAGGGTTCAAATAATGTTAAATTAATTAACTTTTGTAAAGAATTCTATTTGGCTTGTTCTTGGTATTAGATAAAAGAAGGCTTTAAAAAATTAATCCAAAGTGTTAATGCCAATTACATCCAAGCAACGTAAACAATAATGAAGAAGAAATGTGTAGAGAAATAGCTCCTTCGTGTAGCTTAAATTTCTTGATCACATATTCGCAGACTAAACAAAATGCAAGGAGCATCACTGTAGTTCCTTAAAAACCTTGGAAACCTCAGAATCTTTTGATTTGCACAGTGCAGATTATGCCCTAAATAGCTATCAACAATGGCATTTTGTACAGATGATCTTATGGCATGGCAGAAAATCTCATTATTATGGGCGAAGAGTTTGAACAGACATTTCTGCAAAGAAGATATACATATAGCCAATCAATGTATAAAAGATGCTCAACAACATTTATCACTAAGGAAACGAAACTCAAAACTACAATAAGTTACCACATAACACCCACTAAGATACTAAGATGGTTTTAAAGACTCCCTCCTCCCCGCCACACACACACAATAGCAAATATTGACGAGAACGTAGACTAACTGAAAACTCATGTATTGCTGGTGGGAATGTAAAATAATGTAGAAAACAGGCAGTTCCTCAGGTGGTTAAACATAGTTCCCAGAACATCCAGCAATTTCACTCCCAGGTCTTTATCCAAGAGAATTAAAACCATATGAACAAAACTTATACACAAATGTTCGTGGAAGCATTATTTATAATTGTCAAAAATGGGAACAACTCATATTAACTGATAAATAAACAAAAAGTGGTATATTTATGCAATGAAATATTATTCAGCCATAAAAAGGAATGAAACACTGCAATCTGCTGTGATATGCGTAAACCTTGAAAACATTCTGCTAAGTGAAAGAAGTGGGACACGAAAGGCCACATATGGTATGATTTCATTTATATGAAATGTTCAGAAAAGGTAAATCTATAGAGATGGGAAGTTCATTAATGGTTTCCAGGGGCTACAGGGGCAGGGAAAGGGAGTGACTACCAACAGCTATGGGATTTCTTTCTGGCATGATGAAAATGGTCTGGAATTACATAATGGTGATCATGAACATACTAAAAAATGACCAAACTTGTATACTTTAAAATTGTGAAATGTAGGATATGTGTGGTAGTTAATTTTATGTGTCAACTTGACCGGGCCAGGAGTGCACAGATGAAATGTTATTGCTGGGTGTTTCTGTGAGGGTGTTTCTGGAGATTAGCATTTGAATCAGTGAAGTCAGTAAAGTAGATTGCCCTCCTGCTGTGGGTGGGCATCCTCCCATTCCTGAGGGCTTGAACAGAACAAAGAGTGGAGGAAGGAAGAATCATTCCTTTCCCCACCTGTCTGCTGGAGCTAAGGCCTCAGTCTTCTACCCTTGAACTGAAGATTTATGCAATCGCTCCCCTGGTGCTTAAGCCTTCTGATGTGGACTGGAATGACACCACTGGCTTTTCTGAGTCTTCATCCTATTGGTTTTATTTCTCTGGAGAACACTGATATAGTATGTGAATTATATATCAATAAAAAAGCAATTCTTTATTCTAGCTTTACATATTTGGCCCCCTTCCAAATGCAACAGTGATCCCACACTCCTCTCTATCCTTTTATCTGAAGAGTCCCTGAGTCCACAGTATTCCTCAGATGAGTTTTTTCCATAGCTCTCATATACTACTTGCCAAGCCTTTGCTCCTGTACTCTGGCTTTTACATAGACCTTTTTCTGGAATGTTCCTCGATTTCTCTTCATCATAACTCCAATTTTCTTTAAGACTTTACTCAAAGCTCCATTCCCTCATGAAGCTTAACCCATTCTGAATAACACCTTATCATAGTGAAAGTAATAACTACTAGTTATTGAATATCTACTGCATACTAGATACTGTACTAGGAGATTTAAACATGCTGTTATTATTTTACCCTTGCAAAGACCTAGCGAGGTAGATAATATCGTTCCTATTTACAAATAAGGAAACCAGAGCTTAGAGAAGTTAAGTCATATATATGCACAAGGTCTAACAGCAAGGAAGTGTCAGAGTTGAGATTTGAAATCATTGCTATCAGGCCTTAAATTTCATATTCTTGCTTCCTAGAATATCATAGGATACATGTAAAATTTTGTTTTAGATTTTTCTTTGAGAACATTATTTCTTCGACCTACAGGATATCTCTCAAAGGCAAAATATTATGCTACTAGCATAATATATTTAGTTATGTCAACTCCAGAATCATCTGGAAGGCTGCCAAACTAGGGTCAGAAAGCCAGAGGACCAAAAGAAAGTTAGGCAAAGGTGGACATAGTCAAAGTCTTTGCCTAAGAAATAATCTGATGAGAAAGGTGTTGATAACATGACTACCCTGGTTATTCCACTACACCACTGCTGATTGAATGATCTCTCTCATCGTTCTTCCTTGTTTGAATTACATTCCCTCTAGTTTGTCTAGTGGCCAAGCCAGAGTATGGGCAAGGAAAGGAGTTTTCTTACCTCTTTAAGCTTCTAAAGTAGGAGGTGGAGGATGCAGCAGTTGTGATAGTTGAATTTTTGTTCTACAAAGTTTGCTTGTCTTTCTTTTGCATGGTAAGCTTGGCCATGTGACTTGCTTTTTGGCCAATGGAATATTAGCAGGAGTGACACGAGCAAAGGCTTGAAATAAATCTGGATAATGAGCCTTGCCCTCTGTGCTACTGCCATTGTCATAAAAAGAGCATGCCATGGGAAGCAGCTGCGCCATCAGCCTGGACTCCTGAACGAACATCTGTAAAGCACAGCCACCCCAGATGACTTGCAGTCCCATAGTCGAGACAGAGCTGCCCCAGCTGAACCACAGAATGAAGAGGATGATTATAAATGCATATTGCTCTTTGCCACTGAGTGATTCAATACAGCAAACTTCTTCCAAATAGAAAGAGTAATAAGATCCTACAAAATGTCAAATGTTCACTGTGCTTCATCTCTTACTTTATTGTATCCTCTCTTTCCTGATTTCTTACATAGAGCCAATACAGCACTCAACATAAAATGTTCACTCAGTGTATCTTTGTTAGCTATCTAATGGTATTACAGAGTTTCTGATTGCAATTTATGTAGAGAAAGATTAAAAAAATAGAAAACCAATTTTGATCTTCTCTTCAGTCAACAGGACTAGGGGGTTTCCTAGGTTCATGAGTGGAAAGTGAAATAATTAGAAATGCTCAAATAAGCAATTTACTTCTTAAAGTGGCAGGCAGATTTCCATCAGATTGGCAGTGAGACCCTAACTAGAGAAGTTTGACATGGAGGATTTAATTACATGACTTGCTAGTGGGAATTAGACACTACGTGTGGTCCAACAACCAACCAACTGTACCTGTCCACTCCAGTGAGGGTAATTGAACCCAAATGTCTCTCCCTGAAACTGAAGCATGGGGTGTAAGGAAATTAAAAATTCTTAAACATCTTTTTTAAAAAATCCTCTTGCCCCTGTTTTAGCTCTAGACCAATCAATCAACAAGTATCCATGAGTCTTCATTTAGGCACCCAGTACTAGGTCTGCCCCTAAGTTCTATAAGTTTGTTTCAAGAGTAGAAGTAGAGGTCATATATCCTATGTCTAATATTTAAAAGCTATGACCTAAATGATTTTAAAAGTATGTTGGATTCAAAGCAAACCCAATTTAAATATCTTTTCACTAAAAAGCAAATTAAAATAAAAATTACTCTTAACACTTCATATTTTCAAAATGTTACTTTTTTAAGATATTTAAAATTATCTATGGAGAATAAGACAGATTCAAGTTGCAATTAATGAATATCAAAATGTTAAGTCGAGATTATTTAAATAAAGCTAAAATTTATTTTAAATTTTTGAAAATGTAATTAAATCTTACTGTCTAACTCCTAGGTATGTACCCAAGAGAAATGAAAATATATGTCCTCAAAAAAACAAAAAACTTGTACATGAATGTTCATAGCAGCATTATTCATAATAGCAAAAAAAAGTAGAAAAAACTTTCCAATGGAAAAACAAAACATGGCATTAAAAAATGAAGTACTGTCACATGCTACAACATAAGATGAACCTTGAAACCATTATCCGAAGTGAAAGAAGTCAGTCACAAAAGACCATACAATGTATAGTTCCATTTACATGAAATGTCAAAAATAGGTAGATCCATAGAATCAGGAAGTGGAATTGTAGTGGCCAAGGGCTCAGGGACAGGGATGAAAGGATTGGGGATGACAGCTCAGGGGAGCAAGGCTTTTCTGG
This sequence comes from Rousettus aegyptiacus, assembly GCF_014176215.1. Classification (NCBI taxonomy): domain Eukaryota; kingdom Metazoa; phylum Chordata; class Mammalia; order Chiroptera; family Pteropodidae; genus Rousettus; species Rousettus aegyptiacus. The sequence continues at coordinate 24,830,680 of NW_023416295.1, forward strand.
GGGTGGTGGTGAAAGTATTCTAAGATCACGGTGATAAATGCATAACTCTGTGAATACACTAAAACCATTGAATTGTACACATTAAATGAAAGAATTGTGTGCTATGTGGTTTATATTTCAAAAAGCTGTTAAAATCTTATTAAACATTTTTACAAAACTAAGGTAAAAAAAATGTTGGTGTTCGGCTTCATGCATTATATGTTTAGACTTACATATACGCATATTAAGGAGAATATAAATTGTTTAGCGTTACAAACTGTTCTTTGGCCACCATATGCACCGCCACGAACACAGCCTAATTTGTGAGTACCTCTGAAAGCACAAATTGAAACAGGAGAGGAAGATAGTACTCAGCACTATTGAAAAAGAGTACTTCATTGTGTAAGAATCTATTTCAATAATACCAAGGAAAGTTTGACAATGTTTTTACTTTTACCTAAATGGTTCTATGGATCAAATTCTCCTATAGTTTAAAGCAAGACCTATCTTGGATATCAGCAGAATAACCCACGAACTTTTATGGCACCTGAATGCAGTTGCCTTATGATTCAAGACACAGGGAAGATTTGGAGAAATTTTCCTTTGGGGCCTAAATGGTATTAATCACTAAAGCAGATGTTTGGAGTCACAGGTTACACTGGGCCAGAACTAAACACTGAATCCTGGTAAAAGAATGATCCTTGTGTCCTTTATTACATTTATTCGGGAAAAGCAGAGTAATCCATTTTGCTGCCCGTAGAGGTACGAAAAGCAATTTGTAAGCCCTGTGCATCCAAGGTTGGAATTACTAAAGGACAGAGAGGCAGGGGCTGAAGAAGACCCAGTACCAAATTAGAATGGCATGATCCTGGCTGCTTCCCAGGGCTTCTCGGGTTATTTCTATGATTCTTTCTGCCCATTCTTTATTCCTTATTAAGCTTTGATCAGACAAAGATGTGGGTGCACAAAATCCATTTTATTTTCTCCTCGGGTTAACAGCTAAACTTTATACCCCAGCTTCTTTTGTAATTAGTTGGGTCCATATGGCTGAGTTTTGGCTGATGGAAACTAAATGAAAATGATACACATCACTTTCCTGCCTGCCCTGAAGCCACTCGCATGAACCTGTATGCTTCGTCTCCTTGTGTTGTCTGCCAGCCAGATTTACAGGGGCCATTGGAGGACTCCAAGGCCCTAGAATATAGTGGAACCACATTATGGAAGGAGCCTGGATCCCCAAATGACTACATGAAAGAGGGCCCTTGCTCCAACCTGCAAGTGGCTGTAATACTGGCAAGAAATAACCTGATAGCATGTGAATCCCCCATGGTTGTTTGTTACAGTAGCTAGTATTACTTGCCCTGGCTAATTTATTGTCAAAAATCATTAGGTAGGAATAAGAGGCTTTCTCTAGTTATGTATGTTAAATCTTTACCTACTTCAGTTTTAGTATTGGGGATCTTTTTGCCTCCTCAGTTCTGAAACCACTCTTACTTATGAAGAATGATTCCGGCTAAGGGTGGGGTGGGTGGAAAATACAGGCATTAGGAAATATATTTTATTATATATTATATGATAATATATTGCATATTACAGTAAGCGCAATATAGTCAAAACATTATTTCAACATATAATCAATGTACAATTTTAAATAAGATGTTTTATACTGTTTTTACTACATATACTGAAACCCAGTTTATTTTACACTTAGCGCATGTCTCAGTTTGGACTAGCCACATTCTAGGGCTCGGTGGCCACCTGTGGCCAGTGGCTTCTGCATTAGACAGTGCAGGTCTAGAGTTTATCCTTAGTACTGCTTTGGGAGGGCACTAGAGCCGGGGCTTAACCTGACTTGTGTCATCTAATGCAGAGTTTCTCAAAGTGTGGTTCAGAAACTGCCTGCCTCTGACTCACTGAGGAAGCCTGATAACAATCAATATTCTTGGGCTCTCACCTTGTGATCTCAAATCTCAGAAATTAAATCAGAAGAATCTCTTTTTTTTTTTTTTTTTTTTTGTGGGCAGCCCTATTGACACCAACACTCGAGAGAATTTAAGAAGTACGGCCTTCAAGCCATGGAGTAGACATTTTTGTTTTGTTTTGTTTTTAATAATGTCTTTTATGGCCTGGATAATTTTATCAACTCAGAGTGAACCAGGAGTTGATTGTTGCTATGGAATCAAAACCACAGCTGCTGTCAGCCAGTAATTATTAAAATCTCTGTTCCACCTGTGCAATCTGAAGCAGCTCACGGCAACTCTCCCTCCTGGCACAATTTCTCCATCTGAAACGACAGCGGAGTGGCACTCATCTCTGCCACTCCACTCCTCCTGGGGATAAATGCTTCGCAAATGGAAGTTTTGAGTCTTCCCTCTCTCTCTTGGATTCATCACTGTGGTTTCTCAGCTCCAAACTCTGACCATTGTTTCATTTGGATTGAAAATGGACAAGGTGGCGTTTTGGTGGTTGTGCCTAGATTCCTGGTATACTTCTTTCCCCAACTGGAAGATTTGGGCTTTGTACACTGTGCCCTAGGGAAGTCGAGAGGACTCAGTGCGCTCATGTGTGCCACAAACTGCTGAGGTAGAGTTCCCAAATTCACTCTGCCCTAACTCCCCACTCACATTCCTGTCAGAAGCTTCTAGCCAAATTTCCAAACCTGCCCATGCTGCCCTTGCTCCGAGTGTGGAGGATTCCAGTATCTCCTTGATCCTACAGTGTTCATAAGACGGTCAACTTTCCAGACTATGTTTGAGCTGGGATCCTCACAATGTTAAAGCATTACAGCATGGGTCTTGAGCAATTTTTCAAAATGCCTGTTTGTCACTAATTCCCCAGAGAGAGGTGGCAGGTGGTTTTAAATATTTGTCACGTTGAGAGAAGAGAAAGCAGCCTGATCTCTGATCCGGGTGTAGAGGGCGGAAGCAGTGTTGGCTGCAACGCAAACATCTCCAGGGGCGGCTGTCTGGATGTGGGTGGGAGGCAACCCAGGATGTTGGCCTGCTCCCTTCCACTTTCCTCCTCTTTCTCCTCCTCCTTTTCCTGTTGATACTCCTACTTCCTGTTATTATGTATCTTCCTGTCAGTTTCCTCAAGATTCCCCACCCCCTACCCCAATCAGGTCACAGGAATTCTAAACTCCTAAAAGACAATTCTATGATACTAATTACATGTCTTGAAAATGAAGCCCCGGCCTGCAGGTGGTACCCACTAACAGCTATCACTAGTACTATTATTATTGTTATTGTTACATTATCACTTTAGCTTCCAGGACTGAATTATCTTTCTTTGCTTTTGTTGCCACAGTGGCTTTGTGTGCCTTCATTTGCTTTTCTATAAGGCATTTTTTCTTATTCCTTTATGTGTCCTTTTTTTCTTTACCCGGGGTTAAATGTAGCAAGAAAGAATTCTTAGATATATTAAGAAAGAAAGATACTAAGAAAATAATGTTGCCTTTAATCCAAGCAATGTTGAATAGCAGAATGAAAGGTATGGCATTTTAATAATGTTCATACTAACGTTTGAGGGTCTATAATGTGTCAGGCACTCCTCCATGCTCTGCAGATATACCAGTGAACAGGAATGAAAATAGTCTGTTCTTCTGGGTAGGAGATAGATAATAAACAAATTGTAAGCAAAACATGTATCAGGGCTGATAAATGCTACAGGAAAATAAAGCGAGGAAGGACTTAGAGGGTGCTGGTGTGTGGTTGCAATTCTCATAAAGGTGGTGGGGAAGATCTCACTAAGAAAGTGACCTGTGAGCAAAGACCGCAAGACAGGGAAACACATAGATGACCTGGAACATTCTTTCCACAGAGGAACGTGTAGCAGGTGCAACAGCCCTGAGACAGGAGTGTGCCTCGTATGCTTCCCAGAACTTCATCAGTTGGGATTCATGGTGGCTTACAGCAAAGGTGAGCAGCGTAACATTAAAAAGAAAGCTCTTCATTTGAATTGACACCTTGGGGACATTTTTTAACACTTAAAGGGCTCTATTTTTGCTTAGTAAAGCTTATAAAAATGATAAGAGATGAACTGAGTCTTAATCCTTCACTGTTCAATTAGGATAGGGTCCCCAAATACAAACCTTCTAGAGGAGGGAAGAGAAAGGTAGAAAACTAACAGTTATTTAGTATTTACTCTGCACTAGCTGTTTAAAAAGTTATTTCGTGGTCCCCAAGACTAAGTAGCTTTGGGATACAAATTGGATCTCATTATCAGGGTCTCCTCCTCCTGTCAGATATTGTGGGGGTGCCCCAAGGGGTGTCATCATTGCTCTCAGGCATCAGCCTGGGTCACCACTCCCCTCTGCGGCTTTAGACTGTCAGTCACCACTGCCTGAACGCCCACCGACCTCAGCTATTTCCTGTGCCCTCGCCTCTGTCTTGACAAACGTCCATCACCACTGTTACCACGGCTGCTTCCTTCTATCTGCTGCTTGGCACAGGGTGGGGGGATGGACAGTAGTGGTTGAAGCAGCATCACTCTGTCCCGAGATCCCCAGAGTCTGCAGTCTACCATAAAGGCAATAGAGCGCAGCGCCCTCTCTCTGCCAGAGCATGATAAGAGAGTCCTCTGCAGGATGGCTGCGCTCAAACCTCCCGAGTTTGACGAGACCGCGCCTCTTTTACATAGGTACCCTTTCTTCCTAAGAATGTTCGAATGTTCGTATTTCTCTGCCGCGACTGGAGCCTAGTGAATTCAAGAAACATCCACGGTGTTGCTGTTCCTGAAATCAGTACATACCTCAGACTCTCCATTACAGATCCCAACTTTTTCTTCCTTAAAATAAATTCTATTTCAGGAGCTTCCAGAGTCCCTCACCCTGTACCCTTTCCCCAGCTGACAGCTTGATTTCTGTGAACTTCCCATTCCTACCCCAACCCTCCCAGTCAATCAGATATGCTCCCCCATGCGTTAGTGTCCTTGGCATGGAAATCACTGTACCTACTTCTCCTTAGAAGTTCTTTAATAAAGATTTTTTTTCTTTTTTGAAAATTTTATTTTATTGTGGTGAGAACACTTAACATACGAGATCTGCCCTCATAACAAAATTTTAAGTGTATGACACAAGATTGTTGACTGTAGGTAAGTGCAGCATAGAGGACAGCCTAGCCAGAGATTATTGATCTTGTTTAACTGAGACTTTCTGCCCATTGATTAGTAACTCTTCATTGGTTCCTCCCTCCAGACCTTGGCAACCAGCATTCCATGCTTGGATCCCATGAATTTTACTATTTTAGTTATATAAGTGGAATTATGCAGCATTTTTTTCTGTGACTATCTTATTTCTCTTAGAATAACATCCTCAAAGTTCATCCATGTTGTTGCATATTGCAGAATTTCCTTCTTTTTTAGGGCTGAATAATTTTCCACAGAGTGTATCTACCACTTCTGTTTGTTATCCATTCATCTGTCAATGAGCATTTAGGTTGTTTCTATACCTTGGCTTTATTGTGAATAGTGCTTCAATGAATATTGGAGTACTGATACCTCTTTGAGATCCAAATTTAAAATTTTTGGGATAAATACTCATAATTGGGATCATGAGATCATATCACAGTTCTATTTTTAATTGTTTGAGGAACCATTCTACTGTTTTCCATGGGAGCTGTATTGTTTTGCATTCCCACCAACAATGCACAAGTGTTCCATTTTCTCCATATCCTCGCCCACACTTGTCGTTTTTTTTTTTCTTTGATAATAGCCCTCTGTCAGGTAAGAGGTAATAGCTGATTGTGGCTTTGATTTGCATTTTCCTGATAATTAGTGGCATTTAGCATTTTTTCATGTGTCTATTGGCCATTTATAAATTATATCTCCTTGGAGAAGTGTCTATTTAAGTCCTTAGCCTATTTTTTTTAATAGGGTTATTGGTTTTCTTTGGCTACTGAGTTATTGAAGTTTTTTATGTAGCTTAGAGATTAGATTAGGCCCTTATCAGATATGTGCTTTGCAAATATTTTCTCCCGTTCTGTGGGTTTCTTTTTCAGTCTGTTGATTTTCTTTTAAATTTATCATTTAAAAATGATCATTTTTAAAGATAATTTAAAAAATATTTTAACATATCTAATGTTGAGATAGCTTACAAGTCGATGAAAGGCAGAGTTTAGCTGGCATTGGTTTTTGTTGTTCTTGGCGATTCGTAAAGTAATGCTTCCTCTTACAGCCACTGGTGTCTTAGATGTGCTGAGATATGGCAGATAGCTTGTGGGTCAGTATGGTGAAGGGTCTTCTTCATGTTAGTTTTGCTCAATCCCAGCTCTAGGTCTTTCCTAGATCCATTTTGCTCACGTATTATTTGATTTAATGCACACGATGACCCACAGAGTCATCCCCGCTCTATAAGTGAGAAAATGGACTGTGACAAGTATAGTCATGGGCCCAAGATCACAGGACGGATGAGAAGCAGAACCAGGAGTTAAGCCTGTCTGTTCAGTCTTCAAAGCCTGGGCCCTTTCCTTCGCCTCCATCCTGAACTTCTCATGTGAAAATGGTGCAAAGAGCCAGAGACTTGTGTCAAAGCTAGGCAGAGTGCTTTGATAATCTAGTCCTTGGGACACCCCTTCAAGTCAGACATTAGCTTGCTTCTTGGTAGTCTTAACGCTCAACCCCCCGCCCCCCAAGATATGTCAGATATTTCCTTGTTTCTATTTTTAGTCTCCAAATGTGGTAAAATTCTGAGTTCTTAATACCACCCTATAGGGACCATGATAATTTCCTTATCGGTTCCATATGTTTTACTAATGTGGCCTCAGAGGTTAGAAAGCAACATTCCTCTGTCCCCCAGTTTCCCTTCCTGCAGGTCAGACCCACCAGAGATGAGTACTAGCCTCCTGCTTTCTAAGTCCCACAGGTCTTTAGAGACCACCTCCTCATGGACTTTATTCAGTGTTTCTACCTTGTTAATATGCTCGGGTGGTTTTGTAGTGATCCAGTGCTCTAATACTCAGTTCTGGAAGATACGAGAGAGTTACGAAAAGCTTTCGTTGCTTATGGTGCCACTTTACTACTCACTTGCCAATCCAATCAACACATAGAAAGAATTTTCCTTTTATATCAACACACACTTTGACTCAGTCCCCTTCACCTACCAACCTGCTCTTCCAAACATACCAGACATAAAACATGCCTAAAGGGCTTTAAGATCTACTGACCCCTGACTATGACTCAGTGGTCTATTTTTTTCCACTGCCAAGAAAGTGGTTTAGTTAATTCCTCCTGACTGATCTTCTCTCCAGTATTTGGGGTAGGTGGTAAATTTGAGGTCTGAAAACACTCAAATCCAAGATGAAACCAAACCTATCCAAATCAAGCATGGACAACACATTGGGTTTGCATTAGTCCCAGTCACGCTACTACTTTGATAGCTGATTGGACCCCATGACAGGGGCTCTGCCTCTGATATTTCCTGATCAATCTCTGGAATAAGTACATACCTTCTTCTTTTGGATAGAAAGGCCCAGCTAAGAAATGCAGTGCAGAATCAAAGAAATGGGACTGTGACAACTAATGTGTTTAAGTACCCACTAAGCAAATGGTGGCAAAAGCCGGTTGCAAAGAGGCTGAGCAGTTCGCTGATAGTAAGTTAATTAATTTTCAAAATGAGGACAAATCTAACTTCCTTACCAAGATATAAAGGCTAACCCAGACATATCTTAAATATCTTGTGTGTGTGTGCATGCACGTACATTTACCACAATTTTTGGTGCTGAAAGTGTGAAAGAGCAAGCCACTTATCTCAGTTTATGATCAAAGAGGAATGAGAAAATTATAACAGCAAAAAATACTGGTGTCTCCATTCTCCCTTTTATTTCCTTGTGTAAGTTATTTAACCTCTCTGACTCAGTTTCCTCATCTGTAAAATGAAATCAATTGTATCTAAGCCACAGGGGTGTTAAAAGGATTAAAGGAAATTACATGTAAAACCCTTAGCAAAGAGCCTTAGATAAAATAGGCACTCAAAAAAAAATGTTATTTCCTTTCCTTAGGGAGAAAAAAGTGCACATATGAAGCAATTAGAGAACAAGACAATAGCTACAAAACGCTAAATTGCTGCTAGAGTCAGTAAATGCTCAAGGAGCCACAGAAGGGAGAGATCAAAGCAGGCTGGAATCTACAGGGAAGGGCTGGGGATGAGGGAGAAAGGGCGGGTGAGCGGGAATGACGGGAGACCTAGAGCTGGATCCTTTTACCTCCGAGTTTGGAACTGACACCACAACCCTCTGAGGACAGAAATGCTTTGCCCCACGTGGACTTCACAATGTTTAAAAGTGGTGGAGAATACTAAGCAAATTCATAATAAAAACATAAGGTTAAACATGGACAATAAAGTTATAATGGAATTTGAAGCAGAAAGTGAAAATTTGCATCCGGCTGTGTGCAGGAACCCTGTTTTACATTTTCATCTTCTCGGATCTGTGGCTTTAGGGAGGGTACGATGGCATGATGAAATACAAAATTCTCAGCTGCTGATATCAGCAGAAGTGATTACAAGGGGGTGGGGTGAGGCAGAAATCATCTTTTAGTTTAAATTGTTGTAAATCAGACCCGAAAACTAGGCTATACATTATGCTTTTGTTACTCTGAGAGTTAAATTACAAGGAAATGAACTGTGCATAATAATTCCCCAAGTCGCTGATTTCCCTGCTTCTCAGCTAAATATGCTCTCCTTAAGAAGCGGGTTTGACGCTTCGAGCTATCCCTGGGTGGAAGGCGCCCTCTAGTGGCTTCTCCTGCAAGGCCGCTGCAGGAGCGTGCGAGACTCCGTGTAGACAAGGAGCCTTATCCTGCACTGGGTTATGGAGGTGAAGGCCACAGGCAGTGGCTTCCCAGAGAGCTGCGGATCTTCAGTCGACCTCTCCAAGTTGTTAATAAAGAACTATAAGTTATCTCATGCCTGCATCAGTGTCTTCTCAGTGCAAGCAGGGAACTAATAGTAACCAAGAACTCCCCTTTAAAGAGAAAATTTAGAGCGTTTCGTCAAATATTTGGTAGAAGCTAATGAGACTCTGTCTGCCCGTAAGCACCCGCCCCAACCCCCGCGCCCCGCCCCGCGTCACATACACTGACCCACTCGTCCCATGTATGATCCTGCCCTCGGTTCTTTTTGAGCTCGGTTTTCTAAGGGAGACCGTCCTCCTGTTATTAGAGACGTCTGTCTAACCGAATTCCTGTGGAACGGAGTAAAAGGTTCAGATTGTTCTGCGGCCCTACAAAGACTTTGACTGGAATGTATTATTTTTTCCTCGGACCAAAGCAATTTTTTTTTTTTTTTTTTTTTTTAAAGTCCGAGTTTCAACAAGAGAACTCATAAAGAGGCTTCCAACTGACTGGGTTTAAACAACAACTGAAAAAAAGGTCTGGTTGAAGCAGAGTCTCTCCCCAGGTCTTCTTCTCCCTTCAGGTGCCCTAAAGGAGGCAGAAAGAGCTCCCTCTCTGTTGCCTGCCCTTCGATTATGACTAATGACACTGAGTTAGTTGTACCTTGAACGCTCCCTGGCACACACTCCTCTCCTTCTGATTTCTAAGTGGTCGGCATGAGGAGGTCACGGTACCGTCACGCCTGAAATCGCTCTTGCCCAACTCTTTTCTTCCCCTCCATCCCCCACCAGACCGAGACCCAGAACAAGCGGTGCTGTCACATTCGATCCCGTCACGTTCTAAAACATAATATGTTGCTGGAAACACACACACACACACACACACACACACACACACACACACACACACACCCTCGGTGAGAATGAGAATTCTCCGTTTCTGGGCACGCACAGCATTTCAGGCCCGGGGCTTTTGATTGGGCTGGAGCGTGTACACACATGCATCCAGTGCTCAGGGTGGGATGCGGATACCAGCCAGCAGATGCGGCGTGGTATTTAAGCATTACATATGAGCTTGGCCACTGACAAGCTCACGCGGAATTTATGGGGAGCCTCATTCAGTGTAACAGCGATAGGCTCCATTTTAATAAATCCCCTCGGTAGTATAATCATCACTCAGACAGGAACAACTGCTCTATGGGGCTCTGCACCCTCTCCCTGACCTTTGGACCTTCCCCGCTGAAACCAAATCCTTCCCATCTTTTTTTTCCGACTGTTGTGCAAAAAAAAAAAAAAAATTATTTTTAAAATGAATCATATGTGCATGGGGAGTGCAGTGGGGGCAGGGGAAACAGGAGACTGGTGTGAGTCCCCGTCCAGGGAGGAAGGAAGGTAAGTCTACTTACTCGGAGGCATGATTTTCCTTCACGGATACCATGAAATAGAATTTCATGTTACAAATTAATGTGTGTGTATAATTTTTTTTTTCAAGCAAATGCTTTGTTTCTGAGAGAGTGCATAGGCACCACATGCTGTGGTTGCTATGGTAATTGCCAGCCTCCGTTGAATAGGGACGCAAGGGGTTACACAGAAGTGAACCAACTGGCGAAAGCACATGTTTGAATGAATAAACCCACTTATTTGTAAAAGGTTCCAAGAGGCACTCCAACCAGAAAATAAAGGAGGTGGAGGCAGGGGCACACTTTTATAAAGACCCAACAAAACTATGACTACGGTAGTTTTCATCATATTTCTGGAGTTAAAAATGTCAAAAGCACTTGAGACATCTGCACAGGGGTTTCTATAGGAAAGGACACAATCACCTGGGAAGCGGCGCAGTCCCGGGCAGCGTGGGGGTGGTCCTCGCGATAGCAGTAATAAGGATCATCACTCGCTGAGTGCATGCGAAGGGCCTTTCCTATAGCATCTTTATTTAATCCTCGCGAAACCCGGAAAGACATCCGTTCGTTAACGTTTTTGTTTATCTTATGTTTATTAAGCACCTTCTAGGAAGCACTGAGCTTCGCTCTAAAGATATCTAAAGATGGAAAAATGTGGTCTCTCCCCTGGCAGAGCTCACAGCAGCCGGTGGGAGAGATGAGCACAGGCTCATGGCAGTGCAGGAGCTCACGGGAGAAACGCTTCTCGACTCGACAGAGCCTGACCATTTTCCTGAAGAGGAGACAGTTCGCTGGGTCAGGCCCCAGAGCTGGCTGGGATGGGTGAGAGCAGCGAGAGAGAATAGGCCAGATTAAAAGGATCCATGTGAAATTGGTAAAGGACAGTGAGTAGAAACACAATTTGGTTTGTGTTTAGAAAGTTCACTTTGAGAACGGAGGTGAAATAGAAGCAAGGAGATGAGAGGGTGGCTGTGCGCTATCGATGGAGAGTTAATGGCAAGGTGATTTAAAGTAGAGCCTGGAAGGAAGGGCAGGAGGGCAGATTTATAGCCCTTTGAGGGAGCCTGATCAATAGGACAGGGTGTGGTGGTTGAGGAAGAGGAGGCAACAAAGTATTTAGAAAGTGGTATTGTTCTTGCTTAATTGTTACAGAATTGAAGTTAAGAGAAGCTAAGTAACTTGCCTGAAATTCATACCTCTAATTGGCAGGAGCACAATTTGAACCTGTGTTCATCTGATTCTAGAACTTACATTCTTTCCAACAAGCCATGTTACCCCCATAACTGAAGAAGAGCCTCCTTACCAAAATCAACCATAGAAGTGTTTATGAATGAAGAAGGGAAGACCAGGTTTGGCTAACTGAGGAACACAATGTCCAAAGGCAGACCAAGAAATTTTATAGTTGAACAATAAGCATTAGGGATAGAAATGCAAACTAAAATGATTTATAAATTTTGTAGTCATTTCTTTCACTTAGCTTAGTTTCCTATGGTAATGTTTCTGTTCAGTCACAATAAAATGATATACCATCTGCCTTTTTTAAAAAAAAAAATTGCCTTAAGAAGCATTAATATGGAAAACATAATTGTATCTTCTGCAAAACCAGAGTTAAAAACGTTTTCTTCTTTGTTGTTCCACATGTCCCTTTTGTAAGAAGCAGCATGACCGACCAACTAATTAATCAACAAGTGCTGTTCCTTATTCCAAGAATAATTTAAGATACGTGATTAAATTTCTTTTTGAATCAGATGTCAGCTATCAGTTTAACCTTCCAGGTGAAAAGGTATCTTTCGGAAAGATAGATTATTAGGTAGGTAGGTAGATAGATAAATATGAAAAAAATGAACACAAGTCAGATACAGAGAATTATGTAATCCTTTAGGATTTCCTTTTGTCTTCAGCTGTGGAATTTTGAATTCATTGTATTTCATTTTAAGATCACCATCTGATATATTTTTACTGTAAATTATTTCTAAGCTTGTCTTATTTTTTTAAACTTGTACTTTATATGTGATTCCTCCCCCTACCTGCCCCCCATAAGTCGCTATGCCATCTGGCCCCATCCTCATCTACCTCCTATTTCTTTTACTCTAGTTTACTCCAGCCAACCTAGCCTACTTGTTCCTCAGAATATCAAACACACTTCTCTCTCTTTGTACTTGCTATTCTCTCTGACTGGAATGCTTTCCTCTCGGATGTCTACATGGCTCAATCTAGAAAATTATTTCTAAGCTCTCCTTATTTTTTTTTAAACTTGTACGTTCTATATCTTTAAATGTAAGCCACTTCCATTTGTTTTGGGGAATAAGTAAAAATAAGTATTATAACAGTCAATGTATGTCTGGGCTGGGTGTATCTTTACCAGGAATGTCTTTAGAAACTGAGGACTGATGTGTGTGGGATGTACAGGACAGCTCATCTGTGCACATCGGCTCCGTTTGGACGTAGTTATACCAGTGGTCACAATGCCATCAGAAGGGGTGGCTTCAGAAACCAGGGCATATTGGCTTCAGATCCTAAATGCATGGAAATCTACCATCTAGAGACCAAACTTTTCCTGTCTTGGGCACCATGAAAACGTTTAATTGTCTAGTATCAGTGTTAAAATAGTGGGCTTGAACAGGGTTTGAAATTTGTGGAAGAAAACTGGATCTCCGTAGATTTCTTCTTCTCCCTCTTCCTTCAACTCTCTCATCACACCCTCACTCTTATCCATAAGCTATTATTACTCATACCCTTGTGCTCCTAGCCTTGGGAGGTGGGGTAGGGGAGGGATGTGGGGCTTAAATGATCATCCAAGTGCAGCAGAAGAGAACTGAGAAATTAGGGTCGTCAAGAGGAGAGCCTGTCATTGGGTCACTTTGACAGGCAAAGCTGATGCTGGTTCTATACTCAGTGACTTGACATTTATGTCATCTCCAGAAAACTCAGCACTTTATACTTCCAACTGAGAAATTCATAGGCCTTATGAGGCTGCTTTTAATCATTATACAACCCAATTGTGAGACTAGGAGGTGGTAAATGACACTATTCTCCTCTGATAGAAGCACAAACTGGGGCTTGGATCCATTGCGAACTGCCCAAGGACACATAGCAGGGAGTGTGTCTTTTGACAAAACAACCCAGAGCAACAGCTCTCCGATTTAGCATTTATCTACCAGGCTATACTGCTTTGGTTTAGTTTAGGAGGCAATGTTTTTAGTAGCTTGTGATCGTTCATTTGTATCCTGTGGGGACTGGGTAAAACTTAGAATCCTAATTACATTCAGACAGCACCGGTGAAGTTTTCCAGACAAATGGGATCACCTCCGCCCCAGGCCTACCTCCCAAGGTGAACGACGGCTGATCTCAGTCTATCCTGTAAGTCTTTCTCCTTCCCAGTGGTTGGGGCAGGATAGGCATGTGACCCGAAATTCTAGCCACTGAGACTGAAGGCAAAGAATTGTGGGAAGGAGTCCTTTATGTCTCATACTGCCTTTCTTCTTGCCTTTGGACCTTGTCACATGAGGACTTGATGGGTAGAATTGTGGATCTAAGAGAAGTAAAAAGAAGCCAAATACCTCACAACCGATACAGTTAGGATATTTTCATGGTTATGCACACCGACTATAGCAAATTTTGTGGTTTCAAGTTTATCGTTCAGTGGCTGCACTGGAGAATTAATATTTGTGATGCATACCAACCTTCTTTTGAAAGGAAGCAAATGCTTCTTCAGGTTACTAGGAGTCAAACCTTGGTTGGGTTTTTACACTTATCTTTTTTTTTTCTTTTTTCATTTTTAATCCAGATGGAAGGATCGTGGCATAGCCAGGAACTAACATCAGCCCATCTTCTTGGCTGTGGCACATGGATGCTCCAGCTCCAGCCTCATTCATTCTTCATCAGCCTTAGCCAATTATGTCAGCTTGTCTCTCACCCAGGCCTAGCCAGCCTCTTATTCTGTAGCCATATGTGAGCTTTAGCAGGGCAATAACCATCAGCCCAACCTGCTTTGCTGTAATGGCTTTCAAATTCTGTTTTGACCTCCCTGAGTTCCCCTTTATAAAATAATTACAACCTCTATGGGCTATAATTACAATTGCAGTCTATATTATTGAGCAGTGTTAGACTGAGGACAAATACAGCCTATTATGAAACAGACAGGAATCTCAAATACCCTCATCTTGGATCTTGAAAAAAAAAATGTTTGATAAACCATTAGGGCAAAATAAATGCTTGTTTAGGATTAAATAGAGTCTCCATACTATGAGACAGAGGAAGATCCCTTTTCACTTGTTGAGAAAACAGCATTTAAAAAGGGCAAATCTAGCTCTTGACAATCAACCATTGTTGGTGCTTAACAAATGCTCAGAAACTATTCAGTATGAGACTTGTGTTAATTGAAATAATACTGTCTTTACACATTCTGAAATGAAATTTACGTAAATCAAATCCCATTTTATATGTTCACCAAGTGATTCCACATTTAAAAGAATCCTTTTTTAAAACTGGGTAATCGATGTGTATGAAAACAATGAATTTTTTGTTAATTTAGGTTTTGGATTTTAGACGTGATACCCTCTCATCCCAAGGGAAGGCAGAGATATCCATACCGCCCAGAAGCTGCTCATTTAGGGTCCTGCTTACTACCTTTCTGTGATGGGGGTATTAGAAGATGTAACCAAAGCACATCATCTTGGCTTGAACACAGTCAGAGTAAAACGTGAATACAAGTCGAATAGGAATTCACATGGTAAGAGACATTTCTTGTGCAAGGACACAACTTTGGAAAAACTTATGTGGGAAGGAAGGGCCTTGGGGCTTGGGAACTGGGTGGGAGGAGCATAGCATTCGCGTGCCTCGCACGTGTTCCTACTGTGGTACTCGCTGTTGTATATGCACCGGCTTCAGCCTAGGGCCCGGGTGCTGGCATCTCAGAATCCTTAGCCCTTGTCCCCTGGAACACAAACGCCTCCACAGACAGTCAGCTTCTCGAAGCTGCATGTGACTCCCAGCACAGTGTGAGGACTTTGTAAATGTCGGAGAAAAACAACAAACAGATTTTCCCAAAGCAAACCGTTTCCCCCATTTTCTAAGTGAGTGCAAATGTGTGTGGGAAACTAACAAGTTTGTAAGGACTTTGGAGTTGGAGAACAGGAGCATAAAATTGGTTTCTAGACACAAAGAACCCTTTAGAAAGTGGTAAACTTTTAAAGTCACTCCCAAGAATGACAAAGATTTTGTATGTTCAATGAGACCCTTGGAATAACAATCACTTGTGTTTTCACTACCCAGGAGTGTAGGGTAGCAAACAAACCAATTTACATTTCCCTTAGCAGTAGCTGGTTTGTTGTTATTTTCTTTAAGAGTATCAGGGTCGGCTGGTGCAAATGGAATTTAAATATGTAAAGAGGCAGTCAGACTAAAGTAAATGAGGTTTTGAATAACTTCTGTAATATTTATAATCTCGTACACTCTAAATTCCCCTCATTTCTTACTCGTCCAAACAAACCCAAATGAGTTTTTAGCCCATGAGTTTTCACTAAATACAACTAGTAAGTGGACACACACACACACACACACACACACACACACAGCTGCAATATGAAAATGTTCTGACCTAAGAAGTTTTGATGGTTACAAGAAGATGTATTTGGAAACCGTTAGAGTCCCTCCTGGTAGAAGCCCACATCCACCGGAGCCATTCTGGAGTCAAACACGAGGGTCTGGTCATCAGTACAGGTGAGAAGGGAAGGGGATTAGTGAGCAATCACATTGAGGGGAAAACCGAGAGGAAGGCTCTGGGGAGCAGGAGGGAATCTGCTTGGGCAGGAACACGTTCTCTCATAATCCACTGCCCCAGAGTGGGGCTGGAAAATGTCAGGGGCCTCCAGAACACACACACAATTAACTCCTGGAAAGAAATCAGCACACCTGCCTCCTCCTTGGTGCACAGGCTCTTCTTCCAAGGACAGCGTGTCTCCTGGCTGGGGCCTCTTCTGGCCTCAGAGCTCAGGGCGTAGACGCTGATACTGGAGCTTTACCTGTGTCTCACGCTTTTCAGTTGGCAAAGTGCTTTTGCCTACAATGATCTCATGCGACTCTCCCAATAGACCTGGGAAGGATGCAAAGTGAGTGTTATGATCTCTATTGTACAGGTTAAAACCAAAAAATAGAAAAAGGTTGGCTGAAGATGTACCTACTCAGATGGCTGGTAGGGGTAGGGGCAGAAGCAAGATCCGAGATTTCTGATTTAAGCTGTATTGCCATGGTGCGAGCTGCAGACCTCCAGCTTTATTACAGACTAAAGCACATATTGTCTCTAGCATTCCTTCTATGCCAGGCAAGTTGAGCTTTTCAAATTCCTTAATAATCCCCTACCCATCTTTGCTTTGATGAGTTAGAGGTAAGTGGACAAAACAAGGAAGTAAGCTGTGTTTGACTGTCCCGATTCCTCCCATTTCTTTCTTCATCTTTTTCAGGTAGTGTTAGCTTCCCCCACTCCTATGAGGAATACGGCAAGAAAGATCATTAAAAGTCTTGACGGAAAACCTGTTTTAACTATTAACTCGACAAGCATTGTGAGGCAAGCACTGGTGCTAGGTGCCGGGGATACAGAAATGAAAGGCAGGACTCTTGTGATGGGAGAAGTAAAGATCAACACAGAGGGTGAGAATTACAAAGACAGAGAAGGGATGAGGCTGTGCAGAGCACCTGGGGTAGGCGTAGGTCCCGCCCTCCTCCTTCCCTGACCTTCAGGCTTCCTCTCTCCGAGGAGAGTACTAGGTTGTGCTAGACAGCAGGTTCCGGAGGCCTGTTCCCTGGGGGCTGGTCTTGTGCTTTGTGGGGATAGTCTCCTGTTCCAGGGGTTGGGCTCCATATAGAGCCTCGATTCCCTTCTAATATTCCCAGGAGCTATAGAACTTCTGGCCACTAATTAGTTGACTATTAAAGCAAGCTCACCTCTCAAGGACTAATTTTGATTTTTTTTTTTTTTTTTTGGAAGGTGAAGTCTAAATCCATATAGAAGGGAAAAGAACAACATCTACCCAATTAATTAGCAAAACCTTTAAATCAATGAATCCCAATTATCATAATGTCATAATGAGCAACTTTTGTTTTTTCTGTTCTATATAAAGAGACTAGATACATCTCAAGAAAACTTTATGCCAGCTTTTGATATCTACTCTTTGTATTTCAAGGAGAGCTTCTGGCTTTATTTAAATCCAGCAGTTCCCCTTTCCCAAGGAGGGTATGCCCAAACTCTAAGTGCCACAAATGCAGTGGCAGCCTGAGATGCAGGTGTGCTTGTCAGGACTGGCTACGTAATTTGCAGGCCCTTTTTATAAAACAAAAATGCATTAAAAATTTCAAGATGGCAATAGAGCATTAAACGAAAAGCGGGACCTTTCTGAATGTGGAGCCCTGTAAGGACACACGGTCCCTCTCCAGCTCTGCTGGAAGTCTCCAGGCAGTTTGTATCCCAGTGTATGCAAAGAACAGGACCATAACAACAAACACTGGGCAAGTGACCAGCCTGAGTTGATGAGACTCTAACCCAATGGAGCTAATGATATGGAGGGGTGCTAACCCAGTCATTGGGCCAGAATATGTTGGTTTAAAAGACGTCAGGAATCCTCCAGGAGTCGTTGGATTAACAGCTTCTGAGGACTTTTCCTGGCTGTTAGGTAGGACCTCAGCTTTTTAAAACTCATTCTGGCTACAGCCCAAATTTGCCCAGTGGATTCTCTATTACCATAGATACATGCAGACGGCCTCCCATGCCTGCTTGCTTGCCACCTGTCCGGCACAGGGGCTTTGTGGAAAGGTAGCCTGGAGACCTGGGCAGGAGACTCTGGTGCTTCTCAATCAGCTCCAAGGCCAAGTGGCCCAGGAGGAATGCATGTCACATCCTCTAATCCTTTGGCTATTTAGTTCCACAGAGGTCTTCCTGGCTGTGTATACTGAGCTCTTAAAAGGTGCTCAGTAGTGCTAGTGAGATGGGATTGGATGGCCTTACCTGCCGGATTAGGCAGACTGTCAATGAAGAAGATGGAACTGGGGTGCTCGGTTGGGCTGTGGTTGAACAACATGGAGTGAAAGGGGAGGACAGTGGTCTATGGTCTCAAAGTAAGTTCATATTTTAATTACTGGGATTAAACACAGGCAAAGGCAATCAGGTGGTAATTTAATTTTCTTTTGTTTCCACCATTGTAAAATGAATGTTATTGTGCTCCATATACCATGAGCTTTAGGCATCAAAGTCAGCGGGTTCCTTTTTACCTCTGCAAATGAAAACTACATTTTAAACTTGAAGGGAGAATACAGTAAATTTCTTTTTAATGACAGTTCTTTTTTCAGGAATCAAATAGCATTATCGGAAATAGCTGTTTTCAAAGCTTAATTTTGGCTACACGCTTCTTCCCATTATAAATAAGACTTGACTCTTTCTTTTATAAGCTTAATTTTCAGTCTGCAAAAAGTCATAATTCTGCTACAGTTTTTCTTTGACCTGAAATTCCATTTTTTTATTCCATTTGCAGCATCCTCCCAGTAAGTTGCTGACTCTTTATTAGTCTGAGAAGTCTCCTTGAGGAAGCAGGGAGAAGTTCCACCTCTGGGGACTCGAGTAGAAATTGATTTAATTGTCACAAGGCTCTCACACTGAAAACTTTGGGGAGTAAGGGGAGGAGACCCTTTTACGTGATCATTTGCAGCTCTGTGCTACTACGGAGTGCAAAAAAATTTTTTTTATATATATTCAAGAGACTGCCGGCCCTGATGGTTTTCTTTTTAAAGGTCAGGAAATATCCTGTGGGATTCTTTTTTTTTTTTTCTTTCCACTGGAGCTTCTTATCTAGCTTTAAAAAAATTGTTCTAGATTAATGGCCAGAGGCAAATGTGATATGTTAACCAAAACAGAGCTATCAGGAACTGTCACACATGCTCTCTTGCCATCCAGGCTAGTTTGAAGCCATTTGTGGCGTGTCCAGCTCAGCTTCTTGTTGGCACTTGTGGAGAATAAAGACTGCTGTTACTGACTGTTTTCCTCTGAAGATCTGGAAAAATATTTTTAAGTTGACCATCCTACCAAGCCTCCCTTTATGTTTAAACAATATACTCACCAATCTTGCTGTAAGAATATTTTTCAATCTGTTTCAACTTCTCTTTCTCAAACCAATTAAGGAAAAAAAAAAAAAAAGAACTAAATCTGCAAGATGGATCTAATTTAATGCTTTATGATTATAAAGGACCTAAACCTGTAGTCACAGCCAACACTACTCCAGGACAGAGGGACCATTCAGTGGAAATATGGAGCGTGAACAATTTCAGGATTAGACATCAAAACATTTGCACTGATGCTTCTCAATTGCCAATTACAGCTGCTTGTACAACTCAGTTACCAAAAGCATTGTGGTATGCCTTGATGAATAAACACTTATGACTAATTGGAAAATGTATTTCTAGAGTACCATGTTGCAGTCCTACATAGCTCCTTTATTACTGAGTCTGGCATTGTGCCCATCAAGTGGAGCCCACTTGCCTTTGAATAGGCTTAGATGCGATAGGCTAATGCTTCCCCTCGTTCACCTGCTTCAGCAACACAGCTGACTATTCAACCATTTTTCCTACCCTTTCCTGCCTTCTGTGCTTTTTTGTTTGTTTGTTTTTTGGTTCTTACCATTCGAAAAATCTGGCTTTAAGAAGCTTCAAAATTACCAGTTCCCTGAAAATATGCCTTCAAAGCTCACTTTGCATCCAGTTTATAAAAATGTTTCTCTTAAGCACACTGAGGAGTAGTAGGAGATAAAGGGCAATGTAACCTCAAGCAGTTTTCTCATTTGTTTATATTAAAGTGATAATTTAAGCAAATTAAAGTTAATGCAAATGTATGCACGTGTGTACACACATGTACACACAACATATAAGGATACATGTCAAAGTTAATGACTGATTCTAGATATTGTGATTAAGGTAATTTTTCTATCTTCCCTCGTTTTTATCTTAATCATATGTCACTAATATAGTCAGACATTTACATGTAAAGTGACATTAAATACTGTTTGCTTTACAGGAACCATTTATTTCAAATAAAGGTATTATCAAGGAAATCAGGAGTGTTAATATTACTTTTTATTTTGGTGAGGACGAGTGAAGAGAAGTAGGAAAGAGAGGCCCATGATAAAATAAATTTTTATTTGTATTTCTAGAATTGTCAGCTTTAGACTTCTCATGGGTTGTCTATTTCAACCTCATCTTCAGGGGCACAGGCTGAGGCGGAGAGTGGGATGGTTGCCTCTCATTTCTCTCTCAGTGCCTCCCTCTGTCTGCTGGAAAACTCGCACTTTCTCTCTAACAAAGGAAGCAAAAATGACCCCAGGGAAATAGAATTTTTCCTGTGATGGCTACATCTGAATCCAAAGACATGGCGGTATCGTGCGTTCTGAGAATTTATCATAAATTGCAAATTATAGATGCAATTATGTATGTAACCATATATTTTAAATATATTTTTATATAGATATAGATAGAAGGTAACTGCTTGAAAATATAGGAGGTGAAAAGTACTTGGCAGATTCTGAATATTTAAAACTTCATTTCTATTGAGGAAGTTAGAGAGAAGGCAGAGTAGGGAGAGAAAAAGAAGACACACACACACACACACACAGAGAGTACAGAATAGTAATATATTGAAGTTTTAACAAAGTTTGCCAAATCACATTTTGTCATATGAGAGAAACAGTAATAATATAGATTTGGGCACCAAAACAACTAATTTTGCAAAACTCCAAAAGTCTGTACTACTCTCAAACAAATCTCGTGAATCAGAATCCTTTGTTTACTTGGGAAATGAGAGTTTTTAACAGGAGGAGAAAGAGAGTTGTGTGAGCAAAAGTAATGTCAAAGTTTAACTTTATGAAAAATAAACATAGAACTATGCCAGACAAAAACTGTTACTAAAGGGAATTAAAATTTTCTTTTTGTCTGAATAATTTATATTCTATAAATTATAATAGAGGTCTTTGTGAAGTTTCAGAATTGCATGCCTGGAGACAATAAATGCATTAGTTGCAGGAAAAATGACCAAAGTGAATCTCTCTCAAAGGAGTAGAGCTAAGTCTCAACCAATGAGCACTGTTGTCACTTCAAGCATTTTTCTCATTATCTCTACCTACTCACTTCCTGGGGTTTCTAAAGCAACTCTAAGCCCAGACAGATGTGACATATATGTCTAAGAAATGGATTGAGATCCAATCCATATCATAATCCAGTGGTGAACTTTGGTCCAACATTTACTGAGCAGTAAATACATTTAAAACGTTTTGATGAGTACTATGGGAAATAACAAAATGAGCAAAACACTGTTCCTTCCCTTAAAAGTATGAAATAGTATAGACTATAACATGCTTTTATGACAGTTACTGCATCAGAAAATAATTCTAAGCAAGAGCAACTATGAAAAAAATCATTTGCAGAAAGAAAAGTTATCATAATGAAAGATGAACATTTTTGATATATCACTGGGAACAGGGAAGAGAGATAATCTTTATTGTGCAATTATACATGTGCTCCATACTGTGAGGGGGACTTTTTGTACTCTATTTTTGCTGACTCCTGGCAATAACCCTGAAATATGGGGCATATTAGCATTGTACCCACTTGACAGATGAGGAAGCTGAGCCTCAGAAGTGTAATGGCGATTTCAGAAGAAGAAACTAAGTTACATATTTTTGTGGTTCTCTTATTTCCCCTCTCCTTTTAACCCTAAAAGGAAAGGGGCTCTTCCTTCCTCAATCAGTGGAAAGTCTTCTGCATCACAGAACCTAGGAAATGGGGAGTGAGACAGCCAAGTCACTCTACGAAATAACTGATTCAGAGAGGAAAGAAGAGAGAAGACTAGAGAATCTGCGTGGGCTGAGACAAGGAAGAGTTCTGAGGAATTTGCTGTGAGAAAGAAAAAAAACAAACCGTGTGTTGGAAATATTGAAAAAGAAAGGGAGAAAGATAGATGGTCAACAGGTCTTGATTGTCATTATGAACATATTCTCCCCTCTACCTACTTAAGAGAGTGCACAGTGAAGATTTAATTGTGATTTTAATAAGTTTTAATGCAGGAATTATGTTTCTGGGATTGTGCCATTGAACCCAGCTGGGGCCAGGAGGTGGTGAGGATTTACAATGATTCTGTCACTTGCTAGACACATTGATGGTAAGTGACAGAAATAGGCTTTGAATCTTTTGCAATAAGAAAGAACTCTATGGAGGACACCTGAGGGGAGATGTTTGCATTGCGGATGGGAGCGGGGAGGTCTGTAGTCTTTCTCTGCCTTATAGAACCTTCTCCTTGGCCGGGCACAACAGCTATTATCCACCTTAGAGTAGATAGAAGCAACACTTGTATTTCACATAGTTCCCCAGCACAAAAGATGGGGTTAAAACTGAGGCAAGGCAATTTCAAGAAACAGATAAAAAAATTTATTTCAATCATGCAAAATGACGGAGATGTCCCTCTCATGTCAGGATGTGAGAAGCGATGCCACTCTTTCCCCTAATGGACCTCACATTTTTCAAGGATTCATTTAGCAATATTAGGTTGGAAATCCATTTAGGTTTGAGTCAGTGGGACCACACAGATACAATTACAAATATCAGTTTTCATTATCGTATTTGCAGATTTAAGTGGCATATTTACATCCTGTCTACATGGGAACTTGATAAACAGCTCCAGCAAATTGGATTGGAATGCCACCAAGGAACGGATCTTTCCGTGGATGTCTACAGCCAGCATCAGCATCAGGGCCCGGCAGCGCTCACTGGCCCTGTGTTCTTGCTGCCTTCTCTCAGCTGCCCTACTTGACAGCAAAGAATGCTGACAGCCCAGCTGAATTCCCTAAACTCTGATTTTCTATCAGACCAAAAGATGACAAATGAGGTTTTCACTCCCGTTGATGAGCACATCGCGAAAATGACATAATGGTGTAATTTTTTGCCCAAAGACGAGGAAAAAAATGTATTGGAAATCACTGTTTCATGTTTTAGTTCTCTTTCCACCACAGTTGTCACTCAGAATTCTAAAGAGGAGCAGAAATAAATGCCGCTGTTGAATGGCTGCCTTGGTGTGTGTCCACGACAGGGTCACACTTGCCAATGCCCAGGACACGCTTTCTTTATTAAGAGGAGTTATCCCAGGAACATTTTATAGGCTGTTAACTGACATCCCTGAAATTGGATGTGACACCCCAAATGGAATCTCTTGGGGGGAAAGCTTGACATACACCCATCTAGAGAAATAACTTCTATTTATGCACTACCTAAAATAATTCTTGAGCAGTGCATGAGTTCTCTTCAGTCTTTGCAGTATTGCTCTTGACCCACTTCTCTTACAGTGAGCCCAAACAGACTTAAATTATTTAGGTTGAAGTTATTGGCAAAATGAGCATCAAGGTGAATAGTTTGGTTCTGTTTTTTTAATCTTGTAAAAGGTCATCGTTTGCCACCACCGAACCACTGCTCAGTCTGGGCCCACATTCACATCCAACCTGAAGGAATTAGGAATTACTAAAAAAAAAAAAAAAAAAATGTGTGTGTGGGTAGGGGGGCTGGTCCTGGTTTTCATTTCCAAGTGTAGGACAGGATTCCCAGAGAACTGATGCTTCCACAGCCCAGTGCTAATCTAATACGAGGTCTGTGACTTCAGTCAAAAAGTTTGCTGTTATATGAAAAGATGCTTAATGTCACTAGCTATTAGGGAAATGCAAGTTAAAACCACAATGAGATACCATCTCACACCTGTTAGAATAGCTATAATCAACAGGACAAGTAATAACAAATGTTGAAGAGGATGCAGAGAAAAGGAACCTTCATGCACTGCTGGTGGGACTGCGAATTGGTACAGCCACTACGGAAAACAAAAAACCAAAACTTGATCTACCATATGATCCAGCAATCCCTCTACTGGGTATTTACCCCAAAGACTTGAAAACCCATATCTGAAAAGATATTTGCACACCAATGTTCATAGGAGCATTATTTATAGTGGCCAGGATATGGAAGCAACCAAAATGTTCTATGATAGATGATTGGCTAAAGAAACCGTTGTACATATAGACACTAGAATATTACTCAGCCATAAGAAGAGATGAAATACTGCCATTTGTGACAACATGGATGGACCTTGAAATTATCATGCTAAGTGAAATAAGCCAGACAAAAAAAAAGTTGAAAATCACATGATATCACTTATATGTGAGATATAGACCTAAAAGCAACAAATGAACAGGACAAACAGAGACTCATGGATATGGACTATAGACTAGTGGTTACCAGAGGGTAGGGAGTCGGGGAGGAGTGGAGAGATAGAGAGGGTAAAGGGGTTCAAATATGTGGTGGTGACAGAAAGAAATCTAACGATGGGAGGTGAACACACTAAATATATATGTGCCTTACTGTTAAAGTGTACAGCTGAAACTTATTAGATTTCATTAACCAGTGTCACCATAAAAAATTAAATAATTAAAAGTTTGTGTCAGCGTGCTTTGTAGAATGTTATCTTACACAAGATTCTAAAGTCAGTAGGTGAGACCAAAAGTGCTCGTAATCAAAATTACCATTTGAACATGGGAAGATTTTTCCCCCCATTCGTATGGGCCACCATTTTCTTGGTTTTGTAAAGGGTGATTCAGTGAGCTTGTATTCTGCTGGATGCAATTTTACACTCTGAGGGACATGTAGGAATTAAAAACGTTCCATCTCACACTGATATTGTGCACCCATGAGGAGAATGGGCTTTACTCTCATGCAGAATTGAAATGTTTTTCACTCTTTCTATGCTTTACTTACACTTTTGAGTTCTCGAAGCTAAATACATAAATGATGTGAACTTGTGGGTACCTAGTGGAAAACCGTGAAAGCCTTAGAAGAGTGATTTAGAGAAAACCAAGGGTTTTAGGTTATTAAAAGAGTAGTTTCCTTCATACTCACATACTCTGCCACTTAGAGGCATGCTGGGAAAAAAAAAAATCTCCTTTCTGATAAACCTGGCTGCTGTTGGATATTCTTTTTGCTTATCACTGACCAACCTAGATTCTGCATCCCAACCTATTGGCCACTTTTATAAGAACACAAGATGCATAATTTCCCCTGGTAGACAGAATGCATCCAAGGCCCTAGTTTTCATGCCTCTTTGTATTTGTACCCTTTGGAAGTGCCCTTCTACACTGATTTTAGGCGAGGCCATGGAACTTAGTTTGGCCAATGGGATAATAGCAAACTTGACACAAGCAGAAACCTGAAAAAGCTCTTGTGCTTTTCTGTTCCTTCTCTTTACCTCCTGCCATCACTATGAGAATGTGACCTAGCCTGCTAGGCTAGCCTGCTGGAGGAATGTGAGAGATACACAGAGAAGGGTCAAGGTGCCAAGCCAACAACAAACACACCTACAGTTTACTTCATGTGGTTAAGTCCCCAGCTGACTGCCTGCTGATATCTGAACACCAGCTCTATCTCTCCCACCCCTAGACTGAATCATCAGCCTACAGACACAGGAGCTTACCATTGTACCAAGTTTTGTGGTTGTTAGTACTTGGCATTTTTTTGTGACAATGAATCCCTGACCTTCACAGTATCTCAGTATTTGTTTTGGCACAAGTGATATATATAAAAAAAATGTTTTATAGAAAAGAATTCTATACAACAGAAAAAAAATTATAGCAAAAAAAAGAGTTTAGAGACTACGCTTAACGGTGGTTTTCAAATCTTTTTAAAGCAGGAAAAAAGTAAAAGGAAATCATATCTGGACCCACAATATATAAAATGGGTTAAAAAGGATTAAAGTATATGCACGGGAAGGCCCAAGAACTGAGCCTCACTCCTACTTCTCACCCATCAGCCACCCAGAGGCACTCACGTAGTATCGTA
The DNA here is from genome assembly GCF_014176215.1 of Rousettus aegyptiacus. Lineage (NCBI taxonomy): Eukaryota > Metazoa > Chordata > Mammalia > Chiroptera > Pteropodidae > Rousettus > Rousettus aegyptiacus. The sequence continues at coordinate 24,856,781 of NW_023416295.1, forward strand.
GGGCTCTGTTGGCAGAGTTTGAAAACCACATCTTGTTTTACCCACAAGTTGGTCAAGGTCACAAGGCAAATCAGTGGCAGAGCTAGAAACAGAAACTGGGCTCCCTTATGGGACTTGAGAGTTATTAGAGGCTCAGAATAATGCTCACTGTGAACATTTCCTGGTGATCTACCTGTAGTAAATTTCTAACATCATTACCAGAGACTACAAACCTGGGACCCATACTTTACACCTTCTCAGACTCATTGGTTGACCACAAAACACCTGTTCTGGACACTATCTGGTAAAAGGCAATAAACAAACAAGAAAAACCACCTTACTTTTATGGGAAATGATCTCTAAGTGTACAAACCACATACAGCGGCACTAATTTAATGTTACTGCTTTATTCTCCCTTAGAAATTTTCCTTTCATTCTATTAGCTTTTCTTTTGCTGTGTCCACAGCTCCCTAGTCAGTTCCTCTACATAATCCCTTTTCTTCTTTTTATTTTTCTGGCTTTTACACTTTTTCCTTGAAGTCTTGAATAAATTCTCCTGACTTTTTGTCCAGTTTCTCCAAAATACTGTTATTTCTCATCAGGAAGCCTTTTTAGCCTCCCTGCTTCCAGTATTGCTATAGTTCTACTTCACTCATCCTCCTGTCAATACAAATATTAACATATCTAAAGTCCATGTTTAAAACTTTAATAATTTTTCCATAGAAAACGATGTTATGGTCCCTAATCTATACAGAATATACCCTTTTAATCCTTTCCGCCTTTCTTTAAAGACCTATTAAGAATCCAAATTGGCTATTAATTTACAAATGTCTTTTTTTTTTTAATTGTAGCTATCATATCAGACATTTCCTCCCACAGTATCTTATAGTTCTAGAATTAGGTCAACATAGCCACATGGTCTGCAGTCATTGTTTTTTCTCATTCTTTTTTTTTTTTTTTTTTTGGAGGGGGAGGGGATATCAATTAAAGAGTCAAAACAGTAGATCCTGTTACCTTGATAATTTTCATGCATGCTGGACTTTTCTAGAAACTTCTTCAGGGTGTTCTTCTATTTACTAAGCATGTAGTAAAAGCCACAAAAGAAATAGTTTGCAGTTGATTGCAAATTCCATGGAGGCAAAAATTAGAAATTCTATAGAAGAGACCCTCTGAGAAAGTAGTTCTGAACCAATGACCAGAAGGGTTAAGATATTTTTCTCAGTCCCCTTGAATTATTTCAATACATTAAGTTGAGAGTCCTTTGGAGAAGTCAGTACAGACTATATCTCATAGATGTTCTAAAGAGACTTAAATCAGCAAGTGTTTTGAGATTGAATTAAAATTAAGATTTTGTGAAAACCTGTTCTACATACTGATGTATTTGAGCATTGTTATTTCTTTCTTGACTTTAGATAAAGAAAGATGATGTCATTCATTCTGTTCTTACATGTGTTTCCTCATTTCTATTTAAGTTTTCAGAAGATACACTCTTTAAGCAATAGCGACTTATAACCACTTAGTCTATGTTTTTCATGATTTCAATAGACTATTTTTGACACTCAATAAATGCTTGTTGTTAACAATTATATAAATATGCTCAACCAAAACTTTTGGGAGAACTTTTTGAGGAGTACAAAACCAATTTTGTACCATCTCTGACATTCCCAGGGGATAGTAGTGGAGGAATAAGGTTGAATGTGTTTAAGGGTACAAACTCGTAGAGTTAGTAAGCCATAGAGATCTAAAGTACAGTATCATGAATATATTCAATAATACCGTACTATAATGATATAATGTAATCAATATTGCTTCAATGGCACTCATATTACAATATATAAAAGTTTCAAAGTAACACACTGTATGCCTAAATTTACAAATTATAACATGTAAAATTTTTCCAAGAAAAGAAAAAAGTCACCTTCCCAACCCTGAAGTGTGAATGTGTGTTTGGGAGTGGGTGTAAGATGTGGGAAGGCATTTAGGCTTAAAGCAGATTTGCTATAAAAATCCATCTCTTCATCTGCATACAAAAAGGCTAAGAAACTGCCATCACAATCTGAAGACAGGTATTGCTGTTCTGCATCACTATTACTCATCATCACAATGCATCATCCTTTTGCTTATTCTTACTTTTATAGCCTAGAGAGAGACATGAATAGGGCATGAACACCTCCATTTCTTCCTCGATAAAGAAGAATGAATATTTAAGCATCCACCATTACCTCCGCATGTCACTTTCCTGAACCTCCAAATGCTAGATGTTCTCAGTAAGGTACTAGCTAGAAGTTTACTTTCTTCACGGAAAAAAATTAAGAAGACTGCATACCAAATCTTACAGATGATTGTTCAAAATTTGAAAAAAAAATATCAACAAGAATATAAATATATTGTGCTGATGCTATTAAGGTTTGCTGTATGATTGGCTTTAATGACATCAGTGAATTAGGAAACCACGTAAATTGCCCTAATTACAATGATGCAATTAGTGATGCTGAAAGGCAACTTTTACTGCCTTTGAAGATAAACTCACTATTGCTTTGTTCTCTTTACTAACAGGAAGGCACATTCGCCAAAACCCATATGCCTTTTTCATTTTGCCCCCTGCCATGTTGGAGCATTTACTTTCTCAGACGCTTGGGAAGTTCTTGGAGAAGATAGTTATAAAGTCCCTCATAGGCTGCTCTACTCCCAGTTGCTCTGAGAAATAAGCTTCCAGAAGCAAAAGCTTGGCCCTCTGTCCTCCTTCTCTATAAGAGAAGGGAACCATTTAAATATAAATGATAACACTTTTGACCCTCTCAGCCCTCTCTCCCAAATCAGGTTGATCACTCAGGAGCAGACACTAATGTCACATGCATTCTCGTTTCCTAAAATATATTCACATATGCCTGATGATTTTTGGCTCTCCTAGGTTGGGGAAAAAGATTTTAATACCAACTATCGTTCAAGTTGCGGGTTAAAATACACACATTGACTAAAATGTACTCTAAATAAATATGGTTGAATAAATGAATTTCCAGTAAAACACTATCTGGTGATAAACCAGCCAGTGTAAATGGTTGTTAGCATGGGGAGTGTTTTGAAGACCTCAAGTTGAGAATGGGGTGCAAAGGCAGGGAGAGATCTCCACTGGGGCACCCCAACAAGGAGGGGGGTGGGCAAAATGACCCTGCCCTGGCCCTGCCATTTGGAGTGGAATCAGTCTTTTTGTTGTGACTGGGACAGGGGCAAACTTAAGCTCTTTAAGAAGGCATTTTTGTCCAGTTAGCATAGGCAAGCTGCTCTGTTTTGTATGATTTGTAAGGAGTTAATCTCATTTTTAATACAGGCACTTTATTATAGAAGAGCTTTGCTCCCAGGGGGTTTGTTAATTGAGGTGTCACTGGATTCCCAGTGGTTGTGAATCTTCATCCGTGGAGGATAGCTATGACCTTTTGGAGATAGCCAAAAGTCATTTAGAACCAAGCAGGGTGAGTCAAGCGGGAGATGCAGCTGGGTAATACAGTCTGAGGGCAAGACAAAGAGATAACGTAAAACAAGAAGACAGATTCTTCTGCAAGGTCCAGAAATGGGTGCTGAAAGCAGCTGGGGAGAAGCTGACATGTTTGGAGCAACATCGTTAGCGTAAATTTATTACCTTCCAAAGTGACTCCTCAGAAAGGAGATTGCATTTAAATGTCGGCGTTTGGGTACGTTGATATTAGGACTAAAGTCACAGTGTTATGAAATTTAACATGTAATTCATACTACTGATATGTGTTTTGAACACTTTATTTTTTTTTTTTAGGTAACATAGGAATCTTTTAATTACCTTTGAAAAGATCTATTTTGTACTACTGTTATATACCAAGTACTATGTCAGGCAGAGCATAAGCTTCTGGACAGTGTGCAAACATTGTTAGTTTATACAAGTAAATTAATTTTGGCCCAGCATTTTCTTATGAGTGAAGCTGAACAAAGTGATTCGTGTCCACAAGAACGAAATAAAATAGTATTCATAGTCTCATTCTGTGGAAATTCTAGGCTACTTCTGTTTCCTCTCAAATACCTCTGGAAGTATCTAAAAAAAAAAAAAGTGTCTTGTTTCCCTGATATGAACAAGAATTTTTAGTGAATAATATTCTCTAAAATGATATGGTTGCTGGATTTAGAAAATAAAAATAGAGGACTTCCATTTGAACTTGAATTTCAGATAAAGACAAATATTTTTAGTCTTAGTACGTCCCATGCAGTATTTAGGACATACTTAATAATGAAAAATTATTTGTCATTTATCTGAAATTGAAATGTAACGGAGTATCTTATATTTATTCTGGCAATGCTACAAAAGGAACGAAAAAAGGAAGAGAGTCGGTGAGTGGGGTCTTTGAGCTTCCTTCAGGAGGGAATTGCAGAGTCTCTGGCATTCTTAGAACGTCACAGACAGGTGTGTCTGGGTGGCCCCAGGGAAAGAAGAAAAAGATTGTGCAGGTGTGTGTGTCTGAGAGTAAGGGGCGGAGGGAAATAGAGGGTTGAGAGCAAGGGGTTTAGCAGAAGAGAAGCTCGAGAGACCCTGTTGTGTGTGTAAAAGAATAGAAAAAGAGAAGAAAGGGGAGGCTTTTTTCATGTTTTACTGTAGATTATGAATTGAATCCCCTTTAATGTTCCTTAAGAGAACGAGTAAAGATTAAAATTGCTTTTTAAATTACTTTCAGTTAACTGGATTGTGTTTCTTTCAGTGATGCTGTGCTAAGATTAAGTCATAAATCCTTAGGGGTTTATTTGGCTTTCAAACAGTGTAATTTTTCCTGTTTTCCTGCTCTCCAGTTCCCTGTGGTGGAATATGTGGTGGATTGCCTGCCACCCATGAGGCCACTGATGGGAAGCTACTGGGCGGCTGCTGAGACCAGATATTTGACCCTGCCACCTTCTCCATGTCTGACTTAGGCTTGTCTCTCCATCTCAGTGCTATCATAGTCCAAACGTGATCAGGGGAGTTTGAGCTTTCAACGTCTAACAGATTATTAATGAAATAGTCTGCCGCACACGTGTGCGCACTATGAATGTATGTGCTAATGTAGTTATTGTTTGCCTGCTTTTAACAAGGATCAGAAGATACTCCACAAGACTGACTTTATTGAAATAAGAGGAAAGACACAAATAAGAGAAAGGCATGTCTGTGAACGCAGAGCCTTTTAAATTACAAAACAAATAAACAAGCAAAACAGTGTGCTGCTCCCTCCCTGTTCAGTTGGCATTCTGGCTTTCTTTGGAATGGAGTCACCTGTCAATGGCGATCTTACTTCTCCTTGAAGATATACTTTAACTTAATATATCAAATTACGTTTCGGCTTCTGTTTCTCTCCACATAGTTCACTGTGGTACCTACTTAATTATCCATGTGATTAAATCTATGGCTTTTACTCCTAGGTCCCCCACCCCCAACCCCGAGATTGGTATTTTTTCATGTTTTGTCTCCTTATGGCAGTTTGCACCGATTTCTTAGTTAGAAGTAGCATCTTTCTTGGAATGCAATGAAATTTCATTTTTAAATGGTAATAATAAATTTAAGAAAAGTCTTTTTGTACTTCTAAGAATACATATGTAATGTTAGGTTCCAATAGTTTTGCCATCTTTTAGTTTTCTTTTCCCGAAGACTTTTTCCCTTTTCCTTCTAAGAAATGTATATTTGACATTTGCTGAAATTCCAGGTACTAAACCAGAAATGCCAGATGCTCTCCTTGCCATTCAATAAACCTCTCACTCTTGCCTTAAAAGTTAACAGGAAACCGTTATTGTGACAGAGCAACTTGCAACCATGATAGGACATTGTGAATTGGCAAAGAATTTTTATCGATGCACTAGGTGCTTAGGAAGGAGGCTATTTTAATTTCTAGATTCACACCTTCTTTGTAAACTCAATTTTCAGTGGGAAAAGGTGATTCTTTCACTAGTTTATTCAGTTTCTCAGAGCATTCTTAAATTGCATTTTTTTTCCTCATCAGAGCCAACATTTCATGGAGAACTAGGTAGCCACCATTCTGTGTGACTTAAGGGGTGACTCAAGGGCTGGTTCCTTCTGAAATATCTCTACCGCAGCCCTCTCTGAGTTAAGAAAGGAGAAATCCCCATCAATAAAAATTCTCTAGCACCTTATTCATCTTTATGCCCCAACAAGAGACATGTAACACGATGCTTTGCCCAAATTAGGTAATCCTTGAATGTAGGTTTGTGGAATGAAATTCAGTTACTTTGTCTGAAGGCAAAGGACAATTGAATTAGAAAGTAAATAAACGAATATGCTTAAATAGTGAGGATTAGGGCTTGGAAGCTTTCTACAAGTTGTCCCAGGCTCTTTCATTCACCATGGCCTGTATAATATAATATTGGAAATGAAGGAGAAAAAAAGGCTCATCAAATTTACAGATGACATAAAGCTGTGAAAAATATGGCAAATGACTAAATCGTGATTCTAAATATTTTTGACAAGTGAGAGCAATAATGGGCTGACTAAAATGATTCAATTTAACAAGAATAAATAAAAGGTCTTGCAGTTGGGCTCAAAAATCTTAGCTGTATATAGGCAGGATAAGAGAGACCTAATTTGGAAGCCTTTGATGTTTAGTTAATAGGAAGTTCAGTATTATCTGGGTCTATCCCACAAAAATTGATATCCAAGGATAAGCTGGAAATGAAAATTAACAGAAAAACAGAAAGTAACAGTAAGAAACCGGGAAAGGTAACCAGGATGCAGTTTAAAGAATGGATCAAGAAAAGCTCCTGCATACAAAATCCATAAATGACAACTTGGTGCTTGGAACTCTCTTAACTGGGTTCTCTAGAAAGTAGAGCCAGAGGCAAGAATTAAAGTACAAACCCAGGGTGCTGGGAGAGAATGTAAAAGGAATGTAAGGTAAAGAGAAATACAAATCAACACAATGTGATTTGTTCTCATGCTGGCCCTGCGTTCCAAGTTCTGAAGAAGCACAGCAGGCCTGTCTGTTTGGCAAACAGGATTTCTCCGGAAGGGATGCAAGAAGGGAGAAAGGATGGGGAATTTATCTGGCTCCTTCCTTTCTCCTGTTTCCTATTGGGCAAGAGCCAAGTGAACTCTCTCCGTCACTTTCAGGTTGCATTATCCAGCCACTCGGTGGCCGCTTATGAAACCAGATGCATCAGTGGGACTTTTCATCCGTGATTGGAAGCAAACTCAGCATGGATGGGGTGCTGACCAAGAAAGAGGAAGATGAAGATGGTCAAGGAAAGCTGAAAGATACACAGAGTTTTGTCCAAAATAGAAACCTTTAATCTGGTTTCCAGCATGTAGAAGATGGACAGACAGGACAATGAAAAGAAGCCACATTGAGCTAGAAAAAAATCAACCATGTGGTTTCCAAAAGAAGATATTGCCATCGTAAGTCACACACACATGGCAAAGATGTGAAAGACCCACCAACAACACAGCACTTACAGCCTTGTTTTTTTTAAAGGCCTACAAAAATGTTTTAAGATCTTAAAAGATTTACTGTTTCCAAAATACAAAACTGATAAATTGAAATTAATAAATGTTTAAACATCTACAAAATGTAACATGACTTCAACGTCATTATTTGTTATATTTAGTGTTCATAAAAATTTCATTACACTTGAAAATTTGTAGGTTAGAGTCTCTCATTTTATAAGAATTCCTGAGTATGCATGATGCTTGCCAAGAGATCATTGCCAATCATAAATTAAATGAGTTACTCTCATATACAAAAAAAAAAAATTATTTCAAAAGCAAATGATTTTTTAAAATCCCTTCAGAAAATTTACAACAGAAAATAAGTTTCACGTGGGCTATCATTGTACTTTTATTGTGTTTTTTAGGATGTAGTGGAGAGGGAATAACTCAAACTGGAGCTTTGGAGTCAATCTTTGTTCAGAAATCCCACCTACCACATACTGGCTCATTCACATATGAAACCAGACTTTTTTTTTTTTTTTTTTTTTTTTTTTACCTTTCTGAGCCACAGTTCCTGATAGCTAATACAGGTTCGATAACGCCTACCTTGCAGGGTAGTTGAGAAAATTATAGGAGCTAGCCTAGGAACTACTATACAGTGGATCCTTGTAAACTGTTCCTAGCAATAGTGTTTTAATTGTGAAGTCTGGAGGAGCAGATCCAGATCATGGAGGCCTCTGTGTTTTATGAAAAGTTGAGAGAACTTCAGATTGAAAAGAGAAGTGAGCACAAATGTACCACAGTCACCTTAGGTGAGAGGGCAGGTCTATTCAGTTTTGCATATGACACAGTAGACACTATAGAATGCAAACTGAATGAATTAATGAGTAAATTCATAAATTAAAGATAGCTGGGTTTAATACATAATTGGCTCTAAAGTGAGAGAGATGTGAAAAGTATTCTTTTTAGCTCTAGAGGCAGAATCAGGCCAGTGGTTCAAAGTTACATGGAAAGCAGATGTCTTCTTACTTTAAGAAACAATTTTATCACAATTAGAACTGGCCCACCTGGAATGAGTTTGCTTGGGAGGGAGTCGATGTCTTACGATTGGAGATGTGGAGAAGAGACGAGAAGGCTAGCAACACTTTTTACCTTTCTGTTACCAGGTCAGCTTAAGTCAAACAATAACCTGATTGTCAGTAGGTTCTTAATTGTAATTCCCAACCTTACCATTTTGGCACTGAACAGCCAGATGAGATCAGGCCTCTGCTATGAGCACAAAGAGAGAAACTTGCTAGTCTGTCAGTGAACTGCCACCCAAACAGATGTGAGTTACCAGGAAAAAGAATGGGAGAGTTTGCCTCACCCTCTCCATTGAGAAACTGTTATGGCTTGTCTTGGCTGCTTTCTGTTCGCTTACGAATATTAGTCTCAAGGAAACCATAAGCACTTAATAAAATAGCTTAGGTAGGAGTAAAAGAGAAGACTGCCAAAACTCTGCATCGCAGTCAGAAATTCTTGGGTTAAACGGAATTTAATCTAAATGCTGGCTGAATTGTATAGTCCTGTGTAAAAATATTTCTGAACAATAGCTGGTTCAAATGAGGTGCCATCCCTGTTACGATGCTTAAAATCTATTTGGGAGAATTGGATGTATTTCTTTTGGAGGTCTAAGGCTACAATTTAGTTGTTTGACTCCACATCTGTAGCATTCCAGCACCTCTTTTTGACTGTTTGATATTGATGACTTCTTAGTTATTTCCATAAAGGACAAAGTCTATCTGGTTAACTAAGTCCACGTTGCACAAACTAGCATGACCTGAAATAACACAGTGAAGGACCGAAAGGGCCGTACAGACATGTGCGTATTATATGATGTGCCTTTACTCGTCTGTTTTCAAGTTCTTTGCTCAGCTGTGGCCACTCCTTCCTTTCTCTGTCCTCAGGTTTTGTCTCAGGTTTTGACTTGTGAAACAGGGCTGGGGCCTTTCAGGCAGGACTACAGGAGTCCCCTCATTTGTGCCTGTTTATATGTTGCCAGAGAAAACTGCAGATGAATCACGACCACATGTTTCTTTTCTACCTTCGGCCCAGTCATGGAAAGAAGATGGCTTTCCAGCCGAGAGAAGAGCTAGAACATGGATGCAACTCAAAACGCCCTTGTTTATCTCTTTGTATCAGCAAGGCAGTCGCTCTGTGCTTGCAAGAAGCTGTGGCGTTTAGTTTAGAAGAAAATCCAGGAGACCTAGGTTTCGGGTTTAGGTCTTCAATCTCATGTTCTCTGATTGCTTGATACTGGGTTAAAAAAAAAAATGATAATTTTACCTCTCTGGGTCTTGCAAAACTGGAATAAAAATCTCTTTTGCTACCATTGCACAAAGATGTGAAGAGAATGGATGAGAAAATGTGCTTCAAGGAATCCTTTCTTTCGACCTTAATAAAAAGCTTTTTACAAAACATCTGCCTTGAATATAGTACGATGATTCCACTGAGAAATGCCTTGAGCTGTTTTTCCATAAGGGGAGAGGGATGTGTGCTGTGTTATCCTCACTCTCTCACCTGGCTTCCCTGGGGACCCTGCCGGCTGACTTTGGGTTATAGTCCAACTCTAGGAAACAGTCCTTTTTTCCCATTGTGTGGAGTTAATTGGTCCTTATGGAAATTGGACCCATGCCCTAGGACTAATTAACACAATTGCCTATTAGCTTCCTCAAACTTAGACTCACTTTATTTAGTAGATAGCAATTTGCATTATTAAGAGATATCTGTCCATAGCCTCTGGCCACCAAATATGCCTCCAATTCCATACACACTCAGAGCAATGCAGATTTAACAATACACTCTGGCTCCCGAGGTGTTAGGAGCTATTTAATACTTTGTCAGTGTGGCACAGGTGGAGTGGGAGAAATAAAGTATGGGTGTAGCTTGACTCTGCCACTAACTAACTAAATAACTTTCCTCAAGGAAGTGATTAGCCTCACAGGACCCATTTCCTCTTCTTTAAAGTGAGGGAGTTAGACTGAATGATCTCTAATGCCCATTCTAGTTTTCGAATTCTATGATCCTTATCATTACATGCTTTGGGAACATGTAGCTTCCTTAATAAATAGCAGTATTCACCGCTAGTAGGAGAGAAAGGCTCAGTTAATAAGCAAGCCTCCTCCTCATGCTCCACGCATATAATTCTTAACGAAAGTTAATGGGAATTAGAAATATCACTGGCAAAACAATCGATGCCCAAACCTTTAACCCATGAGCTCCTGGTCTATCATTTTGTTGCCTAGATCTCTCTGGTCTTTTCTGACTAGGGAAACGTTGACCCTGAGCAGAACGGGCTGAGAGGAGACTGACGTCAAGACATATTGATCTTCATGGCGAAGATGCTTTCTCATCCAAAGCGACGTTCTCGTGGCAGAGCAGAAACCAAGATAGATGGAGGAGGAGGAGAGGCACAAGCCTCGCACCCCATCTTTAATGGTGTCAACAGCCTGGTCTTGAATGAGATGCATGGAAGGGAATCCTCTTGATGAATTTACAGGGAGATTTCATCATGTGCCCTTTTCATGAAGCATTTTCACTGTGTGCCATTGTTACTATGCACACAGTGTGATTTGCCATGCAGGTTATTAGATCAATAGGACCTGATGATGAATTATACAGTTAATTGATATTATTTAACCAATAACACATAATTTAATGCTAATTTCCTGGCTTATTTATACAAAAGACTGGCAAACCTACAGTCTAGGACAGATCTCCCATGAAGCGCTCACATTCCTCCGTCGGTGGGACGTCTGTGCTGAGTACGGTCACAGCAAAATCTGCTGCGGTTTTCTTTCCTGCAGGAACTAGAGATAGCAGATAGGAGAAGCACATGTGAAGGAGCCTTTCCTGCCTAGCACCGGCTGGACACTATCTGGGATTTCTCACTCTTCCCTACATTCTTACCCTTGACCCTTTGGTGCTATTCAGTTCCCCCTGTGTCAGGTTCCTCTGCAAGCTGTGATTTCCTCTCCTGACAGGCGGCAGGAAGGGGAGAAAGCTGCAGGCCAACCTTTGCTCTGAGAGCAACAGAGGGTTATTAACAAAAGGGGCACATGACAGGGTGTGCTCAGGAAATATTGATAAAGTGAGAGAGAGAATGAGGAGAGAGAAAGAGATGCCTCCCCACACCACCCCCACCTCCACCTAGACCTTCTCTCTCTCTCTTTCTCTACCGCCCCCCCCCCGCCCCGCCAACCCCCCGGCCCCAACCCCTCTCTCCACTGCAGTTTGAAGTATGTGGGCTCTTTTAAAGGCTGGCCTTAATAGAATTTCTGTACTACATCTCACCCTACTGCAGGATTGCTCTCAGTTAAGAACTCTGTCAGATGAAGGCACGGTTTCTTTGTCTATAAAACAGAGAAAATATTAAAACCCACTTCATAGGGGGTATATGAATTAATCAATGTAAAGAGCTTAGGATACAGCCTGAAATAAAGTAAGAATGAATTAAAGTTAGTATTCTATTACTAGTTATCAAGTGATTAGGAGAAAAGATAAGCGCACTACAGTAACAGACTATTTCCCACTGATTTTGCTCACGTTATGGTCAAGAGGACCCTCCACTTAGAGGACCAGCAGTGTATATGTGTCCCCACTGCTCCCTTGACCTTTGACTTTGTTCTATTCTTATCGACTCTAATTTTTTTTCAGCAGATCTTGGCCTATAATGGACATTAGACCACCTAAATTTTGCTACTTTTATTTCAAAAAATATATTGGAAGCACAAGTATAAAGGCAAGAAGCCTTTATCTGGCCTCAACTCAGATATTTATCAGCTAGTTAACCTTGGATGAGTTCCTTAGTATTTCTGAATGCTGGTTTACTCAGGTGTAGAATAAGACAATAATATTTGTCCTGACCACCCCATGGCATTACTTTAAAAAAATCCAATGAGACCTTATAGTGTGAGAAGACACTGAAAAGAGTAAATAGCTATAGAGACATAAGCCAGAGTTTAGATCTTTGAGTTAGTTTTTGTACAATGCCCAACACTTGCTATATAGTCTTTACTGATAATAAAGATTGGTCCCTAGGACCAGGAATAGCCAAATTGCATCTCATCATACCTGCATCATCATCTTTAGCTCTCAAAAATCCCAAGCCAGACATGGAAAGAAAGCTTTATCATTCAACATCATTCAATACCACCATTTGCTAACTCTGAAGCCCTCCTCCCTTCCCCCACTAAATTCTACCATTACAATCGTGCTGCAAGCTCTTTCTGTTTCAATGGAGGTTTTCATCCTTTGCCTTTAATGTAAGATGACAACCAAATCTTCAGAAATTTTGGTGTTAAGATTATGTCTTTTACATTTCTACAGTCTCTGTTGTTTAGTTTAGCTTGTCAGGCTGTCAGATAAAGGCCCATGGAGCCTTCTACAAGGAATTATTAATGAAGATTCAACTGTTTTTTTCTTCTGGAAACGGATCACTTCACTTTTCATCTCACTGGCTTTTTACATTAACAAACTAAAAATTGCCATGAATATTCCAGGGAAGGAATTATCAATATTTGGCAGCGTATTCCTTGCTTTCTGGTTGTTAGATTTGGTTCTTTCCCTATGTAGGACATAGATAGATGAATATATCCTAGCATAATCCTCAATCACTATTCATGTATTTTTACTCAGAATGTGAAGAACAGATTCTGGCCTCAGGACCTGATTGCTTTAAGCATAGGCCTTAGTTTGCTTGCCCTGGAAAACAGCCATTTAAACACCAAGTTTGACAACGATGGCTTTAGGAAAGTGACCCACATTGAACTCATAACTATACCAGTGTAATCGCTACCCATCTGCAACTGTCCATTCCAAACAATGTTGACAGCTGAAGCTCCACTAGCTCTTGGCTCATAATCCACACGTTCTCGTTTATGCATGTAAATGCGCCACGGCGTGTTGCAGTTCTCCGCTCTGCAGAATCCATTGTAGTCCGCCGTCATCAAGGCTCCTCTCTCACAGAGACATCCACACGTGTCAGAATATTATATGGATAAAGTTTGACGTCTTTATTCATTTTCTATTTATGGGATGAATGTACAGTTAAAAGGTGGCTTGAGACCATCAAATCCACGTCTAGCTGTGATCTAAGTGGAATTTAACGTAGGTCTCCTGAGGTGAAGGGAGAAATGAAGGAAAGAAATGAAGTGCCTGTTTCAATTTAATACTTTAGCCTTTTATATATATATATATAGAAAAAAAAATCAAAAGACTGGGACCTTCCTTGGCCCCCTGAAGTTTTAGGGTTTCAGATGCTTAGAGATACAATCTGCGTACTTTTCTTGGCATCTGTTTTTTTCCAGACACTATATTACCACTATAAAGTAGCCTGAACAGTGGGGTCCTCCCTACTGGGAGCCCACTTCAAAAGCAACGTTTGAAGTCTCTTGATGCTGGCTTTGGGTGAAAGGCTTGATTGTTCTGTTTAGTTTATTAATTACTTTAAACAGAAAAATAAAAGCTAATTTTCTTCAAAATTTCTCAGCCTGTCTTCCTTCTATGAGTTAACATCCTCCAATCTGTTTGTTTTTCTTTTCTTTTTTCTTTTTGTCATATATAAGTAACTTTAGTTCCAAATATTAGTGTGATGTAATTATTTAACGCCTTTTAATCCGGAGATATTGGCATGTCTTGGGAAAAAGTACATTGCATTTTTCTCCCCTTCATATTTAGAAAACAAAAACTTAGAAACTAAAAGATACCTTCATTCTCTCAAAGTTACACCATGAAACATGGATGAAGACTAGAAGAGAACCCAGATTTCTTACTCGACTTCATCAATGAAGGAAAATTCTTCCCAGCACATTGGCAGCTCTGGAATCTCCCTGCTTCTGCACAAACTGAACATTCCATCGAGTTTTATTTGCACTCCATTGTTTCACGCCAACCACAGCCAGCTTTTCGCTAAATATTTTCTTAAAACTAGAGCAAGTCAACAGAGTTCTCTGTGGTGTGAAGCAAAACAAAAACACCCCCCAAGTTCATATGTTGTCACTAGACAAAAATTTGCTAAGAACAAGCAAAAATGAGGAATTAATGTATCCCATATGTGGCCACTAACCTAGGTTTATGAGATTTTCCAAGAGATTTCGGAAGAGATTCCTGTAGCACACAACGAGATCAAACACTCATTTTCCTGTCAAACAGGAATGCTCAGTCCATAGGTCCTCCTGCATTTACCTCAGTAAACACAGAAAATTTGGCTGCAGTATCTGCCTGCAAACTGACCGCAACATATGGTAATCCCAGAGCACGAAAACATTTAAAGATGTAACTTATTTCTTCCCAGCATAAGTAGACCAGCCGTTGGAGCCTACTGCTTGAGATTAAATTTATCCTAGAGAGGAGGGCTGACCAATCAAAGGTAACACCTATGGAATTTTCTTCATCCAGGAAGATTGCACGTAGGCAAAAATAACTATTTTCCTCCAGTGTCAGTCAACTCCTTGAAGTTTCAAACTTTATTCAGCAGAGTCAGGAAAGGCATTTCCTCTGCCTATATTTCACTATTGCATGGGCAGTTTGGTGACACACAGTTTCCCAAACACGGTGGCTGTGGCGAGGTTAGTGTTAACCATCTTAGGACAGGGCAGGGAAAGATTTATTGTTGTTCTCATTGTTTTTGTTGTTGCTGGAGTGGAGGCAGGGCCGCTGTTGGGGTTAAAATGATTTCCATTGTTGTTGTTTTCTTCCCGCCTTTGTACGTCCTGAACTCTGAACTGCAGAAATGAGAGCTCCACTTTTGCTGGTGAAGTAGCTGCTGTGAGGAAATTCCAACCATTAGAATGTCCTGTGAATTGCAAAGACAACCAGAAACATCCTGGAAATTTGTCCGTAGTATGATCCCTGGGCTCCCTCGCTGCTTCCTCCTCCCTCCAACACGGAAATAGAATCCACCAGGCAAGTGAGAGAGGAGTGGATGGGGGCAAATCGGGACAAGAGGGAACCTGGCTGAAATGTCTGGCTATGAAAAATGTATGCTTTGGGATAAAATGTCCCCCTTTAACCAGTTAACCAAGAACAGCCTGCCAGCAGAGGCCCGAAGCATCCTGCAAGGCGCCTTGAGTCTTAGAGCTGGTCGGTGACAGTGAGATGTGTCTACCCTAGACAGATTCATGAATTCCAGAGCCGCCTGAGGCCAGTTGAAGAGAGGGTGGAAATGCTCGCTGTGTCAGGAGTCAGCGGGATCTGTAGAGATAATGGAGTATTCAGTTTGACAACCGAAACTGGTAAATCCAGAAAGAGCGGGATTCTTGCTGGGAGGGGAGACAGTAATTGTTTTTAGCATGACAGATAAGACATTCTGGCTTCTGTAGATTCCCCACACCTGGGAAACAACTTCCGATGTCAATGTCGGTGCTAAATATTTAAATGAAGGCCTGCAAGGTCTTCAGCTTCTCTCTACCTCCTCCTTCAAAACAACTTTTGAAGAAGGAAGTCCTTCCTTGGTAATTTTATACTGAGATAGGTAAAAATGGAATCAGTTTTAGAGGATTGTTTGGTTCTGATCTGATCGAAACAACAAGTCACCAAGAACCTTCTAAGAGATTATAGGAAACATTAATTGTGTGGCTAGACTGGGTTTCATGATTGGAGAGAGACTCATAAATAAACCCTAGGACTTGAGCCCAAGGGTATAAAAGGAGAGAGAAAACAGAAGCTGTGGAGAAAGATTCCTGATGTCTCCTTTTAGGTGAAAGTATATAAATAGTTTGTTCCCTCTGGGGTTGTGTACAGTTTAGTCTCTCCTTGGGTGTTCCCACTTCAAGCTGTGGTCAAGTGAACAGCTGGAGATGTTACTATTACTTAAAAAGAAAACCAGCTTTTCTATAAAGATGCCAATCCCAGATTACGTGCATGTGATGGCCCTCGCTCAGCCTCCTTTCTCCCATGGCTGACAGATATTTGACCTGCATCAACAGTCATTTGGGGAGAGGAGACACTATTTTCTCCCCCTCTGACTCACCCCAATTCTTCAAAACATCAAACAAAACAATACGCAGAATAATGTCGCCTCTGAGAGGGGTTTTCCCTCCAGTTTCTCTCCCACTACTGCTCTATCAGTCTGTCTTTCTTTCCCTCCCACCCTCCAACACCCCCTCACCCGCCCCAGTAAACTCTGGAAAAACAGTAGTAACTAACATTTGTGCCTTTGGCAATAAAACCACAGGCCTCGCAAACCCCAAATGGCAAAAAGACATTTCCATTCCAATCCCAGTTTTAAATTAAACTGTAATGAAAAATCAGCAGTGGCAGCTGGGACCAGAGACACTGATTGTCTCTAGGAACAAAAAGGAGGGGAACAGAGGGGGAGAGGAAAAAGAAAAGAGACTGCAAGGAAGCCTCGCTCTGGTAATAAAGCAGCTGGTAAACCTTCAAGTAAAAAGAAATTAGAAAAACAAATCTAGTAGAGAGACAAGCAAAGATGGCTGTTTGCCTCTACAATCACAGTGAGGCGGTCACAAATCACCCGCCACTTTATGAATGGACAAGGAGGGGGCAGGGAGGAAGGCAGATGTGTAGGCCTCTACTGACACCTGGAGGCAGCATGGGGAAATTCTCGAGGGGGATTTGGCCCCACCCCCACGCCTGGGGAAGAAGTGGGGATTTGGGCTTTCCCCGTGGTCACAGACAATAGTGAGGCTCCTAGAGGCTTTATAGAAAATAAGAGGACCTCATCGCCTTTGTATTCTCTATAAAGAAGAAAAGTGCACTGGACTTCAAACATCAGTTTTCTGCGTATCAAGGATTGTTGCTTGATTGAACCCAGCCCTGCAGCTTTAAGCATGATTTTTAAAAATGTATGGCATAGGTGTCTCAATCAAAAATGAGGGAAGGACCCAAGATTTGAGAATTTTAATTTGTAGCTTTCTAAAGTTTGCAAGACTCTGCAGCCCTTTCAGTATTCGATTTATGTATATTATCTGAGTATCTAATATTATCATTTCAGGAATATTTTTAAGAATCCAGAAAAAGACCTGTACTAAAATACAGGAACCAGAGATGCTACTGAGTGGTTAAAGATCAAGACAATGAGTGGACTTCTAGGTAAACATAAGAATTAGAGACTGGGAAGCCAGCTCCCTTAACCTTATTTTGTTCCAAGATCTCTTAAAGAATCTAATGGAATTAGTGGACCCACTTCTCAGAAAGAAATAATATACTGTACTTAGGTATGCACATAGTTATACATGCTCACGGAACTCCTCGGACCATCTAGAGAGCTCAGGTTGAGAAGTGCTTCTTCAAGCAAAAGAAAGCAGAGAAAGACTGCAATCCATCTCTAATGAAGACTATTGTGATCATGCATGAGAAGAAATTCAGATAAAACTTAAAATGTACAATTGCCAGTTAGATGTCAAATTGTGGTAACCAAAAAATACACAAGATTTCTGCAGAACAAACAGTCTCTTCAAAGGATATCCTTCAGATTGCAGCTCTGGAAACTTGACAGACACTGGAGATACTGATGACATTTGGAGGCTCTTTCTCTGAAGGAGGGGCATCCTCAGCACAAATGGCAATGCCCAAAGCATTTATTTAAGTAGAAAAAAATCTACATAAAATTAAAATGATTTATTTTAACCCAGAAAGTATTGTGTGTCATACATCTGGGATACAGAGCCGAGTATGTGCCTGGTAAAGCTCTGGGTGACCCTTTGAGTGGACATTTGATTAACTCTGTGCTGGTGCCTTGAAAGAATTAATGCATCTCCCTGTGGATCCAGCTGACCTTTCCCAGCTCTCCTAATAGGAGCTGTGGTTTTCATTGCTAGTATTTTAAAAACTAATTTTAGATTTGGCTATTATATTTTGATCCTCTATGCTAAATTCCTTGTTGTAGTGATAGTAGTTGAAAGCAGAAAAATGAAAACACAAAAAAAGGCTTTGGAAGACTGTGTGAACAGAAGAATTTTCAACTCTACGTTTTGGTCCAAATATTCACTCTCCTAGATTCTACTCTACCTTCCCACTTTCTCTTCTCACTTCCTTTTTACCGCCTTACTGTTTCGTCTCTATGTTAGAACTAGAAGGTGATCAGGAGCAGAGAGAAGAAACCCTCAACTTTCTTAGAAAAGACTAGATGCAGAAGAGTGTGGAACCCAACAGTATAGTTAAAAATCTTTCAATTATTTTTATGTTTCATTGTAATACATATTCGTTGTGGATATTTAAATCAGTTTTTCCTTGCTTTTGTTTAGATGTGCAAAAGTTGTCCACTTCAAAGAAACAAGTATGAAGTTTAGAATAAGAAAATAAAACACTAAAGAAAATATTTTATTTCGTTGTTTTGGCAATGCTGTGAGTTTTTTTACCCCACCAGATTTAGCCTTGAGCTATGATATATATTAAAGTTTGTTTCTATTTATGCTATTACATGACATTGGGTATGTTTGAATAATATGATACCCTCCCAGTAAATATTTTGCAGAATTAAGAACTTTTCTGTTTATAGTTCTTTATCTATTGTTTACTGAGGTATAACTAAAAATACCTGATACATGTTTTAGATCTTTTCTTTTCCCCAGTCTCTGATTTTTGCTTATTTATTTGTTTATTTATAGGTGCTCATTTTGTGACATTTAATGGCATACAGTACATTTTAGCTTTAGTTATAAATTAACCTTATTATAGCTAACTGTTCATGAGATCATTTGCTATATTTTGGACATTCTTCTAAGGACTCTCTATATATTTAGCGTTTCACAGAAGTCTTGAGTAATCATCTATTTGTTTAACAGGGGAAGAAGTGAAGTTTGCTCAAGTTCCTCAGTTGGTGACGGCCTGGATTCAAACTCATATGTCTAGCAACAAAGTCTTCACACATAACACCTCACTACTGTCACCATCGAAGGGGTGGACCTCATTAAAGTAAAAGTTGGAGAAACACCAAAAGGAGCCTGAGCCCCCCACCAGGACTGTTCACTTGTGCCAGGGAAGGCAGCCCTATGAGCAGGCCAGCTTGATTTCTACCCGAAGTCCACCCAAAGGCTGAGTGAAGACAAAACTGTGAAATGGAGAGAGTTCTTTAGAGACACTTACTACTCTAACAATCTTCACCTCCAGCATTGCAAGGGTCTTCCTGTTCCCAGGCACTTTGGGCCACTTCTAAGAACCCACTGAATTTACTGTTCTATGCTTCTGAGGCAGGGTGAGCCCATTCTACTTTCAAAAAACAAAGAATTTCCACAAATGAATATCAATTTAGAAACAAAACTTTTTGGAGCTGTTAACCTCAGAGGGTTGTTATTCCCCCCCTTCCCGCCCCCCTAAAAAAAATTTCCACTAGAAAAGAAGCACTCTTCTTAATTAAGGCCATGGTCAGAGACCACAGATGGCTATCGATAATGGTTTTCGAACCTGAAACACCATGGGGTATGTTTGTGTATTATTTCTGAATCATAACAAAGAGACTGAATTCTTTTCTTATACAGTGAAAGGTTTTAAACAAGAGTATTATATTTACTAGTACGCTATGCTCAGAACCAATAGAGATCACAAATGGTTATATAGAATTCAAACACATAAAATCCATACATCTGTGGGAAGTAGCACAAGCTGTATGGTATTAAATAAAAAAAAGGCTTTCATATGCATAAAACTGTTTATGCATATAACTGCTCGATCTTATATCTCTTCCAAACGATCCTCCCCAGTGAAGGATTTATGAATGGCATTTCTCCTAGTGTGTTCTGGGTCTGACCTGCATCCCAATCACTTGCATTAGAGTCACCCGAATGCTTATTCAACATGCAGATTCTTGACCCTACCGAGAAACGATTAGAGTCTCTGGTGTAGACTTGGAATTCCTATATTTAACAAATACCCCCAAGTGACTTTTAATTTATGCCAAAATCTGAGAACAACTGATAAATAGTACAGAAGAGTGTCTAGGAGCACTGACTTTGGAATCAGACAGATCTTGGTTTAAACCCCAGTTGTCCCATCTATCGAATGATGATTATCATCTCTACCTCCTAAATCTGTTGTTAGGATTAAACTAGATGATGCATGAGAAGCAGAGCCAAGAAGATGGAAGCAGAAGTTTCAGATCTTTTCTCTGCCTTCCTGAGTGGATGCTTTATGCTGCTGCTCTGCTCCTGACTTGACTGAGATGTTGAGAACAAGGAGCTACCCATGGAGGGAAAGGAAAAACCTGGAAAGTGGAAGAAGAAGGGAAAGACTGAGACAGCAAGTCAGCAAGGGTTGGAAGGTGGTGGAAGGTGGGGGAGCGGTCAAGGGGAGAGATGGGAGAGGCAGAGAGATTGAGACAGCATGGAGCTTTGGGAGGAAAGTTGGGTTAAGAAGTTTTTAGGCATTTTTCCTGTGTGTCATATCCTAAAATTCTTCCTTTGCAACTTTTTCAAAAGAGTTTTAAAAATAAAGGGCATTTTTCAAAGCACTTAGGAGTCAGGCTTGAATTTCTTTTAGATGCATTACCATTCAGAGACAAATCTTAATCCTAGAAGATTTAAATAGTTGTTAAATTAGATAGATGATAGATAGATAGATAGATAGATAGATAGATAGATAAATAGATGATAGATAGATACGAGACAGACAGATAGATGATAGATGGTAGATAGATAGCCTAGCAAAAAAAGTGCCCCTTATCAAAATATCTGATTTATTCCTAAATGATACAATCGTGCCACTTGTTCTAATTTTATACATCAATTTATTTTTTTTAAATTTGTTCCTACCCCAATTTGCCTTAAATTTTCATTCTTCTTCTTTTTATTTCCTTTATCTACTCATCTTCTGATGTACCTTTTACTTGTTAGCTTTCTCCTTTCCCCTCTCCAGTACTAATTTTGTTTCTTGCCTTTTTAAAAGATCTTCCCTTCCCTACCACCACCTTTTAGAGTAGCCTTTTTCTGTAAACTCATAGGATCCAAGCTTAAAGCAGCACTTTATGAAATACCACCACCTGGCTTTCTGACTCCAGGGACTTTCAGCCCTAAAGTGTGGTAATATATGTCTGAGAGTTTCGCTTTCTTCTTTCTTGGCAGCCATGTCCCTTGTCTCTGTAGACATATAGGAATGAGCTGAGACCTCTGGATGCCACAGGGTCTTACTGCAGCTGTGAGCCCTGAGGCCTATTCTTTGATGTTGGCCTCTCTGAGTCTTCTATAGATTCTTTTCATTCTTTCAGAAACCATTGGATTGCTTTTTTTTCTGCTCAATATCCCTCTCTCCAGTGAGTATTGCTCCTTCTTCATCCCATGTGACTCTAGCAAACTATCAATCATGTGCTTGATGGCACGTGACTTAGGCCTAGCCAACCGTGGCAGCTAATCCCTCTTGAACTGCATTGATTTGTTCAAAGACAGCCATATGACCCAAGTCATGTCAGAGTGTCTAATAAGTTTTCATATTTAAATGCTGTCTACTGGAGTTGAGTACCGTGAGAACAATGTAAATTAGATCTACTCATAGCTATCTTTTCTAACTCCATAGAGAAAGACACATGCAATGAGAGAATAATACTCCTGGAACAATCCTCAAACAATAAACAATTGAAGTAGGTGGATAAATATCCCAGTTTTCTTACCACCTAGTGCTATAATTCTGGGGCATGTTCCACATACTCTCTCAAGTGTTCCCAGTAGGTTGAAGCCCAATTGCCCACTATAGTAACTCGATCATGAACACTTCCTTTGTTTGCTTTTCTTCCTTCTCTGTCTCACTGTCCACTCCTTCATAGTGCTTCCTGGAATAACTTCCCTCCAAAAGTACACCCAAATCCTTGTGTAATAGGCGGAGTAATATGCCTCCCACTCCCCGCCCCTCACACACACAAAAAGATGTCTACATCCTAATCTTTCAGAACCTGTGAATATATTAGGGGGATCAAGTTTGCAGATGAATAAAGGTTGTTAATAAGCTGACCTCAATAGAGGGAGAGTATTCTGGCCTCAATTTAATCACAAGTGTTTTTAAAAGTGAAGGAAGGAATTGGAAGAGATAATCAGAGGGGTAGCCCTGTGAGAAGGACTTGGCCTGATCTTGCTGGCTTTGAAGATGGAGGAAGGGGGTCATGAGCCAAGGAATTCAAGCAGCTTCTAGAAGCTGGAAAAGGCAGTGAAATGAATTCTCCCTAAAGCCTCCATAAAGGGATGTACCCTGAAGACACTTTGGTCTTAGTGCAGGGAGATCTGTGTAGTATTCTGATCTGTGAAACTGTATGATAAATTTTTGTCATTGTAAACCAGTAAGTTTGTGGTAATTTGTCACAAGGGCAGTAGAAAACTAATACACCTTGTCTCAGGATATCCTTTGGGAACAATCCAAATTTAAGATGGCAATTGCTTTTCTTATTATTCTTGTGGTGTTTAGTCCCATTTTCCCTGATATATAATGGGGTAAATGCTTGTGGATTTGACTGCCAAAACAATGTAGAAAATTGAACTAATTTGGAATGATGTCTGGCTAATTACATTAAACCTCTGTCTCTTTGGCAAAAGAGCCCTTACCTTGGCACGCCAGAGAAGTCTCACTAGGGTACCGGTTTTAATTAGTCCAGCTCTATCTCATACCCAATGCCTGGTTCTGCATCTGTTGATATTTCTTATTTAAAAGATGAACTAAGCTAAATATTCCAGTATTAAAAACTAATTAGTGCTAGAGACACTGGTGGGTTCAGTTATTACCTGGATGTAAATATTTTATTGTAAAGAAAATTATTTCTATCATTAGAAATAATGAAATATTTCTTCAAATCTCCCACTCAGTGGTCCTTTAAAGTGAAAGCTCTGGAAATGAATGACCATTACCTCCTTATTTATTTATTTCTTACATCCTCAAAGTATTGGGCCATCTCATTTTCTTAGTCAGAGCTTCTTCCCGGTTTTGCCCTGCTAATGACCTCAGTTCTCTTTGGATGCTTTAGGACCAAGAGCTCTTTGATTAATCATTCTCTGTGTTAATATCAAATGGCTCTTGCATTCTTCAAACAGATTGCTGCTTCTGTTAAATAATGCCCTAAATATACAAAGCAGATAAATGATGACCATTGAGCCAAGGGGAACAGAACTGAGCTACAAGACTGGGTTGCAATTATAATGAAAAGACACATAACCGATGGGCTCCATATCTGAACTTAAAATGATTTGTGAAGCTTAAGATCAAGAGAAGTACAGACTGAGGTCTCAAGTTAGACTTGCTATGATGAAGTATAGACTAGGGATAGAAAGCATTTTAAAATTGCTTGATATGTGTCTGAGTATATATTTTTTCTTTGAAATGGTTAAATGCTTGAAGGAGTAGAGTCTCTTTGAGGGGCAAAGGCCCAGAATGATATACATCAGAGTTTTATTTCATTTTTGTCTTTTGCTTATTTTAATTTATGAGGTGTGGAGAATATTAGTTTTTAGGATGATTTAATATTTTATGTTGCAAGTGATCTTCTGCAGTCAGTTTGTTAATTAGATAGTGCAGACAGGCTGTTTTAATATTGTGTGTTGACTCTGCAGGAAAAAAGGATGAGAGAATATTTCTGAAGGTAAAAAGAATCCAAGGCACATGATCAAAGTTCTCTTACAGACCATGTGTTGGAGTCTCTTTGCTATAGAACAAATTGTATTTTGCCCTTAGAAAAGCTCCCTGAGAGTGCTAGGGATAATTAGAGCCCTCCCTTGCTCTGCTCCATTAGAAGTTTTCTGGAGACAGGCAGGAAAAGAAGATGGGAACCTGAGCTTTTTATTTAAATTAAAAAGTCACATCTGGGAGAATTAGAATACTTTTGGAAGCCTAGACTCCATTGAAATACATTGTCTTATTTTGATTTCCTCAGAGGACCCAGTTTGAATTGGTGGCTGTGTTATTAACTGCTGGCCCTGTTCTCAATACTGACATCTCCTAAATGAAGAAATGACATGGACTTCCAGCATATTAGTTATATATTTTGGTTTTAATTTAGATAACGCAGGAATAGGGAAAAGATGACATTAAAAATATGGATGCGGTCTCTTCCATCCATGCCAGAAGAAGAGGCTGTCAGCGGGCTCCTTTGGTTGATGTCTACTATATGGGTTGGCTTTACTAAAACTTTGCAAGGAAACTCACCAACAGGGTGTTTTATCACACAATTCCAATGCATGTGCCTTATTTTCACTTTGAGTAAAACTTGTGTGGACAACTCCAGTTAGATATCTTTAGTGAATATTCGAAATATGTTGTAAAGTCAAAAGAGTTATAAATTGGGTAGTGTATTTTAAATTGAAGTTCAGGTACATGTAACTGAAGACTAATATTTCTCTAAAATAAAACCCTTGCCACAGGAGTTCAATTATCACAAGGGACCCAGCAATAACAAATTATACTATGGCATATTACAAAGCTGTAAAAAGGTTTTGAGCTGTGCTTTGTAAGAACAAAATGGTGGCGCATAGTATTAATAAGAGAGTTAAAAATTTTTTCCCAATACAAATAAAAACGACATGTAACCTCATAGCCACTGACATAATTGTATTTTTTTAAAATTCATTTCTCTACCTTTTGTCTATAATATGTGAATATTTAACTTATTGTCTTGCTTTTCTAGGAGCTAAAGTTACTGATATTAGCATATAACAAATAAAAAATTATTTCTTTCTGAAGGCAAAATAATTAATGTTTATTATTTTATTTAGGTTTTATGTATCTGATATAACTCTAGTTAAGAGATAGTTGAAACAGTGGGATTTATATACATATATATGTATATGCAAAATAAAAGAAAAAAGAAAAATGAAAATCCCACCACTACACACTATGTATTACACAAAATATATACAAAAGTATATATTATATTACATGTAGTTTGTAATGATGGAGTTTTCATTATTTTATTTTGTTTTGCTAGTATATATCCTCACCATTAGTATACAGTTTTACAATTGAATATAAACTTTCTTTCTATAAAAACTTATCATTTGAGATATTTTCTCCCACTCATGTTAGGATATGTCAGCATAAATGTACTTTTTGACTTTTCCAAGACTTTATTCAGAGATGAGAAAAATAAGCACAACTAAAAACGGGCTTAATGTTTGAGAATTCAGTAATTAGTGAGTCACTTTAGAATGTAGAAAGTTTAGACACACTACAATCAAGATTTCTCTCTCTCAAAAACAAACAAACAAACAAACAAACAAACAAACAAAAAAACAAAGAACACCCCCCCTTATTGGAAGTAATGGGTACAATGTAAATACTTAATTTTCAGAGTTGAATGCTGAACAACATTTGGTACACAATGGATATTCAGCAAATGCTATTGATGGATGCTGCTATTAGAATTTTCAAGTATACTCTTATGCACCAATTGCAGTTTCACTTACAGAACAACTTTACACATTCAATAGAGTCATAATAGATGGATAAAAGGTCGTCTTGATTCTTCAGAGAAAAACATTTTGCTCTCTTAACATGGAGATTTTTTTAAACCTCAAAGATCTGTTCCAATTAATTATAATATACTGATCTAGCATCACTCTATGGAAATGTATGGAAATGTATCATGTACTTGAAATATATGTTTACTGTGATAATATCACCAAGCAAGCCCAGCTCTAAAGAATGTGTCTTCTTTATTTTTTCTTTTTTATCTGCTGTTTAATTTTATTATTATTTCTAAAAATTCTCTAGTAGTGTACAGCTGCTCCACTGTTAATAGCCTCGAAATAGAAATGTGTTACTTTGCTTAGTGAGAGACATCTGCAGACCGTAGAAAAACAAAATCATTTGATGTGATTAATACAGGAAGATGGTTATTCGTATTTTTAATGCATGTTGTTTAAACTCAAATATGTTTGCCTTCCAGCCATTTTTAGATATGTTATTCTGATCTATGATTTAAATGTGTGATGATTTTAAGATCTACATGAAAAAAATGAATGTTTGCCAGCCTATCCAATACCTCCTGCTGCTACTTGGCTGGGGTTTTTTGAATGTCACAAACAGAGCCATCGATATTGTACCTGTGGGGCTCTTTATCCAGAATGATGTAAATAACTACTCCCAACATTTGGTCCTTCTACCATCCTTGATCATGTCATCTTGAAATTTGCCCTTGCAATGAGCAACAATCTTTACTTTCACGTTAGAAGAGCTCATACTATATTTGAAAATGCCAAAGTCTATAAGTCCTAGGAGGGCAATAGGACAGGTTCAAAAGTTTGTAGGTAGAAGGATTATTATAAGCTTAGAAATTACAGTGAGAGAGAGCATACATGTCTTCTCTCATTCTCTCATACTCATACATATCTCTTGCTACATCATAAATCTTTCTACATCCATGCTCCCATTCTCTAGCCATTTCACAAGTGGTCAGTCATAGCCTCAGATTTACACACAGGGCCCTGGAACTGACCTCACAGGAGAGCACAATTTATGTGGTGAAGTCAGTGACCAAGTGTGGAATATGATCCAACCCTCTTGTCAAGCAGTTCAAATGCTCTCATCAGACTGTTGCTGCTTACCATTCATGGCATGTTAGTGCTTAAAGAGACCTTGGAGTTCAGCTCCTTCCTTTCACAGGTAAAGACGAAAACCAAGGTGAAGCGATTTTCTTGAAAGTTACACACCAAAGAGAACTTCCTCTCTCTTCTCACATGAAATGCCTTCCCCTGTAATCTCTTTAAGAACTGGAGTAAGTCAGACAAGAAAGATAAATGCCATATGATTCCACTTACACATGGAATCTAAAGAACAAAACAAATAAACAAAACAGAAATAAACTCATAGATGTGAAGAATATTTCGATGGCTGCCAAATGGGAGAGGGGCTGAAAGGTGGGTAAAAAAGGGAAAGGAATTAAGAAGTACAAATTAGTAGTTACAAAATATCATGGGGATGTAAAGTATAGCATAAGGAATATAGTCAATAATATTCTAATAATTATGTACTGTGTTATATGGGTATCAGATACAGATATTTATATAATTTATGAAGTCATATAAAATCTAATCATTATATGGTATTCCTGAAACTAATATAACATGTATGATAAATATAATTGAAAAATTAAAAAAATATTGAAAAATATTAATAAAAAAATGTAGGCTAGTCTCCTGCCATAACCAGGAGACCAGAAGTATTGATAAAAGAACTTAAACCCTAAGGATTCATATGCAAAAAGAGCAAAATTCTGCCTTTCTTGTCCATGGTTCCTGTAGCCATGAAAAGGCCCACTGGGGACCTATGACAAGGCTACGAGACCCAGAAGTTCCTCCCTGCCTCACAAGGCAAACCCAGCAGATTTCATAATGGGCGAATAAGATGCTCAAGTAATGTATTCTTTAATCTCCATTCAATTCAACAATGAGCATTCCTGATTTTGGTATATGTTAAAAGTGGCACTTGATACCAGTGAGGAGAGATAGGCTATTTAATAAATAGTATTAAAACAAAAGGATAGGCATCCGGAAAAAATAGAATTAGGTTGTTACCTCCCACTCTGATGATACATTGCAAATGGGTCCGAGATTGCGATGTTAGAAATTAAACTATAGAATTACTAAAAACTGAAAGAAAAATTAATCCTTAGAATGAAAATATTTTTTTAAAACTGATTCAAAATCTAGAAACCATAAAAAAAATTGGTAAATATGAATACATAAAAATAAAAGGTTCTATTACACACACAAAACAAATACACATACACAAAACTTATAATCTATATCAAAAGATGGGAAAACCCACAAACTATGAAAAAATATTTGCAACTCATGTACAAAGAACTAATTTCCTCGATAGATAAAAAATTCCTACAAATAGAGAAATAAAATTCCAACAAGCTGATAGGAAAAACTGGGCAAAAGATATAAACATAGTTCACAGAAAATGAAATACAAATGACTCTTAAACATTTGGAAATATGCTCAACTTCACTCGTAATAAAAGATATGCAAATTAGAACTATATTGAGATACGGGTTTTTTCCTATCAGGTTGGCAAAAATCCAAAAGTTTGATAACACACTTCATTGGTGAGGCTGTAGGAGTACATGTTAGCATAACCCCATATGGAGAGCAATTTAGCAAAATCCATCAAAATTACAAATGCATATATCTTTTGCCCTAGCAATTTTACTTCTGGAAATTTATGTCACAAATGCACTTGCAAATGCATGAAAGGACATATGTTTAAGCATCACAGTATTATTTGTAAGACCAAAAAATTGAAATAACCTAAATTGCTAAATTCAGCAAATTGCTTAAACTGGTTAATCACAATACATTAATACAATAGAATACTATGAAACTTTAAAAACTTAAAATAAGCTGACTTTCTATATAATGGCATGAAGAGATCTTTGAGACATTACTGAACAAAGAAAAGCAAAATGCAAAAGCTACCTTTTATTTTACAAAAAAGAAATAAAAGTCAGTCAAGATGGCATAGAAGGTAGACACTGTGTTTGCCTACTCTCACGACCACATCAAAACTACAGCAAAACTACAAAACAACCATCACCAAGTGCCATCTGAGGTCTGGTTAATCAGAAGTCCAACAATTGGGGACATACATAAGAGATGACTTAGAAACTGGTTAAAGGGGCAGAGATGCAAAATGGTCTGGTCTCACAATTGCATATGGCAGTTGAGAAAATTGGGAGGGTTAGCTTGGCTACAGAGGTCCCCCCAGAGGAGCAAGGGCTCCTGGCTCCACACAGGGCTCCTTGTCTAGGGTCCCAATGCTGAGAAGAGAAGTCCCCACAACTTCTGGCTGTGAAAAACAGTGAAGATTGTGGCTGAGTGAGACCGAGGGCTGTGGGAATTGCAGATGGTCCCCTTAAAGGTCCTGCATGCAGACTCACTCACTGACGGACTCACTGACTTGCTCTGAGCTCCAGCACTGCGGCAGCTTGTTCAAAAAGCAACTGAATTGCCTGGCTTTAGGGCGAGGGCTGGAGAAACAGCTTTCTCACAAACAGAAGCACTGGCAGAAGCCATTGTTCCTTTGTTGAGCCTTCCCCACTCCCTGTGTTTGAAGGCAGGTGACCACCATATATGAGTCTCCACCAACCTGGCTAACACAGGTTGCTTTGCTCATGTGTTTCCCTGAGACTCTGCCTCTCCCAATTTGTGGGTCCGCCAAAGCTGCCTCCAGTGGATTTTTCCATATGAATAGCCTACAAGAGACTCCTTCAGATCAAAGGGCACACACAGACTGAAAGCAAGGGGATGGAAAAAGATATCTCATGGAAATGGAAATGAAAAAAGAAATCTGGGGTAGCAATACTTACACCAGACAAAGTAGACTTTAAAACATGGGCTGTAAGAGGAGACAAAGAAGGACCCAGTAATTCCACTTCTGGATATTTATCTGAAAAAAAAAAATACTGTTTCGAAGGGATACGTACATTCATATGTTTCTTGAAGTATTATTTACAGTAGCCAAGATATGGAGGCAATCTGGGTGTCAAGCAATGGATGAATGGATAAAGAAGAGGTAGTACACATATACAATGAAATGTTACTCAGCCATAAGACAAAGAAACAAACAAATAAAAGAATGAAATCTTTCCATCTGCTACAACATGGGTAGAACTTAAATATATTGTGCTGAGTGGAGTAAGTCAGATAAAGAGAAATGCCATATGATTTCACTTACATGTGGAATCTAAAGAACAGAATAAACAAATAAAACTGAAACAATATCATAGATACAGAGAACATTTTGAGGGTTACCAGATGTGGGGCGGGAGGGGGTGGTGAGTAGATAAAAAAGGGGAAGGGATTAAGAAGTACAAATTGGTAGTTACAAAATAGTCATGGAGATGTAAAGTATAGCATAAGGAATATAGTCAATAATACTATAATAACCATGTATGGTGTCAAATGGGTACTAGATTTATTGGGGTGATCATATCATAAGTTATATAAATGTCTAATTACTATGCTATACTCCTGAAACTAATATAATATTGTATGCCAACTGTAATTTAAAAAATATTTTTAAAAAGAAATAACTTGAGTTTATATTTGTTATTATACACATAAAGAAACTAGGGAAATGTACAAGAAATTAAATATAGTAGTTATTAGTTAGGAGTTGGCATAGGAACTGGGGACATGGGGTATAGGAAGAGCAAGATTTCTCACTGTCCATCTTTATATATATAGTTTAGAACCATGAAAATATATGATTTTTTCAAAAATACTTTTAAATCGAAGAAAAAAATTGAGTTCCTTTTTTGATTCTGAGGATGCTAACAAGTCTCTATCTCAGCACAAAGGTTCAGACTTCCAGATTAACATGAGTCTGTCCAGAGGCTTTATCCACTTATTTGTTCTTCTTTCCTTTATTCATTCGACAAATATTTATTTACATGGGCTGTGTGACAGTTGCTGTACCAGGCTCTGCAAATACATGAAGAACAGGACTCACTTGATTTTTGGTTCATAGAATGAACATTCTAGTTCAGGATGTCTTCCATTTGGAGTCTGGGGCCTCCAATCAGCACAAAAGGACTCTAGGACCCATATCGGAAAGTTTCACTTCATTACAATACCATCTTAAGTGTAAGCACACTAAATCTCCATTGGTATAGAGTTCACAAATTCAATATCCTTGATTTTTATGAGCAAACAAGATGTGTATAGGCTGGAGGCATTTTTGGTTTCTCTCAATGACACCTCTTTGTAGAGTTTCACAATATCTTTTTTTTGTATATAATACAATATAGTTTGAATCTCTGTTTTAAATATGGTCCTTGCTTATACTTATCCAGGGTTGTAATAATTTCCTGTGATTTATGTTGATGCCTTTTTATTAGTACTCTAGAACTATACAGTGTATCACTACATTCCTTTTGGGTTTTTTCTTCTTAGTTTTATTAGTTTACATTCCATTATGATTAATTTTTCAAGTCAAATATCTATTCCTGGGTGTTTAAACCAGTGCCTTGAATAGCACTCCCATCTTCCTTTATTTTCCTCCTCCCTTTGAGACCAGATAAGAGCTGATAGCAAAGCTCTAACAGCTCAACGTCTCTTTGTGCATGAATGTGTGCACATCGATAATCACATCAGCATCTTTCAGGACTGAGCCCATTTAGTTAATGAAACAAACTGTGACTTCATGGCTGTCTAAAAGAACTTTCTGTGATGATTTAAATAGTCTCTAGTTTTGCTGTCTGGTATAGTAGCTTGTAACTACTTGTGGCTATTGAGAACTTCAAATGTGACTAAAGGAACAGAGAAACTGTATTTTTTGTTTGATTTTATTTAAATTAATTTAAACTCTAAAATCTGGCAGGAGAAAGGTAAGATGTAAATGCAAGCTATATAGTCCCAAAGGGAGCAGCTAGCCAGATCGTACCCTCTCAAGGTACTGAGGTCACAGTAGAGGGAATCTCTGAGCCATGGGTATTCCAATCAGATGGTGAAGGCTACTTGCTTTCTGATGAGTAGTCCACACAGATTCAAAATGGTTTCCAGGGAGTTTCTGAGATAAGACTGAGCACAATGTATTCCTCCCACATTCTATCATAAAAAGAAAGTCAGCAAACTTCAAGGAGTTTTGTTTAAACTCTAGGCAGGCTTATGAGTGTTCAAGGCTAAATTCCAGTTATTGCACACACATCAGGAACATGGGAGAAAATGCCATCTCATGGACTAAGACCCCAGTCTATGTTTGGGGGAAAGTAGATACCCAAAGGACATCATGGATGTCAGACTTAGGAAAGTAAATTTTAGACCTCACTCATTGGTGGAAATGGATTCCTAATACACAGTCTACCTGAGCACATATTAGCTCAAAATCTGACTGCAGTTATGCCAATAAATGAAAAGTCTTTACTATCTGTAGGTAAGTGAGCACAAGTAAGTGGAAACTGATAAGCTACAAGTATATCCAGCTTGACCGCCTTCATTTGCCCCTCATTACCTATGCTGTAGGTACATAGACCCCAGCCTAGCATTCAAGACTCTGTACAACATGGAGCTCAGCCTTTGTCTTCACAGATCCCCTATACTTATGCTCCAGGCAAATTTGGCTGTGTGCGCTTTCTTAACTCTACTCCAGCCTCTCCCGCATCCATGCCCTCATTCAAGATGTTTTCAGAAATGCCCTCCTCCAGCATCTCCATCTGTCAAAACCCCATCTCCCCGCACAGCTCATTTCAGGCCATGCATTTTCCGAAGCCTCTTCCCTGGAACCCACAAAAGCATGGCCTCACTCCCTCCTCAGAGCCCTGTGGCACTTGGTTTGAGCTGCTATTTGGCTGCTTGTTTCACTCCTCCTTATGTTGCAGGCATTAGTGAAATTTGTCTGATCTTGTCTCCTATTCGGTGAGCAGTTTGAGGGTGGGAACTGTGATACATTCTGTATGCCTGACACAGGGTTGGTCTCTAGGAATTATTATCTTTGAACTGGATTAAAGGCACTTCTACACCTGTAGAGAACTTCAGCTATAGTGAATGAAAGAGATATTTTGTTACAGAACATAAGAGGTCCAAATGCGGATCTGAGTGTTTAACTGAAATGCGCATTACTGTGGCATGGAACATTTTTCAAATAAAAGATGGCAAACTGGTGATCTACTCACATGTGGCCTACATGCATATTTTGTTCAATACACAATGCTATTTTTTAATTGTCAACACATTAAAAATTTTGAAGAATTCACATAAATATCCATGTTTCCAGATTTTCTTGAAAAAAAAAATCAGATCTGTCATACTGGTCATTTATTCCCCTCTGGCAATTTGCCAGTTGGCTGTCGTCTCTGGTTAACCCATTGCTCTCAGCTCCTACAGGCAGACCGACTTTCTTATTTTTCCTTCCTCATATCATGTGTACATAGAGTCCACATACCTTTAACATAGATAATGATCCAACCATGTAATTTATGAAGCTCAAATTGCCTATTTTTAAACCATACAAGTTCCGATGACTTTAATGGTTATGGTTTTGACCTGCTACTTTCTGTCCCATTCATCAAACTCCCAAGAGTGCCACATGTATTCAGATAAAAAAAATGATTTAGATCATTTTTAAGGGGTGTAATGGCAGTTTCTTGCCCATTGTCACTTTATCTGAAAGTGCAATTTTTAGACCTTAGAGAATTAGTCACGGGACATGGGGTGGCAGTGCAAAAGGCATACTTGTTGAAAGCAGAAGTGGTAGACACTTGAAATGGAATAAAGAAGTGAGACCTACGTGACAGTAGATGTTAACATTTCATTTCACACCCGTAGCACCTATTGTGTGAAGATTTCCAAGTAGATTTCAGGCAGTAATTGAGCCTCACAGTGCTTAGTGAGACGGGAATTATTTTCTTCATTCTCTGAAAGAGGAAACTGAGGCACTATTTGTTCACTCCTGCAAGACTTCTCTGCAAGAGAATGGGCAGTTACATATTATTATCTTCGTTTCTGGCCCCTTCCCTAATCACTCATTCTTACTCTTTGGTTTCAAGGGTAATTTATGTTAGATCAATTTAGACTCACTTTCAGAAGTTAATCAATACCATCTGTTCTCTTTGGCTAAAGCGTAATCTTCAGAAAAATGTAGGGACTACAGAGCATAAAAAGGGAAAATATAAAATCATATGGGCCACTCCTGACTTATAGGTAAGTGCTAATGTTTCAAAATCCTCATCTTCTATTTTTCAATAGTCTCTGGCTGTCCCTCCTCACCTCACACCCTCCAGCACTGGTTCAAGCCCAGTGGTAAAGCAGCTGCCGTGTTCAACACTCATTTTAACATCTCTTTTTGGAAACATCTTAAGGGAGACTTCTAACTTCTTTGACCCATGAGAACTGAAAGTTTTTAAGAAAAGGAAGTTTTGTTAGCTAGATCAACACTGTAAGTGTCTATCAAGTGCTTTCAGTTTAGAAAAAAAACAATGCACTGCCTTTGACTGTTAAATCCATTACTCTAATCACACTTTAAATGAATCATTATGAGGCATTGATTTATCTAATGCCCTTGTGAACACAGTATTTCTGGAGTGTAGGCATTCATGGTATTTTGAGTGGGATCTGGTCATTATATATTTGTAATAATCATTAGTGATCAAAATCACCTCTCCTGAAACATCATCTCTTCAAGGCCATCTGCCTGACGAAGTAACGAAAAACAAATGGACAGGCAGGAATTAAACACTAAATTATGTGTTGTTTCACTGAGTTCATAAATTAACCTTTCACCTCTGGAAGAATGGGATTAAATATCACCTAGATAAAGGTAATTTAAGAGCTCTCGCCTATGTATTTCTGGAATGAAGGAAAGAAAGTGACTCTATAGGCCTATCTAGAAATTCTTGCTGTGGGGGACAAAATATACACCAATATTTAGTTTGTGTTTCATGCCTCCATAGCAAGACCTTGATATCAGTGGATGATAGTTTTCTCCAGTGTTAAGTAGAATTTCTGATGCTCCAAACCAGGTGTAGGTGAGGAAATCAAAGCTGTACCAACATAAGCTTGGGAAGA
This sequence comes from Rousettus aegyptiacus, assembly GCF_014176215.1. NCBI lineage: Eukaryota > Metazoa > Chordata > Mammalia > Chiroptera > Pteropodidae > Rousettus > Rousettus aegyptiacus. The sequence continues at coordinate 24,891,656 of NW_023416295.1, forward strand.
TTGTTAGCCTTTGTTTCTCCTTGTGTGTGGCCAGTGTCCACCTCCAGCCTAAGTGACTTCTGATTCGCCCCATTAGAGCCCTTGGCTGTGGCTGGCTGCTCCTTCCCCAGCACATCCTTTTGACTTCCATTTGATCATCAGCTTCTTCTGTCTGTCATCTCTTCTTATAGCCAGGTGACCTGCCTTGGATCATTTCATGTTCTGTATTTTCCTAAATTACATTGTTCTCTGGAGTCTGTTGCCCAACTGAAAGAGTTACATATTCTTTCTCTGTTACTTACTCAAAGTATCAATCATTTCATAACCACCTGTACTACCGTTAACCTTCTTCCTGTCTTCCAAATCAAAACCCATATCTCACTTCCATATGTCAACACCAGCCACATGCATTGATTAAACGTCTTTTGTTCGAAAACACACAGTTCTGCTCTCCTTGCCTATGTCTGAATGCCCCCCATATGCTCTCCATGCAAGCCTAATTCTTCTGTTCTCTTCCTCTGGAAAGTCATTCTTCATTGTAATAAGTTTCCCAAAGTAAATGTATTCATCATCTTTTTCTCTGACAACCATGTTTCTCCACTACGGGAAATTAAACACTGCAACATATGGCCTGAGCAGCAAACTTTAGTGCTTGTTCGCTCAATTGTTTTAACACATTGCCGCCTTCACATAATATTCTGTTTGCCACTAGCATGTCAGGCTTCCACTTGACATATGCATTAGACATGTTAATGGCGAGACAGAAACCAACTGATGCTGACAATATGACGAAAGAAGGGTAAGTGCCTATTAATTACTAAAATTCACTTTTTCCCACTATTTAGCAGGGGGAAAAAAACAAATTAATATCTTTAGAACATGCCACAACATTAGCCTGCTGTGGTACCATCTGACAGTTTTTTAAAACCCCAAGTACTAAGGAAGAGCTTTGTGTAGATTCAGAAAGACCAATATAAATGACACCAACATTCTCCCCATTGTCATGTACCCTACTGGTCTGCTCTTTCTGTTTCCCCTGTCAACCACTTAGATGATGGACAGGCCATAGTTGCTGAATTTTTTATGTAGCTGTCCAAACACCACTGGTACACATGCTAGGACCCTTTCCTTTATTACTTACACATGTTCTTGGAGTATATTCTAAATGCTACACATTTACTGAAAATAGTAAAATACATTGCTTCAGAGATTAGATTGTTTAATTGCTTTTGCATCTTTGGAGTTCTATTGTCAGTCTACCGATTCTGAATTAATCTTTTGTTAAGTAATTTTGATCTTAGAATTAGTAAGAAGAAGTTATTATTTACTTAAAAGCAAGTTTTAATCTAGCTCTTTACTTTTTTATTAATACCCTTTAATTTTCAGGGTGTATACTTAGGACTCATGCATAGCCCTAAACAATAACAAAAATTAAGTTTTTCGGTGGATACTGTATTGAATTTTCTTTTGCATAAACAAGTTGTAGCTATATTTGAGTCATGCTGGAGGACATCTAACAGTCAGTAGGTTCCCTCGAATCTCTGAGTCTGATTAGTCTCTATCTTTATGACATTTCCTGAGACCTCAGGAGTCTATAGCTCCTAGGGAATCCCCCTTCAATAACAGAATTATCTTGAACTCAGTGTCAGCCTATAGTTACCCAAAGCCTAATTGAAAGAAACAATTTATGAAGGTGTCCTGATTCCACTCATGACTCCGACCCTTTAAAAATCTATCTTGAGATTAAGCTAGATGGCAGAGAGCTGTGTCCCTGAACCTCATAAACTTGGTCCTCTGTACTCTGTAGACTTGCTTTTACATTGACTTCAGTGTCATCAGCCTATAATCAGAAGCAGTCCTGTGAAGCTCTCTGTACTTTCTGTGAGGAAGTTGTTAAAGATATCATCAAATTCATTACACAGTGTCGTCTCCATGAGGACCTATGTGACAAATTTCTTTTAGGCTTCGGTACCTGGAATATTCGGGCCATACCCAAGCACCTAGTTTCATCTTACAAAGAGTAGAAACATGGAGTTTCTGTTTATACATTGCCCATTAGAGAGCTTGGAGCATGTAAGTAGGACCTTGCGACGTATATATATTTTTTCTAACTGTCCTTATTTTCTATTGCTCTAATTTTCTCAACTGTTTATTTCTAACTGAATTGAACATTAAAATATAAACACATACCTTATCCGGTGGCCTTACAATCTTTTTGAAATAAGGTAGGTTATAAATATGTAAATATATACTATAAAAAAACACACAAAACTTTAGAGTGTGTACATTTATGCATACTTATAGTTGTATCTTTTTAAAAACACTTTTCAAGATATACTTTCTAGCATGGAGAAGCATACTAGGTGCTTATACTTACATTTGACACAATACCCGTATGAGAATTTTATTTATTCTATGAAAAAAATACAGTTCCATCTCATGAGTAGGAGACTGTAAAGGAAATATAGGAATGCATACATACTATGCCTTTACAGATCCACTCAAACCACTGCATGAAGAAATACACTTGAGAGTTAGGAGGCTGCTGAGAAGAAATCCAGGAAAGGATCTTTAGAACACCTTGCTCTACCAATCTGCACATGACAATAATAATATCATTAATATTTCCAGAATAAGTACTTATGCCTGTCAAGAAAATATTTATATCATCAAAATCTGTATTCATTTATTCCATAAACATGTATGGAACAATGTGTTAGGCACAAGGGATACTGGGACGAATGAGACACAGTTCACTGCAGTAGGAAATAGGACATCTATAGCATATGCATGAAGAGAAGCATCCTGCAGTATTTCATAAGTCTGTGAAACATCCAATGCCAGGCACTCTGCTGGCAGAAGTGACAGGTGAACAAACCTGACCTCCCGCAAGTCCCACTCACTTTTTGTACATCACAGTTGTCTCTCTTTGAACACAACTATGTGCAGGACAGATGATTCCATGATACATAAAATTATATTGTCCCTGACTTATTGTGCTAAGCTCCTATGTAGGATTTATTTCTTGAGCTTCTATATTAACAAGTTAGTGCTGCTATTTCATCACTTTGCATCAATAAAGTCTTACAGCAGAGTATAAAAAAAAAAAAAAAGTCCTGAAATCAACCTGTCCGAATCAGAATCCCAGTTGAATGCTAGTTACTACCTATGTGGCTTTGGTCAAGTTCTTTTTATCTTCCACCAAGCCTCAATTTTCTCATTTGGAAAAGGGAGGTGATAACTAAGCATACCTACCTCTAAGAGTTATTTTAAGAATTAAACATGCTGATGTAAAACACCTAGACAAGGTACCTTAAACAAAGTAAACCACTCAATAAATGTTTTCTGCACTATTAGTATATACCCAGTTTACCCAAAGTTTATGTCTTCTTTGGGTACAGACAAGCATTGATTCTTGATCTTGTTCTTAAACTGTTGATTGCTTCAGTCCCTTGCGTAAGTCCTTCTCTAGGCATTTGACTCTGCTATTTTCTTAGTTTTCCTAAGAAGCTGTTCTACCAATAGCTCCCAGTTCAGCTATAACCTCAGCTCAGAGTTTGCCAGGGAGACCTGTACCTGCCCACTGTTCGCATTTTCCACTCAGTGAATTCAGTTTAGCAGCTGCATCCATCTACTAACTTTAATGAATTCGTCAGCTATGGTTTCCCCCAGGGCAACTTTCCAAGGTTACCTTATTACAACACAATATATTTAATCATATTTAATCATACATTGAGATGGAAAAACAAACAACTCCCACCTGACTATAAAGGGATCTCTTTCCATATTATGTGTAGCTATTTAAGGATCTTCTTCAAAAAGCAATATACAAAGTGTCTTTAGTAGCTTGAATAATAGTAGAATTGTAAGTGTTCAGGGACCTTAGAGGTAGGTTGAAAAGTCATTGATTTCCTTTAATTGGTTGAATGATCTAATAATCTATACCCTGGAGATCATGTTGAGGATCAAATTATCTACTACATAAAAGTCTGGCTTGTTTAAGAGTCACTTCAACTTTTGAGTGGGAGAGGAAAGAAAGAGAGTGAAAAAAATTTTTTTAATTCAATCAGAGGGAATGTTAAATTAATGTATTTATAGTTTTCTTTTAGTTTTCCAGCCTGTAGTCTCAACAATTCTCATCAGTTATAGAGCAAATCCCAGTGTGGACCAAGTAATCTAAAACTGATTTTTACAATTCCTTATCCATTGGGGATGTGGAAGATTTAGAAGCCTTGCCCGCACACTAGCTTTCCCAAGCCTAGCCTATGAACCAGAGCATATGGAGACTGGCTACACATGTTCTCCATCAGCACAATCATGCTGGTGAGATGCCTGGACCACATCACATGAGATCTGGTTAATAAAATCTAGTGTGATAAAAATAAACAGTAAAGTGATATTTTGCTTTTCTGTCCAGCCTTTCAATCTGTACATGGGAGAGAACATCCACAAGGCTCTTTCCCCTGACAATATACATGCATAACTTTCATTAGCATCAGTGAGAGAAACATGTGCATGCAGAGGAAGATTCTAAGACCCCACAGTGAGCCATAAGTGAACATAATTTTGGCAACCTGTGAGATGAGAGCATGGGGCTATTCTGATTGCCCTATATTTGAAGCAAATAATAGAACCAAGATTGCTTTGCATATGCATGTACTCATATAATGCCCAGAAAGACCCACATATAAAATAGAAAGAACAAAATGAATGATGAATGTGCATTGGGGAAAAGAGAGGTATATGTGTTATATGTTCTAATACAGTACAGAATTATGAGTTTATCATAAGTACAAAAAGCAAAGATAATTAACCTGTTCTAACCCAAATATATATGATTTGACCAAGCAAAAGTGTTATTGCAAGCCCCTCCTATCTCTTCCAAAAGGAGTAAGCTGGGATACAGGATACACTTTAGATTGTATCACAGGTAGATTCATGGGTCCTCTGGCCAAGATTTGACCTAGTGGGTAACAGCCACTGAAAATGGCCACAGCTTTTAGGAGCCCTTCCTTTCTTGTATGTAAGCATAGCAAGCACTTGCAAAGTAACTTTTTATTTGTGTTTTCTCTACACGATGCTAACCAATAAGACTACTAGCAATTACAGGGTCATGCTGTTACTTTCAAATTAGAAAAAACTTCATGAGGAGCCTTGACAGTCGTGCTCTATCAAGGAAAAGAAAAATTAGCTCCTGGTTGGAGGACGATGAGCACAGACCTCCATTCTTGGAGGCCCTAGCACGTGGCAGTGTGTAGCTACTAGCTGATGACGGGAATCTTTACATGTCCTCAGCCTCGAGTTGTAGAATTCTGCCCCTTGCAAATATAAACAAACACTCTAGCACTGAGGAATATATGTGAACTTTTGGAAATGCTTTTGATCCTGAACTTAATGATCAATCCTTTTTTTTTTTTTTTGAGAGTTTGTATTTTTATTCAACTTATACTTTAAGCAATATTTCATATGTGTATATTTAATTTTAACATATTTACTAACTTATAGTTGATACATAATAAACTTAACACATGAAAAGTATACAATTTATTAAGTTTTGCCATATGCCATATGCATGCATGAGAGAAGTTATCATAATGAAGATAATGACTATGTCCCATATTCTTAAAGTCTCCTCATGCCCTCTTGTAATCTCTTTATTCACATCCCCTGCCCCCAGAGTTCCCATGGAAACACTTGTCTGCTTTCTATCATTATAGATTAGTTTGAATTTCTAGAATTCTCAAAATTTGAATTATATAATATGTAATTTTATGCTGCGGTTTGCTTCTTGGTTCAATATGATGAAGGTATGGTGTATAGCACAGGTAATTTATACTAGTCAGCTTCAGAGAGTAGTTCTCTTGTTGTGTTAATAAAATAAAATACGAAAACAAAATGAAAAAAGTTTCAATGATTAATCTTGACACAATTCAAGAAAAAATGTGTATTTAAAGTTAGACATATATGCCCAACAGTAACTTTTTGTTTCTACATAGGATAATGTATTTCTGACATGGATGCTTAAAAGATGGCTCTTAATAACGGTGTTCCCTCATTTTGCAGTGTTGATGATTAATTAAAGGACGCATCTTATCTGCTTTGCTCAGTGGTAGTATGGGGAGGAGAAGGAAAGAGAAGTAACATGATGCCTGCCATTTACAATGCATTTGCTGTGTGCCAGACACACTGCCGGGCACCTTCCCATCGTTAACCCTTAGGACACCCCGGGACGTGAGTGCTATATTGCTAATTAACAGATGAAGAGATTGAGGCTTAAGGAGGTTTTAAGCAACTTGCCCAAGATCACACAGCGAGGAAGCACCAGATTATGACCAAACTGCTCTGCTACAAACCCATGGTCTTTAAACTCCATTCTACTGTCTACTGCTTCTCTAATAGAGGAAGGCTTCTCTCCCCTTTCTTGAGAGGAGAGAAAGTAAATGAGGCCCTAGGAAGTATTAACAGAATGTGAACTGCCCACCCGGGAGAGATCCTTTAGCTCTCTCTAGCATTAGTCAGCACCGAAGGCTGTATCTGTCCTCCACCCAAAATCCCTCAGGTCTCTTTCCATTTTTAAGCACACCAGCTTCCATCTGCCAACACCTGCCTCTCTTTGTCTAAGGGCAGCCCCTTAGGCTGAAGGAGCCTGTTTTGTTCACATGGACACTATGAAGTACCTGGAAATTTATGTTTCCATCAGGGCAGCCCTTAACCAATGACTGACAGATGAAGAGGTATAAATATCCTGCCAGCTTATCTCTGATAGGACAGTCTACATGTGACCAATACTGACTCTAGACTCTCTACTGGATTAAGCCAAAATTATCCTGTGGGACTTGGTTTGATAGTGTGTCTGTGTTTGGTTTCCTTTCCTTCCAGGTCCCAGTTTCTTATTCACCCTCATTTTCCCATATGCGGGTGAAGTAGTGGGGAGAACTTCAGTGGTAGAAGAGAAGACTAATGGGTGACTTAAGCTTCACATAATTGAAATTGGTTACTATGATTAGGAGCACACTAAATTTTCTCTATTCTACTCTCAATAGACTGCCGATCAAAACAAATGAACTATATGGGGAAGAAGATTACAGATAGATATAAAGAAGACTTCTTGATTATAAAGATGATTGAACACTGAAGCTGTCCATCTCATCCTTAATGATATTTCAAGGGGAATGGACAGCTACCTAAATTACTACAAGGTAGTAGGATACAACAGTTGAGAGGATGGATTTTGCTCTCAAACAGACCTGGGTTTTGGTCCTGAATATTCCATGAGCTTCATGGTAATCTCTCAGTTTCTTCATATATAAAATGGGGATAAGACCTATCTCAACTTGTTGTTATGAAGCTTAAGTGAGATTTTATGTACTTAGCTTTTTTGTATATAGCAAGAAATCATAAATGGTAGTTATTATTATTGATTTTTATGTTTATGGATGCAGAATGGCCCTTTGCGATTCTTTCCAGTTTTATAATTATATGACTCTTTTCACTTTTCCCAAAAGCTTGACACTGGAAGCAGGATCATGGGCTGCATCATTATTGGGAAGAAAAAGAACCCAGAAGAGCCAGTAAAAAGTGCACCACCATCACTTTCCAAGGAGAATAGTTTTTACAGATAAGTGCATCATCAAAGGCAATGACCGGCTACTGGTTCTAAAAAGAATATTGCCTTTCAACTGAGTCTCACAAAATAAGATCAATTTATTAAGCTTTTATTATGTGCAAGGCATTTTATTTATCCAGCATTTATTTATACTACCTTATTTAATCCTCACTACAGTCACACGAAGCAGGTATTATCCCATTTATAGAGGACACCGAAGCTCAAAGTTGTTATTAAATAATGTTCTCAAGATCAAGTGGTGCGGCTAGATCAAGACCCAGTTTTCCATGGCTTTAAACCTCTTTCACTCCATTCCATGCAGAATTTCAGAGAACGTGTCTCTGGTAGATATTCATTCCTCTGCCCCTATAAACCCTGGCATTGGGAGGCTAGATTATATACATCATTACCTCACAGAGTAAGTTACTCAAAAGAGAATGTCAATTGAACAAGAGAAAATTTCTATCCACGTGTGATCTTCTAAAACCAAAGCAATATCCTACCTTATCATCACAACCCCTAACTTCGAAAGAGTAAACTTCAGCCCATAGATGAAAAGCTACCTGACATTTCCAAATTATCTTTTTTAGAATCTGTTAAATTGCTTGAGGAGCCCACTAGAAAAGAGCCCACTGGCAACCTCTTTGTATTCAATCCTTTGATTTCTACAGACTGCTGGGGGATACCTGGTGGTCAGATGTGGACATGTTTCAGAAGGCTTACCAGTTTTCCTAGCAGTCCTCCAATCTAATGAGCCTTGAGAGGAATCCCAAAAGATTCACGGGATTACTCCAAGAAAGACCCCTCCCTCCCACCTTCCCAAATTCGGGTGTGCCTGCCAAAGCCAGGAAGCAGAGTGAGGGGACAGCCAGACACCTCTGGCATAAAGACCAGTACCACATTGGATTTCTGCTTTTGTCTCCTGCCGAAATTTTGGAAAACTTGTTGTGAGGGTGACTACTCACTCTTGTTTCGTACATAGTTTGGGAAGAGGCCAGGCATTTCTCCACTGACTTTTTTCAGAGCAGCAATTCCCTGTGAGCCTAATGCAATTTGCACTCAAGAGGAAATGATTCCTGTGAAAGAAAGTGTATTCCATTCAAATGTTTTTTGAGTAATAATGGTAAGGATTTTGACGAAAAATAAAGCCCGAATTTGTACTGAGAGTAAGTAAGGGACAACATTTTTAGTCTTTCCGTTAGACAAAGAACTAGTATTAAGACAAGTGCAGTCAAATTCCCTGCCCTGTGTTCCCCTGTCAGGAATCCATTCTTTTTTATTATGCCATATGCATAGCTTGAGGTTATATTGGAATGCATAAATCTCTTGTGAGCCACAAAACGTTAAGCTGCCGTTGTCCTCATAATTTCATTATCTCGGTTTCTGCCCTAAAACGTTTAACACTAATTGAACACCCGAGGTTTTCCTGTGAAGTTTATTTTCTGAACATTATTGAAGTGCTGTTGATAAAAGTCAGAATTTATGAAGTCAGCACTCCTTAAAATGCCATGATAGATTTAAGCAGGAATATATATATATTTTTTTAGAGCAAGAATATTTTTTATGAATTTGCCTGGAATTTCAAAGTCTTTCAATCATTTTACATTATAAAGCTGTCTGTTTCAAAGTGTATTTTCCAAGAACCAAATTACTTTACTGAACCAACCTGTTCATCTACGGTTTCAGGTTGGACATACTTGGCTATCAGATTTAGCTTGCATTTCTGGTTGTCTCTCGATGTTTATTTTGTTCCCCATTAAAAATACTTGACTTATTCCCACCCACATACATTCTCCATGCTTCCGTTCAGGTTTTACCTGGAAAAATGCAAATATTGGCAGTTATCTCACTAATGGCAGTTCATTCTTTTTCTCTGAAAGAAATTCATTTGCATGACTCAAAGCTATCAAGCATCCTTTAGTCCTCTGAGGGAAAGAACAGTTTCCTGTAAGTTTCAAAAAAAAAATCATAATAAAGACAAGCCATGTGTTAAATCTATCTCTTGGATATTGTTTGCATTTCAATTAACTTCACATGTCTTTGTAAGAAAGTAATTTAGTTAAAAAAAAAGAGTTATGATTGGTCCGGATTTGCGTTAATATTTATGCATATGTATGCATTCACAAGTCACACACAAACACATACAATTTATGGCATATACTATTCAGAAGAGTACCTTTACAAAGCATATGACTGTATTTTGGCTTCAGAAAATGAAGCAAAAACTTAGAGTTAAATGTCCACTTCCCATTTAAAAGAAGTAAGTTGCTCCTGGTTACTATAGTAACTGCCAGAGACTAGCATTTTTCTGTCATTATTATAATTGCAAAAGAAAATAATCTATTTTAAATTATAAAGCAGGGAGATACATGCACATGTGTCCCTTAACTGGCTAAGAAAGAGGAACAGCAGACTTTTGCCACACTTGGGACTGGGACTTCACTCTCAGAAGAAAATATGGTTTCTGAAGGGCTAAGCAAGGCTAAGTTGTTTATCTTGGTGCAGGAACAATGACAGAAAAGAAAAATGATATGGTGTTTTTATCCTGGGCCTTAAAATAAGTAAAAAATTCAAAACTGCTTTCACAAGGTGATACATAACTAAAAACCCGTGATTTTTTAGTATTCTGGGAATGTAGCCTGTGTCTCATTGTACATATTCAGCCTCTGCCCTCTATTACTGTACGACCATCATCTACAAGGGATAATTTATTACACTCATAAAAGAAAAGACTTTCTCTCCCTTTCAATGAACTCTCCCTGTATTCACTCCCCCCCCCCATTAAAAACCTTTCTTTCTGCACAGAAAGGAGGTTAAAAATAAATAATACGAAGTATTAACCATGGGGGAGACTCAGTGAATTTTACTTTATATTTCAATGTAAAATTTAAATTTTCTATAGTGAATATGTACTTATTTTATCACTTGAAAAATTTAAAAACATGAAAAAATGAGATAATAAAAATGGAGAGCGCTTTCCATTTTCAAATATCTCTCCTTGCTCTTGTGCTGAACTCTAACGACATGATATTCTGTTTCCTCCTAAAATGGAAAACCAGGAGTTATTCCTCATGGTTCTTCCTATTTTCTGTTCATTGGACTTTTTTAAATCCACGACTATCCTGCCAAGCAACTGACTCATCGGATTTAAGTCAGATCTCCCAATCTCTTGAGGCCAGCTCCTTAAGCTGTTTTCCAGTGTCACATCTCTGTAGGGGTTCTGTTGAGTAGGAGCCAGCAGAGCCTACTCCCTCTGGGTAAGTTTCACAGCTGTATCCTCAAAGATCACTAAGCCCACTTTCTAGCTCAAGCTTCTGGAGGTTCTTGTGAGCATTGGCCTTACAGTCCAAGAGCGAAGAAGCAAAAAGGTGAAATTGGCGCCACCTGGGGAAATTTGAAGTCAGTGAAAAAAGTATGAACCCTTAGGCAGCAGAGCAGCTGAAGTTTTTACTTTGCGATAGCATACTCATTTTTAAAAATCTTTAACAGCAACTTAGATGATTTGCATCTTTCTCTTTTTCTATCTTACTCCTCTCCTCTATTTATACCTTTCGTCCCTCTGATCATCGTTCTTCGAAGCTATAGAAAGTTGTTATAAAGAATTCTGATAAGACAGAATTTAGTAGGACTACTTTGCCAAATATGTGATCTCTTTTGAGACTGACTATGTAAATACAGTGGCCAGGCCATGTATACCAATAGAACTCTGACTCACAACCTCTGCGGACATCCGTCCAGGAAGCTAAACCTTAAGTTGTGTAGCAATACAGTCCAAGAGAGAAGCAGCTCAGAACGGTCAGCACTAGCCTGTGGCTGTCAGCTTCCCTGTTTTCTGTCTCTGCCCCTTCCCTCCATCATTTCAATTCAGGATCAACCAGAGAGAGTTAAATATGTTCCCCACACTGTTCACATAAAACACCACACTTCTAATTAGCCCATCTCCAGCTTCCCCATTCCAATGACCTCCAACCAGAGCATATTGGAAGCCTTCCATTTTTTTCACTCTAAAGTTTTCTATTGTTCTGTCTGCCTTTGAATCTCTGACAAAATGCCATTGATGGGGGCTGACTTCCTTGCTATAGGAAGCTCCCATTAAATAGCCTGTTTGTCCTCATTCTCTTTTTAAATCTTTGTTTATCTCCATAATTCTACTACATATCCCTTTGTTTATTTCTACTATTTCAAATACTAGTAGCTCAGAATAATTCAATCTCAGGTATCCCCAAGGAATACTTCCAGGTACACCAAGAAAACATTGAAATTCAGATTTAGGAAAATTGTATTTGTTCTATAGAGAAATAGAACCCCACCACTCTACTACATTCATATTAGAGAAGAAAATTTTTATTAAAAAAAAAAAGTTCTTTGTTACTCCTTTTTTCTGTAACATCTTTATCGAGATTTAATTCACATATCAACAATTCACACATTTAGGGTACATAATTCAATGTTTTTTGTATATTTGTGGAGTTGTACAACTACCACCATATGCATTGTTTTCTTTAGGTTTCAGGACTATCAAGATTTCATCAGTCCCAGATTGAGATAGTAAAAGCTGGCATTGATGGAGTACTTTCTACGTGCTAGGTGCTGTGCTAAGTACTTGCCCCGAACTAGCCCATGGAGTCCTCATGTCACCCCTATGGAGTAGATGTTATTATCACCTTCATTTTACAGGTGAGAAAACAGAAGCACAAAGAGGTTTGACAACTTGCCTGGAGTCACATCGCTGGTCAGCAGGGAACCAGAACTCGCACTACCTCAGTATGGCTTCAGAGCTTTGCCTCAATGAAATCTGCCCTATTTAAAAAATAAATAAATACATACATAACATACATACATACATACTTACATACATACATACATACATAAGTAGTCAAATAGACTTTGCTGTGCCTGTGAGGAAACTCTTATAAAAGAACAATTTTCTTTCTTAGGTTTTCATATCCTCACTTCCTGATGTAGCCCCGCCAGCTCTCCTCAGTCAGTTGCTGTCTGTGGAGTTTGCAGTATTTCCAAAAATGATGTAAATTTCTCCCATCAGCTACTTCTTGCATAAGTTATATGTCTACATCGTCATATTTAAAAATGGCTTTCTCCTACTATTTAATTGCTCCTATTATTCTCTCTCTCTCTCTTTTCTTTCTCCTCTTTTCTTTCTCTACTTAAAAACAAAATTACTTCAATGACTAGGCCTCTTACACATATAGTATCTTCATATTTATTTCCACTAAAATGAGCAATGAACCATTTTTGTCTTAAGATGTTTTCGGTTATCCTAAATGATTCCTAAATCAGTAACTAAAAAGGCCTTGACTACATCAGTAAACGACCAAGATTCTAATTGCTTATGTGTTTATGGGTCTCTTAACATTTTCCAAATATTTTTACCTCTGTCCTTAAAATGTTTAGCATTCATCTGGACATTTCCAAGTAGTGCCTGTTTTAATGCTATTTACATCTGGTGTCTTTCCTCACTTTATATTGCCTTCTTAGAAAAAGGTTTATGTGACGGGGAGGGGAACATTCAATGTGGGGTGAAGCTATTGTCATAAAAACACTGTCATTGAGAACATCAGTTCCTCCAATCAGAGCATTACTTTAATAAGCAAAAGTTTTGATGGCTAAAATTTAAAAAATTTTGCCAACAAATTAAGATTGTGCTTTGCACTGAGCTTGGATAAAGGAGGGCCTTGGAAGTGGTTGCTTGCCAACTGGTTCCATGGAGCCCTGCTGAGCTCCAATTGGCATTTGTGCCTTATTTGTTAAGACAAAGGACAGATGCCCTGCTCACGAACTGCACAGGAGGGGTTATCGAATGGAAACTAGGTTGGCTGTTTCTCAATGACTGAATATGCTTTAGAAACCTTCCTTTTATGACTTAGATGAGATTAGCTGCCAAACTAGCTGCTGAGATTGGCCTATTGCACTGTGAAATTTGTTCAGACAGCAGCTAATATTCTCATAGGTCCTCTGCATGCTCTGGACAAATCACAGAGGAACAACCATGTCCTATAGACATGTTGGGGTCAAGGAGTGACTCGTAGTGTCCCCTCCCTTACCCCCTACCCCCAGTCAGTGTACAGGAGAGGAAACCATGTCAGGCCCCTCATGTGAGCCAGCTGCACTAATCTTGCTGACAGGGAGCTTTGGTATTAGACAGGGCCATACAGGCAGTTAATTATACCCAGAGTTAATTGAGTGGTCATATTAACAGTCTAGTCTCATGGGGTCTAAAAGAGGATTCCAGAAATTTGGGTGTATAAGACCCTCAAGACGAAGTCGAATGAGACATCATGTTCTTTTTGACCTTCCCTTTCAATTTGGAATGATGATTTCATTAATCAGGATTCCTTCCCCCTGTCATTCGCTTCTAATTGACAGATGCTAATTAAAATAGCAAACAGGATCCTCATGGGCAGTTTCTTCTGGGTTTCTTCTGTGACCATTTTATTCTTGACTGATTTAGCATGGCTCTTTCCCCTCAATTAACAGACAAGTTAAACTTTATATTCCCCTAAATTTTTATTACTCGTAATTAGGAAGTGAAAAAAAAATCATTTTGAATTTTACAACTTTAAAATGTAAAAGTAAATTGGGTACTCACATAATGCGGGACTAATTACCTAATCTGAGGTGAGCCGAAGTCGGGTTGCAAACTGTCCCTCTACTTCGCCCCAGCACCCTACTCCTAGCCAGTTTCCCATGATAAGGAAAATATTTCAAGGGATTTAATTTTTAAATTTACCTGAGAGTATAAGATTCTAAACATAAAATCATTGACCATCAACGACAAAAACATTGGCTTTCATTCTAAAGCCTCGGTGGGGCATTATTTCCATTCCTGCAGTAGATGTACTCACGTTCGTCTAGCTTCTTGGGGCCAAGAAATGTCTCATTTGGTTCTGTAATCCTGTGTAATCCAAGCTCAGCACATTATACCCACCCAGTATGTACTCAGTGACTCTTTCTCAAATGAATGACTCAACTGTATCACCCTGCTCCATCACTTACGCTTTACTTTGTGTTTAGTGCTCTTACACCTGTTTTTAGCATTCAGCTACACTTCACAGGAGTAACTTGAACACTGAGGATCAAGTTGTCGATGCTTGTAATGGCCTTTCCTAAAAGTGTTGCCTTAGTCTAATCCCATAAGAAGAAAGACTGAGTATTAAGTATTGATTATATCTTACTATGAAAACGAGAAAGAAGAAATTAGCCATTAATTAAATAATTTATATTAAAATGAAATACACTCAGTAATTACCACTAATAATATTGATTTTTTTAAACGAGGATTTTTATTAAAATGTAATTTTAATTTCTTGGCCAATATGTATTTTTTCTCCTCTGAGTGGAAAATAGCAGATTTCAACTTGTTACTAATATTTTGACTCTTAAATATAACAATGTTCTTTGCCTCAGAAGTAAGATAAAAAATTACCTTTGTGGAACTACATATTTTGGAAGGAAAGGGAAACAGGATGTTGGGGAGGAAAGTGGAATTTCTCATTTTTCATTCTTCTCCAGGAAAGGCCGTGTCATTAAATATCAACAATAATTTCCTCATTACATTAGGAAGAGATAAAACATCAGTGTAGTTGCCTGTAATCACAGTGCAGCTAAGGTTTTTCACAACCGCCCCGGAGAACTCAAAATTACTGAGAACTAATGGGTATTTACGCACTTGGGTAACACAAATGCATTTATGAGAATCACACAGTCACAGAAATGTCTCTGGAGGCAGAACAGGTTATCCTGAAAATTAGCCCTGACTCTAAGCTAACTGTAAGAAACCATTCTCTCCTCACCTAATTCATAGACGTGCCAGAAGGGCAAACCCCTGCAATCCCTCCAGGACCAGAAGAAATTTCAACAAGCCTTTGTACCACAGCTAGAAAAGGGAGCTGTGAATATTTGTGAATAAATTGTAACCAGTATTCCCTTCTGCTATGGAGTCCCCATAATAAAATTAAGGAAATTGACGTTATGGGATAACCAACAATCCCTCTTGGTTTGCCTGGAACTGAGGTATTTCCAAGGAAGTGGGATTTCTGTGCTAAAACTGGCAGCCTTGAGTAAACCTGGACCATAAGAACTATCCATTTCTGATTACATGTATTTTGGGCTCCACCGAGTTAGGGTTATTTAGACACAAAGCAATTCTTCTGGTTCAGAAAATAGTGGCATTTTAGGATCCTAAATTTGGGGATGAGGTTAAAAATGGAGAGAACTAACCTGCTGGGGGGCGAGGGGGCAGGCGCGGGGAGACTATTGGCTGATATTCTCAGGAGAAGAATGAGGTAGTGCTAGATTTAAAACAAAGGGGAAGAGCTATTTAAACACAATCAGTCTATGAACCACCCCAGTGTCCAAGCCATCTCCATCTCCTCATCCCAAGGCAGAAAGTAGATTCTCTTACCCCTTTTTTCATCTAGTGGTGTCAGGATACTCATTTCTCCCTTAAAGCCTGGTTTTAATGCTTTTTTAAACTAACTTTTATATGCAAACATTGGTGGAGGTACATCAAGTGTTTAAATCTGTACCCTGTAGAGATGGCCTTACTTAGGGCTTTTCTCCCATGAACTTCCCCGGCATACAGTCATCAGACATTGACCAGGGAATAGTTGGCAGGCAGAGGAATTCAAAGCTCTTGGTTAAGATTTCTTCCCCTTTGTTTTTCTGCATTGGCAATGGCTCAGCCCATAACCATCTTGCACTTGTATCTACCAAATAGGACAGTAAAGATATCTTTGGTGACAGGGTACAAGCGGAAGCCAGGTTCCACTCTTAAATTTTTTAGCGTTCTGATAGGTGCCATAATCCACAAAAAACATTAACACTCAGAAAACTAATGTAATATGAAGCCCTAGAGGTTGAATTTGCTCCTGTGAATGTTTCCACTCTTTACTGTGTGGTGGAAAGAACCCAAAACAGGGAATAGATTGTAAAATACTGCAACGGAGAAGGCGACTTACAATGTAAATTAGTCCTGTTTCTTTTTGGAAGTAGGCTAGAAGCATCTATCACTTTGTTTCCAAAATAGCAGATAATAATAATAATAATAATAATATCCCCAAGTTTCTAGGTACTAGATTGGCATCTGCTCAATGTTCCTGCCTAGACTTGAAGTGTCTACAACCACTGAGACGAGGGTACTAGCAGCAGCAGTTGTTTTTATTAAGAGACATAGAACTTATGTGGCTACAGATATTTTTGCAGTGCAGGGGTCAGTGTGCCTCAGTTTTAGAGCCAGAGTTATTTCTAGAGGTGTGAAACCTTACACAACTTGCTCAACCTACCCATGCTTCAGTTTTCTCGTCTGTAAAATGAGGATAGTAATGGTCGTGATCCCAGGAGGTTATTGAGAGAGTTCAGCAAGAGAAGGCATGCAGAGTGTTTAGCAGAGAACCAGGTCCACGGGACTATACATTTTTATCATAGCCTCTTGCACTTGCAGAGCACAAGGGACTGTTAATGATGGCACACATCCACATTCAGGACTTAAATCAGTGGTCTCAACTCAGTGGAGCGTTTGAAAAATACTAAGATCAGTGGTTGTGGAGATTTGGGGATTTGGGGAAGGGTGAGTAGGTGGAGCACAAAGAATTTTAGGGCAATGAAATACCCTGTATACTACTATAATGATAGATACATGTCACTATACTTTTGTCTAAACCCGTAGAATGAACACCACCAAGAGTAAATCGTAATGTGAACTATGTATGGACTTTGGGTGATTATGTGTCAATGTAGGTTCATCAATTGTAAGGAATGTATCACTCTGGTGGAGGATGCTGATAAGGGGGGAGGCTGTACATGTGTGGGGGCAGGGGGTATTTGGGAAATCTCTCTACCTTCCTCAATTTTGCTGTGAACCTAAAACCGCTCTAACATTTTTTATTAAAAAAAAAAAAAAAAAAGAAATAGAAAATACCAAGAACTAGGCCCTTCCTAAGACCAATTTAATTATAATCACTGAAGAGCAAGGCCCAGAACTTGATGTTTTTAAAGCTCCTCAGGTGATTCTCAAGAGCAGACAAGGTTGAGAACCAATGATTTACAGACTCTGTTGGTTGTGGCTTAAGATCTAATAGAAATTAGTTGCTTCGTGATTGCCAACAATCAAGTTAGCCAACAGGTGATTCTACTAAGATTCAGGCTATAAAGGGTGTGAGCAGAGTTCTGGGACAATGGTTTCCAACTTGATCCCCACCTTGAACTGGTAAATTTTTAGGGGGAACATCACAGAGCAAGGCAACAAGGCTCTGAGAGTTGAGAGGTGGTGGTGGCAAGTAGGAGGTAATTCTTGGCTCCTTCTCAAGTGGTTTCTCAGAGTCCCCCTGTTCTTTCAGGAAACATAAAAAGTTGAGAAGCTATGACTTTGGAGTTCTAAATTAGAGTTCAAACTGGAGTACATGTTCCCAATGGAGCAAAAAGGAGGATCTAACTTGCAAATCGGACCACGATCATGAATGAGCAGTTAGGAAACACACAAACAGCACATCCAGCTCAGAAAGATAGTAACATCGATTTCTGCTTCCTGACCTCAAAGTCGGGAGATGGTTCTGAGTTCTATAAACTTAGCTGTTTAAGAATGATCACATCACTTTGGGGAGCTGGTTTAGCCTCTTTAGATTAATGAGGATATTTGAATTTGCATTAAGCTATCACTTGCATCTTAAAGCCCTGTTGTTTATTTAAGTATTCTCTGAGCTTATGTTTCCCCTACTTTAAAATAGGAATAGTAATACCTACTCCTTACTTTCCTCAAAGGAAATTTGTGATGATAAACAGAAATAATGTTCCACATAAAATTCAGTTTGAGCTCCTAGAAAATCAGGCATAACTTAAATCAAGGTAATATTATTGTCATGAAGGAAGGTGCTGGAACGAGTTAATATTTTTATTCTTATCAAAGTACCGTGTTTCTGCACAAAGAATAAAGCTTCCTCAGGAGAGATTTCTCTCAAATATTATCCAGTAAATCCCAGCATTCCATTCTTTCTAATGAGCCACACGTTGAAACTTGCTGCCAAGACCTATAAAACGCCCAACAATAGTACGGCGGTCAAAAAAGTTTATGTTAACCTTAAAATAAGTTTCAATCTATACCCTGACATGTTTAATAATGTTTCCAGTCTCCTCCGCTTTGAAATGAATGCTTCATTGAAGTGAGCAGTGTATGCATTTCGCACATTTGGCTTGCTATTGTTTTTCAGGCCACTGACACTTTTCTACAAGCCCAGTTTAACAGACCTATGGGGTTTATGATTATAGAAAATAACATTGACTAAAGCCTCCCAGTTGAATCTTAAATACTTTTTTTCTTTCTTTTCCATAATGGACTGTTCCAGTATTATTAAATTGCAACCAATTTTGGACCACCTTTCACATCTCTTTGAAATGGTTTTTTTTTTTTTTTTTTTACACTTAAGCTCACTATTTCTTTTAGCTAACTATTCTTTCCAAAGACTCTTATTAACATTTCAAACCTGATCATATATTACAGCTCTGAGGTACATCAGATCTTTTGTACAGCCTGTCTCCCAAAATGTTCTCAAATGTTAAAACAGGAGAACAAACAATGCACTCTAATTTGTTGAAAATTCTGCTCTACAAAATTTAGGCATACAGCATGACTAAAAGCTGGATGGGAAGAAGAGGCAGAAGTGTGGGGAAGGTACAAAATGTTTTCAAAGAACTGAGAAGTCAGGGATGTGGAAGATAGCAGGCAAAGTGATATTTGTACAGATAACAATGATACTTGGTGGACACAATGCTGTTTTGGTGGAATGATTACGATAATTAAAATATTATCATGATCTTTGTTGTGTGTTCACTTAGGGAGTTTCTAATCAGCAGACGGTAATTGACTGATGCATCTCTATACTACTGTTAAACATCTCTTCCCTCTTGGTCTCCAGAATGCTTTACAGTTTTCTAGTAGGCAATAAAAATGACAGGAAATTGATGTCTACTAGAATAGAGGTTCATCAAGGAAAGCAGAATAGAAATCTTATGTTCAATCGCCATTCATCCTACGGAAGCAGTATTTCAATTTCCTTCTAAAGAACTGCTTCCTCTTGTAAAGCCCACATTGTATGGGTGGGAGTAGACATATTGCATTTCCCCACAAATGTATATATGGCCCAATAATAGCCAGGGAGATATCATGAAATTCTGCACCTTTCCTATGGAATGTTCTAGATCAGTAGCAACCATCTTGTACCACAAGATCTTTCCTTAAAAATAGAATCCACATATTTTAGGAGGCAGCGGTAAGAGATGCTAAAGAGAGGCTGGGACCCAGTGACATCACTTGAACAGCCCTGAACTGTTAAGTTATGTGAACCACTAAGCTGACTGTTTGCTCAAGACATTTTAGATCGAGTTTTTTATTACTTATGACCAAAATAGCCTATTTAATATTGGCAAAATCTGTGTTTTATTTACTCTATTTCCCCAGAGCCTAACTTGATAACTGGCACATAGTGGGCTCTTGATAAATACTTATGAAACCGTATTGATTTTTTAAATGTCCCTGTCAGCAACAAAACTGTTCTCTCTCATCTTCACTTAATGCTTTATTCATAGGGTATCCAACTGCCCCAGCCAGCAGAGAAGAGGAAGCAATGCCAAAACATTGAAAGAAATGAAGAATATATTTCCTTACATAAGATTGGGGTCTCTCACTTACTGCATGCCTAAGACACTACCCCAAATAATATAAAAATAGTTATTTAATGTCTTCACTCTTCCCTTGAATTTTCCTGGCCAGCTGAATGATTACATGGCTTTCTTCACCAGCAGAAACCTTCCTCTCCTCATCAGCTTTGTTCTAGCACAATATCTCAAAATAAATTTCCATTTATTTCGGAAGTTATTACCCTGCCATTGAATAACGAGGTTACTGACATTTGGATTTTTGACTTGGATTCCTCTAGTAGCATACTGCCAAACAATTAAACCAAAAGAACATTTTTATAATAGAACATTTGTAACTGGGAGTTGGGAATTAGTGGAAAATCAGAAGCCTCTGACTTTTTCTTGGCTTTTCCGGTAAGTTCCAGCATAACTTAGGTAAGCCATCACTTTACTTGGTTTTACTGCCCTCCCCTCAAGTCTTTGAAAAACAGAGCTAGAAATAGCTCAGAGTAGCACAGTCACATTGATTCAGCATTGAGCGGACACTATATGAAGAAAGACTTAAATAACAGAACCTTCATTCTGTAACTATAACAGTGGATAAGCTGAACACTGATTTGTTTATGAAATACTAAGGTACTGGGAGATACAGAAAAAAAATGCAGAAGGTATATTTGAGTATAACAATGAGTTCTATTTTCTACAGCAAGAGTAAAATTAATTTTTTTAAATCCATGAATACAAGACCCATAAATGAATTAAGAGGAAGTTTAGAGAATTGGGATATATTCCAGAAAGAGAGAGAAAGCTGGTCTTGATTAATCTGGGTCTGACTCATAAAAAAAAAAAAAACAACTTACATTTATTTATCTGACCATAAAATAAATTCAAAGGCTCTTATAAGGACTCTGTTGCTGAGCCCTGAGAATACTCACATAAGGAAGACATAAATAGAAATGTTTTTATCTCAATTCACGGGCTTTGAGAGCTGAATAGTTTACTGCTAGTTACTAGTTGTAAAGTCCTTGGAAATTTCTTCTACTTACCTGTGCCTCAATTTTTTTATCAGAAAAAAATGGGAAGATAATAGTGACCGCCTGTTTTAGATTCCTGTTGCTGCTGTAACAAATTACCACAAACTTGGTGGCTTAAAGCAACACAAATTTATATTATCTTATAGTTCTTAAGGTCGAAAGTCAGAAAAAGATCTGATTCGGCTAAAGTCAAAGTGCCTGCAGGGCTGCGTTTCTACTAAAGGCTTTAGGGGAGAATACATTGTCTTACTTTCTTCCAGTTCTAGAAGCTGCCCAATGCCTTGATCCACGGCCTCCTTCCATCTCTAAAGTCAGCAAATACATCACTCCAACCTCTGCTTTTGTTTTCACACTTTCTAATCTGACTCTGACCTTTCCACCTCCCTCTTTCATTTATAGGACACTTGTGATTATGTGAGCCCACCCACAGGTTAATCTCCCCATGTGAGACCCTTAACTTAATCACGGCTGAAAAGGCTGAGGCTGAAAAGTTCGTTTGCCATGAAAGTTAACATATCCACATTACAGAGAGATCTTTGGAAGAGGAAAGAGTTCTTTCTCTTACTACTTACCATACTACCCAGGGGTTGTTAGGAAAACAAAGTGAGACAATGCTCATAGTAAATTTAGTACAGCACCTTGAAAGTAATAAGCATAAAATAATTGCTAGCTGTTGTCATCGTGTTCGTTGGCAGCTCATATCATTAGTCTTAAGATTTCTCATAAATGAACAGATAACCCACATTTTTATGCTTTCCTCTCTGCCCCCCCCTCCCACCAGTGTTCCAGTTCTCTTGAGCTGAAATAACCCAAAGACCCATTTGGTCAACCAGTCCAATCACCATGCCAACCAGTGCCCCCTTAGTCATCTGTCTTCTGCATTAAGCCTATCTTGATGAGGACCTCTGAGTCGCACAGGAAACCCAATCCATTCAAGAATTGCTTTACTTGTTAGAAAAGGCTCTCCTGAATTTTAAGTAATCTACCTCCATGTGCTTTTTCCACCTGAGTTTTAATTAATCCACCTCCATGTGCTTTCACCACAGGTCTATGGCCAGAGTCACTTCTAATCTCTCAGCCATGTGAAAGACCTTTAGATGCCTAAGGACTGCATCATGTCCCTACTCCATTCTCTCTTTCCCAGTCTAAACATGTATGGGATTTCTTGGCATAATACCTCTGCTATCTGAAACGTAAATTCAGAAATGTTTGTGATACTCCGGATTTTTTCTGACCACTCATCAATAACTCCCCTTCCATCTACCCCTCCTCAACTCCACCCTCTGAAGTTATGAACAATCCTCTTACTATGACACCCTATACTTAAGAACTCCTAGGAAAGTATCATTACAGAAAGAATGGTCATTGTTATCACATGCCTAACTCTTGTTTCTTATAGATTAAACTTTGAGAGATATTTTTGCTTTATTTTTCCAGTGTTTTATATCATCATGAAAAAATCAAGGTAAATATATTCCACTGACGCTAGCAATTTTAAAAATATAATTGGCTAAAAGTAGGCTCTTATATATGCTATTGATGAAAATAGCTAGATACAACTTGTATAGAACTCAACATATGAAAGTTCTTTCAAATGTCATATCTTTTCTCAGAAACTCCATTTCCCAGGATTTATCCCCTGAATATGACAAAAAGGGCACACATATATTTATGGAAAGAATGTTTATTATAACATTACTTATAATAGTAAAAGAATAAAAAGAAGCAGTCTAAATGTCCAACAACAGGGAATTCTTAAACGAATCATGCCATGTTATGTGATAAAGCACTGTTTTAAATTACATTTTAGGACAATAAAATTGTCACGGTATTCAATGAAGAAGGAACCATATAAAATAGAACGTACAGTTTGACTCCAATTTGTGAAAAGTTAAAAACAACAACAACAACAAAAGTGTATGTGTGACATAGAAAAAAGACTTAATGAAAATACCCCAAGATATTCATGGTGATAATTTCTGCCTGACTTGTAGTTTTTGGCTTAACAAAATTTAGTGGAAAGTACAGAAACTTCCTATAGCCCCCTTTGCCTGCATATATGGACAGCCTCCCCCACTATAAACATTTGCACCAGAGAGGAGAAGATGGAAGTATGTGTGGCCACCAGAATGAGACCTGAATGGGAGAACTCATGGAGAGGGCCATGAAAACTACCCCTTTGGGGAGGCTATTGCCTCCCGGCAGCTGTTACCTCCGTGGGTCTGCACTCAAGCTCCTGGTGGCAGACTTGGGGTCACTGTGGGTTCATATTGCCAGGAGTCAGATCAAGAACAGCATGCAGAGCCGAGAAAAAGGAAAAAGCTGGGCCCGATGGGTACCTTCTGTCTAATGGTCACAGTATTTGATCATGAGACCAGCTTCTGCTTCATGTCTGCTTTTCAAACACCACACAAGTTCCCCTTTTGATCAACTCTAATTCGAACTACATAGGGAAGGGAATTTTGGGAAACACAGTCTGGGCCTTAGCCAAGTTGATGAACTCTAGTACAATATAACTACTGAGTGTATATTTTTTGTCTTTTTATTTTCTGGTGTTTAGTTTATAGATATTTCATGCAAACCACAGCTTGCCTGAGAGCACCTTCTGGATAGCCAGTCCCTGCTCTGACTTAATCCTATGAGAAGACAGAAGCTACCCCAAGACTCACACTTCTAGCCCAAGTTTGACATGGGTTCGCAGAGCTCCCAGAGCTATATGTACTTCTTCCATCTTTTTCCATGCTGATCACTGCTTCCTGAACATAGTCCCCTCTCCTAGTGGAGCACACGTTCAAGCTATACCTGGATTGCCTGAGTGAGGAAATCATTTTTCCTCTCTGCCATTCAACGATCTCCCTGTAGCTATGATGCCATCCTTCATGGGACCTTGAAAAATCCTTCCTTATACTTCACAGATTTTTTTTCTCTCAGGGAAGCTGAGTGCTGCAAAGATCAGAAAAACAAGGGTTAACTTTGCTCTTTTGTGACTGACAGTGCTGTAGGCTATGACAAGCAATCTTTCATTGTAAGACTAGATAACAATGGAAATAAGGCATCCTTTATTTTTTTATAGAATACAATATTTGCCATCTCTTGTTAGGGAACATGATGCAATTAAACTACCAATCTTACACTCTGTGTTTCTCTCTCACTCACAACTTATTCAAACAAAATGTTGGCTGATACTTTAGAATCTCTCAGGCAACACTCGAAGTTGGAAATGTTGGCTTTATTCTGTCTTGTATCCAACTTCCAGTTTAACAACAACAAAATAAAAAAATATATATATAAGAGAAAGAAGGCTTTCCTTGATTGCAAATTCATATGGAAGGTTTTAAATTTTTTGCAGACAAATTGCTTTAGGTACATCGACTTCCTAATTTGCGTGTGGCTAATTGGATTGTCTGATTAAAGGAAATGGCTATTGTTCCAAGACAGAAATGGCTGGACTAGGGTCTTCTGGTGGCTGGAAAGGCATCTTGTGTGTAATCCTACACCTCTGATTTGATGTGATTAGTGGTATGTAAAGCCAAGGAAAGCCATAAGACTTCTCAAAGCACCCGTACTGGTGAGGATGTGTACTGGTGAGAATGGTCTTCCCACAGCGTCAGGGATTCTCCGGAGGTCTTCAGAGTCTAGATCCAGAGTCTTACACCAGCTGCCCTGGTGCACCCACACTGGGACTCCGCTAACGCTGGGACGTGAATAGGCCAGCCACCCAACCACTAGGGGTCTCAATTGCTTTGAAGATGTCACTACCATTTTGCAGCCTTGCCTATCTGTATTAAACCATTCTTCCATAAGCTTAAAAACGTTGAATGTATTAAGCCAACAGGCATAAAAGTTCTGTTTGATTTATACTTTCACTGCTAATGCTTTGATGATATGGAAGGCCACATGATCCTAGATTTGGTTTAAGCTTACGATATGCCATCTAGATGAGAGAGTGGCATGTCTCTAAATAAGGGCTCAGTGCATTATAATTTTGAACTCGTCTCATTTTTTTACCTTAATATCTGATGTCCCCAAATAAAAGTCAAGGGAATAGAAAATATTACCTAAAGCAAAGCTAAAATTGCATGTTTTAAATTTTTATGTCAGGAAATGCAAAATTAATACTCTCCTTGCGATATTGCTCATTAATACTGTACTTAGACTAAGCTGTAGTTTTAATGGCCTAATTCAAAAGAGTGGAAAATTTTATTTTGCTTAATTTAAATCATTTAGATGTATGAGCTCTTTTATTTCCACTGGCACTTTTTCACATTAAGTGTAATAGGGAAAGAAGTCGATCTCAAACTCTCTCATAGAACATAAACTCTTGATGAACTGAAACAAAGTTGAGCCTCTGAATACTTATAACATAATGAACTGGATGGAGAGCAGGCCATTTGAAACTCTGCAGACTCGGACACTCTAGGGGGATGTCCACATGATTGGGTCAGAGAAAAAGTACAAAGCTACTTGGAGGTCTTATTTTTCGGAATGACTTATTCAGAACAGCTGTGAAAAAGTGCCAAGATTTCAAGAGCATGAAAGTGGTGATGATAACCCGGAAGCAACATTAAGGCTGGTAAAGGGAGAGTTAATGGAACAAGGTCCCTGCAACAGCAGGCCCAGCTTCTAGTCAAAAGGCAGTCCGTAATCCCTGCAGCATAGCAGGGTGATGGCTTAGGGAGTCTGGACTCTCGCTCCAGCCCTGCTACAACCTGTCCTCAATTTTCTTGTCTATAATATGAGGGCACTGGGCTGGAAGAACTCTAAATTCCCTGCTAGCTCTGGCATTCTAGTCTGTGGTAAAACAGGTCCAAGGAAACTAAGTTTCAGTCACTGTTATAGCAATGCATAAGAAATAGTCATTCATTCATTAAATAGCTTATATATGAATAGTGTTACAAGTAACGGCATGATTCACAGTATTTTTCCTATAACAATGGCTACGTGGCATAAAAAAGCAAGCATTCAGGATGTCTCCCAAAACAAGATGCTTCACTGTTCTTAATATTTCTTATGAATACTATTGTGCTCTATAATACTTTTGGCCCAAATGAAACTGATCTAAATAATGAAAAATATGCACATTTTTAAAGATAATCTAGAAAGAAGGTATCAGTGTTAGTCAGTGACTTCCTGAGAAATTCTTCTGTACTTTCGTTCATTTTAGCACTGAGTAATATTCTATTATCTGGATGTACCACCATTTATTTATCCATTTCATCTACTGAAGGAATTCTTGCTGCTTCCAAGTTTTTGGCAATTACGAATTATGCTACTGTAAACATCCATGTGCGGGTTTTTGTGTGGACATAGGTTTTTAGTTTATCTTATACTTCACAGAGATGTCTATAAATACAGGACTATGACTGCTGGATTGTATGGTAAGAGCTTGTTTAGTTTTGTAAGAGACCACCAAGCTGTCCTCCAAAAGCTGTACCATTTTGCATTTCTACCAGGGATGAATGAGAGTTCTTATTGCTTCACATCCTTGCCAGCATTTGGTGGTGTTGGTGTTTTGGATTTGGGCCATTCTGATAGGTGTGTAGTGGTATTACATTGTTGTTTCTGTTCCTTTGTTCTCACAGTGCAAATATATTAAATGGAATCAGGGTCCAAGATTAATAGAAGAAGGAAATATTTATATTTTTCTGTAACAATTTCTTCTCCAGCATATCAACATACAACCATTATTGGATCGTCACACTCACTTTTAGAAAGTAAACTGACTTCAGCAGTAATTCTGCAATGAGAAAGGAGAACACTCAGACCAAGTTAACTGCAGAAATAGGGTTAGATACACAGAAGACGACAGGTTAGATAAATAGACTTATCATGAGAAACGTATCCATCAGCATAGAAATATTGCATAAAGGAAGGTGTGGGATTCTGATCAGGATGTAGTTTATTATTTAAGAGTAAGACAGGAGCAAGACTGCCTAAGTTCAAACATCACCACTATCACCTCAACATTAATAGCTGTGTGACCTTGGGTAAATTACCTAGCCTCTCTGTGTCTCAGTTATAGACTTTTAGGTCCAGCCTCTCACTCAACAATTCTACTTACATGTCAAAGTTAATATGTCCAAAACCAAACTCTTTATTTCCACCCCTGAAAATTTGGTCTTCCCACAGTTTTCCACAACTCAATAGAAAGAAACTTCTTTCTATTAAAAATGGCTTGGATTCATCCTTGACTCTTCTTTTTCTCTCATATCCCACATCCAGTATATCAACAAAATCCTACTGGTTCAAACTTCGAAATACAACTCCAAATGGACCACTTCCCACCACCTCTATTTCTACTACCCTGGTCCCTCATCATCTCTCATCTGGACAATTAAAATAACCTCCAATATGGTCTCTCCTTTCCCACTTTTGTACCTTAATAGTCCCTTCTGCTCAGAACATCTAGAATATCCTTTTAAGCCCAAGTTATAATATGCCTTACCTCTGCTCAAATAGCTTCAATGACTTTCCATCACTGAGTAATCTCTAAAATCCTCATCTTGACCTATAAGACCCTCCCAGATAATCTCCTTATATTTCTTTAACCTCAGAATCTACTTTTCTCCACATTACTCACTCTACTCCAGCCACAATGACCACCTTGAGATTCCTAGAACAAGCTAAGAAAGCTATTCGCATTACCTTGAACTTACTTTCTTCAGATATTTATAAAGGTAACTCTCTCCCTTCCTTCAAAATTCTGCTCAGATGTTACCTTATTAAAGAGACTTCATAACAGCATTATTCAGTGTCCAGGACATGGAAGCAACTGAAATGTCCTATGATAGATGACTGGATAAAGAAACTGTAGTACATACATACAATGGAATATTACTCAGCCAAAAGAAGAGATGAAATACTGCCATTTGCAATAACATGGATAGACTTCGAGGTAATCATGCTAAGTGAAATAAGCCAGGCAGAAAAAGTAGAAAATCACATGATATCACTTATATGTGAGATATAAATCTAAAAACAACAAATGAACATGACAAACAAACAGAGACTCATGGACATGGACTATAGACTAGTGGTTACAGAGGGTGGAGGGGCAGGGGAGGGCGAAGTGGGTGAAGGGGATCAAATATAAGGTAGCTGAAGGAAACTGGACTTTAGGTGATAAACACACAATAGAATATACAGACACCAAATTATAATGTACACCTGAAAATTATATAATCATATTAACCAATGTTATCCCAATAAACAATTTTTAAGAAGTAAAAAAAAAATTAAAAATTAAAAATTGTAATAAAGAGACTTCCTTAACTCTCCTATATAAAACATCACTCTCCCTCAACACTCGCCTCTTCTCCTTGTACTTCCTAGCACTCCATCTGATATACGCATGTTTATTCATTAACTGTCTGTGTCCCCTTACTAAATGGCAATCTGCATGATAGCACAAACTTTATCTGGTTTGTTCACTGCTGGCCTCCCAATGCCTAGAGCAGTAGGTGTTTATAAATATTTGTTTAATGATTGAATAAATGAATGTGAAAATATGAAATAATTAGGATCATAATATTACCACCAAATAGGGCTGTGTGCATTTTAAATAAGATAATGCATGATGTAAAATGCCTATAACATAAGCTAAAAAAATATTAACTTGTAATGTTAATATCATTCAAACTTGCTTTGTTAGCCAAGAGGTTGATCTAGTAGTGGAGACAAATCTTAAAGTATTGGGAAAATCAAAGACTATTGGGTTACAACACATTAGCTCAAGAAGAATCCACCAAAGATAAAGTAGGACTCAGTAGGTAGTTTGGAGGATCTGGAATTGAATCCAGAGTGAGAGAAAAATAGACCTAATAACACTAGATTGCTGGTCGGGGGCCCAGCAAAATTAGGGAATAGGATTCAAGAGCTAACTCCACTCTCATTGATATTAAAGAATATGATGAGGCAAAAATTATTGCTATATGCGCCGTGGGGCTCTCAGGTGTTTCCTGCTTATCTCCTCTTCCACCCCCAATCTCTGGAGGAGAAAGGGCAAGAGCTACAGACACAGATTCTCTCCTGGGCTCTGGGCAAGGTGGCAGCCATGCCAGGTCTAAAGGTACAGCACTCCTTTAGATCACTCCAACAGCACCTGTATTAGAGCAATGTTGGGCAGGTATATTAGTTTGCTAGGTTGCCATAACTAAATACCGCAAATTGAGTGGCTTAAACAGCAGAAATTTATTGTCTCAGAGTTCTGGATCCTGGAAGTCTGAGATCAAGATGTCAATAGTTGTTTCCTTCTGAGGGCTGTGAAGGAAAATCTGTTCATGCTTCTGTCCTAGATTTTGGTGGTTTGCTGGCAATCTCTGACCTTCCTTGGCTGGTAGACACATCATCCCAATCTCTGCCTTCATCTTTACATGATGTTCTTTTTGTGTACATGTCTGTATCCAAATGTCCTCCTTTTATAAGGACATGACTTAGATTAGGGCCCACCCTAATAATCTCATTTTAACTTGATTAATTCTGTAAAGACCACATCTCCAAATAAGGTCACAATCTGAGGTACACACAGTTAGAATTTCAATATAAGAATTTTGAGGGGGATACACAATTCAAAAAATAATAGCAAGCAAAAGCTGGGCCACCATATACCTACACACACACGGGAGAGACTGCATTTACAGAAGAACATGGGACCTCCAAAGTTCATTAGGCAGCAGCCGAAGGGAGAACATATACTAATGTTAAGCTTTTCACAAAAGAATCTCAAGATATAGGGATGAGAATTTAAATAAAGAAGAGGAAAAGAGATGAAGCCTGGTTGTCAGTGGTTGCTCTGTTCCTAGGTAGTGATTGTAGACACACCAAGTTAGATAACTCAGGAGTGAGGGGTACCCTCAGCTGGAATGCAGTGAGGACATCCTGCTGCATAGGGCTTTAGAGACTCCAGGATCTATTTGAATCTTGGTTCTACCATTTACAAGCACTTTGACTTCAACAAAATAATGTTAACTCTTTGCCCTCACATTCCTTAACTGAAAAATAAGCATGGTGGTACCAGTCTCATTAGGTGGTACCAGTCTCATTCAGTGGAAGGACAGATGTTGCTAACACATAGTTAGTACCCAATCAGACTGCACTAGAATTTATGGAGAAGTTATCCCAGGGGCGTATTTAATGTAGGACTTTTCCCAGAGGTAAATAAGAGAAAGAGATTCTCAGGGTGTCTAAATAAAGACAAGTTACCCAAAGCAAGAATATTAATTTTAAGGGGATAGACCACCTGGAGAGGCAGACATTCAGTCAAATTTTCAAAATAGCTTGCCTTACTTCTGTGAATTCATTTCAATAATGCTCTCTCTTTAGAGGGATCACCTTCATAGTCTCACTTAACTGAAACGTGTTCTACTTTCTTTTTAAAAATTTCTTTTCACTTTTCCATTCTTGAGAAAGAGAAGCAACTGTATTTTATATGAAAAAAAGTATATTCCTTAATTCTGTGTTAGAAGCAAACAGATATGCATCATATTTAATAACAATAGTAGAAGGACTAGTAGTCTACATATTTTCCCTTCAGAAAATATACAAACCCTCTTCTCACCTTTAATTTTTTAATCTTTCTTTCAACAGCAAGCAGGAATAACCCTACATTTCTGTTCTCCTGTGTATGTGTAAAATTTAGAAGTGATTCGAAATTGTTTATACTGTGAAAAGTAATCAGAGCTAATATACATAAGAACTAATTACCGTGACGATGGATGATGTGTTCTGGTAGCTAATCATATTTTACTTGTTAAGAATGATGCATTCCAAGTGACTTCATCTTGCCTTCATTTAAATAGAAAATAAAAGAAATAATTGATAGATGGAAACATCTACTGTAGCTTCATCATCCCAGAAGTAATGTGACCATTTAAACCCAGATTTCCAGGTGGTTTTGGACTCGAGCTTCTTGGTTAAGCATTCAGGACGTGCAAAACTCTTGGAGCCTATGTTTCAGAAGTATGGCAGAAGATTCATGTAAATGTTAAGTAAACTCATTTATCTTTTTGGTTTCTAGAGTACCAGAGCCCACAGCTTTTTTCCAACTTTAATGACTTTTACTTTACAGTCATTTATCAGGTTCCATTTTTTTTCCTTTATTTCATTTTGATTTTTATTAGTTATGTTATACATGGTTTAAACAAATAGTTCTACAAAGTTTATAGTGAAAAACAGCCTCCAATTCTACTCTTGATTCCTCTCCATACTCTTATAGGTGTTTGTTCTGTTATTTATTTTCATATTTCTAAATAGCATACTATTTCTGGATTTTCCATTTTAGATTTCCAACCTAGAAAGATAATTATTTAAGTTGTTTATAACTTTTTCTCCTGCAAAACATATTCTCTCTCTTCATCTTTCCATCTCTTCTCCCTCTCTTTCTCTTTTTTTCCCACCTTCCCAAGAAATTATAGCATAAATTTTGGTTAAATCGATAATCAGTACTTACTTTATTACTATAATACAAGTATTATTACAAGTATCATTACTCATATAATATATGTATATAGTATACTAAGATTACAATTTCTTTTTTATATAACTTTTTATTTTCCCTGGCATTAATAATTGCCTCTCCCTCTGTGTTTTTTAAGTCTACTAGCTGCAATAACAAAAAAAAACTTCAAATCTCAGTGACTTTAACACAAAAGAAGTTTATTTCTCACACAGAAGAAAATCAATGCACATTTCTAGTTGGTGGAAAGTTCTTTCTGGGGTGAATCGGGGACAAAGGCTCTTCCACCTTAGTTCTCCTCTATACCCTAGTGCTTTGGAGTGCCCTGTTGGATCTTTTATATCTGCAGATAAGCCAGGGTGAGACAATACTGGACAATTGAGAGGGATATTTCTAGGAGACAGGTTGGAAATGAGATGTATAACTTCCCATGGCCTATTGGTCAGAATTCAAAACATACAGCTTAAACCATATTTGATGGAGGTTAGAAATGAAGTCTAACTGTGTTTGTAGGAAGAAAGAAAATGGATTGGGTTTTGATACACATACCACTATCTTTGTCATTCCAATCAGCAAATAGAGAGAACACTATCAGTCTTTCTCCTACAGAGAGAACACAACCAGTCTTCCTATTAGGACAATACCCCTTCCCCATCAAGGATCTAGATCCTCATGTAATGCACAGTCCTCTTTCAGGTCCTCAAGGTCCAAGAACTTATTAACTAAAAATAATTTACTGCCCCTGTTCTCCCAGTACACACACTCAAAAGGCAATGGAAGAGCAGGAAATCTAAAAATAAAAGGCACAGAGTAGTCATTGGTACACAGCAATTATAGAATTCTGTGTGTGAGATTTCAGCTCCTGGGTATTAGCAAAGATTCCAATTAGCAAATTAGCAAAGGGTCATTGCTTTGACTCTGATTCTATTCTCTGGAAAAATTCCTTTATTTCTACCTTCTGAATCTGCCCTCTGGGAAATTCTTCTTTGTCCCATTATTTTTCATTGATCCATCTGAAGTAGATGTTGATGTGTATGTCTTCCTTGGGGACTGTGTAGGTTTTACAGCTCACTTTCTGCTTGGGAGTTGCTTCAAGACTTACCTAATAGTCACAAGCCTTTCGAGGCTAGGTTTACTATATCTTTGACAATACTGTTTTCAAAAAAATTGTGTTAGATTTTAAATCTATTTGCTTCCAGTCATTTCCATGTTCACCCAAAGTTCTTTCCTTGACATAGTTCTCAATCCTAACTTTCTTATATCCTCACCTGTTTCTCTCTCCAAAGTCATAGTGGATATCCGGAAGCCGTCCGAAACCAGAGGCTCAGGTGGGAAGGTAACATCTATAACGTAGTCTTTGCTGTAAGGCTGAATTGTTTTAATTAACTGAGAAGTCTTGAAATCTCTTAAAGTCTATAAATATTTAATCTTCAAATTTTCCATATCTTCTTTATGTTCAAGCACATTCAGACACTACTCCTTTTTATTTTTTTTCTTAAAGAGAATCATGTTCTCCTGTTTCATTTAGGATGGGTTGTTCCTAGGCCTGTTGCAGAGATAAAACACTGAAGTCTCTTTTCATATTCTGAAACTTATTCTGGAAACCTCCTATTATTCATGATATTTTAAAGTCCCTGGGTACTGAATCCCATTGTCAGGATTTTGAATTTGGTTTTACTCTTTGTATAAAATAATAAGTTAGTTTATTACTATTTAATGCCTGTTGGAAAAAAACAAAGGAACAAACAAGAGACTCCTTGGTCAAAAACAAAGAACACTAACTATTATGGCACAGCAAGCAGCATGAGGATCATGTTTGTATCGGTTCTCCTTGCTCCCAAGTCCTACGGAGGCAACGTGGATGGGTGCAAGTGAATGCTGATGCTGTGTACACAGTGAGTTGCTTCATAAGAGAGGAACGTTAAGCTTGAGAAATTGTCGTTTTAAAGCACACGATAGGCAAGTCTGTTCTTTGTCTTGGAGGGAGACATTACCTCATCCCTGAAGGTTGCTTGCTGTGAACATAACCCTGAGAAATGGCCCTTGTAAAGATCAGTCAGGACCTTACATTTTTGGCAAAGTCAAAAAGAATGTGCAGGGACACTCAGAGCCCATATAGACTGCTTATTGCAACACCTATATAGTCAGCACCAAGTTTATGTACTCCCCAGTTTCACTCAATTATGATTTTCTTTTCAACAATATTGATGGCCCACCAAGGCCAACATCAATGGCCCACTAGGATTATTAGGAAGGCAAGGACCATATCTGTTTTCCAATCATTGGTTTCCTAGTCAATCACAGTGCATGGTACATCGTAGGTAATCAATTCATAATTCAAATAAAATAAGAGACTTAAGTGATTCACTCTATGAATGATATTATATTCTAGAAGCTAAGGTAAACCATACACAAACACACACACACACACACACACACACACACATGCACACACAAGCATTTTTTTTGGGGTACACAAGACTGGAGTTTTTTTTTAAAAAGAGTATCCATTTCTTGATATTGAGTACTCCCTTTTCTCTCCTCAATTTCCTCACATTCCACTTTCTCCAGAGCTTCTCATTGACAAACTCTGTGGTTTAGATAAAATAACCTTAGCTTGGAACCCTTATCTGCCTGACTCTAAAACTTGTGCCTTTTCTACTACACCATTTTGCCTATCATTTTGCTTGAGATACTAGCAAATGAAAGTCTAATTATTTAATTTCTAGAGTAGTCTTAGTGATTGCTGTAGTGCATTGGTTCTCAAATAGGGGTGATTCCCATCCCTTTCCAGGGGAAAAATGTCTGGAGATATTTTGGGCTGTCACAAATCCAGTAGGGTGAGTATTGGCATCTAGCAGTTAGAGGTCAAGAATGCTGCTAACATCCCACAGTACACACAACAGCCCCCCACAACAAAGAATTATCTAGCCCAAAGTGTCAATAGTGCCAATGCTAAGAAATCTTGCCCCGGAATGTGGATGGATGGAGCTTCTCCATACTTAAAATGTTACTGACCAGTTCTTGAGTTAGTTGCACAGAAATCCTTTATTGTCCCCCATTTTCTCCCTTCTTTAGTATTTCAGAAACTTAAATTTTTCTTATTCTTAAAGATAAAGCCATTGTTTGTTCTATTATAGCTATCTTCTTATCCTTTTTTTATAGCACCTTTGTCTTTATAAAATAATTTCTACAAAGGAATGTAAGTCAAATAGTAGGGATTGAAGATTCGCTACTATCCCAAGGTTTCCCTGTGCCCTTCTTATCCCTGTCTCCCAGCTATCCACAGACCACGCTATGTAGTCTGATTTATTACTCTCTGCTGTTTGGGTAATAAGGACACTTTCCATATGACTATATTTTGCCTTGAGCAGAAAAATGAAGTTTGAGATTATTTCAGAAGAGAGCTAGCCCACCAATTTGACCCTGTATTCAAATATTGGATCCACTTAAATCCAAAGTCCCTGGAAGTTTAGAAGAGTTAACCGCAGTAACATGAATGAATGTTTCTGGATGTGTATTTAGTCTGTCAGGAAGCAATATAAACTATAATAATCCACTGCCAGATAAGTCTCATTTGCACAGTAATCTGACCTGATGTAAATCAGGATAAACAGGTAAATCAATACAGGGAAGTCTGACATGTAGGCTTAATTTCCAGACCTAAGAGATTAGAGATGAGTTTAGAAAGACATGTAAGCACAGACATACAAATGTACACAGATTGCTTTTAACCCATCCCGTAGATAGAATTTCTTTACTCATCAGTTCATTGGTCTGCCTGACATTCCAAAGACCGTAGTTTGCATCATCTCTTGAAAAGCGTTATAACCCTGGGATTTTCCATTTATCAATAACATTGGAAATTAAATTGCTGCGTGGCAGGCTCATGTCTAGCCCAGAACAGTTCGAATCTCTCCTGGCTTCTCTGTTCTCTTCACATGGCTTACTTGTTCTTCTCTCAGCCCTAACAAATTTCTCCTTTTCTTAAGCACTGTTCTGGCACTCATTCCCAGCAAACCTCCACCCTCCCCTCTAGTTGCCAACTCTTTTCTCTTGCTACCACCCCGATGTCTGGCTCCAAAATAACCCACTCAGCAATGATCCAGACTCATAATTCAAGGGTGTAACTCTGCATTTGGGGGCAATGAGCTGTTTTTCCATGAAAGGATAGTTAGTCCTGGAGCCTATGTCTTCTATTACAGGAAATTATGTCAAGCATTAATTTAACTTACAGGATCTCCAATTTTTTAAGGGGCAGGGAAAGGGAGGTGTAAAAAGAGAAAAAGAATCCACAAATAGATTTTTGTTGAAACATACCAGAAATGGAGCTTGAAGTGCCAGCAGAGTGTTCCAAACAACGCCATTTTTAAAAAATGATTTTCCATGAATGTAAAGTGTGAATCCAGCACATAGTTTATTACTGGAATTGAAGTTTGTCTGATATGATAGTTAAAAGGGTACAATAGATTCCCATAATTCAAGCGCTGACCTAAATGAATGGAATGGGAAACTGATGGCAAGTTGAGGGAATGGGTTTTCCTAGGCAACGAGACATTCCTCAAAGCTCTGAGACAGATTGGAAGTAAAGACGAATAGAAGACTGAACCAGAAAATAAAACAGTCACCTCCTTTAAGGAAAGAGGAGCTATTTTTAATGCATTTATCTTCTAAGGGAAGAGGTAAAGAATAACAAAGTTGAACATTTTAGTTAAAACTTTAATAATAGCTTGTTCTCATTTGGTTTAATTTAGCCCAACAGATTAAGCACCATGTCCAACTCTCATCCAAAACTGTCATGAGGCTTTAATACACTGAATTTCCACTCTTTTATCCTCTCTTTCAGCATCTGTGCTGGTCCTTCTCCCTCTGTCTCCTTGTCCTCCTCTCCCTCTCCCACCCCTCCTCCTTCCCTGGATTCCATATCTCAAGCAATGGAAACTAGATTGCTACTAACTTTTAAAAGAAAATACCAAGTAACAGAAGCCATTTCAATGAAGGATTATGAAAATGATTATATATGAAATGGTCCTTGGGGTCCTGCTTGTATAAAGAATGGCTCTTCATCACCTCACCCCCCACCCTGCCCACCCTCCAGACCTGCCCTGAGAAGACATCAGAAATAGAGTAAATAGTAAAGACTGTTTGATGACAACATTTGAAAAATGAAGAATCTTAGAACTGGGGGGAAGGATATATGGATCAGGATTAGACAAAGCTGAGGGGCTGTGGGACATATATCTGTTGGCCTATAGAGACTTTCACATTTTTTTGCATGTCAGTTGTCAAGGGGGTGGTAAGCATTGGTAATGAGACAACCATAGACTCTTTCCCTTGGAAACTTTCCAAAGCAGCTTGACATCATGGGATGAACATAGCCATACTTGTGTTCAGGCTAGTGAGAGGTAAATGTAAAACATGAGAGAAAAAATATCTTTCATATTTGTCTGAAGGCTTAGTGTCAGGAATCCACTTTGAAAAGGTAAAAAATCCATGTACATATAATTCATATTAGTGGGTATTTTTGTAAACCTCTTTAAATATTTTGAGAGTAGCCCATATATGTAAAAAAAAATTTATAAAGTATGAACTTTATTTCTGTTCATGAAAGAAGCCTTAGTCAAAGAATCAGACCACTTGGTATCTCTATTTAGACCTTGCTACCAACAGGAGGTAACCTAAACTTGGTCATTCCTTCTTCTCTGCCTCTCTAATGCTCTTTACTTAAAACTTGTTTAGTACTCTTCACATGTAAAGGTGATTTTCTATTAACATATCTTCTCTGTCCAAAACCATAAGCTTTTTAAAGAAAAAGCACATCTTTTTCAGCCCTGCAACTCCTTGACATAATGAATAAAGTTTCTGCATCTCAATCTTCTTTCTTGTTCCCCATTAAAGAACCATTGTGATAGTAAAATGAATGAAGGTAGGTAAAAGCATCATTAAAAGGCAATGTATCACTAGTAATCACTTAGAGGACAATGACAACAAGATAAATATAGAATGTGAGCAGATGAAGGAAAGAAATACTTTAAAGGAATTATCCAACTGACAGTCCCCTGGCTGTCACCACAGCCATCTTACAAAGGTCTAATAATAGCTGCGGAAGACCCAATCTGAAGCTATCAAAGGCAAAGCACATAAGTGATTATTAGTCTTTGCGCTGGTTCTCCCTGTTGTCCAATTTGTGATACTGAACTTCTGTTGTTTTTGGAGAAGTCTTCCTACTCTGATGATCCCAGTAGACACACAGGAGCACATACCTCTCTCTCTGACTTCCATTTGAGGTTGATCTAATCCAGATGGAAAAATTTTCATAGGCATTGTAAAGTACTTCATCTGTGAAGCAAACAAAATAGAGTAAAAGATAATGAACTGTATGAAAGCTGAATTACCCATTAAGGGGTTATGCTGAGGTCTGATAATGAATTAACTCAATGTTGTATGTGAATGCCAGAGATAAAGTTGAGAAAACCACTTTGTTTTCTCTGCTTGCCCTTTTCGGGGTCATTGAAATTATTAATGTTTTTAGCAGTTGGTGGAAAATATATACTTCCTCCTGGTTATGTAAGCTAAATAATATTTTTAGTTGGCTTTTCAAATCACTTCTTTCTTTGTAACTTAGGCAAGCCCTTTGGTAACAGTGTGACCATGGACAAATTTCTTTTAGCCTTTTGATCTTCAGTTTCCTTATTTAAAATAAGGGGTAGCATACTTAACTCATAAGAACACTGAAAAAAATAAATGACAAAAACTTCTGTAAGGGGTTTAGCAAAGTGCATGGTGCATATTATGCTCTCTGTGTGATAGCAGCAAATAGTGTTATCAGGCTTCTGTCAGACAATTTTTTAATAATACCATGCTTTGTTGTTTGTTTATGTACTTCG
Organism: Rousettus aegyptiacus; assembly: GCF_014176215.1. Taxonomy (NCBI): domain Eukaryota; kingdom Metazoa; phylum Chordata; class Mammalia; order Chiroptera; family Pteropodidae; genus Rousettus; species Rousettus aegyptiacus. The sequence goes on from NW_023416295.1 coordinate 24,930,263, forward strand.
TTTTACACTGTCTTTGTCACCTCAGTACCAAAAAGCAAGAAGGAGATAAAGTTTCCCAAAAGCCAAAGGGCCACAGTTTCCCCAAGGTGATAAAGGACAGCTAGAAACTTTGAGCATCATCAGCATTGATGTTGGCTTTAGGAAGACATGTATTATAATATAGGAGTATCCACACCCAAGAGGATAGCCAAGTTAAAAAGAATGACAACACCAAATGTTGGTGAGGTTGTGGAGCACCTGGAACTCTTATCTTTCATCGCTGAGAATGTGAAATGGCACAACCACTTTGAAACATGGTCTAGCAATTTCTTATAAAATTAAACATACACTTTCCCTGTGACCCAACAAGGCCACTCTAGGTATTTACGCTAAGAAACAAAAACATGTTTAAAAAATACATTTCAAGAATGCGCATAGCAACTTTATTTACAATAGTCCCAAACTGGAAACAGCCCATATATGTCCATCAATAGGAGAATGGATAAACACACTGTGGCATACAATAAACTATTACTCAACAAGAAAAAGGAATAGGTTACCTGATGTTGGATGAATCTCAAAACCTAATGCTAAGTGAAAGAAGCCTCACACAAAGAGAACATACCACATGAATCTTTCCACATGACATTTTATAACAAGTAACACAAATTCATGATATAAAAAACTCAGAACAATAGTTGCTTCAGGGATAAGAGCAGAATGGAAACATTGTGGGATGTTGGGCTTGCCTAAATGCATGCATTTGAAATATTCCACAAATATACATTTAAGGTTTGTACATTTCATTATACGTACATTTCATATTAAATGAAAGAATCTAAATAACTAGCAAACTCAATTATATGCAGGCTAAGTATTTTAGATGGAATCTACTGATATCTCCAATTTATTTTAAAATGTCTCTGAAAAAAACAAGATGGTTTTACAAATGGATTAAGGCAGAGATAGATGGATAGAGAGTGATGAAATAGAGTAACAGTCAATGGCAAAACTACATGGTAGATATATAGATGTCACTGTAAAGTTATTTCAACTTTAATGTATTTTTGATGATGTTTGAATATTTTGAATATTTGAAATGTTGAGGAAAATATAGTGGCGGCCAAGTTCTTTCCTGTTTAGAGGAGTAATTCTTTAACTTTTCTTTGTCATAAGAGTCCTGCTCTATTAAATGAAATTATTCCACAGAGTATGCAAAAAAGAATATATCAAATGTAATAGCTTGGAGCTAAGGGGAGATAACCAAAAATATGTCCTGAAAAGACAGAGCTAGTTAAAATTAAGTGTCTTTTCACCACCTTTTCTTGTTCATGTTTTCTTCTTACTTTTCCATTGGCCTAATGGTACCCATTAACTATACCCTGTCTAAAAATGGGTCCTGCCCAATTTGTAGTCTGACATGGGGCTGTTAGGCAAGACCTTCATCTTAATAGCAACTGCTAAAAGAGAGAATAAAATGAAGGATGGCATCGGTTTGCTTCTACAGAGACCAAGCTTTGAGTAAAATGAGCATTGTGATAGATTTGTGCCCTTACTATAAAGATCAAAACACCTATATTGCCACTGCATTGAGGTAATAAATACTGAGAAGAAGAAAGTGCTTGTTTTTCACTGGGCCAGAAATAAAAGCAGTTCCATCTATGAAAAATGGAATTTTCCTTTTGTTAACAGAATCTGGTTTTCCATTTTCCACATTAGGTATAGCTGGCATGGTTATTTATAGGGCCTGGGCCCAGACATACTAGCCATGTGCTGATTTTGATACTTTTCTTGTTTAAAATTTATAGCAACATAGAAAAAAAAAATACATTATTTAAAAAATAAAATAAAATCTCAAGAAAGGCTCCATGAAGGCAAATTAGTTTGTTCTTTTAGAGCTATCACAGGATTCTGCTTTTTATAGATGAGTGTGTGATCTGCTTGTTTTGGCACAAAGGAAAGGAAATTTAGACAGAATCAAGGGAAATGACCATATCAGGGTTATGACTCCATAATAATAAATGGGCTGACAACACTTGATTTTAATGAACACATGAGCGAAAGCAATTAAGGATAATTGTTAATTTCATCTTATATAATTTCTAGAATAACCACTTTCAGGAGATAGAGCTTCTGCTAATGGCTTCAAGGAGGCAGCCAATAAGTATTTTCAAGCTTCAATAGCTTTCCCACAAGCCTTTTCTGGGAAGGTGATAGGAAGTAGCATTCAAAAAATAAGCCTAGCAGAACCATCAGATATGAATATCATTTGAATCACATGTCACCCAAGACAGCCTCAAGATCTGCACCCTCTATGCAGAAAATATATCTTTTAAAACTTCTTCTAACACTTTATGAAAATTTTTAACAAAGACAAAGCTAGTAAGTCAGTTCATTACTGTAAGGGCAAATGAGTCAAACACGATTTTTTTTATTTGTCCATCTGAAGAAGGAAAAGGTATTTATTAAAGTGCTTTCTTTGATTTTTCTAAAGATAGCAACTTAAAGACATTATTTTAGTGTTCTGCTGCTTTTGCTTTTCCTTATTCTGAAGAGAAGGCATTTAGAAGTAAGAATGATCGCAAAAAGCACACATGACCAAGAAAAATAAAAAATGTTGATTCTCATTAGTAATTTAGGAAATATAAAGTAAAGCAAGGAAATTCCATTTTTCTCACCTATTCAAAGTGGCAATGTTTAAAAATTGGTAAGAGAGTAGAGGGCAAATTCTTCTAAATAACTTGTACATAGAGATATAAATTTGTTACAATCTTTTGTTATAACTTTGCTGGTGAAAGTTTTGGCAATGTGGATTAATAGTTTTTAAATATTGTTTCTAAAGTTTTTGAACTAACGTAATAATCAGAGACATATGCAATAATTTATATTTTTAAAATTTTATTGGAGAATATTTTATAGTAGCTAAAGTTGAAAATAACCCAATGCCCACCTATAGGGGATTGATTAAATAAATGTTGTTACAACCACATATGTGAACAATATGCAAAAAAAATCATGATTTTTAAGAATACTTAATAATATGTTTATAATATTCCATTAAATAAAAGAGAAAAATCTGAATGAAAGTTATTTAGAGAAGTATTCTGGTTTTATAATATATGTACATATGCATTTTTAAAAATCCCACAAGTGCATATATCATTTGTGTATGATGGAATTTTGAATGATTTTGTTCTTATATTTTCTGTACTATCTTTATTTTCTACAATGAGCATGTTCTACCTGAGAACAATGAACCAATACTTTGAATTATACAAAGCAAAATTTATGCTTTGTTTGGATCTCACGGGCCATTCATTGTCAGTCAATTCAGTTGAATGATGGAACAATTTAGTGAAGGAAAAAAATCAGGCAACCTGGTTGGTTGGCAGTTTGTAAACAAAAGAGTTGGCTAATTTCCCATACTTGTAATTTTTCAACAAGTTGGTTTGGCATCACATAAATACAGCTAAAGTTGGAACATTTGAAACTAAAAGCTTTCATGCCAAAAATCTCTTAGACTCAAATTGAAAAAAGATGAACATTGAATATTTTTTTTACTATAGTTTCTCTCATACGTAAAAATGAACTAATAAACCAAATCCCTCATCACCATCAGCTATATTTTGAGCATTTTAAGCTATAAATGTAGTTCTTAACCCCATCTGGCTTCAGAAGAGCAATTTGTAAAGAGTGTCAAGTGGGGTGCTCCATGAGAGAAGTAAATCGATCCCTGCCTCAGGCATGCTGGGCTTCTTTGCTTTCTAATTTTTGCCTCATTCCATTGTGTTGCTCTCTCTTTATTGGTCGCCTTGGATATGGTCAAATTAACCATCATAGCTGTTACCTCAGAGAGGTTAGCCAAAGGACTATCAGGAATTTTCATCTGTTCTGTTCATTGCAATGTTTCCAGCAGCTAAAACAGTCCCTGGCACACAGTAGGCACTCAAATAATTATTAATTGAAAGAATTTACAATCTAATGCGTATAATCTTGTAGCTACTCAGACATCCCTTTGGTTTAAAGCTCTGGAAGACACATTTGAATTTAAAACTCTCATTCATAGATTAAGAATTTAAATGGTGATCAGTAATTTATTGGTTAGTCTGCTGAATTTCATGTCCTTGAAAATGGGTTATGACTGAGAAAGGAAGATCAAGAATGAAGATTCAGGGTACTTAAATAAATAGCTCAATAAATACATTAAAAAGTGATTGTTTTGAGAGCAAAATAACCTAAAATCTTGCTAGATGCTCTCATATGTTATATTATTTAATTCCCATAATAATCTTTCAAGAAAGGCATTTCTTATCCCCACTTTGCAGATAGGAAACTGATGCTCAGATATATTAAGTAATTTTCCAAAGGCCTAATAGCTAAAAAGTAAAAGGCTAGATTAATTTGACTCCAAATCTCCAAAGCATGGAAGAAAAGAAATTAATTAATTAAATAAAAATGGGAGACTAGGAACACTGTAAAGGAATTTGGTTGTCTTTTTAGTTTTGTTTAAAGCCAGTCCAGTGGCACTTATGGTAATCACTCAATGGAAACAAGCAATTGGGTGGGTTCACGACAGAAGAAATTTAGAGAATGACTTTTCCAAGCAAGCAGGCAATCTGTTGTAAACTAACTGCCGCCTTATCTTTACAAGTGCTACAACATAGATGTACCAAACTCCTGGGCAGTAAAAGAAAATCCTCCCCCACGCACTTCTAATATCCTTAAATAAATACTGGGAAGTTCCAAGTAAATATCCAGAAAGCAAAGGTTGAACTGAGAGCTAAACAACCTTAAATTATTTAAATTCCTGAATATCAAATAAAAAGACTAGACACTAGGTAAATTAGTGGATGTTTACACACCAACTCGATAATTTCTAATCTAATTTGAGGTGGCATTAGGAACACCGCTGACCATTTGAAGTAAATAATATGTTGTCTTAGATTCAGATGATTAGAATACTTTGCAAAGATCTGCTTTATTGTACAACATTGCCTAGCAAAAGAATATTGCTTTAGGAGACAACTATTGCCAAACTGGGGATCATTTGCAGAATATACATGGCTGAAGGTAATTGCATAAAGCATTAATCTTATCACTACACAGAAAACTCAAACAAACAAGCTTTCCTGGATAAAAGCTGAAAGTGAACTAAATATGTTTTAGAGTACTTTTATTCCAAGGAATAATTGTGCAGCCTGGCCAGCAGTTGAGAACTATAAACCATGTTTGGGAAGTCAGATACAAATGTTTGAATTTTAGTAAAAATGTCTGTGAAAGAGTATCTGAGTAGAACAAGACTGCTCTTGAAATCAAGAGTAAAAACTGACCACTCCCTCATAAGGGCAGCTATCCAGACAAAGGCTTTAAGAATTGGAAAGTTGGATTCAATTCAGCCAAGCTTCCTAATATCTGGAGCTCTGGTTTCCTCTGCTGCCAACAGAAAAGCAAGACATACATAAAAAACGAAAATGTGTACTTTTCAGCAAGGCTTGACAGCTTGTGGTATTCACATGTCTCAAGAAAAAGGACATACTGAATAATGGCAATGAGAGAGAATTTTAGTCCGTACATATTTCAGGATATTATTTAACTTTAAGTACCAATTAGCGGGGTAAAATGAAAGTTTGCAGCAATAAAATACTAGATATCATAATTTTAGAGTATTGACTTAAGAAATTAGAAGTATTATGGGCCAAGAGTATATAAATATACATATTTGATGTCAGAATTCATGGGTGTGGGTCTCTAGGTCAACCATGTTCTAATCAATAAGAATAGATTAAGAATGACTATATGCTTGGATCTAATACCTGCTATGAAGAACACAATAATATGAGTTATATCAGATATAACTCAAACCCTCTGATAAAGAGGAAGAAAAGGAGATGGAAACCAAGAGTCAACTACAGTATGTACCAAACACAGTTCAAAGCACTTTACATTTAATGTGGCAGTCTTTCAAGGGAGATGTTAGGATTTCTGTTTTATGAATGAAATGTGCATGAAAGTATAAAAACAACTGCAAAATGATACATATATAATTATGTAGGATAAGTATATAATTAAGTATATAAATAAGATACTATATAAGTAAGCCTTATATGAATAATATCAGGTTCTACAAGTTTATGATTCCCAGACAATAGTACGAGAAATCCAGAGGGATGAAATCATTATTTACTAGAGTGATTATAAATGGCATCATGAAGGAGCTGGTGCTTGGAATGTATTTTAAAGTATAGGTAAGATTGGAATAGGTGAAACAATGTCTGGATGGAAGGAGGTTGGGCATTGAGAGCAAGAACCACATAATCAAAAGCAAAAACCTATAAATAAAAACAGTGCATAGGGCAGAGGTGAATCCATATGACGGCCAACCTGATAGGAAGAGAGGATGTATTAAAGAGAGCGTAGAATAAAAGTATATATGATAGAAGTTATGAACGTTTAGATTCTGGTTGATTCAAAAAGCAAGGAGAGGCAGTATTAAATTCTTGAGAAAAAAATGATATGATGATTCAAATATTAAGTTAGATTACGAACAAATTTCTAGTTACAGAGGCAGCCCAACTTTTTGTGCATTCAGGACACATCTGCATAGAAAATGCTATGATGTTTTATGAAGACATCACTTGTGTCCAAAGAGATCAGTGCATTCTCTTTCCTTGTGGGGACAATGGCTTGAACTACGGTTGCAGCAGTGGACACAGAGAATAAGAAAATGTTTTCAGCTGGTTTAAAGGAAAAATCTGTGGGACTTTGTGATAGTTACAGGATGGCAGAGAGGAAAACATGAAAATGACTCCCAAATATCTTGCTAGGCAAACAAATAATCTCTAGAAATTTTGCCATAAGTTACAAATAAAGCACCTAAAATTCATCTCTACTTTACTAGGCCAGCCTCAATGAATTAACTAATTACCTTGTTCCGCCACTTGACACACTTATCCATGATTCAGAACTAGAGCAAGAAGAAGGAATAGACATTGGAGGGAAAGATTAGCAACATCTACCTTTTGATCCAAATACGTATTTTTCCCTAAGAGAATATGGAAGTAGAAATGAAGGGTATTGCAGAGAGTGGTTCCCAAACGCCAATCCACCAAGTGACCAAATGTTAGTGTGATTATGTTAGTCCTGTTTTAGTCCCCTTTAGCCAATGGACTAAAATGGTGTTGATGTTCTCATATAAACCTTAGCCTTCACAACCTAATATCAGTGACCTCACTATTACCCACCACTTCTGCCTTCTTACTCACTACTATCAAATATGGGAGCATTTTACTTGAGGGCAACAGGACTTGTAGAAAATACTTTGTTCAGTTAGAAAAATGATGCTAAAAGCAAGAACGCTGACCAGAATTGAGATTGTAATCCTAAATGGTTACTATGTATCTTTGAATCAGATATTCAAATAATGGCTCAGCACTGATGCGGTATCTGGCATACAATCAGTACACGATAAATGCACGACTGATGAATAAACGAATTTTCTTATTTTCATTTTCTTTTTGGTTTTATAGGTTGCCTTTGCTTGAAAACACCAAAGGCCTTCATTGTTGCTTAAGGCAGCTGTGAAAATTTAGTAGTATAGCAGAATAGAAGAAGCATTGGCTCAGGAGACCTAAGTCTGAGTACAGGCTTTGCCTTGAATCATACGTGTGAGTTTTGGACAAATCACTTCCTCTCTTTAGGCTTCCATTTTTTTCACTAGTAGAAGAGAGGACTGGATCAGGAGGAATCTCAGGCTTGTTCTAGTATCACACCCTCTAAGTCTATGCAAGCTAGCTGAAGCTAGCGCTAAGGTTTCCTTGAGCCCTGCCCAGAATATCCGGTTGGCTAAGATTTCTGCTCTGGCCTCAAAATATGACTTAGTAGGATTTTCTTTTCATTACCTAACATAGGTCATTTGAGATATCTTCTTTGGTAACCAGAATAAATGTGGCTCCAAGTCCTTTCAAGGTCCTTAAATAAATATGAGAATTATTCTGTGACATCCATGTGTCACCAATGTATTTTACCACACTAAGCATATGATTTGGTAATAATTATCTGTAAGGCCCTCTCACAGGAAACACCTGCTGAGATGTAGGACAGCCCAGCTTCTCTAAATATGAAACACTTGTATACATGTCCCTTTAGAGATAGAGATAAGCAGGCCAGACTCTCAGCAAAACCTCAAATAAAGCCCACGGCTTCCTTTCATTCTCCCGTTCTCCTGTAAGGGGTCTGTTGGTTCTCTAGAGACCTTGCTTTTTATTTTCCTCTCAGGTAAAAGAACAAAGGGACCACCGTTTGCATGTACACTTCTACCAAATTTTATTGATTAAATTGTCCTGGTGATATTTGGGTTTTAATTTTTTTTCTTTCCCGTTCAAAGCAGCAACAGGTTAGTAGAGCGTTTTCTTGGTGGAAAAGTGGTGAGTGATAGGTTCGAAAACATGGCAGCAAATGGAGAGTAGAAACAGAAACAGATCAGATCAAAGACCCCTTTTGAAATGTGTGGGATAAGCCTGGGTATGTACTGGGTTAATAGTGTCCCCTGAAAGTTAATGTCTACCCAGCACCTATGAATGTGATCTTATTTGGAAACAGGGCCTTCGCTTATGTAATCAAGTTAAGATGAGGTCATACTGGGTTAAAGTGGGCTTTAAATTCAATATGACTAGTGTCATAAAAGGAAGAAAATTTGACACAGAGATACACAGGGAGAACACCATGTGACAACAGGGTAGTGATACAAGACAAAAAGAGCCAAGGATTGCCAGCGACCATAAGATGCTAGGAAGAGGCGAGAAAGGCTCTTCCCCTTGAGCAGTCAGAGAGAGCATGGCCCTGCTCACACTTTGATTTCAAACTTCTAGCCTCCAGAACTGTAAGAGAATAAATGTTGTTGTTTTAAGCCACCAAATTAATATGGCTTATCCTAGGGATTAAGTACTGGTGGACAAAGCAAAGCCCTGAGACCTTCACCCCTGGGCACAGAAAGATGTAGGATGGGGACCAAAGAGTCCCCGGTGTTGGGAGTTAGAGACAAAGCCTTGCTCTTCTAAAGTACGTGGATGTCAGAGTCTGTCAGCGTGCAGGGGACAACGATGATGATGATAACAGTGATCACTACAATGGTTAATATGGCAAAGACAAAAGAAGAAAGGGAAGAAGCAAAAAGGTAAAAGAAGGAAGATGTTGAGAAATGATTTTAGAGAAAAATGACAACATTGCTAGCGACTTTATAGCAATAACCAGAGTTCAAGTAGAATGAGTAATAAAACACCAAAACCTGATTCTGCTGGATAAAATAATATTAATTATGTAAACTGTTTACCATGCATACCTAATAACCCTGTAGCACAATAGCAATTATATGTATCATTAAATGTTAGGTTTTGATTATTATAAATTTTATTTGCTTAAAGCAGTAAACTCTGTAAATAGTCCTTATAAATAGTGACTCTAATGTGGTCATTAGCTCACAGCCTAGAAAAAAAAAAAAAAAACAACCATAGGCAACAGTGTTTCATATCACTCAAATAAGTATAAAAAAATATGGCACAATATCATGCTATTTGTGGATTTTACCACCCAGGCATAGATTTAATAATAAAGATTAAGAGACATGAACTATGTTGTTACAAATGAAAGTGAATGTTGAAGGAACACAACAATTTCCCAGTGATGATATATCCTTTTGTATATAATATTCCTTGACCAAATGAGAGTGTTTTGTGTTCAACAGAGGACAGTTACAGTCTCTTTGGCATACCTCTGACATGTCTGCTGCCTGTGTTTTAACAAAGACTCTTTGTCACTAATATGGACTAGCTGCTTTGTATACCAGTTCCACATACAAAATAAGGCCTTTTTTCATGCTCCCACCAAGACTTAAGAAAAATATCCTGCAAGTGTGAATGCACAATCATGTATAATTGTTGGAGTTCAGCTGAGCTTTGTTGCTTCCATTTTGAGACCGTGAACACAGTCTCACAGTTTTCCTCTCCCAAATATGCCAGATTTTTTTGTTGTTGTTGTTTAATGATCAGTCTGGGTTTAAACAAAATGCAATTTGTTTTTAGAGATATTTGAAACTAAAATAGGAAGTCTTGTTATTGGTTTATTGGTCTATAAGCCCGTTCTTTCCTGTAGAGAGACACTGTCAACATTCAGTGTGAAACCCACACAGAACAGCACCTTTTAGGGACGTGGCGCTGGTGCCCTCTTGAGGAAGAAGGAACAAGGCAGAGGAAACAGAAAGTTGAAGGCAGGATAGTTGGAAACTAGGAACAGAATGTTTAGGGAGCTCTGTGCTCCAACAAGTCTGGTCTATCTTAAAGAATGATTCGAGTTTGCCTAGGATGTGTTCGACAACTTTTTTTCATTTTTTCCAGCACGATCTCACATATCTTGACATTTATAAGTATAGTCTGCGCTGCTCCTGCTTTTTTATTTACAGTGTTTTCCAGGGTAATGCCATTTTGATGAAGCGCTGCCTCCCTTGCTTTCATATAGCTCACACTCAAAAATGATTTTTAATTATTAAAGCCACACTGTTACCCTGACAGAATATTTGCCATCCAATCCCTTCTTGCTGGACTCGAGCATCACACATCTCAAAAAGGTCTTCTTACCCTCTCTTCTTACCCTTCATCTATCTTACCCTTATTCCCCACTGGCTTAATCTAACTGCACATTTGGTAATCTTACTGTTTCCTTGCTATTTACTTCAGCCAAGCTCCTAATCATTTGTTTTACAAGTCTTGGAACTCAGTGCAATATTCTGCCTAATTCCGATTCCAAGAATGTGGGCTTTAAAATTATTATTTTATATAGGACAAGTAATATGTTTAGTCAGCATTACTACCCTCAACCCCCAGATTAAGGAAATCCTTTAAAGAGTTTCATCGAAAGAAATTAATTAACTAATGAACAATCCCAGGAAATTGAAGAAATTTTCAGAGCATTCTACCAGACTCATTTTAATAGAATGTCAGCAACAAATTCTCTGGGGTTCTGTTCTCATATTATAGAATGATGTTTGCCTTTACCTGGACCCTTAGCTCAATCACAGACTTCAAAGCCACCTGTCTATATTTTTTCATCTCTATTATTATATTAAAACTGGTCAAGAGAAAGATGCAAATATGTTGACTTCTAAGAGACAATATACTCTAGTAGGTCAGAGAATTAGTTTTAAAACTACATAATCTCAGTTCTAATTCTCTCCTCTGCCATTTTCTAATTATGTAAAATTTGGTCAAGTTACTTAACCTCTTGGGGCCTCATCCCCTCATGAATAAAACAAGGTGGCGGGAGTGCCTTCTTAGACTAGGAGAACTTAGGGTCAGTTTATGGACACAGACCAGGACTACTTTTCGGTCATTTGCTAAGTGACATTTGTTCCTACATCTTTGAACATATCAAATTTATAAAACTCTCTTGAGAAAAGTAGTGTGTATCACCCCATTCCAACAAAACAACATATTAAGTTAAAATTAGGGAAGTAGAAAGGAGCATAGGGTGGCACATGGCATTCTTCAGCTTTGTTTTAAATTGTCGTGAGACAGTTGTCATGTTTTGCATCCTTGCTACTCTGTAACAGCCCCTCTCAGCGCCCCAGGTGAGAAGGTGCAGCCTGACTCCATCGTGCCAGTTTCTAAGGTGTCAGAGAGAAGCAAGTCGCCTTGACAGAGAAAAACTGACTGTGCTCTAGGCATGGTGCTTCTTCATGGGCAAACATAGTTTTGTCTGATCTATTTAAGAGAGAATTGGTGTTTGGTGGTAGAGGAGGTAAGAACAGACCTTTATCACGATTTAGAACTTTGAAAACCTTCATCCTTTAAGAAGAGCGATCTCAACATCAAAAAGCTAAAAAAACCAGGTCGTGTAGTATCTGATTACTATGTAATATGATCTTGAATCAAAGTAAAGGGAGTTTACTGGAAAAAATAAAGAAAAAAAAAACCCTCTGACTCTGTTATCTGTCTCAAAATTCTGAACGTCCTGCTTGCTGTCATATAAAAAGAACTTCCTTATTAGCTTGAGACCTAAAAGACATCTGCCCTTATTTTTGACAAAAATTTCTCTAAAACATCCCTGGTAGAGTGGTTGTGAGGATTAAATGAGATAACAGTTGTAAATTGCTCAGCCCAGGTCCTAGGATATATTGTACTCAATAGATACCTGTTACTATTACTGGTGATCATTTCATCTTTGGCTCTTTTGCAAATGTCTCAGCAAGTGAAACAAAGGACTAAACTTAGCCTGAGCTGACCTTCTGGGCCCCATGCTCATGCATGAGAAGGTTTCTGTCTGGGGAAGGGCCCTGCAGAGGCCTTCGAGGACAGGATGTTTGTCCCTTTAAGACTGGGCAAGGTCAGACAAAAGGACAGAGATGTTTCCCATGGTTTCCCACAGTTGTCACCAAGTCAAGTCCCTCTTCCCGGTAAGACTTGTCTCACCATGGTCTCTAAAGTTCCGCTACTAAGAATTCTTTGAAGCATCTTTGGCATTTTCTACTGTCATGTGCTCTGTGCTTGTCTCTAGTCTAACATCTGTCTCTTTTCCTCACGGGGCCAGAAGGAACACCTCTTTAAAGGTGTCAGGTGTCCTTTCCCACCAGACTGCTGACAAACACTTAGAGAATTGTGTGCGTAAATTGTCGTGTGAAAATGGGGCCAGATATTGATTGTTTCATTAATGCCATTCAGGATTCTTAGAGAAGAGACTCTCCATAATAAGATTTTTTTTTTCCTCTTAAATACAACAATTTCCCCCCACCCCCAGAAGCCCACGTGCACCTGTTTTAAATGTTCTAGAAGTTGAGGATGGGTGGGTTTGGATACAGCATAAAGCCAATTTCCTTCAGATTGGTATTTTTGAATGTATCTTTGTCCATGGGGCTTATTGCTTGAAAGGTTAGAAAATTCCAAATTTTATTAATAACGAGAAACGTCCAATTTTTCTACACTTAACCTCTCACATCTCAGTATGGATTAGTCTCCTGCAGATCTGACTTACCTGTGGGTTAGCACAACGATATTTCAAAACAAGTTCAGACCATGAACAGGCTACGTGGGGAAAGTTTCGCTATGTAATAGTGATACTTGAGGCAGGTGCCAAGAAGAGCAGGACAACCACCTTTCAGAATATCCCTGGAGTCTAACCACCCCATCTGTTTCTCATAAAACCCACAACAGCAACAGCATTTTCTTTTGTCTCAAGTGGCTCATTAGCTTACACAGACATCTTTGGGATTGAAAATACAATCAAGTGCAATTGAAATTTTAACGTATGCAATATGTGCATGAATAAGGATGTGACAATGAGTTAGGGCATGGTTTTTTTTTTTTCCCAAAAGAAAGCAAGAAAACAGGACCTAATGTTATTCTTCAATCATCTCTCTGCTTTTAATATGTTAAAGTCAAAGATCCAATGTCTAAATTCCACCCAGTAGAGTTTTCCCTATTGACTCAATTACTTTGGAGTTCCTATAATGTAGTCTCTTCACTGCTAAAAAGAAAGTGATTACATGTATTGCATTCTGTGGAAATCTTTACTGAGATATGCCCTGTGTTTCTTAATGCTCGGTAGCCAGAAAATAAAACTGGTTAACCAAAATCATTTAGATACCATCAATCACAGAGACTAACAAAGGCTAGAGAATTCTATTTTAATATTTTTAAAACTGAGTTCCAAATAGATTGTTCAGTCTGCAGTCACAGACTCCAAAATATGAACTGAATATGAAAACATTTTAACTTTCATGTTTTAATGATAAGAATGTTGTTGGCATTAATATTTGAACACTTCAGCATACCTAGTTCTGAAAGCTATGTCATGGCAGGCTCAGAATCCACTGGCAGACTATAAATAAAATCTTTCTATAAATATACTTTATGCCAAACTACCAGCAGAATACATTTTTCATCTTCTAAACAGATGGTATAAGAGAAAAATCATGCACGTATATGATTAATCAAACGTGTTTTTGCTGATAGAATTTTCATTACCATTACCAGCATGGGTTTCGTGAAATTTCTGCATGTTATATTTTCTTTTGAGAATTAGTTTATTTAAGGAAACGATTAATATAAATGAAGATGGAAGATGATAGGCTTTTATGTATTTGGTTTCTTTGAGGTCCAATGGGCTTGAGATTTAATAAGAGTTTTGTTTTGTTTTGTTCTTCTGCAAAGATATAGCCAAACCGTTCTTTCAGGCCTAGGGCTGTACTTTATGCTTAGGCTCTCACTTTAGTGTCTCAGCACCTACTCCAAACCCTCACCCTCACTGGTCATGTGTCAGAACTCATCCTATGAAGTTCATCTTTATCAAAGTCTTTACCATCTCATTACTTACCACCAGTATGTGAGAAACTGAAAGAAAGGAAGAAATTTTACTGAGGAAAATGCCATGGCAAAGGCTTTGTATACTGTAAAATAGCACCAAGAGTCACTGCAGTATAGTCACTAACGAGTAGGGCTCCTCTAGATTCACCAACATGGATTCAACCCAGCCGATCACTAGAACAAAGAATGCTGATTGCCCATTCTTCCATTTCTCCTTGTACAGAATACCACGAATTTTTATCTGAGCATATTGTCACCTAGAATAAAAGAGTATTTTTTAGAGCCACCCTAGTGGCTACATGGGCTATGGGACTAGGTTCTGCCCTGGGACTAAATTTTAAACAAGATTTAAGTAGAGTAGATGACTTATCTTTTGCCTTTCTGTGTGTGATGGCTGGATCTCCAGCAGCCATTTTTGGCCATGAGGTGACCATGAAGATAGAAATGATATGCAAATGGTATGCAAATTAAAAACTGGAGTCTCTAAAATCACTGAAGATCTACCATATCAGCTCCTGTAGGCCTCCTGCTAGGCTTCTTTTATTTGAAAAATAAAGACCTATTATTTAACATACTGGCTATAGACCTTTAGCAAATTACTTAACCTGTCAACATCTTAGTTTCCACACATATAAAATGAACATAATAATAGCACCTATCTCATAGGCTTTCTGTGGGTGTTAAATAAGATAATATATGCAAAGTACGTAGACTAGGAACTGGTATATAGCAAGCTCTTCACAAATACAAACTATTGTTTTTATTAAAGATGTCTGACATGTGAGTACTTAACAGTTTCAACAGTTAAAAAGTGACCTGGGAAGTTCCTCAGCATATTATTTTCTAATGTTCTGAAGCGTAAATCTGAATCATGCACTGTGAGAAGGAATGACTCATTGGCCTAGTCTAGAACTCTGGCGTGTACCTCTCAGTACTGCTTTGGTTTCTTCTGCTCATTCAGTAACTTACTTATGGTATGACTAAAACATTGTTTCTTCACGAAAATAACTGAAAATAAAAAAAGCCAAATGCCAGTGCTAGTGACAGTAATAAAGAAAATTATTAAGAAGTCTAACAAAGGAATGAAATAAAGTGTCCTAGTTAGGAAAATTGATGTTTTGGCAATGGTTCTGAACCATGACATGAATATACCCACCATATGCCCCATGCAGAGGAAGCTTTAGATTATAGAGGTCATTTTCAATATAAGGATTTCAAATGTTTCTCAATGTATCATTTACAAGTGTTAAGGACTTGCTACTGTGTATGATTCACAAGCAAAATCCACAGGTAATAAAAGGATTAAAGTTAAAGAATTAAGGCAGAATAGAACCAGCAGAGTTATGACACTGGGCAGATCCTTGTCTTCAAAAGAGCTCCAAGAGTGAAGAAACTATTTTTATTTTATTCATTTCCATGTTTTCCTCCCACTCTCCCCAAAGACTTAAAATATTTTATAATAAAAGGCATGGAGCTAACAAAATCATAGAACAATTGAGATAAGGGGAAAAGAATAATGAAAGGGAGCGGGAAGAATAGTCAGATGGCCTGAATTCTGGTCTAGGGATGTCACTTTCTGTGATTTCACTCGGATCAGAGAGAATGCTTAGAGAAGTTCCACTTCAAGCAGAAGGAATAATGACCGCTGTGCTGGATTTCTCCCATTTGCCCCTCCAGATGCCCTCGCCACCCTCTCCACCCTGCACCATGCCCAGAGAGGTTGACCTCTCTGTGTCCACAGGCTCCCCCTGCCTCTGGTTTCTGGTATGGTTCAGCCAGAGGTATGCCCTGGCAGAAGATCAAGGGAAGCAGAAAGATTGAGATCACAGTATTTATTCTTCAGTTTCTCTCCTGTGAGGTTATCTTGAATTGCCTGCATCCCTAGACCCAAGATTACTACTCCTCCCAGAATAGCCTATTCTATGTGACTCTCTCTTTACAGATCCTCTAATCATCTCTTCTTTAGAGTCTAAGATAAGGATACCACATTTAGCAAAGAAAAATATAGGATGGTCAGGTACATTTGAATTTCAGACAAACAATGGACTTTTCAATATAAGTATACCCCATGAAATATTTTTGGGTCATACTTATATTAAGAGATTAGTCACTGCTTATCTAAAATTTAAATTTAACAGGGCATCCAGTATTTATCTGGCAATCCTATCCTAAAGTCCTAAAGGAACCGTCAGCTGCTAACCCTGGGTTTCTGTTGGTTTCCCTGCATCCTCCCCATACCTTTGGAATAAATCCCTTTGTCTAAAGCCATCCTTGAATTATTCTGACATGAGTGTGCCATCTGTTTTCCCTCAGGATCCCGATACACTCATCACACCCCTTTTTTTCCCCCATCAAGGTTATTTCTTCTCAACCACCTCTCAGATTTTCACAAGTGTTCTATAGCAGACAACCCAATAAGACTTAAAGAAGATCCTTACTCTCCAGAAAGCAGATGATACAGAGGTAGCAATGCTGACATCTTAGTATTTAGATCCTTGTATCAATGTATCTTAGCTTGGCTTTCCCTGAAAGAAGAGTCTGAGACAAAGGCTTGCTTGTAGGTGGTTTATTTCTAAATGTGACCTCAGGAATTAGGAGTCCAAGGCAGGGTGAATGAAATGGGGGTGGAAATGGAGGAAGCCATTGAGGAAGTGTTAGTGAATAGGCAATTCGTATGTGATCCTATTGAGACCTTCCAAAGATTCTCATGAATATGAATGTGACTCAGATCCTCTATCCAGGAACTCAAAGAAGGAAGTATTTATCAATGGCCCTTGTCTGCCAGTGGCTTCATGCACACATGCATTTCTAGGTTAAACATATGAGAAGGCAGATCCATTTCCTACAACATCAGAGATGTCTCAAGGCAGAAAACTGAGAAATACTTGGAACATGCATAAAGTACTGTCTGGTACTGTCCAGTTGCAACTTTATAAAGATGGTCAATACCTCCACAGCACTGGTTGGAGCCAAGAGCGTTTTGAAGGGGTGACCAAGATGTCTCCCATGTCCAATGGAAGACCAACATACTTCTGCATGAGGTAAGGTACAGTTTACCCAGTTAAGTGCCAAGACATTAACGAAGACACTCAGAACCTAATTCAGTTGAAGAAACATGTCCTTCCTAAGATGAGATTGCTGAAGTAATTGCCACAGTCGGCAGTAACTGGAAATCAGGCACAGTCAATTACAGAACGTGCTTGGATGGAATTAGTTGAGAAGAGTCAAACTAAGTTATTCCTTGAGACCACTACATGTCTATTATGAATGGTTATTAGAGGCCATGCCTGAAACCACCCCCGGGAAGTCTTTAAGTGGACATGCATGGGAAATGCAGCTGCAGTTAAGGGGCAGTTACTCTGGCTCAGGTACAACAAGAATTTTGAGCCCTAGAATCTCTGTTAGTCCTGAGTGACAGAATTATTACTTTGTATGGTGCCTTAAGTGGTTTTGGGGTGGAAATATGGCAGAATCTATGCTCCTCTGCCCTGGTGGGCATCTTACTCCAACCACACAGTCAAGAACACTGTCAGTTATGTTTCCATGGTAAGCATGAAAGAAACATAGCCAATCATCCCTTTCTTTCCTTTGTTTTGGTAAAAACACTTATAAAAAAGAAGACTTGAACTCAATCTAAGCTATTATTCTTGCTCATCCTTTAACCCAAACCATAAGCCATGGTCTGGTGTAATAAAAAGGCATAGGACTAACTAGGTTGGCAGAAAATTCAATGGTTAGATGTGGGTATAATTAGAGATTATTACCAATATAATGTAATTTATTTATAAATCACACTAGAATTCACAGGTCTGTCCAGTGGCTTGCAGTGGGGAACCAAGTTCTAGTCTCATTCACTTGTGAGAGTAACAGCAGAAAACCCGCTTATCCTAGCTTAGGATATAACTATTTCCCACATAGTGAGCCAGAACTTGGCTTCTAATCATACACTGTGCAAGCTGTAAGGTAATTCAGATTATTATCATTATGGGTATAATTAATTTTTTTTTTACTTTGTGACAAACAAAGAAATCTGAGTAGTATTTTCATTATTTTTCTTCTCCATGTGAAATGTACTAGCATGAAATACAGCCACAATCATTTAAAACTGATCCTCTGCTCCTGATAGTTTAGCATTTCAAACATCATTTTTACCTAGACACACAAGAATCCTTGAAAAACAAATAAAATTAACCCTTTAAATTAAAAAAAGGGGCAACATGGAGGACTGGGGCTTAAAAATATAAAACAATGGTTCTTCCCCATTTTTTATCACATGCTTTCAGCATTCAGAAGTTGGGAAATGTGTTAGCCATCAACCCACATGACCTCAAAGATTTGAGAAAAACTAAGTCCCTGCTCTATCTTAAACCCTGCTCCAGATCATATGAGCTTTTGACCTATCAATAGAATTATGCTTAAATCAGAATTTTGCTTCAACCACTGTAGTTAAATGACAAGACTGCAATGGTTAAGGCTGCATTTCATCTGCAGAAAATTTCAGTTTAATCTCGCCTTGCTTTTTCACCAATCTGTCAGGAATGGATTGCTCCTCCCAAACTACACAGCCTGCAAGGTATTTGAATAAATCATGAGTGGGGGAACCTGCATGGTCTAAGGGCTGAGCATACCTTTTAGTGTGATTGGCAGTTCATATTATTTCAAGGCACCCCAGACATCATACTTCCTCCAAATGCTCTTGGATCATATATACCTTGGTAAGCAATCATAAAGGTAAAATATTTAGATTATTTGCCTCTCTGTGATCAGTGCTGCTGTTTTCCTTTATAAGCCTAGAACTGTGCAATAACACAAATGGCAGAAAAATTTACCAAACTTAAGACTGTGATAAAATGGGAGAGAGGGGATTGAGTTGTGGGTAAATTATTACCACCAGATAGATTGGTGCTACAGTAAAAGATGATTTGACTCATTAATAAGTGATGTAACTTGATAAATGCTGAAAGGAATGTAAGAGATTAATGATGCCTTTATTTATGCTCACTAAGAACAGTGTTGAGCTGAGAAGTAACACCTGACTTTCTTCATCAAAGTGACTGGCTCCCAGTGAGTCATTAGTGTAAGGGGCGAAGGCTGTAGCCATGTTCCTTTTCTTCCTTCTGCATGGAAACCAAAAAAGGAGTTAAGAGGTTGGAGTATTGGAGGACCAAGAAGAAACTGGGACATAGGAATTCCCTTGTGACTTCTGGCCTCAGTTACAACATCTACAGAGTTTGGAAGTCATCACTATGGTTCTTATGACAAGAAAAAGTTGTACAAATTAAAAATTGGTAGTTTTTCTTGGACTTAATAGGAAACTTAGGTTACAGGGCAAACTGCCACTCTGAAATCTGAAGAGATGGGGACATCCAGAGAAATACGGCCAAGACCTGCTAAATTAGCCAAGAACAGAAGCTGTTGGAACCATAAATTGGCAGAGACACTTAAATGGGAATTTTGATAAATTGCTAGAGGCTAAGTGTGGAGTAATGTGAGAGTGAGAAATTTCTGGGGGTCATAGTCTTAGAGTGGCCCCCACACCTGCATGCAATTTCCTTTCAGGAATCCCCCCACCCCCAGGTTCTTGGGATGAAGGTCTAAGAAAGATGCCCTCTAGGCTTTGGGAAAGGGGAAGAGCCTGCTCTATAATGAGGCCTGCTCTCTAAGGCAGTGGTCCCTAATCTTTTTGACACCAAGGACCAGTGCTTCTATGAGAATCTAATGCCTGATGATCTGAGGTGAAGCTGAAGTGGAGATGCTAGCACTAGGGAGCAGCTGCAAATGCAGATGAAGCTCTGCTCACTTCCCAACTGCTCACCTCCTGCTGTGCAGCCTGGTTCCTAACAGGCCATGCACTGACTGGTATCATCCATGGCCTGGGGTTTCGGGACCCCTGCTCTAAGGAAAAGACTACCGGTGTCTTCTCTCAACTTGGGGGTGGGTGGAAGGCATTCCTCCAATTCCAGCCCCCTCTAGCCTTCCTGTCTTGCTTAAAGGGGGGAAATGAAAATTTAACAAGGGTCAGAGCTTCAAGCAAATAGATTGGAAAGGAGTAGGATGCAGGGAAATAAAAGCTAAACCTCTGGAGAAACACTTGAAACACAGGTCCACTAAAAGACTAAGATTTAATTAGAAGATTATAGAACACTCTCCCTACCCCACACCTTACAATCATACCAGTATTACAACAGTGGATAACAGCTGAAAATGCTGTAGAACACAGATTCTTTCTGAGGAGCAGTATTTAGGGAATCCCAGAATACATGCTCTTATTACAGCAGCAGATGCTGGTCAAATTTCTGTATCTAGTTTTGGAGCAAGTTGATAACTGGTCTTATGAGTTAACAAATACCACAATCCTGTGGCAATCTACTATCGTGCAGTTCTGTAGGAGGACCTGACACTCAGAATATACCATTGCAATAAGTCAAAATAGACAGAAAGGGAAAGCAGAGCTATACCTGAAAATCTTGCCCATTTTCGGTTTCCTGAAAGTGGGCCTGGGTTCCCTGGTACAAAATGTTTCAGGCACAAAGTTATTGGCACTGGCAGAGTTTTCCATGATATTAGTGAGCTTGCGTAGGTGAGTAACTAAAGAACCTTTTTTCTCTCCTTGCCCATAGCTCACCATTAATCTCAGGAGGAGCCCATAAAACCAACAAGTCACTGACCGTATCAATGACTCAACAGGTGGTCTAGTCTGCGGACCTCAGCAGTCCAAGCTGGTTCAGCATGAAAGGTTTAGAGCTCTTTCTAAAGCTGTGTGAGCAAGATGCTATTGATTTGGCACAAGTCACTTGCAAATATGCCTTATGCAGGTAGAGCAGCTGTCTGACCTGATGTCTTAAGTGTGACACTAAATGGTAATCTTGGTACTACCAGCATGGAGAAAGTGCTATTAAGATTCTTCATGAAACCTTCAGAAAGGGCTTCCTAGGCTTCCTATGCAGGACATCCAATTCTACTAGTCAGGATCCTCTCAGTTTCAAGCAACAGAAACTCAACTCAAACTAACTCAAAGGAGAAGGGGAATTTATTGGCTTATGCGACTAGGAAGTCAGGGGTAGAACTTGTTTCAGGAATGACTAGGACCTAAATTCAGTCATTAAGTCTAGGTCTGTATGTCTCGTGTTATTTCTCTTTCTCCCTTTTTGTCCCTCTCTCTCTTGCTCCTGCTTCTCTAAGTAGCTGCTCTCCCTTAATTTAGTGATAAAAGTAGCCACTGTAACCCCAGTCCTAGAATATTCTGACACCAAAACCCAACAGAAAAAGCAAGTTAATTTTTCCCCGAGTCCATATAATAATCTCAGGAAGACTCTAATTGGCTCGTTTGGCCATGTGCCTTTTCCTTGGACCAATCACTATCTCTGGGAGGAGGAATACGACTGCTACCCATCCCTGTGGCCAGAGAGTACTACAACCAATAGCTCCATTCGCACCTCATGAAATAGGAAGGGGCACTTATCCCGAGAAAAGGAAGGGAGTTTTTGCTATAAAAAGGATGAAGACACTCTGGATGATACAAGCAACAGATATGCACTGTATCCTACTCCTTGCTGCCTCAGCATACGTATTTAACCTTTATTGAATACATGTAATTCCAAAAGTGTCCCTACCTAACGGAGAATTTGATTACTTTTCCAAAACTGCATCTTCATCTAGCACCTCTGAATCATGTACATTACCTTGACTAGGTCCAGACAAATCTTCTCACAACAGTAGAACCTAGGGCTAACCGATGAAGTTAACCATCCTCAACATACCAAATACAAAACAGTAGAAACAAAACAATAGCAATGGAAACTCATTTGGTAAATATAGAAGAAAAAAATAAAAAACACCATATTCCACACTCTGCTGGACAGAAATCATAAGAATGTATGCCCCTAGGGCCATGGGTTTCTATGGGAAGCCTATCCCATCCCTTGTCCTGCTTACAAAGAAGCTTTCCCTTGGCCATTGAACTCCAAGTTGCTTTTTGAGGTGGGCGTAGAGGGGTATTCTGGGTTCTCATTAGCAGCCCAATTCCCAAGGCATGGTTATGGAAGCCTGGGAATTGCCTTAGGAGTTGAACATCACAGGTCCTTTTCTTGATCTTGGGTTTCTAAGATAGGCTAACTCCTTAAAACTTAGTAAACTATTAATGGAATCAATTCTGGAAAAACTCTGTTAGCTCAGAACCAGTGCCAGAAATCTTGGCCAGTAACAATTTGTAAATCTGAATTCTGACTTTCAGTTTCTGTCTCTTAGCAACAAGCCTTGGTCCTCTGCCTATGCTTCTAGCTCTCTTTTTTATGTGTCCATCTTGGTATCTGCTATAGGACAATAAACTGGGGAGGTGAGACAGAGCTAATGTATCCCTGGCCCCCAGGCCATATCCCTTTGGGGACAGGGGTAATTATTACTTTCATTTAGCAAGAGTGACACAGAGAAGGTAGTATTTAGGAAGGGTTCCAATATTCTCTGGCCTTTCCCTGGCTCCAATATAATTTTCTGTCTTTCCGTGTACTAAATTGAGAATGGAACAGATATTTTGGCACTTGCAATGCCACAAATACATGATTATCTGACCCTTAATGGTCTTGGCTTTCTGACTGTCAATAGAAATGTGCTATTCTTTTTTGATCCTTTCAACCCACAAACCTGTCCCTTTCTTTCAGGGCAATAGTGAAGACTGCAAAAGTTTGTTTTTGGTCACTAAAACGCTTTTTATTCTGCAAATAAAATATCAGAATAAACTTTAATCTGTAAGATAGTGTCATTCATTCAACAAATACCTATGTTCCAAATACTGGTCTGAGCACTAAAAAAGGTAAGGAATCAAATCCCATCCCAAGTGGAGACTGGAGGGTCCCAGGAGCCCCCCCAGCTTCCTCTGTAGAGCTTATCACTTCTGCAGTAGCTTTGAGTTTCTTCTAGGCTCTGTCCTCTGGTTGTAGATCCCTGTCTAGGGTCACTCCCTCATTCAGAACAAGACACTGAGGCCAGAGGGCAAACCACTCATGTAGCATTTTAAGACTTAAGTATCAGAAAGTTTAATTATATCCATTATTTCCCTCTTTGTTTGGATGAAAAAGAACATCACGAGTTGCCCACCTTCCACCTTTGTCTTAAAAAGAAAACTATTCCTCCTACATCTACCTTTATAATTCTTTTGCATCAAGTGGAGGAACACAATCTTTTTACTTTTTTTCTGGTACTCCTTTTATACTGTCATTTTGCTTCTTGAAGGAAAACTGTGTGGGAGGATGAGAGTAGAGTTAAATTGGCAGAATTATGAAAGCAAATAATGATTCCTGTGGTGTAGCACAGACTTGGGGTGGAAGAGTAGGAGGTGCAGAAATGTGATTATGATGAAATTACCAGGAAAGAAAATCTAAAAGTTGATCAAGATCAAGAGAAGAGAGGAAGAAAAAGCCACTCACTGAAGATTCTACATGGATCACCAGAGTATCAGGGATGAAAGAGCACTGTTTATGAGGAATAAGTTATAGAGGCCATGGGATAACTGAAAGAAATTTATGTAATAAAGACATTTCCAAGGGAAAGACATTTTCTTCATGGACAGTCTCCTGTCTTGCCATCTTTTGTACTCAAAGAACCACAATTGCTGATCAAACTTGAAACTAATCCATGATACTGAAATGGAAGATGATGTAATTGGAAATACCTTAACTGAGCATCTACCATGTATCAGGTACTGTGACACACACTGAGGGTTTAAAGGACTAAGAGTTACAGGCCTGCCTCCCAGGAACTCTCTATCTTAAGAGGTAGAAAGACCCATGAGCAACAAATACAACTGGTTCATTCATTGACTAATATGTGTTCAGTGCTAACTCTGAGCCAACTGGAAATATAGGCCAGCAACAACAGAAACATTTCTTCAACTTCTGGCACATGTGGTATGTGGGAGAGGCAGCCAATCAGACACCAATATTTATAGAATCACCTCTGTTACAGGCTATGAAGGTGAGGCCCATGAAGCTATGAGAGCTGAAATGGGCATTTGATCAAGTCAAAGAACCCAGGGAAGGCTCTCCCCAGTTGATATCTGAAAGAAGGCTAGCAATTGACAGGCAAAGAGGGCAGCCTTCTATGCAGAAGAAATAACTCCATCAAGGTCAGGAAACAATGTGATGGAGAGCACTGAGTGCAAAATTAATGAGATGGGATGGGACCTATGCAGGAACTCATAACCCACACAAAAGGGATTTGTCTTTGTCCTATGGATAATGGGGAGCCATAAATGCTTTATAAAAGTTCTATTTAAGAAGAGCTATGGGCACAGAGATGTTGTAATTAATTCTTCCTGAGGAGCGAGAAAGTCTGAAAAAGCTACTGAGGAGATGTAACATGTGGGCTGGGCCCTTTCAGATGAGTAGGTATTTTTCTAGGTGGTAACACTGGATAAAGCCATCCCAGGTAATTTCAATGGCATGAGAAAAGGAAAATGGGGAAATAGAAATTGACTATGTTTCGGAGACTGGACACATGATATGCTGGTTGTGTTAATAGCTGGTGATAGGGGTAGGGCTCGGGGTTGCTGAAGGAAGAGTTTTTTATTATACCTGCCAAGAATTACCTTCTCTCCCACTTCTTTGTAACCAAGTAGACCGGATTGACTCTACCATTAGAAATGAGGTGTTTGCACACTGAGAATCTGCCCCTGTCTATGGGCAGATGGTCCTCAAAATGTCAAGTTCCCAGCAAGCTGCATTCTCATTTCTGTACCTCATAGTTATTCACTCAGACATGTGCCTCGATCCCAATATTTAGTTACCCAGATAGAGTTCTCTTCATCCTCTGGAATATGGACCCTGCCATCTTACCTTTTCAAGTTTCCCATTCTGGATTTTTATCCTCCTGCTTGACTTCCCAAGTTCCTTGCCTGTCATTTTCTCACTTCCAAATCTGACCTCTTTAGACTCTTGGGACCAGTCAGCAGGCTATGAATCCTTTCAAGGCCCTCTCCACTACTCTCCCAGCCAATGTGATTCTTTCTAGCCAATTTTTCCTTTTTGCCATCAAGGACCCTGCCAAATTAGTGCCATGCTTGAACCCACCTAAAATAAGGGCCACTGCTGATTCTAACTACTTCTGAGAGACCCCACCATTACCCCATCCTGTGCTACATTAACCCAGAGTCATCACCATGCACCAGTCACCCTAGCATCCAGTTAATGACTGAATCAAACAAACAGAAAGCTGATGATGACATACATTTCTCTGCATCAGCTTCATGGTTCTGGGAAACTGAGTGAAGTTGAATACTTTCTTTTTCAAATAAAATGGGGCCTTGTTAGGGTTTCCTGAGATAATGTAAGTAACATGCTTAACCCAGTGGCTCACACATGGCAAGTGCTCATTGTGGGACTGCTAATACTAAATATTTTGATAATGAAAAAAATATATTTGTGTTATTTTTATTTCATATTTTCCTGGGATTAGGTTGTGTGGTAACTGGCTAATAAGTAACTTATGTAAATAACTTTTGGAGGTTGACAAACAAGGTAAATGACTGAGATCAGAGGTCAGCAAACTTTTTCAGTAAAGAACCAGACTGTATTTTAGGCTTTGCGGGGAACACGTTCTCACACAACTACTCAACACGGTCTTTGTAGAATAAAATCAGTCAAAGGAAATAGTAAACGAATTGATGTAGCTGTATTCCAGTAAAACATTAGTTACAGAAACAGGTCACAGAAGCAGGTCACAGGCCAGAGGGCCAGAGTTTGCTTACCTCTGATGCACATGGTTGCCTGTGATGCAATACTGACTAATAAATTAATGAATTTATTAATTTAACAAATAGTTATTGACAGCTACTATGCTGGGTGCTGGGCATACAATGGTAAGACATATAGTGCCTGCTCCACAGATGACAATTAAGTGGAAGAGATGGACATTAATCAAATAAGCACACATATGAACATCAAGTTACAAATGCCACTAGAGCTATGAAGAAAAGATATACAATGTTATTAGACTATTTGACAAAGGCATTTGTTTGTTTACTCAAGTGCTTTGTGGGGGTTGGTTAGAGAAGTTTCCCTAAAGAAATGTTGGTTGGGCTGAGATCTGAAAAATGGGAATAAGTTAACTAGACTGAAGAAGTTATGGAAGCATTTCCCAAGCAAAGGAAAGCCTCTGATGGGAAATAACATGAAATATCCAAACGACTGAGATAAGATGGGTATGGCCAGAGTACATATAACAAAGGGATACATGGATTAAGACATACCTGAGGAGCCTTGATGAGAATTATGATCTTTAGCCTGAAAATGAAGGTAAGCCAATAATCAGCTTTAAAGCATGATCAGATTTGCATATTAAAAAATATATATCCCTTCAGCTAAGGTATTGAAAATGGAGTGGAAGAGACACAACATTCAACGAGAGAAGTTTCCAGCAGTGGCTAGATCATTCTTATGAAAGATGGAGAATGGATAGTTCAATAATTTGCAAGTAAAATTGCTTTTCTGCATCATGGAAAAGTCATTTATACTCTTTCTGGTCTACGGAAAATGAAAAAAAATGAGTATTTGTATTTGATCACAGCCAACCTTTTATCTTCTCAGTGTTTCTATTTCAGCAGCACGATGGAGATGAATTTGCATAAAAGTTTACTTACACACAGTTCTAGTGACCTACTGACTCAACTTGTTTTTCAACTTGACTTATTTTCCACACATGAAACATTTTGGCTCAGATAGCAGACAGGTTGTAATAAAACATTGCTCTTGTTGTTTGAACTAAAATACTATTAATCAAAACTATCTGGAAGTAAATCAAGCATTTTCAAGATTAAAAATTGATAATCAAACTGTTGGTTTTGTTACCAATAAAATGAGGTTTAAAAATAATTTGTTAGAGACCTTAAAATATCCATATTCTTTCTAATGTTACTAAAAACGTATAAGGTCTAGTTCTAAACTGGTAGTGGTTCCCCCTCCATGGGACATTTGGCAATGTCTGGAGACATTTTTGACTATCAAAGGAAGCAAGAAAAGCTTGCTACTGGCATCTAATGTGGAGAGGCCAGGGGTGCTGTTAAACATCTTACAATAAAATGAACAAATCTCTCCCCAACAGAGTTATCCAAACAAACCGTTAACAGTGTTAATAGACTAGAGAACCCTGTTCTAGGATAATGTTAATCTACCAACTTCCCTCAGATCTGCTCCAGGTCATGCTATAAATCTTCCTTCTTTCTTCCTTCCTTCCTTCTTTCCTTCTCTCCCTCCCTCCTCCCTTTCTCCCTTCTCTCTCTCTCTCTCTCTCTCTCTCTCTCTCTCTCTCTCTCTCTTTCTTTCTCTCTCCCTCTTCCTTTCTCCTTATCACCTCCTTCTCTCTCTTTGTCATCTTTACTGAACCACTTAGTTGTGTCTTCAGTATGTCAATCATTATCTCTCACTCATCTCCCTGTATCTATTTCCCTGTCCTCCATCAAGCAGCCTTTTAAATATGCAGCTTAATCTTATCAATCTCATATTTATTACAAAACAAAAAACAAACAACTTCAGTGACTTTCCAAGAGAAACTTCAAATGCTTTATTGACCTGTGAGACTCTGCATAATCTCTCCCTCCCGCTCTTTCAATTTCATCTTGAGCCACTTCTCCCCCTCATTCCTGCCACAATGGATTCTCCCAGTTTTGAGTAGGCCATGATCTGGTGAGTCTCAGGAGCTCTTCCTTCTGTCTGGAATGTTGTTCCCTTTCTTTACTTGCCTAGCTCCTGCAGATTTAGTCTCAATGCAATCATAATTTCTCAAGGGAATCTTTTCTGACTCCCAGACTATGTAGATAGCATCAGAACACTCATGGATGTCCTTGAATGCTAGTGCTGGCCTTCGCACCAGACTATATGGCAAACTATGAGTGGGTGTTCAAACGAAACCTTGTATTTTAAACTGTTTCAAAACTTTGATCTCTTACTTGTAACATGTCATGGATCTAATTTATTCTCCAAGAAAACACTGGATTTGGGCAAAATTTGCAAGTAAATCTGGCATATCACTGTAATGTTACACAACAGGCCACATTTATCTGTTCCAATACCATCAGTCTGTCTCTAATATTAGCCTGGCTGATACTATTAGACATCTTTTATGCCCTATCTTGTGTTCTTCTGGGCCATTCTTTACTCTAGCCATTGTGGCAGCAAGCAGTTGGTAAAACCTTAACTCT
Source organism: Rousettus aegyptiacus (assembly GCF_014176215.1). Lineage (NCBI taxonomy): Eukaryota > Metazoa > Chordata > Mammalia > Chiroptera > Pteropodidae > Rousettus > Rousettus aegyptiacus. The sequence continues at coordinate 24,958,778 of NW_023416295.1, forward strand.
AGCTTTCAATCCTATGCCTAATGTATCATGGGACACCTGGGGGAACCTGCCTGGACTCATGAATGTGCAGCTTAGAAGTACAAGAAATTTAGCACCGTTTAAGGCAAACTTTGTCAATGTTTGATGAAGCTAGTGTTCTTCCACTAGTCCTATATTCTTCAGCAGACTATTCTGAATATATTCTAAGTCTTCTTCAGAAGATCCTGGCTGGATCAAGCCCTCACGTATAGTGATAGTCAAGTCAATAATGTATCTTTGAATTGGCTTTCCTTCCTTCCTTGTTTCCTCAATTCATCATTCATGCTCTCAGGGATCACTTCCAAAATAAACTACCTACACAAAAACCTTTATCTTGGACTCTCACTTTGTGCGGAACTAATATACTACTTCTTTGAAAGTCATATCATTAAATGCCATTGAATGCCTCTGTTAATAAAAATAATGGTAGCTAATAATATTTATTAAGCCAAGTACTTCAAATGAGTTAAATTCTGTGCTAAGTACTTATTCTCCATTATTCTCTAATTTTCACATCAACCTTATATGGTTGGTGCCTCTACTGTCCATCATGATGGATAGTATTCTATGACCCTTCAGGTCCATCATCTCCCTTCTCTGCCCTGGGAAGTGAGCCCATATAAGATCCTTCAACTGGTTCCCTTGATCTCTGGCTTCTAGTTGGGTTTGGCCAATTGGAAGCAACAGCAAGATTTGTGAAGGGTGAGTGGGCAGTGAGGTCTTTGGCTCTCTCCCTCCCATATTTACTACAGGTTGACTGCATCCCTCACCTAAGGTCACAAATCATGTCAGGTAACTTTTACATAGAACTTGTTTGCAGGGGCCTTGCTCCTGCTACCTCTGGAAATTGTCTCATCACTTGTTGCTTTTTCTGAATTCTGCCTACACTTCTGTAAATAGCCTTTGATTAAATGCTCCTTAAATCACCCATTTTGTATGTGCCATCCAATTTCTGCCAGGGTCCTGCCGAATAGCCTCTAATTTACAGGAAACTAAGGTTCAGAGTGGTGAAGGAGCTCACACATTTCATCCCAGTATAAAATAACCAAAGAATGAGATGAATAACAGAGGTTTCAACTGCTTTTACAATGGTAGGAAGAATTGCTGATATCCTCCCAAACTTTAAGAAAAGTTTAATTGTTAATATGGGGTCTGTCGGTCACATTTAATTCGCCTGTATATTTTTCAAACCTCTGCCTTAAATGCTGTGTTTTCATTTTATAGGTGTACCATAGGGTATTTTTTAATGATATATGCAAATTTTATGAAAATATATCATTTTGTATCTTGTTTTGATCATCTCGACACCACATTTTCCTGTTTCACAAACATTTTAGAGTGTGGTTTGTCCTCAAAGACCATGCCAATTGAGAGGAAATGTATCTGTAAGTTGTCTGAGTTATATATGGCCATTTTTGATGAAGTCTGCAATTCTAACAGCTGTGTCCTAAATTAAGAAGAAGTGGCATTTCTCCAAAGATGAACCAATTCATCAAGAACCCATCTTGCACATAATATAAAACTTTAATAATTCACTGGGGGGCCTGGCCAGGCTGAAACATGCTGTTTAAAGAAACGCAGTTTAATGGCTTTGAAATACAAACAAGAACTTGAACTAGGTAAATAGAATGTGGCCAAGCGTAGTTCTTAGGATATCTGCTTGAATGAATAGCTAAGAAAGATTTATAATTGGTGTATCAATTATTTCTATGGGAGTGGATGTTTTGATGATGCTTGAGGGTACTTAAAAAGTTTGTTCTCATAAGTAATTTAAACATTCCTCTTGAAATACTGTTTGCGCTATTAATTTATTTAGCAAATTAATCACAGAATCATAACATTTTAGAGCTGAAAAAGGCCTCAGAGAAAATCCAGTACTACTTCTTGAAAACAGTTTCTTGGATCATTCTTAGGTCCATGTGTTCAGAACTAGGGCCAGCCCTCCACATACCCCCTCAATCCAGCTCCTGCTGACACACTGGCCTACACCTGGTGGTCCAAAACCACTGGCTCCTTCTTGCCTGTAAAGGGAGATCAAAACACGTCATAGTGATATTATACAATGTCCCCTCTTACCGATTCCCCAGAGACTTTGTTCTGGTCTACTACTCTTTCCTACATTTTTTTTTTTTTTTTTTTTTTTTTGGCCAGAAATCAGTGCCTTCGTACCCTATGTCCCATACCTTCCCAGTTTCTTTCACAAGGCTCAGAGGAAGACCAGCTTCTCAGTATCTTGCCTTGCCAATCTTCCTCCAAACTGTTAGTCCCTCCCCATCCCTCTGGAATTCCATACTCTGAAATGGCTTTTGCCAAAGCCATTAATAACAGAGCTCAATATTCACAAGACTTGACCACTCCTTGGTAGCATCTGGAATGGTGGATGACGCTCTTCTTGAAATTCTCTCCTCCAATGGCTTCTATCAAAGTGGCTCCCTCTTGATTCACCCTTGGTACTCTGATCATCCCTTCCTAACCCCTTTTGTTGGCTATCTATTTGTTACTATCTTCTCATTCTACAGTTTAGTTCATGGAAAATTACAATCATACCATAACTTTCTCAACCTTTTAGGCTATTTACTCTCAGGTTTAAGTCACTGGCCCAGATTTTTCTCCTGAGCTCCTAATTACCTAATGAACACCTTCTGAAGTTCCACAGGCCCTTCAAACTCAGCTTATGCAAAACAGCTATCCTTGCCCCAAAGGTGCTCCCGATTCATATTTTTCTCTCTGTAAGTAACAATATTATTCACATAGGTGCTCAAGCCAGAAACATGGAGTTACTAGATCGGTCCATCATTGGTTTCCCATTGCTCCCAAGATAAAAATCCAAAGTTCTTAGTATAACATGGAAGAGAGCCCTGTGAAATCTGGTCACTGCCTACTGCAACAGCTTCACCTCTTATAATTCTCTGTCATCTCTCGTGTCAGCTCCAGCTAGACTGTTCTTCCCAAAACCCTCAGACAAACATTGGCTCAAATTCCAAGAGTCAGTTCAAGAATTATCTCCCCTATAAAACTTTTTCTCACCAATATCCCCCTCTCTTGACAATGGGGTCACTCCCCATGTACCTCCTCCATGACACTTAGCTATGCATAGCCCTAAGATTCCAAACAAGGTTATTGTCATTGGGAATAGGAAGGAAGGAGAAGTTCCAAGTCACAGGGAAGAAGCAACAGTGTTGAAAAAATTAAAATTGTCTCAATTAGGGTGAACTAAGTAACCAGATTTAAAAATGGGAAATATTCAAACTCTTCCTTTTCTGGTGCTTCTTTGTGAAGGATACTTTCTTCAAAATGAAATGACTAGTTATTTTTATGTAACAACTTCTCTGTGGTTTGTTTGTTTTCCTTTGGCTGCTAAATTCTGGAGACCAACATCTTCGAGTGCTGCTAATAGCAACATATTATTGGGGAATAGAAAGGGGAACAATGTAAATAGGGGAAGAATAAAGATGTATGTTTCCTTATCTGTTGTTTTTAATCTTTTAAGGCTAGACAGGAGGAGGGTGGGGGAAGGAACAAGCTAAAAGACAGAAGATGCCAAAAGATCAGTTAAAAAGGGGGATTTCGCAGAACCAACAGCCCAGTAAGGATGAAAGTTGATACACTAAGATGAAGAAAAGGATTTGTCTCTATTCATTTTGTCTAGTTAGAGCTAGGATAGAATTGTCCATGACCCTTGTACCCATGCTGTCTAGCCAGATATCCAGAAATCAATAATATCTCTAAGTTTTTGCAGCTTACACCAGTCTTTGCTTTCTTTTTCTCAAATTACCTCCAAGACCTCAAATGATCGTGATTACTGAAATCAGAATACTGACAGTAATAACAAAGAAGCATTGATGGGTAGTCTGTCCCCATACCACACCATGTAGACATGTTTATTTTCTATTCTATCCTTGACTATTTAAATACGCCACATGTTTTTATCTAACTTACCTGAATTCCCATGTAAAAATTGATGAAAGCATGTCTCTTTCACCTAAAGGTACTTAATACATGGTTCCCAGGTTAAGAATAAAAATGTAAGGAAATATGAAATCTAAGCAGGAGAAGTAAAATTTTAACTATCATGTTTCCCAGATGAAGTCTTTTGTAGATTTCTCCCGTTAAGTGGCAGGATGAGTGGTTTACAATTAAATCAACAAAAGCTGGTGGTTTCTTTGTAATATTACTGAGGAACAAGGAGGCGGCTCCACACATAAGCTAACATCGTCTGATTGAATTGAGAGTTTCTGAATGATTAAGAAACTAGAATTTGACTCAGTCAGAAACCATGTGGTCTAGAACAGAACACCTTCTAAAGAAAAACAACATAAATTTCCAGATGAAACAAACATGATTTCTGTAACTTCATAATCAAGATAAGAACTCCATTTGTCTTCAATTCTGGATAAAGTCACTGAACTGAGGCCACTCCAGAACAAGGGGGTAAAAATGTATTTTCAATGACTTCTTGGAAAGAGAAAAATTATCTACTGAAACTGAGCCTTTAAATTTATTTTAATGATGTCTCCATTTTAGTCAGGTAAATGGTGGTAAGAGGAGTGAGTTTTCAATGACCTGTTTTGCAAATTAATATATGTGGTTTTTACTTGTCTTATATTTCCAATGAAAAGGAGAACACAGTTCTCACTGGGGGAAAGATACTAACATTCTATGGAGTCTGCCATGGGCTAGACACTGTGAGAGAGGTTCTTTCATATACATTCTCACTTTAGAAAAAGTAACAATAATGATAGAATTTTCTTGACAATATCACCATTGACTGAGTGAGACCTGTCTAGGTACCAATAAGTGCTAAAGGTTTTACATAGATCATGTCATTTTGAAGGTTTTCAAAATTCATCCATATCAGCACTTCATTTCTTTTTGTATTAAGATAAAACTAATGCAAACTTGTGAAAGATACCGCTGTGACCATTGAATATCCTCTCCTATGGTAGTCTTATTAGCTCCTCTGTAAATAATGATTTCCCTACAATCTCTGCAGCTCCCATGTGAAGACAACCAATATTGTAAATTTTAGGAGACACATAGCATTATAATCCTCCATTACCTTTATTATGAACTCTTGGGAATATAGGGACTATTTATAAATCAAAGGCAAAAGCACCCATAGTTTCAGGCCCGTCTCAGCTCATATGTGAAGACAGGTCAGATCAGGAGAAATTGGTTTATTTATAATCTGATGGTCCCTTCATGTTTATCACCATGCTAATTATCTATTTTACTGCTCCAGGAGTTAGCATCCCATGAATTCTCTCTTTTGATTCTTTTGTGCCTGTTATTTAATCTTAATAGTACAAAGATTTAGGTAAAGTGATCAGAATGAGATTGGGCACACCATTTCTACCTAGTATTTGGATTTGGTCATTAGATACTGTAATGAAAGAGAGAGACTCACAGGGCTAGGAGTAAACTTCGCCAGCATCTTCTTTTTAAGAGGGCTCCCAAGGTCACACAGCCAGTTATTAGCAGAGCCAAGGTTAGAACACAAAGAGCAGGATATTTTACTTGGTGAACAAAAGATAACACAAATATATTTCAGAATTGAAAGACTGAGCTGTGAATTTTCACCCTGCCACTTAGCTGTGAGACCTTGCATAAGTTACTTAACCTCCCCAACCCATTTCCTCATATAAGTGTGAATATTACATAAGATGGCATGTGTGAAGTACCAAACATTATGTACTTGTACATGATTAAAAAAAAAAGTCTAAGTGCTTGATAAGTGTCAATCATCATCCTTTCTGTGTCAGAGCTCTTTGTATTGGACTTTGAGAGGTTCCCCCCAGGGAGCTGACCAAAACCCATGGTTCTCCATTGCTTCCTCTACTTCCAGAACAAGAGGACTGGCCCCCTAGGGTAGTGCCCTTTGGTGAGTTGTGCCCTGAGTCCCAGTTGTGACAATTCCAAAATAAAATAGAGGACTGTGTCCTTGATGGGCTCACAGGGCTTCCTTCAGTCTAGAAGATGCTTCATTTGCGGCCTGAAGCCAGTAGTCATCAAATCCCTATTATGGTTGTCCCAACCTAAGAAGTTCTGGTAGACTTCTGGGTAAAAAGTAAGTATATTCTTTCTTCTTTATGGTTCCCAAGGGTAAGAATGAACCCAGAATGTAGTCTGAATTTCCTCTTAGGCCCTAAACACATTACACTACCAAATACAACCTGCTACTTATAATGGAGTTATATTACTTAGTCACAGTTTTCCCACTGCAAATTATTGTCTTAATTTTAACTAGCATACTAACTCCTCAAAATCTAACTAAAAATGTTCCATACTACCCAAATGTTCAAGCTAAAGAAACACATAAGCTCCGTCTTACAGTAATGTTTGTCCCAAACTTCCTCCTTTTTCATGAGTTACTGGCCCAATATATTTTTGCGTTTTGCTACTTTTTACATTTGTAATTTCCCAGATATGGATCTAATGATTCTGAAATACATTTTCCTCACCTTATAACTTTTCACCTCTCACCAGGACTTTAATCTCCTCAAAGCTGTTCCATAGCCCACCCTCAAAATGATTCACCTTCTCTTTTGCTTCAGCCACTTGGAGGGAAAAAAACAAGACACATCCCTTGATAATCATTCAACTTTGGGGGGAATTGAACAAAATTATGTCACTTTACAGGTGACCTGATGAAAACTACTTAACATTTCTAAGTTTCAGTTTCCTCGTCTGAAGAATAGAATTAGTAATAGTACCCATTACATAACATGGTTTTGAGTAATAAGCAAAATAATGAATATAAAAGGTTTGGTGTAGTATCTAGCACACATAAGTAATAAATTTATGTGTTGGCTATTGTTGTCACTAAACAATAAGGAATACAAAGATACTTAAGACACATCCCCCTCCCTCCAGGAGCTTATAAGATATAAATATGGAACAAGACAATAGTATTAGAGATATCCAGATAAGGTATGAGATGCTACTATTTGTCAGATGTGTGAGGGACAGATTGTTGTGGGCTAGAATATAACCTGGGCAGACTTCGGGTTGATGGAGAAAGAATAAGCTAAGCCTTGGCAGATGAAGTGCACTTAGACAGGTGGTGAAGAAATAAGATCATTCTAGGTAAGGGAAACGGTAATAACCAACATACAGAAACAGAACTATGCAAGTGTTGAGAAGACCATGAGTGACAAGTTAAATGGAGAGTTCATGCCAATGTATGTTGGAGCCAGATTAAGACAAGCATTGAGTATAAATGTACAGTGTAGGTATTTGATATTTTAAGATGCAAAGTTGTGGGAGCTTAATGTGGTGGTGGTATATGGGATTCATTTGGGAGGGAGAGACTACAACAGAAAATGAATACATTGTTAATATTATATAAATTTAAGGTGAATTGCAGAGATTCGGGTGACTCTCTGGAGGTAAAAAGGGAAGCCACATCTGAAAGACACTTAGAGGGAAGAATTGTGTCCTGATTTAACAGACAAGGACAAGATGGAGTGGGCTGTTATGCAAGGAGAAAGGAGGCACAGAAAACTCTAGGGTTTTAACCCCAGAAGGCAGGAAGAATGGAGCATAGTATCATTAATAAAATATGAAGGTCATTCATTTAGTTAATCATTCATTAAGATTAATTCTGCACTCTATGTCAGATCTTGTGCCAGGCCATTGGGGTCCAGTTGAACTCAGCAGTCCCTGTCTTCCAGGAAATGCCGGTCTAGGCAGAAGGAGAAACTAGCTTGGGGATGAAAAATTAGTATTTACTCATAACTTGATAGATTTGAAAAAACTTAAATGTCGTCCTGAGTACTCCTCACTTTGCCCCACCTGAAACAAACTATAATAATTAGAAAACTGACGTCCAGAGAGTAAATTTCACACCTCTACTTATATGTTCGCTCAGAGGTAGCTCAGAATTCTTCCTTCCTTGAAGCCTTCCTCGGAAGGCGGAGCAGGAAGGCTTCCTTCCTCCTCCTCCGGAAAGGGGCTTCTTTTCCTTTCTTTCTTTCTTTCTTTCTTTCTTCCTTTCTCTTCCTTTTTTCCTTTCTTTCTTTCCTATTTCTTTTTCTTTCTTTTCTTTCTCTTTCTTCTTTCCCTCCCTCTCTCCCTCTTTCCCTCCTTCCCTCTCTCTTACTCTCCCCCTCCCCCTCCCCCTTTATCTTTTTTGAAGGGGAAGTTATTAGTGAAAGGAAGTAGAAAGGTGGGTAATAATCCAGCTTGTGACCTTTATGCTCATGTGATTCCAAAGGAGAATTGGACCTCTATTTGGACTTGAGCTTGGCCTGTAGAAGTCAGATCTTGAATGAAGAAGTCTTGCCAGGATATTGGGAGTGGGAAGGCGGAGGGCTACACGGGACTGGCTTTTTCAGCTTTACTTTCCCAGAACCTTCCTTTGTTAGGGTCTGGAGAAGACATGTGTTTGCAGAAATGGTGTGGGCTTCTTTAGGGGCCTCTTTTTGAATTCTCACCCTGGGCAGATGAGGCAGTTGGATAAGGGATGCGGGGGGAGGGCTACAGGTCAGCTGAGAAGGAAAGAACCAGTTTAGTTGCATCATAGATTCCAAAGTAGTTTGTCTGGAAAAAAAAATGCATACTGGTAAATGGCCGAGCCCAGAGGGATAAAAGACCCTAGTAGATTACCTGCTAGTGCCATTTCAGAGAACCAGGTCTAAGTATCTTGAACTAGCCTCAAGCACAGAGTGAGACCCTCTCAGCCAGGGAGAACACAGGCCCCTGCTAGTTTAAAATGTGAATTCAGGAGAGGTGGACTTTGGGCCTGCCACTCACTAGCCAGGTATGTGGGAACCACCTCCCTCATCAGCTGGGCTTCAGTTTACCTTCTGTAAAATGATGTCTCAAATACTGGTTCCTTCTAGTAATTTCTTAGCAGTCCTTGGAAACAGAGGGACGCCCGCAAAGCCCTACAATATGACCCTTGCAGTTAGTGCCCTGGGCTAGTCCTGCAGAAACAGAAAGGGGAAATAGGATTTCTAACTTTTAATGATAGAATAATATTCCACTGTAGATGTATCACAATTTCTTTATCCATTCATCTATCAGGACACAGATTATTTCCCTATCTTGGTGGTTGTGAATAATGCTGCAATCGACATGGGGGTGCACGTATCTTTTAGAGATAATAATTTCATTTCTTTTAGATAAATGCCCAGAATTGGAATAGCTATATCATACCGTAGTTTTATTTGTTTTATTTTTAATTTCTTGAGGAACCTTCATACTGTTTTCTGTTGAGGCCACACCAGTTTACATTTCCACCAACAGTGCACAAGAGTTCCCCTTTACCCACATCCTAGCCAACATTTATTATTTCTTGTCTTTCTGACAATAGATATTCTAACAGGTGTGAGGTGATATCTCATTGCGGTTTGATTTGCATTTCCCCAATAATTAATGATGTTAAGCACTTATTAAGTACCTGTTGGCCCTTCATATATCTTCCTTGGAAAATAATGTCTATTCAGTTCCTCTGCCTGTTTTTTAATCGGATTTTTTTTTCTATTGAGTTATATGAGTTCTTTATATATTTTGGATATTAACCCTTTATCAGATGTATGATTTGCCAGTATTTTCTCCCATCCCATAAGTTGCTTTTTTATTTTGTTGATGGTTTCCTTTTCCATTCAGAAGTTTTTTAGTTTGATGTAGTCCTGTTTGTTTATGTTTGCTTCTATTTCCTTTGCTTTCGGCGTTAAATCCAAAAAAAAAAAAAAAAAAAATCATTGCCAAGAACAATTTCAAGGAGTTTCTCTGCTGTGTTTTCTTCTAGGAGTTTATGGTTTCAGGTCTTATCTTCAAGTCTTTAATATATTTTGAGTTGATTTTTGTGTAGGAGTAAGATAGTGGTCCAGTTTCACTCTTCTCTATGTGGTTGTCAAGTTTTCCTACACTATTTATTTAAGAGACTATCTTTTTCCCATTATATATTCTTGCTCCATTGTCATAATTAATTGGCCATATAAGCATGGGTTTATTTCTGGGCTCTCTATTCTATTCCATTGATTTATATCTCTATTTTGAAGCTGATACCATCTTGTTCTGATTGCTATAGATTTGTAATACAGTTTGAAATCGGGAAGCATGATGCCTCCAAAATTGCTCTTCTTTCTCAAGATTACTTTGGCTATTCTAAATCTTTTGTAGTTCCATATAAATTTTAGAATTGTTTGTTCTATTTCTGTGAAAAATGCTATTGGAATCTTGATAAAGATTGTATTGAATTTATAAATTGCTTTGAGTAGTATGGAAATTTTAATGATATTAATTTTTGCTAGCAATGAGAACAGAATCTCTTTCCATTTATATCTTCTTAAATTTCTTTTATAAATACCTTATTGTTTTCAGTGTACATGTATTTTACCTCATTGCTTAAATTTATTTCTAAGTATTTTATTCTTTATGAGGCAATTGTAAATGAGATTTTCTTAATTTCTCTTTTTCAAAGTTCTTTATTAGTGTCTGGAAGTGCAACTGAATTTTGTATACTGATTTTGTCTCCTGCAACTTTACTGAATTTATTAATTTATTATTTTATTTTAAAAAATTTATTGTGTTGATATAGTAGACCACATTAATTGATTTGTGGGTGTAGAACCATCCTAGCATCTCTGGAAAAAATTTCACTTGATTGTGATATATGATCCTTTAGATGTATTATTAAATTTGTTTGCTTATATTTTATTGAGAAATTTTGTATCTATATACATTAGGGGTATTGACCTGTAATTTTCTTTCTTATAGTATCCTTGTCTGGTTTTGGTATTAGAGTAACACCGGTCTTGTAAAACGAGTTTGAAGTGTTCCCTCCTCTTCTATTTTTTGGAAGAGATTGAGAAGTGTTGGTATTAATTCTTCCTTAAGTGTTTGGTAGACTCACCAGTGAAGCCGTCTGGTCCTGGACTTTTGTGTGTTGGGAGGTTGCTTATTACTGATTTAATCTCCTTACTAGTAACCAGTCTGTTCAAATTTCTTCATGAATCAGGCTTGGTAGGTTATGTGTTTCAAGGAATTTATCCATTCCTTCTACTTTGTCAAAAACATTGGCATATGATTTTTCATAATAGTTTCTTATGATTCTCTGTATTTCTGTGATATCAGTTGTAGTGTCTTCTCTTTCATTTGAGATTTTACTTATTTGAGTCTTCTCTCTTATTCTGGTGCATCTAGGTAAAGATTTATTTATTTTATCTTTCAAAAAACCTCTTAATTTCTTTGATTTTTAAAAATTTACTTTATATTTTATTTATGTCCACTTTGTGGTTCTTCTTTTTCTAGTTCTCTGAGGTATGGATTTAGGTTATTTATTTGTGATCTTTTTTCTTTCTTTTTTAAGGCATTTACCATTGTAAACTTCCCTCTTAGAACTACTTTTGCTGCATTCCATGTTTAGGTATGTTTTTTATTTTTAATTTGCTTCAAGATATTTATGGATTTCTCTTTCGATTTCTTTTTTCACCTATTGGTTGTTTAGTTGCATGTCGTTTGATCTCCACATATTTGTGCATTTTCCAGTTTTCTCCTTGTAATTTTGTCTAGTTTCATACCATTGTGGTTAGAAAAGGTGCTTGATATAATTCCAATCCTTTAGAAGTTATGAAGACTTGTTTTGTAGCCTAACATATTCTGGAATTTTGGATGGAATGTTTTGTGTCTTTTAAGTCCATCTGTTCTAATGTGTTATTTAGGCCCAATGTTTCCTTACTGGTTTTTTGTCTAGATGGTCTATTCACAGATAAAAGTTGCATGTTGAAGTCTCTTACTATTATCATGTTACTATCTATTTCTCCCTCGAGATCTATTAGTATTTACTTTATATATTTAGATGCTCCTATGTTGGGTATACAAACATTTACAAATTTTATAGCCTCTTGTTGGATAGCCCCAAATTCTTTATGTCATTGTTGGGGCCACTTGTTTGACACTCAATCATGCATTGCCTTGTGACATCATTCACAAGGTATCAAGCAATGGAATGAAAGCTCATGGCAAACTGTGAGGGAAGATAAACAATTGCTAACTAACTTCTGATGCTGATGAAGTTTTGTTCCCAAAATATTCTAAGGCACTTCCAAGGGCCATGTATTCAATGTCTGTAGGAATGAGGACATCATACATCACCTATATGAAAGCCTGCTTCTCCCCTGTTCCCCACTGGCTATATCCAAACTTTCCTGAAGTCATGTCACTCTGATTCTTCAACACTATTCAGACTGGTTATTTCATTTATACTACTTGCATTATTACTTGAGTCCAAGCTCTAACTGCAGTTAACTTCTAACTTTTTGCTTCCCTCAGTCGAACCCACATTTTTCACTCTGCCATCACTGAACCAAACATGTTGCTTCTCTCTTTTAAAAATAAATTAATATTTCTTCATGACTACAGGATAAGGTTCAATTGCCTTAGTATGCCTAGAACTTATTTTTCTTCTTTTAGTTCCTTGCCACTCCTTTTCAGTTACTCTGTGTACACACACACACACACACACACACATACACACACACACATACTACCTACCATTATCTGAGCACCTCAAGATTTTTATCTTCCTATGCTTTTGTACATACTATACCTTCTACCTCTATTTCTCCTTTTCACTACCTGAACTCCATCTTTCAATGCCCATCTCAAAAATCACCTTTCCTGATTACAGACTTTTATTAATTTTATTTATTTACAACACAGATCATGACAAAAAAGGAAGATATGTTATGTACAGAGATACAGGCTACATAGCAAAGTAAAATGTATTCTAAGATTTAGGAAATGATAGGAAAACAAGATGAAGACAAGAGTGATCTTAAGCCCCCAAATGCTTTTCAAAGAATTCTCTGAATTTTCTAGCTCTTAATAGTTATTCACTTAAACTTCTGAGGCTCTTATGTGTTTAAATGTCTTACTTTTTCCCTAGACTGTGAATCAATGAAGACAAGCAATTTATCTCAATCATTTCTATACTTCCAGTGTGCCAAATAATGTCTAGCACTTGTTAAGCACTCAATAAATGATTATTGGATGAAAGAGTAATGAGTGTTTCAATAGATATCATACTCATCTTTATATCCCTTCCCAGTTTTGAGTTATATATATATATAGTGATGAAGAGAGGTTCAGAGAGAAATATGCAAGTATTAAGAAACATGGTCATCTTCTCTGGGAATATGTTGAACATCAAAAAAACAAATAGAAGAAATGAAATGGAAAAAAAGCTGGTGAAAGAGAGAAAAGAGAACATCAAATAGGAAGGAGTGGTAAGGATGTTCAGGAAGAGCAATAAGCCAATAGCTGTGAATGCTGAAGAGATTCAAGCTCTTCTTGAGTCTAATATGTTTTATGTTTCCTGTGCCCTCCATGTAGTATATGCTAAATATACATTGTTAAGTCAGAAGTTGAGCAGAGAAACTTTAAAACCCCAAGTCCTAAGCACAGCAGGGTGGCTTATTTGTCCAGATTTAGTTGGGACCTTAAAGTGAAAACATCTTCATGTTATTTGCTATGTGTATGTTTCCATCAGCTTTACTCCACTTCTGGTTACCTCTCCCTTTAGACTCTGGAGCTCTCAGAAGCAATGCCTTTATCTGCATTTATCTACCTTGGTTGCTGACTTTTTGGAGAACAGGTATTTCTTCTAGATCCCATCTAATTTACGCATCTACCTCTGCACTCCTGACTTATTCGTGCTCCAAGATGAAAACTATGGGTCCGCCCATGCAATCCTGGATAGTCTCATCTTTGTTGACTGTACATACTCCAACCTGCATAGTTACATGGTTTAGCAGCTCTCACCTCCTTCCTCATCTCCAGCCCTGGCTTCTCTTGGATCTGATAGGCTCAGTGATTAAAATGCTCTTTGTTTCTTAGACTAAGTGTTTAAATTTACTCAAATGGAAAACTACGTGTCTTTGTTTTTTTCTCAATGTAGCTTAACTTAAAATTCTTTAAAAACTGACAGCTGGTGACAAAAGACAATAATTACATTGAAATACTCTATAAAATCTCCACCATGTTTTGTGAGAAATTTCATCCAAATGTTTCTGATTTTGAAATTGCTCACTTGTAATTGCCATTTAAGTCCAGGAAGCATTTCAGCTCCATTTATAACATTTTAAAAGTTTTCTTTTCCTTGGAAATTACATAAAAGAAGCTTGTATCAAATATATTCTTATTCTACAAACTAAGAATTAAGTTGTTGCTAATTCAAACATATTCCCCACATTGGATTGTCACAAATAAAACTGTTTGTTGTTTGCAAAGTCATTCCTTTATACCCATTCTCACAGGGACAATCTCTTTCTCTCCATCTAACTTTTAACAGGAAGAAAAAGAAAAAAACAGAAAAGGCACAATATAAAAATAATAAAAATGGGAATACGGAGACTCCCAAATTGAAGTAAAATCTAAATGGACTACCTCTTTTCTAATCAAATTGTCAAAGGGTGAAAGATGAAGGTAGAGGCTATTACATAGTGACTTTGGGAACTTTAGAAGTTTCCCAGAAATTAAGAAAGTAAATTGCAAAATGCCTGACTGCAGTTGTAAGTAAAAAATATTACAAAAAAAATTTTAAAAATTAAGTACAAATTCATCTCGTAAGTATAATTTATGGTACTGTTGCATACAAGGATTGTCCCTTTAACCAAATGAGGAAACGAAAGAGCTGAAGTACAAGTTTTCATCAGTGAAATAAAACAACACAGATTCTGATAATCCCTAATATTATCACCAGGAAAGATTTTAAGAAATGACGAAATTCAATGATAGAGATGAAGCTAAAGATTTTAAAATATAAAATAAAAAAAATTGTAGACACAGAAGAGATTTCAGAAATTATTTTGTAAATGAGAAAAATGAGAACTATAGTGTATTTGACTGTCAGTGAAATGATTGTGTGAAAATAAGCGCACAGACAGAAGGCTAGAGGCTTCGAGCAATATGAAAAATTATGTGGGATTAAAACTAAATGGGACAGGGTATACTTGTGATGGGGTGCAGTGGCCTCACCTGCAAGGACCTCAGGCTTCTGTCCAAGTTCACCTTTAACACACCCCTGACTTCCTCTCTCTGAGTACAAAGAAGGTGGCAACAATGAAGGTGGTAATATTAAGAAACTGGAAAATGTAAAGCTAGTGATAACCGTGGGAAAATGAAGAGGAGAGGTGTGAAAGCCAAAAAGCTCACGATAATTGTGAGAATAAAAAATTGACTAATGTTCGACAGAGTATTAGTAAAAATTGTCTAAACTGCATTATAAACTTTCTTTCAAGCATGTAATTTTAAAGTGTCCTAACTTATTTTTTTTTTTTAAAGAAAGTGTCTTTTTTGAATTCAGGTTTGTCTTTTTCAAAGATTCATATGTTAATTCTATCTATTTAGCAACACTAAGTACTACTTCTTTAGGAAAGCAAATCATACTATGAAAAAAAAATGCTTAGCAAGAGATTCTGTTGTGTTCTTTGTGGTGGTGGCAATTTCTAGATTATAGGCACAAGAACCCAGTCTCATTCCCTCTCCGAGCACTGTGTTCTGCCTTTGCTCTAAGTAAAAACGCTCCCCCTACCCAGCTGCGGTTCGAGGTGCTTTTTAAGAGCACAGTGGGGAGAGTTTGAGTTGGGTGAGGTGCTGAAAATTGTAATATTCAATGCCTCCATGCACCAGAATTTGCTGCTTATAATGAAGATAATAAAAGGAGGGGAAAACCCAATGAGCTCAAATAAGCTTAAACTTCAAAAGCTTCAAAACTCAGAAGCTGGTGATTTGAGTTAAGAATCTTTTGCGGGCTGAACTTGACTTAATTAATGCTGCACCCCTGCTTTATCAACAATGCATTTGTAAAAGAGAAATTGAAATGTCTTTTGGAAATTGAATAAAGGAAAAAAATTAGGTCCATTCGGCCTAAAGAAGAAAAGGTAGAGAAGAGATTTACTAACCACCTTCAAGGCTATACCATGATGTCGTGAGAGGGTTGCTGGACTTGTTCTAGCAGGCATTCAGTAATAGCTAACTAGAGCTAATGGTGAGACATTGATGTTAAAGTGAGCCTTGAAGAGCAAGCAGTTAGAAATAAGCTGTTGAGTTGGCATTACAGGTTGGGTTCAATGTGAAGCAGACCCTTGAACAGAGTTCAATATTTAGGATGGTTATTAGGGAGTGCCCTTGAAATGAACACCTGTGCAATAGAGGAGAAGGAAGCTGGAATGGCTTCTCCATACAGAGCTGTATGTATATATTTTAAGTGACTCATCAAAAATGTCCCACATTAGGCCACGTCACTGGACTTGTGCTACTCCTGTAAGAAAATAATGAACAAGGTAGCTTTCTGAAGCTGAGGCAGTCTCTGGAGGAAATGACAGATAAAGGCTTTCTACTGACACCATTCCTTAGTAGCTAGGGAAAAAGTCTCTTTGAAGAGGAATCTGGACAGGGTGGTCCACAGTCTCACCATCCATGAGCATGTATTTCCCAAACAAGCAGCTATTATTATTATTGCTTGATCTCAGCACCATTTTGCATAGAAATAGGAAAATACATCTGGTCCCATTATTCTTTAACATAGGAAGAAGGAATTAGGAAGTTTTCAGTTTTCAAAATAAGTTTAGCTTCTCTCCTCTCCACATGGAATTTATCTGGGTCTCAGATAAATAGGTACCTTTCCTTTATATCCATCAAGCTCTCTATCTTATCCATCCTCTTCCATCTTTCCCCATTTATGTGTTACATGGGTTATCCCTTATCCTGTGCATATTACATTACCTCTCACCACTGATAACTTATCTACCTAATAACTTCTTCAAGTTTTCCTTAGTAAAAATTTTTTAATTTACTTAGGCTTGTAAATCTTCATATAATCACCCATTTTCTTATTACCATGACATGTCTTCCATTCAAAAAGAAAAAGGAAAAATAAAAAGAGGGTAAGTTTAGAGCTCAGCAGTAACAGTTTAATATCAGCACTGGTATCATAGCCTTCTAAATCAGGGATCAGCAAATCATGGGCCGTGGGCTGGATATTTTAATAAATAAAGTTTTATTTATTGTTTGTTCACTTACATATTGACTATGAACTCTTTCATACTGCAATGGCAGAGTTGAATAGTTGCTATGGAGACTGGTCCAGAAAGCTTAAAATATATTTTTGGCCCTTTACAGAAAAAAAAAATGCCTACCCTGGATAGAGAATCATCTGTAGAGAATTATCACTCCTTGCTTCTGTTTCCTCAGCCATTACCTTTTCTCTTGATCACCTCCTTTCCTCTGTCTCAGTCTACTTACATACTGCTACTATATTATTCTTTGGAAAACTCACCTCTGGAAATATTTCTGACCTGCTCAAATACCTCCACTGCTTCCCCCATTTGCTAAAATAATTATCGCTAAAGTCATCAATCATGTTTGGCCCCAAAGTACATTTCCTGGCTTGTTTCTCACAGCATCCATGAACACTCAGACCACTGATTTTTCTCTGACAAATTTTACGAGTTACTATATTTGTCATTTTGCACTGATTCATCTGGTTTGAGAGAATCAAAAAACCAAAGAAATAAACAGATTAAAAAAAAAAAAAACCTGTACTCTTCACCTGAGTTAAAAACCAGTTGAGAAATGACTCTCAATTGGAGTCAAGAAGATGGAGGTCAAAATTTATTATTATGAAAGCTGGGGGGAGTATGCGGTTAATTTGTATAATAAAAAGGGTCAACTGGTACTCTCTACTATTCTACCTCCCACTCATGATCAATTAGACCTTCCTTAGGAGAGTCCGTTGAAGATAAAACTTGGAACTGCAAAATAAAACAATATCCAGGATCTCTGCCTCACATCGATCCAGGATAGAGAGAAAATAATAGAATTTAGCACCCCTGTGCTTAGAGCTTTGTAATAGATCAGCTCCACCAATGTGGACCATGAATGTCTCCTACCACCAGAAGGGATGGTTTAAGAAAAAAACATAGAAAAAAGATACAGAAGTTAATTAAGGACACTCATATTAAAAAAAAAAAAATTTCGAGGAATTGTGGGGGTTCTCCCTACCGTTTCCTATGTTCTTTCTCTTATGCTTTGGGATTCACTATGAAATAAATCAGTTAAGAGAGTGTCTCTCCTCTGAAAGGGAGGAAATCAGTTCATCAAGGCAGGCTATTCCCGCCTTTATAGGCTGCTTCTTCAATACCACCCATGACTTGTTTGGTATCCTCCTGCGGAAGCATAAAAAATGCTCTCAGACAGAACATTCATTAGATTAACTCCAAATGTACACTGTATCCAAGGCCAAGAATTTGTTCTCTCTTCTTTTTCCCATCCCAATTATACCCAAATACACTGTCCAACACAGCTCGCCAGAGGTTTAGGCAATATGATTAAATGGCAACACTAATATATCCCACTAATAAATTTCCAACAACATAAACATATCCAAAATTTGCATATAAATGCCTTCCCATTGTGAAATTCCCAGAAGGAATTGAAGTTAAAAGAGTAAATTCTCATACAAGTTTAAGTCCAAATAATTTAGTGTCCAAAAGAATTAATGTCCTTAATTCTTCCTCCCCAAGTTATTATCCTACTTAGGTCAGCTAAAGGACTTAGGTTCAGATCTCTGGTAGAGTCTGGGTTCTTCCAACCACTGCTGCCCGAAATTTTTATTTAACTGAGGTAAGTGTAAAAACTTCTTGTGTTCCTCAACATTTAAAGAATCCAGAGATGCCTCTAGATTATCACAGCAACAGCACTCCACTTGTGAAATTTAAAACAGGACAAAACCCAGCCGCTAAAAAGCTCATCTCAAGCAAAACTGTTTCTTGAATACATTGCTTTGTCTAGACCTCCATTAACGCTGTCAAAGACCAAAGTAGTGAACCCTGGTACTGTGGGAATCAGGCCAGTCAGAAAGGAGAAGTTCTCAATTTTAACCTTGCCAGGTTGCCAGTCAGCTGATGCCAGTTAACTCAAATCCATAATTAAGCAATTAAACCCAATTGGGAAAAATTTCTCATAAGACATTAATTCCTCCTAAGAGGTTAGTTTCATATCTGAGGGAAAATCCAAGAGCATACTACTTCTTTCTTCAGAAAGAGATCTTGAAATTCACAGTGGTTACACCACCAGACACAAGATATTTCCATTTCCCCTTTAAGTCTTGTCTTTCTGGTGCTCCTGTGCCATACCTAGTGTGGTATCTATTTAGACCATCATTTCCGCACCTATTTCCGAGCAAGCATTTTCAGCCCTGTGACATAATGGCTGCTATCCCTACCTTTTGAAATAGAATTACTTGGGCCTGTGAAATCTGTTTTCTAGAAAAGACATTACTTACTACAGTTTTTTTTTTTTTTTCTGCTGGACTGTTTCCCTCAGTAGGAGTCTGAACTAAAGAGCCTCCAATGTTTCAGAATATTTTCCCCCTAAGAGTCTGGTGAAAACTGATTTTTCTTCCCTCTATCCTCGAGGCTCTACTGTTTTCCCTCAGATTTTGGATATTCCAGGCTTTGAGTAGAATTTCATTCAGTTCCATTTTTTTCTTCAATCATAGGACATTTAATTCTGAGGGTTCATTTTTCTCTTCTGTAAATTCTTTCCAAAAGGTTATTGAGAGTCTAACAATTAAACCTAATGTTTAAAAGGATCATTTTCTTATTTATCACAAGTAAGACTCCCGTGATTTTTGTGTTACCTTGATAAATAGTGATGATGAACATTTTTTCATTATGTTTATTATGTATGTTTCTTACATTTAAACCGGTGGCAGGCCCAGAACCTAAAGACGGGCCATATCCTGACGTCAACTGCAGTTGTGTCGCAGTAAAGCACAGATTCTGGTAAGTTGTCACAGGGTCCTGAACATCAGTGGCTGGTAGTAACCATGTCTCTTACTCAGAATACTTAACCACAAGAAATCTTAAAGATAAAAGTTAGTGCTAGCAAGTTATTATCTTGCTGAGGTAATGATGAGGTAATTGCCTAACACTCAGGTTTCAGCAAAAATGGTGATTGTAGACCTACAAATAACTGAAGGGATTTAGTGTAGTATAGAAGAATAGGGTCAGAGTTCCAGAACTCAGGAATCTAGTCCTCATTTCCACTGACCCTTTCATTCAAAAACATTTTTGGCCATAGCCTCTCATGTGTGGTTAGAACTTAAATGAGGAAGAGGGTTATATCAGTGTCTCTGGGGCCAGGGGAAGATTGGAGTGTTGGGAGAACACTGCCCTAGAGGACAAGCAGGGGACTTGGAAGTAGCTAACGAGTCTCAGTGAAGAGAGAGAAGAATGAAAAAGGAACTGGAATTCACAAACCTTCTTCTACAGTAGGCCTCCTCCACTTGCTACTCACTCATCCTCCTTCTTTATTCTCTTCAGTCTTCCTCTGTGTAAGGAGGAAGATGGGAGATAAGAGGGGGAGGGTATGAAAAAAGCATATGTGCATTTGGATTGGGTAAGATAAAGCAAGTGGCAAAAAGAGATAAATGATGGTGTCAGAAATGAGGTAAAGTTTCTGGTCTGCTTCTGATACTCACTAGGATTGTAATCATGGGAAATCATTTTACCTCTTTGGACCACCTATAAAGTTGGGCTGTGGGTCCTTGGAGACTGTATTTGGAGAGCCTGTCTAGATTCTGTAGTTGTTCTGCTGAGCTTTATAAATGCTTTTCCTTGTGATCAGATTTGATACCTTAGACCTTATCATCACTCACATAAAATTAATTATTTTAGATATTTGAAAATCTGGACAGTTGAATTTCTGCAACATGTTCCTGAAATACAAAATTTACCATAAAGTAATTGTTTTTTTAGGATGAAAGAGTTGGAATGGGGGTTAGGCAGTGAAGAGAAGAGTGGGTAGGCATTTTGATTATTTTGAATAACTCCTTGGCTCCTCACATACCAATGGGATTTACTCTAAAGCACTGTTTGGGAAATATTAAGCTAGATCCAAGCTTCAACTGGAAGGCAGTCAATGATTCCCATATTTTTCATGTTCATTCACTTGGGTTTCTTTATGTTAAAAGAGAAGTGCTTCCCAGAAATAGCCATTTTTTTTTACTGTTGCTAGGAAATAAATTTAGACCCCATAACATTAATATATACCATGGGATGGAGAAAATAGAAGATCCCCACCCTGATTTCCATTAGAGAGGATACTCTGACCCAAAATAATTTAATTAGGTCTCTCACTTCCCACATTAATAAAGTGTATAGCCATTAAAAGCTAATGTCAGCTCCTTTTAGGATTCTGGCAGGTCTTGTCAAATGAAGCAAGAAAACGACTTTATTTCACAATGATGGGGCCCCAGTGGCACAGAGGACAGGGTAGGCTCCTGCCTAAGTGAGGCACTTGAGTCTTTTCTTAATATGGGTTCAAACTGTACTGACTGCTAAGTATAGACTGTTCTTTGGGAATGTGCTTACTATCATGAACCAACTAGCAATCAAACTGATGGGACTGCAGGTCCTTTCAATGGACATAATGAAAAAGAAAGTGGAATTGACAAAGCTGATTTCATCTTTGCCATACTGGCCTGTCCTCCCTCCACCTTAGTGCCTGCTCTGCTAAGAGCAATGAATGTCAGCCATCCAGTGGGCTGAAGTCTAAACCTAATCATGACTGTAGGACTCAGACTCGGAACATGTTCCACTGGCCAGAGAAAAAAGCTAAGAGAGATAATAACTGGAGCTTTGTCAAGGAAGGGTGTGGTGTTTGTGGGGGAAAAAAAAAAAAGAATTAGAGCAGGGGGTGGGGAATAAGTATAGAGATCCAAATGAAAGTGAAAGGGACTCTCAGCCCCAAAAAACCATAGTGGTGAGGGATTGTGATAGGCCAAATAATGGTCCATGAAAGAGACACTCATCTTAATTCCTGGAACCTGTGAATTACCTTAAATGCAAAAGGACTTTACAGATGTTTACAGATGTGATTTGTTAAGGTTTTTAAGATGGAGGATTACCCTGGATTACCCATATAGGCCCTAAATGAGATCACAGGTACCTTTATAAGAGAAAGACAGAGGGAGATTCAACAACAGAAGTGGGGAAGGCAACGTGAAGACAGAAGCAGACATTGGGGTTATGACAAGCCAAAGAATGCTGGCATTCCCTGGAAGCTTTGGAATAACAAGAAAATGGATTCTCCCATGAAACTTCCAGAAGTACCAGCCCTGTCAACACCTGACTTTAGCCCAGTGAAACTGATTTCAGACTTCCAAGACTGTAAGAAAATAAATTTGTGTTGTTTTAAGCCACCCAATTTGTGGTAATCTGTTACAGGAGCTATAGAAAACCAATACAGGGACAACGTGAATTACAAAGAGAGAAGGAGATATTTCATGAGGTGCTTTGAATGAGAAAATATGAGGAGAAAATGGAAGAGTGTACAGGCTGCTTAGAGAAGACTTTAGGAGAAGAAAAAGAGGGAGGAGATGTTTGATGAGCTGCCTCAAGCATGCAAGAGGCACTAATAATGAGGGAAAGTCCTATTGTGCCTAGTAAATGCAACCTATTCCCATTTTGGCATGTTCTCAAAAGATTAGGAAAAGATATATTTTCAGTTAAAATTTACTTCTGATGGAAAGACATTCCTTTCGATGTAATTCTGAGTGGGCTCAGGGGTATATTATGTAGTGTGTGTGTGTGTGTGTGTGTGTGTGTGTGTGTGTCCCAATTCTGTTCACTGAGGGGCTTAGGAGCAGGCAAATCCCAATAGTAATAAGTATAACTAATGCTTAGATCTTGGCTTCTAAAAATCATTGCTCACTCAAAGATATCAGGATCCCTCAGAGACACTGCCGATTCCAGCACTGGGACAGAGAAATGAGCTGAGTCTGGAATGTCTTGTTCTGCCAGAACGCAAGGCAGTGCGGAACGCATGACGGGACATGTTACACGGACACGAGAGCCAGTTTAAATGGCCAAGGATGGGACAATTTAAGCATCAAAATAAAGTAATAGTAGTAACAAATGTTTACTCATTCAACAAAATAGATATAAATGAACAAATAAATTGAAACTTTGACTAAAAAAAAAATTCAAAGTACCTCTGCATAAACTATTTATTAACTGTAAAGAGGAAAGAAGCTTTGCAATGCAGAAGGTTAACAGACAACTTAGTCAAATGGTCAAAAACAACATTACCAATAATGTAACAAATGGAGATTGTGACCCACCTGATAGAAAACAATTAAAAGAACATAGCATCACTTCTCTGTTATTTTTGCCAAAAACCAATAACCTAATTTTAATTATGATGAAATATCAGACTGACTCAAATCGAGGAACATTCAACAAAATAATAGCTCAGAATCTTCAAAAGAGCCAAGATCATAAAAGTCTACACCGAGGAATCGTCCACACTGAAGGATATAATGGAGATGTGAAAACTAGATGCAGAGGGAGATTCTGCATCTTTTGCTCTAAAATATATTATGGAGCATCCGGCAAGACTTGAAGGCAGTGTGAGGATCAGACGATGGTAGCAATGTATCAATGTTCGTTTTCTCCTGCTGGCGGTTGGATTGTGATTATGGAGAGCGGTGTTGTTATTTATAGGAAACACACAGTGTTCAAAGATGCTCAGGCATTAGGTCAGAGACTTAACTCAGGAAAAGAACAGTCGTTTTGCTGTACGTCCAACTTTTTACAAGTTTGTGGTTGTTTCCAATTGTTAAGAAAGAAGAAGAGGAGGAGGGGAGGGAGGGAGAAAAGAGGAAGGAAGAAAGAAGGAAGAAAATAAAAAGAGTAACTATTCCAAGAAATGTAGTTACCTTTAAGAACAGACCAGCCACTGCTACCCATTATGTACCAAAGAGCCCCCACCTGCCCAGGGGCCGGCTTCTTTCCTAAATGCTATTTTACTATTTATAATGACTGTAAGAAGTACTACACCTTTTTACAAAGGTGCTTAATGATATTAAATGTGCGAGTCCTCTCTCAATAAAAAAAAAAAAAAAAAAAAAAAAAAAAAGGTGATCATTCCCCTTCCCAAGGAAAACTGTGAGGTACTTTTAGTTGCTGATTATCAAATGTTTATTTTTTCACTTCCTACCGCTGCTGAAATCCATTTCATAAGTAGCTCTTCTTAAAATCTATTTTATTTCACAAAAATTGTATTCTTTAATAATTCACTTTGAAATGTCTTGTTGAGGATAAGGATGCTTCAGAGCCTGGCTTGGACAATGGTCCTGGTAGGCCATGTGAAGGGTCTCCTCTCCACTTTGATCCCCAACATAGAGAGCTGCAAACAACTCAGGAAACATCTCTGCAAAGCCAACCAGGCTATTCAAGTCAGCTGAAAACAGGGAACACCATACTTGATTCAAATTACAAATTCAGTATTGTACTGTACACATCCAGCATTACACATGCTTAAAATAATATAAGTATGCATAATAATACACCAGTTCTCATTTTCGAAAAGTAAATTAAAAGCAGGCAACTACAAAATTTAAAACTACTAAATAACCAACCCCATTTACCTAAAGTTAAAAAATGTTTCAATCCTTAGAATTCCACCCATGTATGGAAGGCTGCTTCAGGCTCATGGGGTCATTTTAACCTGTCAAGCTCAGAGGCAATGACCTCCAGAAACTACAGCTTTCATGCTGAGTGGATCATTGACTCCACCCCCAGGACAATGTTTGACAGTTAGAGATGGCTTTGTTTGTTTGCAATTTTAATATGACCTACAAAAATAGCCTAGCTTGTAATTAATAGCACCATGAAAACAGGTAATAGTAGAAAACAGGATCATAAAATGAAGTCGCTTTTCATTCTGGGCGATGTTTTTTACCACTAGTATCAACAAGTCAAAAAAGTAAACCATTTTAACTGATTTGAGGCAGTGAAGATGTCTTTCTGGAGCAAAAATATTCTTGTAAGAAGAATATAGGTAAATTATATTCATTATGCTGAATATATATATAATATATGTAGAACATATATGCAGAATATATATTATATGTATACATGATATGCATTTTATTGAGCAACAGAGGAAAAAATATAGCTCCCTACTTAGAGTCTGTCAAGTAATGTAGAAGTATTTTTAAAAGGAAATTGAAGGTAGAAAACATTTAAACTGTTGGTGGAATGGTGGACCAGGAATCAGAAGTTGGGGAAGAATACTGTGTGCTAATGTATTTGTACATTATGGTTACACACTGACACCTCAGAAATAAAATAGCTACAGTTTGGATCACCTCCTGTCTAATTAAACAAGGAATGCTCATTCTACAAGAAGAAGCAGTAGTCTGTTCGCAAAATACAGACAGATGCTGGCCCTTGGATGCCCATTTGCTTTGCAGATTCAGTACCCGTGGCATCTTTTAAAAATGTTTGTAGCTGTGTTTGTTTTACTGGCTGGTGCATTGCTAGAAGCAGATGTGAAGACAAGAATTCTATCCCAGCGAGGTCTATTTGTTAAGCATACACACACGAGTTGGGCTTTCCATAAAGCTGGTTGCAAGAGGGTGTTTGTTTTAAGAGAACTCAACAGTACTGAGGCAGTCTGTTAAAATCCCTGCTGACTGATATAGTCACTGGTCCAGATTGAACAAAACACCAGCAGAGGCTGTATGTAGTCAAATCAAGTCAGAGTCTCCATGGTCCAGGAAATAAGAAAATCTTGCACTTCAAGTACGAGGGAACTGGCAAACGTGATTCACATCTAGGTGCTAGGGAGTTCCAAGTTACGAGTAACATCTGTAACAAAAATTTAGCATACTTTCTTTAAAAGCTCTCCATGTGCCAATTCCCTTCAACATGCTTTCCCTTTTTCTCTCCCTCTTGCAAATGTGCACACACACACACACACACACACACACATGCACACAAACACATACACATGCATAAGCACACCCCATTCAAGACAGCTTATTTCCACATTTTCCATGAAGTTTTATTCAGTCTACTCTCAACTCCTTTAACAGATATTATCTGAACTCTACACTTTGCAATTAATTGAGTACTTTTGACACTATCACGTGACTCCATCCTTCATTTAAACATATCACCTCTCTCGATGACTTTATAAACTGAAGACAAGAACCGTCTTTAGTCTTCCCTCCCTCTACCTAAGGCACATTACTCAGCATAGTGCTATTCACACAATAATCATTCAATAAATATTTGACAGAGGTGCTGAGTCATGCTCTGTTTGGAATTGTATACATGTAGTGCTTTCAGAATACAGAAGAAAGACCCTGCTTGCTCTAAAGAAGTTTACATTCTGGCCATTTTCACAGTTGTTTGCTTAAATCTAATTGCAAGATATGTGCTAAGCTTGGGAGGTGGGGCATGAAACCAATCAGCTTTGACTCCAGCCACAGCTGGGGTAGACGCTTCTGCACATGCTGACTGCTCTAGCACAACGAGCTCATTGTGCACTTCTCTGATTTTCTGCCTCAGGACTTTTCTCTGAAGACTTGTGAGCCAGCTCATCCCAAGAGCAGGGCACAGTTCACATATAAGGGAAATGTGCCCTGCAGGCAACCCCAAACCAGTGGCACCATTGGATAAATGCTTCAATTGCCATCCTTGTGAAGAACAATTCTTGGAGATATCTCTACATGTCTCAGAGGTTGGTGGCCTCTAGCTGAGATCTTAGCAGTGCAACCTTCCTTTTCTTTTTTTCCCTCCTTGTTCTGTTCCCCTGCCCCTCCTTCCTGGGATCACCTGTCAAATAAATTACCTGTACTCAAGTCTCTGTCTCAAAGTCTGCTTTCAGGGATTCAAACTAAGACAGACACATTATTATGAATACAAAGATTGAGAAAAAGAGTATTTTTTTTTCAATAGCAAAGTTATGAAACACAAGCTCTTTGCTAGTGTCAAAAGCTGTAGTATTAAATCTCTGGTAACCAGAGAAGTCATTAAACACCCAGGGTGTCAATTTTTCTCATCTAAAAAATGAGGAAATGGACTGAAGGAGCATTTAGCTCCCTTCCCATACTTTAATTCCATAATAACAGATGCTTTATGTGTCCCTTTCATACCAGTTCTTCACCACTTAGTTGTAGCAAAAATGCAGTGGCTTTTGTCTCATTATATACTTCCTATCATTGTAACCTCAAAGGCATAAGACTTATACATTTTTCACAGTAGATGCTTCGAACTTTCTGGATGCTCCTCAACTTAATGACACTCGACTTGACAACACACTGAATGGAAAAGGTCAAAGTGCCACCTAATGGCCTTCCGTGGACACCCAAGTTCTTTAAACTTGCACATTCTAGCAATATCTTTACCAATTCCTCCTTCTTCCCCTTGATAACACCAGTCCAGATGTCTCTTTCCAATCTCAGTCAAAAATCTCCATTTGTCTGTGTATCTTTCACAGTGCCTCACTCAGAGTTTTGCACTTAATTAATATTCAATAAATTTCATTGTATGACTTAATAAACTTTTTAACAAAGAAGACTTATAAACATCCCAATTTTTTAAATCTTGATTGGCAAATAGCCTTGATACGATATTGGTTTATAAACTTCTATTTGTTTATTTTTACTCGTGGTTTACATATTTGTTTTCAGCGCACTGCAGAAAGTATAAATTCAGTTAAAATAAAAATTCAGATTTTCACAGAAAATACTAAAATTCACCCTTAGAGACATTTTCCCTGCCTTTAAAATAAAATAAAATAATTGAAATTTCTCTGCCTTTAAAGTAAAATAAAATAAAATAAAATAAAATAAAATAAAATAAAATAAAATAAAATAAAATAAAATAAAATAAAATAATGTAAAGAGTGCCACTTCCTTCCCAAACCCCCCAAAGCTGCTGTACCTGTGAGTCCAGGCTTTTTAGCTGTGTTCACTGCGGCCATGAACATGTATTCACTATTTGGATCATGCACACTGGGTCGATTTTTCTGGGAAAAAAAGTCAGAAACATGGTGTGTCATCTGCTCTTCCCCATTTCTAATCCTGTTTTTTCAGTTTGTTTATTTGTTTTGGCTTTTTGTTTGTTTGTTTTACTGTTTTCAGTTCTTTGTTGAAGTGGTCTGTGACAAATGTTATAACGTGACTTAGGCTCCTGACTTTAAGCTAAATAGGTGAACAACATGAAAAGAGTTTTTAATAAAAAGAGCTTTCTGGTGAACTTCCGTCTTCAGTTTTGCTGTCATTGTTCCTTCGCCAGTAGAGTTAGATCATGGGCCCTATCTCATTCTCTTCCTTTTCTATCTCCCTTTTCAAAATCCATTCTGGCACAGATATATACACTGTCTGACCAGTGATCACACTGTGGATATATTTGAGTATTAGCATACTTGCATAATATGCAGGACAGTATATCTTCTTTAATTGAGAACCTGTATTTCGAAAGACTGAAAAGAATATCCTCCAGCCCAGAAGTATTTTTGTTATTGCCATTTTATCTTTCTGCAGAGCATTTCAGAGGTTTTCTTTAAAAACAAGGAGTCCTAATAACTTACCATATAAAGAAGCTGGCCATTTCCTTCTCAGCTACTACCAGTACCTTATGAGACTTTCTCACGGATTGTTTTTTAATTGTCCAATTCAGAGAAAATATAACTGTTTCAACTTTGCCCTGACTCTTGGGAAGTTTAAAATAAAATTTGAATCCCAAATTAAATAATTTTTAAAAGTCATAAACATCTATTTTGATGTTTTAATTTTTCTTCTGAACTTGTCTTTCATTGACCCCAATTTTCTTATCTTTATTGAATAATAATAAAATAAGCCATCAAATAATTTTTGGAATGAAGCAGCTGTAAAATAAATAAGCTTCTGTTCCAAGTTAGTAGTTTAATTAGTAGGTGTATCTTGAGAAAAAGAAATTGTCTACCCGTTGATCAAATTACTCTGGTAAGAGAAATATGTACCTTGATGAGTAAATACCCACAGATATTCCTCAGTAAAACAGATGCAAGAAAGGATAGAAATTGCTCACCTTTTTTGTAATCCAACATAAAAGTATGCATCCAAAAATGTAGACTACAATGAAAGCTGTACATCCTATGGGTGCCCAGAACTTCAACTGGCAACAAAGCTGTGATTCTGGGTTAGAAAAAGACATATTATAATATAATATAATATCTCACCTCATTTCAAAACCCAGCACAAAACCAAAATCTTAAACCTTAGATGAATAGAACTAATAACCATTAAGCCATAGGTTTGAGTATTTGTCTTCATTTTTTTCCTAATTTTTAATGGCATGTGTGTTTTAAAGATAATAAGACCTATTTCTAACTCAGTGGTCTACTTGATTAAATTGTGTATTATTGATTAATACTAACAATTATTATTAACAATAAATCATCCCTTGCATACTTTCATCATAAATGATTGCCATCAATTGCCTTAAATGAACTCCAATACAAAGGATACTTATTTGTTTAATTGTTTTCATTAGTGAGAAAAATTGCTAAAATGCCTGCGTACCCTTATATCTGGAAGATGAAAACAATGTCTTACCGTAAATATGCAAATATTCTCTGCTAAAAAATTCTTGAAAAGGAGGAGGTTCAAAAATTGATAGTTTGCAGATGTAATAGCTGGCATGAGAACTGTTTAAGTCATTCAGAAATAAAGAGACACTGTTATTGGATATCTGAGGTTGACAGAACTTCGGACTCTGAATGGACACCATGCTTCCATTTCCCCTTTTCTTAGTGAGATCACAGAGTAATTGTGAGCCTTTCAGCAACTGCATTCTAAATTGCTGGACGCTTTCAGGGTATTTGCATAAAATTTGCACACCTCCGTTGTGAAATATAAACATTTCAGATTTGGCAGAGTCATTGATTTCTCCTGGATAAAAAAAAAAGGGAAAAAAAGCCAGAGACATTTTATGAATATAAATTATATCTAATAATTATATCTGAACACAAATTACTACTAATAATTATATCTGAACACAAATCTCTTCATAACGTCACCTCTATTGCACCAAAATGAAAAAATTTCACAACAAATAAAAAGAACATGGCAATAGTTAAAACAGTTCTCTAGATGAAACCTAACCAGAAACTTGTTTGTCAAATATGAATATATAGTGTGCAATATATTAAATAACATGTTTGCATAGTATGAATCAAACAGATATGGTTCCTGACCTTTGGCAACTTCTATATTCGAAATAGATGATAAACAAATAAATATGCAGTAATGCACCATAATTTGTGCAAGGAATGGAGTAGTAATCCATAAAGATGGTAGGATCAGTTCTAATTTTGATTAGAGAATCAGAAATGCCACTTTGAAGAAGTGACTTTTAAAATTGAAATTGAAGGAGGATTAGCACTTAATCAAACAAGAAAAGATTTGAGAAATGATGTAGTTTAGAAAAAAACTTTAAAAAGTACAAATAGCTTAAACTAAAATAAGTGATTATATATATAAATACATATTTACATTATACCCTCCTGCTAGAGAGTAAAAGAACAGATGGATTATTTTCAAATGATAAAAATGTGTCTTCTCTGAACTTCATCCATTGAAAACTGAACCAAGGTCTGATAAAAAAAAATGTAAGCCCCCAGATTTTTGCTTACTTTTTCTTTTTTTTAAATAAAATTTAAACTTACAGGAAGCCAGCATTGTTTTTGTGATCTACAGAGGAATCATTGAAGGAAGAAACTGAAATGGTTTTAGTCTTCTTGCAAATTCTGAATTATTAGATTATAAATTCAAATTGCTCTTTGCCTTCCTTTTGTTTCTTATTTTTTTTAATATGAGAAAGTTTCATACTGAAATTTTTTGGGAAATATTAGTATGACAGTGTTTTACTTAAGTTTTAAAAGCTCTGTCTTTATTCTTAAGAAGAATATATTACGAGTGCAAAATATTTAAGGAAAAAAATTATCTAGTCCTCTAGTGATATACACGTGTTTTATAAACAAGATATATACTTGTTTCATATACCAAACATATTAGTTTGTGTTCTGCTACTGTCATTTAATGTTATATCATAAGCATTTAATTTTTTGTATACCCATCATAATTATTCTTTGTAATGACAGTATAATAGGCCATAATGTTAATCAATCATAATTTGTTAAAGTATTCTACTAATGTTGAGTATTGGGTTTTCTTTTAGCATTTTGCCTTTAAGTAAATGTTGGTCAAAATGTTTATACGTTATTATAATATTGTATATAGTCAATAGATGAAAGGAGTACTCCAATTTATAACAGGACTAGCGTTATGCAGGAGAATTCATTTGCCGCAACTCTACTTGCACATAACCTTAATTTTATTTAAGATTTACCACAGATACTAATTTTTCTTAATATCTGTAGGCTTCAATTTATAGTTCACATATTACTAGGAAATAGATTTTCAACTTGAGGATTTGCTAGCAAAAATATGCACAAGTATTCTAGGTTTCAATTTTTGTGGTCCAGATTATTCAAACTAATTCCCACACCAAAATAACTAAAATGCTGAAAAATGTGTCTAAAAATATTACTATAAGGGTTAGAGCTAACACAAAGAAGAGAAATTAGTAGGTTTATTTTGAAGAACCAGAACCCAAGTAGATAAGCAGAACTCAGAAGCTGCTTTTACTCTGAGAGCATTCACTATTCTCCTAGATTCAAACTTCTATTCTCATGTCTAAACTTACAGAGTTCGAAAAGTGAAAATTTTAGTAGAAGATCTCCTCCTCAATAAACTGAGATCCCAAAGGGTTACATCCTTGGAGTACAGGTAAACCAGAAGTAAACCAGCCTTTATGCAGGTGATAGCCCACCTTTGAATCACTTCAATGGTCCAGAAAACCTCAGTTCTTGAATTTTGTTTAAATTGACTGCAGACTATTATTACCCCTACACTTTTGAAAATAAAAATGCAAACTATTCCAGGAAGAAAAGATTTACATTCTAGGCCTCAAATTGTATCTACAAATAATATTTAAATATAATCATAAGCACACCATAAAAATAATCATACACAAATGTAAACAAGATAACAATAGAAATAAGACTATGAAAATAAACCTACAATTATAATTTTAATGATCAGACCCACAAATAAAACAATTGAGCTTACTATGTTTAAGGAAACAAAATGCAAACTTGTAATAATATCTACAGAGTACAGGAAACTAAAAAAATACATAAACAAATTTGAAAAATAACCAGCTAGAACTGGCAAAAAAACATATGAACTGAGATTAAAAACTCAATGGAAATGTTAAGTATTAGACAGAGCTAAAAAGAAAGTTGATGAATTGGAAATTAGATTAGAAAAATTATTCAGGATGCAGTCATAATCCACAGATACAAAAATCACAACGAATTACAAGCAGATGATTTTTAGATATTTGCATCTACACATAGCATAATGAAAATCCTAAAGGTAGCCAGAGAAAAAGACTGATTACTTTTAAAGAGGAAACTATTGACTGACAGGCAATGTCACAACATCAACAATAAAACCCATGATACAGTAGAATTATGTCTTATATCTTCAATGTGCCAACCTAGAGCATATTGTCTAGAAGGACATAAAGGTATAAAGGTATATGTAACTTGAAACTTAGTAAGTGAAGTATGCATGTTGCGATTTTCTGCATAATGACTAAAAGAAATCAGATAGAATATATAACCTAAATGAATACCACAAAGTTTTGTCTAATGGTTTACATAAAGGGGGAGAAGAGTTGGAATAATTGGAATCAGGAAGGAAAACACAGGAGTGAAAAGTCTTCTGCGTGCTGACAATGTTTTATTTCTTGATCTGTAGTGATTATAGGAATGAAATACTATGCTTTATAGTTAGTCATTAACAGGACATTTATGTTTGTTCACTTTTTATAGATGTTTTGTTCTAGAATTAAAAAGTTTTAAAAGTATACAGAAAGAAAATAATGCTTGTTTTATTTTTAAAATAGAAGCAATAATGTAAGCAAAAGGCAAAGGGGAAATAACAAATAGCATGAGAATAGATACAGTCTACATTAGATTAAAATGAAAGATATTTTGCTTGGGGACTTATTTGTCTGAATAAATCATGTTGCACAATTATTGCTTTGATGCTTATACTTTCCTGCAGCAGATAATATTAGTGAGCTGATTCTCAGTTCCTTAAGAAATGTTCAGAGCAAATTTCTCAAGGACTTTATAATGACAGCAAGTAAACCACAAAGAGATCTTGGAGCAAAAGTGTCTATGGTCACTGTGTATACACACAGACATTAATGCATTGCCTTCTATTTCTGAAATATTTGTTTATTATCTGGTTACCCCACCATTATGTGAGCTTTAACATCAGAGAATTTGTTGATCTTCACCATTCCATCCCAAGTTTTAATAGTATCTGGTATGCAGTAAGTCACAATAAATATTTCTTGGATTAATGGATGGATGGATGGATGGATGGTTGGATGGATGGATGGTTGGAAAGGTGGATGGAAAGATGGATGGATAAACAAATAGATATACAGATCTCAGTGATGTTATAAGTCTCGGGAGATACAGCATTGAATATATAATATAAGAACCAAAGAGTTCTTAGAAATTATCCAGTTCAGCCGTACATTTTACAGTTTATATTTA
This sequence comes from Rousettus aegyptiacus, assembly GCF_014176215.1. NCBI lineage: Eukaryota > Metazoa > Chordata > Mammalia > Chiroptera > Pteropodidae > Rousettus > Rousettus aegyptiacus. The sequence continues at coordinate 24,992,288 of NW_023416295.1, forward strand.
TATTTATCAAGCTAAACTGGGGCCAAAAAATTAATATTTTGCCCAGGAATACATAGCTCATTGGTGGGACATGATCCCAAGATTAGCTATACTGTATTGTCTTGCTTCTGGAAACAAGAACATGTAAATACACAACCAAGCATAAAAGACACCTCAACTGGGATGTCAGATTCTAACATAAATTATCTGTCTGAGTTTCAGAGAAAGAGATTCTTTATTCATAAATATTCCCCAGGTTCATAAAGACTTGTTTAAAGGATTGATGATTCTTTTGGCTCTTTTATGTCTGTGTGTGTGTGTGAGTGGGTGGGGAGGGAGTCGAGTTTAAATCTATTTAATTATTTGGATCCTCCAGAGCGTGCAGTTATTAAACTTGTCCAATGAACAGGGGTCCTTGGACCAATGATTGTTCTGATACATCCAGCTGTTTTATAACCACAGCATGTTACTGATTTGTAATATAAATGTCATGGTACTTCTTTTAGCATTCAATTTATTATTAAAAACGCAAATAAGAATATGTTCTCTGACTCCTGGTAATGTCTTAAAATCTGAATAGTAAGTCTTAGCTTTTGTTTTGATACCATATCTGTTTACTTCTTGTTGGTACTCCCAGATTTTAAGTACTCCAGAGAATAGGTACTGTATTTTCTTAACCATATTGACAACCATATCTAAAGAGTAGTCTTCCCCATAGAGGCTCAAACCTGCTAACAGCTGCTGAGTATGATGTTTATAACATAACTGTTGATATCAAAAGACTGATGTTTTCAAGAGAAAAATCTTAATACATTAGGTGATATCTTTTCGGGAGCAGCTAAAATCTCTGAAGAAAAGCTTATTCATCAGAGAATTGCACTATGGTTCAAAAGTTTATATGCCAGTTGATTCTTTTAATATATAAACTATTTCACTTTTTCTATAAGATGGTCTTGCTAGAACCCACCCTGCAAGAGTTTTTGTAAGCAGTTGTGTTATCTTTGGTTGAAAAATCTTTTGACAAGAACATTCAGAAAATTCACACCCTGCAGAGAGTGTGAGGCAAATTAATAACTTGACTTTATTCTCCTTAACTCAGACTTTTAACCACAAACCTCCACAAAGGTGTCAAATGATAGAAAGATAAGGTCTCTCGAGTTTGCAATTATTGATAGTGCTTATTTAATACTTGTATAATCAAACAATGATAAGCTTAAGCTTAGCACAGGACATAAATGTGACATAATAGGCAAAGTTCTAAAAATTGCAATGTTTATATTAGGTATTTGTTACATTTGATTTTGTGCTACAACATTCTGGCATTTAAAATGTGCTTTCTACTACTTTTTTTTTTTGTTCATCTTTCATGAAAGCACTGCCATTTCTTATGAGTCTACCAGCTAAAATTTTTATATATGTATCACTTCTATATTTACATTATTATTCAAAGGTATCCATAATCTGAAATAATTAAAATCAATAGAAAGGACAGGCAAAAAAAAAAAAAAAAAAAAAAAAGTCCAATCCAAATTCTTAACATTTGCAGAAAAGAAAGTCGAAAAAAATGTAAAACAGAAAAGTGAGTAGAAAACGAATATTAAAAAAAAAAAAAAAAAAACAGAAGACTACATACACACACACTAAATGTATAAATCGTTTATACTCTCCAAGGAACTCTGCATCAAGGATAAAACAACACTTGGTCCTCTAAGTTAAATGAAAGATTAATTTTCTCCTAGTAAAAACAGATTTTCTTCGTGAAAATGGAAAAATCCCAGAGGTGTTACAAAACTTTGTAGCAAATATTCACAAGGTAATTAACTTGCAAACAAGTTACTTCTTTAGTTATTGCATTGCTATTGATTTGAAATTGTCCTAATAGGGAAATCACATGAGCTCAAATAAACCCAACTTTCACACAGAAGGAGGAAGAGAGAATTTTATTGGGACCCGTGAATATCCACATCACTTTCCACCCTTCAGCTGTTGTGAAAAGCTTTTGGGCACACAGACAAGGTGTTCAATGGGTGAACTAGTTTACATTTAAGGCTTCGGCTCTCATCTCCTCCAGTGACCCTCACCTTTCTCTCAAGCCCACATCTCCCTTTGGCTCCAGGGTATATTTCCAGTTTCCTTTAACATCTTTATCCGGATATCCTTTGACACATCACTCACAAACTCAACCCTCATTCTTTAAGGGAGTCAGTAGTATGAGTCTCAGAACCTCCGAGTCTTCCCTATTTATCCCTCTCTTATTCTTCTGATCCCATAGTCACTAAGTCCAGTTGACTCTAGCTCAAGGATATCTCTTGAATCCAATTGCTTTGCTCCACTCTCATTGCCAATCCAGAATCTTGTCATGTCTTCCCTCATTTGTGGAACATCTTCTTGACTGGTCTTCTCAACAGCAGTCCCACCCCTCTGAGTCCCTTCTCCAGGCGGCTCCCAAACTGTATTTCTAAAAAGTATTTTGCTCCCTGCTTAAAAGGTTTCAATACATTGTTGCTTATGAGGTAAAAAAAAAAAAAAAAAAAAATCAATTTTTTTGGCATGACACAAAATCTTTTCACAATTTCATGGACCATATGTTCAAGACACTCTGAACTTTTTGCCCATTCTTTTCATATTTTTACTTCCATTTCCATAGACTAGAATATCCTATCTCCCCTTTATCTGCCTAAAAACTCACATTCATTTGTTAAAAACCATTTTAATTGGTCCCTGAGACCCCTCCCCCGACAATAATTTCTGTCTCCACGTTCTCAATAGTATTTTGTTTCACCAATATATTTATAATGCACATAAGCTTAGAGTATAATTATTTTTGTCTACTTTTCTCATTTAATCGTAAAATTCACAAGAATAAGGACTGCATTACAGTCCTCTAAATGAGCCCAGGACCTGGAATCTATTAGAAGCTCAACAACATTAAGTAAATGAATGCACAGAAGAATATAGAGACTGAACATGACTGGCAAATATCCTGTAATGGGCTAAGAAGAAGAGCAAGAAAAGCATAGCAAGAGGCCCTATTTACCGGATATTGGAGAATATTTGTTTCCCAGTCCAAAGGCAAGAGCTCAAACTGAATGATTTCCAGCTAATTATCTGAAGCCCAATAGGTCTGGAAATTATATAAATATCTAAGCTTTCAAATGCTTCCAAAAAAAATAACAGCAGTAACCTATAATCGTGGAGTGCTCCTTACGTATTGAGTACTGTGTTAAATGCTCTATATGTAATGCATCATTTGGTGGTCATTACAACCTTTTAAGTCAGATTTGCTATTTTCATCTCTATTTTACAGATAAGGAAACTGAGGTATGAATAACTGGCCCAAGGTCGTAAAGCCAATATGTGGTGGAGCCATAATTTGAACCTAGATAACCTGAGACCAGATTCCATACTCTTAAAGACACTCTTCATGCATTAAACTAGATTTGGAAGTTATTTTCAGATATTTCTTTTCATTCAAGATGTATTGGGTATGTAATTGTCTCAAAAACTTAAAGCAGCATTCACATCCGTGCCACATATGTATAAAATGATTGAAAGAATTATTACATATCAAAAAATATACAGAATAATTTTTAAAAATAAAATTACATGCACTCAGTACATTCATTTGCCTAGACACTCTAATTTATTAACCATTATATATTAAGCTGCCCTGTGTATTTGAACCCACAACGAAGTCTGAGTCCTTGTTCTGACAGGTTCTAAATTCTTAATGATTATTCTGTATCTTATCTGCCCATAGAAATATAAATATATGGATTCACATATTCAAGAAACTTTTATCATAATTAAATAAGTACGGATAGATACTGTTATGAGATTTTTTGCTTTAGACTTAGTATAAAATGAACAGAAATTTTAATTGTGAATGCGATAGTGGTTTTGTTTTTACTGTCGTTGTTATTATTTTTCATGAATGGATATTTTGGTGCAGAGCCCTGGGAGAATATAAATATTGCTTGTTAAAAGTTTGATTTCTCAAATTCAAAAAAGTTGTTTAAATAATCTTTGATTGCATGTCAAAAGTGCCATGTCTATGTTAACATGGCTGAGACATAAGATTCTATCAGAACCAGTGGTTGACTAAATCAAAACTCTTGAGTCTGCCTTCCTCTTTAAGGACAATCTGTTTCTTCTTAGCTTTACCTCAAGCAAAGTAGATACAGGCATCCCTATGTTATGTGTGACTCAGAGGAGGTTCCTATTCCTACTTTCTGCCTCTCTTTAAACTTACAAATAAATCTTTGTCTATTTTAATAAACCTTACAGGGCAAATCAGTTGAAAAAAATTATTTGTGACTAACAGCTTTCATTTGTGTTATGCATTCTCTATATACTTAAGTTCCACTTTCCAAAATATAATTTTGAACTTTTATAAGAAAGTTTCAAATGCTTAAATTCGTATTTTACTTGGAATGACCAAAAAATGCCATTTGATAGACTCTATTTATTAGAATTGCAGTAACAGAAATGTTCTTTATGGAATAAATTTAGCTTTTTCTTTGAGTATTGAAGGTTACAAATGCTTTTTTTAAAGTTATTTTGTAGTTGGCAATGCCCAATAAATCTTTTTACATATAAATTTTATATTCCTGGATATGTCAGTTGCATGAGTTGTGGGTTTTGTTTAGTTTACAACTGTGAATAGTGAGGCCAATTTATTTTAAGTCAAACATGTCTCTGGATCTCACAGTGAGCAAGGCTAAGATGTGAATTTAAGTCCTCCCTACATACCTACATTCTGGTTTCTATCAAGACATAGGCATAATTTAAAAACTATAATATTCCATTTCATCTAAGGGAGTCATTAATGGCAGTGGCGCGTTATGAAATCCATTTTGTTCACTAATGATGAAAAACAAGGAACTCCAGACCTTACATGAGGATAATAGGCATTTCTAGAAAGAAGGGGAAAAGAAAAAAAAAAGATATGATTAATTAAATTGCAAAGAGAAAAATATCCCTAAAATAAAAGAACAACAACAATACTTAAGGCTACAGATTGAAAAGACTCATCCAGTCACAAGCAATGTTAATAAAAACAATCACAGAACCAGGCATATTCTGTTGGAATTTTTGAATTCCAGTGTTGAAATGAACATATTATAAGATTTTAAATAATCTTTAAGTTGCTTACAAAAATGAGAACCAGATCAGCATGGAATTCTTTACCCACAACCCTAGAAGCTGGCAGAGAGTGAGTGAATTTTCAAAGACTACTAAGAGAAAAGACTGCAGTCCAGGAATCCTATTCCCAGAAAAGATACTAGTCATCCATCAGAGTAAAAGAAAGAGATATTTACTCATGCTGGACTTTAGAGAGTTCAGGGTAACCGAAGGAAATAACTGAAGAAAACAATGGAAAGCTTCTGATCGTTGGATCAGAACATAGATCACAAGACAAGAACAGACGACAAGATGGATGCTGTCATTGAAAATAGATGAATTAAGTGTAAAGAAAGAATTCTTGAAATAGAAGATAAATACAGTGAGAGGAAACTTAGCAATGATCTGCAACCACAAGTTTTCAAATATTTCAATAAAACCCATGTGTGGGGGAGGGTCTCACTAATGGGGCAGCATGAGAAGGGAAAGGGAAAAACATTCCAAAATTTTCATGGTAGGGGTAGGGGGTACATCAGGCAATGGCATGTCATCCTTTACTTTAATATAATAATAAATAAATAGATGTTCAATTAAGATGCTCTGACATGATAATGACCTAGTCTAAGAAGTGTAGTCCACCTTCCAAATTATAGAGAGAAAGAGTGTAGTTAACAGAAACGTCATCATACCAACAAAAATAGCAAAAAAAAAAAAAAAAAAAAAACCGGAGAGAGAGAAATAAACATAATTTTGAAGGGATAAAATCAACATAGGCTTATCGTGCTGAGTGAAAATGGCCTGAATTCATCTATCAAAAGAAGGGAATGACAATCTGAATTTTTAAAAAACCCAACGTGAATACTGAAAGTGTGTACCAGGAGTGGCTCAAAGGTCAGCTCAGCTCCACAGACTTCTCTCTGAGCTCTGCAGAAAAGCAGGTACTGGAGATGCCAAAGGCCTATTTTTCCTGAGAGGGTGGAATTCAGGAATCACTGTTTCAATGCTTTGGTGACAAAAGCATAGCTCAAAATGAGCCCGAGGATTATCCTTCCAGCTTCCTCCCAGAACATATGATGCAAAATGCACCGCCTGACATCAGTTATTCCCCTTCCAAAGCTTTCGAAGTGGGCTTTCTAAAACCAAAATTCATGAGGTCACCTGCATGGTCCTCATTGACCATATGGTATAGAAAGAGCATCTTCTCAGTGCAGTTAGAGGTTCACATTTTTCCCAGATCCTTTTATAATGAGAAGCCTCCTATTATTTCAAAATCATTAAAAGAAGACAATTTTATTAAATTGAGACCAATAAAAAACTTGGAATCGCCAAAATTTCCAACATCTTAACTCACCAACCCAATAATAAAACTGATGAGAATTTCTCTCCTTTGAGATTTATATCTCTGCTACTTCAGCAAGGTGTATGTGGAAAGAATGTGGATATCAGACTCAGACACATTTGAATTCTAATCTTGGTTCTGCCGCTAATTACTATGTAACAAATAACCTAGTCTTCTGGTTTGAGAATCTTCAAATATTAACCAAAAGTTAGAATACCTGCCTCTTTGAGGGATGAGAAGACATACACAGTTGGGAGAATTAAAAACATCCCAAAGGAAAGGACCTACAAGTGTTTAGTTTACTTTGGTTTGGCTCTTTAGTTTGCATTTAGAGCTTTTAAAAACAATAGTTACTGAATAAATGCATCGTGATGATATTTTAAATATGAAGATTATTAGCATATTTACTATCACCGTTTAGCCATTCATGCCTTGGTTTTGCTACCTGTCAAACAGGAAAATAGCTTGTCACATGGCATGATTTTCTATGTGATGAGAGTGAACAGTGGTTTTATTCCTTTAAAATCTAAGATGACTATCATTCTAGAAGTACAATTTATTTATCAGTTAAGACTGGCAACTTGAAATAATTCTATCTAGGTTGGATATATACTTCCATAGAAATAACACTATTGCTAATTCAAATCTCCTGAGCACCATATCACTGCAAGTGCCCAGATGGGTTTGGCATATCAGGAGGCTTTTTAGCAGTACCAACAAACCCTTCAATGACTTGTACCGATGTTCTTGAAAGAAAATACAAAACCCTTCACATGGCCCACGTAGTCTGAATGGTCTGGCCTCTGCTTTCCTTCCCAACCTCATCTTGCACCATCTGCAACACTTTCCTTTGCCCAAGCAAATCTGCCTTCTTCTAGTTCCCTGACCTTACTTTATTCCTTCCTACCACCGGTTCTTTGTACTTATTCTTTTCCCAGTATGGAATGCTCTTCCCCACCCTCATAATATTCTTCCTATTTGCCCCTAATTGTTCTTCAAATATCAATTTAAATGCCACTTTCACAGGAAAGACTTCAATGAACCACACTCTCCAACCCCACTTTGACACCCGCTCTAGACAGGCCGCTTTATTATATTCTCTGATAATTACAAGTTCTACTTGTAATTATCATTAATTCATGGGAATGTTTGATTAATGTCTATCTCCCAAGCATTCAATTAGCTTCTTGAGAGTAGGATCTGACCTGGTTTTGCTCATCATTGTATACATGGCGGCTAGCACATTACCTCCTGTGTGGCAAGTGCTAGATGCTATATGAATAAATGGATGAGTGAATGAATGAATGGGTGAATGAAAGAATATCAATTCCAAAGCTATATATTTGTTGTTTAGGCTGTGATAGAATTCCATTAAGTTGTATAAAAGGCATTGGTAAACAAGCAAGAAATTCCAAATTGCCCTTGGGACTTATAAGTAGACACTAATTTCTCATTCCTCTTTACTTAGCCTGAGATACCTTGAGCCACTGCAAGATTAAACATTTGACCAATCTGTTTTAATTTTTATTTTTTGGAGACAGAAAGCAGTCTATTTCTTTGTACCACTTCAAAATTTATTTCTAGATTAGAGTATACCTAATAAAAATTCTGATTTTACTTTTAGTGTTAATGGAACTCCCCAGTTTCATATAATATCACTTCACTTTCCCCAAGCCTCAAGAACATGGCTCAGAGGTAAAGGTAAAATAAATATAATGCTAAATAAAATATATAGAGTAAGAAGCAGTAGAAATATATATATTAATTTAGCTGTAAGTAGTTTTATTTAAATTGTTCAAGTAGAGTCATATATACCATCTATGAGAAAGAACAGAGGACCTTTTTTATGGTCTACAGGGGTTGGGAAATGGTTTTACATCATCTGCTACTCCTTGGCCTGTTAAAGGAACTCTGACACTGTGTAGGAAAATTCTGTGGAGGCATTTCTGACAACAGACCACTCAGATAAAATTAAAAACACAATCCTCTTTTCAAAGCCCTTCAGAAATAAAACGGTTTGTTTTGGTTTGCGAAGTTGTTCCTTTATACACATTCTCACAGGGGCAATCCTTTTAATTTTCATTCTGTTGACCTGAGTCTTTTGTCTTTCATCTTTCTCTGAGAACATTGAGCCACTCTTCTACTTTATCTACTAACAGGCAACTCTAAGTAGGTAACTTAAAATTTTAATGTTCTAAGGAAATATTTTCCTTCTTCTTAAACACAATACCAAAGGAAGCAGTACAAACTCAATACCATCAACAGTGACATGGTGACAAAATACCCTTAGCCATGTACCTGGGCTTTTATGCAATTGTTCTTACTTTAAAAAACAAAAACAAAAACAAAAAACAAAACAAACAATAACAAAAAAATCTTTCTATTTTATGCCTAAAATTTCTATCTTTAACTTTTCTTACCACTCACTTAGATTATAACTTAATAAGAAATATTCAATAGGCCACTTACCTGTTAGAAATTCAACTTGGAAGCAGAAGAGAAAGAAATACCAAAGGTCCAACTTCATGTTTTCCAGAACAGATAAAATCCTCTCTCTTTCAAAAATGACAGCGAATTCATATTCTCAGTTGTTTTCTATTGCTGGAAAGGAAGTGGGTTTTGTGGGTAAATGCGATGTGACATCATGACAAGGAGCTGCCTTTTAATTGGTATCGGTGGCTATATGGGGGGTGGGAGGGCAGTTAAGCAAAATTCATGAATTGCCAATGATTTGGGGAACACAGGAAGGAAGACATTACCCTCATCCTAGTTCCAATAGAGCAAGTGCAAGAGACAATGTTATTCTCTTCAGAACCACTCTACTGCACTAAGTCAAAAGTATTGGGAATAATAGGTTCTAAAAATGATCATGTGATGGAAAATATGTATTTTGACACATGTCTGTCTTATGCTATTTGTTCAAAAGATAGTGAGTCTTTCAAACAGGACAAGATATAAGTGAAATTATTACAGAAATTGAAATAAAGGTATCTGAAAGAGGAGTAACATAAGAAATCGATAAATAATATTTATACGACAAACATTGTTATTTATAATTTTCCAAGTGATGGAGTCAGTGTTAATCAGATTCAAGCCTTGCACTACAGATTACAGTGGAATCTGTAAAAATCAGGAATTCTGTACCTATAGCCTCAGATGAAAGCAAGAAATTTGAAAAGCATACCCATGATCTCTCTACCTGTGCAGAGAGAGAGTAAACAATAATGACAACAGTAGTAATAATATAAATAATTTTATTTATATATACATATGTGTTTATATAGAATAATACTTATTAATACTAAACTTATATAAAATTAAATGTAAAATAATATATAATATATTTAATGTATATAAAATATAATATGAATATAGCTAATACTATTTATTACATTTATATTGTTTCACATGTATTTAAGTGGACTATTTGTGTATATATATATATATATTTACATTATGTTTTATACATGTATTAATCCATTTAACCATTTTATGAGGTGGAAACTACAAATCTTCCATTTTACAGATAAGGAAAACTGAGGCAAAGAGTGTACAGTAGCTGGCCCAAGTCATATGGTTAGTAAGTGGCAGTGCTAGATTTGGAGAGTCTGGCTCCAGAGTCCTCAGTCTTAACCAAGTAGGTGACGCCATTCATGACAAGGCTTCTGAGAATACCACCCAGAGGTCTGAACCAGCTTCCAGGATGCTGGTTCCAAGCTGGGTTTCTGAGTAGTAACATGAAAAGACCAACTGTCAGCCTGCAGAGGTGACATTCAGGTGAGAAGTTGAAATCAGTTGGTCAGGGTAACCAAGGTCAGTCCAAAATGTCCAGGCTCTGAAGAAGAATCCAGGTTCCAAGCTATAAAACAGCAATGAGGGGTACAGAACCAGAGCCAGGGGGTTCCAAAGTCAAGGAAGGAGGCTGATCCTGCAGTGATTTCCCTAAGTGGCTGAGGTTTCTCCAGGTATATTTCTTTAGGGTTCATGGGCTTCAGTAGTTGTGCGGAAGAAGGTATTTGAGGTATTGAGCTAGCTCAAGCAGTATACATTGAGCCACCAGGACCCCTAGGAACCTGCTACCCTGATTTCCTTCCTTTCCCTTCCGCTGTGCCCCTGACAACAAGAAGAAGAAATGCTTCCAGATGCACCATCATTGTATCACAGTCCTTTTCCGGCAGAGATAGGAAGTGGAGAATAATTGACTTTTTCCAACATTTTGGTGGCCTAGCTATAGAACTAAGTACAGTACGAAGAGCTTTTACTTCATTTGATAAGAGCTGCCACAAATTCTAGAGATCAGTTGCAAGTATGTGGAGGAAAATAAGGCAGGAATCTAATGATATTTATTGAGCATATACTACATGACAGACACCATGCCTCATATAGACTACCTCATTCAGTTTTCACAACTACTTTATGAGTAGTTCCCAATTCACAGATGAAAAAATTGAGAGTGAGATTAAATAGTTTGCCCAGGATCACACAGCCAAGTGATGAAGCCAGGTCAAACCTGGACAATAAAATCTGAATTCCACATTGTAATTACCACTCTACATTCACATGTTAGTCTTCATTCATTTAGCTAGAAATTATGGGTACCATGATTTTTTTTTGGCCTCATATTTTGGTGGAAGAAGGGTACTTAGGTCCTAGATGAAGTTCCAAAATACTTGAATGCAAAAGAGATTTCCTAATAAAATTTAGGTGCTATGTTTCTGTCTCAAGAGGAGAAAATTACACAACAAAGAATACTTGTGGTTTTAAATATTCAGAACTACTTTTCATGTGCTTGGAAAATAAACTGGGCAAAAATTTCCATTCACCACACAGGAAGCACTTTTCATTTGCTTTTATTTTTTATTTATTTATTTTTCATTCCATGACTCAAGAAAGTTTTGATTTGTGTGTTCAGATGCCTAGGATGAGGGTGGGGAATGGAAAGTTTGTTACATTAAAAATAGAATGTTTATATTACTTATCTTGCAGGCACCAGAATTCATGATGGTGCAACACTTGCTTTTCTTAAGTACTACAGGTAAATGATTTTCTTTTGCTTTGCTTTAAAACTTAACTAAATGCAGCATTTGCATGTTTAGGGGGCTCACACATCAAAGCCATTGAGTTCAAACAATGGAGTTAAAAAGCACCCGAAAAGTATCTATGTTTCATCTCATTTAGCTTGCCGATCTGAAATAAAAAAAGCATTGAGAGAGAAGGATTCTTCCTAATCAAAATCCTTTCTTCTCCTACGTTCCCTTCATTGTTGAGGGGGCACCCCCATCTAGTCGCTTAACTTGCCAGGGATCTCTGTCGGCCCATTTCACTCTCTACTAATTCACCAGTAAGCCCTCTTGTTCAGCTTCCTAGCTGTCTGCCACGTCTTCTTCTCCCTCTCTTGCCTGGGTCACTGCCTTACAGCAGGCCTCCGGCATCTCTTTCTTGGTCTTTCTGTCCCCACTCTTGTCCATTTCAATCCATCTCCACACCACAATCTTTGTAAAATGTAAATCTAATTCCTCTGTGTTCCTCTGCTTAGTATCCTCCACTGGATTCCTGTCAGTCGAAGATTAGGCCCAAACTCCTTACAAGACCTTTTACAACAGGCCTGCAATTCAGCCTCATCTCTTCACAGAGTTGTTCTTTCTTCCTATTACACTGAATGCTTCAGCTACATTGAATGACATGGTGTTCTCCAAATTCTCCAAGTTAATTTTTCCTCCAGAAGTCCTCTTCTGGTCCCCACTTCCCCTCCGTATCACCCCAGCCTCCCTTCTTCAGAAATCTTACCATTCTTCAAACATTTGCTTGCACACCCATCAATTCATCAAAGAAGTCTTTCCTGACCCATTCGGTCACCATCAGCCACTTCCATAGCTAGTGTTCATGTTGTGGTTCACTCTAATCTAAGACCCACGGAGCCAATAGAGATGAATTGTGAACCTTTATTAGCCAGCCAGGGCCTGACTCTCCACCATGCAGGGTTAGATCAGTCCCCAGCCTCCAGAGAGGATAGCTTAAAAAGCCCCAAACCCCCCTCCAGCAAGCAAGCAGGTTTACAGAAGTAGAGGCTGGCCATTAGCATATCTTTACACAGGATAACTACACCCTTAACATTAACATAAGTTTCCATTAGCATATCTTTGCACAGAGTATCTCCTAGAACTACACCCTGTTTAACATTAAACAATGGAAGCAGAAGTTGGCCATTTGAAAATTTTCCACCCTTAACATTCATTAGGTGGCTTTCTCACATCCTCCTAGGGCCCCTCTGTATCTCTCACTCTAGAATTCACCACGCTAATGTAATGGTCTGTTTGCTTTCTTGCAGCCCCTGCTGGACTGTGAGTACTGTCAAAACAGGACTGAGGATGCCTTCTTTGCAGCTATATCTGCAGTGCTCGACACAGTGCCTGGAACATATTAGATGCTCCATAACTATTTCTTGAATGAATGAGTGTTTGAAGAATCTTTGACTTTTGAAGGACCTATACTACCTCAGGAACAATCACCAATTAACACTTCACTCTTTGCATCATAATGCGAGGGCAGAAAACCATCAAGATGTGTCTGTAGTTTGCATTGAAATCAATTCAATAAATATAATAATATAGTAATTGAAATCAATTCAATAAATATAACAATCATCCTGATTTATCTCTTATCTGATAATTTTTTCATCTTTAAGTATCAAACAAAAGAACATTCTATCCGCCAAATAATATTTTCTCATTTAAAAGTTATTACTTCATAAAGCCCAGAAACTAATTACACATTTCCAAGAATAGTGAAAAAAATCACAGTGTAAGATGTGACTATAAAGTGATGTGGTTCATATTTTTAACAGAAACACCCCAACTTCGTCACATTGGCAGCAAGGCTTTCATTCTGACGATGGTCTCACTGCTCAAAACATTGTAAAGCACCTCCCTGGATCCCATTCCCTCCAGCCTCTGCAGAGTTTTGAATCCTTCAGTCATGTCTTCTGCTCCTGGACTGCCTTCCTACAGCTCCTCCCCTTTGTTTATAAACATGCTAGAATTTCTCCAGTCATTAAAACATGCAGACATATTTCCTCAGACCCTATAACTCTTGCCATCTACTTTTCTCTCTTCTTTCTTAGTAAAGAAAAGTTCACACTTAGTCTTGACCCTTTGGTACTTTCTATGTTCCTCAGCCCACTGTAGATTTGTTTCTGTCTTTAACATTCTATTGAAGCTGATTTCCCAAAGCCCAGCCATGATCTCCACAATGCAAACTCCCACCTACACTCTCTCCTTTCCTTCCTTGACCTCTCTGAATCATTTGATGCCATACTTTCTTTATGTTAATGTTATGCTTTATCTTCAACCTGTACCATCCATCCCTTAATGAGTTATCGAAACTAAGAGACATTCTGCCTAATTCAGGTTACTTTGCATGTCTCTTCTCTGGTTTATTCTGTGTTGAATTTAAAATCTCTCAGAAGAAAATCATTACCCTCTTGATGTCAAACAACACTTTGTTGAAGCTCCTCTGTGGTCCCCATGTACGGTCAGAATCATCGATCTCTTCTTTTTAACTCCCATCTCTCAGACTTCTTCTAGCTTGGTTTTTTTTCTGCCAGTTTTAATCATTCCGTTCTTCTCCTAAACGTTGATGTTGGTATTCCCCAGAACTTGAGCTTCAATCCTCTGCTTTCCTTATTCTATATATTCCTCCTGAGTGATCAAGCAGATTATGCCACTTGTTAGTTAAAAAATAAATTGGCTAAAATACCAACACTACTTTTCCTGTATGACCCTTAACCTGGTTCTGAAAGCTATTCCAAAAATGTTTTGAACCACAACAGCATTGTTGAAATGAATACATAATCTTTTTAAAGGATAAAACTCAAAAAAAAAAGGCTTACAAACTTATCTGCATACAGGGTCCATGAAGATAGAACAAATGAATGAAGTAGGCCTGGTATAAGGCAATAAAGGGTGGTGGAAACTGGGGCAAATTAGTGGGCACACAGGTGAAGAAGACAATCAGAGCCAGCTGTACCTTGCCACAGGGAATAGGAATCCAATACAGCCATATCTTCTGATTGTTTTCCAAATAAATATGAAAGTCTAGTCTTAGTGGGAAATCTCCCAATATTAAAAATGATAAGTTATTTAAAAATTTTACATACAGTGTAAAACCAACACCCTAGGAAGCAAACAAAGCATATCTGAAGATCTAGTTTAGCCCATAGACTATCAATGTTTAACCTCTGCTTCAAAGAAAAACACTCGCTTGACAGTACACATATCTACATACGCATATAAAGTTAGAAGATTCTTGTTCTAGACCTGGTTTCATCATTTCCCTTCTCTGAACAGAAGTTTATTCATTTGCAACATCAGAGAACTCTCATGCATATGAAAGCTCTTAAGAACTAGCACATCATACCAACAAATCTAGTTATCATAATCAAATTTCATTGGCTTAATATTTCATGACTTTTTAATAATTCTTTAATATTTTAAAAATAACTCATTTTAACTCATCTTGAATTTTTAGATATGGGATTAAAATTGGTGAGTCTTTTTCAGAAAAACATAATAGTTTCATCAATCTTCTTCGGGTGGCTATTCAGACCATGATTTCAGTAACCTCTGAGTAATCGATTTATTTTTAGAATATATAATGATAACTCCAAGCCTATGAAATTTATTTCATTTTGAAACTGCTTTCTCTTTTTTTCTTTCTTTGCAATCACCTTAAAGGCAAAAGTAACACCTTCTCCAATTTCTGTTTGAAACCTAACTTCCCTTCACCAAGCAGCTCAGATCAGCTATAATACAGTACTGGAATTTGGTAGGTATCACAGAGATTAAATCAAATTATATTAGGTTTCTTGAGTGAGCTTTGTGTGAATGGATGACACCTACTGGTATAAACTGAAAATCTCCTTTTTCTTTTAAAGAGGAAAAAAATAAATGTTCATCTTTTCAGCCAAAATAAATAAAAAGAGAGAGAGAAATTAAAAAAACTACATCCAACAGACTTCAATATTGTCAAAAGTATAATTGCCAGATGTACAAGACATGGATCATGGAATCATGAGAAAATGTTCATGATAAATAAGTGTAAAAAGCAAGTTACATGTATCACATATATATGAGCTTAATGTTTAAATATTTATATAAAAAATTTAAAAACAAAAATATATATAATAACCATACATAGAAACCATACATGGAAAAATATTCAGAAGATAGGCACCAGAATATTAATTTGCTCATTAATTTGATAGTATTATGAATCATTATTTTTCCTTTGTGTTTTTCTGAATTTTTG
The DNA here is from genome assembly GCF_014176215.1 of Rousettus aegyptiacus. Taxonomy (NCBI): domain Eukaryota; kingdom Metazoa; phylum Chordata; class Mammalia; order Chiroptera; family Pteropodidae; genus Rousettus; species Rousettus aegyptiacus. Next base: position 25,008,036 of record NW_023416295.1, read on the forward strand.
AAATGTTCTCCTATAACCATACATTATTTTCATAACAGGAATAAACAAACGTAGTTTGTGTGTGTGTGAGACAGTTATTTTTCTTTTATAAAAGTTTTATAAAATTACCTTACACAGAAGGAAGCAGAATACTTAAAGCACAAAGGACAAAAGCAATGGAAAAAGCTTAATAATGAACTTTAAATTTTAACCAGGCAAGGCCTCTGATTTGTTTTTGATTTTCTTTAAATACCCATTGTCATGTGAACATGAGAATCATTGTCAAACTTTTACAAGTTCTCCTTGTCCAACCTCCCCACCCCAAATTCCATCGAGATTTTGATTCAATACAGTATTGAGGGCCCAGATTTTTATTACTGCTTCCGAATCCTAAGAGCATCCTTCAGCTTCATAATTCATAGCTTTCATAAACCATCTTAAAAGTCAAATTGAAGTTTAACAGGTATAAAACTAATCTCCTACTTTCTATCAATGTTCACTTTTATTTCTTAATCACTATTTCATGTCTTGAGGTGACTTTAGTGGCTATAAGAAATTAACATGTAACAAGAGTTTTCTCGATTCTTAAGTACTAAACCACTGAGAAAAGGCGCAAGGATCTCAGAAAGTCTAGTGCGATTCAACAGGAAATTAAATGAGCAATGAGAACCAAGACAGGCAAATGGTTAGCTCGTGATAAGTCAAGAAAAATCAGAGATGGCTGAAAAGTTTGATGGAGAACATACAGCAAAAAACTTTGATGATTAAATTAGGTAAAAAAAAATAACAAGAGACAGAAAATATATTAATTCACATTCGTATGGCATGGTATAGTTTACACAATACCTACATATACATTATGTGTTTAAAAAAAATAGAGTAACTTACACAGAACAGGTATTATTCCTATGTTGTAAGAGTGAAAACCTGAACTTCAGAGAAGTGAAATGCTCTGCCCCAATTAGCTAGTCCAGAGCCAGAACCAGAACTCATATATACTTGTTTTTAGAATAGTGCTCTTATAAATTTTTTGACGGAAAGACAAGTTTATCCTAGAGACATGGTTCTATTTCAGTCTCCCAGATTTTACATTTTTATCTTAAAAGAATGCAATTACAAATAATCTTGGACCCAGCCTCTTCAAATTATAGATGCACTAAAGTGGCCAGATTTCTTCGACATTAGCTTTACATAAGTCATTTGATATAAAAATGATGTAAAAATATAAACAAAGTTTTGGCAGATGCAGTTATAAAGCATTAAAAATTAATGTCATATTTTATTACTAAAACCTCCACCTTAAATTTTTGGAATTATTGTTTGACAGTTTTACTAGGTTTATTATCAAGATACTGTGAAGCCCCATCTGGACCCCCAGGCCAGATGATGAGCAGTTTCCTCAAATGCCGTATTGAATCAAAATCCCCAAGGAACAAGATAAAGGTAATGTGAAGACCATGATAAAATTGTCAGTGATACTAAAGTTCATCCAGAAGAAAAATGTTTTTATACTTGATATGTCATATATTTAAAAATATTATAAAGTTGTAATAAGTAGGTCATTTTATATTGGCACAAAGACAGGCAAGTCAATGAAAAAGAATATGTATACACAGAATGAGGCACTTGTATATATAATAATTCAATGTTTGATAAAGTCAGTGTACAAAAATAAAAAAAAAAGTCAATGTACTGGATAGCATTCAACTGCAGATACTAGAACCCATTCTCTTTAGTTTAATTAGAAGAGGATTTGTTATTAGGTATTGCAAAAGCTTTGGAAGGGCTGGAGAAGCAGATTCTGCACTTACTTTACAGCCATAATTCCCAGCCTCTGGACTTTCTTCATGATCATAAAGGCTGCCATGGCTACTGTTGGAGGATGTCATGTTAGTAATCTACTGACTACAAGACTATCCTGTCTCTGCTATAATTCGTGCTAGCAAAATAGATGTCTTCCATTTCTCTTCCACTAACACAAATCCAAAAGTAAGTGCTGTGTTGCCACAACTGATTGGTAGAACCCAAATTACATCTGAACCATAGTTACAAGAGAGCCCACAAAGATAGCTTTCAGATTTCCAGCCTCTGCAATACAGAAAAGCTCACTTGGAGGTTGGAATGGAATTTGAGCACACCAATTCTCAGTATCCACCAAAAAATCAGCTAGAAAGGAAGAGTTATTTAATAAATGATGTCAGAATATTTGGGTAGTGGGGAAAAAAACTCATTTAGATCTATACCTTACACCCTATATCAAAATAAACTGTGTAGAAATTAAAAGTTCAATTAAAAGTTCATATTAAAAATAAAGGAATGTAAATAAATGTATTCAAAGTATAAAAGCAACAAATCTTACAAACATTAATAGATTGAATCCAAAAAGAATTTTCTACCTACAAAAAGAAATAAGGATTATAATTCAAACAGATTAGAAAGAATATTTACAAGAGAGAGGAAATCATTTTTCATATGTAAAATGCTCATGCAAATGACAGGAAAACATTAAGACCCCATAGATAGAAGGGCAAAGCACTTGTATATAAAATGTACAGAAAAGGAAAAGTGTAAAAAGATGTGTATAAGTATAATAAATAGACAAAGAAAAGAAAGGTGGAGTCAAAATATTAATAAAACAAAAAAATCATTTTATGTTGATAAAAAGTACAATCCACAATGAATCTTTAGTAGCCATGTATTTTTACATTTGTATAATCTGTCTTTGAAATTTGTAAAATGAGAACTGCCAGAAATACATGGAAAATTGACAGAACACAATAATAACAAGATATTATTTTAAATTTTGAGAGTTGAAAATTTTATTTATTTTATTTTATTTTTATTTTTTAATTAAGTTTGTTGGGGTAATATTGGTTAATACAATTATATAATTTTCAGGTGTACATTATAATTTGATATCTGTATATTCTATTCTGTTTACCATTCAAAGTCTAGTTTCCTTCAGCTATCATAACCCACTTAACCCACTTAACCCTCCTCCTAAACCCTATATTTGACCTCCTTTATCCTGTCTGCCTCCTCCCTCCTCCCCAATCCCACTAGTAACCACTAGCCTACAGTCCCCAAGTCTCTGTTTGTTTGTCCTGCTCATTAGTTGCTTTTAGGTTTATATCCCACATATAAGAGATATCATGTGATTTTCAACTTTTTCTGTCTGGCTTATTTTGCTTAGCATGATTATCTCGAGGTCCATTCATATTGTGGCAAATGGCAGTATTTCATCTCTTCTTATGGCTGAGTAAGAAGAGATGTATATATGTGCCACAGTTTCTTTAGTCAATCATCTACTGTAGGTTACTTTGGTTGCTTCCATGTCCTGGCCACTGTGAATAATGCTGTTATGAACATTAGTGTGCAAATATCTTTATAGGTATGATTTTTCAAGTCTTTGGGGTAAATACACAGTAGAGGGATTGCTGGATCATAAGGTAGACCAATTCTTAGTTTTTTGATGAACCTCCATACTGTTTTCCATAGTGGCTGTACCAATTTGCGGTCCCATCAGCAGCCTATGAGGGTTTCTATTTCTCCACATCCTCTCCAGCATTTGTTATTGCCTGTCCTGTTGATTATAGCTATTCTAACAGGTGTGAGATGGTATCTCATTGTGGTTTTTATTTGCACTTCCCTAATAGCTAGTGATGTTGAGCATCTTTTCATATACTTTTTGGTCATTTGTATGTCCTCTAGGGAAAAGTATCTGTTTAGGTCCTCCGCCCATTTTTTTGATTGGATCATTTCTTTTTTGTTGTTATTGAGTTATATGAATTCCTTGTATATTTTGGATATCAGGTCCTTATCAAGGGCGTTACTTGAAAATATATTTTCCCATTCAGATGGTTCTCTTATTATCTTGTTGATGATTTCTTTTGCTGAGCAGAAGCTTTTTAGTTTGATGTAGTCCCATTCATTTATTTAAGCTTTTACTTCCCTTGGAACTAAGCAAAAATTTTAAAGATGGAATTTGAATAACAAAATTTAAAAAGGTCTATTTATTAGATATATATTAAACTTTTACCGAATTAAAGAATATATCTGCTTTTCCAACACATAGAATATTTATAAAAGTGATTGTGTATTAAGACTCAAAAAACCTTCAATATAAATTAAAGGCAGAAGATATGCACTTTCCTTGATTACTATGCAATAAAACTAAAAATTAGTAAGAAAAATTTAAATGTTAAAAAATAGCTACTTAAAAATTTCAAAAATCACTCTAATCATTTTGCATTAGTGAAAGAGTAAATAATAAATTGCAATTAAAGACAACTTGAGGAAATTTACCATAAAATACAACTTACCATAACATGTTAGATGTGGCCAAAGCTATAACTGGGATAAAACGTATTCATATAATCTTAGTTTTTTTAATTATTAAAAAAAGTGAAATAATACTAATAATGTAATTATTTAGATAAAAATATAAAAAGAAAAACTAAATAGCCTTTAGAAAACAAAAACATAGAATCAATATCTTTTTAAATACTAAATTAGAAAACAAAAACAAATTATAATTAATTAATGAATTAAAAGTTCTGTTTTTTTATTTAAAAAATCACTAATTTGAGCATCCTTAATTATGTAAAACTGAGGGAATCACCTAAGGTTTGGAGGAAGGCACTATCCTTGTTATTTTTCAATATTCAGAAAGTTACTTAAAAGAAAGAAATAAGTGCTATACATTTTTTTCAGATAAGAAACAGTATCAGACATAGATTCTGATATAACTGATTACTAAAAAATCCAAGAGAATGAACTAAAAGGTATTATGTCTATTAAGAAAGTTTAGTAAGACAGTGAAGAATAAAATAAATATAAGAAAAACCAATCGTTTTTTATATATCGGAAAAAAAAATGAATGATTAGAAAACTAAAAGTGGAAAACAACAAGTACATAGAATCTATACTAGGAAAGTTATGAAACTTATTAAGAGACATACAAAAGATTTCAATAAATGGAAAGGCACATAATACCTCTGGATGGGAAGACTCAATGTTGTAAAAGTACTAATTCTCTCCACATTAATTTATAAATGTTATGTTTTTCCAACCCAAATATAAACTGCTTTTATGTTTGAGAATCCGATCAAATGAACCAAGAATTCTTTAGGAAGAATAAAGTTGAGAATAATCAAGACAATTAATGAATCGGAATGTGAAGTGACAAAGTGGTTGAGCCCTAAGAATGTGTGCAAAAACCAAAAGCAAAATCCAGGAGCAAATCCACACAAGAATTTAGAAAAATGATAGATACTTAGATTTTCAAGTCAGTGTGGGAAATATATATTTTTCACCAAATAGTTAGAAATAATTAGCCAACTATTTTTAAAAAAAATTAGAGACCTTCAAATATAACAAAATTAATTTTTGATTCAAAATTATATGTAAAAAATTTAAATCATAAAAGAATTTGAAGAAAATTTAGATTAGAGAAGTGTACCTTAAATTTTTAGACGGATAAACTTTTTCATAGTTATTTCTCAGGCATTTTCCTCATCTGTATTACCTTTTTTTAATCAATGATCATGTGTTAGAAAAAATAATAAAGACAATTTTGGAAAAATATATAGATGACTATTTGCCTGATCTCAGAGTAAAGAAAGTGTTTTAAACCAAAAACAAAGGAAAAATAAAACATAAAGAAAAAACTTTGATAAATTTAATTTATAAATTTTATATTAATTTTCAGGCATCGAATTTTAAATTAAAATCAAATAGTGAAGGCAGAAAAAATATTTGCAACTTGTATGACAGCAAAAGGCCAATGTGATCAATATATAAAACTTCTTGTAAGTCATTCATAATAAGATGAACACTTTAATTTTAAAAAGTAGATAAACTGCCTAAATAAGCAATTTACAAAAAAGAAAGACAAAAGTCCAAAATCTACATTAAGAAAAAAAAGTTTGAGCTCACTAGTAAACAAAGAGAAATCAGATACATAAAACCATGAGATACATTTTCGTTCTGCCAAGTTATCTGACAAAGATATTTAAATAATATTTTAAAGTATTGAATAATATTCTAAAAATATTAAATAATATCTGAAAGATATTAAATAAAGTTTAAAATTTGGTTTTGGTAAAGAAGTAAGTAATATATACTTTTATCCACAGCTGTTGGGAATGAACATCAATACAACCTTCTAAAGCAGGGTCTTAAAGCATGTCATATTATCTCCTCATCAAACAGCACCTTCCCGGACCTCCTCTACCACTTTATCATACATTTTAAACAGGTCAGGGCCCCCACTGAATCTCCAATGGACCCCAAACCCATATATAGATATGCGTCCACATTAAAAATTATGTCTATACAAACGCCAAACATCCAAATGTTGTTTTATCTGTCTTATAGCCATTTGAAATTATACAGATGAGTGAATAAATTTTATCCTTTTAATTGTTTAGTGTTGGATGGACAAAGCCTAAACAGGAATATGGCAGAGTACATACTTATTTCGGCTTTGAAAATTTGTCCTGGAAAAAGCCTTAGAAACATATTTATGGCCTGAAAGAGAATAACAGCAAAATAAATAGAAAACATAAAAGGAATTAAAGGAATTATTCTGCTTTCCTTTCCAGATTTAAGGAAGGAGGTCTTAGAATTTAGTTTATGTAACTTAGAGATATATAAAAAACAAGAGCCACGTATAAATATGCTATATTTTCATTGCTCCAGTAGATTTGTTGCTATTATGTTTTTTGAAAATCCTAAAAATTAACGCTATATCTTCCTATGGATGGCCCATATCTGCATTTAACATAATTTCATCAGATAAGTGATATTCTTTACAATTGATAGGTGGCTTCTCTTCCCAAGGAAACATGCCAGCTGATGGCCTGCAAAGAATTTTATTTTTCTGCTAACAAACGTACTCCCCCTATCCCTGCAGTGCGGCCCTAAAGCACAGACTAAACTCAGGTCATCTGATGATAAAATAAACATGATGTGTAGAACTGATCATAAATACTGACTTTAAGATCACAGAGAATATATTATTCGGGAACTTCTAAAATAAGTGACAGAAACCCAAATTGGCTTAAGAAAAGAAATTATGACTCATGAAACTAAAAGTAAATTCAAGGGCATTTTAGGGACAGCTAGATCCAGGAATCTATATGTGTATCTCCTTTCTGCTATTTTCTGTGTTAGCTTCATTCTGAAGCAGATTATTCCAAGGAACTCTGGACTTATATCCTCCCAGCTTTGCAAACGTGACAGTTTATTAAAAGAGTATACAGCACAAGCAGAAGACCTACATCTGATGCTCTAGACTGATAAGGGCATGTGCCTTCTTTATCTTATTTATTTGTTTGTTTGTTTGTTTATGATCCCTGCGACTAAAGAAGGTGCAGAGCCCTGACTGGCTAGGCAAGGTCATGTGCTTATCTCTGGAGACCAGAGGTAAGGTCAGCCCCACCCCAACCACATAAATTAAGAGTTGGAGGAAATTTGCCGCTAAAGGAAAATGAAGGTGTTGTTACTAGCAAAGAGAAAAAGGAATGTTGGGCAAATAGAAGCAGCAGAGGTCTGCCCAAATGAGAAAATACTTCCTTCATCTTGACACTAGGGTGAAAATAAATGCTTAAGGCTCGGTATGAAAATTAATCGTGGTAGGGCGTCTACCAGACTTTTAGATGAAATAACTGGCAGTGATTAACAGAAGCTTTTTCTTAGTCATGTCATCATTCAAAACAGAGAAGGGGGGAAATAGGAGCCTGGAATTAGCACTCATTGTTTGTTCCAAGGCCTTCAATATTTACCTCACATGCAACAAGAAACGAAACATGGAGCGAGAAGGACCTTTCCCAGTCAGCTCTGGGCTTTGGGAGGCTGACCCCAGAGACCATCTCAACACCCTCAACCTCTGGCTTCCATTAGCTTTCAGCTGTGCGTGATCTGGCAGGAGAGCGTAAGACAGGAGGAAAGAAAAGTTGAGTACTTATTCCCTAGGCTACCTCCCTTAAAACCATAGCTTCTGTCAGGGAGCCCTCTCTCGCAGCTAGAACTACTCCTACGGCTCTGTCTGAGTTCCAGTAACTACCCTTTCCTTGACCTTTAGGTCTAGAGGTGGTAATGGCTTCCTGCCGTTGCTTGCCTTGGGATATTTCTCCATCTCTTACTGGTTTTCTTTCACCCTGCTCACAACTTTCTAAAGAGCCTCTTTATTAAACTTTCCTTGGGCCCTCCTGCTTGAGTTTATTCCCTATTTCCTTTGAGGAGGGGTGGTGCCCCATTGATCCAAGAACCAATTTTGTAAAGAGATGAATTTAATAAGTGCCTGGCTACGTATTGTTAGCTCAGGAGTGAGGCAAGGAAAAGGCTTTCATCTCATCCCACCCATCACCTATTGATTTACTCATTGATGGGTGTATTTCCTTTAAGTGGAGATAAAGCCTTTTATTACACTATTATGCAGAGGACATAATGTGTGAATTTCCCTGGCTTAAAATTGCTCCACTATATAAATGATTGATATCAGATTCTTTTTTTGAGAGAGAGTACTGATGGTAGAGAAAAAACAATGAGGCACAGAGTCTGATAAGGACAAAGAAGATTGTGACAACATAATGAAGAAAGGATTGGGGGTGGAGGGGAGACGGCGTGTACCAAAGTTAGATTTTTTTCAATTTATAATTTTGAAGGCTAGCTCTAAAGCTAAACATCCCTTCTCTGTCAGCCTGGAATAAATGCGGTCCCATGGTTAGGGGCTGAATTGTGTCTTCCCTGAAATTCCTATGTTGAAATTTGACTCTCAAGTGCATCAGAATATGACTGTGTTTAGAGACAAGCCCCTTAAAAAGGTAATTAAGGTAGCATGAGGTCGTTTGGCTGGGCTTTAATACAGTATGACTGGTGTCCTTATAAGGAGATTAGGAGATTAAGATAGGGGGGAGGGGAGAAAGCCATCTAAAAGCTGAGACCTTTCCATGCTAACCAGAGAGGGGTCCGGGAGGCATTGCTCTGGGTTCCCATCATAACATAAAGAGAAGTTTCCACAATGTCCATAAACCCTTAATGTCCTGCAAATGAAGGAGGAAGTCTGCAAAGTCCTTGCCACTGAGATGGCACCAACCTTGACTTCCAAGTGGAACATATATCTACAAAAGGGAAAGTTATGGCAACTTCATAAAGAGAACCTAAGAGAAGCTTCTCCTGACAGCTTATGCCACTGAAAATCTAGTGGGATGTCAGCATTATATCCTTCAGGAATACCGGCAAGTAGGCTGCGCTAATGTTTGCACTGTCTTTGGAATCAGTCCCATCGCTGGCCACTGGACTCCTGGAACCTTCCTAGCCAGGTCCAGGCTCCTCCCGGGAGCCCTGACTTCTGGTCCTTACTGATCCTGGGGCTAACCACCAGCTTCTCACAGAGGTGTCTTATGTCAACCTGCCTACCAACGAATGCCATGTCACACAGAAGCTCCTCTGCATGTGGACACTATGTCAACACTGCCATCAGTGCAATGACAAGGGAGCCCACGCGCTCACTGTCACTGGGGTGGACGCATGGTTGAGGCCTCCGGAAGTCCTGCGCATGCGTGGCGCCGGCTCCCGTGAGCACCCACAGGCGATCATTCCCACCTCTCCTTCCGCAGGGATCCTGAAGGGACTGAAAAGGAAGAGCAGGCCGCTGCTGGAAAGGCTGTGACCTGGGAGGAACTTCAGGGTGAGTGGACTACTCCAGCTCCCCAATTTACTGCTGCTCAGCCGGAGGTACACAGAGGAATTCGAAGGCACGCAGGTGCCCGCTGGGCCCCTTCAGCGATTCCTGGCTGATTCCTGGCTGGTGTCCGAGGCACTCCACCTGCCGCTGGCGATGGTCTGCAGGCCCCACTGCTCACACTGCTGAGCGGATAGAAACAACCACTCAGTGGTCTTCAGCGGTTCTTCCACACACCCCTAAACAGAAAAGAGAAATAAGGTCAGTGGAAAATAAAGTTCCGAAAAACTAAATTAATTAAAATAAAAACCAAGAAGCGGGGACTGGAACAAATTCTTCCCTCGCGGCTCTCAGAAAAAAAAAGCCTTTCCTTCCAACACCTTGATCTTGGACTTGTCCAGAATTGCGAGAAATTTCTGTTGTTTGAGCCACCCAAATAGGCAGCCCTAGCAAACTAACACACCCACCCCCACAGCTACTAAAGACTTCTGGAAGGGGGAAAAAAAAAAAATGCCTCCGCCAGGCCGAGAAAACCAAATCAGTCCCTTATTTTAACATCACGAACCTACAACTTACATATATAAATCTTAAAGGGAGATAGCAATCTTTTAAAATCTAGCCATCAATATATGTCATTTTGAGCAACAAAACTGCCAGTGCACTTCTGCACTTCTTTTCTTCTTCTTCTTTTTTTTTTTTTTTTTTTTGGATTTTTTTTGAATTAACTTACAGTTAGACCACTGCCCATCTTACCAAATATTGGGATAAAGCTACACTTCTAAGCAAGGACTTGGCATTTTAGGACTTTACATGTTATCCCTTCTACAATGATGCTGTACAAGAAACACTGAACAAAGAGACATGGAAATTAAAGTGATGTGAAGAGTAAGAAATAAAATAAGGTAAGATAAGATCCCTGGAGTGTGGAGGTGGGTTCCCTTCCCACTCTCTAGGTGTTGCTACTGCAACACAAGTTATTTATAAAGCCTTATGGGAGACTTCTGGGTCTCCCTGAGCCTATACCCTGACCTAACCCAAACCCCTTAATTTGCAAGATTTGCTTGCTAAGGATTGTTCTATTCAGTTTATTGTTGGTCAGCGCCCTATATGAACAGAGAAAGTCTACCTAAAAAGCAGTGGAGAGCAAAGAAAAGAAAGAGCCCACACAATCACATCATCATCATCATCATTATTATTATTATTATTATTATCATTATTATTACATCTATGGGAATAAATACTGCCTGGATACTCCCTTGCTTCGGTTGCAATTATTAAAAAGTAATACAATTCCCCATTGAAATTAGTGCTTAGGAACCCATTGCCTTAGAAATAAATGAAAGCATACAGTGGGTTTGGAACTGATTAAAAAACAAACACAAAGAAAAATCAACACCAAATTGCTTATGTTTTAGAGATCTCAGCCTCAAAAATGGAATATTATATGTGACAGAAACCCCGTTAATAGAGTCGTTTGTGACTGTCTCATTTTAGTACCAAGTTCTGGAGCTGTTCATTTTTAATTTAGTGAGGCTCCATGTTCTTAAACAATAGTTTATATGTTTGAGTTTTTCCCTCAGTTATATAAAGTTAGAAGTTTTGCTGCATTCCTAAATGTGGTGTTTATTACACCCAGTGCCCAGGAATTTTTCCAGTGGACTACAACTTGATTTCAAAACACAAAAACTGGATTCCCTTCACAGACTCTTGCTGGCTCCAAACTCTGTTGGAGCAACAGGCCTTCATCCAGAGGGATCAGCTGCCTGGTGCAGAAATTGAGAGAGAGCTAGGCTTCCGGAGCCAAGCCTTCCAGCTTTGAATCCAAGCTTCCGGTCTTGCTAGCTGCTTACTCATGGGTAAGTGAATAAACTTCTAAGTTCCTACCTTCTGTAAATGAAGATAATGACAGTACCTGCCTCATTAGTTTGTCATGGGAATTAAAAGTACTTCCACTGGTATATAATATGTTTTATTTGCTCCATAAGTATTAGCTGTCACTGGTGTTTAGGTAGCAGAGAAATAGCTCATGTGTTCTCATCCCTTATCTTCTGGTCTCAGCTCTGCCTCTAATGCAATTCACCTTTGAAATTAGTGCTTAGGAACCCATTGCCTTAGAAATAAATAAAAGCATACAGCTGTTATTTATTAGAAATAAATAATAGCCAGTGGAAGGCCTGAGAGTGCCTTTGTGAACTCAAGGGGTCATCCGCAGGGTTTGTTGGTCAAATCTCTAGTTGGCTTATAGGCCCTGGGCTGGGCCTGTGGTAAGGTTTTGTAGCAGCAGATTTCTTGGTGAGTTTTGTTTTTAAGATGCAGAGGTTGTTTAGTTACGTTTAAAAAAAAAATCACTACATACTTTCTCTTGTTTGACTTGTAAGATTTAGTAAAAATTTAAAGCTATTTCTTATGTGTGCTCAATAGCTGAATATAAAAAGATGATTAATATGAAATATAAGAGAAAAAAGTCATGGAAGAAGCTAAAAGAAGAATTTGACATTATTTTCAGGTCTAAGAGAGAAAGATTGTTTATATTATCTCATACTGGGAATAACTCCACTCCACTGAATCTTTCCTTCCTATCAAACTCCATCCATAACAATTGTGGAAGAGAAAGAAAAATTACTTTTGCCCAACTAGTTTCCAAATTGACTGTTTTGTTAAATATATTTAGTTTCACATTGGCAGTGTTTTCCCTAACTATCCCCAGAATTTGATGTAATAATATTAATCTTTCGAGAACATAAATCATTCAAACCAGATTCTAGAAGTGTCATTTTGCTGTCTCATTGGTGCATAAAATAAGTAAAACAATGTGCATCATAACCTGGAAAACCCACCCGTCTGATCCAAGGAAGCCGTGGGAAATGTTTCTCTCTGTGGAGAATAGTATCCTTCAGGTGCCCACAATTTGACTCCAGAAATTGTTAAAGTAACCTCAAAGGGATTTAAAAATATCCGGGAAATGTCCTATGTATACTTGAGTCTCCTTTGAAGATAGCATGGGAAGCCGAAAACCCAGGAATTCAGATGCTGCACTGGTCAGATGGAAGAGGCAAAGTCAGGAAGAGAGGACTGTAAGAAAAAAGCAATCTTTCCAGGGAAAGATTTTTAAGAGGGAACCGATTTATTGAGAACACTTAATTGTTTTCTTAGACGTTTCTAGAACAGGGCACCTCTGAAACTGAGACTTGATCTATAAGCTCCACGAATTTCAAACATTCTTATAGTCACTGATTTGGAGTGGAAGAGGGGTTGGTTTTGTTTATGTTTCTGTTTTTGCTGTTTCCCAGGACCACCTGGGCTACAATTATCTTCATATTTGTACCTTTACTAAATTTGTCCTTATATTTATATTTTTATTTAAAACAAGTAAATTAAAGAAATTTCAGATCACTAATTAAATGGAAACCCATCATTATTTGCCTTGAATAAAAGGTGATGTCAAAAATAAATAAAATAAATAATGCATTAAATTCTAGCCAGAGAAAGAGTTTCAGGTTACTAAATGTTGGGTTGGTGCTAAGCTATAAGGACAATGAATAAGACTTGTTCATTGTGTAATCAAAGGAATGAAACAGAATTGAAATGGGAAGAAAATATTCTCACTTCGTGAATCAGTGTAACTTAATGAAATGTCCAAGTACCCCCTGAAGTCATTTTTTCTCATACCTCTTAAAAGTAGAGATATTTATCCCACACTTTAGAAAGTACCAGGACTGTGAGCATTTCATTCCCTTGAAAAGACTATGCTCTTTACAAATTAATACATCTTTCTCGTTAGACCAACTAGCAATGTTGCCAGACTTTAGTTAACCTGAGCCCCCGTCCTCTGGTCTAATCACCTCTGGAGGTTCTAAGAGTTTACAGGGGAAGGTCTAGGACCAGAACTCAGAGAGATGCTAACAAGGGTGGGCCCCTGGGTGACATCTCATCACTGTATCTACCCATGTGCTATCCAATATGACAGCCTCCAGACACATGTGGCTACTGAGTAACCTTTGAAGTAGCACTTGAAAATGGCTACTTCAAATTGAGATGCACTGTCAGTGTAAAATACGTACCAGATTTTCGAAGACAGTACCAAATAATGGAAAATTGCTTCTTAATAATTTTATGCTGAGTACATGTTGAAATGATAATATTTTGGATATAGTGTGTTAAATATATTATTAAAACTAAATTCACTTCTTTTTTTGATTCTTTAATTATTTTATTTTGAACCAATTTTAGACTTATGAAAAGTTGAACCAGTACGTAGAATTCCCATATACTTTTCAGCTAGTTTTCTCTCGTTAATATTTTATATAACCATAGCACTATGATAAAAACCAAGGAATTAACACCGATGCAATGCTATTAACTAGGCTATAATCCGTAATCAAATTTCACCACTTTTCCCACTGACGTCCTTTTTGGGGTTCCAGGTTTCAATCCAAGATATCACATCAAATTTAGTTGTCATGTTTCCTAAGTCTCTTCCAATCTATGACAGTTCCCCAGACTTTCCTTGTCCTTCATGATCTTGACACTTTTGAAGTGTACTTATCTGTTATCTTACAGAATGTTCCTCCAATTAGATTGGTCTGATGTTTTCTCATGATTGGAGTGAGGTTATTATAGCTTTGAGGCAAGAAAAATCACAACTGAGAAATGTCATTTTTAGTGCATCCTATCAAGGAGTTCATGATGCCACTATGCCTTATTACTGCTGATTTTTACTTTTATTTAACATAGCTTCTTTAAAAATTTTAATTACCTAAATAACTCACAGTTTTGTATTCCATACATAAAATAATAATAAGTATGTGACTTAAAAGAACATGTTCGTAACAGAAATATGTGGATTTAATTATCGGTTTTTCTAGGTCCTTTTGATATATTTCACCTTTTAAAACTAATAACAACTAACATTTATTGAGAACCTACTCTATGCCAGATTGTTTCGTAAACACTCCCTTCTAGTAAATCATTTAATCTCTAAACAACATGATAAGGTAGATGCTGTCATTATGCCTGCTTTGCAGCCAAGGAGCCTGAGCAGCAAAGAGGTTGTTAAGTTGCACAGTCCCTCAGCAACTTAGATGGCAGATCCAGAATTTGAACACAGGGAGCGAGTTCCAGAGTCAGGGCTTATAACTGCTATGCTTTTTTTTTAAGCCACAGCATCTATTAATTCAAATCCCACAGTTCAAGCTTTATCAACTGTACACTCTCTGTTTTAATTTTATTCTCTTTTTCTACATGGCATGGAGTGAGAGAATTGACAATTATTTGAACTTCTATACACTGCTCTAAGAATTTAACACACATTATCTCATTTAACGCTCACAGCAGTTTCATTTTACAGGTAAGAAAACTGAGGCTCAAGAAAATAGCAACTGGCAGAGGCTGGGATTCACATAGATCACTCTCTCTTTCCATTATACTCACATATTCTCCCATTGGCTCAACCACTTAAGCATTTCCTTTTATCAGCTTTTTAATGTTTAATCGTTTTTGAAAAATCAGTTTAGATATTATAGAGATTATATCCATCATCAGGTTTTATGATAATTGATAATGACCCTGATGTGCCTATTCAGTTACCAAAGGGAGAAAATGGTGTCAACTTTAGCACAAAGTACAAAATTGAGTAGATTCCTAATATGGGAAACCTAGTCATCTAGGTAAGGAATACAAGATAACTCTTAATTATCTAGAATTTCAGATGAAGAAATCAGAGCATCTGACCGATTTGTAATCATCTGGGGTCATTCTTTTTACAAGTAGTACAAATACTTGGCATCCCGAGCATAGAAAGTGATATCGAACTGGAGCCGCCTGTGGTTGAATGCAGAATACATTGTGTTCATTAATATCCATTCCGGTGGCTGAATGACAGAATCCTTTTTAATAAAAGAATAGAACTTGGCACCACTTCCTGAGGTTGTGTTGTTTAAGTGGAGAAAGAAAGACGTGTGGCCCAAATGGAACATTCCAATGAATCTTGAGACCAAAGCAGAGAGACGCAGTTGTTTCTGTTTGTTCAATTGGGTTGCCTTAAAAAAATAAAAAAGGTAATGAGGTGATTAAAATACTTATATGTAATTAAACTTACTTGGCATAGTGGGGTGGCTCATATTATTAGGTGTTAAAAAGAAAAAATATATATTTCATATTTCTATAGATTTCCCGCATTGAAGTCCCAAGATTCCTTTGCATCTCAGAGTTGCCTGCAGTTCCCAAAAATAACCACTAGGGGGTGATGCTAAATCATATTTAACTCAAAAGTCACAGCTGTACAAACGCTTTTGTTCTTTTTCTGGGAAAAAACAAAACTCATTACTTAGGCATGTGCGTAATGCAGTATAAAGGGCAAGGTTAAAAAAAAAAAACTTTTCAGTACAGGCTCAAAGAGCAAACTCTGGTGAATTCCTGTATGGCCATCAGAAGCAAGCAAATCTGAGCAAGAAGAGAAGAGGTGGACAAAGTATCTGATGTAGTGAGTGATACCTTCCCTTGAACTGTTCTCTTGAAACAGTCTTCAGTGAAGGATGACAGCTTGTGCATTTTTTTTTTTTTTTTGTCTTGCTTTGCCTTGGAGGGGTATGTGGGAAAGCTCCCTTTCAGAGATTTGAGAAGGAAATTGAGATGTTCTTGGAGGTTGGATATCACAGTGAGGACGAGAAAGCCAGCTGCATTCAATATGCATCCACCAGGCTCATCTTCATCCCATTCCCATATCCTTTAACTGCAAATGTACCTTATCATCCTCAGGAGCTTGTCTGACCAGCAGTAAATCTGTACCCCACAGAGCAAGATGAGTAACTTGAAACAAAACGGATATTCCCACATGCAGGAAGGAAACAAAAGGAGGCTGCCGAGAACAGAGCATGACCCCAGCGTCCACTGGGATGTGTCATGAACCACCTGAAGAGAACGGACAGCCAGGAAGGGGGCGTGCCCTAACTCACTGAGAACATACATTCTAAAAGCTTATCGTCAGGCCCACGTTTGGAATCAAGAGAAGTATAAAAGATGTTCAGAGTCCTTGGGCAGTCAATCAAACACATCCAATCCATAGGCTGGACTATAAACCAGGCAGAAGGAAGCATATTGCACTGGGTCTGTACTATATACCACCACTGTCCATACCTTACCTTATTTGACTCTCAAAGCAATGCTTTAAGATGGGCATTATTATCCTCATTTTACAGATGAAGATTGAAGTTAGACAACTTATCGAAGCTCACCCCACGTCACATAGCCAGCAAATGGCAGAGATCAGCCGACTGACTTCAAAGCCTGTGCCCTTTCACTTCGCTCGCCTGTTCCTGTCGCACGCTTTTAGTGTGCCAGACACTCTCCCAAGTGCGTCACACGCACCGTTTCATTTACCCCCACCATAGATGTAACAGATAGATACTGTTGTTATTTCCATCTTAAACATGAGTCAGTTAAAGCACAGAGAGCTTAAGAAACTTGTCCGAGGTAACGAACGTAGTGATGGCCATGGGGCATGGATTCGAAACCAGGTCACAGGGCTCCAGAACTGTCACTCTGAACCGAACCGCACCCAGGGGACCGTCACAGCCCTTCGGCAAGTTCTCAGGAATTGGCTGAGTTACCAAATTATCAGGCCAAACACCGTGACTGCCAAAAGGGAAAAGGAAAGCGTCACCCTCCCTGAGCTGGGCCTGAGATTATGCAACTCGTTGAGAACCTACTATTTGCCAGATTCCAGATTCCATGTTTAATGATGTGTGTGTGTGTGTGTGTGTGTGTGTGTGTGTGTGTGTAAAATTTGGTTCTCACAATAGTCCTGGGAGAAAGGAGTAATTATCCTCATGTCCAGATGGGGAAATGTGTATCAGGAAGGTTACTACTTATCCTACCCAAGGACATACAATTAATCAATAGCAGAGGCAAGACTAAAATGTAACATCTGTTTAACTTGGAGGCATTTCCATGAATGAGAAAAGCACACTCCAAAACAGTATAGGCAATGCACATATGTAAAGAATTACATCATTATGGAAAAAACATAGAAAGATACATCTTAGGTTGTTAATCTAGGTTATAGGAGAAAACGTGGTAAGGATGTAAAAAGTACACACACCACTCCTTTATGCATCTATGAAAATTATGCATGTGTATAATAAGTAAATGTAGAGATAGTTATGAAATTTATACTAAAGTACAAAAAATAAAATTAAATAATTAGATATTTGATAACATCCAATAGGCATTTCTAAAAACAGTTCTTAGTATGCTTTATTCTTATAGATATATCTTTCTTATCCTGGAGTATTAATAGAAATAAAAAGTAAGCATTCTATTTAAGATTAAAACTGTATGTATTCAAATTAATGTCAGGAACAAGACTAGAAATCCAATTATTGTTCCCTGTTATTCAACATTATTCTAGAAGTTCTGGTTAATGCAATAAGACAAAAGAAAAGGAATTAAGAGGTAAAAGTGTTGGAAAGGAAGACAAAATTACGTGTGCTAATGATTGTGTTATAAAATATATATGTGTGTGTATATACACACACATCAAAACAACAGTGTCTTCACATGACATAGGGTCAACCCTAGATACCAGTTTTAAATTGGCAAAAATTAACATTGGTGCCATTTTAACTCCTCTGCTACCCACCACCTACTAATTTCTACTCTTCCAAGTCTCGGTGCTATCACATCTAAGACCTAAAATTATCATCTTCTTTCTTTCTCTACCCATAATCAAAGCTCACTTTCCACCTTGGTAGAAGAAAAATGACACCCTCCCCCCACCCACGCACACACACATATACAAAGACAAATTCAAAATTGAGTGAAAAGTATAGAAAGTTTTCATATAACCCATCCCACACATGAACAACCACCCCTACCATCAAAATCTCTCACAAGGGTTATACACTTGCTACAATCAATGAAGCTATGTTGACACGTTGTTATCACCAAAAGTTCATAGTTTACAATAGGGTTCACTCTTGGTGCTATACTTTCTATGAATTTTAACGAATGTATAATGACATGTATTAACCATTGTAGTATTGTGTAGAATAGTTTCAGTGCCCTATAAATCATTCTGTGCTATTCAACTCTCCATCTCCCTTAACCCTGACCACCACTATTCTTTTTACTGCTTCCATAGTTTTGCCTTTTCTAGAATGTTATATAGTTGAAATCATATATTATGTAGCCTTTTCAAATTGGCTTCTTTTACTTCATAATTTTGGTTTACATCTCCTCCATGTCTTTTCAAAGCTTGATAGCTCATTTCTTTTTAGTACTGAATAATATTCCACTGTCTGTGTATAGCACAATTTATCTACTCACCTACAGAAAGACATCTTGGTTGTTTCCAAGTTTGGGCAATTGGGGATAAAACTGCTATAAATATCTGTGTGCCGATTTTTGTGTGGATCTTTTTGAACAGTTGGGTAAATACCAAGGAACGTAATTGATGGATTATGTGGTCAGAGTATATTTAATTTTGTAAGAAACTGCCAAATGGACTTTCAGCATGGTTGTACCATTTTTGCATTCCCACCAGCAATTAATGAGAGTTCCTGTTGCTCCATATTCTTGTCAGCATTTGATGTTGTCAGTGTTCTGGATTTAGGCCATTCTAGTAAATGCATAGTGGTATCTCACTATTGTTTTAATTTGAAATTCCCTAATGAAAGATGTTGTTGAACATCTTTTCATATACTTCTTTGTCATTCGTATACCTTCTTTGATGCAGTGTCTGTTCAGGTCTTTGCCCCATTCTTAAATCAGGTTTACTTTTTTATTGTTCAGTTTTAAGACTTCTTTGTATATTTTAGATAACAGTCGTATATCAAGTGCGTCTTTTGTAAATATTTTCTCCCCATTTGTGGTTTGTCCTCTCATTCTCTTGACATTGTCTTTCACAGATCATAAGTTTTTAATTTTAATGAAGGAATCCAACTCTCATTATCTTTCACTATACCAGATAATCAGTTATTTTTTTCATTGATTGTGCCTTTGATATTGTACCTAAATAGTCATTGCCATACCCAAGATTATCTAGGTTTTTCTCCTATGTTATTTTCTAGTAGCTTTATAGTTTATATTTAGGTCTGTGATCCATTTTGAGTTAATTTTTGTAAAGAGTTTAAGGTCTGTGTCTACATTTGTTTTTTTTTTTTCATGTGAATGTCCAATTGTTCCAGCATTATTTGTTGAAGAAATTATTCTGCATCATTGTATTGCATTTGCTCCTTTGTCAAAGACCCATTAACTACATTTATGTGAGTCTATTTATGGGCTCTCTGTTTTGTTCCATTGACCTACAGTCATGGGCTGATTAATGATAGATTTACTTTCCGAGAAATGCATTAGGTGATTTTGTCATTGTGCAAACATCATAAGGTGTACTTACACAAACCTAATGGTATAACCTACTACACACCTAGGATCTGTGGTATAGCTTGTTGCTCCTAGGCTGCAAGGCTGTACAGCACGTTATGGTACAAAACAACACAAGATTAAATCAAGTGCAAGAGAAAATGATGTACTCGAGAGATGTGATAAGCATGAGATGCCTGAGGCATACTGTTTTACAGCAAGCTTTCTTTTATAGGTAGAAAGAGTACACTCTAAAATTATGCTAAAAAGTACAGTATAATAAATGCATAAGCCAATAACAGTCATTTACCATCATATCAAGTATTGTGCACTGTGCATAATTGTATGTTCTGTAATTGTATAAAACTGGCAGCACAGTGGTTTTGTTTACACCAGCATCACCAACAAACACATAAATAATGCATTATGCTATGATGTTATGACAGCTATGATGTCACTAGACAATAGGAATTTTTCAGCCCTCCTCTACTCTAATGGGATCATCATCATATCTAGGGTCTATTATTGACTGAAACGTTGTTATGTGGTACGTGACTGTATATGTTATTCTTTCACCAAGACCACACTGGCGTGATTACTGTTGCTTTATAATAAATCTTGAAGTCAGGTAGCATAAGACCTTTAACTCTGTTCTCCTCCTTCAACACCGAATTGTCTATTCTAGGTCTTTTGCCTCTCCATATAAACTTTAGAATCAGTTTGTCTATATCCCCAAAATAAATTTCTGAGATGCTGATTGGGATTACATTGAATCTATAGGTCAAGTTAGAAAGAAGCAATATCTTGAACTATTGAGGTCAAGTTAGAAAGAAGCAATATCTTGAACTATCTCTTCATTTATTTAGCTCTTCTTTGACTTTGTTCATCAGTTTTGTGGTTACCTTGTATAGCTCTTGTACATATTTTATTAGATTTATACCTAAGTATTTCATTTTGGGGAGTACTAATGTAAATAGTAATGTGTTCCCCTGCAGTATAAACTTTCAAGTACTTCTCACTTTTTCTCTTCTCCTTTAGGTGGGGTTGGATGGGATGGCTGGAGGGCACTAGGGTTGGGTAGTTCTCCCACATGGAAGGCTAGAGCAGGCTGGAGCTGGGTATTTTTCTTTCCCCAGCAGATTAATCTTAGGTAAACTGGTTTCTCCTAAGAGCAGGAGAATAGAATGCTCCAGCATATTTGCAAATGGTTCTTTTTCCCATCTGTCTGCAGAAGCACAAGAGAATTTTTATCCAAGATTCACTGTGAGACCTAATAGAGCTCCTGGAGGTAAAACTCACAAAAATGTAGGGGCCTCCCTATGACTGGATCTCCGTAGAGTTTTCAATTCTCACAGTTGTTCACACTGAACCTCCAGCAATTTATCAACTACAGTCCAGGTTTTTCTACCCCAGCACTGGTTCCCGCAGAGGTTTCTGCCTGGAGGTTTCTGTTCTGGTTGGCATGATTCTCTGTATCTGCCTGTCTCTCCAATTTCAGGGTCAACAGTTGGCCCTCTGATCTCAGCTCTTTGAAGAATCTAAGAAGAGCTGTTCAGCTCTTTACTTGTTGTTGGGCTAGAATAGCAACTTCTAAGCTCCTTATATACGAATCAAAAACCAAAGTCTGTTTCTTTATATTTTTAAGGAAAATGTTTGTTAAACTAATTAATAAAAATCCACTAAAAGAAGCAAAATAAATGTTAAAACATATAGATCAATGTCAGTTTGTACACCATTGTATTAGTCAGGTTCTCTGAAGGGACAAAACCCACAGAAGGTGTGTGTGTGTGAGAGAGAGAGAGAGAGAGAGAGACAGACAGACAGACAGACAGACAGACATATGCTTATACAATTATGGAGGCTGACAAACCCCAAGATTTTCAGTCAGCAAGCTGGAGACCCAGGAGAGCTGATGATATAGCTCCGGTCTGAGTCCAAGTATGTGAAAAACAGTAGAGCCAAAGACCAGCAATAGGTTCTACACACAGGAAGAACTGATATTTCAGTTCAAGTCTGAAGGCAGGAAAAAGCTGATGTCCTAGTTCCAAAGGTCAGCCTTTTGTTCCATTCAGGTTTTCAACTGATTGAATAAGCCCCATTCACAGTAGGGAGGGCCATCTGCTTTGTTCACGATACCAGTATAAATGTCAGTCTCGCCCAAAAACACCCCCGCAGACACAACCAGAATAATACTTGTCCAAATACTGTAGCACTTGGGGCTTAGTTAAGTTGACACATAAAATTAACCCAATTAACCATAGTGAAACAGGGAGAATCCTCCATGTTAAGAATCAAGCTTCGGAATCAGCTCTAGGTTGTTCTCATTTTCATAGCACCTGCCCTTCCTGTGTCTCTGAACACATAGATTATTTAAAAGCTCCAGGTGGTTTTTAAAAGTAAGTTCTAGGGCAGCAGCAGCAACAGCTGGGAGCTCTCATCTCTAGAAGTGGGGGAGGGATTGACAGCACTGGCTGCTGTGAAAGTGAATCATTTCTCTGCAGAAACAGAGGTGAAATAAGATCCAAAAATTAAGGACTACGTGGAACATTAACATGTTAAGGGCAGTAGGAGAAGTGCACATCCAAACACGTACACAAACGTGTGCGTGTGTCTGTGTCTTTTACACATGATACAAATAATTACAAATATTAAAGGCCACGCGTGTAACAAAACGAAATTTAAAAATTAAAATCAGATACTAGCTGTCCAGTGAGAGAAGGAAAATACATTTATCTACAAAAGCAAGGAGAAAATCAGATGACATCAGATTTCTGTGCTGATGGAGATGTGCCTTCAAGTTCTGAAAGAAATCTTAATGAATTGTGAGGGCAAAATAAAATGTTTTTCAGACTTGCAAAGGTCAAACTGTTGCCTTTCACATACTCTTTCTTAAGAATTTGCTTGAGGATTTAACTTAAGAAAACAAAAATATGTCCTCAATTTTCTCATCGGTAAAATGAGGGCCAAAGACCAAGTTTTTGGTCTTGAAAAGGCTCACCGCAGAGCCCAATGCGCTAACACGGGTGGCCAGGGTCCCTGGGGGTGAGGAGTGACAGAGGGAGTAGGACAGATCCCAACTCCTGCCATCACCTCAGTGGGAGAAATTTCACTTGAAACTGCTACCTAAAATGGGTTTCCATGGAAAGTTTCATTTGAGGAAAGATTTCTGCAGCTTTGAATCATTTGGAAGCTCCAAGATCAGACAATCTCAAAAGTTCCCCATGTTCCAGCGTGTCACAAGTCTGTGAACACAGGCGAGTTGGATCACATACACCATTCGTTGAAAGGTGGAGTGCCAGAGCTCCACTTTTCAAACAAATGATAGCATTACTTCATCAAAAATGAAAAGGCTTTCAGAGATAGGCCACAATTTCTCTAACCATGCCTGAATCTTTCTTTTTAGAGGTTTTTGTTTTGTTTTATTTTCAGAGCAGAAGTTCTGAGGAAGATAATTTAATACTATGGAAAGAACACTAGACTGAGAATCAGGGAACCTGGTTTCTAATCTTAATAGCATTACCTTAAGCAAGATGGTTAATCTCTGGGGACCTTCGTTCCTTTCCTCACACAAAGAGAGAGTTAAAGAACATTTTTTCAAATCAAAAAGAATATAAAAGAGCACCATTCAGAGCAAGATTCTAAATCCAGTGTTTTGAAATACATAACTTTTTAGGTAGAAAATATATTTAGGAATTATTTAACTTTTTATTTCACTGTATTGAAGATACAGAAAAGGCTCTCCAAAGTTTTTGTTGGCTTGCCTACAGAAGATTCGTCAGCTTTTATTATTATAAACAAGATAATTGTGAAATAATTTAAGTCACTGGGATGTTAAAAATCAAGTAGTTCAAACTATAAATATGATTGGTTTGTTTTTTGTCACTTTATTGGTCAAAACACACTTTTTAAGCCCATAGACCAATACTGATTTATAGACCTTTTAAACCCTTGGAAAGTTCAAGAGCACATATAGTAATTTGAAAATCATGCAGGAATTTTGGGTAAGTCACAAAAATATTTTGTAATCAGATAGCTAGAATGATTCTCCAGAGAGTACCAAGTTGAGCTTCAATTTCTGAAAATTGGGTAGATGTGAACTGGCCTGACCAACATTCCACAGGGACAAAAACTCCAAGCCTAACCTCAGAAGGCTGTTCCAAGGTTAATAACTTCTCCATTTCATGAATTCCTTCTTGTTGCTCAATCAAATGCTCAACAATTTTAACCCAGTTCTTCTTATTTTAATGACTAAAAATATCTAGGGTTCATGCTCTTTGCATTACAACTTCTCTATTTCTGAGGAATGATTTAAAGACTCCAAGTTAAGCAATCTCAAGTCCTTCTATTTCGTAATTATTCCCACTCCAACATTTTCCTAGTTGGTCACAGACAAAAGAGTTGAGGAGACAAGCTTGTAGAATAAACTAAAAAGAGGAAGAGAAAGAGGAAGATGAGACTAGAAAGGAATAGAGATACAGTAAAGATGAAGTAAGAGAGAGCCATAAAAACAATAAACAAGTCTAATGTAGCTTCCACATATGGTTCCCAGAGTCTTTAATCTCACAATGTAAATTTTCAAAAATAAATTGATTAATCAGTGGGGGACTTTGTTAGGTTTTCACTTCCCCAAGTAATAAAATTAAGTAAATATTTTAAACAACAACAACAACAACAAAGACCATAGTATAAACTACCAGACAAATTCAGAGAAAGAAAGGACATACTTGACACCAAAAAATTAGAAAGAATATGTCCTCAAAATAACAGCAGTTCTTTAAATGGAATCAGAAGTGCACTGCATCTCACTTTCTCATCTCACTTCAGACAAGTAAAACTTTGTCAAAGAAAAGTACTCCTCCTCTTAGGTCTGACATTTGAAAACCACTAGACTATTCCATTGTGAGCATGAAATTAAACAGAAAAGCTTAAGATGCTGCAGGCAGAGGGTGGTTCCATAGTGCTACATAGGAAGTATCCTGGGCATGTGTAATTCGGCGAAGCATTCTTAATCTGAATGCCCATTAGAAAGTGAATTTATTTTCCAAAAGAAGCAAACTACCAATTTTCATCATGCTTTGAGTAGATACAACTGATTTTCGTATCTTCATCTTCTGTCTTGCAACCTTGTGTATTAGCGCTAATAGTGTTTTGTGGATTCTTTCAGTTTTTATATAGATCTATGATCATGTCATATGCACATGAGAGAGTTTTATTCGATCCTTTCCAATCTGGGTGCTTTTATTTCTTTTGCTTTCTTAATTTCTCTGGCTAAGACTTCCAGTACAATGTTGATTAGAAGTGGAAAGTAGAGATATCCTTTTCTTATTTCTGTTCTTTGGAGAAAAGCTTTCAGCCCTTCACTGTTAAATATGATGTTAGCTAGGGATTTTTTTATAGATGACCTTTATCAGATTGAGGAACCTCCCTTTTATTACTAGTGTGTCAAGTGTTTTCATCATGAAAGACTTTAGATGTTATCAAAAGATTTTTCTGCATCCGTTGAGGCAATCATTTATTCTATTATTATGGTGCACCGCGTTGATTGATTTATGTATGTTGACCCAACTTTGCACTCCTGGGACAAATCCCATCTAGTCCCAGTATATTATCCTTTATATATGCTGGTGGATTCAGTTTCCTATTATTTTGTTAAGGATTTTTGCAACAATATTTGTAAGGGATATTGGGCTGCAGTTTTCTTATGATATCTTTGTCTGTTTTTTTTTTATTAGGGTTAATACTGGCCTCATAAAATGGGTTAGAAAGTGTTCTTTGGAGAGATATTAAAGCAAAAACAATGGGCAGAAGCAACAGAGAGATCTCAGAGTGAGATAGAAAAAATAAAGAGAAGCTGTGCCTTATTACACAAGTAACTGGCAGTGAGTATTTTTGTAGACTATGCCATAATCAAGTGTATTTTCAAAAAATAAGAATTTTACATAATTGGTAGATACAAGATACAAGCTATATGCAAGGAAATAACAATTGTAGCTTCGAAAATGATCAGCATGACCTGATGGTTTATTCTTAATGGGGAAAAACTTGTTTAATTTTAAATTATTTCTTGAATATAATTATGCTCAAACTAACTGATAGAAAAAAAACGCATAAATTTTTCATTCTATAGTCATAGTTCAATTGTTTTAAGTCAATCTTTATAACAGAGATTGCTAATTTCCCCCCATTATCATGTCCCTTTTTCATTTTTAGTAATAGTAAAATTTAGCTGGACGCATAACTAAGCATACAATTCTCAGCCACCCTTGCACCTAGGTGTTGCCATGTGACTAGGTTCTGGACAATAGGGAGTGAGAGAAAGTAATGTGCAACTTACAGGCCATACCTTTAAAAAGACAGGAATATCCTCTTCCCTCTCCCTATTCCTGTTTATTGGGATGTGGAAGTCCTGGTGAAAGTTAGAGCAGTCACCATTGACCACAGGTGGAAGCCAAGTGTTGAGAATCGTAGAGCAAGAAGGACCCGACATCATCGATCCTCTTGAATTCCTTTATCAGACCATTAAGTAAGAGAGAGAGAGAGATAAATTTTCATATTGTTTGACCTACTGCTGTTTTGGCTTTTGTTACAGCAAGCAAATTAACATCCTAACTAATACAATCTTTTTCTAAAATTCCAGGTTTAAAAAACAAAACCAAACTTTGAGAGTTGTTGAAGACTAATATTTTAATCTAATAGGCTGCATATTTCAATTGTAATTATGATGTTGGTATTGTAAAACAATTGAATTAGAAAGACCAAATAAGTAATATCCTTACTCAATGTCACCTTCATAGAGATGAATTGTCGTTGTGGTGGTGGTGGTTATTATGATTACCATTTATTTCTCTCTTTTCACTCTATCTTGAACATGCTTCAATCAAGTTCTTTCTCTATACCACTCCACTAAAACTGCTTTTATCAGGATCAACAACGACCTCCATGTCCTGAAATTCTGTGGCTAAATCTAAGCCCTCATACTTAACCTGTTAGTATCTGACACATTTGTGTATTTTTTCTTCTTCGAAACACTTCACTTAGTTTACAGAACACCTTACTCTCTTGGATTTCCTTCATCCTCACTAGCTGGTTTTTTCCCGCATCTCTTCCTCATCTTTCCTACACTGTATTTATTATCAGAGTACTTCTCAGTCCTTAGAAATCTCTGTGCTATCTATGTTTACTTTCTTGGTGATCTTATCCAGTCTCATAGCTTTAATAACATAAATACTGAAATTCCCAAATTTACACTATAAATCCTATGAGGGCAGGAATCTTTGTCTGCTTCTTTTCTGGTGCATCTTCAGTGCCTAGATCTGGATCTGCCACATATAAGCGCAGCAAATAAATATTTGTTGAATGAATGAATGGCTAGAAGCTGCTTTGCTTTGTAAACAATCTCTTTAAAGTGTTCAATATTTACTTTCCTCTTAAAAGTCTGATTAGAGGACAAGGAAAACCACATCCTTGCTCAGCATACTGATCATATGCAGAATTTCAACTATGATTTTCTGGTGGCATAGCCAGGATGTTTCACTCTCACTACTCATGGCCAGTTATGCAGAGGCTGTGATGACAATGTCCTTGGTTTTAAGAACTTACAGCCCTGCAGAATATAAAATGATATGCCAAAGTCAGTAATAGGCTTAAAGAAAATGAATGCTTATTAGTATTCAGCTCTTCATGTCTGCGAATTCTAATCGCCAAGACAAACTTTTCTAGGGTCATAAACCCTGTTCAACGACGAGCACTTTCAAAGGGTGTTTACAGGGGCTTCCTTGCTTCTGGGGATATTTAACAATTAGTGGAGTACTAGGAACTCAGAAAAGAGCACATGTGCCTAATTAGAAATATTATCAGTTAAATGCAGGCTTAGTTAGTCCTAATACAAACTGCACTTACCCAAAACCAAACCAAGAACTTAAATTAGCTTTTTCCTTTAAAAGCCATGATAATAGTGTGCACAAGTTTAATTTCTTGGATGTTTCTTGAATGGTCTCTGAGTGAGCAGCTCAGGTTGGTGCCTCTGTATATGTCTTTCTATGTGTCAGCATATTTACACTTGCGTGTGTGCCTGAGAGAGCATGTCGGTGTGCATGTTCTGAAAATACTCTCTTCAGATCTCCAGAAGAAAAAGCAGAGCTGACTGTCACCTGAAAATCTGTTTATAAACATAGAAATCGGAACTTTCTGGAGAGAAATACTTTCCATCTGGGAATGTAAATTCTCAGAAATGCGATCTTCAGAGCTTATATTTGACGGATCATTGCCAATGCTTCAGTCTGCCCATGCAGACCTACCTCTCGCAGCTGAGAGAGATGGAGAGGCTAAGAAAAGGTAGTGTTGTACAACCAACTGGCTACGTACACAACCAACGTTCATTTCTTCCCTCTTCATTCTAACAGAACTCAATTTTTGTTCAGATATGCAACCAGCCCTTCATGCAACTCAGGGGACAGTTGACTCCATTCTTATCTCCAGACGTATGTTGTGATTCATCTAAGCTAAGGACCGGCGAACTTTTACCATAAAGAGCCAGGTAGTAAATATTTTAAGGTTTTTCAGCTATATAAGTCCCTGTCACATATTCTTTGTTTTGTATTTTAATTTTTTATAAGCCTTAAACACAAAAACCTTTTTCAGATGACGGGCCATATAAAAACAGGCCAGAGGCTGAATTTGAGCTATAGTCTATAGTTCGTCAATTCCGTATCTAGCCCATGATAATAGCTTTATTCCCCTTATCAGTAGCTGCTTTAGAGGAGAACATGTGATCCAATTCTAGCCAATGAAATATAAGAGGAAATTTTTTAGGGTTCTTGAGAGAAGTTTCTTCATCTCTCCTGCCCCTAAGAAACTACTGCAACCACCTAGCCATATGAACCAACGCAGAGGACACAGAACCAGGAGGCCACATGATACAGATCCTTAATTGCACCAGTGTTTTCAGTTACCTGTAGCCTAAATCGCAAATTCTGTTTGATCTAGATGATAATGAGTTCAGGGCAGATGAGAGAAAGAACAAAGAGAATACTTCAAAAGATAAGATATCACACTACGTTTCCACATATTCCCTAGATACCTGTACTTCCTTTTATCCTCATTAACCCCCTCTCAGATTTCAATTTATAAAGGTGATCTAAATAAATTTTAATTATTTTAGTTTTAAAAATCATCAGATTAGAGGTTAAAGAGACATTAGAGATAACCTACTACAATTCCTTCATACAGTAGATAAGAAAATGGAGCCAGAGAGAAGTAATTTGTCCCTAATCACATAGATAGTTGGTGTCAGAAATGAAGTTAAAAACCAAGTCTCAAATTCAAGTCCATATACTAAAACAAGTGATCAAAGGTCTACACAGCAACAGACATGGTCTCCTAAAAGTGCTTATCATGAAAATCTAGAAATCAAGATTTCCATTTGCACATTAAGAGATTTTGTTAAATCCAGGCATATAATCAGGCATCTGTGTATTAGTATTCTTCAGAGAAAAATAACCAATAGGATGGAGAGAGAGTCGGGGAGAGAGATTATAAGAAGTTGGTTCACATAATTATAAAGGCTGACAAGTCCCAGGATTTGTAGTCAGCAAGCTGGAGATACAAAAGAGAATCAATGTGTAGTTCCAGTGTGAATGCTGGCAGGCTTGGGACCCAGGAAAGGCTGATATTTCAGTTCAGGTTTGAAGGCAAGAAAAACCGATGTCCCAGTTCAAAGACAATCAGGCAGGAGTTCTTTCTTACCGGCAAGAGAGTCAGCTGTTTTGTTCTACTCAGACCTTCAATTGATTGGATCAGGCCCACCCACATTAGAGAGGGCAATCTGCTTTACTCTATCAATTTCAATGTTAATTTCATCCATAAATACCCTCATAGACACACTCAGAATGTTTGGCCTAATATGTGAGCCCCTCATGGCCCAAATTGACACAGAATGAACCATCACAACTTGTCATCATGGAATTTCTGGGATTTCTGAGTCTGGATAAGGGAGAAGCAAAGGTGCACACATAGCCCCCAACACATCTATCTTTAACAGCTGCACCTGAGAAGCTTTGGAGCATTGTGGTACCAGGGAAGAAGAGGTAGCAAAGCCTCCCTTTCTGAGCCTGTTCTTTTGGAGTTGGGGAATAAGGTTGATAAGCTAGCACTAAAAATAATAACCTCACTTACAATAGAATTTGAAATGTAAATCCTGACATTTAAGAATAAAATGGAAAAAAAAGAATAAAAAGGTAAGATATAGTTTAAAGAAATTTATTCTTAAATCACAAGTATTTTAGAAATGAAGAGAGTTTTATGAGAACAAAACTATGCCTTCATGGGTTTTCTAGAAAGCAAGGGTCCCCAAGTTTTGATGATAAGAAGCCATTTTCAGTCCCCGAAAATCCTGCGTTCACGAGTGTCATGGAGCAAGAAGGGGGAAGTGCCATAATAGAAAATAGAATGGAGGAAGGGGCTCTTCCTTACTAATTGCAATTTTGGCAAACCACAGAGCTCTCTGCTTCATAGTGTAAAGATCTTAAGAGTCTCCACTATCAAAAGATTAAAGGCCTATCATTGGGGTTAATTCATGTTCACATCTAACACTATGTAAATGTTCAAAACCAACAAAACAGTAAGAAAAAATAAGAAGGAGCTTGGAGCTCTACAGAAGTCACAAAGAGCAATTAGTATACAAAAAAAAAAATTAAAAGTAATGTCAGCACTTTCTAATGGGAAGTAAGAGACAGATGAGGAACTCACTATTTAAAGAAATCAGAAGAGGCCCCATGAAAATGAAGGTTCCATTCATGACATTAAATAAAATGTCCTCTGAAACTTTCGAGTGATAAACAGAAATGATATTTAAGTAAAGTACATTTTACAAGTTCGTTGTCTAGATTACATGGCCCAGAGACAGGAAGGCAGGCAGGAAGCTTGGCCATTATTAGAGGATGTGATTCTATGGCTTATGCCAACACCGATGTTAGGGAGAACACCCAATAAGACCACAAATGTAACACACCTGAGCAACAATATCCTGTTTTTAAAAAATTAAAGAGAGGTTGGTTAATTACCACACTTTGGAGATCAAATCAGGTTACACCCTTCTAGGCTGACAATCTTCTTACACCAAATAATGTACCTGGAAACCTTCCAAAGGGTGCATGTGACTCCCATCCCACCTGAGAATTCATCTCTTTACCTTCTGCCAGGTCAAAAAAAAAAGGGAGGGCAGGGGGAGAATGGGAATCTGATTCTGAGTCCAGAGAAATGGTACCTTTTTAGCCTGGCCTCCTTCAGAACTGTAAGAGTTAGAAAGATTAGGAACAGTATATTTAGAACTGGGCTATAAATTAAATGAAAGAACCAGAAGTAGAAATAACTGCTATCTGTTTACTGCCCTGTCCATTGTCAAGAAACTGAATATTTATCAGCTTTGCAGAGTTAGCCGCTCAAGATTCTCCCCTCTGGAGCAATCTCATCAACACCATACCTGGCACATACCTCTAGAGACCAATAGGAGTGAACCACAGCCCTACTCAAAGGGAACCAAATGGTTAGGGGGTTCAGGAACCTTGGTTGATGGTTTCCCAAGCCATATTATTACAGTAATATAGATATACTATGTATTTTAACCTCAGAAAATAAGTTTTTTTTTTAACTAATTAAAAATTGTGATGTTAGGGACACAATTGTATAACTAGTATGTGATAAATTTGATGATCTGACTGCTTAAAATACTTAAAACTACTGACAAGTCCAAAGACATTACTACAATGAAACTTCATGCTAACATTGGGTGGTAGGTATAGTTATCTTCTCTGTTCTTTATGGAAAAAAGGAAAGTGGGACTCAGAAACAGAACTATTAAGCAGCGCTGTAGAGACAAGGATGACCTGAGTCCAGAGGGTTCATTCCTCCAGTTACCATTACACTTTTCTTCAAAACTGAAAAGAGGAGAAGACAGGAAGAAAAAACATAGGAAACTTTAAAAGATGTTTGTTTCATTTTCCTAGTTTTTAAATCTCCTAGAAAAGGAGATTTGTAAATAACAATAGCTAATATGCACTTACATAAGCGATGGAGTGCTAATGATATCCTACATTTTTTAACAACCCGTAAAATAGATGCTTATCTATCAAGTTTTCCTTTTTCAGGGTAAAAACTACAGGAAAAAATAAAGCTATAGTTCTCTTGAATTACTAGTAAATGTGCTCCATTAAAGATGACTTTAAAGGAACTGTCGCTCCCAAATCCCATCGGTTTTCATAATAGCCAGCGAGAGAGAGTCCTGTAAGAAAAAAATATGTGGGAGAAGCTGAGTTCCCTTAAGGAAGGAGTTATGTGCTGCCTCTGTACTCTTAGACTGGACAGTCTCAGTCCAGTGTGTTCAGTTCTTTGAGCCAGCACCAGCTCTGAAAGGGACAAGACAAGGTATCTGATTGTTGGCCATCAGATGATGGCTAGGGCAATGGAGCCCTCTGTCAGAAAGACCTGCTAGTGCTAATTGACAAAGGATGACCGAGTAGATCTTGGAGTTAGTGGGTATTAGGAGGGGTAGGTGAGGACTGCTCAGGAAAAGGAAGTTGTATGAAGTAGTTCTCTGTTTGCATACCCGTGAGACAGGGAATGGCACTTCGCACAGCCAAAGTTCCTATGTCTCATGCTTCAGAACATGAAGCATTTTAGGTGGTAGAGTATAACTATTATACTCTGGTTCCTCTTCTTAGCAGATCACTCCCCTTCTTAAGGAACTTGCTTATACTAAAAAGATGGAGGCTTTCTGGCCACATTCCTCAGGAACGGTGTGAGAGAGGTTGATCATATCTTCAGCCAAGCTGGAGGCCCCATCAGAAAAGAGGTGGTCTCTGTTTTGGAGAGACAAGAACCTAAGTATGAGTGTCCATGTCCTCAGTGATGCGGAACAAAGACAAAAGATCTCAGGAAGCTTACCAGACCCCAAAGGAATTTAACTGTGCCCATCTCAATTGTTGCTGAGTAATCGTCAAGTGCCTGAGTCTTTCTTGCTGGCTCATAGTCTCCAGCCATTCCCTAAGCAATACACTTTCTTTTTGCCTTGGTGTCCTCAGCATCTCTTTTCCTTGTTCTCAGCATCTCTCTTTTGACCGGTCTCATTTATCGGGCCTAATAAACCAGAATGGCAGTGTCCCCACTTGACCTAAAGAATTCCTTCTGTTCAAAGTTTCTAATGCTGTAAAATGTGATTATCTTCTTTCTCACTCCTCCAAGTTCACACTTTAAAATGAATTACATTAAGAGGAATTCTGGAAACATGAGGAGCTAACATGTTCAATTATACAAAGCTCCTTGTTCTGACTGAGCACTTTATCTGTGATTCTCAACCCTGGCTGCAAATTCAAATCACCAGGGAAGCTTTTAAAAATGAATGCCTATGTCCCAGCTTTGGTGGTTCTGATTCAATTGGTCTGAGCTGGAACCCAAGCAATGACAGGTTTTAAAAGATCCCCCAGGTGGTTATAATAAACGGCTCTGGCTGAGAACTGAACCAGTGCTAACTTCATACACAGTGCCTCATGGTATCCATTTTTATGAGTCACAATTCTATGTTCATCTCTGAGGAAAGTGGTTCAGAGGAGATATTTTCTTGATTCAGGGGCTGCTCTTGCCTGTCACGTACATTTTCTTCATAATTGAGTTAGACTGGTGCTATGACTCATTTCTCAAAAGTCAAAAAAGCCCAAATTTCATTTTAGGTAGATCTGAACAACTACAATAATTTTCATCCTCTTGCACTTGAAAAGTGCATTGAACTTTACAGATCATTTTCCTGATGCAGTATCTCATTTGATCCTCACCACAATCCCAAGGCAAACAAGTCAGATGTTATTCTCCCATTTTAAAAATGAAGAGATCAATGCCTAAAGAGAGGGGGTGATTTCCCCAGGGTCGTACTAAGGGGAAGTGGCAGAAATGGGTCTAGACTAAGTCTCATATTTCACTCTAGTCTTCTTCACATCCCTGTATACTGCCAAGTTCGCTCTCCAATCCTACTTACCCAGTACTATGACCTGACTTTGTTTACCTTTTATTATGCTTCTCAATTCTAAAGTGTATGTGAATCACCTGGGGATATTGTTAAAAAGGCAGACTCTGAGTCACTGGATTTGGGGTGCAGCCTGAGACTCTGCATTCATAACCTGCTCTAAGGGACTCTGATGCAGCTTGTCCACCATTTCTTTGAGTAAGAAAGAAATAACAAAATCACAAACTACATTCCTCCAAGTAATACTGAAGAAACAAATTAAACTGAGCTTCACTCATCTTTTGGATACTCGTGAGACAACACATACTTATTGAAGCAAAGCATCGGATTCTTGGCAGTTCTTTTCTGGCTAGAATATGTGTTATTCTTTTGGCAGCCAGATCATCGCTGTGCTCATGTCTGGAATGGAATCAACAGCTGGAGTTGCAGCAGCCACTGGTTATAATTTCTCTCTCTCTGCTCTGCTCTAGTTCTCAGGTCAGCAGGATAAGCACAATGGGGCCACTGGGCCATCTGGCCACGCAGCTGGCCTGGGTTTCTGAGTCTGAGAACAGTGTTGATTCACTGAGTGCAATCCAAGTCCTTAGATGACATCTTTAGTTCCTGGAAATAAACTCCCATGAACAGTGATATAGACAAAAGATTTTATCTTGAAACCCATTGAAATCATATCGTATTGGCATTGATGAACATGATCCTTTTTAGTTTGTTCTTAGCCTTAAAATTATAACTTAATTGTTAAATACCTTTGCAATATACAAGAGTGTCCTAGAGAGCACAAAGGAGCAGAACTCCAAGACTTGGTTTTAGTT
The DNA here is from genome assembly GCF_014176215.1 of Rousettus aegyptiacus. NCBI lineage: Eukaryota > Metazoa > Chordata > Mammalia > Chiroptera > Pteropodidae > Rousettus > Rousettus aegyptiacus. The sequence goes on from NW_023416295.1 coordinate 25,042,885, forward strand.
TGATTCTTGCCATGCACTAGACAACTTGGGACAAATGTTATAACCTTTCCATATTTTAAAAAATTAAATGATGAAACTATAGGCTCTCCAGTGATCTTTCTTAACACTAATATTCTTTGAGTCAGTGGTTCTATATTCACAAAGTAAAAAGAGAAACGATTTTAGAGAAATTTTATCTCCCTTCTACTTAACTCATTTTCTCCCACCATATGTAATTTTTTTCCAATTGCCTCATAAGCCATTTGATCCTTGCCCACTGTATAATGAAGCCTTCCAATCTTAAATGGTCATTTTTAAGAGCTACCCGTTTTATGTCTTCTAATTTTAAAAGGAACAATTGGGAATGCACGTCTGTGACCGAACACACCAGCAACCCTCTCACTCCTGTTTGAGTTGGATTCTCTTTTCCTCCTAGTCCCCTTTGTCTCTCCCTTTACAGGCATTTTGATGAGTGTGCACATTTACTTCTATAGGGTTATTAAGAGAGAATATTTTGAAATAATTCTTTATTTTTTTTCCTCCCAGTATTATTCCCTTTCACTTCTTCTTTCTATCCCTATTGCATGTTCCCATAACTTGCTCTTCTTTGCCTCAGGGAAAGAATGTGGCAGAGAAAAAGACAGAACTACTCCCATTAGTCTTTCTGCCTTTTGTTTAACAAAAGTCCTCAGGGTAAGGAAGGCTCTCAAAGAAACCTGAACAGAGAAATTTCCCTCAACCCCTAATGAAAATTTCTCAGGGGTAAGCACGAGCAGACGCTACCCATACCTCACCCCCTGGGTACCACCACTTGGAAGGCAGCAAGACCTTAGAGAAAGAAGGGAATTAACTCTACAGTGGGTGCACAAAGGCCAAGAGAACCAGAGGCGACCTCACCCAAGATACCCCTACCCCAAGCCGAGTGGCTGAGGCCTGCTATTCCTGAAGGATAAAGGAGACAAAAACAATGGAATTAGACAAGTATAAGATGACTTGATGACAACCTACCCCAGCGTCTTAACATTGCACAAGAGCCAGAAGTGTGACACAATCCTGGGGAGAGGTGGGGAAACCCCAGAGAGGACTGAGGTTAAGATTTCTTTCCACTAGCCTAGCAGAATGAAGCTTGCAGTCAGAAATTAAAATCTGAAATTGCGTTACAAAGATAAAGAAAATGAACTGAAATATACATACCCTCCCTAAGACTCTTACCTGCTCTACATCCATAGGGTATTGTATCACATTGCCTTGCATGAGCAAATCCAGTTAGAATCTACTCTTTGAAATTTTGAGGAATCCAGTGATGTTCATCAAGTATTCCTTGCTAGCTAGGTGTCCTTGAAGTACCTAAAGTGATGCATGGTGCAAAGCAGCCTCTATGAATATTGCTTGCTGGCCAGCTGGCTGGTTGTCTGAATGACCAGCATACTTAATGAAGCACAAAAACAACTAACTAACTTCCTTCCTTCCTTCCTTCCTTCCTTCCTTCCTTCCTTCCTTCCTTCCTTCCTTCCTTCCTTCCTTCCTTCCTTCCTTCCTTCCTTTCTTTCTTTCTTTCTTTCTTTCTTTCTTTCTTTCTTTCGATTGTGTTAGTTTAAATATGGAAAGACATAAAGTTATTTGACACAGTAAAACATGAGCTGACCGTAGGCCCTTAATAAAAGCTTTTTCTAGATCCATTTCCTCTGATTACTCCAAAGATCTAGCTGGCAAGAATTCAATTATTTTCACCAGAGAGCTGACCCTAGAAAGCAGACAGCCACTATATGTGGTTTTACAAGGACTGTAAGGGTGTTAACAGTTTTGAAGCTCTAGGACCACTGTGAAATCTTGGATGCTATGTTTTGAAGTGAGAAGTTCACCCTTGGCAGCTGTCCTTTAACCAGGCATGACCGGGTATTGCCTGAAATCGAAAACAGCCTTTCAACAGCCATAGGTCCTCATTATTTTGAACATTATAGTTCATGTTGCTAAAAATATTCCTAAATCTCTCCCTTTTGATCATTTGAAGGGGGAGGTATTATATTGAGAAATAGTTGAATAATAACCACCTCTCTAGTGGAATTTCAGAATAAACCCTAGGGAAGGCATCAGACATCCTCTGAATGACAGCCGTATTGGAGTCTCTCTCTGTCTTCCATGGGAAGACACACTTTAAACAAGGGCTTTCTCATCTCTTCTTGTCTGAAAGTGACATGATTTCACATTACAGATCTTTAACAGTCACTGCTTAAAAGTATTAACTCACCACCCATGAATCCTATTGTGTTGCTTTCTTTCTTTTAAAAAATATTTCTTTTAATGGGCTTGGAATTTGAAGTATAAGGCAAAAAAAACAGGGAAGGAATATGATTTCAGTACTCAATCACAAATGGCAGGGTTTTGATACTGGGTTTCAATATCAGTACTGAAGTAAGTTGAAAATGCCGTCCTCACTGAAGTTTCAAATACTAGCTATGTTTAACTCATCGGACAGATGATTTTACTGGTTACTATATACTTTAAACCCAAAGTGAGAAGAATGGAGGAGTAAGATCAATGTTTACTATCCATTCCTAGTAGAACACAAAGGGCTCTGCAGACAGTAAATGACTAACAAGAACCTCCTGTCTCTAAGTTTCAAAGACAGCAACTAGAAAAGGAGAAGCTGCAGACTCAAGATTTTCTAACAAGTCAGAAACCTGAAGATAGGAAATGGGGCTAGAAATGCTCTCAGCCTACCCAGCCTAGACACTCTTCCACAGGCTCAGTTATGTCACTATGTCTCTCAATGTTCACACAGTCACACAGATCTTTGCTGTATGTGTGATGCCTGCCCCAACCCTCAACATCCCCGATGCCGTTCTGCTCTTACAAGTGAAAGTAATAATAGTTCCTACCTCATTTTATGAAAATAAACTAACTAATTCAATTTTAAGAGTCTAAAACAGCTTTGGGTACATAGCCAGCACTAAATATTTGTAATTATCATTCCTAAAGACTCTGAAAGTCTTTTCTTAAGCACACACAAACACAAAGATACCACTTGCTGTCATTACAGAAATGCCAGTTCCGAGAGATATATAATGATTATTCTAGAACCTGTAGGTTAATTACATGTTCTTTGTCAGGGTCTTCACTTAGTGTGGTGAGTCCACCATCATTTTCCCAGAAGTTCCTTGGACAGGGCAGCCTTTGTGATCACCCACCCCACTTATAGCTTCTTCATCAGTCAATAAGAAACCCATAGGTGTCACAATTGAATCTAAGCTTAGCCCCATTGACCCAGAAGCCTTCCTTCTGTTCTCGGTCTGAGAAAGTCTTCTCTATCAACCTACCAGCAATGGGAGAAAATGCTGACTGCACCTGGACAGAGACAGCTTGGGGCTCTTCAAATAATCAGTGAGGAGGTGGCTGCTGGAGATTTTTCAGGTACAGCTTTGCTAGTAGAAGCTGTCCCATGGAATCCCAAAGCATGACTAAATCTCGACAAAAGTGACCAGTGTTCATCTCCTGTCTTCTCTTTGCCTTCTCTGAGACTAGGACTTGGAGACAAACAGACTATCAAGGGTTATAACAGAAGTAGATTTCTATAGCAAGGAGGCTATTATTCCCACTTAAAAGTAGTTGTTAAGATGAACAAAAAATTTGTAAAGTTAGGACATATATCACAGCTCTAGGGTGACTACAAAATCAAACTTATTCCTACTCAAAAATGGCTGCTGGAACATTGAATGAACCCCATAGGTTCTCAGTCTAGCTGTTCACAGGCTTCCAAGGGTTCTGGCTAACAGGCAGCCCAATTCATTTCTGACAATCATTTGGTAGTTTTCTTTTAGTGTGGCCTACTCCTCAGCTGTTTCTGACCCTGAAACCAGAGCAGTTCCCTTTATACTTATAGACTTAGACTAGATATAACAGTTTAGGGTTGTAAACACTTATTTAATTCTGACTTCCTAAGCAGGCACAAGTTACCAGATGACCTCCTCCTGCTTATTTCCCTCAACATTCCTCACTCCACTAGCCCCCATCTCACTTCTTCTCTTTCTTATCACAAAATCTCATGCCTTTGCATTTTCTCCATCCTTCCCAGTGCCAAACCTGTTTTAACTAAATGACTGTTCAGGGGTAGATGGTTGGATTCTGTGCAAGCTTATTAAGTGAGAGAAGTTACCAAGAATATGTTTTCGCACCATGTTTTTGTTAAGCATTTTGCAGTGCTTGCTCTGTTAGCACTGTGCTAGATACTACAGGAGACACAGCAGAAATAAAAAGTATCGGCCTGACCTTAGAAAGCTTGTAATTATTATTAATCTTCTCTAATGTACATCTCCGACTCCACTATGTTCTAAGAAAATGATGAGTAAATTGCACATGTGTGAACTGGTGTTATGGCATTATATGGTCACACTAAGTGGATACTAACTAAATTCCCCATTTTCCTAACGCCAGCCTGGCAAAAGCATCAGGTATCTCCAATAATAAGTGGGTCTTTGAATGAGAAAAGCCATCGAATCATAGAATTGGGTCCTTAAATGCATGTGTATATATAAATGAATTAAGGGCTTTTCTCTAAATTATGAATCTGCAGTCCTTTTGCTAATTTTTGACAAATGGGCCGTGTTTAGGCTATGTACCCTTTAAAAAAAATAACTCATATTTGTTTCTTGTAGTTCATTAAGTGGCAAATACCACTCTATTAATTCTATCACCTGTTTAACTTGGTCCTTTATTCAGCAGTCTGAATAGTGTTCTCTCAGATGGACAGTGTGTTTATTCATGGAGCTGTAGCTACTCTGTCATTAGAAATGTGTCTTTGAACAGACTTCTGTCTAAAAAGAAGGAAAAAACCTAGAAGAAAATAAATTAAGCATATGCAACTTTTTAAAATGGTCTTTTCCCTTACACAAATATTAAACCCATTATACTCCTCAGAACATCTTTACAAAAGGAATAGTTACCAAAAGAATAGAAGACTGTTCTGAGACTGAGTCTAGGTGAATGAGCTTCTATTTCTTACTGCTCGAACATTGATAGAACTTCACCTGATGACTCTCTCTGTATGGAAAACAGAATAATGCGGCTGCTCATCATATAATGCTAAAAAAAAAAAAAAAAAAAAAAAAGCAAAAGAAATTCTCCTGCTCAAATAAAATAGTTTTGTTATCATAAATTTTAGTACAACATTTTTATATTCAAGGCACCGTTTTTGCTGAGTGGGAAGCCTAAGATTTTGAATGTCAGTATGGAAGGAAATTGGAGAGAACTTCTTGATAGAATATTTCAACAGAGATGAAGAGAGGATTGTTGGGTCCACCTGATAAGGGTTCAAGATGGAAAAACTGAATGGCCGATCTTGGGAGAAGAGACTTTAGCTAAGTGACTTCTCGAGTCCATTCAAGCCCTGTTGAATGATTCCATAATAATAATATGACTGTGCTTTTAAAAAATACTATGGTGGCCAGATTTGCTAAGGAGATAACACAAAGGAAAATGTGAGTAATGAGTGAAGCTGCTTGTCAATCATAAAGGAATTCAAAAGGTGAAACAGAAAGAAATCTCTTGAGAAATAGTTGGGTACAACACCTCATCAAATTTCTGGCTGGCGAAACCAACCCTCTTGCTTTGCTGAGAAGGGCTCATTTGCTGAGCTTTCACAGATGTAGAAATATGGACTCAGCAGGTTGCAAAGCCAATTGGCAGTTTCAATCGTGTCACTTACAAGAAGAATTTGATAACAAATTCAGAAATGAATTGTGCTCCTTTCCTCTCTTGATTAGCACACCTCACCAAACACATTCTGACTGTTCCAAGTGTGCGGTCTAAAGTCTAATCTGTTGTGGAGCTTATATACTGAGTTCTTTCCAGAAAGCAAAGCTCTGAGGTTTGGCGATGGGGGTGGGGGGAGGAGAGAAAGACGTCTATTAAAAATCACATGACTTTCCTTTTATTCAATAAAAATTAACATTCTAACAAGAGGGAACTAGGAATACAGCCAGTGTTAAATAAATTTTACTTGCTTGTTTTAAAACTTGTAGGACAATAATCATATTAACATTTATGTTCTTAATCAAATATGTTATAGCAATAGTACCACAATAAAATGAAGCTGAAAATAGATTAAACAAGTAAAAACATCCTATAAGAAGATCTGGGCCTAATAAGACTCTTTTTCTTAACTAAATTAACATCCCGAAACATTGACCTTCTTATCTACAAATTATGACTAATCTGGTACCACCTATTTCTTAGGGCAGTTATGATGGGCAAAGGAGCTACTATTTCCTTTGGCTACTGCATGTCAGCTGTGTACATAAAAATGTTTTTAAAATAGAAAGATGTTCCTCAAATGGAAGATATTGAAAAATTCAAGCCCAGAAGTTAAATGACTTACGAAATTGGAAGTTAATTAATGATGGGCCTGGGACTCAGAGCTAGCAGACTTGGTTATCCAGCAGTATTTCCTCACTCCCTTACCTTTCCAATTTCTCCTTGTGAACCAGTTTTGTTCACAAGAGCAATTTAAAAGACTTGTTTTAGAAATAAGCACTATATTAAGGCCTTTACCACACAACCCTCACTCCGCAACCTCCCCCCAAAAAACATTTAAAGAGTTTAACATCAAAATGTAGAACAAACCTATTCAAATGGTCCTCTTCTAACTAAAATGACTGAATATCTGCTTTGAAACCAGTGTTTGGAAAACACATAGACATGGTTCTAGGTTGTTCTTCTGTGAGTGACACACTCCTCTTCCCCAAATCATCCATCAAGGAGGCATGTGAATTTCTGCCCACACCCCTCTTTATCTAACCTCTTCTTTGGCATGGCCTACAAGCCAGGTCTGCTTCTAGCCACATAGGGACTTCATTAACAAAATTTTGCAGGAGATATTTGTTCTTAAAATATGCAGAATTACAAAATATTTCTTATATAATTTCCTAGGAAGTCGGTTACAGGTCTACACCTAGTAAATAAATATCCTATAACCCTTTGAGATTTGTTCCTTATATTGATCTTAAGTTCATTCAGTGGTGCTTTTGGCCTCCATTTTCATATTTAACCAGGCATTCATTCTACCAGAGATATTCATTGGAAACCTATTCTGTGCCTGCCTGCTATGTCCCAAGCCTTTACAGCGGGAAAAAAATGGGCAGAGTGAAGAAAATGTTTTCAAGACTTGAACACCACCAGTGACTAACCAACCCATTACCAACATAAAATCCCTGATCATTGTAATTTCTGTCCAGGTTAACACTCATAATTGGCCAAGATACAACTTACTCGACATAATTTATTTCCAGGACACGGAGACTTGAGATGCCCTTTTATATGAATGAGAACTGCTCCTTAATTTTATATTCAGGATCTTAACAAAGGGAAGAAGGGAGGAAGGGAAAAAGAATATCGCCTTTCTATAAGCCATGTTCCATTTTCAATCAAACTTTGGATTTCTTTTCTCTCAAGTTCTCATCTTTTATATTACTGAGTCAGATCAAATCACAGCACCCAGGCTTGGTGTTTGTGGTGACAAGCAACTCCAGGGATGGCCTTGCACTTCCCGCAGATCCCTCTCTGTGTATATCTCCCAGATTTATTCAGTTCCAGCAACATCATATACAGCTTGCTCATCCCCGACTCTGTGAGGTGATGCACTCACACACAGCCAAGCCTTTTTCATCTGGTATTTCTATAATTTGTTTGTCCTCCCCAAGCACCTTTCTCTACTCTTGTTCTTAATTGAAATTCATCTTGTTTATATCTGAAAACCTCTGCAGGTTATTAAGGTAGCTCTCAATTCTAATGATAGCGCTGTAGGCTCTCAGACCCAGAAGGGACTTTGGAGATAGTCACTCTAACCAACCCCTTTATTCTGTAGAGGAGGAAATGGAGACCCAGAAGCACAGAGGGCATTTCTAAGGATGTGTGGTGTATCAATTAGGATCTCGGCCCAAAACAGAATCCATGGCAGATGGTTCAACTGAAGAAACTTGAATAAAGGGACTACTTACAGAGGTGTGGACACAGTTAAGGGAAAACAGTGTATGCCCGGGATCCCCAGCAACAAGTAACAATAGAAATACTTTCCTTTCCCTAGGGCTAAAAGAGAAGGGCAAAATACAGTGACAGAGCTCAGTGAGAGCAGGAAATGCGAAGGAGCCACCCAACCTGTAGTCAGGGAAGGACACTAGGTGCTCCGTCAAAGCAAAGATATCTGCGAGAAATAACCCAAGCATCTTATCACTCCCATCTCCTGGTGGTGTCTTCCATAGGCAGATTGTCCAAGGTCAAGGAAAGCAGATGTTATGGTCCATTCAGTTAAGCTTCCTAAGGACAGAAGGAGCAGGAGAAAAGAGAGAACAGATTTAGGAAATAACCAGCAAACACAGTGAATTCAATTACCCAGCATTAATGCACATCTTAACATGTATTAGCCTTATTAGAAAGGCCTAACGAAGACTTGCTGATGGGGAAATGAAGGAAAGATGAAAGAAAGGAAGGCAAGCAGGAAAAATGTAGAACTTTACCAAGGGTCTGTATGAGAATTCAGGAAGAAATAATAAAAATATTCAGTAGTAATATATAGTACTTACTACATATATTACAACATATTACACTGTTTACCCTGTGCCAGGTCCATTCTAAGTACTTTATGTACACCAACTCATTTAATCAACAACCTCATTCTACAGATGAGGAAATGGAGACAAAGAGTACCTCTTGCTGCGGATGTCATGCTTTAACACTCTCGAAATCTATTATGTACTAGAGAGATAGTAATATTAATGCATGAAATCTTAATTATGAGATTTACCAATAACAAATTTTATCATCACAAGACAGCATGAGTCCAGAGATAGGGGTTCAGCCTGGGCTGGAATAATTGGTGAAGGGACCCAGTGACTATAAAACAGTGTCTAACCCAGAAACGGTTTCAGGCAACTGCAAATCTACCGGGGCAGAGCTGAGAGCAGAACCAGGTCTCCTAGCTCTGATTACTGATCCCCGAGCCCTTGACAATTCCCTTTCAGAGAGGTCCACAGACAGTTCCTCTGGGAGAGGATTCCAAAGTACAGAATTGATACCTCACTCCACAGGACCTCCGGGATCAGTTTGGCCAGCCTTCTGCCCTCGTACCAGGATATACTGAGATGCTCTTTTGTCAAATGAAGCAATTCTTCTGCACTCATTTTCTAGTTTCTAGAAAAGCCAAGGATTTGTGTTTTTAAGGAACTAAACTTAGACCTATAAATCCATGCACAGGAAAACATTCGAACAATAGCATATAAGCAAAGTAAGACTAATCTCATATATTACACATTTGTCTCTATTACCATCACTTTTGAAAATAGTTTAGATTCTTGAGGTGCATGATTACAGTTACTCTCTTAACTCTCTGTCTCTTAGAAACATGCAGTATTTGATAAAAATATTAACAGAGATCTTTTTGTTCAAGGACGAAGAAAGTATTTTTCTTCACATTTGTACATGCATTTTGACCTTGAAGGGAATAAACATCACATCTGGTTTTATAATGTTGCTGTGTGGTTTTCAATTAGGTTTCTGTTATGTTCTACAAACAGAAAAACCAGCCTGTATCTAATTTAATACCCATAAATTTCCACAGATGGTCGCAGAATATTGTATAGTCTAGTGGATAAAGATTTTGCCTCATGTTTTCCAATTCGTGACTTAAAATTGTGTTTTCACCGCATTTTTTATTAAAAATTTCCATTGACTATTTTTTTTCCAGAGAGTGTAATTATAAAATAATTCTCTCAGTTTCACTAGGCATGAAGACATCTGATTTGAAAAAGTTTGTAAATTAGGTAGCCAAGTTAGACAGAAATCGTTCAGCTGCAACTGAATAAAGATAATAGTGTTAGGATGGTTGTCAAAAGTTAGATTCATCCAGACTAGTTCGATTTCAGTTTATATAATGTACCACAGAAGTTGAAAGTTTCTGGGGACTCCACTTCCAGAGCGGCCATGAAATTCCTGATAAGTGTGTGAATGCTCACAAATGCAACCTTATTCTCCTACCTAAGCCTGTGCCAATACGCTATAGGAAACAGCACTGAGTGCAAGGTTTAAGGGTTTGAAGAAAAACTGACTTGAAATCAAACCCACCTCTACCACTCATTGTGATGAGATCTTGGCCAAATTATTTGACAAAATATAGAAGTAATATATTTGTATCTAAAGGCTGGGTACACAAATATGACAAGGACTCTCCCATTGCCCATCGTGAACTCAATTAAGTAAAGATAAAAGGCCACAAACAAATGCTGATACTGCAAAGGAGTAAGAGCTAAAAGAGGGGAGAACCAAGTGCAGTGAGAGTAACCATGTATGAGGGTTTAGGAAGGTTTACAGTGAAAGGGACCTTTGAGCTGGGTCTTGGAAAAGGTAGACATGGTTAAAATTCTTGGGGTTATCAGTGACATCTTGAATGGCATTCTGTGATGATACTCTTTGATTTTCTAGAGAACTGTATTGAAAAAGATTCTGAGGTTGTTCCTTGGATCAGTGGCCTAGCGGTTAATCTCAGACCCAGTTTACGACAATATCTCCAGGCAGGGTCTTCAAGAGAATGTAGTCCTCCTCAAGCTTATGAAGTTCAATTGGACTTTTTGCTTATCATGACAATTCTTTCTAACTCCCTTCCTAGCCTCCCCTAAGTATGTGATCCTATTCTCTGCACTCCCAAATGTCTTCAGGTGTCTTAATATGAACCAGCCGACCGACCAGAACATCAGTAGATGTCTCGCTTTGGTAATTTCCTACCATTTCCTATCATTTCCTGCTACAGCATGCACCTGCCATGTTAGACCTCCATTGATAGACCTGCTTGAATGGAGCCCAAAGACCCAATCATCTGATTTTGATGAGGATCCAGCAGGCCACCCCCAGGCAATCTGCAGTATGACTAAATAAAATGCACTCTGTCTCTGAACACAAGTCTACATACAGCAAGAAAATTCATGCTAATCCCATCTTTTATCATGTATTTCTGTGAAACACCAGGGTTGAGTGCTCTAGGTAGCCCACAAAGTAAATCTAATTCCTCTTTCATATGACAGTCCTTCACATCTATCACAGCTATCATGCCCTCCTTGAATCATCTCCTCAAGCACAAATTACAAACACTATAAACACTCAAATTGGGACAAGTGCAGTCCATGCTGTTTAGCTTTGCACAAGCTTAAAGCACTCGGCAGTTCCTTTGTGATGCTCCCTGATGCATCTCCCTCATAATCAGCTTTCACCCCTGAACTGTACCCACCCCCCGCACATACACATGCACATACACCTGCCTCCTCCCATTCAGAGTGGAAGCTTTGCCTTTAATGCCTATTCCCAGCAGGGAAAGACTTTTTCTGTTTCTGGCCCCAGGTGTTCCTATACTTTGAAATTCCCTCTACATAACCACCTCCACCACAATTTTGGCTGAATAGCCCCCTGGCTCTGACCCAGGCTTCTCTCAATCTCCAATTTTCTATGTGGCCTATGGCCACGGGGCCCTGTTCTATAATTTCATTCACAGAATATTGTTTTGCTGTATTTGCCATTTGGGAGATATTCAGGGCTCTGTCTTCTAGTTTTGTTCTCAAAGGGGCTCTAATTTTTTTTTTTTCTCAAAGGGATTCATTGCTATTTTCTAGCACCCCTCAACTTCAACTCAGAGACTCTGGCTTCCCTTTACTCTCACCTTTCCACCTCACTTTCTGCTCTTGGCTGATTATTGCTCTCTTACAAACTAGCCCCATTCCAAAGGTGACGGATATCCATGCAAGGGAACTCCCACTGACTTCCACTGGTCATTACTCTCCATTACTTTTAGCCCATTTTGAATGGAAAATGACCCCATTTTCAAGGAACACACTACAGGTTATGCGAGGATCAAAGCCTCCCGCTGGCTATATTAATGGTTTCCATTTTTCTGTATCTCTGAGTAGAAGCTACAATATCCAAAGCATTTTTTTGTGTGTGTGCCAGTGAATGGGAAAACAACTACTCCTAACACTGTGGATTGAAACCAGTGATCCACTTTTAAATGTCTTTGACTTCCTGTTTTCTTTCTCTCTCTCTCTCTCTCTCTCTCTCTCTCTCTCTCTCTCTGTCTCTTGTTACAGCTCTCAGCTGCTGAAGCTAATCTAGGAACGAGTGTCTCCAAAAAACCTTTCAAAATATTTGTCCAAAGATTATTTACTTATTCCAACACCCATTTGTAACCCCCATGATATATGCTTTACTTCTCTAGCACTTCAATTTTTATTTGCTTTCCACTTTTCCTTTTTCCTTTTTCAGGTAGCCCCCAGAATTTAGATCTGGTCATTTGAAAAGAACATAAGCTCTGAAATTCAACATCAGTTCTAATCCTAACTCTGCCACTTACTAGCTGTGTGGTTTTGGGAGAGTAATAAAACCTCTCTGAACCTCAGTTTCCTCAACTATGAAATGAGGATGATATCAATATCTCTTCTGCAGGGAAATTGTGAGAATTGCTTAAGCTAAGTACATCCAGTCCATGTTAAAAGCTTCACAGGTTGGTTTCCTTTCACTCCTCATCCAGAACAAGAAGATAATAAACTATATCCAGCATGGTGGCTTCTTCAATTGGTAAAGAATAATTAGAGAATGCTAGTCTTCATTCACAAATCCAAGTTTTCTATCCTTAAAGTCCAGTCATGGTTAAAGGTAACTTTGATGTCCCAGGGGAAAAAAAAAAAAAAGTTCACAGGAGAGCAGAGACTATGTCTGAGTTGCAAGCTAACTACAAAGAAGGAAAGCAAGACTTATTTTCAACAAGATGAAGAAAATAAGCTAATAGTGGACAGTTGCAGCATAGACAAAAATGTCAAGGTGAAGCAAGAAGAAAAAGGAAATATCCTCAGAAAAGTGCTGTATGTGAGAAATCACTTGTGGTGTTTTCTAAAATTTGAAATCATCTCCTAAAATTTATTTCCTACAATTCTTCCCAAAGAGAGCCTATTTTTTTTTCTGAAGAGATTATATCACTTTGTGTGACTAACCTCATGTTTTAAAAACACTATTGGTTGCTATGGTAACCTGATTGTGTGGGATAAGAAGAACATATATCTTTTCCCTGGGTTGTGACTTCCAGAAGAATTTAGAACCTTTCCCAGTGTACTGCAGGTATTGCTGACAGACTATTGGGAATGGTGGTTTTGTGTTCTCCTCTGCAACATTCTTCTGCAGGATGGTTGAGGACAGGCTGGGTCACCTGAAATTATCTTGCTAGTGCCTTGAAAGGTCAAGGGAGAGATAGAAAATATGGAGCCAACGTTAGGCCAGAAATAATGATCACACTAAGGCTTAACATGACAGCTGGGGTGGAGGTGAGAGGAAAAGCAGGTTTTCTGGGGATAGCTTGAAGTGGTGGCAGTGAGCATCCTGAAAAGAACAGCTACTGGGCAGAAAGGTTCATAGTGTCACCCATTTCAGAGCCCCGATGTGAAACTTGAGAGACCAAGCCCCTTAGCCTGGTTCAAATCCTGCCTCACTCTGTAAACTTGGACAGTTTCCTAATGTCTCTGAGCCTCCTTTTCTTGTGAAATAATTTCCAAGTTTCCTTCTTCATCCTAATCATCTACAATGGTAGGATCTTGAGTTCGACCAGGGCTTCTGAAAATAACAATCTCATTAAAGAATCAAATGAGTCTCCAAAGACTCATTGGAGGCCCTGCTTCCAGTCTTACAAATGAGAAGCTCTGGATTTGAGGCACCTCAATCTGCATTTTCCCCAAGTCCTCCGGTAACAACTATACATAATAAATAAAAGACCAGCTACAGCAGAGTGCACTCATGAAAGTGACAATTTCTAGGAGTAGTCTGAATGTCAGACTCCTTGCTCTACAGACTAGAACAGGTTGAATTCGTCTAAGAAAAAAAATTTAGAAGATTAATAGCTGCCTCCTTTGCGAGACCCATTAGCCCCAATGATACTAAGCATCAATCCCATGTGGGAACAGGAGATTTTGTTAGAACCAAACTTTGTTAGCCACAGTCTCAGGTTGTTCCTGCCCTGAAACTGCTGGGGAGGTGTCTCCGGCACATGTTTACTTACACCACATTAGAAGTATAAATTTTCCTTCTGATAAGGTTACCACCAGACCAGAGAGATACAAAGTCATCCTGATTTCAGCAGGAGGTGGAGTTATTTGTTTTGTTTTGGGCTGAAGCTGGCAAAACTACCTAGGAATCCATCTCTCAGCCTATAGCTAAGGACACATAAGAGAGAAAAGAAAGAACATTTACCTGCTCTTCATCAATAGAGTGTGTCATCCTTCTTGTCTGAACAGAAAAAAAAAATGGACCTGAGATGAGAAAAAAAAAATGCATAAAATAAAACAAGATCTCTAAGGTACCTGAGTCATGATTCTAACCAGGTGCAAAAGAGAAGTAAAGCAATAGGAATAACTTTCCAGAAACAGTTGTTTTCTGCTTTGCTTTGAGACCTTCCAAAAACAATGACTTAAATTCATAAATTCTCAAACTTCTTAATTTGCTTTGCTCCAATTAACAGCACAGTAACGTCAACATTTTGCAAGTTCAGTCCCAAGGAAATTAAGTGTGCATCAATTGTGAAGATGGAAGAAGGCTCGGACTTGGTATAAAAATATAGTCAGTTTTAGCAACAACCCCATAGTTCAATTCAAAAAAGAGAGAAAGAGAGAGTAAAAATGAGCATTTGTTGCATTCCCCATCAAAAAGGAAAAAATGATGGGAAGACTGGATTGAGATAAAAGTAGAATGTGTGGTGCGTGGTAGCCAGCTGGAGCTCACATTCCAGACTTAAAGGTTTAAGCTAAGAGATAGACTGACCTACACGTAGTTCTGCTGGTCAAAGAGGAAAGAGATTAGGCTGACACCACCCAAGAAAACACAGCCAGGTTCTGCATAGAAGACAGTTGGCCTTCCCATAGTTCCAGATGTCCTAGCTCCACAACTCTTCAGTACATTTATCTGAGCATCTACTGTGTGCCTAAAGCTGTGATGATTTCTATTTTGGAGACGTTCCCACTCAAGCCAGGGAGAAAAGACATATGCATTTGAAATTATTGAGATGAAACCAAGAATAGTTGCAAAACAGAAGGGGAGATACCCATGTGGTCTCGAGGTATCAGCGAATCTGATGGTGGAGGCAGAAGTTGAGATGAGTCCCAGTGGATGTGAAAATGAGGAATAAAGGTATTTGGGAGTGAGAGATCAGGAAACAAGAAGTAGCATAAATGAGAATACCATGTTGGAAGGAAGATGAGCAGAGTTAAGTGCTGGGAACTGGTAGAAGCTGGGGCTGACCCAGGCAGCCCCTGGTAACTTTATCCTGCTCCCCTTGCCATACATTCCTACATGGGACCAGTGGTTTCAGAGAGAAGGGTTATGTTGCCCAGGCTCCCCCTCCATGGTGGACCAAGTCCCACTTAAATGAGCAGAATCTTTAGGTTTCCCCAAAACCCTGATCCCAGAAATGAAGATAGTGGTAAAGCTTGGAATGACAGGAAACAGTTGGTCTTTTGAAAGCAATGAATCCCTCCGAGTATTGCAGCCAAAGGACCTGCAATCTACCCTTATATGCAAAATCAGGATTAGAAGAGGCTTTCATTTAGTGCCCGGATGCCCCTACTGCACATTTTCTTTCTCCCCTTTCAGTGAATCCTTAGATCGTAGTCTTTTTTGCTCATTTCTTCTTCCATAGGGGAAATTTTTTGAGCTAAGAAGTACTTTATTTTTTCAAGGTTGAGACTGAATGAAGAATGCAATGATTAACTCAGTGAATAGCTAATGGTAGAATTTCAGGTGATAGTAGAGGAGGTATTAAGCTTATATAAGGTAGTCCATTGTCTGACGGTGTCTAAAAGATACCTGAGAGGTCCCCTCTTTACGATCCTCTCTGTCATTTAGATCTGCCATCAACGGTGGAAAAGAATGATCTCTCCAAAGACATTTGAAGGAGTAGAAATGGCATTGTACTATCCACTGGGTCCCCTAAACTGTGTGCTTCTCCATGGCTTCCAGCCAAAGGCCAAGAAAGCAAGATGAACAGGAGTTCTTTCTAGGTTAATTGCTATTCCTGTATTTTGGAAGACCTATTCATTTTTATTTACCAGAGCTTTACTATTGTGCTATCTCATTTGTTTGTAAGCATTTGCTGGTGGGTGAGGGTGGTGGGGAGGAGAGAGAGACAAAATTATAATGAGCAAAAGGGAGAGAGCTCCCTAAGCAGTGATTTTCAAACATGATGAGTATAAGAAGCAGTGGGAGCTGGTTGGAAGAGCAAATTCCTGGCTCCATCGCTCAAAGATTCTGATTCAGTGCGTCTGAGGTTAAGCACTTGAATCAGCTAATTCAGGTACAGGTGGTCTCTGTTAACACAGAGAATCATTTCGTGAGACAATAACAGGATGTGAAGGTCAAGAATAAGAAACCGTGTGTGAAACCCAAGCAGGCTGAGGCTACAACTGGTTAACCAAGAATCACAGAGGGCTCTGTGGGCCAGGTCCAGGCCCACCAGCTGATAGCAACACAGAACCACAGATATGTTTTCCCTACATTTGTAGAATAGTCCATTTGAAACGTACAAGGAAAAGCTCGTTTTGCCATGGAAGCAGATCAAAATGGCTGCAGGGAGCATGCTGTGCAACGCTAGAGTTGCCATGGTAACTGAGAAAGCTGTGGGTAAAAAAGAAGAGGTAAAGAACCTTTGCTAAAGACAGTGCTATGTGATTTATCAAGGACTGCTATATCTGTTGTGAAGAAATCAAAAAGACAAAAGCTGAATTCCTTCCAAGAATAGCTTACAGGTAATGGGTTGGTAGACAGCTGATTCACATAGAATTACTTGCCTTTTTGGATTTTTTCAGTTTGTTCCCAGTATTTCTAATTTTGGAGACCCCCACCTACTGCTTGAACAGATCAATCAAAAATAAACTCATACACAATACTCAAAAACAAGGAAGATAAAGATAACTCTGGAAAATGACCACCACAGATTTTATTTAATTAAAAATATTATACATGTTGTTGCATTTTCACGGAAAATATTGATTTAAAAAAACACCAACAGTGTTAGTTTTCAGAAACTTTCATGCACCCCATTCTGCCACCTCCTTTTTTCTATTCGTGGCATTAACCATGTGTAAAGAAGTGGGGCTCTGTGTAAATGGAGCTTCCTAGAAGTTTGCACACATAGGACTCCTGGAATAAGCCATTTTCTCAACAATGGTGTTCTATTGAGTTAAGTCAGGTATCGCCAACTTTGACTTTCTCGCAAACCATTAAAAGAAGCTGGCATAAAAGCCCAAAGCGCATATCAGCATCAATTGAGCCCAGCATGTCTGCAAGAATCTGCTATGACCTCATCCAGTTTCCAAGCCAGTTAGCAGGTAACCTTGTAATTTACCTGGTGTATTAGTGTCCTGAGCCCCTTCACCAAACTTCCTCTGAACCCATGGTGGGAAGACACTGCTATATAGTGTTTATATTCAAACTATCGGTAAGTACATAAAAGCACATGTGGCCCTCATGCACAATATTATCAAATAAAAAATACATATTGGTACAATACAACTCTTGGAATCACTGGCTAAACTATAGCCATGTGAGTGTTTTTAAAGCATTCATTTAATTACATACTCGTTAAGAAAAATAACAGGGCATAAAAATTTAACGTAAAAACATCATTTCAGCTAGAAAGTTCTAACAGGTAAATACAAGGTGTGTACAATGCTGCCCGCTTCCTTACTCGCTTCTTTTGCTTTCCCTGGACTGTACCATTCCCTAATTTATTTCCTTGTTTCCACATCATAATGCTGTATCCTTATATTGCTCCCAAGTGATGCTTTTGCTAAAATTAGATCTGATGTGACAGAAATATCTTGGCTGTTTTGCTGCTCCTTTGCTTTAAATTGTAGTACACTTAATTTGTGTTCTGCATCCAGCTTTACATTAAAGAGAGATGAATTTCCCCCAGAGTACACAAACAAATGAAAATAACTGGATAGCAAAAAGGTAGAATTGCCTCAGCTCTTTCAAATTAGAAAATTGTCTTTCTTCTTCATAATGGTCTCTCAATTGATGGGAATAAAATAAGGCTGAAATTGCTTTTCACATTCTGGCTCTGTCGGGGGCATTTTCACATAGACTCCTGTAGTAAGAGGGCTTCTTTTCTTTAGCTGCCAAACACAGAAAGAAACAGTAATTATTGTTGAGGAAGACAGAAGTCACTTCTAACCATAATAGGACTCAACAAATATTGGGTCCCTACCCTACTGAAAAATGGATGTTCACAACATACAGAATTATAAACCCCAGGAGATTTTTTTGATTCAACTATTAAAATTCCTTTTAGATAAATAGCTCTGTGCTATAGATGTAAAATAGCAGTCATTTTCTCTAACTGGAAGATAGCAAAAAGAAGCTTTGAGAACGCTTCAGAAAGAACACCCAAAATACCAGTGATAAATGACTGGATGCAGTCTATAAAAATGACAAGTTTGCTAAGATAATAAACTTTATTTATACTGTTTGAGAGCTGTATTTCTCATCTCCACTCCTCATAGACTTTTTATTATTTCTCTGTCCACATTAGTTCCTAGTTTTTATCACTTTAGTAAATTGAGAGCCAACATACTAGTCTGTGTGGCTGTTTGTAGCAATTGAGTTAGGAAGAAGCTACGGCAACTGAACAGGTTAAGAGAAGATCTTGGAATAGTGTGTGTGTGTGTGTGTGTGTGTGTGAGAGAGAGAGAGAGAGAGAGAGAGAGAGAGAGAGAGAGAGAGAGAAGCAGGGAGAGAGGGAGGTGGGAGAGAAAGAAGGGAAAGGGAGGGATTGGGAGAGGGAGAATAGGAGAGAGGAAGAGAGGAAGAGATGAAGGGAGGGATGGAGGGAGAAAAGAGAGAGAGAGTTTGTAACAAAGCCAGGCTTAGGCAGAGATGGCTGAAAGGAACGATCAGAAAGAAATCCTGATAGGCGGTCTGATTCCATACCTCTGTCTCTTCCACCAAAAACTGCAGTATATAAAAACTGGGGTTCTCATTTTCTGTGCTGGAGGGGAAGGCAGGACTTCCCAGTCAAGCTAACTGGGTAACAGGGAGCCCTGGACAGGTATTTATGTAGAGAGCTACGGCTTGGACAAAGAAGGCACAAATTGGGTAGCACTGAGAGATGGCTTCCAGGTGAAGTATATGGACATTAAGGAAGAGAATAAAATACATCCAGATGGCCTTCTCCAGGAGCATTTTGCTCAACCTAATCTTATGTTTCAGGGTTATTAACTTAAGTACAATTATCACAAAGATAAAGAGCAAAACAGCTGCCCCATGTTATTTGAATGGTTACTCAAACTGAAACCCTGTTCAGAAGCACACAAACATTCACTGTCAAACACACTCATCTAAAATATTAGTCATCCTGAAACCCCAATGACACTCCTAAAGGCCAATGCCATGGTCTCTAGTGTGTTCTTTACCATTGTCCTTCGCCTTCTTCATTTATTGCTTCGTCTCAATAACACTAGGCTCAACAGCGTCATCTGGTCAGTTGTTATCACTAAAGTATGCCCACCAAAAATGGTGCATTGTCAGCATTGCACTCACCATTTTGCTCAAAGAAACAATTGTGATGAGGAAGCTGTAAAAAAATAACCCCGAGCTGACTGCTGCAAGGATCCAGAGGAGGAAATCAGAATCTGGGCATGGTTCTGGATCTGCAACAAAAAATAAAGCAGAGCCTTCCTGAGACACTCTTTAAGCTTTAGGGCCCTACTACCCTCATTGGTGAAAAAAAGGAAGAAATGCGAGCTTCCAGGCCTCGATAATATTGCTTGCCTACAATTAAGTCTAGCTATTTGAAACTACTTCCCCAAGAGTATCATATCAAAGACATAAAGGGCAAACTTGGTGATGGTTATCACTCCAGAGTGAGTACCTCAACTTAACAGTAAAAAAAAAAAAAAAGACCTTCCCAACCTATTTTATCATATAGTCAGAATGCTATTTGGATTACCGCTCATACTAAGGAAGGCTACCATGTGGCTATCTACAATGCCAGAGAACCCTTAAAGAGAATTTTCACAATCCTAAAAATGAACCACCTGACATTAAGGAACAAAACTATTTTCATGCAAAGAAGATAGCAATGCAAAAGGTGTCAGCTTAGTGATATGACTTTTCTCACCGATGACATAAATCTGGGTTCCATTGCCCATGCCCACGTAGTAGGGAGGTGGGTACATGAGCTCCACCTTGCAGATGTAGAGCCCCGTGTCCATGGCCCTCAGCCCTTGGATGGTGAGGTTCACTTTGTTTCCACTGGAAGAGCCAATGCAGGTGGAATCATCTTGGAAGGTCGACTCACTCTCTACCATGTACGTTGCAGCGCAGACTTCAGTCATTTGGTGGCCAGCCTGCCTCAGCACCGTCACTCGGACCTCTGAGGCTTTGCCTGAAGACCCATACTCACACACAAAGCTGGCGACACCCCGGCTGCTAGCCAGCACCACAGAAGGCTGGGTCACATGCACCCCTAACATGGAAAAACCAAAGGGAACTCAGTAAACTCATGCTCACCCACCATTGGGCCCAGATAAAAACCTCAAGCCGGAGAAGATTTATCCTTGATGGGCACCCTCCAATTTTACTTTTAAGTTATTTTTTTCCTCTTAAACAAGCTCATCACCTTCCTATCGCTCCCTTCTCCACCTTCCCCAACTTTCCTTCCCTCTCTCAGCTGTCTTCCAGCTACTCTCCATAAAGTTGTTTCCTTAGTGGAAAATAGCTCCTTGAAGGTGGTTGGTTGTGGCAGGAAGAACATTAGTGTAACAAACAGAAGAACTGGCTCTACCTTAAAATATATGATTTTGTCACGCCTTCCCCGTGGACTTCATTTCCCCTCACATGTAGGAAATGGGAATTAGATCAGATGATACCAGAATACCTTCCAACTCTGGTATCCCATGGTTGTAATTAAACTAGATGAATTATAGTTCAGGAACTACGAGCAGCAAGGGAAATTTTGAAGACCAAGGTGTAGAATATTATGGCTTTATATTGCAAAGCATACCTCAGAAACCTCTGCCTATATTTACCTGGCCCTGTACCTCTATTACCCACAAGTAGCTATGCCCTGGCTCACAATGTTGACCACCTCCTTGCCCTGCATTATTATCAAAAAGCTGCGAGATGAAGGAAGCCACAGGGCAGAGGACACCAGCGTGTTTCCTCTCCAGGCTGAGGCAACCCTGCTGCGAATGTCTGTGGGCTTCCCCTGCCACCGCCACCACGTCTCCTGCCATCCTCTCTCCTCACTTGAACATTTTCGGGAGGTGTTCTTTTACCCTCTGTCTTTTATAGGATAAGAAAGGCCAGCTCTCTATACAAAAAGGCTCACATCATCTAAAATATGGGAGCTTTATGTCAAATAACTGTTCTATAACCTCTCTCCAATCGATTATACAAGTGGTTCAAAACTATATTGAACCATGCCATTCATCCTGTTCAAAGACGTTGATGCTTTACATAACAGTATTCCAAAAACAAATAAGACAAATAACATTCAAGGTCTCCATGATCCAATCCCAGCCTATCACTCCACTCTAAGATTCTAGGACACTTCTTCCTGTATGCAAATTACTCTTATTGAAGGCACTAGTCCTTTTCCTAAAGCACCTGTGCTGGACAATATCTGTCCCCAGAAGAGAGAACAATACGGCAGCAGCCTTTGCCATGGTCGATCCACTTCCCCAACCTTCATCTCTGTCTGCCAAAGATGCCCTCTGAGCATTCTCCGATCATTAAGTCTACTTAATCAAGTTCTGCTCTGTATTATGTTTTTTTTGTGTTTGTGTGCACTAACCACACCTTCTCCATCGTCTGCCTTTGGCTTATAAACAATCGGGAGCAGCCATTATATCCTGCCCAAGTTGATACTCAATAATCGTTATAGTATTGACTCTGAGCCTAAAGAAAGCCAAGTTTCCTGCTTTACCCCAGACAAGCTCCCAATTATCACCACCAAATTTGGTCACATTTAATTTCCCAGTGTCCACAATGGGAGGATCCCAGTTACAGGTTGAGATAAATTTCCTAAAAAGGAAATTTGAATACTTCTAAGAGTATTTAATCTTTAGATGTTCAAAACTTGTGAAATAAGATAATGTATATGAATATGTCTTAGCCCATAAAAATTAAGTTATCAAACGTCTTTTAAACACCTACGTCACACAAATTTCATAGTTTCTTAACTGAGAAGGTCTAGAGAGAGAGAAGATTGAAATTCGTTGGAAACATTCATCCTTTAACACCATGTAACAAACCTGTTATCAACTTCTAAAGAGCTTTATCTGAAAACTGGGGAATCTGCCTCTGAAGTCCACAGATAGATCAGACAGTAATTAAGTATCTTATGCAAACAGACTAATGGCTTGTTTTCATCCCTCCTTTTGGTTGTTGTTGTTTTTATTGTTGTTGTTGTTTTACAATTTCAAACTGCTTTCATTTTTTAAGTAATTAGCTAACTAGTTTATAGAATTGATTAAGAGGGGCTTAAAACCTTGAATTGAGTAAACAAGGCTTAAATTTTAAACAAGCTGGCTAATTAGTTTATAGGCATGAATCAGAGGACCGTAAAACCTTGAATTGGATAGGAAAGAAGCTTCCCATGATTAAAAAGAAAAATTTTGATCTCACCCTGATTCCAAGCTCAGATGTATTCAAGATTGTGGATAGCTTTTCTCTCTTAAATCACTTAACAGTGTTTTCTTTCAATCATACAGAAGTGTCTGAAATTGCTCGTGTGCCTCAAACCAACTCAGATGTATTCATTAAGCCCCTACTCAATGCCTGGTCCTCTGCTATGAGCTGTTATCTCTGTTTATTTGCTGCCGCCAGCTGTCCCCTGCCTTCCTTGGAATACAGAGTTATCCAAGCCAAGAGACTGGAGTTTTTACCTTTAGTTTCTGGCTTTGCTAGAAATCACTGTCCTTGACTGCTGAAAGAAATGAAACCCTGGTGAGAGAAACACCTCCTCCACCTTCATGCTCCAAAAACCTCACCTTTGGAGAAGACAGGGATGAAGAGAAGAGAAAACAGGGCAGTGCAGGGCCAGGTCCTAGAAGCCAGGTCCAGCCGAGCCTCATGTCTCCGGAATCCAAAGCAAGCCATGGCTTTATGGGAGCGGTGTTCAGGTCTTCAGGAAGTAGAGCGAAACCTTTCAGGATCCTGAACTTTGAAATGTGTTTGAACCCACACAGAATCAAGGACTTTATATATAGCTGGCTTTGATCCCAGGTATCCTCTGACATCTACTACATGTACAAGGCACCTGAATAGAAAGCCTTTTTTGTTTTGGTTTTACGAGAAAGGAAGCGTGGGTTTAGCTGTTACGTCGAAAAGATAACCTCAAACACTCAAAGTAAAACTGAAAAAAACAAGCCAATCCTTGCATGGAAAATGTACTCAATTTGAAACTGAAGCTTTTTCTTCACTTTGAGGATAACTAAGTGGAGACTTGGAAAATTTCCTGGAGTGCAGGAGTCCCTTTAAATCCCAATTTTATCCAATTGTCTAGGCATCTTTTAGCGCCCAATAAATTTCATTGACACCCCCAAAACCGCTAAGCTACTGGCTCTCTGAGCCCTTGAGCTAACGACAGAATTAGTCTGTGGACATCATTAATAAAAGCTCTACATTCTACCCATGAGGTGTCATCACTGGCATGCTTTACAAATAAGAATTTTATTTCTCATAGCTACATTTTAGCATTTGGTTGAGTGAAAATACCAAAATTATAAGAAATAAACTTATTTGCCTCTGGTTTTGCAGATTAGGAAAGAATCTAGGTGCCCTCCTGAATTCAACAAAGAAAGCCAGAGTTGTAAAAGTCTAGAAAAAGTCGACCAAAATGATCCAAGAGATTCAAACTTTCCATAAGAGAGTTGACATTTTTTTTTTTCCTATGGAAATTTTTCAAGTAGAAAACTCAAAAACTAAAGTTAAATCTGATTGAAGTTCTTAAATTTGGCGAAGTTGTAGGCAGGACAAATGTTCATCCTATAAGAGAATACTAAACATTGGGGATCCTCCCTTGAAACTGAGATGTTTTCATGTATTTCAATGATGAAAGAAACATTTATGAAGAATCTGTGATATTCCAGAAAATGTGTGAATTTAGGATTGAATGGTGACAAAACATGCTTTAAGGGACTTGTAGGAAATTGACATACAGATGGTCACTGCATGGAATATGGTGTTTGCTTACTCCAGCCCTCCACAGTTTCCCATTGTCCGTGCTCCTCAGCACAGCAGAGGAGGCTCTGTAGAATGTGGACCTAATACCTCTCTTTTTAGCCTGTCTTTCAGCATGTCTTCACATGTTTCCTTCCTCTGCTCGTCATTTCTCCAACACACCTCTCTCAGGTCTCATCACCTTTGCTCATGCTGTTCCTACTGCCTTTTTTCTTCAATTATCTTGTTTTATGCTCCTTTCCATCCTCCAGGAGTTAGCTAAGGTGTCAACTCCTCCAAGAAGCCTCCCCAGACCTGCCTTTTGTCTATAGTCCCTTAGCGCTTATATAAATGTTTAAACCCCAGCTAAAATGCCATTAGGTAATAACAATGTAATGGGAACTTGCTAAGGGTCAGAGTCCAGGCCGGGCATTGGAAAGACAAAAGTGAAAAATCGACATTTCTGCTCTTGATAGGAACCCATAACAGTGGTGGGGGCAGATACCTAAACCCACGATCATGATAGAGTAGATAAATGCTGGAATTGCACTATTGCACTAGCTGTAGAAAATTTATTCGTTCGGCCTATAGAAGTCAGAAAGGGCTTTCTCGAGAAGGTAAAACCTGAGCTTCTTACTGAGAACAGAGGGAAGGGATGGGTATTCAGATAAAAAGAACAGCACATGCCAAGGTTGGAAAAGGCATAAAGCGTTCATTATGGCCAGAAGACAAAGCTAGTATGGGGATCAGCAGTAGCCGGAAGCTGATGTTCTTGGTAGTGAAGGCCAGTGCACTATAAGGAGCAAATTGGCATGAGTGAGTTCACTTTTTAGGGAAATTCCCCCTCACACAGGAAGAGGTGTGGGAAGGGTCTGTTCGGTGAGGAATGAGATATAATCAGGAAAACTAGGAAGGAGACTATTGTAATGCCCCAGGCAACCTGTAACTTACAAACTTGTTCTACAAAGGGGCAGACAGTAAATTTGTTAGATTTTGCATGGTCTCTGTTGTCTCTACTCATCTCTGCTGTTGTAGAGTGAAGGCAGCCACAGAAAATACATAAGTGAGTAAGCACGGCTGTGTTCCAATAACACATTATTTACAATGTCAATTATACCTTATTCAAAAAAAATGTTAATTTTATTTTATTATTAGTTTCAAGCATACAGTATATTGATTAGATATTTTTGTAGTTTATAAAATTATCCCTCTAATTGCTCTTTTTCTCCTTTGGCTCTCCACCTAGCCATTACATTACTGCTAACTGCATTCCCTGTGCCATGCTTCCCATGCCCGTGACCAACTATCAACTATTAATTTGTACTTCTCTAACCCTTTACCCCACCTCCCATCCCCCCAACCCCACTCCCCTCTGGCCGTCAACAGATTGTCCTCTATATTTGTGAGTCTGTTTTTGATTAGTTTGTTCTTTTTGTTCCTTAGATTCCTCAGGTAAGTGAAATCATGTGGTATTTATCTTTCTCTGTCTGACTTATTTCATTAAAAAAAAATTTACAGAAAACAGGTAGAGGTTGGATTTGGCCTGCAGACCATGGTTTACCAACTCTTGGTCTAAACTAAGGCAATGACAGCAGTGGTGACAAGGCCCCTAAGGAAGCTGATTAATCCATAAATAGCGAGTGGATGAAGGAATTTAGGATGACACCAGATTTGTGTCTTGGGAGGTATTGTGGTGCTACCAAGAATTGTTCAAAATGTTTGTCAAGTTTTATCTCATTTAAGTCTCAAAAGAACTCTACAAGACAAGGATCATTGTTTTTGCCAATATATGAAGGAGGAAACCAAGGCCCTGAGAGTTAAGGAGTCTTATTCAATCCCCCATAGTCAGTGGTAGAAACAGGATTTGAAGCCAGTGATGCTGTTAATCACTATCCTAAAGCAAAGACTTTAAAGTCAACGAGAAGTAGATTTTAATTCTAGCACAAAATTTTGCCAGCTGTTGGTCTAGGGCTGAGAATTCAATGTACTCCAGAAAATGGTGCCTACTTCTGAAGATTATTACAAGGATTAAATGAGCTAATGCATGTAACATGTATAAAAGACCTATTATGATGGCTGGCCACTCAATAAATAGGAGCTCTTTTTATTATAGAGTCACTGAGAAAACAGAGGTACAATTTACTGGAATAGAGAGTATAAGAACAGCAGACCAGGAAGTAAAGATGGTGAGTTCCATTTGTGCAAGTTGAGTTTAACGTATCCATAGACGGTAAGGTGAAGAGACTTGAAAGCAATTGCCAACATGGATCTGGAGCACAGGATGGAGATTTGACCTAAAGACATTAGTTGAGGCAACCAAGAAGCCACTGGTGAAAATTTCACAGTGCCAACGTACATAATGAGCACTCTATATTCATTTAATATTTATTAAATGAATGAAAATTGTTTAATGTAAGAAGATATGAGGGTTGTAATAGAAACTTTCAAAGAAGTCTTACCAAGTTCCCTAATTATACTTTTATGCGGCCATTTCTGCCATAGCAAGAAAATTCAGTGGTTGTGAAAACGACTGGTTGAAAGAATGTTGGTGAAAAAATATATATATTCACATATCTCATAGGTTACTTGATAATTACACAGAGGGAAAGATGATGGATAAATCTAGCCGCTACTGTCTTTGCCAAGTGATCAAAGTGAAGATCACCCATGATGTGCCTCCACATACAATGCACTGAGAAGGACGCAACACTGCTCGCTGCACCATTATTGCCAAAATTAATTAAATGAAATCAATCATGAAGAAACAATTAGACAAATCCATATGGGGATCTTTCTGCAAAACAACTAACCTTTGAAACCAGCTCTTGGTTCCTCAAAAATGTTAACATTATGAAAGACTAAAAAAGAAAAAAATTTTTTAAACTGTTCCAATTTAAAGGAGAGTAAGGAGACATGACAACAAAATCTGATGTGTGATCCTTGATCAATAATAATAAACAATTATAAAGTACATTATTGAGACATTTAGGTGGAAATTTGAATTAAACTATATTTGATAATAGCTTTGCACTAATGTTAAATTTGCTGAGTGTAATCATTGTAGCAGGGTTATGTAGGGAAACATTCTTGTTTTTATTCATCTCTAAATAAGTATTGAGGGATAAATTTTCAGAGTGTTGGAAAACAATTCTCAGATGGTACAGCAAAAATATGTGTATATTTTTGCAATAGTAGAAACGGTGACATAATGTTAACAACTGGTGAATCTAGGTGAAGAGTATACCTATGTGTTTGTGGTATTGTTCTTATAAATTCTTTGTAAGATCAAAGTTTTTCAAAATAGAAAGTGGAAAGTAAAAACAGTAAGACCTCTATTAATTTGGTAAGCATAAATAAAAAAACTGAAATTTAGAAAGAAGAAGAGACTTGCTCAAGGTTATTCTTTACCCCACTTCCTCACATCCATTCTCCACCTGGGAGACAGACCCCTGTGGGTGACTGGGTTCCCTGGCAAGTTGGCTTCTGGGAGGGATCAGCTGATGGGAAGAGCCAGCAGAAGATCAAAGGCACAGGGATGGAGGTCAGGGTATTTCCTCCTTGCTCTCTTCCAGATCCAGGGCCTTGTCTCTAGCAGAAACAGTAGTTCTGCACAACTACAACTCTTATTGTATGGCCCCCAAACCTCTTCCAAGATGCCAGTTCTCACTATTTCTTCCTCTAGTCCTTTCAGTTCTGGGAGTGGTATCAGCTTCCACTGTTACCAGAACTCGAATGTATTAACATCTTCTGCCCCCTAGCCTCTTTAATACCTCTCAATATCTAGTCCTTTCATTGAATCTTTTATTTAAACCACACGTGTCCTGCGGAGTCCCTGATTGATTTAGTTCTGCAGCTGGTAAGTGGCAAAAATCAAGTTTAAACCCTGGTCTCATTGCTATCCAATACTTATTTTTTCCCTTATCATCTCATCTGCAATAACATGTTGTATCATAGGGGTATATTTATTACAGTCAATCATGTGCAGTTCTGTCTCTCTATTTCAAGTTCTAGTCCAACGACACTTATACTCTCACCATACACATAGCATTTAACTAGGACTTTCTTTGTATATAACAGGTGATGGAGAATTTCCACATTTTGATTTAGGTCCCCATTCTTTTTGTTTCTCTTACATCTCATTTCCAGCTCTAGGAAAGGTCTAATAAATAAGGATTCCATCAGAGGACAGATAGGCACTAATTAGCCCAGCACGGTAGTTAAGAGCATGGCTAGAGTCAAACATATATGAGTTCAAGTCCTGGCTCTACTTACTGCTTACTAGATGGGGGTTCTTGGATGAGGTTTTTGAACTTCTCTTACCCTCAGCTTCCTTATCTGTAACATATGGCTAATTAAGATAACTATCTTATAGGGTTATTATAAAGAATCAATGAGACTATACCAATAAGATATTGAAAACTGTGCCTAGAATATAGTATATGCTTAGCAAAATATAGCTCATATAGTCAATACAGAGAAAACTACGCATTTCAAACTTCAGCTGTTATATAAACTTTTCCTTCATTATCATCTCTAGTTAATAGATGGTACGTTAGACTAAAACTCAGGTACTAACTATTCTAATACTCACACATTTATCGAATTTCTGCCCCAGTCAGCATCTCCAAATAGCTTCCTATTTGCTACCTGATTGAGTCTGAAAACTCACAACTCTAGACATAATATAAAAAATATGTATTGGGAGCTCTCGATTATTCAGTAGCTGAATATTCAAATGTCTGAGTGCACCACATCCTTGGATATTGTCATTTCAGAGTAGGGAGGGAGAGGAAAGTCACTTTTGTACTTTTAGTACTCTAATTTTTTTTTTTTAATGGTTGATGGTAAAAGAAATTAAAATAATTGGCTAAAATTAGAGCTTGGGGATTCACTGTGATTTCATTTTCTTACTATCTTCCTATATCCTACTAGCTTGAGTAAACCCCAGATTGGTTTTGTAGTACTCTTAGTGGTTTCTGGATTTGAAAGATCTGTCAAGATTTGCATAATTCACAATGATGTGTACAATGAAGTGTCTTCAGAATTCCAGAGTAACTGGGTTGAGTAGAGCAATTGGATCATTTTACTTACTCGTATAACTCCTCTAAATTTGTAAAGCTCATTCTAAGCTTAATTGAACTTTCTAGTTTCTTTAAGGTTTTTTTTTAATCCCCTCCTATTGTCCTTCCCCCAACTAGTATACCCAAAAAAACACAAACTTTTGTTGAAAGATTTGCACCTGGCATTGACTATAGTACGTACTGCAAAACATCCTTTACTTGATGGTTTCAGATGTAATGGGAAGAATGAAAAGTCTAATATTTGCATAGTGTGCAGTTTCAGGACATCCCATTACGTTGAGCCTATAATCATGCCTAATTAAGGTTATATACTCTGTGTTTTTGTGCTTAATTATCTCATCACAGTAAACTCTTTTCAAAATTGACTTCAAAGGAAAAAGAAAATCATCTACCAAAGTGATTGCTGAAGAAGGATCTATCAATCATCTCACTTTGAAAGAGAGTTAAAGAGAAAGGAAATGATATGCAAAGTGACTGGAAAGAAGTTTTAGGTTCATTACCATTAAAGGGTGAAAATAAGAGCTGGGCAAAAACTCACTAAAATAAATGTGGTAGATGAATTTTCAGTCTGTAAGAAACTGTAATCTACATCTTGAAGTCAAGTAAAAATGGATGCTTCTGAGCTATGGACTTTCTGCCAATCCTTTAGGGCAAATAGAGTCGAGTCCTGGCTTTTCAGTCCACCTTGTCCCCTTGCTGGAGAGAAAGTGAAAAAGATTGTCAGGGAAGCAAATTTTATTTACTGGTCTGAATGACAAAATTAAATACAGAGGCTGCTTCAGTTGAAGGTTATACTCACCTATCAGAACTTTAGTTATATAGAAATGAAAATAAAAAAGTATTTTTGAATTAATAAATGGCAAAGTCAACTATGATCACAAAGCAATTTGTAGGATGATCTATGTTCTTTCTAATTGCCAAATTCCTTACATTTTTTTTGATAAACCCTTTCAAAAATCTTATCTCTGTTTATGGATAATGGTTTCTTATTACATTTCCGGTTTTAGCCATTGTTATCTCTGATTATTTCTTAATCTCCTTGGCTTGTCACATCTACAAGTAAAATTAAAGTTGGATAGTGTTTTATTCTTAATAATCCTTCACCCCTGTTGCAACACAGCCACCCAGGAACAAATTTAGGAAAGTGACTTTATCAATAGGCAAGGATAGATGTTTTCAAAATAGGTGGCACCTTTATTTTACTGAATGAAAAACTGATGCTAAGAAGTTAGTTGACTTGCCCAAGGTCACACCTTTAGATTTTAGTCCTCCACATTTATATCTTATTCCTTCATCAAGGGGAAATGGACAAGAGAAGGGTAAATAGTACATTATTTGACCTATGATGCACCCCAGCTCTTTTCACCTGAATAGTACATTTAGAGTGTACCTGATTTCCATTTAGAACAAGTTGAGATGGCCTAGTACAATACCTATTTTACAAAAGAGGAAACTTCACAAATTATTAATGTTTTCTTGCCTTAGTACAAGGGGGAAGAAACTTTGGAGAGTGAATACAAATTTTCTTTAATGCTAAATAACCCTCTCACCCAAATCCAAAATGTTGCTAAACTATCTATAATGAGTGACAGTGGAAATGTCAAACATCTGATGGAATCCATTTCTCCCATGAGATTTGTGGCTGGTATAATCTCAGCCTCCAGTACTTATTTCAGTTTCTTGGTTACAGAGATAAAAATGTGAAAACATATTTTCATATTTTGAGCTGTATTATTTCAAGCCCTGCTACTATGGCAGCATTTAAATGATTTCAAGCCATGACCTCCTTCACACCTCCAGATCACAAGAAACCATTATGTTCACACCTTGAACATAGAAAAGGAACATCATATTTCTTTTAAGTGTGAGTGATAGCTGCTGTGATGGTAGAGAAAGGTGTGTTAGATGAGGAATACAGTGTGTTTACACAGCCCGTCGCAAGCATCAAATCCTGGAGCTAGAAGAAACTTTAGTGAGTTATGCTCTTTCACTTTATAGATCCGGAAATAAAGGCCCAGGAGAGTGAAATGATCTACCAAAATTATATGCACAACCTATCGGTGGCAGAACCAAGATCAGAAGCCCCAAATTCTTAACTCTAGATTAATTCTCTCTCACTCTATTCCTTCAACATCATTCATCACCTTCTGAAGACTTGTTAAACTAACATGACTGTAATTCCCTGCTAGTTTTCAACTTGAAACGCAGTACTACTAAGCGGCCTGGTAGGTCTTGGAAACCGACAAAGATAAATCTGCAAATCAGATTTTATTTAAGTTAAAAAAAATTGTGATCTCATAGCAACACGAATCACAACTGCCAAAAGATGGAAACAACTCAAGTGTCCATCCACTAATGAATGGATAATCAAAATGTGGTATATTCATACAATGAAATATTATTCAGCCATAAAAGGTATGAAATAGTGATGCATGCTATTACGTGGATGAACTTTTAAAACATTTTATTTAGTGAAAGAAGACAGACACAAAAGGTTACATATTATATGATCCCATTTATATGAAATATTCGAATAGACAAATCCATAGAGACAACAAGCAGACCATTAATTGTCAGGAATTTGGAGGAAGAATGAATAGAGAATGACTGATGGGAACAGAATTTTTTGGGGGGTGATTAAAAGTTCTCAAACTTGACAGTTGTGATGGTTGTACAACACAGTGAATATACTAAATGCCACTGAATTGTACATTTTTAAATGCTCAAAATGGTAAATTTTATGTGATAAATTATCACACACAGAAAAATATATGGACATGCTGATGGATTCAGTAGGCATTCACCATCTAAAAAACGCATACCATTGATATTATAGTATGTATTGGCCATAACTTTTGCTCTGCTCTAAATGTAATCTGGACAAAAACTATAGCCAAATTCACTTTTTTACAAATATGAAAAGAATGAACTGGTAGACATATCCTTAATTATTGAGGCAAGAGAGAAACACTCTGGTTATTTCTCATTATCTACAATTGTAACCACACATCGCACCGAAGCATCACCAGCCAGAATTTGAGATATGGATCATTGGGCTCTGCCCTCCCCTGGGAACAGGTTTCTAACAGTTTACTCAGTTGTGGAGTAACTAAATGAGATAGAAGGAGGCCGGGTTAGGAAACAGACTCAGTGAACTGTATTATTTAAGCATGTTTTTGGAGAATATAATTTAGAAGCAGTGGGTTACATTTAGCAGCTCTCTTTAGTAGGTCCCATTTCATAGGTTATGCTCTAAGAAGATCATCTCTAGCCCAGTGCTTCATTCATGAGTAGGAAGCTAAATAATTGCACTTCCATAGTCACATCGGGGACTCTGAAGGCAGTAAGAGTAAAGCACTGTAACTAAAACTCAGAGTCTTAAGTTTTTGTTTATCACATGTATAGAGCCCAGTTTCTGTACTCATCTAAGAGAATCATGTTACTGCAATGACATTGCCTAAACACTGAGGAATCTATTGTTTATATATTTTTTGTTCCTCAACATCATTTCCATTTAGTCTGATCACGTAAAGTTCTTGTCTCACGTAAACTTTTCAGTTCTAGTGATTTCTGTTACATTGGTTAAGAAATGCTGACAAGTAGAACATATCAGAAACATTTGTTTCCTGTTCTTCAAAAATATATAAGCAGGTTAAAAAGCGTCAGTCAGCTATATCACCTTTATTTCACCCTTTGG
Organism: Rousettus aegyptiacus; assembly: GCF_014176215.1. Lineage (NCBI taxonomy): Eukaryota > Metazoa > Chordata > Mammalia > Chiroptera > Pteropodidae > Rousettus > Rousettus aegyptiacus. The sequence goes on from NW_023416295.1 coordinate 25,075,870, forward strand.
ATAAATGTGTGCTTAAGAGCAAATGAGATTGTTAGGAGTTTTTAACTCATGCTATAAAAAGGAGCTAAAGGAAATTATGGATTTTAGAAATCAAATCTTTACTACTGAAATTTATTATCCTGATTTATAGAATAAATTTAGTAACCAAATTTATAGTGATTATGTTGAGGAAATGCATTTCTTTTCTCATTGTTTAGAACCTCCATTTTCGTTTGAGAAAATAAATTACTTCCAAATTCTCTGGCTCTCCCTCTAGATATACAGACCTTCTTTTACTTAGCATCATAAAATGTTTATGTAAGTGAATGTCATTTGTATAATATGAATATATCATTGACTTCAATGTCTTCTACAGTGAAGAAAAATGAAGAGAAATCCTCAAGATTTTTATTTTAAGAGAATGGGAGTAAAGAGGAAAATGAGAAGAAAGGAAAATAAGAGAAATAAGAAGCAAATGGAGCAGAAAAAAGATAATACAAAAACTTTAAATGAAAGGTAATTTGCATATATTCAAAGAAGTATCAATTCTGACCCATCTGACAAAATTTATCAACGATAAGAGAACACTGGTTTTGATTGTGGGTGGAACTTTCACAAAATTCCAAAAACCTCTCAAAATCACAAAACCCCCAAAAAAGAAAAAACCACTGTTAGATGTTTTTATACAAAGAGTATGTCAGATAATGTCACTCTAGTACTAAATTTAGCAAATAAAATTGATTGTGATTGATAAGACTCATAGAACCTTTTTAAAAAGTCTTTAGCTGAAATTACTGCAGCGTAAATGGTTTTTTTTAAGTCACTAATTTAAAAGTCAGGAAACTCAGATTCAACCATATTTCTACTGACACTGAGTTAAATAGTAACTTTTTATATATTTATAGCAGTACGGGATGTCGCCAAGATTCAACGTCTCAAACTCTACTGTTTTTGCAGACAGGCCTCAATTTGAAGCTTTAACAATTTAAAAACCAAATGACAAAATGCACCAATAATTTTCTATATAATGGGACAAAGCTAACCAGTCAAAACATTCAGTCCTCTGAGACCCAGACAAGGGACTTGGAGGAAAGATGGACCTTACATGAGTATGGAGGAAACCCAGTGGCCATTTCCCAAAGTGAGAGCCCAATGGACAAAACTTCATTGGATCTGAGTCTTGGATAGTGACCAGTGCTAAGCCTCTTTCAATGAAGGACTGAAACTTATTAAATTCTTATAACTTCATTTAGACTGAGCCTTCAGGCGAAGTAAGACTTTTGGGAATGCAGATGAAAGAAACTGATCAAGATAGAGATGAGACATAAATAAGAGCCAAATGGATGCTCAAGGTCACTTTCTGAAGAGACCAGCACTCACAGATTCTGATATATTCATTGTAGAATATTTATTACTTTACTGGCAAAGCTAATGAGAAAAAAAAAAATGACATATTTCCTTTCCCTTTGTGTTTATCGTCCTTAGAAAGATGCTATTGTATTTCATGGATTAACGGGATTTTCCAGTCACTATTTTTTAGAAATAAACTATCCAATTTTAGTTGGGTTAAAACCAGACCATAGTTTTCAAAAAGCAGACAAATTGAGACCAGACTATGTTCTAAACTCCCCCACGTTCTGGTTTCATTACGTTCTTGAAACCCAGATCAACTTTATAAAAAGAGTAGGTAAAACTTGTCTTGATTCTTAGCAAACCTGACCCACTTAAAACTTAAAGTTGGAGCAAATTCAGCTTTAATTTGGGGGTGCAGTGCTAAGATTAGAAGTGAAACCGAATATGTGCAAATGTGTAAGAATTGAAGAGGAGGAAAAAATTATTAATTGATAAATCTATTAACCCAAATCTCTGAGCAATGAATGGACAGTAACTGATTAGAAAATGTTTCCAGATCTAAAAGCCCATCAATTACTCTAAGTTCATAATTCTAAAATAACTTTTCTGATTAAGTTCAAACTTTCCAAGAACATTCACCCTTTATCTGAAAATGAACCATGAGAAATTTCAAACTAAAATCATTGTAAACTGCTTGCATGAGAATTACATTTTCATGATGGAACTATCGAGTAGTCATTGTCATTTACCAACTATGATATTGAGGCAAGAGACAAAAAAGTCACTAGGGCCAAAAGAGAGAGAGGAGGAAAAGAAAGAGAGAATGAAGGCAGGGGAGTGGAGGGTGAGGAAAAGAGAAAGAAAAGGACGCGAAGAATGAGAGAAGAAAGGAGGAAAGCGGAAGGGTGGAAGGAAGGAAGAAAGAGTGAGTAGACAGGACTATTAGGTCCATGCAATGTCACAGCAAGTCAGTTCTGACCAAACGGCTTCCCTTGGTAACAGGATACTGTTAATCTTATTCTGACTGCTTCTCAGAAATACCCTTGCCCTTAGTGCAGTATCTGCCATCTGGGCCAATCCCCGAGAGCTCTGTCTCCAGGGAATCGCAAAGTAATTGGGCCGATACTGATACTCAACTCCCACTGTTCTTAACTCTCTAAGCCAGGGTTTCTCAACTTCAGAACTATAGACATTTGGGGCCAAAATGAGATTAAATATGCAAGGGTTTTGTTAGGGGAAATATCTGTGAAGAAAATGGAGAGGGAATAAGGAAAGCTGGGAAAACCATCAGATGAAGCTGCAAATCTGACCCTAAAGAGAGGGAAGAAAGTTTGGGTGGAAGCTTCTCAGACCCCTGTGCAGTCAAAGTAAGGTTTGGCAAGAATACCAGGGGTCCCTGAGCCAAGGTGGACCATCTGGAACAGGCTTATTTTAGAATTCCTGCCACGTACAATTATTGTCTGGGAGAAGCCTTCAAAAGCCAGAACTCCGCATAAACAGGGCAATGGATGTCAGAGTGCAGCAGCCTGGGCCCTTACAGTAGGTGTCTGTGAGGGTCATGCTCGTGGATGCCATAGTCTACCCCTTGTGTCACATGGACCCACTTCATAAAGGTTCAGGCAGCTCCTCTGCCACAGTTTCTGTGGGCCTTTCTTCCCCAGGGGAAACTCAGAAGAGGGACGTTAACAGGTAGACAACAACTCCCATCACAGCAACTGGTCTTAAGGCCACAACTCATCTTTGTTCTTTTCCCTCCTCTACTCTCTACTATAAATGCTTTCCCTTCCTTCCCCACATTCTCAGCTATTACAGTGACTGGTCCTGGTGGCTTACCTGGTGGTATGACCAAACTTTCATTCCTGAGGGATTTCAGCCTTTGATAACCATACCCTTCACGGACCTAGGTTGCTATACATGTTCGTTCACTTACAATGGGGCAATAGCACTAGGAAGTACCCAAGTGTATTGTCTGTGTTCCACTCCTACTCCTCCCTGTCCCATTATATAGAAGCGGCCCTACTGCTTCCTATGATCAGGGTCAGTTACCGCTATCAAAATGATGATTCTTCTTCCTGCCTGCTGGTCCCAGGACACAGGATTCCGAGGTGTTCTCATTAAAATGTGTAGTTCAATGGGACACTTGCTGTGTCTTCTAGCAAGAATGTGCTTCCTTCAAGTAGCAGAGCCAGGACGCACAAAATCCCCATGGGTCATTGGAAGCCATGGTAAAGGGACCCACTTCTGCTTCCACTTCTTCATTCCTGGACTCTTGTTCTCTTCTTTCTGGGGACACAGCATCACATAGTCACCCCTGATTTAGTAAATACATTGTATCCTAAAGGATGGCACCCCATTCTTTCAGGGTATTTCTTCTCAGCTGCTCCTTTTGAAGGACACTGCAGCACTATAAGAGGTTGACTTTCTCTGGGTACATTATGTGATACAACCAGTGGATGTGAGCCCATTTCAAACCCTCCTTGGTCAGATGACATTTAGAATGAAATTCTCTGCATACGGATCAAGTAGTCTAGAAGTCCCTGGATAGTAGCGTTGATATGAGGCTCTGCAGGCAGAAAAAGCAAGTTCCTCCCCAAATTAAGTATCTGTCCCTGTGAGGATGAACCACTGGCCCTTCTAGGATGGAAAGGTCTCAATGTAATTAACTTGCCACAAAGTGGCCAGTTGGTATCCCCAGGGATTAGTGCCACATGGGAGGCTCAGTGTTGCTAACAATTTGGACATTCATAGATAGCATTAGCTAGATCTGCTTTAGTCAGTAGAAGTCCATACTACTGGACCAATAGGTCACTTCCATCTCTTCCATTCTGTTCATGTGTCCATCATACCAGTTATATGGTGACAAACGATGAAGGCTGGTTAATGTCAACTGGCCAAATCATTTTGTCCACGTGGTGTTCAGTGCTTCCTGCATCATGAATGCTTTCTGGTGAGCATTAATGTAAGAAACAGAATCTTTGCACTTTGTGCCTAATTCCATATATTAAGCCTCAAGACTCCACCCCAGACCTCCTTTTCTCCAGTCTTCCAATCCTTTCCTCCCAGGTCCTTGATCAGATGTCCTGGTCACTGGCCACTTTTCAGGATCTATAGTGTTATTTCAGGTCACTTTTTCTTCCACACAAAATAGGTAACTGGGAGTATGGCTCACAGATCTGCCTGCTGGGAAGATTCTTCTTCCTTGTTGTCTTTCAGAGCCACCCTGAATGAAGCTATAATGCAGCTGTCCACATTCAGCTTGCATCCAAGTGCTAAGCAGAACCACCCATAAACAAAACTCTGGCTTTTTCCTCCTCTTTCAGCTGGTCATATTGTAACATCTATTTGGCTACAGGTGTAAGCTTGGACTGTGGCACTAGTACAACTATACTCAAAGCTTGTAACTTTCCATGTCCCCCGGTACAGAGGTGGTAGCAAATCCCTAAGTGTGGATGCACTGCCTCTAGAATTCAAGGTGGCTTATCAGATGTTGTTTCTTTTTTCTTTACTATGTGTACGTGTGCATACATGTGTGCACATACATGTGAGAGAAAGCAAGAGAGAGAGAGAGAGAGAGAGAGAGAGAGAGAGAGAGAAAGGATGCAAGGTACAACAATTTGTCTTTTACTTTAGAGGCGATATTATAGCATTCCTCTGAACATTGGATCCCTAAAATCTTCCTAAAGTGGCTGTCGCTGAATCTTCCCACCTACTAGAACATATATGATTTACCTAAGTTCTGCATACTAGTCACCTCTTGTTCAGCCTGTTCAATCATAATGATGTCATCAGCGAAATACAAATGTCCCTGACTTAATATTGTTTGATTTTACAATGGCATGGAAGCAACATGCATTTAGTATAAACTACACTTCAAATTATAAATTTTTATCTTTTCCCAGGCTAACAATATTCAGTAAGATACTCTCTCATGATACTGGGCAACAGCTGCAAGATGATTTTGCCCAACTGTAGGCTAATGTGTTTTAAACATGTTTAAGGTAGGCTAGGTTAAGCTATGATGTTTGGTAGGTAAGGTATACTAAATTCATTTTTGACTTAATGGTATTTTCAACTTCAATGGGTTTATTCAGATGTAACTCTATCACAACTCAAGGCATCTCTGTGGATCACTGTGACGTTCTATCCAGGCAGTCTACACTATAATCAAAGATGGGAGAAATATAGACCTGAGGCAAAACTGTAAACAAATTTTTTTTCCTACCTGATGTGAATACAAACAGTTTCTGATTCTCTTTTCTACCTGGAATTGAAAAGAATGTATCCGCCGGACAACAGCTGTATGCCATGAGCCTGATCCCTTATTAATCTGTTCTAGAAATGACTCCACATCTGGTACAGCAGATGCACTTAGGGCTGCTACTTCCATGGTAAACTACAGAATTATCAGGATCCATTCAGTATCTGAAGGGGCTAGACTAGTGAACTAAATGGAGACATGGTAGGAATCACCAATTTTGCATCCTTTATGTCTTTAACAATGGCACTAATCTTCACCATTCTTTCAGCCTAAAATACAACTTTTTTGGTCTATTATCTTGAATGGGGTGGGAGAAGTGTAGGGAAATTTCAAAGGTTTACACTTGGTCTTCACTACTAGGATAACTCTTATTCTACAGATCAGAAAACCTGTGTGTGAGTTACTCCAATTTCTAAAAACTATATCGACTCCAATTTTGCAAGCCTCCAGGATTCCACTTATTACCTTGCCCCCATAGGCTCTCAGTGTAACAAAGGGTACCATGATGACACATTGGAGCTCCAACTATTGTTGTCATCTCAGACCATGTGTCCATTAATCCTCAATATGTCTGGTTATTCCCCTTGCCTCCATCCAAATGAGTGGTCCTAACTTCCCTGGGGTAAGGACTGAGGAAATTGTCACAGTATATTCTTGCGATTGTGCTAAATGGTCATTTCTCCTAGGTACCTGGCCACCTCTTAGTTCACTGTGTTTCAGATCTGAAAATTGGCTCAAGCGAAGGACCTGAGCAAGGGATTATGACTTTTCATTGGGCCTCCTTATCGTCAACTCCTCCCTTTATTTGTCTTGAAGTCTCCTGGTTGCTCAGAGTTCCATTATCCCCAAGGATGTCAACAAGCCCAACTCTGTGATCACCTCCCCAATGTAATCCTGGGCATACAGACAAGGCAACCACTGAGATTCTGCTGGCCATCTCCCCAGCATATGACTTATGGTCTTGGCAAATAATTAGTCCTCTGGTCTCTTTAATGAAACATCATCCTCTGGCGAGTCTTCTGGTCTCACAAAATAGGTCTATTCCTCCACACTCACTTCTTCAGTTCCTTTATTCCTTCCTTTACCATCTACCAGGGCAAATTAAGCATTTCCACTTCATATATGTTAGCCATTGCCTTACCCAGCCTTCTAAGAGCCACCCCAGCAGTGAGTTTTCTCCATTCTCTAACAATTTTGTTAAGGTCTTATATCCTATATATCAAGAAAGTACTCTTAAATCAGTTAATTCTTTCTTATCCAGTCTTACATTCCAGCCCCTCAATCAAGCACAGTCAAAATCCAATTCCAGGGGTGTTATCCTGGCTCTTGCCAACATATGCTAACATTATTGCAATGTTTGGACAGTGTCTCCCTCTTTACTTACCAGGCTTCAGCGGGCAGGAGAGGAGGTGGGGACAGGCCCTGATGGTGGCTCCTGTTATGGAGGTGAAATATCTATCTACAGCATCTTCCAGTGCCATGGAGCTTCTAGCCCTTACTATGGAAGGTGGGCAGCCTCTGCAAGCCAAGAAGTTTTGGGAAAGATGCAGAATCAACATTTTCAGGGCACCATCCAGATGTCCTCATCCCATGTTTCAGCACTCTCTATTTCTCACCAGATTTCAAACTTTGGCATAATAGACCGCCCTTTCTGAGCATTCATATGTCTCTGGAGCTCTGTAACTCTAACAATTAGGTCTTCTGTTTGCTCCTTGCCTACATCTATCTTTCCACTGAAAGACATACAGCCTTCTTTGAGAGCTACCAAAAAAGTTCTCGGACTTTTACACTCAGCAATAAACTGCTTCCTAACAGTCTTTGGTCTTCCAATATCCTTTTCCAGAGCATTAATACAATTTGGGAGCAGCTAGCCAACTCCACTGCCTTTGTATACATTATTTGGCCTCCCACTGATTTACACACAAACACACGCACACAAACACACGCACACACACACAGACACACAGAGACATACACAGACACACAGAGACACACACACACACACACACACACACACACACACACACACTTTTCAACAGCCTGTGTCATCACACATTATTCAGCAATTCCTTCTACCTGGACATTTTCCCAGGTTACCACTGGTGAAATCTTTAGCAATTAAGCTTGTACATTGTGCCAGGGCTTATCTGTATTCCACCCAAAGGCCAGGACTGTGGCCTTTTAACCTACTGGTTGGTAGAAAAGCCAGCTTCAAATCCCAAGATTAAGGCCTTTTTCTTCTGAGAAACAAATTCCAAATGAGATTAAACTTGAAAATATTTTATTTGAAGAGTTGCCTAGGATAAAACGAGGAGGGAGCTGGAAATGGCTAGGAGAACCATCAGACATTTTGCAACACTAACCCTGAGTAAAGCGGAGAGGGAAGGAAGGTTAAATATCAGCATTGCCAATGGCTCCACCAAGCAAGGCCTCTGGAGAATCCTCACACTAAAGACAGCTGTCAAAGGACTCCTGTATCTCCCAAAAAGAGGCCTGCCTCAATATCCCTGCCACATTTAGTCACTGGCTAGAGCAGCCTGTGAAGTATGGCTTCAACATTAACAGCATGATGAACTTCAGAGTGCAGCATCTTCCTTGTAGTTGAAGTCCTGGAAACCTGCACGTTTGTAATTATTTTACTGTGAGCTCATCTTCACTGGAAATGTTCACTGTTGGCATCATAGGGTATTCAGGTGTGGAGGTACCCCTGTTGAGCACTTCCTCGTTTGCTTCTGGTGTCTTACTGGATAAAAAAACACTCTCGGTGTTATTTTCTTGGTTTGGTTTACTTACTCCATGTAGCTAGTTTTAATTCAAACTCTATATATGCATACATAGCTTCCTTGCAGCTTCACTGAACAATAAGGCCTAATTTTCCTAGTCCTTATGACATAGGTAGGTGTAACAGTCGTTAATGTTCCTAAATTTATGCAAAAAGCTAAGCTCCAGATTTTATCTAAAAATTAAAAATGAATAGTATACTTTTTGATTAAGTTCCAGCAATGGAATTTTAATTAAAGACTGTTATAGTTTTTGACATACATATATAAAGTCCTAGGCAAATGTATCAACTTACATGCCCATCATCAGTATATAGATTTTATAGCTTTTCTGGCATGCTTATCTTTTTTTAAAATATCTGCTAATTTCATAAACGTGAAAGTTTTCTCAGTATCTTAGTATCTTTTATTAATTAGTGTTTGGTCATAAAACTGAACATTAACTGATTAAAGAGCAACAACGACCCAAGACGCTGCTGTCAGGGGAATGTTTAATAATATTCCCAGAATGCCCAGGACGATAGGGGGCTGTATTCTATGGAGGTTCTGCCTGTCTCCTAAATCTTCCATCCCCTTGCACTCTGCTCTTTGGTCAGACCAACCCATTGAACCTACCAGACTCTTTAAGACTTTGATTTTGCTAGTATAACTCCTTTTGCCTAGGTTGCACTATCTTTTCATTAGCCTTTCAAATATGTACCTTTTCCATGAAGTCTTTCCTCTCCTCGTGCTTCCTCGTCTTCACCCCAGTAGGTTAACCACTCCTCCTTCCACTAGAAGTACCTTATAGGTTCTTCTATCAGTATCCACAACACTCCATTGCCTTTGTTAATTTACAAGTCCTCTCCACAGGTCCTATTCCTTAAAGACAGGGACCATATCTGTTTTATCTTCATGTCATCAACATTTTGAACAGTAAATGTGCACATAATAAACACATAAATTGCCTCAGGATTATCTCCAACAGAATAAAAAAATATATAATATAGCTTTACATTCATGGTTTTTTTTCCTTATCTGTCCTCTTTTCATTTATTTTCTTTCATTAAACAGCACACTCAATTGTTCATCTATCCTACCATTATGGTGGTTTCTCAAAGGCAACAACAAAACTTTTTCAAAAGTGTAAACAGTGTAAGTTTACATACATTGGAGGACTATTGGAATATTCATTGTGATAAAAAATCACAGTGAATATTCCAACAGTCAGGAACCTAGACTTTAGACTTTTTTAAAAAAAACAGATGTGGAATGTTAAATTGAAAAACACATGGATGCCAAATCAGAACTTTCCATTTTAATCTGGAAACCCATTCTTCTTTTACTAGGAAGCTGGGAAGAATGTTGTTAAAGATTACAGCTGCTCTTATGGATTTGCAACTTCCAAATTGCTTTAGAGTTGACAGCATTTGTTAATCCTCCAGTATGCATGAGGAAGACCTAAGTACTTTCCAGATGTCCACAGAAAGAGACTCTCGATGGTGTTGGGCTGAGAAGTGGATTAAACAACAATAGAATACTATTCTTAAGATTCCTGCATTGCAAACTCTTTCCAGGTGAAAGCAACCCCTTAGTAAAATTATAATTCCCATGAACCCATACACACCCTGGTTACACACAGCAAACATCTCAGCAATGTTCTTTTTATCATTCCCAGAATAGTAATAGCTTAACAGTGACCATGGAGTGCTCACACTGGTCCAGAAGAAACATAAGGCTCATCATATGGTTGACTGTGGGCCATGCTTAACATTAGAAATGCATGAGGAACAAGGTCTGCTGGAAGGAAATCAAGCAAAGGCATTTGTGAACTGAAAATATGTTGAAAACATATTACAACATGATAACCTAGAGTTTCAGTGGCTTTGCTAAGCCAGAAAGAGAAAAAAAAGGAAAGAAAACATGTTTCTCATTTTTAGATTTGCATCATCTGGAGTAACTGAATACTTGTTCAAAAGGCTTCCGCAGGTCTCAGCCTCCAATAAAGTTAAATTTAAAAGAGTTTGCACCTGCCCCGCCTTCCTGTGGCTTGTAAAATTGAGGGCCATTAAAAGTATGCCTCTAAAATAAAAGAGTCCATAAGTCAAATCTGGTCAGGAGGGAAGGGGAAGGCAAAGGGGCTGCCTGACTCAATTCCTGTGTCTCCCTTTTTACTCTACAGCCCCTTTCTCAGCCAATACACCCAAGTTCAAGATGCTTCCCTGTTAAAGTCACTTGATTACTTTAGTTTCTGCCCAACCTTGTTTGGTCCTGGAAGACAGACTAGTTAGAATTGGACATAAAAATCACAGGCAGTACTCACACACTACAGACCTACCTGACATACACTGAGATGTATTGCTACTGACTCTGGCCTTCTTTACCAGGAATTATTACTCATTCGTGTATCATGTAGTCTGAACTAGAAAAACATACCATAGTGGGAAGGAAACAACAGGAAAAATGATCGTGAATGATACTTATGCAAGTAGATATTTATATGCCCATATATAGTATATGTGTAATAAATGAAATGAACTTGATTTTCTTCACACAGAGTTGATGGAATATGACTGATAAATTGGAGTTAGAAAAGAAAGGATAGACCATGGTCAAAAGAAATCAGGGTAAAGGAAGGTAAAGGTAGAAGCTTTCTGTTAAAAATGTAGGCACCAGCAAGGAACATGATTCATAAAATCAAAAGTATATGTGAGGAATTGGTTATATTCATTTTTTATTAACAATGCATGTTAACTTCATACATATAAATTATAAAATTCATATAGACAATAGAAACTCCTATATCCAAAAATAGTGTGCTAACACAATGAATGATGTAAGTATGTATACTAGCTCATGGATAAACAACCCTATCAGTCTTGTTCACCACAGTTAACTGAATGAATATTCTTTGGATGAACAAATTTGAGAGATTTTTTATGCATATATACATATAAAATGGATTATTCCATAAACATTATTTTGCATTTGACAGTATATCATAGATATATTTTTATGTCAATATATATTTATTTACAGCACTTGATTGCTGTGTTTTATGATGGTTGTTTGTGCCATGATTTACATAATGGATTCCTTTTCTGTCTGAGCTCACTAATATGAGGACTTTTCCCTTCTTATTCTCCTTAATCAAGACCATTACTCATTTCTTTGTCCCCCCTTTTCCTTGATTTTCTTGAGCTCTAAAAGAAGTGTTCTCAAACTTTTATGAGCATTATGGTTTCTGAAGAACTGATCAAAAATTCAGACTCTAAGCCCCACCCCTAGAAATCTCAATTTATTTGACTGGAGCACATCGTGGAAACCTGTATGTTTAAAAAGAATCTTAGGTTATTTGTCTGCAGAGGGATGGGGAGACCACACTGTCAGAATCGCCATTTTGCCAAACTACAGAATATTGAGAGCATATTTTTCACTCCTTTTCAATATTTGCAGCCGCCCACCTTCTGGAAGCACTGGCCCTGTTTTGAGAGGAATATACAAAGATCATCAGCAGGTCTCAGAGACCTAAAGTGAAGGACTTGGTGCTTATGGATTCTTAGCCATAGGATGAGCCAACATATAGTCAGAAACATGCAGGCCTTGTCACCCGTGGTTTTCTGAAAACAACCAAGCATTTGAAACAAACCAGAGACATAAGAACCCCTCCTGTGGAGCTCCGATAAAATTTTAATATAACTCTGATTTTACAGATACTTCCAAATGTCTGTGTGTCTGCGTGTGTTCAGTTATACCATACCTCCAGTTAGCCCACAAAAGGTCCAAAAAGATCAGAAAATATAGTAGGAAGTTTGTTTGTTTGTCTCACTGAGCTGCCCTCCCTCTTTACCTTCCCTTCTCCACTGCCTCTCATCTCTGTCTTTGGTATGGTGCTAGGAAGGGGCTGGCATAGAAAGGGAGATGGACAAGTGTCACTTATGGAGTCTTTGAGTAAGCTTCTCTTCTACAGTCAGGCTTGGAATCCCACGGCTTATTGGAAGCCAAATAACAATAAATTGTCCTAGCTTTTTGTAACCAAGCAATGCCTGTCTTAATTTCTCTCTTTTAAAGATGATGGAAACACAATGGCAGAGGTAAATGAAGTCTAATTTCTATAGCAAGGACCGTGGTGAATCTGGAATCATGTGACATGTGCAGGAAATACTGAAGCACCCCTCTGACTGGTGCCTTTGCTTCTGCTAGTGCCCCTCACCTATTCTCCGAAGACTAGCACAAATCTTATCATGTGAGATGTTCTTAAAACCCTTCTAGGACCTCCATTACACATGGCATAAAATCCTAAACACCTGATCATGGTTATTACGGTTGCTCATGATCTAACCAGTGTTTTTTCTCTTCAGACTCATATCTCCAGCCTTTCCTCCACATGTGCACACACACTGTGTGCTCCACTCCATTCAGATTGTGGGACTCACCACTCCCTCTCCCCTCTGGACCTTTGCCACACACTATTTTCTCTGCCTGGAACATTCTGGACCACTCTTGGCACCTCTCCTCCTGAGGAACTTCTAACCTTTTTTCTGTCTCACTTTAGACAGTGCTTCTTCTAGGAAGCCTTCTTTTATTCTTTTTCCTCCTTAGTAGGTAGAATAACGACCACCTAAAGATATCATGTCCTAATCCCTGGAGTTTCCTTATATGGAAAAAGAGTCTTTGCAGATGTTATTAAGTTAAGGATTTTATGACTATAGGAAAGGATTTATAATGAAAATGAGAAGATCATCCTGGATTATCCCAGTGGGCCCTAAATGTCATCACATTTGTCCTTATAAGAAAGAGGCAATGAGAGAGAACATAAAGATGCAAGAAGGAGAAGGCTCTGCGAAGTCGGAGGCAGAGATTAGAGGGACGAGGCCACAAACCCAGAAATGCTGGGGCAGTCACCAGAAGCTAAAAGAGGCAAGGAATTGATTCGCCCCTAGGGCCCCCAGAGGGAGTGCAGCCCCGCCAGACTTCTATCCTTCTGAACTGTGAGAGAATAAATTTCTGTTGTTTTAAGCCGTGAAGCGTGAAGTTTGTGGCAATTTGTTAAAACAGCCTCAAGAAACTAACACACTTTCTCACTAGAAAAAGTTCCGCCTTCCTTCTTCTCCCAGCATAGCACTTCTAACACTAGACTGTGATCACCTGTTCACTTGCCCTTGAACTCCATGAGATTAGAATTGGGAGCACTATCTGTTCTGTTCCCCCACTGTTTTCAGTGCCTACCATGGGTTTTTCGTGTATTATATGCTAAAAAATATATTAACAATTATTTGAAAGGCCATTATTTAAAAAGAAGAAGAGGAAATGAATACTGAATATTGAATGTCTACTGTATCAGCTACTATGCCAGGTGGTTAATGTATATTATTTTATAAATCCTCACAAAGTCCTTGAAGAGTAGTTATTACTGCCCTGGTTTTATAAAAGTAAGGCTTAAAAACTGAATTAATTTACCCGTGGTCACATAGGAAGGAAGAGACATCTGTGAAGGTCCAGGGGGTGTAGCTAGGCCCAAGGGGTGAAAGTCAAGACAGCATCAGTCAACTCTGAAAGCTGCTCTTGGTATTAATAATCGAAGATGTCCAACAATGAAACAAGTGTCCTCAAAAAGCAGATAGTGACACTGGGAATGTTGTAGCAAATGTAGCATGATCATTCTTTGGGACCCAAAACAACATTTGAATTAGAAGGAAGTCAGTGTAGATATTTAGATAACTCTAAGGCTCTTTCCAATGCAGACTGCAGTTCTAGAGCAAGCTGAGAAGTCGGTGAATAAACAGCTTTGTTGTAGGCTTAATAAACACGTGAATTGGTTCTTATGAGCTGTAAAATCTAATAGAGCATTAGCCAGCTACAGTTGGAGTAAGAGCACAGTTCCTCCAAGGACTCTTCTGTCTGTATCTTTGGGACAGTAATCCACTTCCCCTTTCCCTCCCTTTCTGAAACCTCACTCTTGTAAAAATCAGTTTCAGCATTAGCCTCAATCATCTCTTCATCTACTGATACCAGATCAGGCTCCACATGTTTGGAAGACCACATGTCTGAGCCTTGTATAGCAATTCCTGAAGTGTTTTTAGGCCCACTAAATATTCTACAAAAAAATGTCTTCCCTGGAGATAGGTTTTATTCCATAACAATCCAAGACACTTTGTGAATAATTCTTTTTTTACTTTTTAATAAAATCTCTAAAATTAACTTATCATTCATTCACCTCTTTCTCTCAAAAGTAGACTGCAAAAAAATAAAATAAAATAAGATCTGTAAATCAAGGGTTGGACTTGTGATCCGCAATCTAATGTGACCTCTCCCTCCTTTCAACCTCCAGGGATGCTCTGTGATTCTCTTAGTGTCCTTATTTAATTGGGTTCCTAAACTGCCTTGTGTTATTATTATTCGTCTTTCTGTCATATTCTCTCTATAAGATCATAAGCTCCTTGAGAGCCAAATCAAATCTTGTTCGATTTTTATTCCTTGCAGCACCTTTGATATTGTACAGTATGTGCTAGTCAACTGAATTGCTCAAAGTTTTACTATAATTTTTAATTTATATAAATCTGATTGTATTACACTAATGAATTAACTATTCTTCACTATAGAGTAATTAATACCTTCTGAATTCACATTCAATGTGATGAACTCTCAGTTTGGAAAGATTAACAACTTATTATATGCAGAAATGATCACAACTAAGATTTTAAAATTTTTCTTAGTTGCCCATTAATTTAAATATTTGCTTTTTCCCCCTCAGACACACCAACATACTTATTGATTGTTAAGTGTTTATTTCCATTTTATATTCTAAGTTAATACATTTTAAAAATCTATTTTTTAAATTCATGTACAGTTTTATGAACTTTTGCACATGTATAGATCCATATAACATCACTACCATCAGAATACTGAACAGTTCCATCATCTCAAGTAGTCACACTCTCTGCCCTGCCCTAACCATTGGCAACCACTTGTTCGATCACTATATTGTCTTTTGGAGACTGTCAAATAAATGGCTTCATACATTATGTAAACTTTTAAGATTGGCTTCTTTTACTTAAGATAATGCTTTTGAGATTCGTGAAAGTTGCTGTGTGTTCCTTTTTATCGCTAACTAGTCTTCCATTGGATGCATGTTCACAGTTAATCCATTCATCCATTGATGGACATTTAGATTTTTTTCTATTTTTATCGATCATGAATAGAGCTTCTGTGAACATTTATGTATAGGTTTTTGTGTAAACGTAAGTTTTCATTTCTCTAGAGTAAATACCCAGAAGTGGGATTGCTGGATCATATAGAAAGTATGTTAACTTCATAAAAAACTCTCAAACCACCTGCACCATTTTGCTTTCCCACCAGCAAGGTGTAAGAGTTCTGGTTGTTTTGCCTGTTCACCAGCACTTGTTTTTTGTTTTTTGTTTTTTGTTTTTATTTTAGCCAGTCTAATAGGTATACAATGATATCTCACTGTTATTTAGGCTTTTGTAACATATATAAATAGGCCAATTCTGGTAAAGTTTGGGAGGAGGGCTATCTAGCAGAGTATATTGCCCCATAACCACGCTTATCTTATTTTCTGATGCCCTGAATATATAATGTAGTAGCTGCCTTATAAAATATTCCCATGTTAAGCTCAGAATTGTATTATCATTTTCTCAAACTATATTCGAAGTTTAATTGATGGCATATAGTACTAGAGCAACTGGGTGCTCCAAATGAACCTAAGCAGAAACCATTAATGTACATAACAGAAACTGTAGTTAGCCCTAACACAGGAAAAAAGGCAAAGTGGTGCAGAGTGTGAAAGAGGTAAGTAGCCCTTCTATGCCATTACCTCCAGGCTGGGCTCTTCTTCCCAGGCCCTTTATTCCCTACCTTCTAGCCACACTTAGCCAAATTCATTCCCACATGAGGGCTTGGGCACAATTTGTTCCCTCGGCCGAAAGTGCTCTTTTCCCATATCTTATCAAGATTAGTTCATTCTTGCCATTCAGATTTCTACTTAAACATCATCTTATCAATAACCACCCATCTCAATGCAAACCCACAAGTCAGTTCCTATTTTCATCATGGAGTTTATCATTGTTCAACATTATTTTATTTATTATTATCTATCTCTCCCTATCAATCCAATAGCTCCAGTGCCTAAAACAATGCTTCAGACATAGTAAACACTCAGTAAATATGTGTTAAATGAATGGATGACCAAATGGATAAACATGCTTGTATGAAACTTTCTTCTTGCAGAGACTGCTCAAGGGATGTGCTACTCATGGTACCTTAAACCTACACCCTGACCGTAACTTAGTTTTCACAATCTTTGAACACTGATGAGAAAGGTAAAACCTAGAACCACCATTTCAAGATTGTAAGCACTTTTCTGTCTTGTAAGGTGGAGACTCGAATGAATCTTTGTTCAGACCAATATGTCATTCTGGGAAAAATCGTTGGAGTAGGCCTTTCATTTATAGAACAAAGACCCTAATCATAAATACAGATGTCTGAGTTGATGTCACACCAGGAAAGCAAACTGCTCTTCTAAGAATATAAGAGTTGTCTGTAGGGTGGGCAGACCATGCTTCCTTTGAAGAAATGTTTCTTTTCTAAGAATGAACTCAGATGGTCCTGTGCCTGCACACTCACTCTAGTTCCCATGGAACAGTATTTTGTATGAAGAAGGGATGCAGAAATTTATTCGTGGAACCTCAAAAATGCAAGATGTAAAGATTGATTTCACTTTATATAAAAGTAAAACGACCTAGGGGAAGACACACAATTAGGACTCTACCACTACAACCCGACTTGTGGTGCTATCAAAGCCTGAGCTACCCATGTTTTGAGAAAGGTTAAATAAAATAGGTAGGTATGTAGGTAGGTAGATAGGTAGATAGGTAGGTAGATGATAGATAGATAGATAGATAGATAGATAGATAGATAGATAGATAGAGATAGACGGAAGGAAGGAAAGAAGGAAGGAAGGAAGGAAGGAAGGCCTTCCTTCCGCCGGACTGCCCGGCCCTTTCCCTCCGGCCTCCCTACGCCTCCTCCACCCTCCTGCCCTCCTCCCTCCCTCCCCACTCCCCCCCTCCCTCCCTTCCCTCTCCCCACCTCCCTCCCTCCCTCCCTCCCTCCCTCCCTCCCTCCCTCCCCTCCCTCCTCCTCCCTCCCTCTCCTCCCTCCCTCCCTCCCTCCCTCCCTCCTTCCTCCTCTCCCTCCCTCCCTCCCTCCCTCCCTCCCTCCCTCCCTCCCTCTCCCTCCCTCCCCCCCCCCCCCCCTATTCATAGTCAGCTAAGCTTACTTGCCCTTTACTTTGAATTCAGAAAGGGAAACTGTAAGACCTCAAACGCATACACTTGTCTTCATACATATACCTGTGTATGTGTGTCGTCTATTACAATACTGGCCTATTATGTTCCGTTGTGATTGTCTATAATCAACCCAGTGGATGAGAGATCTTCTCTAGAAATAAGCCAATCTAGGAAATGAAAAGAGCATGGAGAATGAGTTGCAAAGGCAAAGTCTCCCACTGTTTGGGACTCACTGTCTTGAACCCGGATCCTAAAAAATGGACTTTTTCAGGGTGCTCCTTATCAAGTGCTTTCTTTATAATGAAATGACAGTACTTGTATAAATAACATTCTAAATTATGATAATAGACCCTTCATCGTCACAAAATAATTCAGTTCAGCCATTCAGTCATGATAAATATTTGTTGAGTGTCTACTACTTGACACCTTGCAGGTACCTAGAAAACAGTGGTGAGCAAAACATACATTATCTATACATTTGTGATGCCCACAGTATAGTGAGGAAACAGACGTTAGTCAAATATAACAACCCAATTTCAAATGATGAAGAGAGCAAAGAAGCCATGGGAATTTTTAACTGAGAAATGTCATTTAATCTAGGGAGCAAAAAAGACTCTCCTAAAGAAGTAATTTTTCTTGAGCTGAGATCTCAACATTAAATAGGACTAAACTAGGCAAAGAGGGAAGGAAGAACATTCCAGGCTCAGGGAGCAGTATGTACAGAAGCTCTAAAAGAAAAAGAGAACATGGCACATTCAAGGACTGGAAAGAAGGCCAGTAGGCTGCAGAGAGATGTTGTTCAAGATGTCGATGGAAAGGCATGAAGAAGTCAAGTCATGCAAGGTCTGTGGGTCATGGCAGGGATCTTTGCCTTTATTCTGAGATCATAAGAAGCTTTAAAGGGCTTTGGAAAGATCAGTCTGGTGCAAGGTGGAGTTCCCATTGGCGAAGGCAAAAGGTGATTCAGGAGAAGCATTTAGGAGGTAGGCATGCCAGGCATTAAGTTATGGTCTCTCAGCTCAAATGGACTCTTCTATACTATGCACTGTGAGGCCAAGTGTGGGAGTTTGAAAACTACATGTCTACTTTTTACAGCTGGATCTATAACAGGCTACTGCAAGCCTGAAGCAGGAAAAAGGGATTGCCCTTCCCTGCCTGCTCCACGTTTGTGTGACCATCATCCCAGGCTCATTTCTCCACTTCAGCAGCAGCAGTGCCATTAACACCAGCTAACTCCACTTTGCAATTTTTTCCAAGACTTAGAGAACCAGCTTCCTTGCTCCCATCCCCACTCCCTAGTGTTAACATTTCTTTTTCAAAGATTTTTTTTTAATTAAAATTATTGGTGCGACATTGGTTAATAAAATCAAACAGGTTTCAAGTGTACAATTAATTATACATCATACACCTATTGCAATGTGTGTTCACCACCCAAAGTTAAATTTCCTTCCATTACCAAATATTTGATCCCCCTCCCACCACCGCCTTACCTCTATCTACTTCCTCCCTTCCCCTTCCCGCTGGTAACCACAAATCCACTGTCCTTGCCCATGAGTCTCTGATTGTTTGTCAAGTCTGTTAAAATCCCTCTGTTCAAATAGTTGGCGTGGTTTCTGGCCCGTGACAGGACCTGGCAGATGCAGGTAGCTGCAGCAGCACCACAGCAAACAGGGGAAGAGATGGCAGGGAAGGTGGGGAAACGTAGCTCTGTATCTGAAGTTCCTATTCTAACTTGATTGCTCCATAATTGATTTGTTCTTTTAGATTAGGAGGAGAGGTACTGTCTTCCTTGCAAATAACTGGTAGAAACTGTGTCCACGAAAGGTATCTTATAAATATTTATCAGATAAATTTAAATGGGCTTTATGAGAGTTTAAAGGGTCTCAGGGACTTCTTTAGAATTTCTAATTCTAACACCTTAAAATATAAGATATACCCATATATGTTTAGAAATAGACACATCTAGAAATCAAATTCTTAAAAGATGTAATGGCCCAGTTTACTATGCTAAAATAAGAATATTATCTAATAATTTTAATGCAGGATTTTGTGAAACACCCTTTAATCCTATTGATTTATATGAGACTCAAGTTGTTTTGCCCAGCTTGATAACAGATTCATTTTCAAAGACTGTTTTCTCAGCAGAAATGAAACACACAGCTGTTGTTTGATTTAGGGTACAACTTTAAATGCCTTGGGAGAATAAAAGCCATGGCTTTTATTTATTTGGGTTATGAAAAAGCAGACTTACATCCCCGCTACTAATAAAATATTTAAACTGCATAATACATCTACGAAAATGTTATTCTCCAGAGAATATAACTTTTATTAACATTTTAATCCAATTTAATTTAAAATTGCAATGACGTCTTTTAATGGACTCATCAAGGCTATAATTCACAAAATCACTACTCTGTGTCAAGTAAACCAGTGTTTTTCCTTGAAATATCTGAATTTTCTTTTAGAAAATTAGTCTATTAGATTCTGTGTCACTTCTGTGAAGTGCTGCATCGTAGTGCTTGAAGCCACATTATTTTCTCTTATCGGTTGCCAAGTCCTACCAATTCTGCCTTCTCAGTTCTTTCATGTCCACAGTCTTTTATCAGTTTCCTCTTGCACAGCCCTGGTTGGCCTTTGTTCTCTCTTACTTGGACGATTGCAGTAGCCTCCTAAATCAGGTTGCCAGATTTAAAAAATAAAAATACAGGACACTCAATTAAATATGAATTTTTAATAAACCATGAATACTTTTTTAGTATAAGTATGTCCCGATAACACATGGAACGTATATACAGTTTTAAAAAGTTGTTGCTTACCTAAAATTTAAATATAACTAAAAATCCTATATTTTACCTGGCAATCCTACTTGTAACTTATATCTTTATTCACTCCTTGTCCAACCCCACCATTGACATATTTTTACATTATATAAAAAATATACTTCTGATCATATCACACCATCACTATCACCTTTTCCCTCCTTTTAACTTTTCAGGCAAAAGGAAATCATTAATGATTTTCAAATACAAGCACCTCACTCTGGCATTCAAAGCTATCACAGTATCCTATTAAAATAACAGTTTTGCATTTTAACTTCATTGTTCTCAATTGAATTGATACCATTCACTGACCCTATAACTCAAAGTTTTTCTGTTTCTATATCTTGTCAATATAGGTCAACTTCTAGAATATTATTTCATCCTTAAAGTTTCATATAGGAAATAGTCATAAATAATACCTATACAGAAAACACTAAATAAATATTTGCTTTTTATTGTAATTATGTAATTATAATTATCAGCATTGTCTTGAGACTTCAAGCAACAATATGAAAGTGGATGTGATTTTAAAAATTGGAGCAAGATAGTGATCTGATTCTCATTGCACATTTGCTATATTAAATCCAAAGTCTCCAACCTGGAAAAGGAATTATTATTCTATAATAAATGTAAAAAGTATTGTGGAAACTAACTCACAGTGCTAAATCTTTGACAGATGAGAAATCAATTAGAGTTGTCTAGAATGGAAAAACTTAGAAATAAATTACCTGGCACCTGTACATTAGTGAAGCGAAAGCATCCCCACCCATACCCAGGCTGCTCCAAAAATAGACTGCAGTTGTTTTTCTGCTTTCTCCTATCCTTGAGTCTTAATTTGTTTTTTCCATTTTTATTGAGGAGCCTTTTTGAAATTCTGAGAGTTTGTCCTTTATTCCAAAACTTGGATATGTAGCTTGAACATATATTAAATACATATTTTAATTTTTCAAATGTGGTAAAAAAAATTAATAAATAATATAACCTCGAACATCTCAAATAAATTTTACTATACGTTTATACATACACACACATACAAAAAAAAAAGCCATCAGGATCCCACCTTTTACACTGAATTCAATTGGGCACAGTATTAAGCAAGCAGATATTAACTTTACTTTTAAAGGCCCTTTTTAAACACCAGTAACTACGGCGCTTGCATTATGCTTTTTTTCCCCTTAATTTCACCACCTTATATGGAAACTTAAGCAGAGAAAAGACATTGGCTTCTGAGAAATGATATAAAGCAACTTACAGTATATGAGTTCAGTGACTCAAGATGATGAGGTAGAGACAACCTACTCCTCTTTGCTCTCTAGTTTTATCAGTTTACACATTTCCAAGTACTCTACGTAGATTTTTTTTTCAACATTCTAAAACCTTCAAGAAATATCCTTCCCACTTTGAGAACAATTAAACTCTTTCCTATTAAGAATATCAGATGCTAGTCATAATGGAATCTTCGGCATCCTCGAAGTGCCCTGGGAGAACAAATCATGGACGTGGTCAGGGGTGCGACCTCACACAACTGGGAAATGATGGGTTCTCACCAGGGTCATTTGGTCCCCACGATAATGAATGGATGAGCCAGCACCTTCCTCTCTTAATAATGCTGAGTGGGCCTCCAGGAAATGAAACGTCTCCACCAACACCAAACCCCAAACCGATGAAAGGAGCAGTATTTCTGGCCTTAATCATACCCCACTCAGCTCTATGGAAACGAGACTACTGGCTTGCAAAGAAGTCAGAAATAACACTTCCTCTACTGCTTCAGGCAAGAGCTGAGAGATACCTTGAAGGGTTACTGGGTTCATGCTTCTCTACGTAGAACTACATCTTATTTATAAAGTATTTTTGAGGCTCCGACCTCTGGTCGAGAAGGGAAAAGAGCTGAGAAGAGAACTACGAGCTCCACTGCATTCATCATGGTGTCTCCAGCCCTAAACACTGTCCCTGGAACAAAATAAGAGTTCAACTAGTAGATGCTGGAGCTGACTCCCACCTGCCCAAGAGGACTGATTGTTAGCATATCTTCCCAACCCCCCGTTCAGGGACACGTGTGGTATCCTGAAATTAGCCAAGGTGGAAGGATATATACTATGGAACTGGCAAATGCTATAAGTCCACCTCCTCTTCACCCACAGAGTCGTTTACCAACCCACCATTGGGCTCAATTAATTCTTATTGTTGAAATTTATGGAGTGCTTATTTATTATATTCTGGGTGTTTTTACATAGGCCATCTCACCTGATCCTCACAAAATTAAAAGGTGGAAATAATGGACAGATGTGAGTGTAAAGTAGCTGTGATACCCGTCATTCCTTTGAGTGCCAGTATTCGCTGTTGTTGACTTCAGTTTGCCGAACAGATGAAGAGACTGAACCCTCCATGTGATTAAGCAACTTGTCCAAGGTTGTCCCGCAAATATGGGGCATATCCAGGACTTGAACCAAGGCTGCCTGAAACAAAAGCCTCTGTGCTCTGTCTCAGACCACCACCTGCCTGATCACGGCAAGCCTTGACAGGGCACTGAGCCACTCTCTGTAAAGATATCACACAAAGAATAAGAAAGTTAAGCTCCTATCCACTTACTTGCTAGAAGCAGAACTGCCTTGCCTTCAGAACCAGGCAAGCAGGGCTGCTACCCTGGTCCACTTCCTGGTGCCTCTGCACTTTGGAGTGCCTTCCTTGAGCTCCACCCCAGTGCTGCAAAACCCCCAGAACTAGTACTACCACCCAGGTGGGAGCCTAGACAGGGACCTAGTGATCCCAGTTCCTATTTCTCCCTTTAAGGATGTTCTCCAATCTTCTAACCCCTCTACCCCAACCCCGCTACTCATATAGGGAGCCCTGGGATCATTCCCTTGAGGCGGTCCCAGGTCCCATGGCGAGGCCTTATTCCAAGAGAGTGGCCTGGCAAGTGGAATTTTCCTGCTAGTTGGTAAGGTATCTCTTTCATGGGTTCATGCAGTATTGGGCTGTCAAAATGGTGCTGATCTGGAGCGAAGCTCAGTCATATCAAATACAGGATAAGTTCAGGGCTTAAGACTACCAGCAATTCTTGCGTAAACAGAATGATGCCCTCATAAAGATGTTCAAACACTAATTCCTGGAACCCCTAAATCTGCTATGTTACATGGCAGAAAAGATTTTGCAGATATAATTAAGTACAGACCTTAAATGGGGAGATTATCCTAGATTAATTTAGGTAGGTCCAGTTTAATCACATGAGCCCTTAAAAGCAGAGAATGTTCTCCAGCTGGAAGCCGAAGAAAAATGAGGTAGAAGAGAAATTCAGAGAGAGTCAAAGTATGCGAAGGACTCATGCTACTGTTGCTGGCTTTGAAAATGGATAAAAGGAATGAAGGTGGCTTCCAGAAGCTGAGACTGACACCTGGTAACAACCAGCAAAGAAATAGAAGCCTCATTCCTATAACCACATAGAAATAAATTTCGCCAACAATCTGAATGAGCTTATAGGAAGATTTCTCTCCAGAGCCTCCAGAAAGGAATGCAGCCCTACCCATACTTTGATTATGACCTTGTGAAATCTGAAAGAGAACTAGCTGAGCCATGCAAATGCAATGATAACAATCTAAAAAGTTCAGAGACATGATTGAAAGACGTGCTATTCTACATGATGCTATAAAAATCTGAATATGACCAAAACCCAAATTATCATTCATATTTTCCGGCATACTCTGAATATGACTTGCCTTTGACTTTGAGGTCATCTTCAGTGAGGTGCAGCCAATATTTATAGACAGCCTAGTGGATGATACAGTATCATGAGTAATGCTGTAATCGGTACTAAATAAATGGAATTGGGGGACTGCAGAGTTTGGAAGATCTATACTGTTTCAGTGCAAACAGGTTTGGAATAGACATGACATTGTGAGTAATAACAGTCTTGCTACTTTTTCCATGTGGAAGATATGAAATCAGCCAGGAACAGACTATTTGACAATAAACACAAAGAGATGTCTCCCAGACCTGCACATTTGCACTAATTAGACAATAAATAAACACATACATACTTCTTCTCTACCTATTGTTCTAAATCTTCATTGACAGATCATATGAGCCTCACATGGATCCACGAATATCTGTGATATGTTTTTAACTTAATTTTTTATATAGACAGGGATTCTGCAAGAAAAATTTGTCCAGATCTCTGTATATCCCATAGGAGCCTTTGCATTAAACCCTTCAACAGCTGTGGTGGTAACCAAGCTTCTCAACGAAATATTTGATCACCAACCCTCAGCCACAACACTCCTTACATCCTAGCCAATGAACAGAAGCAGCAATGTGAGGCAGAGGCAGGGGCTTCTTCCAAACCCACAGACACCCAGTCTAGAAACAAGCCTACATCAAGCCTCTCAGTTGCCTGCCAATGATTGGGTGGGGTTCCATATGCTTCCTGCCTACATAACTATGGAATGATGTGTCATATACAAGACACTCAATATAAGACCTTCTCATGATTCTGACAACTAGCCTTGATTGACAAATTCTAGTTGACTTTTCAGAGGTTAAAACCAGGCCACATAACTAAAGTATTATTAAGTCCAAATCATCAGATCACAGAATATTAGAGGAAGAAGGCACCTTAGAGAATCATCTGCTCCAAAGACCACATGTTGCATGTTAGGATACTGAAGCCCAGAGAGCTCATGTTACTTCCTCAAGTCTCCACAGGGCAGACTTGAAGCATCTGCACACAGTGCTGGCATATGGTGGAAAAACAGGAACTACAGAGCCTGGTAGTTAGGGGCTTGAGCTCTAGAGTAAGAGCGCTGTGTTTCAACTATAGCTCAGTTTTTCCCAAAGAAAAATGAGCTTGATAATACTGCCTAATGTATAAGGTTGCTATGAAAATTACATGAGAATATATATGCACAATGCTTGGCACCTGGAAAGCACTAAATAAATGTTGCTCACATTGCTATATAAGGCTGCCATGCTGGTCAAGTAAGGTTGACCTAACTTTAGAACTAAGCCAGTACGTAGCAGAGTAAAGACTTGCAGCAGGCATTATTGTGAACCTGCCATGTGCCACACACTATGCTGGTCCCTGGGGAAGTCTTTACAATGAAGTTTACCTGGGATTATAGACACAGGTGGTAGGAGCTGTCAGTCTCCAACCCGGATGTCATACTTGCATGTGAAACGGATGGTCTCTCCTCCTGCTCATGCAACCTCTAAACTAGCTGCCATCTGACTTCCAGCCGTGGCACTTCCTTGTTTTTGCTAAGGTCACAAGATTGCCAAAGTTGGAGAACACAGGTCTACCCTTATCTTTGTTGATATTTGTCTTTCTTTAAACGGTCCTTGAAACTCTCTCTTTTCTTGGAGTATTAATCTGCTCAGACTGCAGATTAACAAAATACCACGGGCTGGGTGGCTTAAATGACAGAAATTTATTTTCTCATAGTTCTGGATGTTGGATATCCAAGATCTAGGTAATGAAAGGGTTTTGGGGTTGGCTTCTCTTCCTGACGCACAGATGACACTACCTCTCTGTCCTCACGTAGCCTTTTCTCTGTACATATGGAGAATGAGAAAGAGATCTCTGCAGCCTCTTCCTCATCTTATGAGGACACCAGTCCTATTGGATTAGGGTCCCACCCTCATTTAACCTTAATTATCTCCTTAAAGTCTCTATTTCTAAATACAATCACTTGGGGAGTTAGAGCTTCAACATATAAATTGGGGGTGGGAGACACAATTCAGTCCATAACACTTGGCTTCCACACATGACTCTCTCCTTGTTCTCCTCACCTCTCTGAGCACTCCTTTGCAATTTCTCTGCAACTCTTTCATCCCTCTTCCTCTACATGCTGGAGTTCCATTGTCTGACTTCTCTCCCCGCGCCCCAATACACATTTTCTGAACAGCCACACCCAAATGCATGGTTTTCACTACCATATTCATACAGATGGGGCCCAAATCTATATTGCGAGCTCGGATTTCTTTCCTAGCTCCACATCTGTATACCCAACTACCTATGATCCATCCTCTTTAAAATTTTTGTTTATTGTGGTGACATCGATTAACAAAATCCAATAAGTTTCAAGTGTACAATTCGTGTGTGTGTGTGTGTACAGCACATGGTCTTCTTTTATGATGTCTCACAGAAACACTTTCCAAGACTAAACGTCTTTCCACATCAACCTACTGGTTCTTCTGGGTTTTTCTGCCCTATCATCTAAACTAGAAACCTGAAGTTATCTTTGATCATTTCCTCTTCATACACTGTATAATCCATGGGTGCAAGGATGACACCTCTTTTGTTGTCCCCTATATTTCCAGCATTTATTACAGTGTCTGGTTTAAAGCTAGCACTCATTAACTATGATAAATAAAATCAAAGTTAAACCCAGAGATAGACACACATAAATATAGTCAATTGATCTTTGACAAAGGAACAAAGGCAATAAAATAAAGCAAAGATAGCCTTTTCAACAAATGGTGCTGGAATAATTAGACATCCACTTGCAAAATAATAATAATAATAATAATAATAATAATAATAAATCTAGACACAGACCTTAAACTCTTCACAAAAATCAACTCAAAATGGATTATAGACCCAAATGAAAAACTCAAAACTATAAAACTCCTTGAAGATAACATAAGAAAAGATCTAGATGACCCCGGGTATGGCAATGACTTTTTAGGTACAACACTAAAGGCATAATCCATGAGAGAAATAATTAATAAACTAGACTTCATTAAAATTAAAAACTTCTGCTATGTGAAAGTGTCAAGGGAATGAGGAGACAAGCCATAGACTGGGAGAAAATATTTGCAAAAGGCACATATGATAAAGGAATGCTATATAAAATATATAAAGAACTCTTAAAAGTCAACAATAAGAAAATAAACAACCTAATTTAAAAATGAGCCAAAAAAAAAAAAAGATATATGATGGCAAATAATCATATGAAAAGATGCTCCACATCATATGTCATCAGAATAATGCAAATTAAAACAACAATGAGACACATAATATATAGACATACATAAATATAGTCAACACATCGATCAGAACTTTGACAACAGCATATGCTGCTGAGGTTGTGGAGCATTAGGAATTTTCATTCATTGCCGGTGGGCATGCAAAATGTTAAAGCCACTTTAGAAGAATTTGGTTGTTTCTTACAATATAAACATACTCTTACCATGTGATCTAGCAATCGCACTCCTGGGTATTTACCCAAAGGAGTTGGAAACTTTGTGTCCACACAAAAACCTGCATATGAATGTTTACAGCAGCCATTTTTTGTCAAAGCTTGAAAGCAACCAAAATGACCTCCTGTAAGTGAGTGGATTGACTGTGGTACATCCAGATAATGGAATATTGTTCAGCTAAAAAGAAAGGTGCTATCGAGCATGAAAAGACATGGAGAAAAATTAAATGCATATTACTAAGTGGAAGAAGCCAATCTAAAAAGGCTACATACTGTTAACCTAAAAATAAAAAGTCTTTCAAAGTGAGAAGCAATAAGATTTACTCAAGATAAAAAAGAATAGCTATTTGGGAAGCATTGATTCAGGCAGAAGCCCAACTAATGTTCCAACTAAGAGACAAAGGCAAGGGGTATTTATAAGAAAGGGAAGGGAAACAATTACATTTGCAGAAGGAAGCTATTTCTTTTGGTGCAGAAAAGCTAACACAGTGATGCTTTTAATTTTCGGTCCAGTAGCCATCAGTCCAGTAGTCATATCTGTTTTCTTGCTATCCTCACCAGCAGTTTTTTGGGACTCAATGTTGCTTTAGGCCCAGCCTATATGTTATTTTGCCCTGTTTTAACATTTCAAAAGTTTGAGAGATAAGACAGGCAAAGCAATTCCTCTGGATTGGCAGCTCCAACTCCATTTTAAAGTGGCTTCCTTTATATTATACTTTTATAATATGGTATGATTTCAACCATATGATATTCTGAAAAGGGCAAAGCTATAGAGACCAAAAAAAGATCAATTTTTCAGAGGTTGGGGGAGGTAGGTAAGGATGAACAAGTGAATTACAGGATTTTTAGGGCAGTGAAAATACTCTGTAATACTGTAATGATGGAGCCATGTCATTATACATTTGTTCAAACCCATAGAATGTACAATACTAATGTAAAATATAGGCTTTGGATGGTAATGCTATGTCCAAGTAGTTCATCAATTGTAATAAATGTACCACTCTGGTAGGGAGGTGTTGGTAATGGGGAGGCTATGTGTATGTAGTGGAGGGGGATTTGGGAAATCTCTGTGCTGTAAATTAAGAGTGCTATAAGAATAAAGTATTTTTCTTTATACTATGGATACCTCATTTCCCACATTACTAAGTTCTATTGATCTACTCCCCAGTGGCTCTTAAATCTGCATCCTTTTCTTTATCCATACTGCCTGTGCATATCTTTCTAGCCTTATTTTAGTGTCTCTCTTCCTCTCTCCTTCTACACACACACACACACACACACACACACACACACACACACACCAGCCATGCCAACAAGCTCTCACGCCTCCATGCCTGTACACATACTCTCCTCTGGAAACATCTTGGTCATCCTTCATCCCTTAGCTCAAGTTCTACCATCTACAAAAAGCCTTTATGAACTACTCTCCCATCCAGAACTCAGGCCAGGTTAGATGTCTCTCCTTTGGGCTCATGTTTATAATAGTATTGTAGGATGGTGATGTCTCTTCTCTGATATTCAACCACCACTGAGGGTAGACACTGTCTGCCAGTCATCTCGGTATCCAGAGCACTAAAAATCATGAAAGACAGTGGCTAGAATTACAGACTTTGGAGTGAGAGTGATATGGATTCAAATTCTCTTTTAGCCTCTTAAGCTCTCTGAGCCTCAGCATTCTCTCTCAAACGTTGGAAGGAATTAGCTCTACTTCATAGGATCGAGTTGTTAGAGGGATTATTAAACGAGGTAATAAATGTAAAGAACAGTGCAGCACTTAGTACATGCTAGGGTCTTAGTAAATGGTTACAACATGATTTAATTAATTGACTAATTAATTAAACAATGATGTAAGTTAAGTATAGAAGATGAGTAATTTTCTTTTACCTCATTGACCTACTCTCTATGCACTATTGATCAAGACTTGCTATTGTCAATGGGAAGGTGAAAATCATGTTAGAACAATTCCCAATTCATTTGTCACAATAATGTTAGACGATGTTGAATTGTCTGGAAACAATGGGACCCGCATCAGCAGGGCTTAGGCCAGGAGGGTGCTCTCTGGAGGGTAAAATGGCTTATCCAACACGACTCAGGAAGCTCCATTCCCTGGTTTCTGGATTGTCCCTCCTTTTCTCACCAATATGCCACATGCCTTGCACTCCGAGACTGCACCTCTGTGTAGAAGTGCAATGAAACTGGAAACCTTTGGTGACAAAATGACACAGTACAAATCTAGTGAGATACGACACCTTTTTATTTTAACCTAAGTACGAGTGGCCCACTTGGTTCTACTTCTAATTCCTTACAAAATCCAAAGAGATAGTGACTAATTTGAGTTAAAGAAAAGCTAATTATGCCGACAGGGGTCTTAAGGACTGAAGCTCTCCAGTTTGGAAGCTTCCGGAAACATAACCCCTAAGTACAAATTAGGATCTCCATGAATAAAAATATAGCCCATTCCAACATCACACTAATATTATGGGCTTCTAAACGGGAAAAATTAAAAGCTAAACTCCCTTAAGGAAGATACTTGGATGAAGCTATAAGCACCTACTCTAGTAAACGTTAAACAATTACATTTGAAATGCATAATTCTCACAGTTCTGAGGATTTTTAAAAGAAAGCAAAAAGGGAATAAATTATCTCCTTGCTCCTTGCTATCATAGTTACGCTTGGCAGTCTTGTATACACTTATACAATGAATTCCCAGACATTCTGGAAAATGAAGTATTCTGGATATAGAGAAATATCTGGTCAATAGATTGCAAACTATTAAGAACAGAAAACTAAAGTATTTGTTTCTTTAAGAAATCAGAAACATCCCTCACCTTCGGGATTCCTCAGTGAGTACAACCGAAGTGACATTATAAACTCTGATATAAATGCGTCAGTTCCAGATAAAGGAGAAGGAAATAATTTATTCTGATTTGCTTAACACAACAGCTTTGAGAGTACAATATGAAGTCAGATTTCAGTGAGGTCTCTTTCCAAATTAGATGTACATACCGGAAGGAGAGTAAGTAGGATTTCACTGCGGGCTGGAAGAGTGTGGCCGGCTGGGTCTGAGGCCGTCCTGGCACACATGCTAATGCTTACAGCAGCACCAGGCACAGTGCGTTCTCAGGAACCTACCGCTAGCCGTCATTTGTCCCTGCATTCTTCACCCCACTAAGTAACATCAATATCTCGTCCCACCGAGACAACCTGAACACGATGCTCTGCCACCCCACGGAAAGCTCAGGTCCAGACCAAGTCCCTGGACACCCAGGTTCGCTGTTCCTCTGGGTCTTCGGATCCCTCGGGCTCCCGCATTGGGTGTCCCGCTCTTTTGCAGCTTGCCTGCTCCCCCTTCCTGAGCCCGTGGAACAGGTCAGTTCTGAGAGACCACATGCTGCCCAAGTGCCGCCAAGCCCCAAACAGGGAACACCCCAGGAAGGGAAGACACAGAAGTTACGCTCTCTGTTCCTCCACGCTCTTCGTCCTGCGACCCAGGTAGGTCTCTGGGGTAACCGCGAAGACCTTCCCTTTTGGAAATCAGTGGGTCACAGTCCACTTTCCCCACAGCTGTGGAAGGAGCATTAGCTCCTCCATCTTATGGTGAGAAAACTTGGTTCCAGGCAGGTGAAGTGGCTTGCTCGTGGATGGAGCAGGAGAGTGAGTGGAACCCAGACCCTCCTGCGAAGCTAGTGCTCTTTCCTGTGGGTGCAGCCAGCCTCCAAGGAAAAGCTCTTAAGAAGAAACTTCGAGGGGCCAGATCTTGACTTATGAGTGAGGGAGGGCTTTAGGACATTACCTGAAGCCAGCCTGGAGTCAAAGATTTTAGTCAATTCTGTGGGAACAGCATGAGCAACTCCCTCTGAGGCTATGAGGAATTTTTAAAACATAAAGGCTGTCAGTCAGCTTTCTTATGCCTTGACCTCATTACCCAGGAAACCCACTACAACATCAGGACCTAGTGTGGGTCCTCCCCTAGGTCATTCTCACATCGCTTTGGCCAACCAGGAGTCAAGTGACCAGGCCTACAAGTCAGTTCCTATTGTTGTCCCAGCTTTGTAAAACCAGGGGCTTCCAACTGACAACCCTAAGCAATTCTCTCACAAACCTTCAGTCTTGACAGACTTTCACATGGCCTTGGGACATGTAAGGCAACAGTTGCCTGCAAAAGTCTGTGAAGGGTTTTCCAGGGTCATCTTGACACTACTTGCTGAGAGGGTGTCTCTGATAGCTGGGCTACGACCCTGGGGACATTTACCACTCCACAGACTCTGAGCCCCAGGCTTCCTCCAGACCCTGTTTCCTGGATTCAACACTTCCTGGCCCTAACGCTCACCACTTTTTCTAGACTGATCTTTTCTAATTCACCCTAAATACTGCAGCCAAATTAACCTCATGGGGTACCTATTCTCCTTCTCCCCTTCGTAACTCAAACTTGTATTGTCTTCATAATAAAACAGAAGATGAAGCTTAGAACTGGATCACCTTTCTCTTTTTACCTACTCCCAGTTCAGAATGTTTGTATCTCTTCATAGACAGCATTCTCTGCAGGTAGGCTCATTGTGTTCAAGCCTCAGCACAATATTCTTTGTAATTTATTTATAGTTTATTATATATTATTAGATATTATTTTAAAGACTTGCACTATGGACATAACTAATCTTTCCAGTTCTCCTGTGCACTCTGGGAAACAACTATTTTCAATTAATTGAAGGAGTTTGGTGGTATTGTCATGCTCCAACCAGGGATATTTCTGCAGTCACATCTGACTCCACCCTCGGGGACAGGAGTAAAAACAGAACTTCTATCCTTGAGCCGCTTCTCCTAGTAGGACCCGAGGGGATCCAAAAATAGGCGCCCACTCCATTGTTGTGGAAAATAGCACCCACAATGATCTTTCCCCTCAATCCTACCATGAGTTGATGATTATGCACATTTCGTCACCTTTAGCTTGCTTTCTAACATATATCTGCAAAGAAAACTTAATAATAGAATATATATATATATATACATACATTGTGTGTGTGTGTATGTGTGTGTGTGTGTGTGTGTAATTTTGATGCTCTTTTCCCCCGCCTAACCTCTCCGTGTGCCTCTTACTGGACAATGGGGTTACAGACTCAATCCCAAACTGGCAATATAGAGAAGACAGATGTTGGACAGGTAACCTGCAAGTGTAATGGGAATTCCAAAAGAGAGGTAAGAATGAGATGCATCACAGGTACAAGGAGATCTCACCTAGTCTAAGGGCTCAGGCAAGGCCTCCTTCAGGAAGTGACTTTTAAGCTGAGATCTACAGGATAAAGAGGAGTTACCAGAAAAAGGCGGGTTTTATGCAGAGAAAGGCAGCAGACACAAAAGCCCTTAGAGAAGAAGAGCATGGTACTTTCAGAAACTAAAAGAGACCAGCATCGTTGGACCAGGGAGAGGTCGAGGGAACATAGTACAGAAATAGGCAGGTGAAATAGACACAGAGATGCAAAGGAAAGAAGCTTACTATGAGACAACCATATGAGCTACCCATTTCCTCGTTCTACATTAAGTCATCTTAAACCGCAGACACAAAGCAGAGAGGACAGGGGGTCTTCTCCATCATCCCATCTCCCTTTCCTGTGACCTTCATTTTTTCAAACATATGGAACCCACCTCTTTCCCTCTAAAAATTCCTCCCTGATTTCCCTTGCCTGTTCTGCCCTTCACAGCACTTGGGGTTCCCTGTGTCCCAATTAGTGGTGTTTCCTACACTAGCTGGTGCTAAGAATAAAACATTGAACAATAGGAAATTGAAATCACTCCAACTCTTGGTCCATCCCCTTTTCCAGAAAGCTGTGGAAAAGTACAATCCTCACAGGATTTTTTTAAAATGACGACTTGGTCATGTAATGTAGAGGGAAGGATTCCTAGCTATTAGGAATGCATTAGCAAATGGAATCCAGGCATCCAGCTCCTAACTTAAGCACGCCTACATCTCAAGGCAAAATTTCTCCCCTTGTTCCAAAGGGAGAACTACTGATAGTCACAAAAAGTGTTGCATCTACCAAAATCAAAAACAAACAAGCCCACGTCCAATGACAATAGCTTTTACAAGCCAAAGGGAGGTGTGATTAGTTTTTAAAATCAAATCCACTGCTTCTTCACATTTGAAGGTCTGGCAGCCGACTCTCCAGAAATTGCAATAAAACACCATGTCCCATAGATGGCGCAAGGCGACTGCTAAATAAATACCTAGTTCCAGAGTACCTCGCAGCATCAGGTCTAACTGGCTGTCTCAAGGCTTCCAGTCCATCTTATCTTTGCTACATCCACCGACTAGCTGCGGAGCTTCCACTTCACTATTACAGCTGGATAATCATATAGGACTCGGATTTCACCATTTTCCTCAAGGAACCAAAATTTTAAATTTTGTGCTGTATGAAAGTTACCTCGCTATCCTTAGACTCTGGTGTAATTTATCCTACTCCTATCTTCAGTGAACAGATATTAATTTGGTTCACGTGCACAACCTAAGAACTCCAACTCTCTCTAATGTCTTTCCTTGGCCTCTAAAACTTCCTCCATCTCTTCTGCCGTCTCCCTTGGCTTTAGTGCCAACACCCAGTCACAAACACCAAATTCATTTAGACAGTGATAATAGGAGCTGAAGGGCTTCTTCAGGTTGTTAGTCTACATCTTTGCTTAGTGATAAAAGTTTATAATGCCCTATCCTTGCCTCAGCAAATCCTCACAATGATACAATGAGTATAGTAGAATTATCTCCAACTTAGAGGTGGGAAACAAATTTAAGAGGCCAAGTAGTTAGCATTGTCTAAGCTTGTGACATCAGGCCAAAGACAGTCCAAGTCCAATGACTTTTTCAGCCCATCTGGCTGTGTCTCCATGTTTTGTTTATGTGTGTACTCCTAATTTTGTTCCCTTTATTTTAATTTTTAGAGCTATAATGGCTGTCTGTAGTCGATTTGCTATTAATTGTTATGATTTAGAGAATTTGCATTTCTTGGGTATAATCATAAGGTCAATACTGCTAGCATTACCCTCATTACAGAGCCCAACTAAAGTACATGTTAACTCAGGTGACCTTCATAATAATCATATGATAGCGCTGTATCAATCCTCAATTTACAGCTGAAAAAGCTGAGGCACAGAGAAGTTAAATAATTTTAGTGAAGATCATGCAACACATAGAGAGTAGGGCCGGGATCTGAACACAAGCAAAGTAGCTCAAGAGGCCATGCTCTTACCGTGTTTATGAATGTGCACTTAGAACAATTACTGGGACATGGAATGAACTTAGTTCATCTTCCCACTCCTTGATAAATCTGTGACACGTGACTTGAGGTCAAGCATAGGGGTGGAAATAGCTCCTGCCTGGAACGTCATGATGTGGCCTTTACAAGACCACACAGGTCAAGGGAATCCAGTAGAGATCAACTAAGCCTGCCCACAAGGACTTGGTGAGACCTCCTATCAGCAGAGCCAGGGAAAGTTAGTGGAGCTCTCATTAGCAAGGGAAGAGTGGGGTGTGCCACTTGGCATATCATTACCAAGAGGCTGACTTGGCCTCTTACCTTTGTTTCCCATTTCTAAAATGGAAATAATTCAGTCCAGTTCAATTTAGCATTTACCTCATAGACATTCCCATGTAAAGGCAGTAGCAGCATCAACCTGCTGGAGGATCCAGAGTAGGTGGCCCTTTCTAACACAATTTCAACGTGTGGTTTCAACAGCTGTGAGTTTGTGAAGATTAAATAAGGTACAAAGTGTAAAATGTTTTTGGTGTCTCCTCAATAAGTTAAACATACAATTACCACATGATCCAGCAATTCCGCCTTTAGGTATGTATACAGAAGAAATGAAAGAAGAGACTAGAACAGATATTTGTACACCAATGTTTATAGTAGCATTATTCATAATAGCCAAAAGCTACAAACAACATGCTATAGTCTGAATGTGTGTGTCCCTGCAAAATGCATAGGTTGAAATCCTAATGCCCAATGTGATAGTGTTAGAAGATGGGACCTTCAGGAGGTGATTAGGTCATGAGGGTGGACATGGATGGTGGTGATGGTCACACAACACTATGAATGTATTTAAAACCATTGAATTACACACTTGAAAATGGTTGAAGTGGTAATAAAAAAAGTAAAATTTTTATAAATGCTAAGTCCTTAGGACATCTGCAAGAGACTGCCAGGTATCTAGCCAATATCTGGTCTCTTTTTCTCTATTAACGGGACTTTGATTTGTTGGGGGCAGCAATGAGTCCAGCTATAAATCTGTTTCTAGGCTTTCTGCAGACAGGGATGATGGCGTGACTAAAAGCTATGTAATGAGATGTAAGTTACTTCGCGAGGATTCTGGGAAAGTTCATTCAAAGGTCAGGGTAGAGGATGCTGATTCATCTGGCATGCTCTTTTTTACCTGTGACTCTGTTAAAGAGAACACCACATGCCCAAAATGGCATCACCTGTACTAAAGCCCAGGATACCAAACCTAGATTTGATACCTGACCTAATTGCTGTTTCAACCTCTCCCAGAAACATAAGCTTAATCAACCAGCCTGGAATCTTCTAGTCAACACTAATGAGGTAGTGGTCACATGGGCCCTCCCCATATCCCCACCCCAAACTCGTAGAAAGAGTACATGATAAAATGTACATGATAAAAACCCTGCTGGACTTTGAGGGAAGCCGAAGATTTCTCTAATCACATTTCACAAGTCGTGACAAACTCACCAGGATGGACTGTCTTGCTCATCTGGATGAGTCATTCCGACACTTCACAGTTCATTAACTTCCTCTGTCTCATTAACCTTTGCCTGCACACCAACCCACCAACAACTTCCTGGTGCGACCACACCTTTGACCTTGTCCGAGGGGAAACCGCTCCCCCCGAATCTTATATCTAATGTTTCACTATCTGATAGCCTCTCCCTCGTCTTCTGCTCACTATTCCCCACACTTCTGCTCTTTGGCCTGTTATGTTGGTCAATGCTGTGGGTGTGCACATTGGTTCAAGGAAATTCAGCACTATCAGTGTGCTAGGTGCACATGCTCTTTGACCCAGCAATTCCACTCTAGGCATTTATCCTACAGAACACAAGAGTGTGCTCAATAGCACACTTTCAAGAATGCTTTATTATATGCTACCACTTGTGTGGAGTAATTTACATAAAAATAAATAAATAACACATTAACTGAACCTGTAATATATACATGTAGATAGACTTAAATAATGCCTATACCTATAATATGTATATACACACATATACTTATAATACATACACACACATTATATATACATATGTATTCTGTAAAAGAACATACAAGAAACCAGCAACAGTAGAAGATAGAAGTGTATAGTGAGAAAAAAAAAACTTACTTTCACTGTATACTTTTTCATACCATGTTCCATATTACCTACTCAAAATAATTTTCTAAAGGACATTCACCCTAGAACTATTCCTCTCTCCTCCTAGTCTCCTCACAGCTTCACTGCCTCTCCGACCCAGTCACAAACCCATGGTCCATCTTTAGCAGACACTACTGTTGCCTGGTCCTTATACCCTTAGGCCTTATCTTTTGGTACACAGCCAGCAT
The DNA here is from genome assembly GCF_014176215.1 of Rousettus aegyptiacus. Lineage (NCBI taxonomy): Eukaryota > Metazoa > Chordata > Mammalia > Chiroptera > Pteropodidae > Rousettus > Rousettus aegyptiacus. The sequence continues at coordinate 25,113,129 of NW_023416295.1, forward strand.
CTATTAGCCTGAGGTCTTTCTCTAGCTGCCAGCATCCTCTCTGCCCACATGTATAGCAGTCGTCAGCCTATGATTACCCCTGGAGCAGTCCTAATTAATGGTTTATGGAAAGTGTCATATAAGGACACCAGCCCCTTTGCCGCCCCTCAGGGGAGATAATTCTGAGATGAATTTCCACACTGGCTCCCAGAGCAGCCCAACAGGATTAAGTTCCTATTGCCTGCAATGCACTCCCTTTATCTGCTTCTTTCCCTTCCCTGTCTCACTCCCCCTCTGCCTTACCAGCATTTTTTCTGAATCACCTCTCAGTTTGCTCTCTGTTCCCAAGTCTGCATTTCAGGAACCCAGATGAGGATGCAGTCATTTCAATCTCACTCTCTTTAACACTGTCAATTTCTCTTGACTTTCTGTGCATCTCCCACAGCAAATCTCCAACTGCTCCTACTCCGACAGTCCAGTGCCCCTGAGAAAATCACTTAACCGTGCCAGTTGACCATCCCCAAATGTGGTGTTTGCAACTTCAGTCTGGCTCATTAGTGCTGCTCAAATTTCTACCCAGATCCTTTTTCTTTTCCCAGAAGCAACATCAAGCTGGTACTCTTAAGCTTGAGTTTCGAGTCCTACTTACTCCTATCTCCCTCTTTCAGAGTCACCGCCTACGTTCCCAAGAAAACGGAAGCATCAGCAGTGAACTCCCGGTGATTTCTATATCTATGTCTAAGTATTCCACACACTCGTTTATTTTCTATGATGGATAGGTTTCCCTCTTTGGGCTTTTCTTTGTGTATGATGCTGAATGACTCTAGAACGAGATAATGAAGGTTCACATCCTGGTCTGCTGTTTACCAGTTTGGTGACCTTGGGCAATTAATTGACTCAATGTCTCTCCTCTGTAATAAAAAGATAATAATGGTACCTACTTCATATGGTAGTTTGAGGAGTAAACGAGTTAATACATGTAAGGCACATAGACCAGAGCCTGAAATACTTTAACTGCTTGATAAATGCTACTGTTTGTGTATTTTCCAAATATTCTGCAATGAACACTTGTTACTTATCAAATCAGAAAAAAAAATAATATTGTATGTGTGTGTGCATATGTGTGTGTGTGTGTGCGTGTGTGTGTACACACACACACATACAGAGAGAGAGAGAGAGAGAGAGAGAGAGAGAGAGAGAGAGAGAGAAATGCTCATATTTCTTTTCGGTTTACCAGTTCTTACCTCCCGCCTCCTCTCTTGGAATACCAAAAGTCTTTATTCCCCCATGCTAAATCCTCCATCTATACTCACTAACCCAGGCTCTAACTCATCATTTAAAACCCTGACCCATTGGTTGTCCTCCTTCAAACTTCTATCTTTACTATCTCCTTTTCCATTGAATCAGCCTCAAAATAAGCTCAAAATTTTCATATTAAAAAAAAAAATCTTCCTTTCACCTTGCTGGCATATAAAGTTAATTCCTTCCTGTTCCTTGGTGCCTAACTTTCTCACCTCATTACCCACCAAAATCAGACTCCCTACCTCCACCCATTCTAATAAGCTCCTCTATCAGCTACTGACTGATCTCACAATTACCAAATTGATTTTTATTTTTAGGTGTTCTACTAGACCTCTTTCTACAGCAGTTGACAATGTCTATTAATACCTCCCTCTATTGATTCATTCATCATGACTATATTCATTCATCATAAATACTGTATATGTACTGTTGTAAGCTCCCAGAACACAGTGAGAAAGATGGTCTTAAGTTAGGTTTCCCCAGGAAGCCGAAGTAGGGACAGGAGTTCATTTGGGAAGGGCCCCCAGGAAACACTGATAGGAGAGGGAAAAAGTGGACAGAGAAGGAGAAAAAGCCAATATTGGTACATTCATGAGTAATATAGGTAATTTGGCTCAGTCTTGCTTAGGAACTCTCAGTGATGGCAAAAAGTGAACTTCAACATTGTCCCCCACAGGGGGTGAGGAAACTGGAGTATTCTGCCACCAACTCTCACCTGTGGGTAACTTCCTGGCATCTCCAGCATGCAAGGGCCAGCATACTAGAGGAAGCCTCAGACAGAATGTTACAGATGCTTGCAGTGAAAAGCCCCTGGTATCTCTGGTAACGGGATATGTCAGAGGCACCGGTGGAGTCTGCTCTGAAGATAGACAAGCTTCACGCTATATGGAGCTACAGAGACAAATAATAAAATGCAAGCAAAAAATGAACAATATGATATCAGATAGGGACAAATGCCATGAAGAAAATGAAGCCATGTGATGTGATAGCAATTGGATGTGGGTGTTATGATTTAAATCGTGTTCCCACGTATTTTGGAATCCTAACCCCCAGTACCTCAGAGTATGACTTTATTTGGAGATAGAGTCCTTACAGAGGTCATCAAGTTAAAATGAGATCATAAGGGTGAGACTTAATCCAATATGACTGGTGTCTTTATCCAAAGGGGAATTTTGGACAAAGAGACTTGCATAGAGGGAAGACAGACAATGTGACAAGACATAAGAGAAAGTTGGCCATCTACAAGCCAAGGAGGGAAGCCAGGAACAGATTCTCACAGCCCTCAGAAAAAAAACAACCATGCCACCCCTTGATTTTGGACTTCTAGCCCCCAAAACTGTAAGACAATACATTTGTTACTTAAGCCACCCAGTCTATATTACTTTGTTGCAGCAGCTCTAGCAAACTAATACATTGAGTTTCTGCTAATTAGATGAATGATCAGTGAAGGCCTTTCTGTGAAGGTGATATTAAAGCTGAGGGGTGACTATAAAGGCCAGAGCCAGCCTTGCATGGGTCTAGGGCAAAGCATTGTAGACACAGCAAAAGAAAGGGCCTTGAGGGGGTATGAACCTGGTATGTTCGAAGAACAGAAAAAAAGGCTGGTGTGTCTGGATTTAGTGAACAAGAGGAGAATAGAACAGGATGAGGCCAGAGAGCTTAGCAGAGGTCAGATATGGGTCCATTTAGGTCATGATAGAAAGTTTGGATTTTTGTTAAAGAGCAATGGGAAGCCACTGGAGAATTTCAATCAGGGGAATGACATGATCTCATCTGTGCTTTTGTAAAATCATTCTGTCTGCTGGGCAGAGAATGGTCTAGGTAGAGGGGGACAGATCAGAAGGTGGGAGACCACTGAGGAGACTATTGCAGTCAACAAGGGGAGAGGTATTAGTGTCTGAAAGTTGTAGAGTGGGAGGTCCCAGTGGAAAAAGAAAGAAGTGAGCAAATTCAGATATAATTACGAGTCGAACTGATAAGCATTGCTGATGGGAGGAGGTTGTAGGTAAATCAAAGATGTCTCTGCTCACTTGAGCAGATGGGTGGAGAATGAGCCACTTATAGCTGATGTAAGAAGAAGGAAAACTCTTCTTTTCCTTGGCTTTCAGGATACTGACTTATCCTGCTTTTCTCCTTCCCTCTCTGACTCTTCTAGGGATTTCTTCTTGGCTCCTCTTTCTCTATCCACAAAAATGTTGGCATTTTGTGTTCTTTTCTTCTTCTTTTCCGCACCCTGGGTGATTTCATCCATTCCCAAGATTCCGGTACCATCTATATGCCAATCATTACCAATCACATATGTCCAGTCCAGTTTCTCTCCAGAGTTCCAGAACTGTATTTTCAACTGCCTTACAGATTGCATACCTGGAAATTCAAACCAATGTGCCTCAGCCTCTCTAAGCCCGTCCGTGCAGGTTCACCCTCGAATCTACTCGTCCTAGTGGTTTCTTAACTCAGCTGTTGGCTCGACCATCCATCTGGCCTCTCCCATTCTCATCTCCTCCCACTTCCGCCTCACATTCTTCCCCAAGACCCACGATTGTTAAGTGTGGTTATGAGAACTGTTACCATGGAGAGCGAAAATAAAAACGAAAGCATTAGGAGTTAGGTTTTAAACAGCATTAATGACTTAGCTGGAATTTAAAATTCTGTTTTCAAGACATTATTCTAAGGTTATGTGAAATATCGTAAGGTTATCTGAAAATGCAATGATTGAGATATTTGCTTGATGAAAACATAAACTTTCTGGGGGGAAGAGTAGAGAAGAAAAATTTCTGGGCCGGAAATCAGGAGCTAACACTTACGTATAGGTTTTGTCACTTATTTGACATTTGTTCTTGGTAAATAAGTCATTTGTCACTTTTATGTCTTAGTTTTTTAATCTGTCAGATGGCTATGAAAATTAATATCATTTCTACCTAACTCACAGGGAGGTTTCACTATAAAGGAAAGAAAATTGTCATTAAAAGTTTCAGGGAGAAAATATATGGAATCAAATAGAATATTGAAAGGAATAATCCATCATGACCAAGTAAGGCTTATCTCAGAAGTATAAATATAGTTTAATATTTGGATATCTATTTATATTACTCACTACATTAACAGATCAAAGAAAAATAGTCATGTAATCATTGAGAAAGATGCCCAAAAACCACTGGGAAAAAAAAATCAACATTAATTTATGATTTTTTAAAAACTTTTATCAAATTAAGCAATTTTTCTTTTAATTTTTGGCTTTCTCATTTACATTTGCTATGTGTTTCTCACAAGAGTAGTTTTAAGGCAAACAATTTCAAAAGCCCCCGCTTTCAAAAACACTTTCTAATTAAAAAAAAAAAAGTTACCAAAAATGCTTTTCAGTAATAACAGGCATGAAACACATGAAGCAATAGAATTTGAAACAGAATTTTGTTGTTTGAAATCATCTTAAAGGCTCATACTTGTTGCATCATTTTCTTTTGTGAATATTATTGGTCATGGTTTTAATTTATTGATTTATAGTCTTCAATTAGAAATGCAATCTCCAATGATAACTGTGTTTAAGAACTCCTATTCTGGGAGTAGAGTAGAAACAGGCACAAAATGGATCTGGACATTTCCTTTCTTTTCTTTTCTTTTTTTTTAAAGAAATTGACTGCAGACATTTCTATTTCTTTCTAATGATTTGAGTTAAGTATATCTAACTGGGACACGAAGACCAGTCAGTCATTTAGCTATCCCACCTCTGGCCTTTCCCACTGCTTCCACATCATGGTATAAATGCTGGCAGCCCTGAGTCATTTCTAAGTCACTGGTAATGCAGGGAAGTTAACAGAGCTTGTATTTATGTCTACGATCTTCAGTATAAAAGTGGTTTGCCTGTATTTCAAGCCATAGAATCACAGAGCATTATTTTTGAAAGGGGTCTGAGCAATCCTTTCGAACTAATGGTTTTTAACCATTAGAAGAACTAGAGAGATTTTAAACAATTAAGGATGCTCAGGCTTCACCCTCAAAAAGTCTGATTTAGTTGGTCTAAATCAACTGGCTTTGGTATTGTTGAAAAGCTCCCCCAGGTGATTCTAACATGTAACCACAGTTAATAACCACTGTTCTAGTTTAATCTTTTCATTAAGTGAGCAGATTTAGGCTCAGGGTGACCAGCTAAATAATGGCACATCTTACTGACCTGTGTTGAGGAGATTTCTCAAACTCAGAAATAAGAGGGAAAGATGACTTGTATCCATTCAATGCCTTAGTGAAATACTGTCTTAAGCCTACTCAAGAGTCATCTGACTCTCTAGAAAAAGTAATTTTTATTGTACTTAGTATTACTATTAATTAAAGTCCAGACATTTTTTAAGTCTGTAAAGGTTAGATGTTAATTTGTGGGAAATTAATACTATGTGAATGAGTTTCGTATAAAGAAAAAATTATTTCTATTCAGCTGAGAAGATAACCACAAAGGTTATGATTTATTGGCCTGTGGGGCATTAACCAGTTTTATTTAATTTATGTAATTTAGCACTCTTATTTCAGCATATTTTTCCATTTATTCTCTCCTCCCCGCCCCCATCTCTCCCTCCCTCCCTCCCTCCCTCTGTCTCTTCCTCCCCACCCCACTCCATCCCTTCATCCTACCTAATAGATCATTTACCCTCTCTGTGTCTCAGTTTCCAAACTGGCTTTATCATCTTTCTGGTAACCTCATTTAATGAGAAATAAACTTTGACACTTGCTCACTAAGTATTTATATGAAAATTATGTGTATAAAATTACGGGAATTATGTTTTCTCACTTGAAAATGATATAACTTTTATTAGGGTGCCCTAAACTATTCAGAAGCTTTAATTTATCATTCAAGATGTAATTTGTTCTCTTCTTCAAATATATTATTCAACTACCACATTCAGAAGCCATAAAATTGGAGAGTTTCGTTTCAAGCAAAGTGGAGGAACAGTGATCCCTGAGAGAGAGGAAACAAATGAAGAGAGCTCTATAGTGGTTCCAGATCACTACCTGGAAAGAGTTTCCAAGACACGGTGCAGAGAAGAGGTCTGTCCGAATTGAGGAGATGGGGCTGGGACTCTGGGAGGCCAAGGCAGCTACTTTCACAGAGTAGAATATCAGAAAGGTGAGAGCTTAACTGAGAGAGTGCTAGAGATCTGAGAGGGTCCCTCTTGAACCTTCAGGTAGGAACTAATCAGCATATACATGTAAGGAAGTTACTTGAGGCCAGGTAAAAGGTTACAGGGAGTAATACTCATTGCTCACACAAGGCTGGAATTAGTTCCTATCCCACCAGGTAGAGCAGAAAACCTCACGTTTCATGGGCATTGGATGGTGGAATCAATAGTGGAGAAAAATCACCCCTTGACTAGAGGCTGCTCTGGTCCCACCTAACAAAACTTAAAGCCAAGCCTGAAAAGAATCAAACTGTTCCCAAGTAATGTAGCTGTAGCCCAGAATAAGCATCAAGAATATTTATAGGAATATAAAAATAACCAGCACCCAACAAAATAAAATTCACTAGCATCAAATCCAAAATTACCAAACATGCAAAGAAGAAGAAAAATACAACCCATAATAAATGGAAAAATAGAATCAATAGAAACAGACCAAGAAATGACAATTGATGTCAGAGTTCATAGACAAGGACCATTATTATAACTATATTCCACAGGTTCAAGAAGGTGGAGGAAAAATTAAGTATATTAAGGAGAGACATAAAATATATAAAAATGACCCAAATAAAACTTTCATATATTAAATTATAATGTCTGAAATGAAAAATATACTGGATAGAATTAGCAATGGATTAGAAATTGAATAAATAGGATTAGTGAATTGGCAAACATAGTAATAGAAATCATCCATAATGAAAACCCTAGCAAAAAAAGACTGAAAAAAAAAAAAAGAGCATCAAAGACCTTCAAGTGGCATAATATATGTGTAATTGGAATATTGGAGTCCCTAATGGAAAGAAGGGACAGAAACAATAAATAAAGAAATAATGACTTAAAGTTTTCTAAACTTAGTGAAAGCTATAAATCTCCAGATCCAAGCAGCTCAAGCTAACCCCAAGTATAAGAAACAAGAAGAAAATTTTGTAATCAAGTTGCTAGAGCGAATTATAAAGAGAAAATCTTCAAGTCACCCAGAGGGAAAACACCATGAAGTTGTGATGTCTCCCCTCTGTAGTGAAATGTCCAATTCCACACATCCTGGCCTTGGGAAACCACAGAGGTTGGAGTTCCAAGACCTCTGGACCTAGAGGATCTAAGCTTTCCTTGAGCTCAGAATGCAAAATGAGGTTCGAAATTCACTATTAATTTTTCCTTACGCATTAATGTATTTCCCTCACAGGGCAAGAACTAAGGTGAAGCAAGTGAGGCATTTGCTTCAGGTGCAAATGTTAAGGGGGGCCCCAAAAAACTCAGTAACTAAGACAGATAAATTTTTAATGTAATATATATATTTTTTAAATCAAAGTGAATGCAAGCAAATCCATGATAAACAAAATATCAAAAGTTTGAATAAAGACAGGCTCTGGCCCTGTACTTGCATGGCTATCTCCTCAGTCCCAGACCTGCTCTTCAGGAAAAGTTGTGAAATCCTCAGCACATTTCCTTCTCGTGGCCCCTCTGCTTGGCCCATGTTAACTCAGCTCTCTGCCCACCCATGGTTCAGATTTCATCTTGGTGCCTAGACAAGAAGCCTCTAAAGCTGTCTCCCACTTTCTCATTAGTTTCTATCTGCTTTACTTCTTCTCTGCTAGAGTCGTAAGAAAATGATCTTCAAATACAGATTACATTTCTAAAACTTTTGTCTCTATGTTAGGGTAAATGAGAAGCTAAAATCTAACAAAGCATTCTTAATCAAACAGATAAAAGGGAAACAAAAAGAAATATATAACTTTGCTTGCTAGTAAAAAGTACAAAGTGGTTTGTTTTGTTGTTGTTGTCAATTAATATAGTGCAATTGACACAGATTTTTTTATTCTGATATGGTTATTATGTTGCTATGGTTGCAAGTTTGCATTTGCTTTTTTACCAGGAAACGGAGTGGTCTGAACATTCCTCCCACTTTTCACATCTGCCCACATATTTCAGATGGGAATTTGGTAACCTGGCTTCCAGCCCTCGCCTCCTCCACTACCCCAGTGGGTGCACATTTTTCAGCCACTTTTCTGAAAATCAAAGCCTCTAAGATGTGCAGTTAGGCCTGGCTCCTGCTGTCAAAACACAGAACGCTAATCAGCTTCCTTCGTCTGGTTCAATAAACTTTTACCTTTTTGGTATGATACATATATGAGATCACTATGAGATAACTCATTTATTTTAATAATGACCTCTTTAAAGATGTGTTGAGAAATAAATTTATCGCTAAAGAAGGTATCCATCTTGAAATTCTGGGCTTCTTTTTTTTAAAAGCAGTCTTCACAGAATATTTCTGCAGCCCAAGAATAACCTCTTGATGATTCTTCCAAGTTTACACATTCAGACATCTTTCCTTTCTTCCTCTTCCCTGCCCGCTTTTACATCTTCTCTCCTCTTCTCATCAATTTTTCCTGTAATATTTACACCCATTATCCAAGCTTGTATATCTGAAATTTGATTCATATATGTGATGATTGAAATGTCTCCTAAGATGTAAAGAACCAGTAGGCAACGCATTTCCAGGATCAGGCCCCCTGAGAAAGGGTCCAGTGCTAACAATGGAAACCGGTTGTCCTCAAGCGTTGGAAGAAGTGTTAACTACTACTTTGGTTCATGCTCTTATCATTTCTAACTGGTCTATGTTCCTACACCCTCCTTTCCAACTTCCCTCCATACTCCAACCTGAGCAATCTCTCTGAAACTGCAGTTCTATCACTTGAAATATACTCCTGTGCCTCCCCGTTGTTAATTAGATAATATTCACACTCCTTAAACAACACTTAAGGCCTTTAGTGATCTGGATCCTGACTCCATCTCTGATCTCAACTCTCAGTGTCCATGTTCCTCCTCATTCCTGGCACTACACACACACACACACACACACACACACACACACACACACACACACTTCACCCAGCCACACCAAACTCCCAGTTCCCCTAAGGTGCCACGTTTTCCAGGCCTTTACAGCATGAGATTTTCTCAGCCTAAAACCCCTTTCTTCTTTACCTCCTCGGCTCAGCCCAATAGTATCAAATTACAATACTATAGTTTCAGAGCTGATCTTTTATCCTTGAGGAGTGCACACAGCACTCTGCCTCATACCTTCCGTTGCCTCTGAACTTTATAGCCAAGTTTATTTATAACCATGAGTTGGAATTCTCTACAGTTGCGGTTTCATAATGTCAGATGCCAGCAAAAAAGACTGAACACTTAAATCAGTGATCCACATGCTTAAAAATATGTGGATGCTTTGCACTGTGTAGCTCTGGATCAAGAAGAAATGAGTAATTAGTGGCTCCTCGGGTTACTACTCTCCGAAACCTCCAAGGTCTTCCAAATACATCATCACATCCGTGGGGCCTCTCACAGTGGGCACCGCTCACATTCTGATGCTCTGCATGAAATGCTTTTCATGTGCGATAGCAACACAAATTCTGATTGCCCAAGTTGTGGGCAGGTTTATGGTGGCTTTATGGCTCCCTCATATGTGGCCCCTCTCTGAGCATACCCGAGCATTGACCACAGGGCTGTTTTAATCTAAGTATAAGTGAGAAGGACTGTGATGTAGTGGAAAGCACACAGGACTACAGGTGAGGAAACCTGAATTTAGATGCTTGTTCTCTACCTCTGCCTCTATCATGTGACCTTACACAAGTCATTTCTCCTTTCTATGTCTCAATGATCTCATCTGTAAAACTAATGAGTTGGACAAGATCACTCTCCAACTGGGATCTATAGACTGCCTACATTAGAATCACCAGGGATGATTTTTGGTAATGCAAACACCTGGGTCCCTCCTCGTCCACCTGAATTATACTCTTTATCAGGAGTGGAGGGAGTGGAAATATGGGGGATGGGAGTTTAGAGATTAGGAGAGACCTGAAGTCAACATTTTTAATATGCTCTAAAACTTTAATATGATTAAATAAGATGATCTCATGGCTCTCTTCCATGCTCTCGCCACATAGTTCTGGGTTACTATGCATTGTGAGATATAAAGAAAACTATATTATTTATGACTTGTTTATTAACACTTGTTCATAATAAACACTTGTTTATTATTAAAGTTTAGAATTGCATTTAGAATATAAAATTTAGAATTGTATTCATAAATTAATTTTAGGGAATTCAAAGCGATCACTGTAAATCACACCATTTCCATCCCTTCATTTTCCCTTTTATTTGCTTGAGTAGGAGACCAAAGCACAAATCCACCCCTAAAACTCTAGGAATAGCACATAACGTGCAACTTATTTTACCTATTAACAACCTATGATAGCAGCTTTCTTTAGTTCTAGACATCACATCCCTTCAAGTCACCTCTGATTTCAGCCTGGCAGTGGTGAGCAGTCTCACGTGAGCTCAAAGTCACCTTCGGCTGGCACTGTCTCACTTCAAGCACTCACTCACTGATTTGTTTGATTTTTAATAACAGCTTTATTGAGATAAGTTTCACATTCCATAAAGTTTACTGTTGTTAAAAGTGTTCAGTTCAGTGGTTTTAATATTCACAACATTGTGCATATATCATCACTAATTCCAGAACGTTTTCATTAGCCCTAAAAGAAACTTTATAATCATGAGTGGTCCATTTTATTCTTCCCTCTTTCCACCCTGGTAACTGCTAATCTACATTCTGTCTCTATAGATTTGCCTATTCTGGGCATTTTACATTAATTATACAATATGTGGTCTTTTGCTACTGGCTTATATCACTTAACATGTTTTTAAGGTTCATCCATATTCTTTTTTTAATGGCCAAATAATATTCTTTTGTATGAATATGCTACATTGTATTCATCCATCCACTGATGGACATTTGTTTCTACTTTTTGACTATTATGAAGAATGCTATTATGAGCATCCTTGGTACATGAGGAGTTGCTTTTCTCATGCTGTTTTCCATATTCTCTCTTTGTCATTCAAAAATTTGACTATGATGTATGTGTCTAAGTGTAGATCTTTTTGAGTTTATCCTGCTTGAAATTTGTTGAGTTTCTTGATATGCAGATTAATGATTTTCCTCAGATCATTTTGGAAAATTTTAAGCCATTATTTTTTCTATATTATTATTTCTATAACTTTCTCATCCTCTTCTAGGATTCTCATTATGTCTATGTTGGTACTTTCGATGATGTCTCATGGGTCTCTGAGGCTTTATTAATTTTCTTCACTTTTTTCTTTCTATTCTACAAACTGGATAATCTCAATTGACTTGTTTTAAAGCTCGCTGACTCTTTCTTCTGCCAGTTCAAAGCTTATGTTTATCCCCTCTAGAGAAATCTTTTTTGTTTACTTTGCAACTCCAGAATTGCTATTTGATTCTTTTTTATAATTCCTAACTCTTCATCAATATTCTCTATTTAATGAAATATTATTCTCATGCTCTCCTTTAAGTCTTTAGACGTGGTTTCCTTTATATCTTTGAACATATTGTATGATTGCTAATTTAAAGTCTTTGCATAGTAAGTATAACATCTGGGCTTCCTCAGGGGCAGTTTCTATTGACTGCTTTTATTTCTTTGTATGGGCCATACTTTCCTATTTCTTTTCATGTAACTTAGTTTCTTGTTGAAAACTGGACATTTGAAGTAATATAATGAGTCAACTCTAGAAATAAGATTCTCCTCTTTCCCCAGGACTTGTTGTTTTGTTCCTGTCGATTGTTAGTGAATATAGACCGCAAACTCCATATTCCTTGTCCTATGCAGCCACTGGAGTCGCAGCTGTTCACTCAGCCAACAGATTTCCTTAAAAGCCTTGAACTAATGAATCTCCCAGCCTTTGCCTATAGGTTCCGCATGCATGCTGGGATGAATTTTCAACACTCCAGTAGGCCATTTCCAACTCTGCCTTTGCCTTTATTTCAAGTTTCCACAGAGCTCTAAGGTCAGCCAAAAGTGAGAGCATAGGGCCTTGTAGGCCTTTCCTGAGTAAGCGCATAGCCCTATGCATCTTCTAGATTTTCAGGAATATGTTGGAGCTTTCAAAACTCCCTGGAGCCATCTAATTTACCAGTTTTCCCCTTAAGTTTTGTCAACAGGCTTAGAATACCACAGTCTTCCTGTTCCTACTATGATTCAGCTATTTTTCTTCAATAAATACTCTTTGGACTTTAATTAATTGCTACAGTTCTAGAAAAGTTAGACAGTTCTTATTGCCTGTATAGAGAATCAGACTTTTTTGAGGTCATTATGCCCTTGGTTTGGGTTCTTTCTGTTTTACCTCATCGCCTTCTCTGAATCCCACCCCAACTATGTGCAAACATAATCCCAGGATTCCTGGGCACTTGATCTCCCAGGAAATCCTCAACAATTGGTGATGAGAGCCAGTCCTTCGAATGGATGCTTCTGAGAGAAATTCTGTATGCTTTCCAAGGTTCTGGGAGAATCTTGCCCCCGTTGCTTAATGTGACACCCTCAATAATGCACCTTTATGTGAGCTTTTCCTTCTTCCATGCTTCACTCTCTCTATTCCTTCATCCTTGCTTCATAGGACCACCTCCCAAATAAATTACTCATACCCTAGTCTTTGTTTCAGGCTCTGCTTCATAGACGGCTCAAACTAAAACACCTGTCAGTTCTGGCAAACTATATACAGTTGTGGCACTTATGAATTACTGTATACTTTGCCACAATTTCTGGGTTTTATCAACTATGAATATATTCGATGGGGGTATATAGCAACCAGCATAAGAGAGGGGTGGGCATTAAGAAGAGCTATTCTAAAGCATTTTTTTTCAGGACAAATAAAAAGCTGCCAGCACGTGGGTTTGGGGGTAAAAAAAAGGATGTCTTTATATGTCACAATCCCTTTGCTATCTAAATCAGATTTTACCACCATAAAAGCATTCTCCTTGAACTAAGTTCATCCTGCAATTAACTAGAATGAGATTTGGGCAAGTTCTTTCTTGGTTGACCCCTCATATAATCACCACAGGGCCGTAATAATGATGATTATGATGCTGACAAGAGAGAAATAATAGTTACTATTATTGACAGCTGACCATTCTAGGCACTTACCATAGCCACTTAATGCTTAGACTATTCCAGCTAATGAGAGTTACCGCCTGATGGGAACAAGCATCCGAGTTGCCTTCCTTTATTGGTTTCCAGAAGGCCATGATGTTTGTCTAAATTGAATTTGGATTTACATAAAGTACATGTGTATCCCCAGACTTCCAAATGTTCTTTTAACTATATAAAATCTCATTTGCAATATCCTTCCATCTGGCAAATCTTGCTGCTATTCCAAGTGGCCATGGGATGCATTAGCCACTGGGACATATGGTTGCTGTTACCAGGTGCTCACAGAAAAAACTCGCACCCAGCAGTTTCCATCAAGAAGCCTAGCAGAAGACTCTGGAAAGATTTGAGGAGTCCGTGTCTTTGCATCACGTGTGAGAAAGGGGTGATTTATCCACCAGCAAGAAGCCTTTCAGGTACCGCTGGTTGAGGGGTCTGAGCTGTCCCAGTGGCAGAATTAGTGAAAATATAGGTCAGTCTTCCCTGATTCAGAGACCAACAGCATCTTTCAATTAAGGACTTGACACAGACAACAAAAATTAGTCTAAAAATTATAAGTTCTGAATCTACTTTGTGGGATAAAATACACAATGTTTGGTACGCTGTCAGTTATAAGTAGCATCTATCATACTATGGTGCCAATTCCTCCTCAACAGAATAGTTGTGAAACCCTTTGCCAAGAGTGGTTAGTACTGAGCTAGATACCTAATAAGAATAATAGTAACAATAAGCAACAGGTTCAACTTCATTGCCAAATCCAGGATGGCATGCTACACTAATAGCTATGGCTTTAGCCATTTCTAAGGAACTCTAGTTTTTCATCACCATCCTTTTAGATCCTACCCTACTCCCCACTCACTCCTGTCTTCCAGTGACTACAACCCCTGAAATGACCAACATTCCTCTCCTGAAATGCAGCCAGATTAGGTCATAAATATAAAAAAAAAAATCCACCATTTCAGATTATTTAATTTTTGCTTATATTTTTATTTTAAGATAAGAGTCATAGCATTTTGCAATAGCATCCTCCGGGATATTATTGGCTTTAATGCAAGAATATACAGAATATTAATGTAATAAAATATCAGATTGAAACTGGGCAAAGCAGTCTGATTGAGGTTATTAAAGATTATCTGATTGGTAAAATTTTTATTTGGCCCACACGATTTTCTTTAAATTTGCCCACTTTAATTAAGATCATCATTAGTTTATTCCTAACTCATTTCTGTTTTTTCCCCCATACAACGAAGAAAACACCTAATGCCCAGCAAATATTTCAGCACCAAAAATGTTGGAAAGTGAGTATAGTCAATTTGTTGATATCTTATGCAAAAGTTTTTCACCCTATATCACCACCTCAATGCAAACCAAAAGAGGTGGTTTTCCTAAACGTGGTTAATTTGACTAGTACATACAGAGCGTATTTGATTTTTTAAATTAATTATGTGCCTGTACAAGACACGGACTGGAGAACATCCAATTTTCCATATGCACTGGCTTTGACCTTTACTCTCTTCTTGTTTTCAGAGAAACAAACAAACAAACAAACAAACAAATAACTAGGGTAAATCTGACCAAACTTTATCTTTGTCAACCTCATGAGACTGCTTTTAATCTTCCTAGATCATGTGATAGAAATCTCTGATTCTGACTCAACTTGCCAGAAAGTAGATATAATTCTTAGCACTTATATCACCTCTATTATGTCATATTTTGTCCGTTTTCACACATGCTAATTATTTGATAGTCTTCTAACTTTTATACATTCTACTTCTGCCTCTACAGAGAAGTATCCCATAGCATTTGCAAAGTCAATGCATTCCATTTGGTAGTTGAATTTATCTTTTTTGGAGAATTTCTCCTTTGTTCATCATTTTCATTTTCATCCTTCGGTTCTAGAACTGGAGTATGACCTGTTTTTCTGTAAGTTTTAGAGTGTTTAATTCTGGCACTTAGCCTGGCACTGCTTAATAAAAATTATCTCATCTGAGCCTTATGACCTTATAGATAGATATTATTGTTATCTTCATTGTATAGACAAAGAACTATAACTGATAATTAGGTGAGTTGCCTAAGATCACACAGTGAGTTAGTTGAACTGGGACTGGAATCTTGGTCTAATTTCACTTGTGCTTTATCCACTATGCATATTGCCAGTTTTGGCTATGCTGCATACATGTCAATCCACCAGAGAGGACAGGAGAGGATAATCATTCTCCTTCAGCTAATTACTTGGTTTTACTGCCATTATCTGGGAAAGTCTTCAGTACATCATTGGTCCTACTTCTAATTACCGTTCCAAAGTAAAGCTCAACATCAAGGATATCAAAAATATTGGACACTTCTTGTCCAATATTTAACTGACTTATGGCTAACAACCTTATAAATCAAGTCAAGTCAAGATACCTAAGCAACATTCTATAATCCATTTACGTTGGAGGTTTCTTCAGGAAGTTGAAATTCTCAAAGAGAGCTATTTTGTATGTCATTGAGCTTTAAAATTTTTGAAAATTATTATGGTCACAATCTAAGGCTATGGCTATTTAAATCTAAGTTAATTTGAATTATATAAAATTAAGAGTTCAATTTCTCAATTATACTAGCCACATTTCAAGTGCTCAGTACCCACATGTAGCTCGTGGCTCTGATATTGGAAGTACAGATATTACAAATATTTTCATCACTGCAGAAAGTTTTATTGGATAGATCTGGATCTAAGACACAACTTTGGGGACTTACCTATCTCAGAAAATTGAAGTTTTATATTCTATTTTATAATTTCGTGTTCAAGTTATAAAATAACTTCTTTACAAATATATTTTGGTACATTTCTAATTTTAAGATGATCTGGAGAGTTTTATTTTGATTTAATTAATTAGAACTTAATCAATGAGGTCATAGTCAGCAAATCACTTAGCATAAATTTGGTTTACTAGGATTAGCAGCGTGCAAATAGTTCCAAAATAATAGTGGTTAAATATAACAGTTGTTTATTTATCTCTCGTATAAATGAAATCTGAAGATAAGAGGTCTTAGGCAGATATAACCCACCTCACTGGGGTCAGAAACCCAGGTCCTTCTATCTTTGCTCTTATCACTAGAATTCTACCCTTGTCTATATTTTCCAAGATGATTTGCCATTCCATCCACATTCCAGACCCCACCCAGGAGGAAAGGGAGAAGTAGGGTATATTCTTTCCCTTTGAGAATGTTTTCAAGGACTTACAAATTACTGCTGCTCACATCCTATTGGCTATAATTGGCCACATAGTTATATCTCATTGCCTATATTCTAGATGTCTTTACACCCAGCTAAAAATTCTGTGGCTATGAAAGAAGAGATGATTTTATATATAAGGCAGCAGTCTTTGAAACTCCAAAAACTATTAAAACTTCAATATTTTAGGAAAAGTCTTTGGTATTTTAAGTTAAAAAACAATAGAAACTCAACATAATGCTAAGAAACAGACTAAGAATTAAATTAACCCAAATTTTTGGTGCCTGAAATGCAAATATTTTCTAACATGCTTTCTTATCTTTCAAAACAAGATGGTAAGAAGCCAGTTCAGTGTTATATTCATTCCCAAAGCACACATGTCAACAGTTATTCATCATTTCAAAGGTCCTGTTACTAAATATTTTCAATTTCTGATGTCAGCTTAATTTTAATCAAGGCTGAATTAACAAATTTGAGATTTGTGTTTTTCTTTTAGTTCTACAATCATCCATTTTTTGTGTGTGCTGAAGTTGAGCCCAGATTGTTTTAGATAAATATCTAGAGGCTCTCTCTGCAGACCAGAATTCTCTCTTCACACATGATCAAAAAATGGGAATAACTATTTCTTTAGATCCCCAATGAATTTCTCAGGCTCCTTATTGCTTTAACAGCAATGACCAGCATAAAGTATCTTCACTTATTCAAGGGTATAACCTAGAATTCATTGCTATTCAAGAAGCAATATTTGTGAAGAACTTCACCACACTGGGTGCACTTAAAATTTATCCTCAAATTAAGTCAAACTATCAGAGACTTGCATGCTATGTTTCGCCCCTCACAGAATTTATTTTACAGATGCAGTCTTTGGCATTGTACCATAGTCAGATATTAAAATATATTGTAATGAATTGCCCTATGAAATTTGTTATTATCGTTACAATAAAGACATTAAGGATGATGTCATACAGAAAATATTATTGTCCCCTCATAGAGGACAGTAGGTGGAATCCAAGGTAGGTGGGACCACAGGACACTTGTCAGGCTAATGACTTTTAGCACTGCCTACAGAACAGATACTCGGAAATCACAGTATTTGCCCCTAGAATAAAACACGAAACAAACTTTTGAAATTACCTCTGTGGAAAGAGCTCCAAGTGTGTTTTGGGGACAGAAGACAGAAGCAGATCAGGACCCTAAGTGAATGACAGAGGAAGAGAAGAAAAAGGAAGTGACTAAGCCAAGAAGGAAATAACACTCTGATCCAAGCCCTCCTTGCTTTGGCAATCCTGGGAGACTCAGCCTGCCTTCCTGTTTCTGCCAGGCAGCCTAAGGGAAAGCTGCTTTTGACAATAATTGTCAGCCTGAAAATGTTTCCTCCAACCCTTGTTTTTGGCAGCTTCAAAAAGAAATAAGAGTTGGATTGGTTTTTTTTTTTTTAACAACTGCCAGAGTTGCAGGCTGAAGGTCAACCTGTATAACGAAGATAAGAGAATCTGGTTTCAGACCAACATATAAAAGGAGAAAAAGCATAATAATAATAATAATATAATAATAATAAATAGTTACTTCTTAGAGGTATGAAAGCTAAATGAGGGAATACATGTAGAGCCTTTGCCTAACACGCGGCAAACCTGGTATAAATGATTATTATTAATTACAAGTTTCAAGTCTGCCTTTAGTATCAGCCAAAATGTACTGGACTTAATACATCATTTAAAAGGTCAAGATATCCAGTCTAGCAAATAAGAGGGGAATATGGAAGGGGTGGAAGGGGAGGAAAGGGAGAGGGATGGAGCAAGAAAATGAGAGAAATAAGGAAACAAAACCCAGAGCCTAAATTTAAAATTAAAGGATTATCCTACAAGGTCTGGCATTTGTCTTGTTATGGATTAGTCTAAAATTATGTCATACAACACCATTACATTCAGTCAGTCACACAATTGATATTTTAAACCAGTGCTTCACAGTGAGAGGGCAAAAACTATAGAGCTTAGAGAATTATGTCATAGATGCACAAATCCGTAGGTTCAGGTATGATTACTTATATCTTTATGCAGCATCAGTAAAAGATGTTGTTGATAGTTATAGTCATATTCATAAATATACATATACATATCAACAAGAAACAAATTAATATAAAAGTATTACTAAGTTCTTGGAGGCTTCTTGTCATTATCTCCTCTAGCAACAGATACTATCGTATGGGAAACGTGATAAAATCAGGGCATATGATACACTTAAAAGAGATTTGTACTTCTATTTCCAATAAAGGCAGGCTAGGTATTTAGATATATCCTTTCACTGAAAATAAAGGTATATAGTTATCATCCTTAATGGGCTTTTTTTGCCACTAAGGACACAAAAATGAATAGATCTTGGTACCCATGTTCAAAGAATTTAAAAAGAACATGCAAAGTGAAAACTATCACACATAGTCTCAGAGGTGACATAAATATCAAAGTGGGGTGAGTTTCATGTGTAAAAGTTTTTTGAAAGAACTTAATTTTGAGCTGTTCTTGAAGAATGTGAATTGGGAGAAGGACGTGGGGAAGGCATCTCAGGTGGAAAGCGCAGGAAAACTTACCAGAGAAAGGAATTTAAGTCCTATGTGTGGACAGCAAGTGAATTGACTTGGCTAGAACAGAAGGACACTAATGAAAAATGTAAAACCCTAGGTTTCTTATTGAAAAGGATCTTAGCGTGCGCTTTGTTATGATCTTGACACAGGGCCCAGCACAAGACATTTTCTGAGCCGGTAATAAATAAATTCTTCTCAATTGATTGATTTGATCTGACACCTATGCAGCACATATTCTCCCCAGCACTAACGCTCATAATAAATGAAGCGAAAGAGACATGAGGAGATTGGAAGAGTGAATTGTCATGTGGGGAGAATGTTGTTGGCCATCAATTCTGAGAAACCAGGAAACCGAAACTAAATAAAAATATCTGTTTCTTTTGCACTGTCAAGTAAAAATCAGGAGATACACAGAGAATTTTCCCGAGATTCCAAATCAGAAAGATCAAATCACTTCAGTAAGATAACCGTCTCCTTTTCCACTCTTTCGCTTCCTGGGCCTGCTTAAACAATGTGTAGGTCTCTCCTTTCCACAAGTACTTTCCTGCACGACAGAGAAGGGAGATTAACGCCATATACATTATTTGAACTGGCTAATGGAGAACCCCCTCTTTTCCTTGAAAAAATCTGGAGATTATTTCTTGAGCAAAATAACCAACAATGTATTTACCACTAACCTTTAGATTAAACATGAGAATATTTAGATTTTTGTCAACTGTCTCTGTGCCCTGCATAAAACAAGATTTTTGAAGGAAACTTCAGCCTAACAAATTAATATCCTAATAAATGACAAAAATTACTTTAATTTTAGAAGTCTGTCTTGATCCTTGCTTTTATGAAAAAAAAAAAATCACAATTCCTAAGAATATCAGTTGAATACTTACACTGCAGATTTAAAATTACACAGCATGACTAGTGTCATAGCTCCAGAAAGCCTTTTTCTAGTTCTGCATTTTGATGCAAAGGCAGAACTTCTGTGTTGTAATATAAAATGGAAACATCCCAGAAAAATTAGCCTCCAAAGTTATCCAAATTGCTAGTTTAGCTTTAAAATTTGACTATTTTCCCTCAAATATACTCCAGGGTATAATGAATTGTTATGGGGTTTTCTATTCTAAGGAACATTTCCAAATTGCAGATTGAAAAACTCCACTGAAACAAATACATTGTGTCACTTGAAATAAGAGCATCTGTAAATACTTTACAAAACAATTTTCTTTGTTCAGCAGAGGAAGGCCAGATGATGCAATATCTAGCTTCCAGCTGTGCTTTCCTCCTCTGGCAATTCAGCTTCTTTTAGTGTCAGTTGAAAGACTGCTGACCACTTACTGTGCAATTTTGTTTTGTTTTGTTTTTATTTTTTAGCATTTTATTTTACTTTATTATTAGTTTCAAGTATATAGTACATTGGTTAGACATTTATATAGTTTATGAAATGATCCTCCTGATTCCCGATTACTCTATCACCCCTCTGGCTCTACACATAGCTATTACATTACTGCTGATTACATTCCCTATGCTGTGCTCCCCATCCCCGTGACCATCTATCAACTACTAACTTGTACTTCTTTAACGCTGTGCAATTTTATGATATGCTTAAACTCAGTTCCTCATCTCATCATTTATGAGGAAGAGGAAATAGAAATTGTGTGAGAATCCATATGTGTCCACACAGTAACAGCAAGATGGTTATCTTTCTCTTGGGCATTATTTTTTAAACACAAACAGTGCTAGAGGAAGAGAAAAATCAGCCAGATTCCTTGAGGGATTCAGAGTGAAGGAAATCCTTCCACGGGATGAAGTATACATCCCATAGAAAGAACATAAACAGTATTATAAGCTGGATATTGTTGTGACTTTTCTGCAGTTTGACATTTTCAAACCCTTTAAAAACATTCATCGTTTTATTGTGCTAAAATCAATGAACTAATAAGTTGCCTGCTATAGAAGGGTAAAAGACAAGCAGAGAAAAATCCCCTACATGAAATATAACAGAAATATTTCAGTTGATTTAAACATATTCTTAGCACTTAGAGTTGATAATATTATCAGGGCCAAATGTTAAACAATAAATAATGAAAATCAGAGTGTTGAGTTAAAACAGCTGTTTAATCGGCCATTTAATGGAAGGGAAAAAAGTGGTCAAATTGTTTCATTTTGTGAAGACAAAGCAAATGTCTGATGAGATTTTTAATTTTCAACTTGGTATAGGGGAAGTATTGTGTAGACATAGTGCTATTATCCAGGCTTTGATTGGTCTGAGTCCACAAAACTGGACTTTTTCTTATTTTCTATAACTTTGCCCCAAGACTGCTATCCTGTGCTCTGGTGTGATGGAATTCTTTAAAATAATAATAATAATAATAATAATAATAATAAGATTCATGACTTGGCAATCTCTTATGAGGACCTTCAAAGGTTTCACGTTGTACCAATATTGTTGCGATTAGACTCCCGAAAGTAGTCGTGGACCTTTTCTTCTCCCGCGCGTGCTCTCTGACCAGCACCCCATCAGGAATAAGCATGTACATCAACGCCGAGCCCAAAAAGTTGTGGTGGCAGCAACGGGAACAGTTGAAGGAACTCTCTGACCTTGCCCCCAGCTTCCCTGACCGTCGCCCACATGCCCCGCCAGGCCCACAGGGTTAGTTCATGTTGACCACTGGCATGTTTACATTTCTCAGATGTGGAAAGAACTTCAAAGCATGAATTCTTTTCATGGGGACACAGCCTATAAATTACTGTGTTTCGTAACTGTGAGCAATAGAAAAAAATGGCACCATTTTAGGATACACTTAACATTCTTGGGACTCTGGACAAAACCCCATTCTCACACAAATCAAGAATGGTTGTGAGATAGAGAATAATATACTAGGCTTTTTGCTCTAAACAATTCATGACGGTTGCTTTAAAAAGACATATAATCTAATGTGTTGGGAAGAGTACTGTCTGCAGCTCCTGAGGGACTCCACAGCACGGAAAGAAGTGAATGTCCTAGAGTCCGGAGGAGCCAGATGGGCATCGCTCGTCCCTTGGCTTGGGAGTCCCAGGCAAGGAGAGAAGGACAGTTCTTTAAGAGAGTCCGTATATACAAAGTATACTACACAGTGACTGGCCCACATTAGACCTTGAACTTTAACACTACAGAGGCTATGAAATGCCTCCAGTTAATTTTCCACCTATTGTAAACAGGTCTTGACCCTGCACCTGTCCAAAATACACTAATGTCATCACATCTGTGTTTCTCAAAATTGGATTTAGACAGCCATCTCAATGCAGATTTCTGGGCCCTGCCTCAACCCTACTGAATTTAAGCTCTGGGAAAAGGGCCTAAGCATCCACCTTTTTATCAGGGTCTCAAGGTGATTCACTAAAGTTGGAGAATCCTTGATAGAGAACTTCAAGTTGTAATCCTCTATTAACTTAGACTCCGGAAAAATAATTTTTGCTCTCTGTCAACTGTGCCTATTGCAAAAATGACTTCATCATTACTTTGTAAATTCATGCCCTATTTTTATGGATGGCTGATTCAAGAACCATCTGAGGTTTGTTTCAGTATCTTTTATGCTACTGAAGTTAAGATTCTCCTCATTCCATACACCTCTGTGTTTTATTCAAGGACTCCATGTCATTCATTAGTGATTTCATTTAGTTGTGGTGGGGGGATATCCATCTGCTTATGGATTTATTTACTTCTTGTTATCAGAAAATGAAAAATATATAACTCTGTGTTTCTCTTACAGCTTTAGCCACTGGAAATTTCATAGCAATTTTCTTACCCAAGTGTGGCAATCTATTTTACTCTCTGATCTAAATATATTTTCTCTTTCTCCTCCTTGTGGTGAACTCTGTTTTGTTTTACATTTAAATGATATATTTTACTGTTGTGGTTTGTGGCGACTTCTGAACCATTTACTTGCAGTGTTTAATTCTTGACATGCAGAACTAGTAGTACTATATTCTGTCTAGTTGAGTCTCTTAAATGGATTAGATACTTGGGTCTGGCTGTATTTGTTTTACGCATCTTCTTTTACAAATTCTAGCCAGAGACAGGACTTCTGATACATTTTCAATGCTTTCAGACTCCATCCCCCTTTGTAGGCTATGAATTACTGAAGCAACACAGCATCTCCATGGCTACCTGATAAAAATACTAAGACTGCCAGAGCCCACTTCTATGTGTTTGAAAGTGAACTAAACAAATTACTACGGCCAATGCAAGATAGAGAATTTGCACCTCCAAGCCCTGTAGGGGGAGATATTGAGCAACTGATGAAAGCCCAGCAACATTCCTAGCGGTGGCTTTTATCGAGGTTTACTTTGGTGCTGAACAAAAAACACCATGGGTTATTTTCATCCCCCAACCTTCCTAATGCTATTTTTCATCATTTATGGCATCCACACACTTATGGCAAAGTTTGGCTTGTACAAGCAGTGGATTTTGTTCAATTTCATCTCATATATGATTCCTCGGCTTCCTTGGCACCCTCCAACACAAACACACTAGTTACTTAACAGACCCCTTCAAAGTTCCCAGAAGTTTTTTGGTTGTTTTTTTTTCCCTCCATTCCTTTTGTGAAATGCCTTCCATGCCTATCCAATTCAGACACAATGAAGAAATCCTCTTTGAAATATCCCTGCTGAACTGCTAGCCACACAATTTAATAGAAAATACCCTAAGGGCAGTATGGTACAAGATTTAAACGCACGGGCTTTGGGTTCAGAAAGACTGGGATTCACATTCTGTCTCTGCCCCATACCATCAGTGTGTCATTGGGCAAGTTATGCAAGCACTCTGAGACTTGATTTCATCATCAACAAAGTAAGGGTATTTATAATAGTATTACCTCAAGAGTGGTTATGATTAAATGATTTAAGAATTTACCATGTAAGGGAGATGGCGGTCAAAGAATATGAACTTCTGGTTTGGACAATAGTAAGTTCTGGAAGTCTACCATACAGCATGATCATTTAGTAAACAATATTGTATTATATGCTTGAAAGTTGCTAAGAGAGTAGATCTTAAATGTTCTCACCACAAAAAAGAAATGATAATTATGTAACGTGATGGAAATGTTAGCTAACACTACAGCAGTGATCATTTGCAGTATATAAATGTATCAAATCAACACATCACAAGCCTTAAACTTATACAATATTATATGTCAATTACATCTCAAAAAAAAAAAGAATTTAGCACATAGTATGCACTTAATAAATTATTATTTACTAGCACTCACAAAGTATCTGTTCTGGGATGAATAGGTCTATTGATAGCAAGTTCTTTCTTACACCAAACATTAAAATTTGTTTTAAATAACATAGTTCTTTGTTCCGATTCCTGTACTTAAGAAGCTAGTATATTTCTTCTTCTACACAGCAGCATTTTAAATATTTGAGGAAGCTATCATGTGCCTCTTTTCAAATATTTGTGAACAGCTAGTATTTTTCCAGTTTGTCTCTAATTCCTTCAACTATTGCCTACATACCTTCGAACCTATCACCATCTGTGACAGCTGGCTAGATGCTTACCAATCTCATTTCATTTTCTCGCGCATACAGGAACACACCATTTCCCAAACTTCCTAGAAGTTAGGTTGGGGTCATGAGACTGAGTTCTGGTCAATAAAACAAGAGCAAAAGGCATGAGCACCACTTCCACGCCAGGTCATGTATCCCATGAGATCCTCCTTACTCTTTTTTCACTCACTGGCCTCCTTAATGCAGATGATCCAGCAGAGGACTCCAAGGAGACCCTAAGAGACACAAAAGCCAGAGATGGAAGAACCTCAAATCCCCAATCATCACATAGAAAGAAAGCTACCTTTCAAACACCTGCCAAACTGTGACTCTAGTGGGAAATAAATTTTTATTGTACTTAGGCTTTAAGACAAACATTTATTCATTACTGCAATAATCCTAGCTTATCAAGGCTAATACATCTTCGTAGTTATCCTTCTCTGGATATATACCAGCTTATCAGTAGCCCTCTTAAAAAATGATACAATTTTTGTATCATCTGAATACAATTTTTCAAATGTGACCTGGCACTGATGGAAAGAACTACCTCCTTGTTTTCCTGAATATCACATTTTTATCAATTCTTTCCAAAGCTGCCTAATGCTTAGCAATTACTATACATGTATGCAGGCGGTGCAGTTAAACTTACACTTAATATAAAACATCGAGATATTTTTCAAGCCTACTGCTGTTAAACAAGGAATGGTGCAGATAATGTTCACCAAATATCCCACTTGCTTCCTTACACTTCCCCGCCTTCCGTGGTTGGGATCAGCTTTATATTCATGGCAGCAGAAACACCATGTGTCACTTCTGGGCTGAGGCAGGTAAGAGACAGTGCCTCCTCTATTGCTGTCTTCCCTGCTACAATGACCTTGGAAAACATATTCTAGGTGAAGGTAGGCTTCACAACCTGCATCAGACTTTGCATAAAATGAAAAATAAATGTATACTGTGTTAAAATACTCAAATTTCAGAGTTCACTGTGGCATCTAGCATTAACTTGACTCCCCAATCTTGTACTTGTGCAATTCATTTGTTGACTTTTTTTAAAAAAAATTTTCAAATTAAGTTTATTAGGGTAACATTGGTTAATACAATTATATAATTTTCAGGTGTACATTATAATTTGACATCTGTATATTCTATTGTGTGTTTACCACCTAAAGTCCAGTTTCCTTCAGCTACCATATATTTGATCCCCTTTACCGATTTCACCATCTCTCTCTCTCCCTATATTTGACCCCCATTACCCCGTCAACCTCCCCACTTCTCCCCCACTCCCTACTCCCTGGTACCACTAGTCTATAGTCCATGTCCATGAGTCTCTGTTTGTTTGTCTTATTCCTTTGTTGCTTTTAGGTTTATATCCCACATATAAGTGATATCATGTGATTTTCAACTTTTTCTGTCTGGCTTATTTTGCTTAGCATGATTATCTCGAGGTCCATCCATATTGTGGCAAATGGCAGTATTTCATCTCTTCTTACGGCTGAGTAAGAAGAGACGTATATATGTACCACAGTTTCTTTAGTCAATCATCTACTGTAGGATACTTTGGTTGCTTCCATGTCCTGGCCACTGTGAATAATGCTGTTATGAACATTAGTGTGCAAATATCTTTATAGGTATGATTTTTCAAGTCTTTGGGGTAAATACCCAGTAGAGGGATTGCTGGATCATAAGGTAGACCAATTCTTAGTTTTTTGATGAACCTCCATACTGTTTTCCATAGTGGCTGTACCAATTTGTGGTCCCACCAGCAGCCTATGTGGGTTCCTATTTCTCCACATCCTCTCCAGCATTTGTTATTGCCTGTCCTGTTGATTATAGCTATTCTAACAGGTGTGAGATGGTATCTCATTGTGGTTTTGATTTGCATTTCCCTAATAGTTAGTGATGAGCATATTTTCATATATTTGTTGGCCATTTGTATGTCCTCTAGGGAGAAGTGTCTGTTCAGGTCCTCTGCCCATTTTTTGATTGGATCATTTGTTTTTTTGTTGTTATTGAGTCATATGAGTTCTTTGTATATTTTAGATATTAGGCCCTTATCAGAGGTGTTGCTTGCAAATATATTTTCCCATTTGGATGGTTGTCTCTTTACTTTGTTGACGATTTCTTTTGCTG
The DNA here is from genome assembly GCF_014176215.1 of Rousettus aegyptiacus. Taxonomy (NCBI): domain Eukaryota; kingdom Metazoa; phylum Chordata; class Mammalia; order Chiroptera; family Pteropodidae; genus Rousettus; species Rousettus aegyptiacus. Next base: position 25,140,021 of record NW_023416295.1, read on the forward strand.
AGCAGAAGCTTTTAGTTTGATGTAGTCCCAATTCATTTATTTTAGCTTTTACTTCCCTTGCGTTTGAGGTCAAATTCAAAAAATCCTCTTTAAATCCAAGGTTCTGAGTTTCATTTCTGTTTTCTTCTATGCATTTTATTGTTTCAGATCTTATATTCAGGTCCTTAATCCATTTTGAGTTAATTTTGGTGTGTGGTGATAGACAATAGTCTAGTTTCATTCTTTTGCAAGTGGCTTTCCAGTTTTCCCAGCACCATTTATTGAAGAAGCTTTCCTTTCTCCGCTGTATGTTTTTTGCTTTTCTGTTGAAAATTATTTGCCCATGTAAATATGTGTTTACTTCTGGACTCTCGATTCTGTTCTATTGGTCTGTGTGTCTGTTTTGCTGCCACAACATGCCATTTTGATTATTGTCGCTTTGCAGTATAATTTGAAGTCGGGCAGAGTGATGCCTCCAGCCTTGTTCTTTTTTCTCAGGATGGTTTTGGCAATTCAAGGTCTTTTGCGCTTCCATACAAATCTGGTGAGTTTTTGTTCTATTTCATTAAAAAATGCTGATAGGATTTTGATGAGGATTGTATTAAATCTGTATAATACTATAGGTAATATAGTTATTTTAACTATGTTGATTCTTCCAAACCCAGAACACAGAATATCTTTCCATTTCTTTGTATCTTCTTCGATTTCTTTTAATAGGGTCTTATAGTTTTCATTATATAGGTCCTTTACATGTTTCATTAAATTTATTCCTAGGTATTTTATTCTTTTTGGTGCAATTGCAAAAGTAATTATTTTTTCCACTACATTTTCTGGTGTGCGCAAGACGTGCTGGTGTTCGGTTTGGGTGTTTTTTGTCGAGTTTTAGATGTTCAGCTCATTGTTTCCAGGGAAGAGCTCTGAGGACGTCTCTCAGTCCAACATGTTTCCGCAAAGTCTCCTGTTTACACTTTAATTCAAAACTTTATATTTATCTCTATTAATTTTTAAATTATATATTTATTAATTATATTCCTACAGAAAGTTCCATATCATAATCAAATTAATAATTTAATCTATTTTTAGACACTGAATGCACATGTATAACTAACACCTAGGTAAAAAAAAAAAAATGACACTAACTGCACCTCAGAAGTCCCTCATGTCCCCTGCTAGACACTATCTGCTCAAGAGCAGCCAGCGCCCTGATTCCTAACAACAAACATTAATTTTTATCTGCTTTTGTGTTTTATATAAATAGAATCATGCAACATGTACTCTTTTTGCCAAACATTATGATCGTGAAATTCACCCATATTGTCATGACTAAATGTTATTGGTTCATTTTCATTGCTGGATAATACTTTATTATGTAAACATGCTGCCTCTATTCTCATAATGATATTTTTGATAAAAGCAGAATCCCTTAACTCTTATATAGTCTACCTTTTCTATTTTCCCCTTATATGTAGCACTTTTTATGTCCTGTTTAAGGAATCTTCGCCTACTCCAAGATCGTGGAGTTATTCTTCTACATTTTCTTTTAATAACTTTGCTGTTTTACCTTTTAAATTTAGATTGGTAACTTATCTAAAATTAAATTTGGGGGTAATAGTATGAAGCAAGAATCAAGATATAGTTTTTTTCCGTTTGAATAGCCAATCAAATCAATGCCATTTACTGAAAAGACCGTTTTTCCCTCATTGCACTGAGTGACCCTTTGTCATTAATCAGGTAATATGTATATGTGGATTCTGTTTCTAGACTTTCTACTCTGTTACTTTGGCCATTTTTTTGGCCTCTCTTTTGGAAATAACACATTATTTTAATCAGTCTTGACATATCTGGTAGTGTGCATTCTCCAACTTTGTTCTACTTCTACAATGTTTTGGGTATTGTTGGTCCTTTGTGTTTCCATGTGTATTTTAGAATTATCTGGGCAATCTCCACAAAATAATCTGTGGTGTTTTGACTGGAATTTTGTTAAATTCATAGGTTAACTTGTGTAGAACTCACTTCTTCGCAAAGCCGAGTCTTCCAATACATTAGCCTGGTATCTTCTTCCACTTGTTTAAGCATTCTTTAATTTCTCTCAATAGTATTTTGTGGTGTTTGAGGTAAAAGTCTTGAATATCTTTTGTTGAATTTATTCCTAGGCACTTAATGTTTTTTAATGTTTTATAAATGATTTTTTTTTACTTTATTGTCTGTTACTGATATATAAAAATGCAGTAATTAATTTTGTATATATGCCTTGTGAACAAAGCCCTTGCTTAATTCACATGTTAATATAGTTTGTAGGTTCTTTTGGACTTTCTGCATATGAAATCATGGCATCCTGTCTTCCTTTTTTTATGGCACTCTTTTTTTTTCTTTTCCAATCCTTATGCCTCCCTTTATTTATTTTATTTTATCTTTTATTTTTAAGTCCAAAATTCCAACTGGCTGTGATCATTTTGAATCATGATTTTTTTAACCCAGAACTTTATCTGCTTCCCCCCCCAAATTTATCAAATTTGTGAATGATAAACATACATTCTATGTGCTCATTTAAATCAAAAACAACGTTTTAAACAAGAAAAGAATAAGACAAAGGTATGGAGAACACTTCAGGAAACATACTTTCAAGTTGAAACCAATCATAAATTAGCAGACTTTGGATTCCAGCGGTCACCTGCCACCTAAATATTTCTCAGTCAGCACCCATTTCTTCACTAGAAAATCACAATATATTTTATCAAATTTTATTTGAAATTCATATACACTATGGACAAAAATTCTTTATCGCTTTAGACTGAAGCACCTATGAAAAATGTAAAAAGTTTACTTATTCCTTTCTCTTAACGAACCTATGCTAGATTCTTAGTGATGATCACGTCCCTTTGTAAATAATCATAAAATATGTATTTAATATTTTATTCTGGCATTTTTCTGGGAGTCTATATTTTCATGGACATAAACTTTCTGGAAGCCACTTTTCTCTACTTTTTTTGGAATTCGAGGACTACGACTGTCATCTCTAATTTCTTGTCATGAGTCCTATTCTCCTCATTTCTTTAAAAATTATTGATAATAATTCCTAGAGGGCCAATGTAAGTGATTTCTCCTCCATGGTTTACAATCTGTCTATGTCTAAGAACGTAAGTGCCCTTAAAGCAACAAGGAAATTTTTTACTATATCCTCACTTAGTGTCTCAGTCAGGGTCATGGCAGGACACAGAAGTCCCTCCTCAATTCCAGGAGGGATAACACAAGGAGACTTGAATAGGACTGCTTACAAGGATGTGGGCACAGTTAAGGAAACAAAGAACACCAGAGATGATAGGAAGCTGGTAAGACCCTGAATCAACCAGGATACCAGCAAGAAATAAATGACACACATTTATTATTTTTTAAATTTTATTTTAATAAATGACACATTTAAACCGAGTAATTGAGGAAAGGGTCTACTTCAAAGCTGTGGCCAAAGTTTAGGATAAAGAAGGAGAGATAATGCAGCATCCTGGAGCTAGTAAGAGCAGGGCAGGTGACTATCCCTTAAGCCTGAATGAGTAACTGGAGGGACCTGTTACTGGGATCCACAAAAATGATGGAATAGGATAGCCTTGACTGAAGTTGTATGTGGCCTTTGCTAGAGGCCCACTGCCCACAGCAAACCCAGCATGGCAGGGAAAGGGAGGACAGAGATGAACGTGAGTACAGGAGAAAGGAAACCTCAATTTCACTGTCTTCATCCCCACCCTCTGAAATGCCAGAGGACAGGGAGCCCTTTAGCGAAAGCCTACCCCTAGCCTTCTAGAGACAGAGCAAAGTGGAAAGGAAGGATGAGTAGATCCAGGGGAACAAAGAATACCCAGAAAAACCCCTTAGGCCCAAAGGGACAAGAGGAAGAAATGTTGCTGGCGCTCTCTGCAAACTAGAACAGGAACCAGAAGAAGGGTCATCTGTTGGAAAGCTATAGATATGAAGAGATGTGGCGCAAAGCAGTGGAAAGTGCAGGGAAGAAACACCCCACCCCTCTCTCATCCAGCTTTCAACTTCTTATCATTGCCTCTCATTGTCCAAACCCAACTAGAAGCCAGTTAGCAAAAGAGGCTATGTGATAGGATCCATTTGGAGTTGCTTCCCAGGGTGTGGAGACGGGCAGGAAAGGATAGAGATGGAGATGAACCAGCACATTTATCCTGAGAAATTCTCTTAACCATGTTTATTTTACATATCTCAGTTGAAAGATAATTTCCTATTCTAAAATACTTAGTAATTCTGTCATCCTATCGTCATTTGATATACTCTCCTTCCTCTTTTTCTCCTTTCTATTAGGGAGCTCTTCAAAAGTTTTTTGTTGTTGTTATACTTAGAATTCTTCCCAAGTCATTTCATTCTAGGTTTTACACTAACATATATTTAACAAATATTTATGAACCTTTGATTGTAGTAAACCCTGTGCTACAGAATCACAGGATGTGGCCAGGAACAAGGATAGCCAAAAAGCAGTGCACGGGTCACTTCTACTCAAGCATCTGTAGACCACTCTGCTTCCTGACATCTTAAGGACAATCTCTTTCAAACCTGGAAAAGTCCCACCCTTCCTAGACAATCTGCCCTTTTTGCTTAAGGGCTCCTAAGGACTTCAATTCTTGGAAACAAAAGCTAGAAAGTCTTTTAGATGTTCCCCCTTAACCACAAATTTCTTCTGAAACAATGAAGCTAAGAGTCACTTTCTTACTTAAATAGAGAGGAAAGAAGAGTGGAAAGAGAAAATAGAGGGACAAAAAAAGAAGCATTAGAATTGATATCTGGAACTATGACTCTGTGACATTTGCCTACTTTTTCGCCTTCCATTTTTTGTATATGGCCTTTTCAATGTTGAGCTCACCAGCAAGCCCTCCTGTAACCTCATTCATTCTGGGTTGTCTCTATATTTTCCTTACTATAGTCATTTCATATCACATTGTCAATATATTTTTTTAAGGGATACCCATCCACTTTGAATTCTCTCCTGTTTTGGAGACCCTGACAATGTGAAAACACTCCAAAATATTTTGAAATAATTTTTTGTAAAACAGACTAAGTCCAATATTGTCTTCCTTGACTACTTTATGATCTCTAAAATGGGGTAGAGTAGTTCTTTCCCCCCAAAATTAACTTAACTCTCAGTGTAACTATTTCTTCATTGCTGAACAATTATTCCAGAGTTATGGTTCTTATTTTATCCTTTGTATCCTGAAGGATCCAGTCACCAGTAAACCATGCTTCAGAAAAGGAAATATGTATCAATTGTTTCTTTTAGAAGTTTGAGACTTCCAACAAATATCTAATGGTGCTGTTCTGTGCATAAAAAGAAACAAATTTAATATATACCTGGTAATAAACATCAGCATAATAAACACACCAATGTGGAGTTCTCAAGCCACAGTGGTTCATCAGGGAATCCCATATTTTGTGGAAATAATCTGCATTAGTATTCTCACCCTGTTTGGTCATTGGCTTGGAGCACCCCATAGGAAGTTTCAGCCTCAGTGCAAACATGGCATTGGATCCGGTAGTGGGGTCACAGATAATTATGCTCCCTGCGGCAGAGAGCTGAGTGACATGTTTTTACAGGCATTACGCTACATTAATAAAGACTAGAAAAGCTATTCACTTTAAAATATGTAGGAAAAAATACCTGTTTTAGTTCAATGTCCATTTGTGATTTTAAAAGATACTTTAGCAAATAGAGCTCGAAGTGAACACGCTTAACTGTTAAAGAGCATCTAAAGAAAAAAAATGAGTGAATTTCAAATTTCATATTGTATGTTAAAATCATTTCTTTTCAAATAAAGACCGATATAGGAATACCTGCTCTCACCAATTCTATTCAACATTGTATTGATGCTCTTACATTGTATTGATGCTTTTCCTACAACAAAAGCAGGAAAAAGAAATAAAAGGTATTAAGATTGAAAAGGAAAAGGAAACCATGATTATGAACACATGAACATATAACATATGAACATATATAATGCAAAAGAATAGAGAGAAAAATAAGTAGAATTAAAAAGAGGGCTTGGCAAGGTTGTTGGATATAATATCAATGTATAAAAGTCAATTCTATTACTGTACACCAGTAACAAAACATTAGAAACATATCTTCAATAAAGTTCTGTTTTCTTCTTTTAAGTCATTACATATATTTTCCAGATTTCTCCCTAGATACCATATTTTTATTGCTTTTTAAATGGTATATTCTTAGAAGACTAAGTACATGTGATTATATTTTAATTATTTAGATTAGAAATACTTAATATTATAAATATATTAATTATCCCTAAGTTGACCAACTCAGTAAAACATCAATCTAATCCCAACAGAATTTTTTATAGAACTTGACAAGTTAAAATTTTTATAGAAGACCAAAGAGCTAAGGTACTCCTGATGAAGGACAAAAAGCAAGAGTGTAATTACAAGAGTGCAATTATGGGAGAGCAGTTTTAACTAAGCACAATAGACTAGACAATTAGAACAAAATAGAGAGCCCAGAAATAGCTCTATACCCATATAGAACCTTGAAAAGGTAGCCTTGAACAATAATGAGACAAATGGGGATCTATATAGAAAAAATAAAACTGTATTCCAACCTCATACTATATTCAAAAATCAATAAATTTCAAATAAATTGTGGACCTTAATGTGAAAAGCAAATTAAAAACCTCTAGAAGAAAATTTGTTTATGATCTCAGAGGAGAGAAGGATTTTTTTTTTCATGAGACACAAAACACACTAAACCAAAGGAAAAGATTTACGAACAGAAATTACAATTTTTTTCTCAGCCAAGTTTATTAGAAGACACCGTAAAGATAAGGTAAAAAACCACAAGATGGAAGAATATATTTGTAACACATATAAATAACAGAGAATTGAAATTCAGAATATATAAAAAACTCCTTAAAGTAAATGAGAAATCAGACTTCATCCGAAAAACAATAGGAAAATGGATTTAAAAAAACTTGTATAGACGTTTCATAGAAAAGAAATAGAAAATAGCCAAAAAATTTCGAAGTAAATATACTCATTTGTAACCTTAAAAATGCAAGTAAAACACATTGAGATATTATTTTATACCCATAAGTCTACAAAAATTCAGCGACAATGGTGTTGGTGATAATGTGGAAAAACAGGAATCTGAAACACTGATGGCAGGAAAGAAGTTGATACAATAAATAAAAATAATTTGCTGTTACCTAGAGAAATTGATAATTAACATAACTGTAACATAGCAATTCCACTACTAGGTATAGATTCTTTGAAGAAAATCTTCTAAGCATGTGCACAAGGAGATAATTGCCTCATTTCTTAAAATGCGGAGGAGCAGGGTGGGGGGTGGGGACAGAAAAAACCTTAAACTGGAAAATGGACTGATATATAGTCAAACAATAAAAAAAAATCATAATTTAGTGAAAATGAATAGCATAAAAATGGATAAATAGCTCAAATATAATAGTGAGCAGAAAAAAAAACAAAATATGACTTTTTACATAAAGGTCAAAAACATGCAAAACTAAAAAATATATTGCTGAAAGATGCATAAATATATACATATATATGACAAAATTAAAGCAAAGCAAGAAAATGACAAAATAGAAACCAGTATTTTTCTCTGGTCAAGAGAGAAGGAAATGGAATAGAGGAGCATTACAGGAAGCTTCCTGGATACTAGAATAGAACGAGAAATATTCTATTTCTTATTCTAGGGCAGGTGTACACTGTTTTTATTATCTTTTACTTTGAACCACATGTGTGTATTTAAACGCACACACACTACATTTACATTATTAAGATTTTTTGTATGTATGATATATTTTATAATAAAAATAACACTTTTAAGAAAAAAAGAAGAAAAGTTCATGAAGGCCTTTTGACTTCTCAACCTTCTTCTGGAGTGTTGTATAGACCAATTCCCAGAAATGAAACAAATAACATACAGTCTTGAGGACAACAGCCACATGCTAAAGATGGTAGTGTGGGAAGATAGAAGAAGCCTGGTTTTTGCTCATGTGATTGAGCCCCTGTACCAGCCCTGGACAGCCTAGGAAACTTCTTCTGATGTGAACAATTTGTTACTAATGCAAGACTATCTTTTACTCTCAGCTGAATGAAATCCTACAGGATAGAATGCCCAGGATTCTAGTCCCCGATGATAGTCTTCTGTCTCATTCCTCTGGTCACACATGTCAATGTGACATGTTGATTAATACCCCATTCTTGTATCAAATCTAGTAGCGACAGACCAATTACAACACATTCCCAATTTCTCTGTCCACTAGAAGTTCCAATTTAACCCATACTTTCTAATTCAGCCACTTGCTTCGTTAACTATGTCACTGTAGCTCATTGTGCTCCTACATGTTGTTACATATATCCACACAAATGCTGAAAATTCAGGAAAATCCAGCAAAGCTCACTCCTACAGGGAAATATGTTCTGGAAGATTATCTGCAAATGGACTCCTAAAAAAGAACTATATGAAAATGTTTTCCATATCTAAAAAGATTATATTTTTAGAGATCTCTTTACTTGGAAAAAGTATGAATTTGGACATAGTGTGACCTGAATTTCTCCCCACCATTATTCATAACTCTTTTCTACGGTCGTTTTTTGATTCATACAATGAAAATTTCCCCCAACCTTGAATTCAAAAGCTTGACCTAAGAATTACGTTTCTGATTAATATCTTGTAGTCTAACTATTCCATACTTCATGTAGCTGTACAAACACGTACAGAGAGAGAGAGAGAGAGAGAGAGAGAGAGAGATGCATATGTAGTAGAGATTAAACCTTTAATTCTCGAGAATACTATTATAAAATTTTAAATTTCATATGCCATTAAGAATTCTTGTTAAAGACTTTTGGTTGTGACTATTTACAAATCCTTCTGAGAACTAACAAACGTTATCGCCTTTGTTTTATCAATGGTCCAATTTATTCAATTTACTCCAATTTATTCCAGTGACAATTAGAGATATTGAAGATGGATAGATTCTGCATCCTTTGGTCTGATCTTCCAGAGTGGCCCAGCCTACTTTTCTCTCGTTTATCTACTTTGGTATTCCTTAGGAAAATTCTCTGGAGCTGGATACTGGCCTATGGAGAATAGGAAAACACTCCCCATCACCACTTCTGCTCTAGCAGGGCGTGCTGGTCATCCACAGAAAGGTTAGGAACTTCACTGATGTTTGCACACTTCTCCTTCTCTCATCATCACCCTCACAGCTAGTTATATACATTCAATCAAGTACATAGGTTCATAAAAACACATTTTCAATAGCATAATAAGTATGGGGTTGTCATTTAGATGCAGGAGACTAGAGTTCAACTCAATTCCCTTCCACGTGTGTTATCGTAATAACCACTTAAACTCTTTATGCCTCAGTTTCCTCATCTAGAAAATTGATATCTACCACAGACCATTGCCATGAAGATCAACAGAGAAAGTATGTGATAACATTTCATAAATGAAAGGGGCTATATAATTTTAAGTTGTTTATTATTGTTGTTATTATTATTATTATTATTAATTTTTTAAATCTCGGCTTCAAACTGATTAAGGCAGTTATTACAGAGGCCAAGGATAGAACCAAGAAGGGTCCTAGACGAACATCCCAAATGTGGTATGAAACATTAGTTCTAGAGTTATTAATAGACATTACATGCTTTAAAAAAAAAAGTAAAAGGATAAAAATTACTTGGTAAACACGTGTTTAAATTTAAATCATTTTTATAACAGGTCTCAGAATCTTTAATATTCTAATGTACACGGTGACTGTCTGAAAGGAATAGTATATGTAGCGTTTCCCCAAATTTTTGGATCCCATATCTGTTTTCTTTTTGCAAAATGCTATCTTTAGCAAGTACAATTTTATCTTTTGTCCCCTCTCTTCCATTTCTGCACCTCTTATTTTTTCTTACCCAATTCTTATAGTACCTTCTCTAATTTGTATTATATTGGATTCCTGTTAACAGGGAGAGAATAAAAGATTTTCCAAAGCAATATTTTATTAGAGCAAAAACTACATGTCTAACTCTATATAATATACTATATAATATAGTATAGCATATAGGAACTCAAGGAAACAAAATATTAATGGGAATCTCAAACCACAAAATCATGAATTATACTACAGCAATACTTACCCCTTCCTGACCTACAAAGAAAGTTTTCATAAAAGTGATTAATTTTTCATCATAATTTATATTTAATTATTCTTTCTTATGAAATAATACTTATGATATGCAGTCTTAACCACAAGTCCCATTACTATAGATTTTCAAGACCCAGCATCTTAGTTTTTAAGTTACATGGTAGTTTTAAGTACCTGTACTCTGTAAAGTGGGGTTCAATAGGCACTGGTTTTCATACTAACATAAAAACAGAAACCCGGCGAGTATTTTCACTTAGCATATTTTAGGCTTTAGCATAGCCTAAGTGGCATTCACTTTCCTACTTGGGGCATGAAAAAGTTCCAGCACTCTCTCAAAGTCACAAATCTGTTGTTATATGTGTGTGCACTCATATTTGCCTAAAACACACTCCTTTTTCCTCTTCTCTCAAGTGTTTTCATGTCTCTGTGAGTCAGATCATAAGTCCTTGGACCAAACCCACTCCCCTGCTTTTTTTCCCTTTTGTATTATATTTAGTACTTATAGTCCTTACCAAACACCCAGAAGCCACACAGGTATAAGATATCTCTGACTGGTAGTTGTCTCTCTAAACATCACCTACACCTCTGCTAGCATGACCCCCATACTCCCACAGACCTCCATGGCTCATTCTCTCCACTCTAGGAGGGGCAACCAGGCACACACTTCACCTAACTGATAAATGACTAGTTCTGCAAAGACTTTCTGGAGTCAGAAAACAACCTTGGGCTTGATTTGAGTGTGAAAACCACTGTACTCACTTATTTGTTAAAAGAGTTACAAAAATGTGTTAATCATTTCAATTTCTAGACCTTTCCAACCCCAAAAATATGAAGAAAAACAAGTGAGAAGGAAACTTCATACAGTATTATTTCCTTTTGCTATCCTACCTTAACACAAAAGTTCATAAACTTGTAAAATCTCTCATTTAAGAGATCTTAAGATCAAGATGGTTTAAGCTCCTAGCCCATCATGAAGTTGACATATGTACTAGTGAAAAAAAGAGTAGGCTTTGAAGCTGGACAAAATGTCTGGCTTTGCTATTCCTAGTCTCATGACCTTAGACAAGCTATTTAATCTGAGTCTCAAGTCCCTCAAATGAAAAAGGAAGAAAACAGACAATGTGCAGGATTATTATAAAGATATAAGGTTATGTATTTAAGATGCATAACATGGTGCCTTACATCAAACAAATAGTAGCTATGATTTTATTTGTTTACTTATTTAATTCCTACATACTTAACAAATGGTCATCTAGCTATCTGAACTTCCCTTCAGTGATGAGAAACTCCCTAGTCAGGCTATTTTATCTTTAGAAAGTCCTCTGAGAGTTACAGTGAGTCCTTGTTGCTGGGACTGCAACTTCCTAGGAGCAAGAAACTAGGGGTAGATGGTAGCAAGGGCTATATTAATGATTAACAGAGGAGACTGTGGATTCAGATAGATGGGATGAGAAAATAAAATTCAGGCTCATTCAAGTCAATACATGCTCACTAACCCTCCTATGCATGCAGACCCTATCCTCAAGCCCCTTAGCTTATTCAAGAAGGTTGAAAGAATTTGACTATCTAGTTGTTAGCAAAAGTGTGAAGGGGGCGAGGGGTGGTGAACACTTAGAACTTCCAATATCTGAACAATGTATATAAACCTGCAAGCAATGAAAATTAAAAGATGTGTAGTGTCTTAGCTTGGGTTCCTCAGAAAGAAGAGTGTGAAGCAAAATCTTCTACACAGATACCTTACTGAAGAGTGGGACCCTGGAAGCAGGAATGGTGGCCAGGTGACGTATAGAGGCTTAACATAAAAAGTTTTATTTTTCTCACTCATGAGTCTGTAAGTCAGCTGGCCATGCTCTGCTTCGGGCTGTGACTGGGCTGAGTTCAAGTATGCTCCACATGTCCCTCTTGCACCAGAAACTTCCTGGTATATGTTCATGGTAAATAGCAGAAACACGAAGCCAAGGCAAACCACATAAGCACATTTAAAGCCTCTGCCTGTATCCCATGCACTCACATTCCATTGACCAAAGCAAACCCCAAAATAAACGTGCAGAGATAAAATATCCACCTATTTTACTGGGAATTACTTTAAAAAAAATTGACAATGAATTTCAGTGTATACTTTTATTATGGGAAGGGAGTAAAGATTGACACCCATAATCTATTCTACTAAGCATGTGTGGGCACAAAATGTGTTTCTGAGGAATCTACACTGAGGTGTCAACATGGCAGTCCCAGAGTGGATAAGATGCACCCAGAGGGTATCCGAGATAAGATACTGTCTGGTCGGAACTGCATGAAGCTGGTTGCCTCAACAGAGGGAGAAAACAGAGACAGGCAAAGTTGAGAAGATTTGAAGTGATACAAAAGAGATGTTCAATGCCTGTGGTCAACTCAGATATCAAGTAGAGTTTTATAACATGTTGAGGAATATTCTTTTGTCATGGTATGTAATAAAGAAATGCCAATTCTAGTAGGAGCTCACTCTCCTGCCTTTCCTGTATGGATGGGAGGGAAATAGGCAGTGTGAATTGAAGCAAGGAATCATTCCTCCACCCGCCGTTAAGTTTTGGGGTGGTTTGTTATATACCAGTAGATAACAGATTGGAGCAGGGGTACAGAGGGAGGAGAGAACACTCGCATTTTGGGGTACTATTTGTAGGTGTAGGCAACAACCCACACAGAACCAACTGATCCCATGTAGAGAAGGGTCAACAGGGCTGTCCATACATAAAAGGAATACAGTGCAAGCTCTGATAATTTGTCTGCACTCCTCTGATATCAAGTCATCCTGTGCATTTTGCACCAAGGAAAAATAGAAGAGCTTGCTTTGCAGAAAGCAAATACCCATTTCTTTCCATTCTGTACATAGTGCCACAAAAAAATCAGCAGATGGTCAAAATAGCCTTTCCCAGCCTTCTACAAATACATAATGGATGCCCTGTCTACTCTGTACAAATGCACATGTGTGAGAAGGAGACTAGCATCTCTCTCCAAGCCAAGATTCACTGCTCCACCCAAGCCTAGATCCTCATCCCCAACCCTCCACTCTCTCTCTCATCTTCTCCAACACTACCACTCGTTTCATTGCTAAAGCACTATTTCCTATTATTTTTCTATTTATATTTCATTATCTATTATTTTCTCTTGTTCCTTCAACTTTCATTTCTCCTTTTCTACTCAATGCCCTTTTCCCTTAAACACCGTAAATCTTTGCCTTCTAACAACAACAAAACTTGACCTTCCTGTTTTCCTCTCCCTCTCCAAACAGCAAACATTTCATCATTTCTGGACTTTTGAGATAACATCAAGGAACAACCAAACCAATAAAGGAACTGAGATGCCAAGAAGCTTCTCTTCACAAGGAAACTTCTTGTCATAAGTTCTACTCTCTTGATCGCCTGTTGTTCACTGTCTGATCGCAATTTTCCCTGCTAGGACCTCACTTCCAGCCCCACCATTTCACCGCAACCGTTCTTGTCAAGGCCCTAGATACTAAATCCAAAAAGCTGATGTTGTCCCTCATCTCACTTACCCAGTGAGCATTATTAACCACACTCACACTTAGGCTCTTCTTCTCCTTTAGAGAAATGTGATCCTTTCTCTTCTTTACATTGAACCACATGAAGAGTTTTTATAAATCAAAAATAATCAAACATCCAGGAGTTTGAGAGAGAAAAGAATGAGTAGGTGGAACACAGAGAATTTTTAAGGCAGTAAGATTATTCTGTGTGAGGTTTATAGTGATGAATATGTTACTATACATTTGTCAAAACCTATGGAATGTATAACACCCAAACCAAACCCTAATGTGAACTATGGATTTGATTGGTAGTGATGTCAAGGGTGGTTCATTGACTAACGAATGTACCGCCCTGATGGGAGAGACTGATAATGAGGGAGGCTGTTTCAGGTGGAGCAGTGAGGGAATATATGAGAACTCTGTACTTTTTACTCAGTTTTGCCATGAATTTAAAACTGATCTCTAAAAACTAGTGTATTAATTTTTTTTAAAGTCAAATATCAGCAACTTCACATGGTTCAATCTGACAGTTCTACTCTCTTCCTCTCTGGCTGCTCCTTGCGGGTCTCAGATTTGCCTCCTTCAGTCCTTCTCTTAGCCGTTGGTGTTCTCCAGGATCCTGTGTTTTCTTCTCATTCTGACAACCCCACAGTAAACATGTTACTGTCCTGAGAATCATTCATATCAGGCCTCTAGAAATGCTCTTCCATATCTCTTGTCCTATGACCTCAAAACACCGGGCAACTGCCTCCACATGCCATAGTACGTAGTAGAGGTTGCACTTCTAACCTAGATGCAGATATTGCTTCCAAGTTTGGGAAGTATTGAGTGCCAGAAACTTTACATCAAAGGGGAAAAAAAAACTAACCTTTTAAATTCTTCTTCTCAGATGGCAAGAATGCATTAGCTTCTTATACAACAAGACATCATTTCCCATGACTGCTAAACATCCTTTTTCTTGCTTCTTCTGAGTTTCAATTTGTAGTCCCAGAGGTGCTCAAAAATAAGCACAGTATTTGCAACATTCCTACATATTTTGGAACATTTTTTGATGTTAAACTATTTAAATGACTCTAAAATTTATCTGTAAGCCTAGATAACATGCCTGAAAATTGTTGCTGGTTCTTTACTATCCTAGGTTGGGTTTCCTGAGAACAAAGTCTGAGACTCTGAAGTTTAATTGACTTTTTAGGAAAAAAAAAAAAAAAAGAAAGAAAAAAGCCTCAGTGAGGAGAGGCAGGGAAGGAAGAAGGATTGAACACAAGAGGAAATTGAACTTTGATACAGTTACAATTGAAACAGAAGCCTCTATTAATACTACTGGGAGCTCTGGAGCAGGGATGGTTTGCCTTTCGGAATTGTCCCAATGGTGGCATTTCTAAATTGACCCACCATTGAGCAAAGGCTGTTCTCAGGGAGAAGGCCTAAGAACCCTGGATGAGGCAACTCCCTTCAGCGGAGATAAATTTTGGAAAGGAAGTTAACAGAAGCAAATATCTTTTTCTTGCAAATGAGATCTTGGTTCTACAGGGGATTCAAATGGCACATCTTATTGTCCATCACATTTACATGGGCAACTAAATGGACAGTACATGAAAGAATTGGAAATTCTGTAATACTTATTAAAATATTAATACCATTTATTTGTCTTCAAAAACTTAAAGAAACACTTTTAATTTTATTTTAATGAATTTTTTTTCAATTATCAAATAAAAGCCTAGGAGAATGATACTAACATGACCAGAAAGGAAAATGTGTACAAGCCAGAATTTTGATCAAAAATACAGAAGTCACATATGACTCATTGTTTGTATTTAGTACCAGGAGATAGGACTTCTTGTGTGCTGAGAGTGATGACATTCTTTGGAAAAATCCAAAGACTACACACAATATTTTATGGACCTACCAAAAGATAGAAATCTTGATAAAACACATAGCAAATTTGACCTTACACCCACTTTTGAATACATGATGTTAATGCCAACTAAATACTACTAAAGCGATTAGAGTTAACATGGACAAGATAGAGAATACAATAGACAAATTAAGTGAAACAACAAAAGATCCTCAAATAAAGAGCAAATTGTTGTCTTTGTTAGAAAACAAATTTCTTCTGTATTTGTCCTGGCTACAGTTATTTGGCGTGAACTACTTCTTATTTATTACAAAAGGAAACAGATCTAAATGTGGATGTTGTATTTTTAAAAGAAATTTAAAGTATTTTTTTTCAATTTTAGAGTAAATCGTTTTTCCAAATGAAACTACATGTGAAAAAATGCAAGAAAAGTGGCATTTTAATAAATTATAAAGAAATCAGAACAAAAAAATTGTTTTGCATGAATATTAATATAAATAATCCTGAAACAAATTTCTCTAGAGACTATTTTCTGGCCATTTGAGATCAAGGCACAATCTTGGTTGAGACTAAACTACAATGAATATAGATAAGTTATCTTATTTAACATTACAGTTAACAGTACACAAATTATGTAAGAAAAATCTCGATTATAACACTTATGATTTGTGTTGAAATAAAAGCAAGAAAAATAAACTTTATGGCATAACTATATAATAAATTTTTAAAACTTTTTGCAAAAATATAACAATACAGAAAAGTGCATAAGTCGTATATGTACAATTCAGTGAATTTTCAGAGTGAATAGTAAACAGCGCCCAATTTAAGAAAAAGGATATTATATCTGTCTTATTTTTATTGTTCATCCAATCATTTCAGCTCATTAACAGAAAACTTTTGAGCTCCAATAACTCCCTATGCATAACTCTATAACAGATGAAACATAAAACATAGGAAAAGAACTGTATCTCCGATAGCCTAGACACTTCCTGAATACAGTTGCTGTATCTAATTCCTGCGCCAACTTTGGTGCCTAGCATGGAATGGGTACTCAATAAACACTGAAGAATGAACAATGAAACAATAAACTTATATCTGTTCATATCTAAAATTAAGGAGTTATACACAAAGGGCTCATTTTCTTAAAGAGATCTTACATTAAAAAGCCAACAATACAACTAAAAAAAAAAAATGGTCAAAGAATATGAATAGACAGTTCACAAAAGAAGAGATACATATGGCTCTTAACCATATAAAATGTAATGAATCATGTAGATTAAAAAATGATGTGCAGTTTAACTCTATGATGACATACCATTTTAAGTTATCGAATTGGTAAAGATGAAGTTTTGGTAACACCGTTACTGAGAATAAATAGGGTAATAGGCTTTCTTGCGGATAACTGATGGGAGCATACATCAGTATAACCTCTTTGCAAAAAAATGACATTTCTAAAAATCAAAATGCAAATATCTTTCCTCAGAGCAGTTCTACTTCACACAAATTTGAAGAGAGGTACATACAATTTCATTCATTTCAGTTCAGAGCAAGATAGGACTTTCAGTCCATAATAATCTTTCACCTCTGAATTTGCATCGTATATCACTTAATTAGGGCTCAGTATGTACTGCCTTCATAACCAGTTATTTCTTCACACAGGTTGTAAATTTCTCAAGTCTGGACTATGTCTTAAACCGCTCTGTCCTTCTAAGTGTCGATAGCAATACTGAATACATTTTGTGCTCAGTTTGTGTCCTTGTCATAGAACACAAATCTTCCTCTGGGAAATCCCAAAGCCACTCTGGAAGTTAATGTGTCATCCCAGGAACCCTGAGGAAGATCAGTGTTGCCTGAGGAGCCACTGCCAAAAGCTAAGAGAGATAGAAAAGATGAGAGTCCAGGCCCAGTACACTTACTTTGACCTTCTGATAAGATTTTATCAGGAGAAAAATGGAAGAAGGTTCTGCCACTTTAAAAAATATTTTTAAGCCACTGATCTAAATCAATGATGTAATTTTTATCTTTATACTTTAAATATATGTATAATTTTAATTTTAATACATTTTGTTTAAATATGTATTGTTTTATGCATCCTAAGACCTATCTCTTCTATTGGCCCCTGGAGTTTAGGGAAATATTAAGGAATACAGGGTAGAAAGAGATCACTCAGCTAGAAGAATCTGAAAAGAATTTACTGGTATATGCTATCCTATGCTGCAAGGAATTAAGCCAATATTCCAATTTTTTCACATGCATATTTTAATACAAAATAACTATAAATTCTTCAGTCTCCTTCCAGGAAGTTCTCCTTATTAATTCTTATAATAGAAGGAAGAGAAGGAGAAATGCTAAATGAACTTTTGTGGGGAACTTGTATCTTCTGCCTAAAATAGGCAATTTGTTCAAAGAAGCAAGTTGCCCAAATTTCATGTTGTCAGATACAGATACTGTCCTGAATGTGATAATAACATTTAGTTATTTAGAACTGTTGAGGACTAATAATTGAGCATGTCAATAAGACAAAATACTGAGTCAAGTTCATTGTATCCCCAAGTAAACATATTCTATGAGTATTTATACACATCAGTAAACATAAAGAAGGAGTTACCAGTTAGAATGCTTTAGACTTAAACTTAAAATGGCTTAAATAACAAAACTATGTAGTGTCCCACGTGACAAGAATTTGAAGGGAGAACAGTTTCAGTGTTGGTTCAATCTGTGGCACAACAATGTCATCAAGACCCAGGGTCCTCCCCTCTTTCTGCTCTGCCTACCTCAACATGTTCTTCTCAGGCTAACTCCCCTCCTGGCCTTAAAATGGCTATTCCAGATGCCACTTACAGATACAACACTGTAGCAGAAGAGAATGTTTGTCGCCACAGGAGATACTTTCCTATATTCCACAAGGGGAAACTTTCCCAGAGGCCCCTCAGAACACACTGTCATAGTTATTGGTCAGAATTTTGTCACATGTCCATGTCTAAAATAGTCACTAATGAGAAGACTAGGACCACTATTCTAGCTTACACCAATCATTACCCACACCCTGGGATGCCCCAAAAGCACATGGAGGGTAGAAACCTGAACACAATTAGAATTCTGTTTGTTGCCAAGGAAGGATAAAGAGTTTTTGCTTCTGAATGTCTGGATGATGTCTTAAAATGTATATTAATAGGATACATTTTAATAATTTAAGAAACAGTGAATCTTTATCAGTAGTCCTCACTTTTCTCAAGTCTTTTCATAGTACCTAGTTCATCTAATCTGTAAAAGACCAAACAACTTGCAGATATTTATCAAATGAAAGATAGTAATTTATCCATTTGACTAAGATGGTCTGAGCACCTATTATATTCAAGGTACAGTTCACTATGGAAGAATCTATAACGTAAAGTTTATGTCCTCAAAAAGTTTATTATTTGGAAAATGCTAGACTTGAGAATGATGTAATAGCTTCTCTCATCCTATGATGTGAATATACTTTTCAAATTAAATACACACACAAAAAAAATCCATAAGTTTCACAAAATTTTCAAGATTTCTAACCCAAAGTTACAAATAAAATTCATTATTTTTTTAAGAAAAAATGATGAAAACAATTTTGATAAATTTAAGAGTTATTATATATGTGTGTTTGTGTGTGTGTGTGTGTATTGACATAGATATCTGTAAAACTTAGGAATGTGATGATAGGAGAAAACCCAAAACAATGGCATTTATTTTGGGAAAATTATCCTGGAACAGTTATAATAAGCAGTATGACAACTATTATAGGAACCAGACCAAAGGTATTTAGTCTACCCACTCACGTACTGACAGCTATGAAATAAAAGTAGACTCTGCCATTAACTGAAACGTCCCAGGGACACCTCGAGAACTAACCCAAAACCTAGTATTATCCAAGTCACAAAAACTTCTTTGTTTTTCCTCCGAGATCTGAACCAGAAAGTTTCTTCTATGTTACTTCTAAAAGACAACCTCACCAGATGTATGTCAGGAAAAAATCTATCAACTGAATTAAAGTGTAAAGAAATGAGGGGAAGAAATGACTAAAAAGAGACCCAGAAAAGACATTTTTATGGGTATTAAGAACCATTCCATTTTTTGTTGTTGTTTTATTTTAACTTTGGTTCATCCTAGATAATTCCTGTTTTGAGAATGGGGATCTAACTTGGTCTATAAAGAGATGAAGAACCAAGTGGCAAAAAGGCAAACATTCTGTCAGGGTCTTAATAGCCAACGCGATGGTCATTAAAAAAAAGAAAAGGCGCCCTCTCCAGATGGACAAAGCTCTTGCAGGTGCATAGCTTCAGAAAGGCATCTTGACTGCATTTCAGCTCCTTCTACTCCCTTGGCTAGGGGCCTTTGTGCAGAGCATACCACTCATAAATGTACACAGTGGCCTTGCATTCTATAAAAGAAAAATCTTGGAACTCCTGAGGAATTCGCCCAGACCCAGAACTTGAATGTCATGTACAAAGTCAAGATGAATTCATGCAGCCAGAATCTGTTTTTATTACTGACACCCTAGACGTTGACACAATAATATTAATCATCTGACTTTTTAGAGGCAATTTCCTGATCTTAGCTGGGCAGATCAGGCTAACCACTACATTTGGCCCTATTTTTAAATTGCCCAGATGGTGTGAATGGGTGTGTAGTTCAGAGTGCCCACATACACTGGGCTGATTCCAGGGACTGTTTGTACCTTGGGTGTAACCAGCAGTTGTAGACAGGAGTAGAGAATAAAGGTAAAGGAATGGTAAATGTTGGATCAATGCCTTTCTTTCTGAGTAAAACTGATTTTACCAGTTACTTGTGATATGCAGAGATCTACTTTAGATTGGAGGTAGGAAGGGTTCATTCTTGGTCACCCATAATAAAGCAGCCAAGTGCAGATTGAAAGACTGTGATAGAAAGAAGGAGTCCAGTCCTGAGACAGCTGCTCTTGGTCTCTGCTCCACTTGCCCCAAGTTAGATTTGAGTGTGCTGTGTGGGGAAGACCTCGCAGGGAAAGCAGTCTTGTTCATCACAGAAGACACCGACCAGTTTTTGTCCCCATCCGGCTGTGACTCAAAATTTACCTCGTTTCCTTAGATACTGAAGGGATTTGATGCCCAGAAAACACCAGGAAGGGCAAACACAGCTTAAAAGAAGAGTGACCAGAATTCCCAAGATTGTTAAGCTTTTAGCAACAATGTACAAAGGATTCTGTCATCTTGAAACAGCTTCTCCTCTTCTTTGCTTCTAATTTCTTGCTTCTGCCTAAAATGTCTTTGCCTCAGATGAAGTTTTTTCTTCCTCTTTCTTCATTGATTCATGTCCTTCTTTCAAACAGATACTTAACAGTCACTATTCCTATAAACCTTTACACACATCCAAACTGATTCCTTCCAGTCTTAAAAATGTAGCTGGCAACTAGAACTCCAAGACGACCTCGCAGCTAAAATTGCAGCCTTGGGTCTAAGTCAGGAGTCAGCAAACTGCAGCCTGCAGGCCAAGTCCAGCCCACTGCCTGCCTTTGCCTAGCCCATGAGCTAAGAATAGGTTTTACATGTGTAAATGCTTGGGGGAAAAAATCAAAAAGAATACTAATAATTGTGTGATGTGAAAATGGTGTGAAATTAAAATATCGATGTCCACAAGGAAAGGTTTATTGGAACACAGACATGCTCATTTGTTGACGTATTGTCTCTGGCTGCTTTTACACAATGGCAGAGTTGCCTAGATGCAAGAGAAGGTAAGGTCGCAAAGCCTAAAATATTTATCACTTAGTACTTTCTGGAAATAAATAAATAAATAAACCTGTTAGTCTCTGATCTAAGACATTAAATGTGTTAGAGATGTTACATAAGAACATCTCAAAGGAATAAATTTGAGACAAACCAAGGAAAATTCTATCAAACAGCCACACTAAGGTCTGAGCCCATAATTAAAACCAAGCGCTTACCCGGAGGAGCAGGGTATTAAAAAAATAGAGGAAGAGATACACAAATTCTACACTCTACAGGTGGTAAATATGGCAATAATAATGTTGGTGTTAATCACTGCCACACCCCTAGTACCTAGCCCACTTCTTAGAGCTGGGCAGGTACTCATTGCGTAGTTATCGTATGAGTGAAGAGGAAGGGAAGAGAAGGAAATATAAAACAACTGAAATAAGAGTTGCACTGAAATAAGGGTTGGGAGTGAAAGAGGGTTCCAAATACAACCTGAAGATTGTCTGCTCTTGTATACTACGTCCCAGGTTCCCAAAAGTTAGAAAAATTCCACACTTTGGAAGCTAACATATCAAATGCTAAGTGTGTGCCCAGGAGACTAAAGAAATGAATAAATAACTATGGCAACTGCCATGATACCGGTTCAAACCATCTTTTCCACCCCCTTCCTCAGCCACCAGACACTTACATATTTAGTCCAGAGACTAAATTCAGACTTGGAGATTAGTGAGAGGAAGGAAATCGAATATAAAGCACATGAAATAAACAACACCACTTGTCACTGTCGATCTTTGATTAACTGGCTCTTTTTTTTTTTTCCGAAATGGGGCCTCTTTTTCTTTTTCTCTCTCTCTGTCTTTGCTTGCAGGTAACACCCACACATATCCTTCAGTGTTGGCAGAGATGCTCACTCAGATAACAACTGGAGTTCATGCTGCACATTTTCATCTTCGTGTGTCATCGTCACCATGTAAAACCACAACTATAGGAAAACAAAGCTGTTTGCTGCTCTTCTATTTAAACTGACATTTCCACCTAGTTCTCACAATTTGTTCTTTAGAGCCAGAAGAATGTTTAAATATGTCATTGAGATAGCTCTGCCAGGTGAAGTAAAAGTAGAATTCAGTACCCCCCTACTCTAATATAAATTTACCTTTCTGCGACTTTTTGTCCCCTCCAAAATCTTTCACAAAGTTTAAATAGGTGACTAGGATAGGGAATGGGGCTTGAGAAACACAGATTCTGGCCCTTAGACTGGCCTCAATAATGAGGTCAGCTTGGGAAAAAAAACAAAACATTCTTGGGTCACCCATATTTCATCCCAAGCATTTTGCAAGTGTGGAGCCCAGTATCCTCAAATGAACAGAAGGTACACTGAGAAAATGTGCCACATTCTGTTCTGGACAGCGGCCTGGGTTTCGAAGTGCTGAGAGCCCATGAATCTTCAAGGGGAAAACACACATTCCTTTGGGATATCAAATCAGAGAAAGTTGAGAGGTTCACTCGCTCAGATTCGTTCCTGAAGAACCAAACTTCTGGGCACCACTGTTGAAAAGTCAAGGTCGGCAGTGCCTCATAGTTTTGGAGACACAGATAAATTACCAAGCAAGACTTGGTATGGTTCCCAACATCCTGTTTCCTGCTGCTTAGTGGGTGGACAGGCCCCAAACACAATGAATTAAGAAATATCTTTAATTTTTCTCACTCGTCCATTATCTCTGTTCCACATAAGATGAGAAGAATGGGGTACTACTTTAAAAGCAATCAATCCGTTTTATCAGACTGGGGGGTTGGTGGTAAAAAAGAATTCAGAACTGCAGGCAATTACACCATTTGCAAAATTAGGTAGCTAGAATACAGTAGGAGATCTGTTAGGTGAAGTCATAAAGTTTGCACTTTATTTCATTTTGAACTGTAGTTTCAAGGTATTAGAACCTTTTACAGAAGTAAGTTACATTATTTTTATTAGCACAATAAAGGAGTGCTTATTGAGCAGATTCATTTACTGACGTTTTTACCAATCTAGTCTCTTTCCAATTAATTAGATCTGTCCTATTGAACTCATGGGTAATTAGCTGAGTTCAGTCTTTCTTGGAGTAGGAGACATATAAGTTCATCTTTTTCAAGTTCTAATTACCTTTACTAAGTTTAATGAGCTCCGTTTCAACAAAGAAAAGAACAAGTGTAGAGATGAACTCATATCACACCTATCTGACTTCAGGCCACCCCTTAAAGGCAGTTTGCAATGAGATAAATAGGAGTTGCTCTGTGAATTATCAGACCAGCTCTAGTGTCTCCCATTCAAGGGCCTTCCCCTACCCACAAGACGATAAGAGTGGGTATATGTGGGTATATGATTAATATGTCTGATTTGAATTTTCAACTTGTTCCAAGTGCCACATTTTGTTTGTTGTTTTTCTTTTATTTTTAAACTTTCACTAGCTATTGTCTGTGGCAGTGATGACTCTGGTTCTAGGTCCGTTATTGCCACCACCTTTAACCTCCAGTGTGTAGTTGAATTTATCATTTTGGGATCAGGCTCTAGGCCCGCTGCGGTTCCTATCTGGCAGAGCAAAAGGCAGGGATGAGGGTATCTATTTAATCATCCATATCCCCATTAAATTATTCATGAGAACTCAGTTAGTTGACCCAGGGGACTGATAGAGTTAAGGCTGAAGTTTAATCTCTTTCATAGAGCATTCACATCACATAGAATGCACAGGTAAGCCCGCCCTGGCATCTCAGAAATGTAAACCACTGTTTTCAGGAGAAATTGTGACTAAAGCCAAGCAAACAAACTAGCAGCATACCTTGCTTGAAGTGAAACTAATGTTTGAAGGTCTGGGTTTTTGTTTTAAAAAGGGCTAAAACTGAAGATTTATTAAAAGGATTTATCCCACACCTTTTTTAAATAGCAAGTTTCCCCCAGTTTCATTGCTAAAAGTGAAGCATATTTGCTCAAATTTGAAAACAGGCACATAGTAATTCAGTAATTTTATCACTAGATACACAGAACATAATGTATACTTGGTCTCTTTAAATTGGCATGCTCAGCCCAAAATAAGTGAGTTCACAATAAAAACTTATAGAAATACTATTAAGTATAAAACTCTTAGAATAATAGCAGCAAATGACATTGTTTTCTTCATAATTACTATATCTGAAACTATAAAAGCATGGCTCCAACCACTGTTTTTAAACCATTTCTTACTTCATACTCATAGTGAAAAAGGACTTCCCTATTAGCATTTCTACTGTGGTTCTGTTCAAAGTGAGTAAGAAAAATCTAAAGTGTGATTCATCTTTAGTAAATCTATTTTTCCCATCAGAAAATAAAACCATTTATTACCAAAGATCAAATCTTTCCATTTTTATTTTTTGTTTATTTATTTATCACTATTGCTCTTTCTAAAAATTCTCTAGTTCTGTCATTGTCAAATCCAATCTGATAACTTGGATCAAAAACTTTTGTGTGCCAAAAAGCTGGCAATGTAGTACATGTGCCAGTATAAATTCAATAGTTCTTCATTCCTCAAATACTCCTGGGTTTAGTCTTCTTTGGATTAATTAAATTCGTGAATGGAAGGCCACTTAAAAATTAACCAAAGTACAATATTTTCTGTCTGAAATCATAATATTCTTATCCCTCCCCACATTACAAAAAAAAAAAAATTAAAAGTTCTTGTTATATACATGAAAGTAAGAGGAGGAATACTGTACATTTCATTATAAGCTAAAATATTCTGAAACAGAAAATAGTGAAAGTTAAGAGGGTCTCAAATTTTATAGCACCTCATCCCTGGGTACTGGGTTTAAATTTGTGTTACAATATTCTCTCCCTTCTCAGGTCATTTCCCAGTTTAATTCTTACACATAGTTTATGGCAATAATAATAAAAGCTAACATTACATATCAGGCATGGTGCTAAGTGCCAAGGACAAGCAGGAGAGAAAACAAACTTGGGCCATGTCCTCATAGAGATTATAGTTTAGGAGCAGACAATTGTGATCATTATCTCTATTTTATAGTTAAAGAACCAGAGTCGTAGAAAGATAGTGGCTTGCCTAAAGTCAACTAGCAATGGGACTTGGACCAGGTCTATTTACTTTTAAAACCTAGACTTCTCTAACAGCTGAATAAATCAAAATACTAAACAGTTGTGAAGGCAGCAGTAGAGCCATTCTTCAAGGTCCCCAAGCATACTACAGTTAACTCAAACTGAAGGTAGAAACATGTCCATGATTATTCCAGGGTAAGTCCATGCAAGGTATCTTGAGAACTTTGATGCTGTCTCTAAAGACGCATTCCAAAATACTTTTCCTTGTAGATGGACTTCTAGGGTAAACAGGCAGCTGAATCCACAAAGTTCGGAAGCTCTGAGCCCTAAACCCCATAAAGTCCCTACAAAGATATTTTCTCCAGGGCTCTTTCTGCCTGCTGTCTTCTGGAAAACTTCCGCCTGCTGCTGGCCACCCCCTCGGCACATGACAAGAATCCCATCATTCCCTTCCATTCTCCTTCCCTCAGAAGAAGTGTCTTGGGACTCATCCCCCTCACCCTAATGACTGCAAACATTTCTTTTTCACATTATCATCCCTTCCCCTCAGGATGTGCTTTCAGCATCCCACTTCAGATCTCTTTAGTGCAGACAATCAAGAGACCAACTGTGCAATCTGAAATATATAGAACAGAAGAGTCCCCTACAGGATTCGACTGGAATGAGCCACTAAACAGATAACCCTTCATGGTATTCAAATAATTGTGACATCAAATGGGCTTGTTTCCAGATATATTCTTCCTTGGTGTGGGAAGACCATCTTCTTCTTCTTCTTCTTCTTCTTATTATTATTATTATTATTATTATTATTATTATTATTTTAATCTTATTGTGAAGACTACATTGAATTCCCATCACAGGGAGTAAGGAAAGCCAGCTGGATTGCCTTGCATTGTTTTGAAAGTATTCCATAGGTAAAAATAACTGAATATGACCGGAATGCATCAAAGACAACATCTACATCTTTCTAAACTAAAAGGAAAACAACACTAAATATTAATGAAGTGGCTCATTTCATGAGTAAAAGACAGTGTTATAATGGTTTTTAAAATGTTTAATAAGTCTCCTTACCCTCCCCCCATTCTAACCTATTCCTACCCTAAACCCCCATTTAAACAAAGAGAATGATTTTCTAACCTTTCTTCTCCATTTAAATGTCCTTCGATATCATACTTTATTCAACCACAATGTGCACGTGAGTGAGAAAGGAGTAAAACTGGAAGCAAATTTCAAAGCTCACCTCTCAATCAAGTCAATAAATACACAGTAAGTTTGAATATTGGTCATGGCACTACAAAATTTAGCCTGCCACAGGATTTTTTAACTTCATTTCAGAGTCTCAAAATAATGTTATTTGGTCCAGTCATTATAGGAAAATCGGCATTGATGGCCTAATCGGAGCCTGAGATGGCTGGCTGAAGACGAGGCTGTCCTTTCCTATCCAGAGCAGTGGTGTTGAGCAGGTGAAGAGATGCCAGCCGGCTTGCATCTGGATAGGCGTCCATGTCAGGAGCGGTAGGCCGCAAAGTCACGCGCTGGGACATAGGGCTGGTAGAGCTTGCGGGTGGGTCCCGGCCGCCGGGGCCTCATGTTCATGTAATCACTCTGAAGGATCCGGTTCCTCTTACTCTTCCTCTGCAGAAAAGAGAAGAATCACTGTGAAAGAGCCAGGGACATGGAGAGAGATGCCATGGGAGGAGTTCTGAGACTTTGGGGCCAACTCTTCAAACCATGGGCTGTCAAATAAAGCTGAACACACCAGAATTTGTTGAGCATCTAAGACTTGGATTATGACTAATCGAACCTAATGACTTTGGACTCTTCTAAATTAACCTGAAAAATATGAATCAAAGAAAGTGTTTTAGAGAAATGTACCCATGTTACTCTCAATGCAGTCATTTGACCTGAATTTCAAAAGCATATCTCATTAACATATCTGCTGTTGGTATGTAAATACTCTTGAAGGCCCTTCCTCCTTCAGGTTAAGCATCCCCACTGCAGTCTTCTTACATTACTCATTTGCTTAACAAGCCTTTTTTCCATAATTAACCAAAGAAGACCTTCAGACTTCCAGAGTCTGGAGTGATTATAAATGCATAGCAGTGGAGTCCAAATTAATAGGAAGCTATGGTTGTAGGCAATTAGCTACATTTTTTTATTCCTTTATACGTATGCACATTGCCATAAAGACAGTAGAGTCACTCATCTTTGTTCCTCAGGCTCAGCTCTTTCCGAATGAATTTCTACCAGGAGTGAGGGAAGTAAAGTAATACTTAACCTGAAGCAAGATTTATATGCCCATGAATTTTAGCCAAGTTTTGATTAGGGGTTAAAAGCACTTTTTCTGGATCAATGTCAGGAGCGGTAAAATTTTAACATTTGGTAAAAGACCCGCAAAAATTCTAAAAATGGAAACCCCCTCCATCCAGATTTCTGAATTCAGAATTCTCTATTATGAAAAAAAAAAATGCCTATTTCCAGGCACATAGGCCTGATACATAAGTAGACACCTTGGACATGAGTAATATGAACACCTGAATAAATAAGTAAGCAAGATTTCAGCCCTGGCCTTATTTCCATGCACTGCTACCTGAGCATGTCACACCTTCCCTGTCAAAGGAACATGAGTAAGTGTAAAAGAGAAGTTAGAAAAACACTGACCTTCGCATTACTAAATATGACTAACATTTTCAGTCCTCATCTTCTTGAACTCTCAGCAGCATTCTGTATTATTGATTACTCTTTCCTTTTTGAAACATTCTTCCACTTTGCCTTCTACGAGATGGTACCACCCAGGTTTTCATCCTGCCTCTCTGGCCACTCTTTGTTGCTTCCTTTGCAAGCTCATCCTTCTCTAACTAGCTATTCAATGTTAGAGTTCCTCACAGCTTGGTCCTAGGGCTTCTCTACTCACTCTATACTCTCTTTCCTTAGGCAATCTCATCAACATTCACAGCTTTGGTTATCACCTGTTCACCCGAATTTGTACCTCTGGACTAGAATTCAAACTCATTTTAAACTCATTATGTCCAAAACAAAACTCAAGATCTTCCCTTAAAATCTAGTCCTCTCCTAGTGTTTCTCATCTCAGTGACTGACACTACATATACACAGTTGCCCAAGCCAGACCTCCTAGCCTCTTACCTCTATCTCAGGGGACATTTGACAATGTCTAAAGACACTTTAAATGGTCACAACTGAGAAGAATGCTGCTAGCATCTAGTGGGTAGAAACCAGAGATGTTGCTAAACATCCTGCAATGCACAGGGCAGCCTCTAACAACAAAGAATCATCCAGCCAAAACATCAGTAGTACCAAGACTGAGAAATCCTAATCCAGATTATGATCATGAAAAAGAATGGAATGGAAAGGAAGCAATGGATACAAAATATATCATCAAATTGGAATTAATGTTATTAGTCTGCTTGTCTTCTCCTTTTTGCTAATACCCAAGGATGACTGATGATTCGAGCATGTGTGACTAGAAGATGGTGTTCCATCCATAGATATAAGGCAAGACAGGAGAAGTAGATTTGAAGAAAGTTATAAACTCAGTCCTTTGGAATTTGAAATGATAGATGAGTTATCTCACTGGGACATAATTGGGGAATTCATTCAGAAGGAGGCAGTCATGGAAACCAAACAGGTAAGGGAAGTTGCTCTTCAAACATCTTGGTTCTATATCCTTTCTATAAATGAAAAAAAAAAAAAAAAAAACTAGAATTCTCTTGGACACAGGGCTATGGTAAGACAAAAGAAAGAAAATGGAAATGTCTGATCCCCAAAAAATATAGAAGGCCGTCGATGATACCCTGAGTTGCAATTTAATACTTATGCTAACCCTGAGGACTCCCCTTGCCAGATTTCCAAGTGACAGTCTTTGCCTCTGGACACCCAAATAAAACGATAGCTGGTAGAGAGGATCTAATAATAAAGATGTCTTAGTTTGGAGATTATCCAGGTTGCACATTAAACTGTACAAGATCTGTTGCAATCAACTCTAAAGTTTACCCTAATGCTGTTATCAGATGGTGGATTTAGTCATCATCACCCTAACTCTAAACTCAACAGTGGGATGTAAATGCCTGGGAGTACTATACAGAATCCACAGTATCCATGTGTATCTAGTCTATACATATATATTTGCAGAATACTCACTTTATGAGTCTGTGTGACTGAGTCTTCTACTCTGCCCTTTCACCACTCCATGTCTACTAAAGATGTATGATTTCAGGACCAGTCCTCCCTTGCCCTTCCCTTCACTGCAGCCCTTACCCATTTGTCTCCTAGGAGAAGCAGCAAGATGAGATGCCTATACAATGCAATTCACTTAATCACACAGTTTTCAAGAACTCATTAGATTTAAGGGCAGATACTACCTGAACACACACTATCAACATTCCCCACATTGTGATACATTGTGATTTATAGGGGAGAAGACAATGGTTTTAAAAAGGTTCCTTTAGACTAAGAAAGGGAGCAAGCTTACCAGTTCAGCCTAATGAATGGAAGATTGAGTGAGAGTAACAGGTGCTGGCGAGTGGTAGCCAGGCAGAGGGGAGCTCACTGATTATTCAAATGTCAGCAATAGGTCAAGAACTGAGATAGAATCTGCAGTTGCTCCCAGAAACCCACTCAGCCTAGATCTGCCTACTGTAGCACATCGCAAGCCCTCAGGAAGTTCCAGAAAACAGCAACTTATGCCAAGACACAGCACAAACCAGCCAAAAATAGGATCTCAGAAAAATACCCAGGAAATAGATAAAAGTGTAGGGATCCCTGAGGGCCTGGCTGCCGAGCTCAGCAAGGTGCTGGTGGCTCAAATAGTTAACAGCAGCAGAAAAAGATGAGTCCAGGGTAAAAATGCTGTGTTATTCTATGAAATACATGCATACATACATTACATACATATATACATATATACATACATACATTACATACATATATACATATGTGAATATGTAAATATGTATATGTATACACACATATATTACCATTTTGGTCAGAAGATACAAAGACCTAGGTTTGAGATGTAAATAAAGGGTAGTTATCAGGTAAGCAAATCAACTACAAAAGGCCACAGATGATAAGAGATGTCGAGCACTGGGACTTCCCAATTTACAGGGAACCTGTGAGAGAGAATAAGACCAAAAGAAGTTTCTCAAGACAAAGCAAGATGAACTTAACTAGGAAGTGGTAGTGCTGCCAAAGAAAAACCCATAGTGTCTATGTTGTTTCCGAGTTGACAGTAAACTGTTAAAACTCCTTGAAAATGAGAAGCTACTTTTGTCCCTTTGGATGATTTGAGTCACTTAGCAAATTAGTACCTGATTATGGTAACTGATATTCTGTTGCATATTTACAATAAGTTTTAAATGATGAGCTGTACCTTTCTGGCCACCGAAAGTTAAACAGTTCCCAAAACTATTTTCTGCAAAGCTAGTAAATTACATTGATCTAGGTCAGCATATTATAGGGGAGCACTTGTCCTGGAAGGATACCCAAAAAACCACTGCACCTGGCTTTTAAATTAGGTTGAGATTCTCAGTGAGATCAGGAATAAACAAGAATTAAGATTCTAAGTTCTAAAATCATTGGCAAGCACCATAGTGGTTAAAAGTTGGAAGGTACCTAGGATGAAGACACCAAGATCCAGAAAGATGAAGGGACTCAGCTAACATCAGAAGAAGAACTTAGGCAATATTTCGCTACATAAAAAGCCTCTATCAGATTTTGACAACTTGAAGAAGGCAAAGCAGGAAAATTCCAAGAAGATATCTAGTATAAAGGATTCCCAGGAACCAGCAGTTGTTCCCTACCCTGCAGAAGGTAGAAATTAGGCAACAAGCAGCATGTCCAATGTCCGCCTACACCCTAGGGCCTTCTGAAATGGGTGAAGCATGTGGGTAACAATCAAGAGGCAAACTTTGGCAATAGGCCAATGAGAATTTAAAAGGGTCCTAGGTTGGATCTATTATTGGCATGACTGTGAATTCAGAGCTGCCTACCTCCTCCCAGCACCAAAACTAGAGTAAATCGGATGGCTTCACATGGCATGGCTTCCAAAAATCACTGACCCATGTATGTGGATCAGTTAAATGTATGGAGTATGCCTTAAAGATGAGTATTATACTTCAGGCATGTTCACATAAGTCCTTATTTTGGCCTCTATGGAAGTTATAAAGTTATCAATTCAATAAGCATTCATTAAGCATTAAATGTACTTAATATCAGATGGATAGTGAATGTAAAGACAAATGGTCCTTTGTCCTTGAGGAGCATACATTTCTTGTTGAAGGGATGACTACTACATGCATCTAACTTTTATAAAAAAAAATTTGAAGACAAAATGGAATCAATACATGAGGTATTCTGTACTCTAATGTACATCTAAGAACAGGAAGTTCCTGAGTAAGGGAAAGATCCTAGATAAGGAGGTCTCTTCTTAACAGTAGGGACGGTCATCAAGATATGTTCAAACGTCAGCCAAAATTTCAACATTGAAGAGGTAAAGAAAAATGCACCAGGTTTATTGCATGAACATTTGCAAAAGTTGGTAAGTTCCAATAAAGTGATGAGAGCTCAGAAAAGTCTCTCGTTATAGTTTCATAATGACAGCACCATACTTGGCCTCACTAAATTCAACTGCTTCAGAGGAGATAAAAATATGACTCAGATAAACAGACCTAGTTTCTCTGCTAGATTTGAATGCATAATTTCAGTAGCCAAATTTCTCATGATTTTTGAACCTGAACCAAAGTTGTTCGTTGACTTCAGTTGCCTAGATTCCCAAGTTGCTTAGGTTTTTATATATATGTATATATTAAAACTACGTTACATCTTGTAATGATATTGCAAAATGGGGAGAAGAAAAGCAACTGCACTTAACCCCCACCCTAATTTAATCATTTAGCTTCTTATTCTGCATGGCCACCTAACCAGTGTGTCTGGAAAATAGAACTACCAACAGATTTTTATCTCAGATAAAGTTGTACAGGCTAAAAGAGGACCTACTTAAACCTAGCAAGTAAAAAGAAAATAATAATCAATCACATGTTAAACAGATGATAAACCACATAGGCAAAATACTTAAATATGATCAGATAGCATGTACAGTGGAAAAGTTACATAAAAGCGGTGCTGCTTCTCTTACCCAGCAAACACAAAAAGCTATTGTTACTAGCAAGCTGTAGAATCCCAAGACTCCACCAACCACCACCAGTGCCCAAAATGGCTTAGAAGAGTCAGGAAACTGGTGAGCTGGACAAAGGCGATTCTCTGAAAAATAGAACAGAACGGATTAAACAATGTGGGAATGGCACTTGAGTATTTTTTCTTTCTTCCGAACATTATGGGAAAATGAGATGGAAATATGCAAAATATCATTAGCTTAGAATGTATGGACTTCCTCTTTGATTTATCCTTTTTAGAATTAATCCAACCCCACCACTGATCATGACCTTGTTTTCGAAACTACAGTTGAACACAATTACTTTAGAGTGATGCGCTGATAGATTTTCATGTTACCTTTCACGTGGATAATGGTTCCATTGCTCTT
Organism: Rousettus aegyptiacus; assembly: GCF_014176215.1. Taxonomy (NCBI): domain Eukaryota; kingdom Metazoa; phylum Chordata; class Mammalia; order Chiroptera; family Pteropodidae; genus Rousettus; species Rousettus aegyptiacus. The sequence goes on from NW_023416295.1 coordinate 25,172,888, forward strand.
CTCATTGTCTATGTAAGGAGGAGGATACATGACCTCTATTTTGCAGAAGTAAATATCCGTTTGGTTAACATACAAATTCCAGAGGTAAAATGTCACTGTTTCGTTGCCCAATTTGCCATCACAGTTGAATCCTGTAGCTGAGCGAAATGGAAGCTGATGGGAGTAGTTTCCATTCACAACACAGACTTCCACAGCACTGTCTGCTCCCTTGTAAAGGGATGCTCGGAACTCCTTTGAGAAGAGGTTGTAGGTATACTTGCAGCTAAGGTTGACCGCATTGTTGTACACCACAAGCATGGGGGACTGCTTCACCAAAATCTTGTTTTCTGGAGGGGAAAAAATCAGTTGCTTAGAAAAGGGTATAAGGACTTTTTTCTAAAATCAAGATATATGAATTAACAAAATAAACTTCTCCAGCAAAAGCTCTCTCTTGGCAGATGAAGATGCAAGAGCTCTTTAGGAGATAATTATACCAAGAGTTTAAAACTTTATGGTTTGATATTATTTTCACCCTTCTTTGAATGAAACAATGGAACATGTTTTCACTTGGAAGGCAGAAGTGGCCTTCTGTTGGCACTGAGCACCACAGTTATGCATTTGGAACTTTTGAATCTATACTGAGACTTCTAGGGTGTTAATTATGCTAAACTGTGTTAGTTTCCTGACTGAAATGGCTTTTAACACATGACATAGATACACAAATAGATTTGTTTTTAAGTTGTAATACAGGCTTTCATGAAGGAATTAAAATGTTTTGAAACATTTTAACTTTGTTTATTAGCCATTCCAAGAGTAGGATAAAGAGGTAAAAGAAAATGTAATCCGAAGAGTATGATTTAATTTACACAGCCAATTCTGAGAACAGCCTTCTCAAGAAATTTGCATATTTGTTCTTTGAAATCTGAGAAGATGGAAGAGGCACTCAAGAGTACTCTCTCTTGTCCATCTTGTGCCTATATGCTAGTCCAGTAAAAGACCAGAGAATTTGGAGACCGTCTAATTCAATCTCTTCAGTTTTAAAGCAAAGAACCTGAAGCTAGGCCATAAACTGCATGAGGGAAGAGAATACATCTACTGTATCTTGTTTCCCACTATAACCCCATTGCTATAATCCCCTGGTACATGACAATATATTCCTTTCTCTTTCTATTGACTGCTTGAGGCCTAAAATCACTGAGCAGATAGTAAGCAAAGCTAGGACGAAAATCCAAGTCAACTTACAACCATTTGAGAAATAAAACACTTAAAAGCATTGAAAACCAACTTTGCAACCAAGACTCTCCAAAATTTCTCTAAAACAGTAAATTGCTTTGTATCTTTGATTCAAATTTCAGTACTTTTTTTGCTATCATTTGGTAGTACACTAATAATTGTCTACCTACTTACATTTTTAAAAACAAGGTTATTTGAAGCAACGCTCCATACACTCATACTGAAAAGACAAATACAATCAGAATCTATTGAAATGAAATTTACAATTCAACCTGGATTTGCATTCATGTAGTCAGGTGTTTTGTTTTTGCTTTTGGAAAAAGGGAGCTGCACAAAATTAAATTACTAATAGCTTTTCACTTCCTACATAGTTCTTAATGCTGGCTGTACATCAAAAAATTTTTAAAAAGGAACCTATGCCCAGATTCCATTTCCAGAAATTCTGATTTAATTGGTCTATGCTGTGGGGGAAAGAGTATTTGTTTTGTTTCTTTTAATTTTTATAACAACTTTATTGAGATACAATTCACACACCATAAAGCTCACCCTATTTTTTTTTAAGTTCAATCCTTTTAAAGTGTACAATTCAGTGGTTTTTAGTATGTTCATGAAGTTATGAATGGACCACCACTATCTGATTCCAGAAAATTGTTATTACATCCCCTCCCAAAAGAAATACCATACCCATTAGAAATACCATACCCATTAGACACTCCCTGTTCCTCCCCACTCCAACCCTTGGCAATTACTAATCTATTTTCTGTCTCTCTGGATTTGCTTTTTCTAGATATTTCATATTAAAAAAATCATAAGATATGTGGCCTTTTGTGTCTGGCTTCTTTCATTTAATATAATATTTTCAAGGTTTCACTTAATATAATGTTTTCTGAATTTCATTTCTCTTTATGAATGAAAAAAAATGTTCCTTTGTATGGATATACCACATTTTATTTTTCCAATCATCACTTGCTTCCACTTTTTGGCTATTATAAAGAATGCCTGTATGAACATTTGTGTACAAGTTTTTGTATGGACATGTTTTTCGTTCTCTTGGGTACATACCAGGAATAGAATTGCTGGGTTATATGGTAACTTTATTTTTAACTTTTTGAGGAATTCACAAACTATTTCCCAAAGCAATTGCACTATTTTACATTCCCATCAGCAATGTATAGTGTATTTTCTCCACATCTCTGTCACACATTTATTATTGTCCACCTTTCTTATGATAGCCATCCTAGAGGTTATAAAGTAGCATCTCATTGTAATTTCATTTGCTTTTCACTAACAACTAATGATGTTGAGCATTTTTTCATGTGCTTATCAGCCATTAATATAGCCTTTTTAGAGAAATGTCTATTCAGATCATTTGCCCACTTAACTGGGTTGTCTTTTTACTGTTGAATTATCAAAGTATTTTTATATATATTTTTGAATCAAGTTCCTTATCAGATATGTGATTCGCAAGTGTTTTCTCCCTTTCTTGGGTTGCCTTTGGTATTGTCTTAAAAATCCCCCTAAATGATTCTAATATTCAGTTAGGGTTGAAAATCACTATGGCAGAATAGATTTCTCAGGCCGAAAGCATATTAGAATCACCTGGGGAACTTTTAAAAAATCCTCGATTCCCAGGCCAGTTAAAACAGAATTTTGTGGGTATAGTACCCAGGCATCAGTATTTTCAAAGTTTCTCAAGAAATTCTAATTTGAAGTCAGATTTGATAACCAGCGGCTTAACAGATGAAAACTCATTTCTTATTCTCAATTCATAGTCCTCCACAGGCTTTTCTAACCTCATTCCCCTCAAACCAAAATTCTTCCAATTAGCTAGACCATTTAAACCAACTTCTGGGAACATACTGTGAGCACTGTTCTCTCCATACTGTGTTCAATAACTCCATGGCCTAGAGTGTCTCTCCCCTGTAAGGTCTCAAAAACAGTTACTATCTGTATCACTCATTTGCCATCTGGTCAGGTTCTACATCTTGAACACCTCTTCTTTCACATGCTTCAGTTTGTTCACCTTTTGATTTGTGTGTATTTCCTCTAGAATCCTAGTTTCCACGTCTCTTGAGAGCAAGGACTATATGTGACTTTTTTTTTTTTAGTATAATACTGTGCAAATAATAGGATCTCATTAAATAATAAGTGAAAGGTGGTGATTGGACAGTATCATTCTTATCAGCAGTTTGGCCTGACTATCATCTCATTATATCCTTATTCAAAATTGTTTCTCAACAATAACTTTAGCTTCATTTATTATTCATTCAACAAATACTCATGAAAAGCACTAAAAAGTAAATGTAAAAATCAAAAAGTTCAACCTGTCCTGGTAGGAAAATCCAGCTTGTTTTCCGCTTGGTTTTATTTTGCTTGGCCTTTTTCTTTGATTACTTAAAAGGAATCAATGGGTCAGTTCTGATTTGAAAAAACAAGCCCACCCCTCCAAGAATTGTGTTTTTGTTACTAATTATTTGAATTCTGTTTTATGGGCATTCAGAGTCTTCTTGATCTGCCTTTAAGAGCTGATATAAGAAAAAAAATGAGAAGGGCTGTGGGGGAGGGGAGCGGGCAGCTTAGGCAAGGAAAGGCTGGAGAGAAACCCTAGATGGTTAGCCAGTTTGTCTTCCTTCTCCCAGCATCCACAGTGAGGCGGAGGAAGGAAAAGGGGTGGGGGGCGGGGAGGAAGAGAAGCTGTAGCATCTATATCCCAGTAATTTGCTTACTATGTCTTGTCTAGCTCATCTTCCCAAGATGCATGTGGGAGAGAAAAATTGATTTCCCAAAGATGAACAAAGCTCAGTTTTTTCCTTGAGTAATTTAGTCTGATGGAGAAGAAAGATACATAAACAGACAGCTACGTAAAAAACAATGGCACAGCGATCTATGTGGTGTTGCTAAGGGCAACTGGGGGACCAGCTAAGGGTTTTTGAAGGAGATGACTGCTGACCTGAGTCTTACAAGTTTTTATTGAGTAAAAGTTAAACTAACAAAGGTGACTCTTTGTGTTAGAGGGTGGAATGAGGTAGAAGAGTGTGTGTTAGGGTAAGAAGTGAGGTAGAGGACTGTGGGAAAGATAAGACAAAGAGAGATAAGGAATAGTCTAGTCAAAGATGATAAAGAGGTGAAAAAGAGTATGATAGATGTAGGGATTTACCTCAGGTTTTCTGGACCATGAGTTATATAAGACAAGATTGGCAACACAAGCATAGTTCATACTTTGGGATCTCTCCTGTAGGTGATGAGGACCTATCAAAGAATTTTAAGCAGAAAAGTGACATGTGCAACTTTTCATTTTGTATAGATCACTTTAGCAAGCACATGGAAAATAAATTTGAAGGATATAAGAGTGAAAAATTGGAGACAAGTTAGAACACAATTGTAATAGTCTAGGCAAGAGGTGATAAGGTTAGAAAGAACTACGGAACTAAAGTGTGAAAGAAATGAATAAACTCAAGAAATATTTACAGGCAAAAATTGGCAGAACTCAGCATTGGCTTAGATGTGTTGAGTAAGAAGGAGGAGTTAAAAACGACTGTCATCAGGCCACACAGACCAACCAGTAAGTAACATTGTTTTGTTATTCTGTTGTTTTGTTGTCTGCATCTCTTCTTCATTCATTACATGTTGAGAACAGATAGCTGAGGTGAAGTTTGGAAGAAGACATTTTTTCCAGCCTGAGGGATCACTGCAAAGAAAATACAAATCACCTCAAATTAACTGTTCCTGGAAATAGTTGACTCCCTGGTGCCTTAGTTCAGTGTTTGCTGTTTTTCACAAGGGGGAAGCAGTGGTCTTTCTTTCCAAAACTATTTTTCCTTTGCAAAGCATAATAGAGTGAGATAACTGGAAGATAGATTTTTCTTCTGTTCATTCATAGGGTCTCAGCATTGTTAAGACTGATCAGATTTCTCCTGAGCCCATTCTACCTCAGCACTACAGGTTGAGAACTTTCTCAGGGAAGAGCAATCCACGATCCCAATATCTAGGTGATTTGTTTCATGTTCAGTTTCTCCTTGTTCTAGAAAATAGCGCCTACATTGGGTCACTCCAACAGTGTGTGTCTAGGTGACAGAAGCATCAACATACTAGTTAAAAGTTTAGAGGTCTCTTCAGCTGCTTTTCCTTTTTGCCTGTTACTATTACCATTCTGTCTTCCATAAAACCTTCTCCCTATTTGTATTTTTATAACTATGGAATGTATAACTTCAAAAAATTTCTCCTTATGTTCTTCATTCATGATCTATAATACAGCAAGCCACATAATGTGGCCCTTTTAACAAATGCTGATGTATCCAACAATTGAGCAAGGATAAGTCTTTTTTTTATTGAAGTATAATTAACATATAACATTGTATTCGTTTCAGGTGTACAACATAATGAATCGATATTTGAATATATTGCAAAATGTTCACCACAATAACCTTAGATAACATCCATCACCATAGTTACAGATTTTTTTTTCTTATAATGAGAACTTTTAAGTAGGAAATGTCCTTTTTTGTATGACTCTGCACTGATATTATTTGGGGGAGACTGCTTGAAAAATATTGATTACATGGCCATTTTATGAAAAAAGAAACATCCAATTTATATGTCGATGTTTACCCCTCTTCGACATCAACATGAATCCTTTTAAAATTAGCTGACCCTAAAACATAGATACTATGCTTGAAGTAATATGCTTAATATGTGTTAGTGTGAGGCTAACAACCTCTTAGATTAGGGTTTGACTTGAGTTCAGGACTGGCCAATTAGAACCTCTTGCTTTTCAACATTTATATCCTTATAGTACTTGGTCCCTCCTTGGTTTGTGTCAATTATTCAGAGAAACCTAAGTGAAAAACCATCTCATAGGACTTCAAAACCTACATCTGTTTTAAAGGGAAACTAAATGAAGGAAATTTACTTTTGCTGGTAGAAAGTTAACCAGTTGTTCTAAGTGATATTGAATATGTGGGATCATTGTGACTTCCACTAGACACAATAATTCTGATTCCTTTTATTTTTTCTTAAAATGGAGCATGTGTTAAAATGCACACTACTTTCTCAGTGGGAGTGGAGTAATGACATGGATAAGTCAAAGCAACCGATAACTGAAACATCAAATGACACTCGGTTTTGATATGTATTTTGGTTCTCTGAGTTTCAGGGAATTCACAGTACTTCACATAGTTTATGGACATATTATTTACACTGTAAATAATGTTACAAAATATTATAAAATTTATAACATTATAAATTTAAGGACACATCTAGACTCAGAAGAAACTACTGAAATATTTCGCTTCTGTTTGATTCCCCTTTGCTTTCCAGTTCATACTAGGAGTGGAAATCTTCCTTCTTAGGCTAATTTGGTCTTAGTAGACCTAGACTTTTTCTTATTTGGTTTTCCTCTTGTGAGTAGTTAGGCAAGGCCTACTTTAGTCAAACCTACTAGGTTAAAAGAGAAACATTGTCAACTCATCAATTGTATTTGCTTATGGTATTAAAAGATTGTCTTGACTGACATTTCTCTAACTGAATTGACAAGTTGTTTTGATGATGAATTTAGTGCTTTGCTTTTCAAAGCCTCTCCTAGCAGCTAAACCAGGCGGAGACAGGAAGCAGTAACCTCAAACCTCTTTCCTTCACAACTCCTTATTGATAACATGAAGAGTAAGATTGGAGAGGAGAAGGTACTTATCTGCTGCTTATGAGCAAGGGAGTGAAAGCTAAAAGATTTCCCACAGATAATCTGTGACTCTTGTGCTACAGTTGACTTCTGGAAAATTGAAAGTTGCTGGTGCTTCCATGAGAATGGAGTGGGAGAGGAAGCTTGGTTACAACAAAAACCTTTCCCCCTTTGCCTAGATCAATTACTATATTCATAACCAAGTCAACTCTCTGCACAGGTAAAGTGGATAACCATTTGTAAGGTGTGGCTCCAAGCAGCAGGGAAGGAACCCTGACCCTGAAAAGACCCTCTTTACCAGCTCGCTTAATGCTTAGATTTAAAAAGAAGATGACCTAAAATGCAATGTGAGGAGCATGTCAATTTAAATTAGTAACTACAGACTACACATATAGGGCTACAAAGCATTTTCTCCTATTTTATCTCATATGGACTCCATACTAGCCTGTCAAGTAAATAGGCAGGACATTGATCTTTATGGAGAAATTGAAGTCAGTGAGGTCAAGAGACTTGCCTACTGTGGGGGGTGAACACACCGTGTAAACACATATATGCCTTACAATTAAAGTGTACAGCTGAAACTTATTGGATTTTGTTAACAAATGTCACCATAAAAATTAATTAATTAATTAATTAATTAATTAAAAATTTTAAAAAGAGAGAGAGACTTGCCTAATGTTACAGGACAAGCAAGTGACCCTTAAGACTTCTCTCGTGCCTCATAATTTTTAACCTATTGTCCTTTTGTCTCTAAAAAGTTGCATCAAAATTTCAACACAATGTCAGTGATTGATTTTAGATCCTCTCAAAATTGGACTTTATAGTTGGATGGTACTAGATGTCTGAAATGAGAGTTAGAGAGGAGAATACCATTGCGCAGGGAAGTAAATGGAGTGAGAAAAGACAAGACCAAGATAAATTTTATTTTCTTTACTATTTTGCTGGAGTCCCATCCTGCAAAAAGTACTCAGTTAAAAGGAAAGCTGAAGATGATCTAAACTAATCCTTTATTTTATAGAAGAGGCAACTGAAAAAAAGTGGCTTTTCAAACAAGGTCACACAAACAGTGGAAGAGCTAAGATATAATGTATGTGTGATTCTAGGACTAATGTTTTAAATCATGAATGAATAGAAAACTAACTTTGCGCATTCAGCAAAATTGATTTCATGGTCATATACAGAAAAAGCATGTCTCCAAATTTTCTGTGCCACTAACACACATACACAAAATGTTTTGCTCACAATTTCAAAGACTACTTGAAATTCATAGATGCATCCAAGATAAGGCCTTGATCACATGAAATGCCTCCTATAAATTATTTCAGACCCACAAGCAATAATTTTGCAATTACAGCTCTTTTATTTCAGCTTGCCCAAGGTACCAAAGGGTTTGAACATGAGCATTTGTCAATATATAAAATCACTTTTTGTCTAAACATCATTGGGGAAATCCTTAACTTCAGAGTCCCTGTAAGTTACATTTATTTGTTATGTTTAATGTACGATATTCCATCTTTCCTTTTCTTTATCATCACACCATAGAGAAATAAAATGCCACATAGAGTCTGGTGAACCTGAGAGAAGAGTAGTCAGCGCTCGATACTGAAATCCAGATTGGGAAGTTAAGGAAGCCGTAGAAAAGATATAGCACATATTTAGTTAGCAATGTGATTTTTCTTCAGAATATCTTAAGAACTTTGTTGGGTTCCATCCCTGCACATCACTATTAGAGTTTCTTTTGCAATTTAAAAATCAGGTTGGGAGATCCTAATCACATTGTTTCCTTTTTTAAGTTCTGACTAAACAGAATTTAACATGTTAGGCAGGAACCAAAGCAAATGAAAGCTTTCTATTTTCAACCATCTTGCCCTATGATGTTTGTGAACATTTTGTGAAGGTGATGCTGGTTTCCCTGGCACAGAAGAACACCTCCCTCCTGACCACAGAGCTGATGAAGTTACCGTAACTTTCCTCTGAGTACATTTCCTGCTCAGGCCCAGGATACTCTTCAACACATGGCCATCTGACCACTTGCTTCTTTTCAGGCTCTGTAAGAAGCAGGCTGTCCCACAGATTAATCCAGGGTTTACTCAGGAATCTGTAAGACAAACTGTGTTTTTTGGGAGTAAAGGAAGGCTCAGCCATCTGTGGCTCCGGTAACTCTAACTGAGGCCTCATACAGATGTGAGAAAGAGGAATGCAAAACACTCATCAGACTATAGCATCTTTGACCAACTTATTTGAGCAACTAGGAAGATACATATGAACAAAGCTATGAATGATTTATCATATTTCAAATAGCTCTAGACTCTCTAAAATTCATGTTAAAATGTAAAAAAAAAAAAGTCATGCAGGTTACATTTTCAAAATAATTTCGTGGTCATTTTACCTAGTTTTCTGTTGACTGTCATCTTGAAACTCTCTCCAAGGAATAAAGATGTAAGGAAATTCTCTCCAAAAAAAAAAGACTTTGAAAAAGCATGGCATGTACACGTATATGTTGTCTCATTCAGGATCCCAGCAGTAAACAAACGATACACTTAATATTAGGCAGTAGGAGGAGAGTTTATTTACAAAAGAAGTGTTGGCAAAGGTGTGGAAAAACAAGGGGTACTGCTAGAAGCTGTAGCTCATAGTAGCAAAGTTATGACCACCTTTCAGTTTAAAGAGACAAGGCGGCGGGGGCGGTGAGGTTACCAGAAGCGGAAGGAAAGAGCTGTTTAGAGGAGGTCACCATGACAGAAGCAATGACTTCTATTGAGAGAAACAGTCAAGCCAATCAACCAGCCCAGCCCAAGATTGTCCATGTACAACTATCAATTATATCAAGCATATTAACTCTTGTTGACAGAAAGTATAATTTTAAAATAAAACCTAAATAAATCTTAGTTTAAACAGGTACAAATTATTACAAGTAACAATAGAAATAAAAAATAAAAGTCTAATTAATAAATATACTAAACAAGCTGCTGGTGGTCAATACTAGTCTCAGCTCTACCTTTTACACTGGCTTGTGTTTCTGTACAGGCAGACACTAGTGTGAAGGGCATTTGTCTTTGTCCTTTTAAATAAGAACATTAATTAGAAAAAATATACGCACCCCTATGTTCATTGCAGCATTATTTAGAACAGCTAAGATAAGAAACCAAGTTAAGTATTCACTGATGGATGAATGGATAACGAAGATGTGGTAAATATCTAAAAGGGAACATTACTCAGCTATAAAAAAGAATGAAATCTTGCCATTTGCGACAACGTAGATAAACCGAGACAGTATTGGGCTAAGTGAAATAAGTAAAACAGAGAAAGACAAATACTGTATAATTTCACTTATATGTGGAATCCAACAAAATGAACAAATAAATAAATAACAACAACAAAACAGAAACAGACTCATAGACACAGAGAACAAACTGATAGTTGCCAGAGAGGTGTGGAGTGGTGAGATGAGCGAAAAAGGTGAAAAAGTTTAAGAGGTACAAGTTTCCAGTTATGAAACAAATAAGTTGCATGGATGTAATGTGTAGTAAGGAATATAATAAATAATATGATAACTTAATACTAAACTTACTTAGGTAATCACTTCGTAAGGTATATAAATGTCAAATTGTTGTGTATACCCTTGAAACTAATATAATATTGTATGCCAACTATATTTTGTGATACATGAAACTGTCAGAAAGTAGCTCAGAAGTCAAATAGTTCATAGCAAAAAGTCATGTATGAGCAACCAAGACCTGTCGTTAATTCTTAAGAGAGAAAACTTATCAAAAGAATTGATAAGTACTCTCTGAAAATTTTTTTCATGTTTCATAAAATTGTTCTTTGTTATTCTAACTTCTGGCACAACAAAGTCATGCAAGCATTCAACAAGTACATAAAGGGACCTAATGTATCAGGTTCTTGAGAGTTGGGAAGATATAAAAGATACAGCCTTTTCCTTCTAAGAGAAATACTAAGGCAAGTACACAATTAGCTACACTCCAAAGCCATGTATGGTACATGAGCCCTTTAGAGATTCACTGACAGTCACATGAAAGAGGTCTTATCACCAAACAAGATGATTCTGGAGGCTTTTGCATAGGTTGGCCTACAGCTGAGCCACGAAGTCTGGGGCAAATTTAGACAAGCTAAAATGTAAGAGTTTACTGGAGACTAGGAGAGTATTAAATTTACATGACAGAAAAGTAGGTGAAGATGGCTAATTCCAATCATGGAGAGTCTTTAATGCCAAGAAAAGGCAAATGGAATTTACTAGACAGGCAACAGGAGACATTGAAGACATCTGAGTTGAGAATGCAGTGGTAAGTGCCACCTTGGGATATTAACACAGTAGTATAGAGTGCATCAGCTTGAAGTTAGGATAGAGCAGAGGCAGAGACCCATTGGATGTTGTTGCAATTATGTTGCTGTGAGCTCACAGGGCCTGAGCTGTGGAGGTGGCAGCTGGGATGGAAAAGATGGGCAAGGCATTGGAGCTTGGTTGTACTTTATGGTGATGAACAGGAATTGAAAATAACACAGAGTTCATGGGCCAGGTAAGGGCAAGAGTGGAGGTACTTGTTGACAAAATCAGGTGAGTAAATACAGGAAATCTGGAGAAAACCTGTTTGGTTCAGTTTTAGATGCGTTGGGTTTGAAAGGAAGGCAAGGAATTCTGGAGGAAAGGTCCAAGAGTTAGTTACGTCAAACTAGAGTTCAAGAAAGTCATAGATAGATATGTACATTTGGATGTCATCTGTATTAGGCTGATAGTTAATATTAAACCTGCTAAAAACCATTGCCTGTACTATAATCCATCTCTACCATTCAGAGACACAGCCCAACAATGCAGGGTGTGAGCACTCCAGGACTGAAACTTCCTGAACACAAAGCAACATGAACTTGGGTACAATATGACCCAGCCCTTGCCATTCAAAAGTCTGCGATCATCCTCTCAGCTCCTAATGGCAGGACAGTCTAAGAAGATAATGTCACAGCACCTTAACTTATATGAATAAGGTACCCATACCAAAAGTCACCAGACCAATCCCCCAAATCAGATTTTATTGCCCTAAAAGGATGTCTGTAGTTCAAATAGTAAGTAACCAGGGCTTTATAACTTTCTACATAAATATTATGACAGTAATTCAGCTAACAGAAATAAATCCCACAGGTATCAAGGGACTTCCTATATTAATATATTGTTTTCTAAATATATATATATATATTTTAATCCAATAACCAAATTTGAGAACCACATTTTCATCCTGAGCCATCATCATTCTGAACCCTCATTCAAAACGACTCTATATAAAAAGAGTACATTTTTCCTATATGTTTCATTCTCCCTAAATCTTATATCTCCAAAAAGTCTGCTCAGGACCTCTTTGGCACATATAGAATCTTCTAGGTAAGTGTCAGTCGAGAAGTTTGAAAATAATCACTGCATTGACCCTTAACATTACATAGGAAGATGGGGGGAGAGAGCAAAGACAATATTATCCCTTAAACTGTTGCAGTCACTTTTAAGCATATTAGTATCTAAGATCCTGGTTTGAGTCTTCCCAAGAAATTTTGGAGATGGCTGGTTTGCAATGATTTGTATATTCCCTATTGAATCATAAGAGCATCCACAAAGAGGCAGGGTGGTTGAGTTGCCCTGTTAAAGCTGATGAAAGCCAGAGTGTTTTTATTTTACTTAAAGAAGTATTTTTAAACCAGAAATAGTCCAACCCCCTCATATATTCCCTCCCTCTCTTTCACCCTCATCCCAAACTAGGCTCTACGTCCTAAAATTTCTACTTTTAAAACATCTCTCATAATAGTCACCTCTTTCTATTCCCACCTTTGCCACCCAAGTCCTAATCTACTCCTCTCCTCCTCATAAAGTGACAGAGTGTTACAACATGATCTCCTTGACATCAGTCTCTATATCATACCTATTCTAGACCATCTTGCTTCCAAAAGCTTTCAGCTTCTTCACATTTCTTGAAAATGAAGTTTGAATTTCTGTTACTAATAATCAATCGCTTGTTTGATCTGATTCTACACTACCTCTCCAGGTCACCACACATTCAGATTGGCCATCTGTTCCAAAAACATAAAACAGTATTCCTGGTTTAATCTCTTTATATGTATTGTGTCTTCCTGAGACAACATAGCATTGGTAAGAGATAAACCCTGGAGCAAGAATGTCTGGATTCATTTACTTTCTAGCTATATGACTCCATGCAAGTTGCTCTATCTGCTCCATGCTTCAGTTTCCCCATTGATAAGATGAGGATAATCATAGCACTGCCTCATAGAACTTAGGGGAAGAATAAATGATTTTATACAGAGAAAACCAGGTAAAATAGTACTTGGCACATTATAAGTGCAAAATAAATGTTGGCTACCAATTATGATTAATAACATCATCTATTTAAATCCTATCTTGCTTTAAGGTCCAGCTCAATTCCCAACTCTCCATAAAGGCTTACTAAAGTATTTATTTTTATGCTTCCTTTAGTACTAATTTATTCTTTTCTTCCTTCAACAAATATTTGTTAAACATTTATAATGCTTCCAGCACTATGCATAATACCAAGGTTATAAGGATAAATAAGCCATGATCCTACCCACAGAAAGCTCATGGTCTGGTGGGAAAAAAAAAAACAGATGTGTTAAAACAGTAATAATTTGGGGAACACTGAGGAGAAAAGAAATATCTCGTTTTCCCAGAGAAGGCTTCTCCAGTTGAGAAATGTAGGGGACATTACCGTTTACAAGAAGAATATATGTGGACATGATTCCATAGTGTAGTGGTTAGCACGTCTGCTTTACATGCAGAAGGTCCTGGGTTTGCACCCCAGTGGAGCCACACAGTCAATGGTCAATGGCCATGCTACCCTGAATGATCCCAATGTCTGATCTCAGAAGGGCCAGGCCTGGTTAGTACTTGGATGGGAGACCACCTAGGAAAACCAGGTGCTGTGGGCATAAATAATAAAAAATAATTTTTTAAAAAATAATACATGCAAAGCCATTAAGATATCAAATGGCATGGTGAAGTAGGGGACTGCCAAGTGTTATTTGTTTCCAGCTGTTATATCCTGTTATATATAGTCTTCTCAAGAAGATTGTAAAAGATTGTCCATAAAAGCAAAGAGAACTTGATTAATTACATGAGTATTTCTTGTGTGCTAATTAAGTCTTTATATTTCTTTTCCTCATTTTATATTCTATTGGATACAAATAAAGATTAAAATATAAAAGAGGTTTAATAAATATTTGTTAGATTGAGTTATGCTCCCATTGAAACTCCTCTCACAATTGCGTAATGAAGGCTGAATACCCAGAGAAAGCTTCCTCAAGGAGGTGAATCTTGCACTAAGAACATGAAGTAAAAGATAACTAGGATTTGGATGGGTGGAAAGGAGAAGAAAGGGAATTCCAAGAGGGAAACAGCATCAGAAATGTCATAAACACAGAGCGCAGGTGTGTGATAGTGAAGAAAGCTGCAATATTGGGGGTTAAGGATCTTATGTTAGGGTATGAAAGAAGATAGATTGGATAAGTAAGATGGGTCCAGCCTAAAAGCATCCCAAAATGTCAGGAAATATTACAATGTCATTGCAATGAGCACCTTCTAGAAATCAGCAATACAACTTTCTTTTTTATACATTGAGAGATGTCTAAGTTCTCTCCCAACTCTTAAATGTCTGTTGTTGAATTCAACAATGCTGCCTATAACTGTTTTCCATAGAACAAATAAGTATGAACAGAGTATCATTAAGGCAGTCTTTAATGGAAAAAAAATTTTTTTCCTAGGAAGATTTCACAATTCTCATTTTTACATCCTTGAGGCTCAAAGTGGGTTTCTTTTTTATCTGTCACATAGATGTTAATAAATACCTGTCTAATGAGCACATGAATAAGACTTGTCTTACCAAAGCATCAGAGGGGCAGGCACTTTAGAGAACAGGAATCTAGTACTTTAAAAAACAGTAACCTACTAACACTCTGTTTTAGTCCCTCCAGGAGCCTCATGATGAAAGAAAACATTCTCCTCATATGTGTCCATTTTCACTTACCCACCTTCTATGGGATAAAGTCTATGAATCAGAAATGGAACCCTCCTGGACTCAACATTCCTGAAGCTAATCTTAAATTATACACCCTTATTATCAGTAGTGTTCAATATCAAAGAAAGGCATCAGGTCACATGGGAGCTGCAAATACAGCTTTTTCTGATGCTTCATCAGGTGTCAAGTATTCCTAAGCAATGAATCACACAGCCCTCTACCTTCTCAGAAAAAAGTTATCAGACACCCGCCTAAGTTCTTAAGAAGGAAATTTATTTCATTATTAAAATGTAAGACATGTCAATAATTCATATTCACTTGTGAGTGAGTGGGTGATAAATGGGGCTTACTGCTGTAATCAAAGTATTACATGGTGGATTGTGAGTCAATGAAATGGCACCAATACAGCAGAAAGGAGATCACAATTAGATCAGAGGTCAGAGTGACAAGTGAATGAGTGACTCGTAGGACACCATCAGGAACCATTAACCTGGTTACCTTGGCAGCCAGAGTCCTCAAAATAATGAAGATGATGACAAATCAAAAAGATAATGGTAATGGTGATGCTGTAGAGATAAAATTGCAGCTCAAGGTTAAGTAAGAAATTCCCCACCATCATTCAGGTTCTCTCTAGTAACAAAAACATAGGTACACATACCTGCATGGTGACACACAGACTAAATTAAGATGCAAAAAAATTAGTATTAAAATACTAAGGCCAAAGGAGTCTAAAGTCTCTTTTCCACATCCTCTTTCAAGCAACCGAGTAACAGTTGATTCCATCCAGTGTACCTAACCCTGATGCTTAGAATGAGAGTAACAAGGGAGAACTTAGACACCTGCTTTCCAACCACTTCTCAGTTGGACCTGAGTTACCTTCCCCCCTCTCCCCGCTTGGCTTCAGAAACAAGTTCTCAGGCAATGATTCGCAGACTGAAATTTCTGGGTACATTTTTCAATGACAACACCATGTCATTGACCAAAAAGAGTCAAAGAAATCACGATAAAAGAGACGTACATTCTTTATCCCAGCTTAGAAAAACAGAGACTCCTTCAATCAGTTACAAAGACACCCAGGTGTCATTTTTTCCTAAAGTTCAACTAAACTATCTACTGAGAAGGAAAATTCTAACCTCTGTGAAGTTCCATAAATAATAAATTTATTGAAGAATAAGGCAAGCAAAAATTTAACCAAAAAAGAAAGAAAGAAAGAAAGATTTATCCTTTTCAATACCAGCTGTGATATAGCTTTGCTTTGAAGGAGTGCCTGCTCTCTGATTTTTAGACAGGAAGGTCTGCAATGAATTGTACATTCTTATCGATGCTTACCCCAGTTAATAAAGAGCTATTGTTTTAAATATGATAAACCACAAATGGAATTTTCTTCTGGGATGTTGGTGGCATAAAAAAAAAAAAATTCATTTTGTAAATGTCAGCACACTGCATGCAGGAAATACTTGGAAAAAGATATCCACACATGATAAAAGCTGAATGATAGACATGTGGCATTTCTACACTCATGAAAATAAAGACATTAAAAAGGACAGTCTATGTCTGAAGAAGAGACAGTGAGATCCCCCTCCTACCCACAGTAAAGGTTTGAATGTGAGAGCTTCAACATTAGAATCACAGACTCATTTTTATTTCTAATCTATCTGTGAAAATGACTCATTCTATTTCCTGATAATTATATATTGATATTAATTTTACAGTCGTTGCTATAAAAGTCCTTTCTGGATGGTTGCCTTTAAAAAAATACAAAGTAATATCTTCTTATAGGGTATAGGAGTAGAGTAAAACAAATTTCTTCAGTAACATCTATGCTTTTGACATGCCCATCAAATTTACTGGAAATGACAAAACATCAAGTCAATTTTTTTCCCCAATTTTTAACAGTCAAGAAAACTTGTGACAGTGTATCGAATGTCATACAAATACATCAATCTACTGATTACATTGCATTTTTGACATTGATCTTTTTTACCTTGCTTTCCCAAGCCTACGTCAGAGGAACAATTTCCTATTAGAGGTAAATTACTTTTTTGTGTGTGTACAACTGCCTCAGAGGGGTTATTTGCTGAACCGAAAATAAAGTCTTTAACTACCTTGCTTTGCTCGTGATTTAGACTACATAGCATTTTTCTGTGTTCTGTGCTTCTGTTAGAAAAAGAAATGCTGAGGGAAATGCAGCGACACTGGAAAATCAATCATGTTCAAACTGTTCATTTTGACAGTTTACGTGTTACGGTTTGGGGAGAAATTAAAAGAAATACTCTCATGGAAAAATGAATGATGTCATCCTGATTTTGTCTTCAGATGGAATAATTAACTTGCTGAAAAATAACCAATACTGGGTAAAAAAAAAATCTATGAACAACACTGTGTATTATATGCAAACTCCTTCTATCATCAATCACAAATCACATTTCAAGGGCCTGCAGTTCTAAGCTGGGTTCTTCTTCCAAAGTCCAACAAAATCCTCTATAGTGGATCTCAATTGCACAATTACCCAAATCTGGTAGAAAACGTATAACTTTAGTAAAGGAATTGTCTAAGTTAAGGTTTCCTAACACTTTCTAAATCTTACTCCTTTAATTTAACCAGAAAGATCTTTCTAGAGTATCATTAAAATCATAAAGAATCCGGTTAGGTTTAACCTTCATAGAATGAGTATTTTAAGTTATGCTGTGAGCCAATGAGTTAGAATTATTAAATTGGTGGAAAAAAGAACTGTTCTTTACACACACACACACACACACACACACACACACACACACACACACACACACACACACCCTGAACACAGATATACCAGTAGTGTCTCACAATCCTAGGGAGGACAAATACACATTAACCAGAGAACTTTCTTATCTTTCTAATCTCTTCGTGGAGGATAAATACAGAGAAACAAAAAGCACGTTGAAAGTTTTGTACTATTAATTAGAATAGATCATACATTTGTGGATGTTGTGATTATTTTTTCTTATAAGTTTTCTTACTGGAAGAAGCATTTCAAAAGTGCTTTCCCTACCCCAATTTCTTTCTTGCTCCATTGAATGTTCACTCAGTAACAAATCTGAAAAGTTATTAGAAGGGTAATTTCATGTTTGAAAGGTAGATGCGTCTTAAAGTAGAAAACAAAGGGTTCTTATGTGTGAACTCTCCAACTACTTCTTCAGCTACCCACCTTTTAATTGGTGTTCTAAAGGAAAAATATAAAGCTTGGAGTCTTACAAAAAAAAGGAGAGTGTATGAACTGATGACAGAAGGTTGTCCACAAAACACATCAGAAAAATATTTTGTGTAGAATTATCAATTTTTGTTTTCTGTCAGAGCGAGGTTTCTCTTTCCTTTCTGCCTATCTTTTACTGTCCAATACATTAAGAAAATTTAAATATTCTTTAAAAAATAAATTTTAATGATCCCTCAAAAATGGAGTCCAAGGAGCTTTGCAAAAGTAAATTTAATGACACTTTTTAAGTGAATTTAGTAGTTCTAAAAGCTTGGTGCTAGATACTGGAGTATAGCCTATCTCATCACCAGTTCATGCTTTCATTCTAGCAACACCTTTTATAAATACACATAATTTGTAAATGTGCTCACTGGCACACCAGACAATGAAATAGACGGGTATAGATGTAACTATTGTACTTGTGCATGTTGGAAAATTATACCCTTTGGAGCACATGCACATGATGTTTAAGAATCACAACAAATAACACAGTCTCTGCACCACCAAAATAAATGAGAAAGAAAATAGAAGAAACTGGCTTTTCGATATATTTTCAAGGGAAAAATAACTATCTTCATTTAAACATGCCCTTTAAGCCCTATCAGTTCAATTTTTGAACCAAGCAGGACCCTTTTCAAACTCAGAGAACAAGCTGAACAAACACCTTACTCCGGCCCACCAGAGCAACAAGTTCTTTGTTTGGAATTGTGATTTTCTGAAGACGATTTAAACCTGGTTGTATCCGGAGCTATGAAATTTTAAACTGCATCATGTTAAGTAGGATATTATAACAGTCAAGAGCATAGGCTCTATCACCAAATCCTGGTTCAAACAACTAGTACCTGTCTATCCTTGGGCAAGTTAGCACTCCTACTCCTCCATCTCTTTATCTGAAACGGGGTTCTCAGTAGTGTTAGGTATGTCATTCTCATCATCATCATTGGGAACTTAAAAGACTTTAATCTAAGAAAATGAATTTCAGCCAATTATAAAAGAAAACTAATTTACTAGCATTTGTATTGTACCAGTATTTATAATGACTCCAGAGTTCATTTTGGCACTCATTCAATTCCAGTAGACATAGTAATTACAAATAACGCTTAGCTTGCTAGCAAAACACTGACTGCACTAGGATTTCACATAAGTTATTTCATTTTATCCTTACTATGACCTTGAGATGAGGTTATTATCATCCCCATTTTACATAGAAGGAAACCAAGGCTTAAAGAATTTAAACACTAGCCTAAGCCAAGCTAGTAAAAAATGGATCTGTGATACAAACCCAGGGAGTATCAGTCTAGAGATTTCAGAATCAATCTGCTTATGGTGGTTTTCTTAAATTAATATGTATATATAGTCTAAAAATTCTTGGGACACTACCACACTATCAACTGATAGCTATGTAAATTTTATTTAATTCCAAAAACTATTCATTAAAATATTATACTTACTGTGGTCTGAGAGTCAGTGAGCTTCTAAATAACAGGTTGCCATTTTATAGCAAAACTATACTTCAGATATCCAAATTTCATAAGTTGTTTGAAATTTAAAATGAACAAAGCTAATTGAAGACCTCAAAAGCGAAACTTAGAAGAAAGAAATCAAAATTGTTTACCTGTTACTTGAATTGAGGGGAAGAAGTTGAGAGCCAGGAGCAGCCTGAGGATCATTGTGCCAACGGTGGGCTAGGGCTGCAGCCCCTCCTCCCTGAGGAGCCCAAAGTGTGAGGTAGGCTGAAGATGCACCTGTTGAGGCCAGAGAGTCACTGTCATCCACGGCCACCTCCAATTCGAGGGTTAGACAACCACAAGATACTCAAACCACAAGGCATCGTGACTGTAACATTTCACACAGGATATTACATTGTTTTTGATGACTTTAGACTTTTCTTTTAAAGGAAGTCTTTTCTTGTCAGTGACAAAGAATATAAGTCACTCTATGATGGGTTCATGAAAATTATTCTCCGTGGATGGATATCAGAGCTGTGAAAAATGGGTGCTTGGAATCCAGCAGGAACTTAAAGGTATACAAACAAGATGTTCTGCATGAGGAATAAAGCCTCCCACGGTGGAGAGATTTTCATAGGATGGAGATAGATACCAATAAGAATTATATTAAGGATTTTGGAAACATATGTATTGGTGTGGAAGGAATCATGAATATTAGGAATTGAACTTTTGCGCTGGACATAGGTAGCCCTACGGAATATTTAACACACCCTCCTTCAACTCACTTTGAGAAAGTTTGAGAAACCTAGCTAATCTACAAGCACCAAACCCACTGAAGAGAGGAATTTTCCTAACGAAAGGGAAAATAGAAACATCACATGTCCTTGAGGAGACAGGTGACCAAAAGCCCATTGGTATACTATGTGTTCTGTGTCTCTCAAAGTCTCTCGAGGTTAGGTGATAGGCTGATAGTCAGGGAGGGAGACTCCAGAGCAGGTTCCCCAAGGTAGTCAGTCAGCAAGCCTCTGCAGCCCTCGCCGCCAGCCAGCTCTTCTGCAGTTAGGGTCATTCCACTGATGGGGCCTTCCCCACTCTCCTCTTCTGGCACCTGGGTAAGGATATTATACTTGACAGCTTTCTCGAAATTTTTCCAATAATTTTTTTTCTGCTTTCTTGAAAATCTAAGCTTTATATGATTACCCTAGTTTGGACTTTGAGTATATGAGTTTTTTAAAAAAGATAATTTGTAGTGGTTTAATTCTGAATATAAAAGTAAGACATATTTCATACAGAAAAATTTTTTAAAGACACATTTACCTTTTTAAATGTTAAAATAATCATTAAAATAAAACTCTCCCATAATCTTACTACCCTGATACACTTTTAATATTCTGGTTCATGCCTTCCATGTGTTTTTCTATTAAGATTTTTACTTTTTTTTTTTTTTGCCTTTTGAGTGTTTTTATTTAAATCGAAATATAACTGACATATAACATTGTATTAGTTTTAGGTACACAGCATAACGATTTGATATTTGTATATATTATAAAATGACCACCATGAGTCTAGTCACTATCCTTCACCATACAGTTATAATTATTTTTGCCTTTCATAATTTTTTAAATAACTTTGTTTATTTAAATTAGTTTCAGGTATATAGTACATTGGTTAGACATCTATAATGTTCAGAAAACAATCCCCCCAATTGCTCTCTCCCTCCCCTGGCCCTCCACTTAGCCATCATTCCCTATACTGTGCTCCCTATCCCCATGACCAACTATCAACTACTAATTTATACTTCTTTAACCCTTCATCTCTCCAAGCCCCTCCTCTCTGTCCATCACCAAATTGCCCACTATATAGTGAGTTTGTTTTTGATTAGTTTGTTCTTTTTGTTCCTTAGATACTGCAAATAAGTGCAATCATACAGTATTTATCTTTCTCTGTCTTGATTATTCACTCAGGGTAATAACCTCTAGGTCCATCCATGTCATTGAAAATGGTAAGACTTCATTTTTTTTTAATGGCTGAGTAATAGTCCATTGTATATATGAACCATAATTTCTTTATCCAATCATCTGTTGATAGGCATTTAGGTTGTTTCCATATCTTGGCTATTGTAAATTGTGATTCCATGAATATTGGGCTACATAGATCTTTACTAATTATTGTTTTGGTTTGAATAAATACCCAGAAGTACAATTGCTGGGTCAAGAGGTATATCTTGAATGTTTTCCCATGACATATAATATTCATTATAAACATCATTTGTAATTGATGCTTAAAGCTCCATTTTATAATCATACCATAGATTGTTTAAGAATCCCCTAGTATTGTTACCAATTTTTTGCTATTTTAAAATGCTACAGTGAACATCTTTGATGACCTAGCTATAAGTGAAAGAAGTCTTCATGTTCCTTTTTCTTCATCTGCTAAATGACAGATAAAAAATGCTTCCTCTCCCGGTAGACCCCTTTGTCCACATTTCCATTTTTTCACAAACACAGTCCTTGTGATCATCCCATACTGACACATTTTTCTGCTTTTTGGAGCAATTTGTCCTTGAAAATGATTAACTTACACTTCTGAATTAAAGGTAAATAATGAAATTATTCCCCCAGTCATGGAGAAAATTCATTTCTAAAATTTGACCCAGTATTCCTAGCTATATCCAGTTAGGGTGACCTACATCTTACCCAGGGCCTAATGTCGTTCCAGGGACAATTTAAAGAAGGCAGGATGCCATTCTCTAAAAGGTTATCCTTATTCTAGAGCCACTAGACCACCTAGAACCTTCTAGAACAAAAGGCTCTGAAACTCGTCATGAAGATTAATAATATGCACAGCAGAAACAAAGACCCCCTAAACTTTCCTGTGATTGACAACAAAAGCCAAGGAACAAATTAACCAGTGTCTTCAAGCATATAAAAGATGACTGTATAACATCTAGTTATTACTATGTATATGGGAGTGTTTAATTAAATAAAATTCAGCTGAAAAGAAACAGTGTAATTATCTGGTCTAACTCCTTTATTTTGCAGAGAAGGAAGCTGAAGCCCAGAAAGGTTAGCTGATTTATACAAATCCACAAAACAATAATTAAGTGTATTTGATTTTATTACTTGACTAACCATATTTGGTTTTCATTCTTTAGAGTAAAAAGAAAACACACTACCCTTTTTTAAAAAATATATGTCACTCTAAAGAAGCAAATAATTTCATTAGAGTCCTTTCACATTCGCTCTTGAAATTCAGTGGCATTCACATAAACAAAGAAGTAGAAAAGATCAATATGAAATAAGAAATCTTAAAGCCATCAATGCACAGAGTACTAAGACTCTACTGCATTTCTCATAATAAAAATAGCTAGCATTTATGTACCAAGCATTTTACATGCCTGATCTCATTAAATACTCACACAACCTGTAAGGAATGTGCTATTTTTATCCCCATTTAACAGATGAGAAAACTGACCCTGAAAGAGAGTTAAGAAGTCTCAGGAAGGGGTGGAGTCAGCATTAGAATCTAGGTCTTTCTAACTTCAACTGCTATGCCCTAATCACATCTCCATACTGCCTCCCTACTGCCACACTTCTTCAGTATTGTAAATTCTGGATAGAGAATCTACATTACCTTTCTATTGCAAGGTATCTAACATGATTTCTTATTAGAGTCTGTGTGATTAGAATGTGAAAAGGAATAAATGTTTGGTGGATTGGTCAAAATGGATCATTGAATATATGTTTGATATATTTATGTGGATTAAGTGTGCTCCATAGCATGACTGCCACCAGAACCTTATTTTAGAAATTAGCATAGAATTCTTCCATGATGCACAATTTTTATGTAATAACATATACCAGTATAAACTACAAAGTGCCATTGAAGAGTCTTCAAGAATTATAGTTGTCAAGTCAGTCAATAACGAGACGCCCTTTTTCTATTTCTAACTAATATAGGACAAGCCTACTAGGATATCGTCTCTGATCCACATTCCAACTAGAAACTTTCATTTTGGTTTTTAATATTCTCTAAAGCTGTACCATACAGAGGTTCATGCTCGCATGGTGATTGTGGAAAAATAATGAAGCCTGAGATTCTCTCTTCAAACTGTGTGGTATTATCCCAGCGGTTGGTAGTGAAAACTTATTCAAATAATAGACAAAGATGAAGTTAAGAAAGTCATTTATATTATCACAAACCAGCAGTACCAAAGCCCCATAAATTACTCTATGCCTAAAAGTAATGAAAAAGCAAGAAGTAACTGCCATGGTGATTGACTAATCCCACTGAGTAAACAAATATTACAAAAAGATATATTTGCAGGAACAATCTAGGAGACTTTATGAAGGTTTACATGAAAAATATGATGAAAAGTAGCTTTAAATGATTACCTAAAAGCCTTTTGACTACTTACAGAGGCAGGCCTATGGCTCCAAGCGATAAAAGCAGTAGCTAACATTCCCTGGAGGCTTCTGCTAGTAGGTATTGAGCTAAGTATTATGCATTCATCATCTCACTTAATCTCCACAACAACCCTAGGAGGTTGGTACTATAATATCTCCATTTTATAGGTAAGAAAAAGAAGGTTAAAAAGGTCAAGAAATTTATTCACAATCACATAGTAAGTAGCAAAGCAGGGATTTGAATTCGATTTAGTCTGATTCCAAAAAGTGAACTCTAAACATAATGGGAGAGGTAGACATGATCATAATCAACCAATAGCTGGAATCTGCAGTCGATAGTGCAGTGGTTAGGAATAAGGTTTTTAAAGAGAAATGTATCTTCTTAATAGGTACATCTGACCTTGAGCACCAACTTTATAAAAATTCATCAAGAATTCTTTATGTGACTTGCAATGTCTTCAGTCTCTCATTGCTTCCTGGCTGATACTATACTCGTGCAGACCCTGTCAAGAGAACGAAGCAACATTTGTGCAGTTTTGACATCATCCTAGAGGAAGGAATGACGACAGGACTAGAAATTTGTGTAGTGTCAGCAAGAAGCCATCATGCAACCAGGCAATGCAGATCTGAGCTTTAAGACAGTTCCATGACAACAGGTTCATTCATTTGGTAATCTGAAAAAAGGCAGAGGGGGAGTGGCAGATACAGAAAACATCAATCACCATCCCTGAAGACTGAAAGAGATAATTATCAAGCAGATTTTGGCTAAACCATTATGACAGTGTAAACTTTGGGTCTTAGGACCCAAAGATATTGTTATCAGGAAAGTCTACTGTGACATTCTCAAATCTTATTACTCTGAAAAGCTAATGTCTCGTGGAGTCATGTTCTTTTGGTCTCATAAAGACCACCTGCCTGCCTTGTTGCTGACATTACACAAATATATGAAGGGCCCTGTATCAGGCTGAATTGTTAATTTTTTGAAACCACTGAGACACTGGGATATTTTCTAGAAATAGGAATGTTAATTAAATATGACTGGGGTTGGGAGGGCAAGGTAAGGAATGTATTTCACTCCACATCTTGTATTGAACCCTACTCAACCCTCTTCTATTCCCTACTGTGCAATCAGTGGAATAGTAAGGCGTCAACCTCTGACCTCTTCAGGAAGTACAATCTTGTCTTGGCCTTGGGAAAACAGTCATGCCTGGTTTTTCTCCCTTCAGAAAAATTTTAAGGGCCCTCATCCCCTTATATGTTTTTAGCACAGAAACTTCAGGAAATAGAACTGTTAACTTCAACATTGCTTTAAATGCTCTCTCATGTTACTGGGCCCCCATGGGAACTTTCTCATCCTCCCCACTGCTGTACCTCCCTACTCCCTACCCCTCCCCACCAGTTCCCACACTCACTGAATAAGGAAAGTCAATCTGAATACATCTGTCCACATCTCCAGAATGCCACAGAGGAAGAACAGCTGTTGACCTCTGCTCTGAACACATGATCCTATTTGTCCCAAAAGGATCTTGGGTGAACTCCAGCTAATATACACAATTTCTACTTCCTATGGGGAATGTAAAACCAGGAGAGTATATTCCCCACACTTGCTTTCATATAAAAATAACCTGCTTTTCAAGTGCTGTATCCTATTACTGCTAATAATCGTATTAATAATTATTATAATAATTATAGCTAAAATTTATTAAGCATTTGCTCTGTGCCAGATATAGTACAAAGCTGAAAGCATGCCAAGTTTTTAAGCCTTAAATTTTTCTTTAAGTTCTGGAACATGTAGTGCTTTTTTTCTTTCTAAATCATGTACTTCCATATCTTAACACCCACCACTCACACACACATACATGCATACATGCTCAAAAAATATTTATTAACCTATGCATACAGGTGATAAAACTAAAGAAAGATTTTGTGTTTTCCTTAATAAATATTGGAGGATGGGAAAGGAACTTGAGTTGGGGGGACAAGGAGCTGCACCAGATGTTACAAGAAGCCCAACGGTAACGGTAAGGAGCAAGAATAAGGATGCCGTATCCTGAAGCAATCTGGTCTTTGTCTAATAATCCATCCAGAAATAGCCATTAACACCACAGTGCATGCGACATCTTTTATACACGGTCTAGAGGGAAATTCCAGACTAAACTTGTTCTCACAGCATTTAGCTCCCTTTGTATTATAGGCTACTCATATTTGGAATGACTAAAGCATAACTAACTCATCGTTTTCTACACTGAGGGGCCAGAATAGTCACTGAAACACAGGGAAACCTCATCTACATCAGGAATCTAATCTACCCCGATTTCTCATGTTGTTCATTGTGTAAAATTTGCCAAGCTTTGCTCTGCCAAATTGTCATAGGACTCTTCTAGAAAAATTGAAATTGTTCAGCAGACTTCTAAGCAGAACAAGAATAGGAAAGGCTATAGTCATCTTGAAAATGTATCCATTTATTCAATAAACCTGCATTCAGTGCCCACCATAGAGAAGCCTTGTTCTATACCCTGAGGATCCAGGGGGTTAAGGCAGTCCACTTGTCCCCAGAGAACTCAAATCTTGAAGAAACATTGAGGAAGAAATTTCTAACACCTGGAGAGGTTTTCAGGGCAAGATGCTTTGATTTGGAGGATAAGCAAAATTATCCAGACCAGAAATGGGGAAGAAAGGAACTTTCTTTCTGAGCAAAGTATATACTATTTATTAACCTATGCATATAAAAGTGCTTAGGTTGCTAAGAGAACTATAAGGAGCTCAATGCGACTGGAGCAGAAAGAACTCTGAGCAAAGTCAAGGAAAGCGACAGGCAGTCATGAGTAGTCAGGCCATGGTAAGAAGTTTACTCTGTACTGAGAACAATGAAGAACTCTCGTAATATGGGTCAGTGCACAGGTCTGGGCTATTGTTACAGATTTAAGAAGCATCAGCATGTTAGATCCAGGCTTTCAAAAAGGTTTAATCTCTTACATCAACTCCTATTGATTGATATCAGCTGCCTGAATCACTGAGCCCTCATACCGGTTCAATGGGAGCATGGGAAGGGCAAAGGGGAGGATAGGCATGGCCCTCTGTGGCTCCCTGATCAGGATTATAAAAAAAGCCATGAACACAGATCAGATTACAGGCTGCTTTTCCCCACCTGTCCCTTAAATCTTGGCATTTTTCCACAATTGGGGCTTGAGGAGGCCAACAGATTACTCCCTTCTACTTGCTAATTCAGTTCTAAATCTAATAAGAGAGACTAAGAAAGACAAAGGAGTCATGCTGACAGAGGTGCAAATACCAGTGATAGCATACTACCTGAGAATATGGCTAAAATGTACGGCCACAAAAAGCACTCTAGAATTAGGCAGACTTAACCCATAACTCACAGACATTGCTAGAAAAACAAAGGACGTGCCAAAATGACAGAGTCTTCACCACTAAGTTACCACCAGATCCAGAGCAGAACACTGGCTCACTGTAGGATGACAGATCCTAGAGTGGGGACAGGAGGCAGCAGGAGCAAGAGGAATAGGTAAGGTCAGGAGAGGGTTCGTTTAAGGTGGGAGAGACAGGTGAGTATGTTTTCATGCTCTATCAAGGAAGACATCACAGAGAGAGAGAGCAAAGACTGTAGGGGAAAGAAAAGAGATGATAGAAAATTGACCCAGATATAAGCTAACACATTAGCTTTAATTAAAAAGGAGGAAACTTCTTTGCGCCTATCATATTTGTCTAGGAAAACAGAAGTTATAGCAGTTCAAGATTAAAGCACGTTGACCAGGCACTTTTCCATTCACACACATTATCTCATGAAAACCCTGTATAGAGGCCATTCTTATTGGTCCATTTAATAGATGCGAAGACCTACCAGGGAGCAGAAAAGGACTGAAACACGCTTATTCCAGCTTTGAGACCGTGATCTTGGGAAAGCTGACACATTTTCTGACTCCTTGCTCTTTGCCATTAAGCCACTGCTTTGGAACAAATTCCGCTAGACTGTGAATCAATGGGAGAGGCATTTTCAAAAACCATCATTCGGTGTGTGTGGTGGAGAATGAAGGATGGGGTTGAGTGAATGGCCTCTGCAGCTTTAAATCTGATCTCTAAAAATCTCTGAA
This sequence comes from Rousettus aegyptiacus, assembly GCF_014176215.1. NCBI lineage: Eukaryota > Metazoa > Chordata > Mammalia > Chiroptera > Pteropodidae > Rousettus > Rousettus aegyptiacus. The sequence continues at coordinate 25,201,017 of NW_023416295.1, forward strand.
AGAGTGAACAAACATCTTTTTCCCCATCCTCTCTTTCCCTTCAGGATGGCAAAATGGGAACATTTTAATTTCAGCAGAGGGGCGTGAAGGCATTTTTTATCCCTGGGTGTCACCTCAGACTTGGGAAATCAAGCTGATTCTCAGGGTTTGCTGTTGGTGCTAAGCCTCTGACAAGAAATTAGACTTCCTAAAAATAGCATCCATCAGTGGGAGATGGCAGGCTAACTAACAATTTGCCTTGTGCTTACAGATGCTGGCCTTGGGAACCTGACTACAGCCCGAGGGAATGCAGAAGGCTCAGGCTGAATGGACAGACTTTCTCCAGGCCCTGGAGGTTAGTTTCAAGAAACTTATGTTGGTTCTTATCCCAGATTTTCTCCTTAGGAAAGGTCTGTGAAAAGGCACTCTTCGCGCCCAAGATTGTGGGCATGTTCTCTCAGGTCTCTCTTGTCTCTCTAAATCTATCACTCTCTTTATTTCTCAGAAATTCAGCCTCTATACTGGTCTACAAACTGGATAACAATACATGTGTTATATGTGTTTTCTACATAAACGTGGGATTAACAAGTACTTAATGCCTCTTTTCTTTTTCTACTCAGTCAGAATGCAAAAATGTCTCCTGTGAAAGTAGACAGGTGGCTAATTTGTCCCAAACATTTCTATATCCATTAAGTCTGGCAGTTCTTAAACTTTTTTTTTTATGTCAGAGACACTTTCGGTGGCCTGGGAGCCCACAAACCCTTTCTCATGATTATGTTTTAAAATACAAAAAATAAAATAAAATACATAAGATCACAAAGAAAACCAGAAGTATTGAAATGCAGTTTTCAAATATTTTTTAAAACATGATGTAGTAATAAATGTGCTTCATTAACACTTAAATAATGAGATCTAGCTATGATGTGATGCCTACTGTAATTCTGAAGCAGTGATAATCATAAGTGATATTTTGAGATACCTGCAATGACTATAATGTGACATGAAAATATCTGTGATTCCTACTGATAACAAAGTCACAAGTACTGCTAGAATTACTGTGGTTTGTTGCTTAAATATATTGTTGAAATGCTAAATTTCAGTTAGAGAGGTTAGTGAAAATAAAGATGTAATTTTTTCCTGCCCAAAGTTACATCAGGCCCCTGATTACAAACCCCTAAATAAGCCGGTACATCTGGTGGTGATCGGCATCTCATCTACCTACGTGTGGATCACACACACGTACACACACACCAGGCACTGCATGCCCTGTAGCCTTTACTAGAATCTGACAGCATCTTAATGACACTCATAGAGGACACTTCCCAGAAGTCTTCTATCCTGAAAGGTCAGAAACAAAAAGTACAAATAACGTTGTAGACCTCAATATCAGTATTCTCTTTTGCCTCCAGTTCCAAATATGAACTGGGTGTGTATGGTTACCCCCAACCATGGTTTTCTCACTGGGGCCTGATCCTTGGGCCAGAATCACAAGCTCTACAGTTCCGCCTGCACTTATTTTGCTTCTGCACTTTAGATAAATTCCGACATTCCATTCTGCTCCCTGTTATTCAACAAGGTGGAATATATAGCACTGAGATGAGATTCAACATACAATAGAAGGACCACATTCAAGCTTAGACCTCTTGCACTGGAAAATAATGTCAAGCCCCTGGTTGACTCTGCAAGCACTCCACATTCTCTATTTGATATTCTGACCTTGACCATAAATCCAAAACTCCTTGGTAGGCTTCTGCCAGCTAGTGCACACTCTCGCCATCCCTCACTCAATAGCAGACCCATGAGCAGTTTTCTATCCCCTAAAATATCAATTTCTTTTATGTATTAGGTCCTTCACTTGAGCTTTTTACTCTCTCTAGAATGTTATCCCCCTTCACTCTTCCCAAGGCTCACTCCTCCTGACAGTCCTTTCTGAATGCCTTATGTAAATTAGGCACTTATTTCATTCTCTACCTCAATATTCAGTTTATTTTTCTTAAATGATCACAATTTGCAATTATTCTACACATTTGTTTGCGCTTTTGTCCATCTCTTCTATTAGAGGCTAAACTTCTTAAGGGCAGGGACCATATCTAGCTTGTTCACTTCTGTATTTCAGCACCAATGTATTTCAGCACCTGGCATATAATAAGCACGCAATAAAAATTTGAGTGAGTGGATTATCAGTAATGAACATTCCATTTTATAATACATAGCTCTATAATCTACAAGGTACTTGATAAGCTCCTACACTAGAACAGTAATGAAGGGTAAGACAAGATAAGTATCAGATAGTGTATATTAAAAATCATTCTTCTGCTTTATCGACCATAAATGGTATCCCATCTGGCCTAATTTGATTGTCTGTCACCTGTTGATCCAGCTGCCATAGTTCACTGTACTTGCTGTGCCGGTATCTAACAACTGGTGTAGATAACTCTGTGCCTACTTTGCTGACTCCAGGGAGAATGGAGGTAAGAAGTACAGAGTATAACCTCTGGAACCATGGAGTCTGGCACCTCAGGGATGCTCCAATCCTGGTTGGCCAGGAACTCTTTCTGGAAATCTTCCTCATCCTGGTGACATGGTACCAGGGAAATCATTTTTGGAGTAGCAGTCTCCTCCCTGGAATTCACTTCCTTTGCGAGCCTACATGCATCTGAAGAGGATTGGAGAACATTGTACTCAGTGACAGGCCCATTAGTATGGACTGGGGAGACAAAGGCAAATGAAGCATGCCCTCAAGTGGCTCAAGACAGATAAGCAAACTAACAACTCGTACAAGGTAAGTTTCTGCTTTTACATTAAAAGGTACAGGGGCCATTATCTTGGCTCATATACACAGTCTCTTTCAAAAACATCTGCGGGTACCAACATAATAAGGGAACCCACAGATATGTCAATGTGTACGTGCATGTGTGCCTTCACATTTTCCATCTCTCACAAGATCCTGAATTTACCAATTAGGAAATGAATCTCCCTTCCATATGAACCAGACTTCACTGTTCACCACGATTACTGTTGCTTTAAGGGAATGTCTGGAGTCTCTGCACAGCCCAGGCCAGTCAGCACAATGGAACATTTTCCTTGGGATTACCTCACTCCCAGTGACCCACACAGGAAATAATTATTTTGGTAGAGTCTCCAGTAAACAGTGAAACACATTTACTTGAAAAATAAGCTCTTTTTGACCCTGCAAGACAGTGGCTTCACAAGCATAGCTGAACCTAGTTTCTACCCAAATTCAACAATTTTGTGCATAAATGATGCCTTATTCTTGGATTGTGGGTTCTCAGATCCAGGCCACACTTCAGAGTTCTGCCAAAACCCCACAGCAAACAGTGGTTTCCTTGTATTTCTGGCTACAGAAGAATGTGGCATCAAAGAAAAATTCCATTTATTTTCTGGGATAGAATATGGAAATCCCATAGATGTCCTAGCAACAAGTTCAAACACTGGAGTCATGTCTGAGAAAGCACTCCTGCTCTTACAGACGTCAGTCACGAGGAGTGCCAGAGAAGTATGGCCACATTTGGAGTAAATGACAGTTCTGGGCAGGACTTTTGAATTGAAGTGAAAAGTCTAGATCTCCACTCCCTTTTCCAGCTGGGCCTAATTTCAGAGCCCTTTGTTTTTTTGGGTAGCCCTCAAAAGGCAGCACCCTAAATGGAAGCTACAGAGCTCTAAGAGAAGTAATGTTACCTATTGAAACAGATGACTTGAATTAAGAAAGAAATGTTCTTAACTAAAATGGACTCAGTTCTATTGAAATTCAAAGCCACTGACTTAAGTCTTGACTGCTTTGACATAGATCCCAACTAACAGTGGTTTAAACATAGTAGATGGTTTTTCCTCTCTCATGTAACAGTGTGGGGTAAACGGTCCAAGTCTGGTATGGCAGCTCGAGGCTCAGAGACCCAGGTGCCTTCTATTGTGTAGCCCTGTTATCCTTGGACCCACATGGTCCGGGATGGATCACCCTTATGCTCACATTCTGCCCAACCTGAATGTAAGATGTAGAAAGAGTGGGACTTCCCCTTCCTTCTAAGGGCACAACCTTAAAAGAGCATCACTTCTGCTTATATCCCACTGGCCAAAATTTGGCTGCATGACCAACAGAGCCTCAAAGCTGTTCCAGTTACATATTGGGGATTCTGTTACTATAGAAAAAAAGAGAATCAATATTTGGAGATGGCCAGTAGTTTGCCACGATTGTCAATTTTCAAGTGATTTCTTTGACAATGGATAAGTTATCAAAAGATACAGCCTCTTTTCTTGCAAAGCTATTGTACTGCGCCCTCTTCCAAAACTACTCCATTTCTCAGACCACCTATGCCAGTACAATACCCCGGTAAGAATGAAAGGCCATGAGAATAGAGCTACAGTGCTTATGTACGTTTATATGATGACCTCTGGCCAAATTAGTAAACAGGGCTGTACCTCCTCCTGGGAAACTCTCCTAATGATGACTCTGGTTGGGTCTGAATAGTGTCACCAGTTATCCTGTAGGCCAAAGGTATTCACTGCTTTGATAACCTTGAGGCCTAGAGGTTATCCCATGGTTGTGAGAATCACCTTGTCTCACTTTGTGTTCTGTAGAGCCCTAATAGGAAAACAATGTAGTAACGAGTCAGGGGCACAAAGCTCGGAGGTAGTTTCAACTTTAGGGGAAAAAGGGGGATTTCTCCAACCCTGATATCCTGAAAGAGTAACCTAGTATGAGAAAAGGCTACATGTTAACTTGGAATTTCTCTGTGAGTTCCTGAGGTCACACCAAGAAATAGGTTGTGAATGGGGATGAGGGAGGGTGAGATTGAGAGTAACTGATCCAGCCCTCTTCTTGAATCATTTTGAAGTGGGACTCATTGACTTCAAAAGGAGTTGAGAATCCCTGAGCAGGGACTTCCCAGAGGTTTTCATTCATTAAGGAAGAAAGAATGAGGGGCTCTCTGCTGAATGGATTAGAATCCCACCTGGTGTTTACACCGAACTACAGGATGTGTTTAATATCCTGGCATGAATAGGCCAGCACTTGGCAGCAGCAGACAGCACCTGTTTACAGTATCCAATCTGGTCAGATAAACTTAATAATACCTACTCTAGTTTCAAGTGATATAAAAACCAAATTTATGGACGTTCGATATCTGAAAGAAAAGCTGTGAGAAATGGGGCCAAATTGAAAAAATTCCTGCCTAGAGGAATGAAACAAAAGTGTGAATTCATTTTGTGTTATTGGCAGAAATTGTGATATATTGCTACTAAATTGTGATAAAGTCATAGTCAAAAAGTCTTTGAGATGAGAAAACTTCACTCTATGAAGAGAAAATCATCTTCATTTGACATAGGACCTAGAAACAATAAAAGTTTAAAAATTTCACCAACCTCACAGCTGATTTTAGTGATTCTATACAGCACAGGTATCCTGGCTGATGTGTAATATAGGTGACATACATATATGTACATATTGTGCAATAGAATCTTAATGGTGATTTTAATCACAAAACTATTCCAAACTCCAACTTAGGTCTCTAGTCAGGGAACATTAGGACATCCTCTTCCTGTTTCTGCCTTGTCCAAAAGCTAGAACAGAGTTCTTGGAGGGGGTCCAAGATGACAGGAAGGAATTATTTTAAGTGCTGTTATACTTGGGAGGAGCAGCAGGGTGACATGAATTGAGCTCTATATCTGAATCCATGTATAGTAATAATAAATCGAGCCCCCTCCCCTCACCAAAGACTTCAGTATGCTAATTTCTGGCAATAGACAAGGGAAATTGCACAAATGTCACACATATAGGCCTGTTTAGTAACTCCTTCCTCGGCATTCTGTACATCCCTCCATTAGCACTTACCTCATTCATTATACTGTAATTATTTAATCACAGGCCTGTCTCCACCACTGGCCTATGACATAGGAAGGAGTTAAGAATACTAGCCCTGGAGCCAAACTGCCTAGATTTGAATCCTAGCTCTGCTGCTGATTTCTGTGACTTTGAGCACGTACCTTAACTGTGTCAAGCCTCCATTTTTCCAGTTTTAAAATAAAGTTAATAATAGTATCTGTCTCAATGGCGACTGTGAATATTTCATGAAAAATGAATGAAAAATACATCCCACCTTAAAGAATTATTTTAAGTGCTGTTATGCTTGGGAGGGGCAGCTGGGCAACATGAATTGAACTCTATATCTGAATCCATGTAATGATTGTAATGATAAATCAAGCCCCCCAAAGACTTCAGTATGTTAGTTTCTGGCATTAGACAAGGGAAGTTACAAAAATGTCACACTCATAGGTCTGTTTAGTCAGCCCTTCCTCTGCACTCTGTACATCCTCAGTAACTGTTAACTGTTCTTATTGTTACCATCTAGAGATAAATGGCATCATATACATCTTTGCATTCCCAGCATCTATAAGAATGCCTAACTCCTGAGAGTATGTAAGTTGGATGAACGAATGAATGAGAAAATGGAGTGTAGAAAAGACGATCCTTTCCAATGCCTTCATTCAGTCTGCTCCATGGCAGTGGAGAGAGCTCACTGCCTGATAAGTTTGGGAAGAACAATGAGGCACGTGTGGCCCAGCCTCACCCATCTTCCTCTAGGCATGACCTGCCCTCGAAGGGCATCTGCTGCACTTCACACTTCCAGCTTTGCCCTCGTTGGTAGGCCTGTCCTGTTCTCCCCATCTTCCTCTGAAAGAAGGGGGTGAGGCAAATTGCCCAGAGAAGATACACACTCTCTACTTTCTTTGGGGAACAGGCTCTCCTCCCACAGGGTGTGGTGGCATCTGAGACCACCAAGAGGAGAAGACTGATGAATTGTGCTAATAACACAAAACAAATTCAATTTTCTGGGCAGGGTCGCTGATTCATAGGTCTTCCCACAAAGCTGTTTCCTCCAAACCTAATTTGACCAATTATAAACATGGTATTTTAGCTTTCCACTTGCCATTTTTTTGGATTATTCCCCAGTGTGTTCTATTCGGTAAGCCCTCTCTCAAACCCAAAATGTGGCTTAATTAAAAAGAAAATTTCAGATTTTTAATTTTGAAGCATTTTAATAAAGTACTACTCTTGGAAGGAACTGAAAGTAGATGAATTTCTGAAGAATCGAAGAGTCGAAAAACTAAGGCGCTGGCTGTTCTCCTTTGTCCTTTCCAGGTTTATTCTTGGCTTTTCTGTCCCTTGCTATATTGTTTGCTATATGTTGAACTCTTTGGCTACATCATCTGGGCTCTCTTCCCTTCTGGGTTCCAACTGGGTTCCACTGATTGGAGAAGACCGTAGAATGAGAAGCTAGAGACCTGAGTATGTATTCTGTCTGCTCCCTTCCTGACGGTGGTTTCATTCCTCTGCTGATAGCCACGGTTCCTGTTGGATGCTCCCCTCTCATGACAACAGCTCATGCTGTGTTCTCTAACACCACTTAACACCTTATCGCTTTCCTTATCCCTTCAGGCTAGGAGCAGTCACAGCATCCCAACATTGCTAGTCCCCTAGGTACTTCATCATCATCATCTTCATCAGTTCCCTTAACCCTAAGCACATCCCTTTATGTCCTTTAGTTAAAGTCTCTTTGATTAAAACTTTAATTGTGCCATCTCTTTCCCACCAGGACCCCGACCAAAATAAGTAATAAAGAGTAACAGGAGACCTTTTCAGAGATGGACACATTGGGTATGCATAGCCTGATAACACTAAACATTTGTCTCAGTCAAAAAAATTACCTTTATTCTGATTATACTTCATCTAAAAGATGATAACTTGGCTTTTTCAATGTTGTTCTACCTAAATAAATAGAAGAGTCTGCTCAGACTGGTTCTCATGATAGTTCAATATCTCTTTTCGAATCAGTAAATTGTTATTGCGTTTTACAAAAATAGTGAATGGAAAGTCAAAGGGAAGTGGAAGTGGCAGAATTAACTTAGTTTACTTTTAGTTCTATGGAAAAAAAAAAATCAAATCCGAAGGGCTGACATTCTAAGATAAACAGCCCTAAGATCAAGGTTCAAAGATAAAGACTCTGAGGCTTACCAGACACAAGCTTCTGAAAATGTAGCCTCCAAGTAAAGTTGGGGGCAAACTCGAATTTTGTTTTCTAATTTTCTAATCTATTTCCATCTGCTCTGTTTTATTTTAATGTGTTTGACTGTTTACCTATGTTTACAAGTGTAGGCAGTTTCTCATAGCCTTAGATGTTCAATGCAAGAATAAATTCTGGCTCACAGGTTAACATCAGTAAAGATTAGTGAGAGAGAATTCCAAAAGACAGCAGCCAAATAATAATTACTTTTCTACAGAAAAAGTACAGAGCACAAAAACAAAAATTCTCAGTCCAGCATTCCAAACCTTTCGCAGTCCGAAGCCACCACACATCATAAACTCAAAACACAGGAAACACCGCACTCCTTCTTGCCATTTGGCCTTTATTTATTCTATAACCCACAACATGAAACACCTTCCCCCGTCCTCTCTGTCTATCCCAACCTGACTCCTCAGCCTTCAGCACCCCAGTGTAATCCCATCCCTCCACAACATTTTTCCAGCCATGCCAATTCACAATATTCTCTGTCCTCTGAGCGCCTTTGGCGCTTACTAACTTGCCATTTACTGAATTGTGTGCCTCTCTATTCTCTGAGCCACTTCACTTCTCCCTCCAATCTTATTCCTGGAGTAATTCTTGATGATTTCAATATCCTTCCAATATAACCTGGCCTCTCACATTCTTTTTATTCACCTATGTTGTTTTGTCCTCTACAACACTTCGGCCACCTAGTCCTATTTGTCATTACTTACCATTAACCTCACTCTGAAACATCTGTTCAAGCTTTCTACTCTCCAATTACAACTTCCAATATTTCAGATAACTCTCCCTATTACTTCAATTCACTCCAGTCAACCAAGCCTACCATCGTGTCTCTCATGCCCTTCATGGTCTCATTTCTCTCCTTATTCAGCCTAAAGTCCAATATCTTTCACTGTACTCGCTGATTTGCATATACCTTTAACTCCCTGGACGTTCTCCTTCAAGCTCCTCTGGCAAAACCTCAAACCTGGCCATATTAAAAGCTCTACCTTTGCCCTACCTGTACTTAAACATGGCTGGAGACAAGCACACGACCACTTTGTTCTCAATTCAAAGTTGTGCCTCTCCTTTTTGATTTTTTCTGAAGCATTCAACTTGATTTTTGTAGGTTTTTGTATTCAGCTTACCTGCTATTTTACTAAATATTAACAAAGTATAGTAACAAATGCAAGTGGTATTAACAGGTTTGGGGATAAACCAAGCAGAGTCTTGGTAAGCACATAACTCAACTACAGAGAGGAGAAGTGTGGGGTATAATAGCGTGAACCCTATGAGCCTGGAGTGTTAAAAGTATCATGGGCCTCAGCTAGGATATATTACCGAGAGCGTGGAGAACCTCTGTTAATCTGGAAAATTAGTGAGGGTCAGTTAAGAGAACGTCTGTTGTACATGACACATGAAAACTATAGATTCCGTGAATAAAAATCTATAAATGAGACTCTGTAAAGAAGCAAAAGAGGAGCGACCTCCTCCTGCTTCTTTACTGACAATATTGAGTCAGTTTGGGCCAAGGTTTATTGGATTTATAATAAGGCTATTGAGAAGCCTGTCAATTTGCCTCAGACTCTTTCACTAATTATTAGCCATGCTACTGTTTTGGCTTCATCCCATCATGGTCATTTCCTAATTGATGCTGTAACATAAATACCAAATTCTTTAAGATTAAGTAGCTCCACCCAAAAGTAAATTACCTCCTCTGTGCTGCACGAAGAAACCAGTAAAGGCAATCTTTTACAGCCTTTTGTTTTTATTATTACCTTCCCAATAAGGAACCTTTTTAGACATTTTTTCTCATCACTCTCCCAACCACCATGAAATGTTAATATCACAGGTAGACTGTATATTTGTTTATATACTGCGCATCTTTGATTTAGGTCCTATTAAGTACATCCTATATATGACTTTTTTTTATTAAAAATGTATTAAAATATTTAAGATGTACAGCACCATGATGAGTAGTATAGCTAAGCTAATTAACATATTATCTCCTTCCATAGTTATCTTTTCCGTATGTGATAAGAGCATCTGAAATCGACTCTCTGAGCAAATTTTCAGTATTTGATATAGTATTATCAACTATAATCATCATGGTATACATTAGGTCTCTAGACTTAGTCATCCTACATAACTGCAACTTTATTCTTTTAACCAACTTCCCCACTTCCTTTCCCCTGCTAGCCACTATTTAACTCTCTGTTTCTTATACTTCTTCTTAGACTGTTATCTGTGGCTGACAAGGGGAACATGGGCAGACATTGACTGGGAAGTGGTCTACTCTTTAGTGGTGAAGATGTCAGTCAGTAGTGGTCCACACTTTCATTTTTTAATTTCTTCTATTCTGTCTTTCTTAAGTTGCTATGTTTATTCTTACCAATTCAGCTTTCATATTTTTATTAAAATGGTGAGAATTAAATACCAGACTAAGACTAAAGCTAATATTTTCATCAAGAATAGCACAATGTTAAGCAACAGTTGCAAATAAGCTTTTCCTTTTCAAAGCTTTTCCTTTTCAAATTCTTAGCAGTTTCTTTGATCTGAGAAATACGGTACCTGTAAAAAATATTCTACAGTATTATCACACTATTTCATGTGCCCTCTCACTGCCATACATTTTTGCCAGCAATATGTACCATTAATATTAACAGCACAGCTCAGAGGTTCACAAGATAGCATTCAGGAAAAAAAGAAAAGAAAAGAAAGGAAAGGAAAGGAAAGGAAAGGAAAGGAAAGGAAAGGAAAGGAAAGGAAAGGAAAGGAAAGGAAAGGAAAGGAAAAGAAAGGAAAAGAAAAGAAGGAAAGAAAGAGAGGCAAACAAGAGAAAAATGGAACGCTGGATTTTATTTCCTAATATACATGTGCAAATTTCAAAGAAGACTATTAAACATTAACTTAATAGAGTACGTCGTCCTACTATATTAAAGAGGTCCATTTGCTCCTTCAATGTTCACCTTCTAATACTGAAAAGTTATTTTAAGTTATTTTCTTCTTAGATCTGAAACCAGAAAAAAAATGTGCTGTGTGTAATTATTTTATAAGTTTCTTCTTATTCTATTTTTTGAAGAGCAGTGAGATGACTTATGTTCTTATTTTCTACCTCTGTATCTGTCCTTTCATCTTCTTAGCATGCAAGAATTTACAACCCTAATTATAGATGTTGGCAGTTTTTTAGAACTCCAAAACTTCCATGCAAAATAGGGTTCTGACTCATTAAACAACAAGAGCATTGGCAAAAAAAAACTTTGGGAATCTCAGACTCCTTTTTCCCCCAAAAAAAATAAAAATTGGTTTTGCCATTAGCAATTGAGCCATGACAAGCAGCTAAAATATCCAGAATGAATGTTTATTTGTCTCCTTTTCCTTATAGAAATTATGCGTCTTGAATGTAAAAACTTAATTATTGCAGGAGGAGAAAGAGGGAGAAAATATGAGCTATATTCCTTATTGGCATCCAAAAATCTGATAAAACTTTAAATTTTCCTGCCCTTTTCACCTAAAATCTTTTATTTTAACATTTTAGCATTATCTCTTTTGATAGTCAGGAATTAGATACTCAAGTGATTATTTACGTAAAGTCTGACTTCCTGCATTAGACTGTATACTCCACATGAACCAGTGCTATATCTATTTTGCTCACCATTATATCCCTATGACCAACACAGGGCCTGCACATACTAGATGCTCAATAAAGTTATTAAGGATTGACTAAATTGGATGAAAGAAAGTACGTTTTGACACAAAACTTTTCTCAAAACAAAATGATGCTCTGAAACATCTATTTCTGTTATTCATCCATCTTAATTTTGTTATTTACTCATCACAGAGTTGTTGTGCCAGAAGAGAAACTATTAAGATATAATCCCTGACTTTAAGAGATTCACAATCTAGAGGGAGAGACAAACCTGTACACCAATTAATCATAATAAAGCGAGATATAGGAAATAATAAATGTCTATGCAAGAGGTAGAGAAAGAGGTAGCAATCCAATTGCTTTGTCTTGAAATCAGAATTTTCTCTCTGACAGGCAGCCATAGAAGGATAGAAAAAATAAAAAATTTAGAACTGAATTTTTGTTTTATTTTGTAATGGGACCATTGAAAATGAAGCCAAACTAAATTGGGGACTTTGTCCATCTAACCCCTTTCAGTTCTTAGTTTAAACATTGCTCCTTCAGAGAAATCTCTTCTCATGCCTCTTGATGTACACACTGGGTTAAATCTCCTGCCATGTACCTTCCACTAGAATGGCAAGTCCATGAGGCCAGAGAACATGTCTGTCTAGTCCACTGACTATTATATCTCTAGAGCATAGAGCTATCTCTGGCACATAGAAGGTGCTCAATAAATGTTTGCGATATATTTATTTTCCTCTTGTCAAACCAATGTCTCAATTTTTTCATTATATAAATAGAAAAAATAATTTACCTCTCTAAATAATGTACTTCACCTTTTCCTTCAAGATGATTTGTTTCCCTAATTTTTAAAGACAATATAACTGAATATCTGAAAGTAAGTTGGATTTTGTGCATCTACACACAGTGGAGAATTGAACCTGAGGAATATATCCAAGCCTACTGGCCTATTTGTAGACTCCCAGAATAAGTTTCTCATGGGGTTTTTCCATACTTCTTATTCACACACTGTCCAAAGGATTTAGGCTGAAGAAGGTAGACTTTCTTTAGAAAGTAAGGATTAGTGTTCTCAGGGGAACCGTGAAAGGTCATCATTTACTTTCTGAACCCAAAATTAATTCTTACTCTCTGTTTTTATGAAAGGGAGAAGGAGGGGATCAAGATCCTGGTTTAAGGCTTGACGTGTTCCAGATATTTAAAAACAGAAACCGAGGTATCTTGAAAGAACTGCTAGAACTAAGGCACCAAATTCTGAGGTCAGTGAATCCTGTGCTTGGTGCTTTCTTAGGTCATTTGGCAGCCAAAAAGAGTTATTTTAAGTCATGGCAAAGCCATGTGGCAACCTCAAAAACCACACCCTTTAAATGTCAGCTTCCTCCACCAATGCGGGGCGAGCCTCAGATGGGGCAAAGTAAAAGCTGGGCTATAGGGATATAGGCCCCACTGAAATGCTGTTACCTTAAAAATAATCATGATTAATACAAGTTTCTTGTCCTTTTATTTACTAAATGTTCTTCTAAAAACTGGAAAAGTCAAATTTAGATGTTTTCAAATGTCCAGATGTGTCCTAGATACAGCCTAGATTTCAGGAAGAGACTTGAATTGATTTCAGTATGAGGGGTTTTTTTTTTTTCACTGTAGAAATATCTCTTCTGAATAAACAGTCTTTCACATGACCCTTTGAGGAAATAGGGAAATATAATTACTAAAGAGAGATAATGTTGGTCCTCATAAATATTAGCTGAAAGTAGACATATGATTAGAGAAAAAAGTTTCGAAGTTTCTCTTAATGATGTCTTTTTCATCCAAACACACACACACACACACACACACACACACACACACACACACTTAAAATGATTACTGAAAGAAAAAAATGTGGATTTTTTACAGTATAGTTTTAAAGTACATTTTTTTCTGTTTCAGTTGCAACATTTGAGAAGTTATTATACTGTTATATGCCAACTGTAACAACTAAAATAATTGAAATCTGCGGTTTTCTATTAGTTATTATTCTATGAAGAAACAAGGATTTCCCTTAGTTTCCTTAAGTTAAACTGACTCAAATTCAAGGGAGGAGTACCACTTCCTTAGGTCTTGAGATGACGACAAGTAGAGAGAGCATCACTGGATGACCAGTTCTAGAATCAGCTCTGCCACTTATTCCCCTATAAAACAGACCAGAGAATATCTCTAAGATTCCTCCTCATGCCAGTATCCCACGATTTCATAGTCCCCAACAATATTTTGGAAACAAATCAGGGAACACTGGGTTAAAGGTCCAAGCCATGTCTGCCTAGATGTGCCATGCAGCTGTTTCCTCACAGAAGTCTTATCATTTCGTCCAAGTCTTTTGAGCCTGGAAAAACCTGCTACTTCCTATTTTGGTTTTTTATTTTATTTTTGCAAGGATGGGTGGTAAACCAATGAAGAGCAAGAAATACTGAGATACATCAGCTAATGTTTCAAAAATGACAATAAATTTGGGAGTCGTAAGCTTAATTGAAGCCAGAAATCTGAATAAAATCACCACAAGAAGATACATAGAGTGGAAAAAGAAGTAAGACTGGGACTGATTCCCCTTGCTAATGGGAAGGGAGTAGCCCTAAGAAGACAAGTCCTAAAAAGAGCCTGAGAAGGAGAATCGACATAGGTAGAAAAAAAAACTGTGGTACTTTATAAGAAGCCAAGGGAAAAAATTGCTTTAAAGAATCAGTGGTGAACAAAGTCAAAGCTTCCCACAAGTCATTTAGGTTAAGATTAAGTCATTAATATAATACTATGGAACTGATATTATCAATGAAAATTTCCATAGGGTGGGGGTAGCAGAAGATAAATAAATGGCAAGAGGCTTGAGAAGTACATGAGAGATAGAGTTGCAGATTGAGCTAATATTTATCCCTCTTTCCATTTGAACATTCAAATACAATGTTGCAACAATATAAATACATGATTGAGCTTAACCAGAGATGGAAAGTAAAACCAACTCCAATTAAAGCTATGGTGGTCCAAGGGTTCTGACCCTGGATAATGGAAATGGGATCAGGAGGGTAAGGACAGGAGACACAGTCTAGGTCCTGCATAAGGAGAAGAGTTGGAACTTAGACCATTTCATATATCCAAGATCCTCATGGGTTTTCCCATATAAGAAAACTGGTCTAAAATCAGTCTATCTAGTATGGTAGCTACTACCCATATATGATTATTTAAATGTTAATGAATTAAAATTAAATAAAATTCAAATTTTAATTCCTCAGTCACACATTTCAAGTACTTAATAACTACATATGGCCACTAGCTATCATGTTGGAAAGCATAGGTATTAAACGCTTTAATCATCACTGAAAGTTCTAATGGACAACACTAATCTAGAAAATCTCTGGACACTATCCCAAAGAAGCAGCAAGGAAATATGCTGTCTGCCTCAATCTTTGGATGAAGGCCCAAAAAACTCTCTTTCTGAGAAATTGATACACTGAGCATGTGTCTCTTCTAGCGAGGAGGTCCAAATTTCTACTATTCACACTAGCTGGAATCCCAAGCCAAAACTAACACAGAATCCCAGCAGAAAAGCAAGTGTGGAATATCCGCAAAACCCTCTATAGTACAACTTAAGAGCCACAGAACTCCACAAGAAAAAGCAATCCAATATAAAAATGAGCTCATAATCAACAAGTACAAACCACAGGAAGAATTTTAACAAGCGTTCACAAAAACAGATGTCTAAATGACCAATAAACATAAGAAAAGGTGATCAAACTTATTAGTCATCAGCAAATAGCTAATAAATAAAAACGAAAAATAAATCCATGAGATACCATTACATAGACTCTAGAATAGCTAATATTAAAAAGACTAACACCACAAAGTATTGGTTAGAATGTGGAACAACTCAAAGTCTCATACACTACTGATGAGTGTATAAATCATAAATCATATAACTTATGACATGGCAATTCCACTCCCAGGTGTACCCAACAGAAGTGGCTATACATAAGCATATACTAAAAACATGTATCCCAAAATGTATACAAAAGACACATACAAGATGTTCACAATTGACTATGTGTAATAGCAAAACTAAAGACAAACAAATGTTTATCAATACAAAATGGATAAATAAGGTATACATATTCATACAATGGAATATTTTATAGCAATAGAAACAAACTACTCCCACACACAATGACATGAATGAATTTTACAACAATAACATTGAGGGGAAAAAGTCAAACATAGAATCCATATACAGTTCTAAACAGGCAAAACTAATCAGCGATGATAGAAGTTAGAATAATGATTATTATAAGAGGGATAGTGACTGAAAAGGGGCAGAAGTCGTAATACTGAGGTGCTAATAATGTTCTATTTCTTGATCACGGTAGTAGTTATATAAACTCTGTTCCTTTTGTGAAAAAATATCGATTTGTATACTTATGATTAGTATACTTTTCTACATACATATAAATTATATATATTATATATTATATAAATTTTATATAAAATTAAAATTTTATTAAAATAATAATGGCCAATTGAGGGAATTATAAACAAAGGGGAATTAAAATTTTGGACTCCAATAACATGGAATATGGAACAAGGTTGTCAGAATTTAAACATTCTATAGTGCCCATATCATTCTAAGGAAGGATAGAAATATTGATTAATTTTAGACCTATTTGAGTTAAGCAGATCTGTTAAAAATGTAAAAGTAACCACTAAAGTTTGAGGAAAGGATATAAATTTTTAATGAGGAAGGGAGAAATGTTTCTAGAGGAAAATTAACTTATGCCAAAGAAGTGGGGAAATAAAAAAAGCATAAAATCTTCAAAAAAGGTGATGTTAATATGCCCAAATAAGTCACGAATCACATACATATAAACAAGTTAAACTCCCCCAAATTAAAATAGGGATCGCAGACTGAATTAAAAACAAAACAAAATGCAGCTATAGGTGTCTTACAAGAAACATACCTAAGCATAGTGACCACGTTTAAAGTAAAAGAATAAAGATGTCTAATCAGATATTAGATTGATCTACAGTTGAAGATTTGGTGTGTGAGTGCAATGGAAGGACAAAGTATAAGAAAAGTAAAATAAAATGGTGAGAATGGTCCAAGGGATAGGCTGAAGGGTCTAGTTTTGCTCATAAGGAAGTAATATCTTAAGACTGCTGATAGGGAGGAAATGTCACAGTCGAGGAAATAGAACAGCCGAGGAAATGATAGTCAAGTGGTCCCAACACTAGTGTGATGGCACAGAGAGCCAAAAACACAAGTTTCATTTCCATCAAGTTTAAACTTAGATCTACACAGGCCATTAGTTTGTATTTAATTGTCTAACATTTTTACTATGAGTAATCTATAAAGCTCTGCAAAATATAAAGAAATAATCCACAGCTATTTCCTCCAAAATTGAAGTGTGCTTTAGGAAGTTATCAGTTTTTAAACCATAGTCAGCTTTGAATTCTATTTTAGAGTTGTGCAGATGGGACCAACAGAAGAATCAGTCATCTGGTCAGCAACCAAATTCTCATTGGCTCTCAGGGCAATCGGGGCACAGAAGTCTAAAAAATATCTAAGCAACCACTGACCTTTCATATAACAAAATGTAACACACATTTCCTTTAGTAAATTTCAATTCTATTTTTCTGCTTTATACATTTCTGATTTGAGGGAAAATAACCCTTACAATGTTTGCAAGGCGCAGTAAGTGGAAACTTCAGTTGTAAGTTCAGTATAATCACTATATAGCCATAAACCCCTTAACAGGCCTTTGTCTACTGAAATGCTTTTAATTTTTAGTCTCAACCCACATGCAACATCTTTCTTAAGCCTCCTCCAACTTCCTCAAGCAGAATATATCATTGATTCCTCTGCATTCCCTGTTCACATTGGCAGTATGGTTAATATATGTTATTCTATTCTACTAATAGTGTAATTATTTACACAAATTCTTATCTCTCTTGAGATTATGAACATATTAGAGACAGGAACCACTCTTGAACTCACTTCCAAAATATAGCACTCTATCCTGCATAGGAGAAGGGATAATACTGTTAAAGATAGACAATTGATCTATTTTCAGGATAAGGAAGCATGATTTTGTCCATGGGCGTTTTATCTTTCTCCTTTAACCTAATTGGGTCGCTTGGCCTAATAGTACCAAGCTGATTTAGGAAGATAATTGATCTTCTAGAACATGCAAGCAACATATCTCTTTACTCCAAAGAGCTAGAGTACAAACAAATAGGATGATTCAGTACAGTATATTTTGATATTGTATATTTCTAATTTTTGCTTTAATTAGAGAAAGTTTGACCACTTCTCCCTCTTTTTTAAATAATTTGCCGTGAGTAAATCCTTGAAGGGTCATATAACCCGTGTTCATCCTCCAAATGTACCAACCTTTCCATTAAGTCCAGGAAGAGAATCTATTTTCCTAGTATACTTGTTTATTATGGCAAAGGCTATTGAAACATAAGCCAGTTTTCACAATGCCTAATGAGAACCTTACTAAAATATTTTCTTCCCTTTTGCTCCTTCATGTGAGAGAGAGGACATCTGTTCAAGAGCCAAAATCACATTGGCTCTCAGAGCAATCCTTGTCAGGGGTCCCAGATCAGGAATAGTTTATTACTGCTACAGCTGTGGCAAGCCTTAGAAAATACAAAGCCATAGGGACAGATTGGTGCCAATTACTTTGAAAAATAATACTAAATACATTTAAGTGCCAGAACTAAAATTTAAGAGTTAGAATCTAAATTTTACATCTATAATTCTTGTTTTCTGTAACATAGGAAACTTTTCTCCCAAGTAAAACAATCTTCTGTTTTCTAGATCAGTGTTCTCAAAGTATGGAGTTCTCAGATCAGCAGCATTAGCATCACCTGGGAACTGGTACAAATGCAAATTATAGGGCCCCATTCAAGACCTACTGATGCAGAAACTGGAGGGTGGGGTCCAGCAATCATGTTTTAACAAGCCCTCCGGGAGATTCTGGTATAAAGTGAAGTTTGAGAAAGACTACTGTAGACTAGACCAAAGTGTGGTCAGTGGACCAGGGCAACAGCATCCCTTGGGAGTTTGTTAGAAATACAGATTCTCAGGTCCCATCCCAGACCTACTGAATCAGAAACTACATTTTAACAAGATCCCCAAGTGATCTGTATATATACATTAAAGCTTGAGAAGCACAATCAAAGATGATGGAGTTTACAATGCACGCCTTCTTCATTTAATTGTACCTCATTGTACCTGCCTCACTCAATGCCCTCAATAACCACTTGGACCAGGTATTGTCATGATTTATATCTCACATGTGAAACACAAGGAGACTGGATGATTGACCTAGTGTCACAAAGTCAGCAAGCAAAATGGACAAGGATTTGAACATGGGTAGTTTGAAATCTAGGCTCTTAGACACCACCAATAGCTATTCTGCTTGCAACTCCATCCGAGATTTTTTTTAACCACCTCACATTGCCTCTCTAATGGTAATTTCATTCATGAGTAACCAGCTAAGCCTTTTCCTAAATCTAAAAATAATGTATATCTATTTCAGTTGAACAAATATTTATTGAAGTCTGTTTTATAACAAACAACCCTGACCTGGTGGAGTGGTAGGCCAATAAGAGTAAGTGCTCAATAAATATTTGTTGACCCAAGACCCAATGAATCAGTGAATTACTTTCTCATAATATGCTAAGTGATACAAGAGCAAATATGAGGCATCTTCACACATCCTGGGGCTGGAATTACTTCCTGTAAATGATGTATGTTGAGCTGAACCCATAAAGTGAGGGGTTCAAACAGACAAAGAATGAGGGTAGGAGATTCCAGATATGCTAAGAACTTGAGTTTTATCTTAGAATAATGAGATTCACTTAAGTATTTAAGGGAGCAATATGGACTCAAATTGATATGAGTGTGCATATATACATAAAGAGTTACACATAATAAATTCAAAATATCAAGAATGAAGCCCAGAAGTCATTAAATCTTAAAGTCTAAAACCAAACCATAGGATTTAGCTTACTAGAGATCATATCCTGTCAGAGAATAAGAATATGTGATTTGTAATTGAGATTTTACCTCCCTATACATGGGATCAGAGAGAAAGGGATTTGTATCTTTGTCTGCAGGAAGGAGAAGGGCCAAAAGGAGCTGGAAGAAATGGAGACTTGACCTGAGAGCCTTTAGAAAAAGAGAATGGGAAGCCCTCCCCTTAGTTTCGATATCAACTGTTAGAAAGAGTTACAGAAAATAGGAGCAGGAGAGCTCAGTTTGAGTGACACACCAATTTTCTCCTTGACACTGAAGTGACACCCTATTAAGATATCTGCTCCTGAGAATTCCCTGAAAAGTGGAATTCTCCTTTTTAGCTTTGTGTGCACTTTGTAAAAAGTAGATTTTCTCTCAACTTTTATTAAGAATTACAGACCTCCCAGGATTAATTTCCACATCATAGTGTCTCCAATCACTAATGGCAAAATAATCAAACAAACAAACAAAAAATATCCTTATTGTTTTCCTTTCTCTATTTTTTGCTTACATCTTGCTTTATCTCCAAAGAATTCCAAACATATTAAATAGATTAAGTAACAGCATTTAGGGAGACTGGGTTACTTGTATCATATATTTTATGCATCAAGGCTTTTCTTCATCAAAGAAACTAAATTTTCCTATGTTCTTTATTAGGGCTCCAGCGTTAAAAGTGTTTCCCTTGAGGTGTTTTGTAAAGCGCAAATTGTTCAAAAGAAAAGTGCTTTCACTCTCAGTTGCTCAAACCAATGTTCAGACTTGTAAGGCTCCCTCTTCAACAGGGTACATTGGAATCTGAACTGAGACACACGGCCAAGCACCCCACAGTCAGGAGTGCAGGGACAGCATTTCTTCCTTGTCCAGACACCATCATGAGCTAGGAATCCTCAAAAGGAGACATGACCTTACCCAAGAAAGACAGACATGACCCAAAACATCAGAGTCACTTGTTTGTCCAGCAGAGATCAAAGCATCCCTCCTTCTGAGGGACTCCTTAGCTCCCTAGGCTGTCCTCACAGAACATCAGCAACAGCCTGTGTGAGGTCAGGGGGAAAGGAGGCAACAGGTAGGGTCAGGGATGGACAGTTCAGTTCCTGCCAAATGACATGGGAGCAACTAGAAAGAATGTTCACCCATCTGCAACAGCTTTGTTTGCCCTGGTTCTTTTTCATCCATTTCATCCATATCATCCTAAGAGAAAAAAAAATAACAAGCATTCAAACATTTTAATAAAATGTTTTTAAGAGCAGACTCAGAGTACCAAAGTGACCTTAAATCAAACCCACATAGCAATGAGAAATCCCACTTCAGATGCCACTTATATAAAGCCCTGGTTCAAAGATCAATTCTTGACATCCTTTTGTTTATCATAAAAGTATTAACCACATTGAAAAGAATTTTGATGAAAAAATAAGTTATCTATAAATTTCTACCATTTTAGTACAAATATTTTCATGTATATGTATTTACTTCAGGTTAAGTATATAAATGAGTAAATATTTAAATACATAGTTAAGGGTCTATTTTTGAAACTACTTGTGAAAATGTTTTCCTATTTTACGAAGTACTAAAGCCAAATAAAGTAAAGATCAGTTTAAAGAGCATATAAAGGTTATGTCTGTATTATACCAAAACTATTATCTATTCCTATGACCCTTAAATTTTGTAGACATAGGAAAACTGGTTATTAATAAACAAGCATTTGATAAATATCATCTGCTTGGTTTCCTACCCTTTAGAAAACCAATGCTTTGAGGGTTTTTGTTTGTCTGTTTGTTTGTTTACCTTTTAGTAGTTCTACATTTCTTGGTCACATAAACAAATGGGTTATGGAGAGACTAATATACTCACATTTTGCTTTTTAAATGGTTTTGACCTCTAACATAAGAAGTTAAGAAATTACAATTGTCGTACCATGTCAAGTGGCTGGTCAGGCACTGTGATATTTTATCTCTGTAAGGATGGCCCAAAAATGGACTGTATGAAGCCATGGTTGTCCTCTGTAATGATGACAGATAAAATGATGACAGATAAAACGCTCCTCTTCTATTTCTTGTCTCAGAAAAATAAGTGGTTTTCCTACTAAAGGCAAACTTCCTCTATGTGCTCTCATTTCTACTTTTTCCCATTTTTCTCTGGAAGCTTTTGAGCCATCCTTTATTCCAAACTCATTCCTACCCCCATCCATTTATCTACACAAATGCCCGAGTCATAGAAATGTCTTCTCTCAACCCTTAGCTACTAGTTCATCTCTCTATACCAAGGTAGAAAGAGAACCTGATGGAAATGAGGAGAGAGAAGGGATGAGCGGATCATTAGAAGAATGTCTTTGAGTGGTCTATAGTTGTGGGTTTTGAGGTGAAATTACAAAGACTGAGTTGGGATAAATTAGGAAGTGGAGGCAGAGGGTTTAGATTCCAGAGGAGCAACACCACTGCTGAGCCTTAAAGAAAGGATAGTTGACCAGGTAGATCTGGGCATGAAGCGCATTTCAGAAAGAGAAAATAAGACATATCAAAAGGCCTGAGAGAACATTTCCCATTTCAAAATTCAGATAAATCGGGTGCCTAAAGTATAAAGTGCATTAGGTCTGTGGGACATAAAACTAAGGAGATAGGCAGGGGCTACATTGTGAAGAACTTTGAGTGCCTGTATCAGTCATCTATTCCCACAGTGATGCTGCATAACAAATCATCCTCAAATTGTGTGGCTTAAAACAACAGTCATTTATGATTGCTCATAAGTCGATGGGTCAGGGTGGTGGCTCTCCTGGTCTCAACTGGGGTCACCTACATGTCTGCAGTAAGAAGTGTGCATTGGGGAAGCACTTCAGCTGATCTTGGCTGAGCATTCTCAGATGTTTGGCAGTTGGCTATCTGTCAACTGGTTTAATATGACCTTGGCTCTTCTCCTCATCTTTCTCACACATCTGAAGTAGGTTAGCCTGGGCATGTTCTCATGACAGGCAGAGATGAAAAAGAGAGCACACCCAATCATGAAGGAGAAGAAGAGGAAACACATGTGCTTTTCAAGCCTCTGTTTGCTGTCACGTTTGCAGGCATTCCATGGGCCAAAGCAAGTTGCATGCATGAACCCATAGTCAGAATGGGAGTTTGCTTCAGGTTCTTTGCCTTTAATGTTATTTGCCACAGATACCTACATGGCTCATCAGTCCTCTGTTCAAATGTCACCTTATCAGAAGTCCTTCCCTAATTATCCATTATGAATTGCCACTCTGGCTCCTTCCTGTCCCATAACTCTCTATTCCTCCCTATCTGACATGTTACGCATTTATTTGTATACTAGTTTATCATTTGCCCCTCACACTAAAATTTAACATCAACAACAACAAGAACTTATCTGTTTTGTTCACTATTTTATCCCCAGACCCTAGAATATAGACTTGGCACATAGTAGACCATCAACAAATATTTGAACCTAGCCACCCTGCATATAAGCATTAAGCATGTCATTCACTCAGAATGAAAATCACTTATCTTTCAGGTCCATTTCTCAAAACTGCTCAGGATTTAATTTGACTATGATACTAAGAAAGTTGAAGAAAATTAATTCTTCAGTATTTAAATAGGATTAACTTTAGATATTTGCTTTAAGAGAAAAGGAAAGAAAGTTCCCCAGCCAAATTCCTAAATTAATGTGCATAAGAATATGACAAACTTGCCTAATCTTTCTCAAATCACTTGGGTAGTTCTAAACATGGAGTGATAATACCACAAGCTTCTCTAAATGCATGTTAGACACTTGCCAAACTGATCCTTTAATACCAACCAAGTGCCAACTTTGAAGTACACATATTTAATGCTATTTTCCATGTGTCTACCTTCAAACTATCAAACTATAAGAATCCATTGAAATTCTTGACTCATCATCCAGGCTCCACTAAGCTAATTCACATCCATGTGTTCTCCAAAGCAGCAAACTCTGAGTATCATTAAAACAAAAATCAACCTGTCATTGTCACCCAAGAAGAAGGAAAAAAGGTCCACTTTTAGATGCCAGTGTAGGGTCATTTGGACAAGCACTCTCAGGTGCATTTTTGTTTTATTTATTTATTTATTCTATTCTTCCTTTTATCATGATTTGCTTTTCAGGTATCCAAGACAGTGGTTTTCCAATGGTATTCTATGGCACTCCAGCATTTGAATCCTTCCCCAAATTTTGTAAAATTACTTTTGCTGCATTCGAGTACATATACAATTACTGAGGTCTGTCAGGATTCATCCTGCAAAAAGCAAAATGTATGGCATAAGAGCAAATCAACAACAAAGGAAGTTTGTATGATCTCTGAAATGTGTAAACACTTTTTTCCATGAACATATAAGATATCAAGGTAAGGGCAGAAACGGCTGTGCTCACATCTAGACAGAGCAGGGAAAGGCAAGTACGTAAGCTGTGTCCTCGCTGCAGTTACTTTTATGGACACCAAGAGATACCGTTTTATTGCAGTAGGGGTGGTGGTATCATTTTGATTCTTTAAAGCTCTTCATCTGTGTTGCTAATAATTCTAGCACCTAAAAGTGTACTATAAGCACAGAAGGTTGAGAACCTCCAAAGTAACAGAAAGCTTTAAACTTTTACAGAGGACCTGGGAAAAACATATAGATTTTAGTTATCTGAGCATACTCCCTCATACAGAATATGGAATAAGGAGAAGGCTTAATTTAAGGACAGATTCTGCATCCCAGAGGCAATTTTCAAAAATGAGTAGTCAAAGTAAATTGGACCAACCCTAAATCTGACTTGTCTATCAGAGGACATTATATAATCTCAGAAGTTTCTTGACTCTAATTTGTGCTTTGAGATGTAACTATCCCTCAGGGTGCCCAAAATAGGAGAGTGCTCAAAATTCCCAAAAGTGTTCCTCCTCTTTCTGCCTCTCTATCTTCCAACTAAATTGTATTGGCAGCCTTTTTCTCCCCTGAAGATTTGTGTCTGAACCAGATACAATGCTGGGGCCTCTTTTGGAGACGCTTTTGCTTGAATAAATTTTATAAGCGAAATAAATGTGAGACTTTCCCATCTCTGTCAATCAGAGTCGTTCGAAATAATAGCACTTGCCAGGACCGGAGGTTGTGGGGAAGGAAGTGGGGCGGGGAGGAGGGGGGTGGCAGTAATGTCATAAATTGTTTTCCTGCAGCTGGTATTGCTCAGTAACAACTGTTCATGGAAAACAAAAGATCACTTCAGAAAACCAGAGACAGACAGACAGAAGTGAACAGAAAGAGATCATTATAATCATATTTTAGAATCAAACAGCTTGAATTCTATTTACTCAAGCCTAAGTTTCCCAGTGATTTCCTATAAACATAACAATTTAACATACAATTCTATAATACAATAGCATTAATAAAATGACAAATATATATAATAGTACCTACGGGCATCTAGCAATTTTCTTCTACTAATCTTCCAGGGTGCTGGGGAGAAAGATAAAAGATGTTAACACAGGGAGGCAGTATAGCACAGTGGTTAAGAGCACAGCCTTGGCATCACATGGGGATAAAGTCCCAACCTTGCCTCTTACTGAGTGACCTTCGGCAAGTTTTTTAACCTTTCCAAAGGTGCGGTTTCCTCAACTACTAAACAGAGATTTTTCTACTTGATGGTTATTATAAAAATTAAGAAAGAATGCACATAAGACATTGAGACAATGCCTGACCCCAAAAGAGCATTTAGTAAAAGGTTGCATTTATAGTCAATAAATGGATGAAAAAAAAAACACAATACTTTGTTTTTCCTTGTAGCCCTCTCATTTTCTATCCTCATCTCACCCTCAATCTAAGCAGAAAAGAGGGCAGTCTTTGGGAAAACTTGCAGCACACTTGTCATGTCAGATTGCTAAAGGAAAACGAGATGTCTCTAATATGTCGGACTCAGCCTTGCTGTCAGATCAAAGGCCTGCCACACAGTTGTGCTGTCGCAAAAGATTCCTCCCCTCACCCCTTCTAGCATGTCCCCTGTTGTGCTCTACAGCGGCCACTGTTCCTGTCCACATCTAAGCACTCAGGTAGTTCTCATTCAGGAAGTAAGGATTACTCAACTTTTATGTAGAGAAACAGTCTCCTGGGGTAAAAGTCCACAGCGATAACAAGAGACAGGCGTTGGGGGGTGGAGGGGGCCGGGCAGAAGACTTATGAAAAATCGTTGTCTTTTTTTTTAATAAACAAAAGTATAAAGTGTTCCTAACTTTAGATCTCAGCTAGTTCCCTAAGATGTTTACTTAACTGTCTATAACTTCTTCAAAACAACATCAAGAATGACCACATATCACATGACCAGGAAAAAAAAAAAGACAAGAGAACATTATTTATGTCTATGTGAACGATGAAATTCAGGAGGAATTTTACAATTACAGGTTTCCTTTAACGAAAGAACCAAAAGGCCCTTTGCATGCCAAACTGATTTTATGACTGCTTTGGCCTCAAGAAGTGAGTGGTACTGTCACTTGCAATGGCTTATAGACCGCCTGAATGTCTACATCAGGGAAAAATCATCTGCTCACGTGTAAAATTCAACTGCTGCTTTTAATGAGCTGCTGTTCAAACAAAGTTTCAAAAATGCTTCCTATAAGACTAGAGAATTCATAAACATGAAGGTATTTGCCTGTGTCAAATGGTACAGAACTGCTAAATGATAATGCTAAAGGAGCTTAGCTGGCCTAAAGCCAAGTGAAGCACTCATCCTAAAGAAAATTATAGTGCTGTCATTGTGTTGTAATAAGCCTCTATAAAATGAAGCATTCTGTTTCTGCTGAGTTTTGAACAAAAAATGAATCAGGATCTGGCTTCCATAAAGGAAGAGGAAGAAGTGTGTCTTTGCTTCCACAGAAAAGGACATTCACTTGAGCTCATGAAGTATACATTTTGCTCATCATTTTTTAAATCCTGCCTTTCAAAGAAAGCTAGATTTGACTCAATTTGAAAATGCTTTTTATGTGCAGAAGATGTTGCCGTCTTTTGCTCCATAGATTTTTAGAAGTACATTTGTCATTTTTAACCGGCTTAATAGACAAGAAATCCAGGTGAAAGGAAGAAGTATGAGAAGTATGACAATGGGTAACTCTGCATTTCCCTGAGCCCTCTCCAGCACCAAATACAGAAACCTGGTCAAAATTTAGTGAGCAAGTCCAGGAGATGTTCCTGTATTTTTAATACTCAACTTAAAATGGAAAATAAACTCAGGCACATGTATTCCAGTAGAGTGAGGCAAGCCTGGTGAAAACCAATAATGGTTGCGGGGCAAAAAGGCCAAAGTAGGCTGTCATTATGAGGCCCTGGTTGCTAGTTAGGAAAGAACAAAGGTCATTAAAGTTCAACTTTCACGTTTTTTTTCTTTCTTTGTTTTTCTATTACCTAAAGTTGTATAATATGTTGCTCTAGGCTAGAGACTGCCTGAAGTTATTTTTCACCCTAACAAAGTACTCTATGTTACTACTACCTAGACCAACTCTATTCTTTCTGTATTTCAACTATGAACACCACTTCTGATTTTAAAAACATAAAAACTAATTTTTATCAACAGATAATGTATTCCAGACTGATTTTGTTAAGAGTCTCAGACCTAATCTCTATTGACTTTTAGCTTCTGGGTGCTAAATGGACATTCCAATCCAGAAGTTGGTGTGCCCACTAGAGGGAAAGGCAAGAAATAGCCAATGACATCTTTTTGTTTTGTTTTGTTTTCTTTTTTTCGGTATATCTGTACCTTCGAGGAAATAATAGTGGTTATAGCTCTTATTGATCAAGTGTTACACTAGGCACTTTGCTAAAGGTTTTAAAACATGATCTCCTTTAATCTGTACACTTTTTGAAGTATAACCTATTATCTTCATTTTACAGAGAAGGAATTAGAGGAGTTAAGCAATTTGCTTAGAGACAGAGCTAATAAATCATAGAGCAAAGAGTTAAACCAGGATGATTTTTACATCCATTATGCAATGCTGCCTCCCAAGCGCCAAGTCTGTTTGCCCCGGGCAAATATTACACTTACATTTCAAAAGCCAAGGAAAAAGAGGGAGGTGGAAGCTGCTAAATGGGGAGAAGCAAATGGAAAATTTTGTGGGTGTTTATTCATCCACAAAGTTTACCAAGGGACATACACCCTGTATGAGAATCTTACAGAGTTGCAGTACAGTCCCCGCCCTCAGGGAGCTAACATTTTAACTGGAAAGACACCTAAGAATGTAAGTCAAAACCAAATAAGTGGTACAATAGAGTTATACAGAAATTATCATGCATAGAGGAAGGAAATTTTTCTGATGGCTTGGCCAACTGTTGGAAAGACTTGTTTTTTTGTCTACTAATCACTAACATCACATGTTTTTATCTATTCATTCAGGACATTTGACATATGTTTGCCAAAATATTAATGAATATTAGTATTGAATATTTGAAGACTTTCAAGTCAGTGAACTGACAAATCTGCTTCTACATTTTCAAATGCTGTTGGTAGCAATGAAAATTGTTAAGATTTACCAAAAAAAAAAAAAAAAGATTGGCTGTAAAGTTGAAGGTAAAGCTCAGAGGCTGAATGAATCGCCCAAGCTTATGCCACCAGACAAGTGGCAAATCCACTGGTTGCCCAGCCCACTGCTCTTTCATGCAACAGCATACTGCCTTCTCTGTTTAAGGGTGGTTAACAAAGTTATTCATTTTTATATGCTAGAAGGAAATGTGTTAGGTGAGGATTAACTGATGGAAAAACTTCTAGAAATTTCCTACTGTCAACGATACAAACATGTAAACTTTATGAAAGGATGAACTAAACCATTTGAGCATCTGAGAACTTTTTTTTTAAATTTCAATCCTGAAGAAACATGAAAATTATAGGCTTTTGTAGAAAATGATTTGGTTTTTAACCTCAGAAATGTGTAAGAGAGTTCAATATTTTCCTTATTTTGGTAGTAAGAATTGTTTAAATGACAAAGAAGAGGATCTGGGACAATTTAGAAAAATTCATATAAAATATAAATTATATAAATCTATATTATTTTTGTTATAGAAACTGGCTTTTTTCTTCTGGCTAATTCCCCTCAAGTTAATTCATTAGACTTTTTAAAAGCTCCTTTTTCTATACTTTTCCTTATTAAAAACACCTTTTTTTCTTCATTCTCCTCTCATCGATATTTTTTTTCCACTTCACATCACTGAGTTATGTAATGTTTTCATTGCATCTCAGCATTTGGAATGAGGCTGTTTACATCAAATCCACTTACCCATACTTTAGAGATTGATAATTCTGCTCTTTTAGTAATGACAGGAATGCAGCAAAAACACATACTCCTCATATAATCAGTTCACTCCCATGACTGGAATAAATTCTATTCTGAAATTTTATATATTGAAAACTAGACAAAAGCTGTAAACAATGGAATCAGAATGTTAGCCATGGAAGAGGCCTAATTTTGCACATGAGGAAACTAAAGCCTAGAAATCTTTATGCAAATTAGTTTCTGTCATCTGCCAGCAATCTAACTCATATAACTTAAGGTAATAATGTGGTTTCTTTATATTATTGATTAAATGAGTCCACAATGCATGCTTCTTAGTTGATCTGATTTTTCAGAGGTGTATTATAATACATGCAAAGCTGGAAATGCCTTTTTGGCCTTTTTATCTGTGTTTAGTTCATAAATGCAGAATCACTGGTTAGAAGAAGGAAGGGAGCAGGGGGAGAGTAAAAGAAAAGAAGGAAAAAAAACACGAATATACAGCATTTTTCTTCCAGATACTTGGGCTCTGAAGGTGGGTTACACATCAGCAAAATACCTTAGAAAAGCCCTCAAAGTTAATGATATTTTATTCCTTGTTGCCTCTAGAGTAGACATAAATAAAAGGTGCAGACTTATGTTGTCCCTACTAGAGTATACATCATATGCTAAACAAAACCTTGCACTCTTTTTTGACTGTCTGCAACGAAGAACAAGATAGCCAGGTCTAACCTCATATCTACTATCTTTGACATTGTTATGGTTTCCTGATGATGGCAAATTCACAAAGCAAGTTCAGATCTATGACCTGACAAAGAAAAGGTTTTGTTCAGGGTGAATTATGACTATTTCAATAGAAATATCTGCAATGCTATTTCTGGAATATATTATTTCATTTTATGATATGTCGGTCTAGAAAAAGGTTTATTCTCCAAATAAGATAATTTTCTTGTTTTTCTTTTCTGACTACGGTACTTACCGAGTATGTGTGAATTTGGGCAATGTCTTTGCCCTTTGAGTCTGCTTCTTCATCTACAGAAATAAAATAAGAATACACTTCACAGAGTTGTTGATAATTAAATGAGAAATTATGTAATGTGCTTACAAGATAGAAGGTACTTAATAAAAGTTAGCTCCTTTCCTTCTCAACTCTCCTTTTCTACATCCCTGTCTTCAGAAATATAATTTAATATTTTATAATATCTTTAAAGTATAGCTTTAACCACATTTTTGAACTTTTTTATTGAGGTATAACTTACATACAATAAAGTATATAACAACATACAAAGTAGACGATTTTGATGTGTATACATCCATATAATCAGTACCCAGACCCAGATTTACAATTAAAAGCCCCAGACATCCCCACATGCCACCTGTAATCAATACCCATCCAGATTATTAGATTATTCTGATTTCCACAATTATCACTCACCTTTAAAATAATTTTAAAATAATAGAAAAAACAAATGACAATATATCTATAACCAGGAGCAGCAGTAGTTTAAATATCCTAATGTGGAAAGATCTTGAAATATATTCTTCTGAATTACCAATGTAACTGAAAATTAATAACAGAAATGATAATAGAAAGAGCGGTAGATGCAAAGGCAAAAAGGAACATGATAGTAAAGCTATTTTGAATTTTTGAGATCCTTACCACATATGGCCTCACTTAATAGCAGAGGACGCATCCAAACTGAAGTCGGCCACCAGCCACCTACCTAAATTGGAAGATGGCAGGAATCATTGATGAACCACATATTTACCAAAGCAGATGTGCTCCTCTCTCTCTCACTTGGACACGACCACATCCTGATCAGAGACTGCTTCTCACAATACTTGCTGGGTCCCACCTTCTCTGTCCCCATCCAAAGGGCATGAATAAAAGACAGAGAACACCTTCATTGCAGTCTTCCTGTGCAATAACATGGACAATACATTGGAGTTTATTGGACTCTTCCTAAAAGTCACAACCACGTGTTTCCCCCGAGATGTGGTGAATAAATGTAGTCTCAAAGAGCATTTTAACTGGTGTTATCCAAAACCAACATAATGGGCCAAGGCTTTGTTTCAGTAAATCCTGAACCTATCTAATTTGCATCTATACCTTTAAACTTTTGATTAATAACTGGATTTAGATAGGAAACACTAAATTCAAAGAGTTACTTGTTTGTTTTCAAAACAATCCAAAAGCTGGTATTTGAAAAGCATCTTCATTCTTCCTTTGCAGGTAAATAGAAATGAGTGGACACATCCATAGTTGTATATTAATCATTTTCTCTGCAGTCACCAGTAAGAGCCTTGAGAGCTTCCTTATTAATAATTCTCACAGCCCAAAACCTTTTATAGTGCAACGTAAGCTTCTTGCCTCTTGTCCTCTTATTTATGAAGATGGGAAACAATATCTTTATTAAAATGATCCTTCAAATCTGTTGAACATTTACCCTCTAAGCTAAATAACCCCATAGCTTTTTGGCCTTTCTTCTTAGCCTTTATTTTCTAAGACTTAATTTTATTTTTAATCTTCTCTGGAGTTCGGCCAGTTCCCCCACATCCTCCGTAAAGGGGAGCCACAAAGTAGCCACAGCTGGGGTCAGACCAATGCTGGGAAAAAGATGACAGGCCACTTCCTGCCCTTTGCCTTTCACACATCCCACTATCTCATTGGTTTTATAAATTAACAGCACTTATTTAGCTAATTCGATCAGGGCTGCCATACTGGATTAATGTCCACCTTTCCCTATCTTGCATGGCAGCTGTTTGATTTTGAACTATAAACTTTTGCACTTCCCCCTTCGAACTTTATCTAATTCAAAATATCTTACACAGTGAATTGCCGGGATCACTTTTTATTGGATCCCTATTTCTTCACTTCCTTACAAAATATTTTACAAATTCAAAAAGTACCATCCCAGAAGCCAAGCTATTGATCAAGATTTACTGGGATTTTAAAGTTTAAAGGATTTTCCACAAGGCACGTGCTGACACTATGATGATAATAACAACTGTTTATTGAGAAATTATGCTAGGAAATTTTACATATATTATTTATTATTTCCTCACAATGGTCATATGGGGTTGATCTTATTACCCCAATTTTATTGAAATAGGCTAGAACCTGAGGTTAGCCATCATGGTGAGGCTGGAACCCAGCCTGGGACCACTGGTATCACTCTGCCTCATTATCAATTATGTTTGTACACAGACCTCTGCCCCAGGTGGCAGTCTTCCCCAGGTGTTGACTTCAAGACATTTGCCAATGCTTGTGTCTATTTCAAACCTAGATTAAGGAATTTGTTATGACCACAAAGGAGATGAGTGCTGGATTCAAACTTGAGTATCTCTTGACTACAGAATTCACTGTATCACAATACCAGGAAGTCAGTGCTCACTGGCGTTTAGGCATAACCCACTACGCAAATGTGTCTTTGCTTGTAAAGTATATGTATGGTTTATCCCTCAAATCAACAAAAAGCGTTGTTACCCAACAGACTTAGGAAAAGGATGACAGTGAAAGAGAGGGCAAGACAGACAGGAGGAGAAGAAGAGAGGGCATCTTTGAAGGTCATAAAAATCTGTTTCAGGTGACCCTCTGCAAGACTTTTAAGCACCCTATTCTTTCTGATCATAAAAGTAATAATGTGGGACAGAAACAAATTGTTTAATGATCCTAACAGAGTGTGGCACATCTCCTACATTCCCCTGGACACTAACAAAGAATTACTCAACTCTGAACAGGGGTAATAGGGCCAGAGAAAAGATTCCTTAATGAGATGCATTTATTTAATCAGTTTTTTCAACTGTTAATTTACTACTAACTATTTGGAGGAGATAAACATTATTTGTCCTATTATGTCTGTTACTGATTAACAAAATGAATTTTATAAAAATAGAATTGAAACATGAGAGGTAAACTTGAAAGTTATAATTTTTATGTGCCAATATAGCTGTACATGTATGCGAACACTTAAGAAGAAGATTGGAATCAGGCCTAGACCTGCAGCCAGAGGTAGTCTGGGGAAGGGAATGGAGGCAGGGGATCTTTCAAACAATACTATCTGAATGTTTTATTACAAGATGTTTGCATATTATATATATTTAAAATTTTTTAAAAAGATTGTATTTAACATATCATCTATTCAAAACCTATTTTAAGGAATTTTACTATTTAAATAAAAAGAAAAACCTCAGTTCTATGAGAAAAATATTAAATAAAATACCGTAAAATAATATCGAATAAAATTTAAT
The DNA here is from genome assembly GCF_014176215.1 of Rousettus aegyptiacus. Classification (NCBI taxonomy): domain Eukaryota; kingdom Metazoa; phylum Chordata; class Mammalia; order Chiroptera; family Pteropodidae; genus Rousettus; species Rousettus aegyptiacus. Next base: position 25,234,226 of record NW_023416295.1, read on the forward strand.
AAGAAATGTGGATATGGGGTAGGTTACCTTTTAAAAAATTGATTCTTTGAAATCAATTTTTAAAGCTCCTACACAGAAATAGAATTCTTAGTTCTCGATCGATATCAAGTCTACAAAACCAATATTATTAGGAAGAGTGACCTAAATATTAAATTTTGCCTGAAAGATTTGCTGAACTCTATTGTTAAAAAAAAAAGTCTTACTTTTATTACCAATTCTGATGAAAGCTGGACCCATTTTAAATCAAATAAGAATTCCTTTAAAAATTTAAAACTACTTTCATAAGTTTTCTAATAACCTTAACCTTATGTATCTTGGTAACATGCTTTTACAGAAACCCAACAAGTTCATTAATGTATATTTAAATGTTAACAATCAGAGAACCTCTATTGTGCAGATATTCTGATTTAAATGTTTATTTTATGTAATCAAGACTTTTGGCTAACTTTCTAAACACAATGGTTTCAAGATTTCTCAATAGTCCTTCTAAATCTGCTTGCCTTTATAATCTGCTTATTTGCAAAAATAAATCCATTTCAATCATTGCCTAGCCAAAGTTTAAACTTAAAAATAGACTCAACAGTTAATCAATAGGTCAATCTGCTGATGCAGTAGAGTATAGCTAGACTTGACCAGAGGGCATCCTGCTAAAACAGTAAACAACTTATTTTTGATACAATTCAGCACAGTAAATCCAACCTAGCAATAAAGCTGCATCACATGGATTAAGTAATATCAGGTCCTCAATAAATGTTTGTTTCAATTGATATTGAATCAAATCTGTGTGTAAGTTCCTCTATTACATAATATGACAGTCATTTGTAAATAGGTCTACAATTAAGGTATAGTCTGTTTTTCTACAACAGAATTTCTCTAACACTGCAGTGTTTATTATTAAGTAGTATAAAAAAAAAAAAAGGTAAATATATAAACCCAGAGCCTTAGCCAAAATTAGTGTTCTCAAAATTCATGGCTGTCTCTATATAGAAAAGTTTCATGGTGAGAAAAAAATATAAATTGTTCCATGCAGCCTACATGGAATTACCTTAATTTAAACATGATCTAATTAGGCCACCTTCTGGTTGAATCTACATTAAGCTTTTAATTTGTAAAAATGGTGTAAGAAGAAATTTAAATGATAAACATCTGTTCTTGGTTTTCTTCCTCCAAAGCTGTTTTGGCCTGGATAATCTACAAGCTCAAAATGTTTTGGGACCTTTCATGGTAGCTTGGAAAAAAAATGTGTAGTCAGTGTGAGTTCACAACAAATTTTTCTCATCTGATGATGACTAAAAGATGCCAGTAAAACACCAATTTGACATCAGGTAAATTCCAAAACTTCCATTTTGGAATTAAATGCATCCTAAAACCACTGAATCAGGGCCAAAGAAGCCGGGAAAGTAACATCGTTAGAATCTAATGGAAATTAACAAGGCAGGAAGAACTGAATTTCTTTCCTTCTTACAATGTCATGAGCAGTCACAGGGATATTTTTATAGTATTTGTGCCTTATCTTTTCTTCTTTGTTCACAAGTATCCTTTGAAATAAATGCAAGCATTGGCAAGTGTTTGCAGTGACTTGAAGTCAACACCTGGGCAAGCATGCCACCTGGGGTAGAGTTCTGTGCACAAACATAATAGACAATGAGGAAGAGTGATACCAAGTGATACCCAGGCAAGGTCCCAGCCTCACCACAATGGCAGAGAAAGACAGTGTAGTGTATGGTTGAAGGTGAGGGCCCTGCAGCCAGGCCACCTTGGTCTGTACTCCCACTCTGACACTTCCTTACCAGGTAACACTAAGAAACTGTCTTCTGCGTTGAGACTCGGTTTTCTTGTCTGAAAAAGAGCGTTTTTAATAACATCTACCTCGAAGTGTTGTTGCACGTATTAATTAATGCTTATGCAGTACATACAGTAGTAGTTGGCACACAGAGAGCACACAGTTAATGTTAACTCTTCATCAGCATAATTCAGTATGCCATTGTCGCTATTGTCCAGATGGTTTAATACTTGGACTTCTTATGCTTGATTTCCAAGCCTCTAGTCTCTCACTCCTCTGAACCACCTTGCTGACGTCTGCCATATTAAGCTTTCTAGAAAGTCTCTTCCACTATTTCTCATTCCTGTTCAAAAACTTTCAAGGTCCCCCTATATCCAAGAAAATGCTTGAACTGTCTAGCTAGCAAAGCTACCTCCATAGTCTGGCTCCAATCTACTTTTCCAACCTTCTACGACTACTAGACTGATGGCCCTCTTCTTGGTGTCAGCCATCTGATACATATTTCTATTTCTCTTTTTAGATACACACTGCTTAGTACACAACATGTGGCTGGCTAGGAACTAACTATTGGCTAGCCTTATTTTTTGCTCCAGCAGCTTGGAGTCTGAAAGCTTATGTCTGATTGTGGCAGTGGTTCCCAAGGCTGCAGTCCAACCAGAGAAAGGTTTGCCCAGAAACTCCAGCCTGACCACAGTGCATCCTGGGAAACACTGCAATGGTAACAAGGGTAGGCTAAGGCCAGTAGCATAGAGCTCCCATAATGTTTAGCCTCAGAAGTGCTCAAGAAAGACATACTGTATACTAAAGGTATTTTTTAAAATAATATCCCTATTGAGGAATGTAGTGAGAAATCTTAAGGTAAGAAGTCTAAATATAAGGCTCTAGAGTCCTAGAGGATTGAAAAAGCCATTATTGTTTCCCTGGCTAAATATTATTATCCCAACTGTAAATCTTATCCATTCAAGGTTCTCCCCATAGGGCACCCACTTTAAGAGGAATTTGTTTTGATTTATTTACACAAAGCAACAAAGTAATCTTTCCTTCTAATCAACAAAAACTTCCGGCCTCATTCACAAAATCGACTTAAAACTCACTGCTATGATGGCTTGCTTCCTTTATGGTACCGCTGGGGTTTGGGGAGGACACAGCAGAGAAAAGAGTGTGCCTAGGATTAAGGAGAGGCCAAGAGCGATGTGCTGATAATTCCTGAGTTTGGAGTGGGATGATGGAGGAGGATCCTCGAATGTTTACCCCTAGCTATTCATCGAGGAAGTGAAGGGCAGCACCCAATAATGTCCAAGATGAAATTTTTCCTTCCAAGACAAACTTTTTCCTTCTAAGACATATCCTGCCTTTCATGACATTAGAAAAAGGACAGAGGAAAAAAAAGAATTACATAATTTTAAATCGTGACAGAAAGTTTAGAAAATAGCTTTCCCTTAATATAAAAGTTTTGCAAGCCTCTTTCAAAAGACAAATATAGCCCCAAAATTCAGACCCTCAATGTTGAGCTCTCACTAGGTAGCAGTTACAAATTGGTGGCCCTTGAGCAAAATACAGCTCATAACATGTTTTGTTTGGTCAACATGGTGTGACTTTTTTATTTATTTAAATGCCTTTATATCAGATATGCACTCTGAAGTCTGACACAGTCTCCACCATTTCTTATGATCCTACACCCTTTATCATTTTTATTGTCCACTAGTCCCTGCCTGGAACTATTCCTACTACAGTCAGCCTCTTCGGCCTTGGCCTCTTCGATAAGCGTCTTACGAATTGCCTTAGGTGATATGCTTCTCATTCCCTTTCTACTTTTGTACATCATTCTCTTCAAGGCTCTATCAATTCTATACTTGGCTCTTGAGCGATCCACCTCAGAGGTCCCTGGAGGCTTGTTCTTCTAAAAATCACACAATGAGAAGTTACTCCCACTTCACACTCATCAACATTGCTTACTTCAACTCTCACTTTACTCATAGGGCCCAGCTAGGCAGATGCGACCACGAGAAGTCAGTTTCTGCTTTCGTGTTGAAAAACCTAGCCTTGAATCAGTAGCTTTTGGCTTCACAAAGTATTTTAAGGATAAGAAATTATCTTCTTTAAAAGGAGATGTTTAGGGTGGTATACTGACATGTTAGTTGTTCAAAATTGTCAGACTGTCCTGAAACTTCTCCACAACTGCTTCTCTAGTACCACTCGCCTCGTTTGGCCTCCCAAGAGAGTGAAGCAGGCTTTGTTGCTCTGGGTTTCACCAGGACATTTCACGTTATGTAAAATGCATGACATTCCGTTTCTTGGCCATGAAAGAGGGCAAAGGACAGAGTCTGCCTTTGACATAAACAGGACTCGTCCAGCAAGTAGTTAGAGGGAAATGTTGGCAACATGTAATTAGCCAGCTGGTCATCCTCTATTTAAAACCACCCTCTGCTCTAAATGTCAAGTTTTCAAGAATTAAATATTTTAGCATACCAGGCATAGTTTAAAAACCACATTTTTAAAATCTTTTTTTCATGTTGCCCCCTTTCTCCTTAGCCAATTTCACGTATGAACTAGGGATCAAGTAAGTTAATACCTTAAATAAAAGGGTGCTGAAACTTTTGGTTGGAGCCAATTGTAAAGTCAGTATAAACTTTTCTTGAACTCTTGCTCAAGAAGGAAACTTCTTGAGTCTTAATTATCTTTGAGGCTGGAATGCTCAGAGCCCATCTCACAATCCAGTCCGGTGCCATTAGAAGGACAAATATTTCTTTTTTTGCCTGGGTTACAGAAAAAATATGCTTAGTTATCAAAACAGACCTAAACCATGCATGAAGTAACCGAAAATCCTGGTTGCACTTGACAAGGCCCAGCTCTCATCTTTTTTGCTTCTGCAAACCCAATCTCCTATTCAGGAGTTTGGGAAGAAGCAAACAGTCTTTACTAGGACTTTGATAGCTGTTCATCGCAAGTCTCGCCCTTCTTTTGGTTCAGCATTCCTACATGCCACCTCCTCCTTGTCTCTCTCCTCCACTTGTAATATGTTTACTTCAGCTAAATGACTCAAAAGATTTGGCCCTAATCAAAGCAAAAACATTTCAACCCATTAATTTTTCTTTTCTCTGTCTGATATTCAAGTGATAAACTATCCATGGATTTAGATATTCTTGGACCAGAAATGTATAGTAAAGGATCACAAACATAGGTTTGACGTTTCTTATGAAAATGTTAAGATTCTGTCTCATAATCTTCTCAGATTAAACAGTTAATAATAGTTCATTTGAAATTTCAGGAAAAATGACTCTCACAAAGGAATAGCTTATGGGAACTATTTCACTTTGGGATATTCATTTACTGAGATAATTTCCAATTTTGTTATTATTAATTGCTCTTTTATAATGAATAATAAATGTTTTAAATTCTAGTGCCAACAGAAAATAACAGCGTGTCTTCTTTAGTTCTTCAGACCCCAGAGCTATATGTTGCACATAAAATTTATCACATAGCCACTTAGGAGAATTTAATCTCTGCCAAAATATGTTATCAATCCTTACGGGCTTTATTTATCAGAAAATACATGATTAGGACAATTACAGAGTGTTCAGTATGTTTTCCACAGATCCTGTTATGATACATAGAGCCAACACTTTTTTCTTTTATGACTCCTAGGAGAAAAAATGCTTGACTTTTTCTTTCCTACGTCATCAGGTGCCAAAACCCATGATGTGTATCTGAGGTTAGATGCTAAGTAAAATACTATAAGCCAAAGAACACCAGATATGCAGGTGATAAACAGCCTAGGACAAGATGGAAGTCATTTGGTAGACTTCAGCAAGTTGTTCTTCTCCCCCACTAGCTCCAAATCCCAATGGATAAAAAGGGGTTCTACGGAAAGTCACCTCACAGGGTGATTGGATCATAAATTCCTAAATGGACAGGTCATGGTGAGTAGTCATGCCCAAGGCATATAACTTTTTAGTAAAAGGTTTATCCTTGCCTTGAGCAAGCCCTGTCCATTGTTTCTGTGCATCTAGGTTTAACACTAGTTTGAAATATCTCTTTTCAGACCCCTCAAACCACCCTCGAAAAACCTATGATCTTAACTCCTGTAATCTCATCCCATCTTGCTTTCTCCCACCTTCAAATGATCTTCCTGACATTCCCTCCTTAATTCCAAATGTATAGAAGGAGCTGCAAACTGTCATTCTGATAAGCATTTGAGATCCTGCTTCCCAGCATATGTCATCAGTTTTGGCTCAAATAAAATCTCATAAAAATTCTTTACCACTTTGGCCATTCTTACATTGACATTCCTGTCTCCCCATGCTTGGCACAATGTCCAATTTCTAAAACTCAGTTTCTTCCTTCCTTGTTTTTAGTACCCTTCTGCCTGGCGCTCCATGTTCCCTCCCAGTTTTGCCATAGGCTGAAATAGTTCCTCTACTCCTGGCTAACTAGGGCTCATAGCATCTCAGGTGCCTTCTCTACCCAGTCGTTATGCTGGGTACAACAGCTGGTATTGCTACTTCACTCAATATCAAATTCCCTATAGCTTCTGTTGTGGATTGACTTCTGTTCCCCAAAAGAGATATGTTCAAGTCCTTAACCCCAGGACCTATGAATGTGACATATTTGGAAAGAGGGTCTTTAGATGTAATCAAGATGAGGTCAAACTAAATTAGGGTCATACCAAATCCAGGGTGACTGGTGTCCTTATAAGAAGAGAAAAGTTTGGACACAGGCCGCAGATACACAGAGGAGACACACACGGATGGAAAACACCAGGCGAAGATAGCAGTGGAGAGTGGATGATGCAGCTGCAAATCAAGAAACTCCCAGGATTGCCAGCAAACACCAGAGGCTAGGAGAGAGGCCCGCATCAAACCCTCCCTCCGAGCCTTGCAGAAGGAACCGAGCTTGCCAACAACTTGATTTTAGACTTCTGGCTTCCAGAATTGTGTGTGTGTGGTGGGGGGGGGGGATAATAAATTTCTATTGTTTTAAGCCACCCAGTTTATTGTACTTCGACATGGCAACCCTAGGAAGCTAAATACAGTTTCTCACACTTTGAGAGAATTGTTCCGTTCATTTAACAAACATTTATTAATCACCTACTATCTGTCAGCGCCTCTGCTAAGTGTTATGAGGTCCACCATAAGTGAAATACGCTCTCTGCCACTCTGAGTCTTTTATATAGCCTCATCAATGAAATGATGTCACATGATAAGCAGAGTAATGGAGGCATGCGCAGGGTATTGAGAGAGCAGGAAAGACACTCAGGGTTATGGAAAGGTCTCCTGGAAGAGATAATGCCTGAGAAGAATTTTGAAGGATTTACTCCCTGGAGGAAATTTTCAGGCAGGAATAGAAGAGGCAGCTTCTCCTCTACCACACCCACCTCTAACAGCAGGCTCTTCCTGCAGCAAAAGAGTTTAAACGGCAAAATTAAAGCCATGTTTCACCACAATATGATCTTCTCCAAGTATTTTCCCACAACCTGCAGTTTCTTGCCAGTGGGTTTTATGGGAGAAAAAAAAATAAGTTTGTTTCTCCTTAGGCTTTATTGTGTGTGTGGCGGGGAGGGGTCCTATTTATGTTTGCCTTTTGTATCTAGACTTTATATAATTGAAAATTTTAGTACAATACCATTTTTCTTGTTAGATATTATTGCCCTTTGAAACACAAAATGCTTTGGATTAAATTAAAGAAAGTTAGGTGTAAGCTCGTTCAAAAAGGAAAGCTTCCTGGGTCCCTCTTATTACAAAAATAATGTTTAAAAAAAAAACAGTAAAAGAAAAGGTGATACACAGATCATTTGGAACATAGAAGGCTAGAAAGATGATTTTTTAAAAAAATACTCAGTCCTACTGTCCAGAAGCTATCATTGTATTAATAGTTCAATGGAATTCCTACTGTTTTCCATGCATAGTTTTGGTTTTTTTGTAGTCTGTAAACAATCTGTATCCTGCCTTTTTCACACACCATCATGGTGTAAACATTTCCCCAGTCCTCTAGAAACTCTTTATAAACACAATTTTAATGGCTGTAAAACGTTTGGCTGCATAGATGCCCATGGTTTACCTAACCAGGCCCTGTGTTTGGCCATTCAGTTTAAATCACGATTTTTCAACAACTTGCAGATAAACTGAATGAGTTTTAAAATGGAGATTTTAAGTAATTTCATCAGAGACTGACAGTTATGTCATGAAACAAGGACCAATTTATCATCAGGAAGTTAATTTTAAAACACACAAACAACAAAAAAAGACAAAGACTTTGACAACGTCTGCATCTGTTCTCCCCAGCCCCCCAACCCCACTCCACCCCCACGATCATATATTTTCCCTTCAAAGGCCTTGTGGCTCTCTATTGCTGGGCCCCCTCATTTTCCCCTCCCCCTCGTATCCTACTCACTCCAGTTTCCTGGTGCATCTTGGTGTGAGTACTCTGAGGCATCAGCAGCTCTCTCTTTGGGCCACATATGAATCAAGTCTACTGTCATTCCAGCTCATGACAAGTACTTCGTTGCTAACCTAGGGTCCTGCTTTGCATCCCAAGCCACACCGCTGTAGTGTTCATGTGAGTTTTCCTTGCCGATAGCCTGGCTCAGGACACAGGCAGAACCCATATTATTCCCAAGTCGTCATTCCCACCCCACCTCAAGATGCCCTCTAATAAAGAGCCTCTCTCACCCAAGTACTTCCACCAGTCTCTCTCTCTCTCCCCTCCCCTCCTTCTTCCTCTTTCCCAAACACGTGTGCACACACACACATACGTGCACACACACACGTGCACACATACACATGCTCTGATACAACTGAGCCTTTTCATCAGTCTTTATTATTTCTATTTCTATTATAGTAATCTATGATCTTTGATGCTCTAGCCCTTGCCCTGATCCTCATCTGCTACCTGATACCCAAATTCCCTTAGCTAAGCCTATTTACCTGGGTTCTGGAAAATCACCTTCCTTTAGAGACACCCTGCTACTTAAATCCCTGAAGCCAGCCATTTGCCTGATTTATGGTGAGATATTGCTGTGCCCCTTAGGTGAAACACCATGTACTCACAGCTCAAATTTGCTATTGGATAGGCCCACCCTGACACCCTCCCCAACATACCCCAAAGTTAGCAACTGCTAGCAATGGTTCCTGGCCCCTCCCCACCATTCTGATCAGCTGTGAATGAACCCGATAGCATAACAATCACATTGAAAGATACATGAGTGCCCGTCCTAGATACAGGTTCACAATTTCTTATTTGCAATTCCCAAATTCAAAAAACCTAAAAAGTCAGCATTTTTTCATAAGTCATTTGGCAGCACAACCTGACTGTATTAGTTTCCTGTGGCTGCTGTAACAAATTACCACAAACCTGGTGGTTTAAAACAACAGAAATTTATTCTTTCACAGTTTGGGAAGTTAGAATCCAAAATCGGTTTCACTGGACCAAAATCAAGGTGTCAGCAAGGCCACACTCCCTCCTGAGGCTCCAGGGGAGAATCTATTTCTTATTTCTTGCAGCTTCTTGTGGCTGCTGGGATTCCTTAGCTTCTGACTGCATCACTTCAATCTCTGCCTCCGTGGTCACACCACCTTCTCTTCCTTCATGTGTATCAAAATCACCCTGCGCCTTCCTCTTATAACGGTACGTCTGGTGACATATAAGGCCCACTAGATAATCCAAGAAAATAGCACATTATCCTTAATCTAATCACATTTACAAAGATTGTTTTTCCTTATAAGGTAACATTTACAGGTTCTAAGGATTAGGACCTAATATCTTTGGGTGGCCATTATTCAGCCTATTATACCGACCTGAATGAAAATCAAGCTATTTATCATCTTTATTTATCATTCTTAATGTGAATGGTCATATCTTGTTAAAGGAATATTTATGTGTGAGATTATAAGGTGCTGCACTCGATGGAGGGGGTTCGATAATATGCAAGATGGGCACTATCTTTCCTTTCTAAAATCGTAAAAACTCTGCTTCATTCTGAAATCCATTTGGCCACAAAGTTGTCAGATAAACATATGCGAACCTGTTTCTCAGTATTGCACACTGTCTGAAGCATGACATAAAGTAGGTGGTTCTGAAATCCCCTGCCTCGGGATCACGTCCTTAACACCTGCAAAGCATTTTAAAACCAGTTCACGTACACCGTCTCAGTTACATCAGTCCCAGAAGATAAGCAGCGAGAGTATCATTATCCTTGTTATAAAGATAGGAACTCTAAGGGATGAGTGGGTTGCCCAGGCTACCATAGTTTGTCAGCAGTAAGGACCAGAATCAGAATCCATGGTTCTAATTCTCAATCTAGTGTTTCCAGTTCATCACAATTGCCTCCCCAGGGAGAGACAATCTGAAGTTAATGACTCTTTAAAGTATGTAATTTGAATATTGGTATTGGTGAAGGTTAAAAATAGCGCTTTGAATTCAGTCAAATGATAAAACAGATAGGTTCTAATCCAAGATTAAACAAAGGACACAGGAAAGGTACAAGAAAATATTGTCTAGAAACCGAAGGCAACTATGAAGTTTATATTGCTTATTGACTTGACTTTTATTTCTATGTATTATTTAACTTTCTATTTCTGCATTGTCTAGTTTTGGAATTCAAGAAAAAAATCTGAAATTCATATAGAAATTTACATCATGTTACAGCAAGCTGATGTATTTTTAAAATGAGTATAAACACACTTCCTTTGCAGAATTGTCATGAGAATTAAATGAAAGTGTGTGAAGTGACTAACAGAGAGCATCAATAAACGTGAATTCCCTTCACTCCTCCCTTTCCCACTCTCCCCAAAATCCCAGTTCCAGGAACGAATCTCATAAAACTGAGTCTTCCAAGACTGCCCATCTCAACATTCCCAACTCTCAGGGCTGCTGAGCTTGTGTGGAACCTGCCAGCCCAGCTTCCCTAGTCTGACCTTGACCAAGCACACCATCCCATTTAGAACCTACATGCATCCCTGCTAGCCTCAGACAGGAGCCAAAGTGTAATCCTCTCAATCCACCCCCCTTCTCCTTGTACTTTCATTCCCATATCCTCATGGTGTTCCACTTCTTCTGTAATTATAGAAATGAAAAGGTAGAGTGAATAACATGCCCAGCGGGCTTGTGTCTTAAATAAGGAGAGAGTTTCATATGCTGTTTTCAGCTTTTCTCTTTTTCTCCAAGCTCTGTATTACCCTTTAATTACAACATGTAAAATCTAATCAACCTTGGCATCAAATTTCCATGGTCTCCTCAACTGAACTGTGCACTTCCAGTCCACCTAAGTGATTCGTTCCAGTGACCCAGGGTCTCGGCATCAACCTCCTTCACCTCTGAAAGCTTGAGCACCCATATCCAAGATTTTCCTTACCATCTAGGTCCCTCATACCCATACTCCAGTTGCATATGGTCTTCCATTACTGCAACTTCTCAGAGTTGGTCGACCCCTTGCTGGAATTATTTTTCTCTCGATCTAGCCCCCAAGCCTATAGCCCATAGTGGATCACCTAACTCTTATCCGCACCCCTCACTCTCTTGCACATCTGTTTCTTCTAATTATTTTGCACATAAGCACTAAAACTCCTACCCTGGGTCCTTTCCACAGACTATTTCCTCTTCCCACTACTTGAGCTGTTAACTTCTTCTGGGGAAAAAAATCACAGAGCCTTGCAGATTTTTGCCACTCGGCATTCATGTTCAACAAATTCAGTTTGCCCTTGTGCTACTGGTCAATTCTTTTAACTGTCTTGATCGGCAACCTCCTTCATTCTTTCCTAAACAGTTACTCCAAAGTTTCAACTTCTCCTTAAATCCTCAAGCCACATTTTTCTCCCTTCACTCTCGTGATGCTTAATCTCCTCATTAAATAAAAATAAATAAATAACGCAATCACAATCTGCCTCAACATACCAAATAAAAACTTGCCCACATTGGCCACTATCTCCACTTTCAGAAAATGAATCATCTCACCTCTGGTTCAAGGTCAATTCTTTTACCTGTGCTCTTGAACCCAGTCCTTTGTTTGCACTGTAACTTATCCCTTGTCTCTTGTAACTCTCATCTTTCCTTCTCTAGTCGCGCCTTCTTTCTGCCAATAAACATTCTCTAATGTCTTCAATTTATATATATGTATACATATGTGCGTGTGTGTCTACCGCAAAGTCCCATTCTAGCTACTGCCCTTTCCCTTCTCAGCTAAGCTTCTTTAAGAACTCATTACACTTACATTCTTCACTATCTACCTCCACATTCTGACCTCTCATCGCCTTTCAAGTCCCTTGAATAAGCATCTATTCTAATTCCACCAATGACCTCCATATTTCTAGTCTCAGTGGGAATGTTCCAACACTTAGCTTACTGGACTTCACTGCTGCATTTAACTCTGTTGACCATTCTACCTTTGTGACACTCTCTACTCCCTTGATTTATATAGAAATATAAATTTTGGAGTCATGACTATTTAAGAGGTCATAAATGACCAATGGTGAGAAGAATAAGTTCACTCTTGTGGTGTCTAGAGGAAAACACACAGGTCACAGGGAACCTTGCACTTTAGAGAGCCCACTCTGGCCCTATTTCAGAGGTGCCCCTTCTTCAGAGGATGAGAAGTCTGCAATGTCTATAGCATAAATCAGCTTGAAATCGACAACCTGCCCAAGATCAGGATCCCAGCATACCCTGCCCAAATAGCCTTGTACAGTCCTTTGCCCAAATTGTGAAGGTGGTCTTCATGAAGGTAGTCTGTACCACTGGGGTGCTCACACCTAGGCGTGAGAGGGCCTAGGGCGCAGCCGTTCACACCGTTGTGGGTAGAGCTTAGATATGCAGGTTGGGGCATCCACACACTTGCACACGAGGTCCTTCATAATTTGGCTGCAAGTATTAGAAGAAAAGTGCTGGTTCTCCCAATCCTGCCATATTCTAACATGGAACCCTGAGGAGTAGAAGAATTTCAGCTTATAATGAAGCTATATTTTTCAAAGTAAGAGCGTAAAACATATATTATCTAAAGGTTTGTTAACTAGATTTATAATTTTAAAATATTTAGATATATGATATACGGCCTCCATTTGTACCCTTGCCCCAGACAACAAATATTAGGAGTAGGCTTGTGTAGGAGCATTCATATTTACCAAAGACAGCGACTAGCTTTCATGTTAGGTGCTATCTCCAATAGATCCATAGAACCTGCTTGGAGAATAGCATTGAGAATCTGCAGGAGGAATTCTTGGAGTGATTAGTGAAGTCTGCCCTAGGCACACCTCAACCCCTTCCCTGACCAAGTCACACCTCTCCATTGTGTGTAAGAGAAAATCGAAAGTTAAAATACTTTCCCACTCTAGTGAAAGGCAGGCTAGCCCAAGGACTCAGGTCCTCTGACTTCAAGTCAAGGCATATGTGTTTGCAATGCTAACTACCTTCACCTTCAGAAGGCAGAAGAAAGAAACTTCTTCCCAGTCTCCCCACAGAGCTGTTGAGCTTGTGCTTAGAGAGAGGATATAACAGAATGCAATAATTAAATCAGAAAGATGTCATGTGAGAAAAATTCAATTACAGGGTTTTCTAACAAAGCCAATCATGTTCTGAATTATGTAGAAATTATTCTAATTTAATTTTAATAAAAGGGATATGAAAATCAGTTTGGAGACCCAAGGAAATACTTTAATAATAGCAAGACTGGAGTTTGAGGAATCTAAATGGGGGTAAACTGGCTAGGTCTTTTAAGTGGACCATTTTAAAGGGACATACATAAGCTAATACTAATGTTACTCTTGTAAGGGTTCATAAGTCATAAGTGACAGGCATTAGGTGAACAGAAGAGCATGATCGATGTGGTCTGGAATCTGCATCTGTGGTTGACTAGCTGTATGGCCTCAGTCAGGATAAAGCCCTTAATTACTCTAAACTTCAGCCTCCTCATTTGTAGTGCAGGGGAACTCTCTAGCTTATACCGTTGCTCTGATGATTGAAGATAATAATGAGATAGAAAACATACATGCGGTAAACAGGCATTTGTGTCATCATCTGTGTAGACTGTATCGTTCATTCAATCATAAAACTAACCTTTACTGAGCAGGTATTCAGCACCACACACAACCGTGCTATGTGTTCCACTTCCGCATCCATGGGGAGAGAAACAAAGCCAGATACCACCAAGATGGAGCCAGTACCTATCCAACTAGATTACGGTCCGCATTTTGCATGTTTAGACCTACCACCGTAGAAATCAGGTTAGTTCTCAAAATGTTTTTGGTCTTCTTCAAGAGAGGGTGACAAAACTTCTGAGCACAATTGCAACAGATAGTGCTTTGTTTAGTGTCAGACATAGTTCTGTGCAATGGTTAGACACACGCTATGCCGCTTGCTAGCCAAGTTCAATTATTTAACCTCTCTGTGCCTCAACTCTTTCTCAAGGCTATTATAATTATTAACTATCGGTATTTGAATCTCCACTAATCACTGACATCTAACATTCTCTTATTTTCATTGCAAACATGAACCTTGTCCCTCTGTAACTATTCCTGTACAGGGAGTAGTTTAGAACTATAACGTGAAAAACCTCAAACTATTGGCACTAAGCAGGTAAGCAAATTATAGGTACCTAGAAACATTTCAGTACCCACCCTGGCACCACTTAACACAGGGTCTAGCTTCCCCATAACAACCATTTCACCCCTAGTCAGCCCAGCCATTCTCCTACAGTCTCAAGTTTGAGAAAAACCACCATGAGTTTAGAATGAAAACAGTCTTTCCAAATCCTTTGAGCCAATGATTCACCTTCTGGAAAACCAACCTAAGGTAAATTATCACCTAAGAGAAATTCGGATATATGTTCAAACATCTTTGTAATAGGAATTAAAAATGCGGTTTCAACTGAGGCACAAAGATGTAATAGTTGCTGCATTTTAAAGGAGGTGAGAGTCCAAAAGCAAAATTTTGTAAGAATTAAGCAAAAAATTGGTTTTTATAACTCTTTTGAATTCCTGACTCACATTGGAGATACAAAGAGAGAGTGGAGTAAAGGAGGACTTTTGGAGTGTCCTGGGAAGAAATGGTGCTGTGGGTCCATTTTCTCCACCGTAGGGAATCAGCTTTTCCCCTTCACCTCAAGCCCCAAGAGAGAAATTTAAAGGGACTATTTAAGAAGCTTCGGATGTGCCCTTCTGCAGTTCAGGGCACAAGGCACTGGACCCTAACTCACACTGGAGAAAGCTGTCGTGATTGGCAGCAGGATAGAGGGTTTAGTCTGGGAAGGGATGCAGTGGATTAAATTTATGTGCATCTCAGGACCCAGAGGCAGAACTCTTAGTGGAACTGTCTGCCTGAGGTCACGTGAAAGGGGATGCTATGTAAGACCACTTGGATGGCAGTGATAGAACCTCAACAGAGAAAGTCTGTGTGGCGTGTACTGTGGAAAACAAAGGGCCCCAGAGAGAGCCACCCTGTACTTCCTGCAACCATTGAAATCTCGGAAGTTACATTTGTGGGAACTAGGGAATTAGGTCCACACTTCATTAGGCCAGATCTTCATTTGGACCTGCTACATAGGCCTAACGAACCCTTACTCTTGGAGAATTAAACCAAACTTCCATGTTGTGAGAAACCCTATGGAGATACCCATGCGCCAAGAAATGGACATCTCCAGTAAACAGCCAGAGAAGACCTGAGGTGGCCACCAACTGTGTGAGTGAGCTCGAGAGCAGCTTACCCCTCAGCTGAGCCTTGAGATGACGGTAGCCCCGGACCATGCCTTGAATGCAGCCTTGCGAAAGACCCTAAGTCAGAGGCATCGGTTCAGCCATGCCCAGATTTTTGACCACAGAATCTGTGACATAATAGTAAATATTGCTTTTGAGCCACACACACACACACACACACACACACACACACACACACGCACACACCTCTTTTGGGGGAGTGGTGATTCTCGCTTGTTGACTAAATTATCTCTGTCATGCTATACTTTCTCAGAACAGTAAACTGTCCGCCCATCTTATGAGATGGGGTAAGTAAGTAAGAACTTTCCTATCCCATTCCCCTGAACTCTCATTCCTCCCCCTGTCCCAGATCAGAAACAGTAGCTGTTGAGAAGGGGAGAAGGTAACCAAGAAAAAACTGACCACAATCTTCCACTGACCTACCTGGGGATGGGAGACATCTTACCTTTAAATGAAGATTAGAATGTGGCTTCTTATTTCAAACTAGATACTTTATGAATGGAGATTATGAGACTTAAAGCAATTGTAAACATTATAATCAGAAAAGTCATAGAACTACCCAAATTTTTCATTCAGAGTCAGGGGAATCAATTCTCCTCCTTGAATAAATTTTGCTCCTACACACACACAGGTCAGAAGTATAAGTCAATCAAGTTCACTCTACCATCTCAACATCTCTGTTTTATTTTACTTCCTTTCTCCCTTCTTCACACCTCTACTCCTGTCACACCTAGGGACATCTGATAGCATTCCTTAACCATTGGCAGTCAAGAAGTCAATGATGACCACAGTCAGGCATCCTAGCATGGGCTACTTCTCCACAGGTCCTCGCGTTCGATGTTTGCAAACTGTGTCCTGCAAGCCATTGATTCCAAGACGTGTAATTAATATTAGCATATTAAATGTTTTTAATGCCCTACAGAAAGGTATTGCTTGAAATTTGTTCAACCCAGTATTCTTCATTCCTTTTTTTTTGGGGGGGGGGGCATCGACAATGGTTGAAAAACAAACAAAAACATTAGCAATTTAAGCACTAGTGTTCTGGAGAATTCTGTTTGGGAAGTGCAACCCTGATTTCAATTGAAAAGTTATTGCTAAGGAACTGGGTGGCTCTGGGAGCCCACTCCATCCTTTTCAGCAAGACTTCCTGACATAAATCTTACTGCTTTGCCCTTCAATAGAAAACAGGAGAGCCTTAACCCCACCCATTTTAGCCCAAGACAGCTAAAATAAAGGAAAAGTAGGCCCTTGATTGATAGATACATCAAAATCAGAGAACTTTTAGAAGCAAAATTATAGCTGGGCTTTATGTTACACCTTGAGCTTTATCATTTTGAGGGTGATTTCGCCACTGTGTCTCTAGTAGATGCCACCATTTGTCTTGTCGAAGTCCAAAGCTGGACTGCCCTGAACTGATATAAACCTACCGCGACAGGCAGGAAGAGCAAGTTGGGCCAGAGGAAGGAAAATGAATATTTATCTAAACCTATAAATTCAGGCACAAGGATTTCTTTGTTCCTTAAAGTTGCCTGGAAGTGATGACTCTCTAACTCTTTTCCTGTTAGCAGAGCCCCACAAAGTCATCTCTAAGGCCCCCAAAATCATTTCCAAGGCCAGAACACCTGTAGCAACATGAAAACCTTCAGAGCCACTAACACAGCAGTGCATTTGGACTGGATCTGGAGTACCTGCTAGGTTCTCTTCTCTTTACCTAACAGACAAGGTCGCACAAGGATTCCACCCAGTGACCTGGGGTCCTCTGAAAGAATTGACACATCACCTGGGATTTTATCACACACACCTATAATCTTAACTCTTCTGAATATACAACTTCCTTCCTCCTGATCACAAAATGGCCAAGCCTAGTATTCTCTAACACAGTGAGAAGTTTTTTGTTATTGTTATTTTATATCTGTTTGTTTTGGGGGAGGTATAATTTCACTATATAGTAGTTAAAACTTTCTTCTTATACATGTGCGATATTTATTTCATCCAATTTTATGTTTCTCAAATACTAATCTCTCATGACATTGACTTTATCTCCATGTTCCCATTTCAAAACTGAGCAGACAAAGTCCTGAATGCTGAACATTAGCAGATAAACACTTTTATCCAGAGGGAATTGGAGGCACTTTTATGACCAGCTGGAAACCATTTCATAAGTACATGGAAAGTGTTTCCTTTTATAATCTACATTTTACTTTAGAGCCATGTGACTGATAGTGGCAAGAAGTTTGTGGTTAAAACATAGTAAATGGACAACAGAATACTGTGACTGGAGAGGGGAAAAGATGTTATATTAGAAAAAAACACAAAAGTTATAAATAATATATTGAGAAGGTCATGCCCATGAGCAACTAAGTCACTCAGAGTTATTAAAATCATTTGTTATGGGCCCGTTTTTATAAACCATTGTTCTTCCTCTCTCCCCAACATGCTCTATGTGAATGGCAGACATGCTGTCCCTCTGTGCTTCTCTGGTTAATTCATAGGTTTGATAATTTTCCTAATGGAAAAAAATCAAATTCATAAAAAATATTCACTGACTACCTGGCAGAGGGCCTGAGACCATATTCGGGATGTGATACAACACATTCCTTTGATTGCTTTCTTTTTCAACACACATTGGAGCTCTCCAAAATTAGTTTTGCCTCCATTCCAAACTCTGTTGGCACAGCTCTTTCCTAGGTCCTCTGATGGAGTGAAAGAATCCACAGTTGGAGTCTCATCCAAGGAAACAGATGAAGTGAGTGAAAAGATCTAAGTGGAAGCAATCTATTATGGATGTCGAGTAGGAATTCATCTTGATGCTAAGGTAGCCTCTGAAAGCACTGCCAGGGAAACCATTCCTGAGACCCCAGAACTGAAAGGCTCATAGACTTGAAATTGAATATGCTCAAATTACATGGTTTAATAAACTAATTTCAAATACACCATAGAAGCAAAGGAAAAGGGGTAAGCGAATACACTTAGAATACAATGCAAGTGGGTAAAAGGACCACATTCATAGCCTTTTCCCCCCCTCCCTCTCTCCCTCTCCTCTCTCACTCCTCCCTTCCCTCTTCCTCCCTCTCCCTCTCTCTACCACATCAGCCTTCCCTACCAGGGTTGTGATTATGACGACCAAAGATGAGGTTGCTGCAAATGGGCCCACAGACAAAAGGTGCCCTGGACTAATAGCACACACTTGCTCTATTAAAGAGACACAAGCGCAACTGTAGCTTCCCAATTACCCTGCTGAGCCACTCTGGTTTCATGTTTATATCTTGGGCAGAGGACATGTGGGACCAGACTGTGTGTAAAGCAGTATAGCAAATGGACCCTCTCTGTATCTTTCAACAGAACCCACAGAGAACAACACAAGAGGCAATGAAACACTTGGCATGGTCTTCAGGCTTTCTCTTCTATTTTACAAACTTTGACACCTTCCACTTTAAAAATATTTTGAGTATTGGTCTTAGGGACTTGATCTGAGACAGGGAAAACTGATTATCCTATGAAGTCCCTGAGACCATAAACTGTTTCGACTCCAGTTTGAGGTCGTTTAGTTGAGCACGTGCAAAATCTAATCTTTGGCCTAATTCTTCTCTGAAAAGTCATTTAGTATAAATCTCCCATGTGGATGAAAAAGGGTATCGTCCCACAGAGACAAGGTACAGAATAGAATAAACAGTGTAGAATCTGGCTAAGCTAATGAGCTGGCAATCACAGACTTGGCAGTCCTTCCACTGGGATGCCAGGAACAGAATCATTTCATTGCTGCTTCTATGAGATGGAGACTCAATCAAGACATCAGCTGCCACCCAATCATATGCATATGGCCATCTGTGCAAGAAGGGCACAACAATCTACAAAAAGAAAAAAAGGAAACAACGACCTTTGGCCTATTTCAAGAGGCTCCCCCCAAAGCTTAGCTCTCTCCAATATGGCACAAAGGGTGAGTCTATGCCCAGTCTTTGAAGACATCCAGGCCTAGGGTCAAGTGCCAACTCTTTAACAGTTACTAGTTATATAATCCTAAGCAAGTTACTTAACCTCTATGAGCTCCAGTTTCTTCATTTACAAATTAATAATAATAATAATACTCACCTGCAAGTTGTAAATGAAATAATTTACATAAATTATTTAAATAAGTGGTTTACACTATACCCTTATAAATACTATTCCAATGGTTATTTCAGTCAGTGGTATTATAACTGTCATTGTTGCTGCTATTATAATTAATAAGACCAACTTAAGAGTAAGAATTATATTATTTTAAGAGTACTGTTCCCAAAATGTATCCCTACCTACTGGATAATGCCCAAAATCCCTTCAATAAAATAAAGACTTTAAGAATTGCTGAAGAATCTTAAAAAGTGATAATCTCCTTGGAACTGTGGCGCATTGATTTAAATTCACACAAAGACTTGAATATCTTTGGTAAATTCCTTCTCTGGAGGAGGTTTTGAAGAGGAAGGAATGAGGAATAGAAAATACCTGAAACAGGAGAGGGTCAGAGAGGTAAGATGGGGAACTTTTAGCCAGGTGCACAGGCTTCGAAATCAGACAGAAGCAGATTTGATTCCAGACTGTGTCACATCACTGTTAGTGAGACCCTTTATAGCTTCAATGTCCTCATTCATAAAACGGAGATAATTGTGGTACCTACTTCCTATGGCTCTTGTAAGTTTTCAAAGAGACACAGCCTATGAATCACATTGGCTGACACAGAGCAGGTTTTCATTAAGGGCCGATTTCTCTTTCCACACATTTACAGTGCTGCTCAGAACTGACTTGTTTTCACACACTCAATTCACCCTCTGGCTAGTGCTGGCTTTTCTGCAGATCATGAATAGAAAGATCCAGAGGTTTTTAAGACTGGATTTCTGTATGAAAGAAACAGCAAATAGAAGCTATATGTTGATGATGCAATTTAGCTGCGGCAATTTAGACTCTATCACCCTGCTGCTACTGCTAGAAAATAGCTAAAGTTTCTCTATCCCTGGATGAAATTCCAAGCTAGAAGGCTGCTTCAGTTCACGTGGCCCTAGGCGACCTTCCCAAGCCTTGGATCTCCCCAGACTGTGGAATTTACTTCAAGTCAGTCTGGTGAGCAGATGGAGCTGGGAGTGCTACTCTGTTCTGCAGTCTGCAGTCCTCTGTGACCATTCGGGTCTTCCTCAAGGACCTGGGCTAAGCTAAGGTGCTGGAATTTCAAAAGGCACCCAAGATCCTTGGGGCCATTCCTGAGCCCCCAGGACTAAGCCAGGGAGGGAGAAGGGCAGGCAGGAGTTATGGGGGCTCTTACACAGCTGAGATTTCTGGTGCGACCACTTTCTCATCACAGGATATGTTCCTGCTTAGGTCTCCCAGGAGAGAGAGAATGGGGTTTTGTGCATTAAGGCTTTTCTCATAGCTCAAATTTTAAAAGAGAGGATGAGCTAGTCTGAGAATTCCATGACTGAGGGTAGGGAGTAGAGATATGATACAAGCAAGAAACATCTAGTCAATAAAGTTCTTTTTACAGAATAATGAAAAGAATTAACACTTTACATGGTGCTCGCTGAGACTGGCTTACTTCCTTCATTTAATCCTCACAATAACCCTAAAATGTAGTTGGTAGTCTTCTCTCCATTTTACGATTGGGGAAATAAAGAAACAGAGAGGTTTAGTAACTTGCCAAAGGTTGCACAGCCAGTAAATAGTAACAGCAGGATCCAAAGACAGACATGCTGGCGCCGGAGTCCATGTGCTTAACCATTGTGCTAAACCATAACAACAGCAAATGTTAATTGAGCCCTATCTTCCAAGCACTGCACTAAATGGCTGTTTCACATAAATCACCTCATTTAATCCTCACAGTAACCCCATCTGATATCACTTTAATCCCCATTTCACAGATGAGTTAATGGAGTTTGGAGTCACTGAGTGATTTGTCCAAGGTCCCAGCGGTCTACTTTGCCCAGGTCTACAAAGAGGAAAGCTATTAGCTGGAAGAATCTATTTGCCATTCTATACTACGAAGCAAAAGTCTTGGGTTGTTGCTAATGAGTAAACATTAGACAGTTTTTGCAACATCTACTTCCAGTAATCTACAATTTTGTTGTTTATGGATATTGGGGTGTATTTAAACAAAAGGAGTCTGTTTTAGGATACAGAGGTTTCATGCTGTCTTTTTTTTTTTTTTTTTTTTTTTACTATTCAGTAAAAATTTAGCTTGTTCGTGCTGCATCATACCACGGTCTTATTTGTGTTACCGCTTCCCAGATATGAAAAGCATTAGCTAATGAGGTCTGTGCTGTGTCAGAGAGGGAGGGACTCCATTATTCCTCAAAATGACAGCAGCCCTTCCTGCTTCTTCTGGTCATCTGCAACCCAATCCAGCTGGCAAGTCTTGCCTGTACTAAATGGACCTAGTTTTCGTGATATCTTTAAAAAATAAAGCAAATCTTAGATTTCCATATTTTTGACATGTTTTTTCTTTCTTTCTTCTCGCAATTGGTATTCAGCCGCAATCATACCTCAGACATGCTCTAGCTTCTCCCGGGGCTTCCTCAAGAGTGGTAAGTTGATGGTATTTTTGTTTGGGGTTTGAGGTTAGGGGAAGTTTGGGGAGAGGAAACAATGAAACAGTCTGATTTCTTCTTAAGTCACATGCACAGCTTACATTGGCTCTGAAAAGAGCAAAATCAAATGTAAGGAGGTCAGCCAGGTATGACTCTGCCACAGGAGTCTGAGGCAAGCCCACTGGAAACCCTGTTTGCAGAAGACACAGCTGTGCCTGAGTGATGACAAAGGGCAACTTCATTCTGAAAAGTGAAGATGGGTGTTTGGAATGGGAAAGATTTTCTTGGGGCTTTTCCCACAGGATCCAGTGAAATACATCAGGTCCTCTCCCACAGATTTCTGTTGCTTTTGTTTTGTAACTCCAGATCTATGCTGAGCCCTGGCCTCATCCCTCAGACCCCCCCCCCCCCAAGCCCAGTCCTGGCAACCAGCAGGACCCAGTTTCGGCTAATAAAGCCCTAACAAGCTCGGCATGTTAGCCCTTATTCACGTGCTCATTGGACAGAATGAGAGATTAGGAGCCAGAAACTCCATGGAATACCAATGTGCCCTTGACACACAAGAAAAACAAACAAACAAACAAGAAATGCTTTCTGAATTTGCAAACTCTTTTGCTCCCACTTTCTTTCCCTAGGCCTTCTCCCTTCTCCTCCTTTTGTAGACCATCTTCTCTGTGCTTTTCTTCCTGAGATGAGGCCTCCTTCTATTCCTTGTCTCTGTTCATTTACCTACAGCCAGGCGCAATGGGAACTACTCAAACAGATCTGACAGACCCCTGGGCCTCAAGGAGCACACAAACTCTTTGGAGAGATATGGTAAACACAAGTCTAACAGTTAGGGGACAATCAGAGCCCCCACTAGTTCATCCGATGTCTTATGAGAATCTGAAAAGGCACTCACTCCTTCCTCTCGATGTGCTATTGGCACGGAGAAAGGAGGTTGGGCTGGATTTCAGCCCTTATTCAACCTGTTGTCCAGATACTCTAGAGCAGAAAACAAAATACATGTGGGACACGTGGGACAACCCTAGGAACAATAATAAAAATGTTCTAATGTAATCCACTGCAAATAGGCATGGTACAGACACTGTCTGATACAGCGAGTCAGAAAAAGGACAAACATTGATTCATTTTATTGGGAAGGCTGTGTGTACAAGGTGGGCTTTGGACTGGTGGAGTAAGCTAGGAGAAGGTCACCATTCTGAGTGGGGAAGGGCATTCCAAAATGAGGAAACCGGGCAAGTAGAGACATGGAGCTGAGAAGGAACGTCAGTCCCCACGGTTCTTCCAGCCCCTTCTTTCTCCCTTTTGCTCTTGCGTACCTTCATTTAAAATGTTTCCTCAGATTCCTCGGTTTCACTAATCCATATTTTTTCCACAGATCTCCTTAATAAAGGATGGGCAGACACTGTTTGCATGAGGAAGCCTGTTCTGATTCTGTCAGTGCTAAACCTTCTCAGTGGTAAATAAATCACTCCGGTTTCCATAGTTACTAACCTCAATCATGTCATAAGCTTCAGACACACAGTAAAAATAAAGATACTTGAGGCTGCAGAAAAAGGACTTTGTGAGCCTCTGAAGTGACTTGGCCTTAACCCTTAGCCCAGGCAACTCAGCTCCAAGACTCTGATTTTTCATTATCCTCTTATTCTTTTGTCTCTGTGTACAAATGGTGTTAAGGTAAATGGCTAAAGCGTAAGAGACATCAATACCAATGTACTCATGACCAGTGGCTAAACAGAAATAAGATTGACACAAACATATTAATGAGTCATTTATCTGCCACCAGCCTGAATAATATTTTTCAAACAGGATTTTATTTTCAGACCTCAGCTCTAGTTAGCGAACTGACAGATGAAAACATAGCAGGTTGCTAGAATACAGATATGTTTATTTCTTTCCCAGTCCAATACAAATGAAGCAACGGTTATGGAAACAAGGGATATTGTCCAATGTCCTTTTCCATACAGGCATCTTTTCTACAATATCCATGACAGAATTCACATTTTGGGGGTCCACTTTTTCCATTGTTAGAAAGCTCTTAATGTCTTTTTAATCTTCTTATGTTGTATTTATTGCCTTCCAGTTTACTGACACCCATTGAGCCTAAGTTTACCCTCCATGAAAGCATAGAATATGGAAGCCTTAAGTTTTCAATTACTTAAGGTAATTGAAAGGGCACTAAACATAAGTCAAAAAACCTAGTCCCAGCATCTCCATTCAACTGCCATGCTATGTTGAGCAAAGTCAAGATAACTTCTCTGAGCCTCAGTTTTTTCATCTGTAAAATGAGAGCAGTATCTACCTGGTCTATCTCACAAGGCCAATGTAAGAATCAAATAAAACAATAAAAATGAAAATGCTATGAAAATTGTGTGGTGCTATATATAATGTAAGGCATTACCATTATTCACATGCAAGCCTTTCAGATATTTGAAGACAGCTGGTACTCCCTTGGTGTTTGCTGGGATGATAGTTTCTAGATTTCTTTTCTGTGTCAACTGTCCTCATTTGGAAGCATCCCACTTTGTCACTGTCTTTTTTAAGCTTGGTGTTCAGAATAATACTCCAAAGATGATAAAGCCAGCAAAGAAGAGAGTGATTTCTCCCCTGCCTCCCAGGCTGAACACATCACACTTCAATGACTGCTGCTCAGATTGCACTGGTGCTTCTAACAGCCTCTTCAGACTGTCGCCATACATTTTAAGTTAAGGTCACCTAACATCTCTATGTCTTTTTCATATGAACTGCTGTCAAACTAGGTCTACCCTTTCATGATTCATTTAATGTTAGAATATACATCAATGAATAGTTTTATAGTTATGTCCATTTAATTGATCTCTGTTGATTTTCATCTTATTGGTATCGGCTCATTGTTAAGGAATAGAATGCTGTTCCATTATTCTTCCGCTACTTCAACTGACCTTTGTATCTTGAATGTGGGTACCTGCAGTAGCGTGTGACAGGAAGACTTCTGAGAAGTCTCGAAATGTTCAGTAAACAAAAACACTTGGAGAAAAATCTATGTACCACAAAAGAAAATCTCCCTAACCAAGGTCTCATAACTAGCATTCCTGTGGCAAAAGAAAAAGAAAAAAAAAAAAGAAAGAAAAAGGAAAAAAAGAGATTGTTTTAATAAGATCTTATTATTAAGATCTTATTATTAAGATACTTTACTAGATCTAGTATGTATTTTCAGCCTTAAGAGACATTTCCTTTTCTAGAGAGTTACAACCATAACTGCAGCTCCAAAGTTTAAAACATTTTTCTATGTTCTAAGAATTTAACATGGATTTTTTTTAATCAAAATACTTTTCTCAATAAAGCAATATGAATTCACATTGTCCATCCTGTGAAATAGGAGTGATGAGACTTTCCAAAGTAGAAGGCAATTCTTCAGTCTGATAGCATGGATGAAGAGAGCTGAAGGTACATCAAAAATGCTACTTTACCTTTGGTTTCTTCAAAGGAATTAGAGGAGTGCCAAGCAGATGGGGATAAGCTGCCCCTCAATTCCAATGGATTCGTAAGGAGTCTTTTGGTTACAAGTGACACCAACTCATTGCTAAGTGATTTAAGCAAAAAAAAAAAAAAAAGATAATTTATTGGTTTATGCAGTAACCGAAATATCCAGAAGTCAGTTTCAGCAATTCCACTCCAAGGTATACTCGCAGACATGCATGAATATGTCGATGACAGTGTTGTTTATGCAAGTAGGCAGCTTTAGTCAACCCAGAAGTCCTCACCATGGTCAGGTCAAGGAATTGTAGACAGTAAGCAATTAGAACTTAAAAACACAACATTGAGTTAAAAATGAAAAAAGGAAGAAAGTTACCAAAGTCTCTAATACGATGTCACTTATTCATTTTTAAAATACATATATATAAAACCATGCCAACTTATATTCTTTGATATGTGTGTATCTTTGAAAAATACATAAATACATTTAAGCAGTTACCTGTAATGCAAAGAGAATGGAAAAAGGGTTGGGAGATGAAGGGGGATGATAATTTTTACATGAGAGGTATCTTTTACAAACCAATAGAAATGTATGAAAAGAACTAAAGAGTATGATTAACTCAACTCCATGTACCAATGGTCCAATAATTTTTTTAAATGTTTTTCATCAAACAATGTAATGATGAATTAGATGGTCTCTGTCTCTCAACTCACTCCTCTCTGGATTAGCTTCATTCTCCAGGAAGCTCTCTCCACGTGGAATGGTAAGTGATCCTAGAAAGAATAGGGTCATGTGGCATTTGTAGTTTATAATTTCAGGAGGAGAGATTTCCAACATTCCTACAAGGACTTTGCTTGACACTCCTTGGGTCCTGTCTCCACCATGCAGGTATCATGTGTCCACCACTATCACCTAGAAACAAGTTATTCTAACTGGTCAGTCTGGTCATACATCTATATTTGTGATAGGGGAGACAAGGCCCTTTGATTGACAGCACCACTAGTGGAGACCGCTACCCACCACAGCAAACACGTCTAGCATTATTCTGGGGTCTAAGAAATTCTAAGCAGTCCAATTTCAAAAATAACTTTACCTTGACAAAAATATGTTTATTAATCAGGCCAGATTCCATACAGAACAATCAGGATGTAGCTTTATTTTTTTACCCATTCTTGTCCTTCAAACCCGCTCTGACAGATCTCTTTTCCTGACCCCAGACAATATCTTGAAGAAACTGTAGGACTTCTCCAGTTGCTTTTTACTTTTATAACAGTCTTATTTCAAGGTATTTTACAGGTTCAATCTCTAATATACAAACTTAGCTCTTTTCTGCGCATCTTCTTCCCCCATATTCCAGATCAGGTCTTTATAAGTCCCAGGACCTGCAATGAGGAAGTGGAACACAGTCTTATTTCAACCACACCCAATTTTGTTTGTTGTTCCTCCCCAGTTGAGGGGTAAAGGAGAAAGAAGAAGTAAAGAAGCAAAAAGGTCTTCATTATTTAGCTGGTGGTGTCCTCTGTGAGACAGATATTCAAATACCAGCTGACTCTCTCTTGTGGGGAACTTAGGTGTGTTCTTTAGAAAAACCTTCGACCCACACTGGGGATCTCCAAAGTTCCTTCAAGTGGACGGTGCCTTCTCCTGCTGACCATTAATGATTCCCCCTTAGCTCCTGCTCAGACAGTACTCCCGCACCAGACAGTACTCTTGGTCAGGGTCTTTTCAAGATGGTTATATCTCCCATGGTGTCCACTAAGTCCTCATAAAACACAATCCTTACCCTGCTCATCGCGGAATTGTAGCTTACCCCCACTGCCTTCTCCTCTCTTCTCTTGTAAGGGGCAGCTCCAGCCAGCCTCATATCTAGGCAAAGAACAGACTCCGTACCCTGTACTCGCAATCTTCAGAGAACAGAGGTCAAACTCTCTAAGACCACACAAAAACATGTACATTAATGTTCATGTAACATTATTCATAATAACCCCAAATTGGGGAAAAAAAATGGATGTCTATCCGCAAATGAACAGATAAACAAAATGTGGCATATATATATACAATGGAGTGTTATTCAGCCATAAAAAGGAGTGAAGTTCTAAAATGTGTTACAACATGGATAGGCCTTAAAACATTACACTAAGTAAAAGAAGCCAGACAGAAAAAGGCCACATATTGTGTGAATCCATTTAAATGAAATATCCGGAATCCATAGAGACAGAAAGCAAATTCATGGTTGCCAACGGCCAGGAGGAGGAGAGATGGGGAGCGACTACTAATGAGTATGGGTTTCTTTCAGGAATGATAAAAATGTTCTAAAATTAAATCGCCATGATGGTTACATAACTCTGTAGGTATACTAAAAACCATTGAATTGTATATTTTTTA
Organism: Rousettus aegyptiacus; assembly: GCF_014176215.1. NCBI lineage: Eukaryota > Metazoa > Chordata > Mammalia > Chiroptera > Pteropodidae > Rousettus > Rousettus aegyptiacus. The sequence continues at coordinate 25,262,099 of NW_023416295.1, forward strand.
AAAGCGATTTTGATGATATATAAATTATACCTCAGTAATGTTGTTATTTAAATAAATTTTCCCAAGCACTCTTGTTGGAGTTGGGTGAGGACATAGAAACAAGTCATAGAAATAGTGTAGGGCATCCCTTAGCAGGCCCTGGTGTTGGTCTAGCTCCTCTTGATAGAATATGGAGGTATTTGTTCCCTATTACGCTCTGCTTTGGAGTCTCAACCTAAGACCACAGGAAAGTCTCATTTGTAATTTCATTTTATGATAGTTTTAGGAAGACTATGCTTTATTCAACCACAATTTTATCGAGAGGCCATTATTGCTGGATACTCAAGTGACAAGGTGAATAACGTAGGTTCCCGGCCCACGCTGAGCTTGCCTCACTTTGGATTCAGTTAAGAGGTACTCTAAAGATGCTGCTGTGTTTCTATCATCAATTATCAGTGACCGAGAGAAGATGATGGCTCCAGCAAATAATAATAAGTTGTGTTATATTGTCAGAAAAGGCATCTAAGCTATTAAAATATTGTAATACATAGGACGCGCGCGCGCGCGCACACACACACACACACACACACACACACACACACACACACATACACACACCCCAACATGTAAGCACTAAAATTGAAATCCTTCAAGATTATGTGTTACGAAACAGATACTCCTGTGGTCACACCCTTTTTTGACTAAATATTAGTGCCATAACATTGTAACTAACGCAATAAAAGGAAGAGAAAGATACCCTCTTCCCAAAAGATTTTTATGCAAAGATTAATAAACTCACTGTGTTTTCAAAAGGCATTTCACAGTTTTGCATTTAAAGAAGTAGTTTTACTTTAAAGTTTGTGTTTATATTTGTTTGGTTTTTCAAAATTCTAATAGTTACATCGATATTGAGGGAAGCCACACATGCGTGGGGACAGAGGGTGTATCGTAAATCTCTGTACCTTGCTCTCAAATTTGCTGTGAATTTAAAACTGCTCTTTAAAAAAGTCTTTTAAAAATTAGAATGATTACCACGCTTCTATTAACCATCAACCAGTGAAACTTTATAATTGATATCCAGTTTGTTTCTCCTCTAAAGGGACATAATTTTCAACCTTCTCCCAACCCTCTAATTCCTCCAAATTTGCATTGAACTGGATCGAACACTCTCCCAACCAGGACTTGTCACCTCAGTCTATCTAAAATGAATATTATGTCTTTTCAAATCATCTCTTTCTACATCCCTGTTTCCCTTATTCTCCCATCTAACATCCCTCACTTCAGGATTGCTTGTCCTCGACGTGTGTGTGTGTGTGTGTGTGTGTGTGTGTGTGTGTGTGTGTGTGTGTGGTGTGTGTGTGTGTTCATATTCTTCACCTGTTAGAGGCTGAGTATTACAGAAGGTAAATAGGAATATACCTGTTTAAACAATGTCATCCAGACTTAGAACCAGAAGAAAGCCTATGGAGTGTCAAATCTAAGTCCCTCACTTTTTAGATGAAGAAATTGAGTCCCGGAGAGATTAAGAGGCTTGCCTAGAGGCAAACACTTAGTAATAACAGTGCGAGAGCTGTAAGTAGTGCAGGATCTTCAGTCTCTCCCTTTAATGTGCTTTTTCCCCCATGCACTTTTTACTTATCCTCTTATGATCTTTCTCTATGCCATCATTTCCTCATCTATAGAATAGGAATAATAGCAGTTCTGCCTATTTCACAGGACTGTTGTGAAAATTAATGAGGTAACATATATGAATGTGCTTTAAAATCCTTGCGAATGTCAGATGCTGTTTAAAATAAAAATTATTTCAGTCAAGAATACCATACACCATAAAAATGGACCATAAAATAATTCACAAGTGAGAAATAATCTGTAGATGACTTCTAATACTTACGATTAAACTTTCAATTAAATCTAAGTACCAAATAGAAATGAAGGGAAAAATAAGATTGTCTTCTGTGCATGGGGCTAAAATAAATCAGCAGGTAACTAATGGAAATTAGGCAGGTACATGAGGCCTAATGAAAATTAGGTTATGTTGTTAAAAGCAGGAATTACACTGTGCCCTTTATTTCCTTTACACTATTGACTCACTTTCATGACATCCTCGTGAGTAATGGAGCTTTGAGGTTACTATCTTAATGGAGATGATTGGATGTTCTTACTCAAGAAGAAAGTGGTCATGTTCAGCAGAAGTGGGATCCATGGAAAGAGAAATTCTTTGGACCATGAACTGATATTTAAACTATACTCAAGTTTTAGAAAATTCTGAAGAAGGAAAAATGAGAATGGAGGAGAAAATGAAGGGGAAATCCATGGATTTCTCAAATGTTTATCCTGCATGTAAATACTAAGAAGGAAAAATATGTAGAAAGGACTGAAATAAAAACCAGTACTGCAATATTACGACTTCATTAATTGAGGTGTATTCAGGCAACACGCATGACTGGTACTAAGGAAAACTGGTTATTCTGGGAGATAAATTAGCAAATAAATTGCCATCAAGAAGAGGAAGTCCCCAAGTAGCAAACTTTATATACAGCAACACCCTCTTACGCATACCTTTGCCTAGGCACAGTTACTTATTACAGCTACCTCTCACGCAAACACCCCCAAAATCCCTTGGAACCAACAACTAAGCTACATAGGTCACTTCATGAGCAACACAGAGAATATCAGACTCAGTTCTTCTTCCCTACCACCTTCTTTCAGTCAGTAGGAAGATTAAGAGGTGGCAGAACAGCCCTTAAGCGAGAATAAAAGACCAAAGACTAAACACCTGTCTCTGAAGGTCAAGCAAATGCTTAGAAAACAGACACTTAGGAGAGACCAGTCGTGCTGGTGGGGCATAGCGTCCAGCGAGTAAAATTGTAGGCAGGTAAAGTCGTAGGCAGGCGGGTGGCTGAACAAGTGGAAGAAACATAGCAACGGAGAATCCTAGAGCAGGTAATATTCAGAGATGGAGGCAGCAAGAAGGTCTGGCAGCTGGTAGAAGGTCTCTGCTTGGAGAATGGTGTTCTAGGGCAGACTGGCAAGATCAAGGCAGAACATCTGCTCCGGAAGAACTGAAGTCGTGACCAGAAAGTAAGGCAGAGACTGAGGACACAGAAAAATAAGACAAAGACCCAGTCACTGCAACAAATACAAGGTAGATGTTTGGTCCAAGAAACAGAGCAAAAGGCTTATTTCTATAAATAGAGTACAAGATCAGGACAAGCCACCCCGATGCTCAATAGCCAAACTCCGTCCTGGTTTGAGATTTTCGTTGTTGTTTGTGGTTTTTTTTCCTGATCTCCTGAAGGGAAAGAAGTGCTCAAACCTGGAAGAAGGCTGAGTGGAAAAAGTATTTTGATCTTGTTAATGGGGCTTGGTACTCTTATAATACCTGTGTATATTCCTGTTGCTGAACTTATTTATTTAACAAACTCTTATATAGCACTTACTATATTTCAGGCATTCTCTTATAACGCCTATAAGAACCCTGTGAGGTAGGTACAATGACACTCCTCATTTCACAAATATGAAAACCAGACATAGAGAAGTCAAGTAACCTGTTCAACGTCACACAGATTGGAAGTGGCAGAGCAAGAATTTGGACCCAAGCACTCAGGCTCAAATTCCACATTTCTAACCATTACCCCATTCCATTTGCTCCCTTGTCATGATCCATCTGTTTCTCTTGCCTCTAGAATCTAAGATACGGTCTCTATAGAGAACTTGGTTCATCTTTGCATCTTCAGTGCCTAGTATATAGTGAGCCTTAATAAATTCCTGAAGGAAGGCTGAATAAGTGAAAGAATGAACAAATGATTATGGGCCTGGCATATCAAACACACAAGCACCAGGGACAGAAGGAACAACAGATTTGTAGATTTGGTGAATGTGATCTACAAGACCGTGTGACAAAAAGCAGCCAAAATCCAAGACAGGGAGTGGCTAGTGGAGCTGCATGGGGGAGGTGTGGGATATAGCTCATAACAGGAGCTCTGGATCAGTTGCTTAAAAAAGCAGCTGAAGTCAGAGGAGGCTGGGGCACAGGAAATGGTTATACAATAATCTGCTACTTGTAAATGCCCCACCTCCCACTTGCTATGTGGTATTTTAGAGGTTCTGCCCCATATCTGAGAGAATATGTAGATTTTGTAAACCACAATTTGTGTGTAGAAATGACAATTTCCATAGGTCGTTGTCTTAGAGGATTAGCACACAGCAACCTCTGGGTAAGAGTTAACTATAATAAGCACAGCTTGAATTTAACCATCAAAAGAACAGAACAATATTAAAAGCAGAACTGATCTACCTAATTACATAAAAACCAGAAAGGTCACTTCTGAAGAGAAGTCTTCATAAATGTTGGAGCAGTCAGTAGGCCCAATTTCACTTCTGTGCACAGATAAGGGTACACATAGAAGTTATGATAGACAGATGGCACATCCACACATTTCTCACTTTCCTATAATTCCTTCTCCAACCAGAACCATCAAACTAGATAATGAGTCAGTAATCGATTGACATCACTTATAATTTTAAGAGAAGAATATGAAAGTAGCTAACAGTTATTGAGTACTTACTTGGTGTTGGGTTTTATTCTAAGTGCTTCATATATATTAACTTATTGACATCTGATGACATTTTCCATTTTACAGAGGCAAAGAAAGGGGCATGGCAAACTTAGGCAACTTGTCCAAGTTCACATGCCAAATAATTGGTAGAGGCAGGGTTTAAACTCAATGCAATTTGTCTCTAGAGCTTGTGCTTAGAACCACAACTCCATAGGAATCATCCACTCTGAGTACAGTAAGTAATGGAATGACTAGATGTAAAACTGGCTTCTAGCAACCATACCCAGCTCACCTTTGTATACCCATTTGGAGCTCATGACTGTGCTAAACCACCCAGGATGCTTATACTCTAGATTTAATAGATGTAGGGAGTGTAAGATTCTAAAGGCTTCCGTAGATGTACAACATAGTCTCAGTTTGGAGCCTCCCTAATCATCGGTAGCACAAAAATAGATCCAAGAAATATTCAATCCCAGATACAACAATGAACTCTGCTCCTTGCTAGGTTAGCGCAAGCTACTATGTCAAGGGACTGTTTATTCAAGCCATTACGATTCCTGGGCCCCCAACACGCTTTCTTGGGATCCAACTTATTCAAATTAGAGGATGTCTCTACATGACTGGGAAGGCTTTGGCATCAAATTTCCACCTTGGCAGGAAACCAGAGTAAGAAAGCCCTCCTCAGCCCATACGGACCCAGCCCATCCAAAGCAAACAGTTCCCATAACTGTTTACAGTAGAACAAGATTCTTCCTTTAAACAGGGTGAATGTGGAAAATCACCCAGCCAGACATTGCTTGTTATTTTAGCACTTCTGAAATTCAGGGAGGAGGCCATCGCAGCCAAAGCTTCAACCCTCTTCAAATGGGGAATACACAAGTTGGGAAACACATCGAATGTTCTATTGGAGTCTATAAAGATTTAATTGTTCTATAGAAGCATATTTTTATCAGAATTAAACAGTGACTATGTTTGATATCTCCACTGGCCCAATATGCCAATTCTCCCTGCTTTTCTGTTATACTACTCAGAGGAAATTCATAATCTGTATTCTTCTGGCCTAGAGCTGACAGGACCAGAAAGTGAACCTTGGTTGAGTTGCCTTCCAGTCATTGGTTTCCACTGCTGAATATTCTAGCCTTCTAGTTGTAAACACGGACTATTACATTATTACAGAAATACTTGGAGGCGACCAGTAATATACTCTACATTTTAAAAGAAAATATTTGCGAGTATTCACAGCCAATTCTGAAATTTGGTGAGCCAAAACAAGACATCTGGATGATATGCAGCTGAGCTGACAGCTTTATGAAATACTGGGTAAGGTCAGTATAAGGAATATGGCATAGCCTAGTGTATGAGTGATTTAATGTACTATGTATTGAAACTTTTCTTTTCTTTTCCAATTTCCCAGGAATTGGAAATTCCTTATGCAATCTTATTAAGCATTTGTTGTTTTAAATTCCAAAATGACTAGGCCAATTAAAATAATAGGCAGTATTAAATGTATTGGGAATAGCAAAACAATGTTTAATTCTTATTTATATGGAATCTCCTCTAGAAATGGAAAAGATTATGTAGAACAAAAGAAAAATCACCCACTTAAGTCTCCATGTTCCTATACCATAAAAGGGGCAGGGAGAAAGCAGTAATTTTTAGAGAGACTTATTTACTTCTATGTAACAAAAAGTAGGATCCGGGTGCCTTACAGAGCTTATTTCTTGATCACCCAAGATCCTGACAGCTATTCAGGAAAAAGGCTGCTGGGATGGATATGATGGTTAGAACCTCTGGTTTTACCCTTCTTTGTGTGCAGTTAAGAATGAGAAGGCTTTTTGGCAGCATCTCTTTGCCCTGAAATGAGAGGTTGGGAGTGGACGTCAGCACTGCTGTCAGATTGGCTGATGTGCTAGGATGTGCTAGCAACAGCTAGCTGCACGTGCCTCCAGAAACTCTTCTTCTCCCACACATCAGCTTTTGTCTTCCTAATCCCAGGAATCAGGGGGTAGAGCGTGGATCTGCCATCTCTGTTCTATCAGTCTGGGAAATAGCACCAACTTCAGGCACCCAGACTGTTAAAAGCAGTGAAAACACAAACATGTACAGGAATGTATATATCTTCTAAGTGAGGATTGAGAGAAATGTAAAAAAAATCTTTTATTCAGCTGCATCTATTTTCTTTTAAAGCAGGGGGTTTTAATTGTAAAGAGCCTCGACTTTTTTTTTTTTAAGAGAAATATTAAATTTGAGCACAGGAAAAAATGATGGAATTATTTTGTAATTAATGCTACATTATTTACAATTAAAAACAGAATTTGGAAGCATATGCAATAAGTAAAACTCTAATGACTAGTATTAACATGTTCTTAGTTTTATGAAAATGCCTCATACTCATCTTCATTTGCTATCATTTCATATTCTCATTTTCAGAGCACTATAATCATTCTATTAATCACATGGTCATTTCCAAAAGTATAATTGATTCTTTTAGAAGCAATAAGATTCGTTGAACACTGATTGCATAAGTGTGTAGACTCCAGCTTTCTCTTTTAGGCTAGGTTAACTATATCTACCATATCAAACCAAAGCCACAAATTTCAATTTGAGTCAGTTGTGTTTGTTTTCTATTTATTTATAAACTCTGCCTCCTCCCAGAAAGGATTTAAAGCTGCTGTTAGTCAATTAGTCACACTAGTCCTTAGGAGTCCAACAGTTGGTAGAAACCAGTATTTCTGGTTTCTTACAACCTGTGGAACCTCACAAGTGCTGATTCACAGCAGTCAAAGACCTGTGTGGACTGGCTCAGATAACTGCCAGTAGAACTAGCCATTCTAGCTTGCTTCATCAACCAAGAGTGGAGCCACCCAGAGTGTGAACTCTAAAGAAGCTATGTCTTTTTTATCCATAGAGAATAGGCAATCACTACCACCAATACCCTTTACTCTACCAGAAAAAAATATACCCAACTTCAAAGAGATTGCTCAAAGATATTATGTCCTTGCCTCTGTCAACTGTTAACACAGTCAATACCCTTCTGCCAACTCACAGGATACACAGATGTGTTCTATCATCAGTGTACTTTCTTCTCATACAGACTACTCTCCAAATCTAGTCTTCCCATTCACATATCTTTAGTGTTTATTAGAAGCCAAAGATTTTCTAGGGAATCTTTGCCAATCAATGATTGATGATCAATGTTTTGATAGCCCAGAGATACAATGTTCCTTCTGAGCTATGAACTTGTCACGCCCTGCCCCTTTCATTTAACTCTGGACAATTCTTATAGAAGAGCTTTCAGAGAGGTAAAAATCTGATTCCACAAAAACAGGTTGATGATCCACCTGGCAATTTTCTCTCTTGCGTAAGAATTAAATCAACACCAGTTGAAACATGACCTTTCTAGTCACAGCACATTTCGATTTTTAAAAAATTTCTTAAAATGCTAAAGAAATATAATAGCAAAGCTATTTTGATTCATTCTTAATGTTTCTCATGTTTTCAAAGTAGAAGTTGCTCTTGACTTTCTCTCTTCAATCCTATTGTGAGTCTTAGTGGTGCGGAATAACCAGAACACAGTTCCTCAACTATTTGCAAGGCCAGCAGTGTTTTAACTCAGAGTTATACCTGACAGTTCTCCAATCCTCCTTCTGCAACCAGCCTCCCCTCCTGAGATTCAGCAAGATACCCAGTGGAAAGAAAAGAAGATGGCAGTGGCATCTGGCTCCTCATATTATTCGGGAATTTCTCTGTCAACCTTCTCTTCCCTTCTCCACTCTTTCAGCCATTGACAACCTGCCAGCTAACTCTGCTCCAACACCAGAACTTTAGGGAAACATTCCCTCTCAGAAGAATATTATATTCTTCACCAAAGCAAGCCCATATCCTAGATCGAGCAAGACACCTTGCACATAGTTATATCAATAAATGTTATATAAATCAAAGAATTCATGAATGAATGATTCTCTTTCTAAACTTCCCCCTTCAATTTTTAATTTTCTGAATACGCTTTCTTTAACTCTAAATAACTCCAAGTAGTATTACTCATTAACTATTATAGTTTTTATGGAAGGATTGTCAAATTGAAATGGGGGAAGAGTCTTCAAGAATAAGATAAAGTCAAATTGCCCCACTCTAACTCAGTATTAAGTTTAATAAATAAAAATAATTACTTCATTTTATTTCAATAATGTTTCCATTGTTTATATCTAATTGTCCAATGTCCATGAGCACACATACTTTTTAAAATAACGGTATAGAAATGTCTATTTACATATCTTTAATTTAACCAAAGGGGGGAAAAAACAGCCTTAAAAAGAGGAGATGGAGTTTACAATGGTACTGGAAAGAATCAATTTAAAAACTTACATATTCCCTCCATCTATTTATTCCCACCCAAAAGATCTCTGTTTATCCTGTAGCACTGATCTGAGGTCAAATGGAAGCACATATGCAAATAGGGTTTGATAGATAGAAAGCAATCTAAAAATAAAAGATGTCGTTGAAATCTTATTCTGGGTTCCATAATCATCAGCTGGTTAATCTTACCGAAGAAGGAGAAAGGGAAGGTTTGCCATATAATTGCATGACCATAGTTCAACTAATCAAAACACCATTAAGGAAAAAAGCTTGTGGTCCAAAGAGTAGCACAGAAGTCAGGAGGAGAAATCAGCACACCAAGACAGAGAAAAATCAATGACTTTAAAATAGTTTCACATGCTAAGCCCTGTGAAGTGGAATCTTCTTGCTCTTTTCCATCACCTACTCCAGGCATCCCCCACTTTGATGTCTAGCTACATGTAGTTTCCATTTGTACTATTAACAAGTGTGAATACTACTGAAGACAAGCCACTCAGTTATCTCAACAAAGGGTTTACAGTAGCATGTGTGAGAAAGACTCAGATAACCTCAGCAAATAGTCATATTTTTTAATGCTTAATCCATTGTGAAATAATGTCCTCTAGCTATTGCATTATTTTCCTCACATTAAAGGGCAGAGTAGTCGTCCTAACAGGAAAAGTTGTGATCTTGTGTAATTTGTAAAAGTATTCAACATACTTTTAATAATTAATCTGGTTTCTGCCCCTGTCATTCTACTGAAGCCTTTCTCTTAAAAGGCATCAATCATCTTCTAATCACTAAATGCCATTTCTTCTTCTGTCTACATCCTCCTTGAGCCCTCAATTGCCATCCTCAATATTACTCAACTTCTTCCTGAAATCCTTTCTTAAATTTCATCACACTGCATTCTCTAGATTCTGCTCTGCTCAAACAGTTCCTTAAGTATATTAATATTATTTCCTCTTTCTCCTGTCCTTTCAAATCAGGGTTTCCCTCAAAGTTCCCAGTGCTCTTCTTTTTTCCCTATGGTATTTCTTAGTAATCTAATACATTCCACAACTTCTACTGTTATCCCTGCATGTCCATTCACACCTCTACTCTCAAATTCTCTCTAGATAGGCCTCCAACTACCTCCAGAATATCCATGTTTCATTGCTTTCTCAAATTCAACACATTAACAGGCAAACCTCCTCTTCCTCCTTACATATATATTTTCATGAATGGGGCCACCATCGTCCCGGACACCCAAATTTTTAGAGTTCACACATATTGTCTCCATTTAACTTTTCCTGGACATTCTGCAACTCCAAACCATTATGTCATGTTGCTTGTAAGCTCACTTGGGGCATTTAACATATCCTGTGTTGTGATTTAGCCAGGTGTATGTTTATCTTATGTTCCCAACTATATATAAGCTCCTTGAGAAAAAGACTGCTTTTCTCAACTTTGCACACCCTACCAAGTCTAGCACAGTCTGTCACATAGTAGGCATATTTATTTGAAAAAGTAAAATTGAGCATGCATTGATACATTTTATCTACATATTCCACTGTCTTTCGTCATCTACAGTCAATGACACTGAACTAAAATTATACTTAATCTCAGTACTCTGAGGAAAACTATCAAAGAGACATTCTAAGTAATACCACAGCATGTGGCGTTCCTGCTGAGCTGAATCTATTGTCTGTACAGCCCACATTTTCAGTCATTGATTCCACATGAAAAAAAAAGTCTGCATTTTGAAGGGGCACTCAAATTATAGGGTACCAAATAGCTTTAACATGAAATTTGGTTTGTTTCCTCGGTAGTGGAATCCCTTCTCCAGTTCCCTAAAATTTGCTTGTTCTGTTATTACTCCCACACTTGGTTATTAGACCTCTGTATTATTAAAAGCTACACTCAAAACACTGAAACTTTAATTCAGTGAAAGCATGCACCTCTTAGGGTGATTCAGCGTTGTAATGAAGCCCATACTCCTACTTTTGCTGATCTCTTTACCCATTTGGGGGTTTGGTGTTAACTGAGCACAGATCACAAGTTTTAGGTTAAGGGGTTGGTTTGATAACAGAATTAGTAGCGTAATAGAAGGTAAGATAGTCAAACTGCCTGGTAGCCTGGCCTACATTCCTATGCCAAAAGTGTGGCTTTAAATTCACCAATAGGAAGAGAGCAAATGTTGGGTTTATTGTAGCCTGGGGAACCAAAAAGAAGCTTGCACCAACCTGTACTCTGACACAAAAGTTTAAGAAAATTTGAACCAATCATTCTACTGGTCTCTTCTTGCTTAAAGTGCTATAAACAGGTAAATGAATACAGTCCTACCTCTGCCTTAAGGATTTTTCCGGATTCATCATTTATGAGAAAAAAAAAAATAGACAATTCATGCCTGAACCTGAATTTTCAAGAGCACTTCATCCAGCTTGACAGTTAGTTTTTTTGTTTGTTTGTTTTATGTCTAGCTAGTGGACAATATAAAGTAAACACATATACACCAACGCCATTTATGTGTGAGAAGTTTAATTTACTAAGTCAATTAGGAGTGCCGCAACCACAGAATTAAATATGCATTTACAACTCAAGTTTGATTCACATCCTAATAATGGCTGACAACATCTCAAGCTCATGTTTGGACATTAGCTGATTGTTGAACATTAACTAAAATAGATCTCTAATGAAAACAGTGTTGCCAGATCGTTTTTAATGAAGTTCAGATAGTATCACACATCTGTTTATTCCTTCCCACGCCCCATAATCTAACTCTCATCTACTTCTCCTACCTATTTCCAACCCCTCCTACTTCACACCCCCACATTCCAGCCAACTGAACAACCCACTCTTCCCCCGTATCATCTCATAGATTTTTGATCTCACTCTCAAATCTCAGTTCAAATGTTATTTCCTCCATAGAACATTCTTAGACTCTCCTTCCAACCAATTATTTCACTTTGTGTGTATATCTCAAATAATTTCATCACTTTCTACTTTGCCTTTTTTTTTTTTTAATTATTTCTACCTACCGTGATTTCTCCTGCTGACATGTAAAACTCCCTCAGGGAAAAAGCCACAGAGATCTTTTTTTTTTTTTTTTTTTTTTTGGTATATTTAAAGCATATGCTGCAATTAATGCATATGTAGATCTATTAATATACCTGAAAATAAGAGTACAAATGTTTCCCAGGTTATAAATGAGAATAGAAAACTATTGGTGGCTTGACTATACTTTGTAGGTCAACAATTGATGACTATTCCCCTGGGGTTAACAGTCCATTGATATGATTATTATGACCTCTAGGGACCTTCTTTTCTCAAAATAAGACATTCCATGTTTGCTCTCTGCCAGTTTTCTCTATTGTCAGTAGTCGTTCTTCAGCACACAGTGAGTGGTTTCACTACACAATTTCCATAAGCTACATCAGAAGCAAGCATGAGACACATGCTTTAAAAGTTGCCAAAAAGCAAAAAACTTTCAGTAAGTCGTCATTTGACTCTTTCTACTCTAAGGCAATGCCAGCAATCCTGAAGCAGCCAGAACATGGTCACTAATGTCTTGCCAAGTCTTCTTACATTATCAAGTCTACTGATGTCAAAGCCAGTCATCATCACCATCTATTATTTATTCAGTTGCCACAGAATGTTTGGCATCATACTAAGCATTTGAGTAAAAATATACCTTAATTTTTGAAAGCACAGTCCCTGAGTTCTTGGAATTTCATTCTGAGTTAGAGCACAGTGCATGAAGTGTCACCAATGTTACAAGATTAAATTTTAACAAAAGAATTAGAAGTTAGATTTTTAAAGCAGTCATGTTGGAAGGCAATGATGTTGGCATTGGCTAAAGTTATTTTAGAACTTTTTAAAATTTATTTTTAAAGTCAATTTATACATTATATTTATCATAATCTTTTATCAGATTTTATCATATTTATTGCATTTAATTTTGCTTTAACCTCAAGTGGAATTATCCAGCTTGATTACTCAGATCTGGCTCCAAATGAACATTGATGATTTTTGAAAGTCACATTCATCTTTGAAAGATGAAGATTTTCTACAACTGAGGACATTTCAAAGAAAGTGCTAAAGGCCGTGAAAGCTATTCTAAACATATTTTAAACAACAGCAGCATTATAAGAGTAAGTGCATGCTGGGAAAAGAAAAAAATTTAGAATGTTTGTATTTAGATATATTTACTGTATAGTCACACTTAGCATGTTTCCCAAAAAAAGCTACAAAAGGGAATAGAAAAATCATTTGGAGGTTTTTTTCCTTGCATTTATGCAAATCACCTTTTAAAGAAAGTATTCAATTAATACTTCCTTCTAATGAAAATTAATTATACAGGAGCCAAAACATTGGATCTGAGGGCCAAACTGGACTCAGCCAAACCTTCAAACACACCTCACGGCAGTGTAGTTGCTGGAGAATGGTCCACAAATTTTAGTTGTTTCTTGTGATACAGTTTAATTTTTTTTTTTGGTACTATAAGATCGCTCTGTTTTTCTAAGTCATGCCAAAAGTTTTATGAGTTAGGGCCTTCAACATGGTTGTTTTACATCTCTGCAGACACTCTCCAAATCTGGTACATAAGCACTGGAAACTGCACTTGAACTTGGGAGCATTAAGACAACACAATGGACTCCATGGTGTATGTGAGAAAGCACATCATTTGGTCACATTATATTGTGTCAGGAGGGGAAAAAATAATCAAGGACAAAAGTAGAGAGGTAGACCCAGTTTCCTGTGCCATATAAAAATATTTGATAAGTAATAGATGTTACAAATATCTTTTGATTTTTTCACTGTTTAACTGACCTAGAGGTATATAAAGAACCTACCTAGGATGATCAAAACACACAAAGCTATGAAAATACTAAACAAAAGTCCTGCAAGTAATACATTACAATTGGAAATGTGCAGTTATTAATATAAATATCATCTTTCCACAAATCATGCCTTAAGAAAACATCTCCAAAATTATAAAGGTAATAATGAGTTATAGTATTTAATGAGGAGTTCTAAATTTAAATAGTAGTGATTTTAATAGCTCCATTTACTGAGCACCAATTATGTACATGCAGTGCATACTTTAAGGTAACTTATTAATTCCCCTCATTTGACAGGCAGAGCCAATGAACCTCAGAGGCACACAGCTAGTAAATGGAGAAGGTATATGATATGTTAGGTGGTTAGACCCAAATGAAGGTCTTTCCCAAGAACTTGATTTCTATAAATCTATCTCAGTTTTCAAGAATAATTTGAGTGGTAATAAAAGAAAAAAAAGGGGGGGTGGGGGAGGAAAGAAAGGAAGGAAGGAAAGGAGAGAAAGAGGGAGGAAGGGTGGGAAGAAGGGAAGGAGGGAGAAATAAATCCTGAAATATAGTATCCAGTGCCAATACTCTTCATGTTTCAATGATTACATCTGTGAAACCATGGCCCGCCTACATGCTATTAGTTCTCTGTTGTTTTTACTGAGTTTAAGGGAGTACACAGCCATTTGCCAAAATGAGAATTGGATTGTGGTGGGTACAAAACAATGCTAATTCTATACATTATAGTGCCTGCCTTCCTGAAGCTTAGATTCTGTAAGAGAGTCTGTTTGTTATCTAATTAACAGGCCCCCAGCACTTGGCACACTGCCTGTCACAAATTGTTCCCAATAAGTACTTGGAAGCATATTGAAAGAGTATTTGAAGGGAAGTGTGGAGAAGTTTAGGGATGTGGCTGCCTGAAATAATCATAGAGCAACAGAAACTGAACCTCTCTGGAACATTCTACCATTCTACCACTTGGAGGTTCAATTAAGTTTATAGGTTTCTCTTTAAAGAGATAAGCGTAGCATAGCAGTCATTCACATCTTGGTGACAATACTTTCATTAGGTAAACATTTTTGTGCAGGAGGGGTAGACAAAAAGAAGGGAGTGGGGAGTTAGAAAGTATAGCTAAGAAAGAGTAGAGAAAGATCCCTCTTTTTTTCCCACAGCTTCTTCCCCACTCCACTCCAACTTTTTAATAAATTTACTTCTTGGGCAAAAGAGTCTTTTATTAAACACATCTGAAAAGCCTCTGACTGCATCATCAGTGTACAATAAGAAGATGCCCCAGTTTGTACATGACCCCTTAACTTCTGCTACTTTTATGCACAACTGCAAATGTGTATTTTTAGCCTAGGTTTTTTAATTCTCTAATTCACTACTTGGTCTTTTTACCTTGGCTTTAATTGTATAACAACATCTATGTTTTAAGCTGTGATTCTCACCTACTATTTGTCCAAGTGCATAGGATATAAAAATATGGAGTTATAAATAAATACAGAACATAGTGCAAAACAATCTGCATTCTTCTAAATAAGAATTAGTTTGCTGCAAGGTGTTATTGGTGTCACGGGAAAAGTAATCATCTTACGTTGATGAGTGTCCAAGTCCTAGCCTGGCGATTTATCATGTGTGTGGCCTTGAGCAAGTCACAGCTTTCTTGAGCTTCATTTTCTTATCTGTAAAATGTAATAACAATTATATATATTGTTATATACTATATGTTATTATATATTATTATATACATACAAAGGTATGTATCTAAACATATTTAAAACTTTGTAATAGTGTAAAGCTCACAGAGCTGTTGGGAAAGTGCTGTGTAAACTATAGAGCTCTATACACAAGTAAAATACTATTATTGTTTGAAGAAGCTGAATTATAGGATTTAGACTAATTTGCATTCCATTGGGGCTCCACCACTTGCAAGCTATATGACATAAAGCAATTACATATATAATCTGAATTTCAGTTTTTCATTTGTAAAGTAGAGATAAGAATAAAGACCTCACAGATGTATTGTGAGGATAAAACATGAAAATATTTTTGGAGTACTGCCTGGAACACAGTAGGTACTCGGTTAATATTAGCTCCCTTTCCCTTCCTTGCTGCAGTTTTAAATCCCTTTATTTTCCTTAAAGCGGAATAACTTCTACCATTCCCTTGCACAATAATAGCCAAGATGAATCATGACAATATGATGAGACGATAGAACAGCAAATCAATGCTAAGACATAAATCATTGTGTTTTACCACACAGTAGTAATCTCTCATTGTGCGGGGACCATCGACAGCAAGTTGCAAAACGCCAAATAAACAGCCAAGGAAACAGCGTGAAGCAACCATGGCAAGGTAAATTAACCTGGAAAGTTACCATAAAAATATGAGGGATAACCCTGAAAGTATTCTTATTTGTACTCAAAAACATAATGGCAAATTGTTTAGATGAGCAGGGTGTGTTCAATTACATTCTTGAAATTTTATCAGACAAATGGTTTTAGCTCCCTAAGACCTTGTGATGTCCTGAGCTCACAGTACATAAGCTATTATGTAATTTATTTAAGATTGCTTCTTACCACAATTTTTTAAAAATGCGTAATATTGCATACTCTGCCACTAAGCTCTACTATGTGTCCTCCTAATTAAGAATGCAGACCAGCTGCACAGTAATGATGACTGATGTCTGCTGCATGTCTTAGTGAGGAGGAAGCTGAGGATGAGCACTAGCTGCAGCCCACAAGAGAAACATGGTAATTGGTAATGCTCACTGCACCGCAAATCACATCTTCCTGGAATTATAGAAGAGGCACTTAAGAATAGAGAATTACCTTGCATAAAATTGTAGTTTTGCTCACCGTGAGGAACAATTCTGTGAGGCACTATTTTCAATTATTTTCAATATATAAGTTAATGGCAGAGGAATTTTAATTTCATTTCAGTTGGAGCATCAGAATAGCAATAATAATAACAGTTCATCTTTGACTTTCAGGTATGGACCTCTTTCCATCTATATCTTAGACTTTTTGAATCTCACGATTTACCTGTCAGCTTGAAACCAGCTATTTTGATGGTAACAGTAATAACTGTCCTTGAAATAATGAGAAACAGTTAATGAGTAAAGAGCGAGTTCAACAGCCAAGCGTTGGCTCTTGGCCCACTCCCACCATCCTGCAGCTTGATCTCTCAGTAACTCACTTCTTTCTTCTAAAACAAAACACAATAATTATCAGCAGTTAACAATGCCAAGCACAAGCGATACAAGCAACTGCACCAGTATCACATGGATTTCGCAGCAGAAAGACGTTTGCCTACAGTGAATGTACCTACTACCCAAAAGGGGTCTCTGCTCTGAAAAAGACATGCATTCTACTCACATTTAATTTATAAAACAGATCTTCTAAATAGTGTGAGTTCTTTACTTATGTGCTCTAATTTATCCATCTAACCAATCAAAAAGTAGACTTAAAATGTTGATCAGTAGGGGACTGATAAATAAATTATGGCATACCCAAACAATGAAATAGTGTATAATCATAGAAGATAAAGCAGAAGTGGATGAATAGTATGAGTTCATTTATGCAACATAAGGAGAAAAAGGGAGAGAGAGAGAGAGAGAGAGAGAGAGAGAGAGAGAGAGAGAGAAGGAAAAGAAAGAAAAAAGACGTGTGTGTTTATAAGCACTGAAAACTTCTGGAAGGGTATATGGAAGAGTCCTAGTAGATCTTCTTTATCAATTTGTATTATTTACCTTGTTTACTTATTACTTTTTTAATTTTAGAAAGAGTGGGAATAGCTTGGGTCTAAAGTTCTCCAAGCTCAGCAAATCAGTTTATCTTATCCTTGCTTTGATCAGGAACAAAACCTCCATTCCAGTACAGATTCTAGAAGTTTCTTTTCTCCAATGAAGCACATCAGGGAAGAGACACGGGGGAAAACAAGAGCGACAAACTGGCCTCTCTCTGACTGTGAGACAAAGTACAAGAAAAGAAGTTTAACGCACTTTACTTAATGATTTCCAAAAATCAGAAAGTACACAGTATCTGCATTTTGCAAGAAACTTGATGTTTTGGCAAGAGGGAGACGGGAAGTTCAGATAAAATGACTATCAGTGAAAAGGGGCCTGGATGAATCAGAATTAGCCCCAGGAAACTCAATGCATTCTCTTCAAAGGGCAATTTCGACATACTCTGAAAGGAAAGATGGGAGTAAATCAGGGACTTAGACTTCAGTAAAGCAGGAGAAATTGAGGCATTTTGGACTATTTCATGCTCAAAGTAAGGAGCATTAGGAGGGGGTTCACGGCTATCCCCTCCAAAAAGTTAAAAAGCTGAATACAAGCCAGGCTAGGCGGGCTCAAAGTGGAATGAATCTGGCCACCGTGCCCTGGCTTCCCAATTAGAAACCACTATTTACCTGAGACAACAACTCCAGATAGAAGCACGGAGCTGAGCAAGAATTGGAAAGCTGCTTTGGCACTTGGCCTTCAAGTTCCCTCGCTTTGCAGAGACAGAAACATCAGGGATAACAGACTCATTGTTCCGCTCGCCCGGTTCGACCGCACTCTGCCTTTTCTCCCTTAGTAGAGTCTTAGGCATTTGTAGAGCTGAGAAAAATTGTAAAGCTGAACAATTCCTTCATTCTATCAATGTGGAAAGACAAGCTGGGGAGGGGGAGTGATTCGTTCAAGGTCACACAGTTAGTTATGAGCAGAATGGTAATTAAAGTGTTGATGTCCTGGTCAGTGTTCTACTATATCAGTCGTTTCCTGTTCTTAGGTCTCCTAATGTTTCGCAAAATGAATGAATTGCTTATCCTCAAGGTACTAATTGCAGACAATGGTCCAATGTCACATTTCATCCAGAGGCTTCTGAATTTTAACCCTCTACTTCTAGAATAAAATATTTTACTTCAAAGGAGTGAATCGCAAATAATGGGAATTACAGGTAGCACAGCCGTCTGTTTCCGGTGCTTCCTTTTATTTTGTTGCCTGCATACACCGAGGTCACACAGCCAGCAGTAATGTTGACAAACATGAATTTAATTGAGTTGAGGGTTTGATGGCATGAGTTTCCACAAGCAGTTCCAATCTTCAAGGTTGTCCAAATTATGTATGATTTCATAACTAGTGGGGTTTCCAACTAGTGCCAGTGTTATTTTTCCGAGTCAGTTTCATTATTTGGAAAGTAAATAAAGAAGTATTTGTATTCCCAAAGATTCCATTTTAAATTCAGATGTTTAGAAAAATGTTGCAAGAAACAACTGCCGAAAAGAAACAGGTATTGGATATTATCATTTTTAATCACAGCAAAGAAAAGTTATTTTTTTTTCAAATAAAGAATTAAGAGTTCTTTTACTTCCAAATGAGAAAGATGGCTAAATATTGACATTGTTCTTTACTGTAATTAGAATTATATACACAAGGTATGGTTGACTCTCACTAAGACAGGCAAAAGCACACCTGAAGCAGTTCTCTTCCCACATGAACAATAAAGAATGATGCCTCAGAGAGAGGTATTATAAATATGCAAACGCCGGCATTCTGAATTAACAAAAATTATCCAATATTCGTCGTCTGTAAAAAGATGGTCACTCGGTTCCTTTCCAACTCACAGGAAGCTTAACTTCTCTTTCTTCAATGGAAAAAGAGTTAGTCAAATTAGCTAATTTCAATGAATCAGTGGCAATATGACTTTTATCTTGGGCAATTCTTTCATATCTTTCCATGTTAATAAAGCCCCTGGACTTAAATGAAAACTCACATGGTTTAATTCATAACTTAGGAAATAGGAATGAGATATTTTCACTTATACCAGTCATTTATCTCAGAAGGCAAAATAGCTGGGAACCTTTCTAGTTCTTTTTATACCATTTTTACAGTTTCCATTGTGTTGAAATTTGTTGACTAATGATTCAAATTGAGCACTGTCACAGGGTAGGTATCCTAGTGTAAGTTTAAGAAACACAGAAGACCCTAAGAGTAGTGCCTTCCTAGAGCAATGTGTGAATTCCCTTCGCATGAAACAGATTTATTAGCTCAGAGGATTACATTCTTCAGATCATTTTCCTTTTTCTTCCTATCATACTTGACTTTCAAACTAGGATTTGCATAAGGCAACTAAATTGATTCTAGCAAACATTTTAGTGTCCCATGGATATAAAAATGATGATTTTTACAATAACATTTTCTCAAAATAAGCACTGAAAACTTTTCACTCTTTTTAATATTCTTCCTGCACAATTAAATGCATATCTTAGTTGGAGTGAAACTTACCCCTCACCACCACCACCAAAGTTTGAATTGCAGACATAATTATAATGCTCTTTTGTAGGGAGAACAGAAACTCAAAAGTGCTCTATAGCTTTCTGAAAAATGTGAGGTTGTTCTATCATCTGGATTTGGAGCAACATTATTGTTTCCTGCCCAAGAAGGGGCGTTGTCTAAAAATTGAAAAATAAACTTGAGGCTCTGACCTTAATGCTTCAAGTAGGTATTTAATGATGCCATCATGCTTTTCTTCTACTCAGTAAATTATCCCTTCTAAAAAATAAATTACATTTGCAAATAACTTTTATTATATATTATCTCATTTAATCTTAACCACAACACCACCAAATAAGTGATTATCATACTCATTTTACAGATGAGAAAACCAACCCTAACAGGGTGTTAACTTAAAGCAGACTTTCCAACTCTAAATCTTTTGTTCTTTCCACTACACCAACTACTTAAAATGCTAGATATATCAAATTTTGCATGAGGTCACCCAGTGATATTAAAAAATAAACTGAGGCATATTAAAAATTTTAAGAATTTATCTGAGCAAAAATCTATTCAAATCAGGCAGCATCCAATCTAGAAGATAGAAAGGAGCTCTGAGGAGCTGCACAAAATGAAAGACACTTTTGGAGGAGGGATCAAAAAGAAGAAAGTTATACTGTTATACTAGCAAAAAAGTGGGTTGGCTATTGCAAAGTTGCTTTCCTTTAAGGGATGACAGGGGTCCATTAGGAAGATGACCTAACTAGTGTTGATCAGGAGATTTGTCTAAGGTTCCATTTCTGGGACAGTTGATACTGTATAGTTAAGTCTTGGTTTGGTGACATGGGGCTTAGGGTAAATGACTACACAGGGGGCCTGTTGTCTTTTTTTAAGAGGGGTGAAACATGTTTAAGATCAATTAGCAATATGCGGAATGAGTTCCAGAGGACAGGACTGTGCTTATATCTGTTTTGAGCTTCTCAAGAGCTAATCATCACAGTGTCTTTAGTATGTGATGCCATGCTTGAGATTGTAGGCTTTTTATAAATTTCGATTGGATAAATGAAAAATAACTGAATGAATACACAATTTATCATTAAATAGTGCCTTTTTTTGTTGTTGTTCCTCTAAAACAGTATTTTCCGAGCTGTTTTAAACATGTTAAGAAGTAAACTATAAAAATGTACTCTACTCGTAGGTGGATTTGGGAATTATTATTTATTATAGACACATCTAGAGAATTTACAATGTATATAGCTTATTAGAGGTTATGACAGGTCCTATGTTAAAGAATCTTATTTAATTTTATTTAACCAAGTATTTGCCAAACATTTGCCTGCAGAAATCACCCTTCTTTTTTTTTTTATAGAATTATTTTATCTTCCACACACCAGCATTCTATAAAATATGGTTTCAAAAGAATTTTTTAAAATAAAAACCCAAAAGAGAATAGTGGCAGAAAGATACCACAAAAAAGGAAAAAAAATATTTTAGGCACAGACGTAATATTTTGAAAAAATTAAGAGAGCAGAGTAGAGCAACATAACTGAAGGCCGGTTGGTATGAGATGGACCAGACTCAGAAAGGCTGAAGAATCTAGGATGCAGCCACCCATCAAACACACTCCTGTGGATCGGGAACTCTGCAACTGATCCATATTGGGTAGGAGCCTGAACAAGGAACAGGTGGGTCAGTGTTAGGAAGATTCCATGTAGGTACAGGTAAGGGTTAGAAAATAAAAATCCAAGTTTTTCAAGGAATCCTGGAGCCAGCTGGAAACAGAGACGGAAGTAGATGATCATCAGAAACAGAGAAGGCTGAGCAGATACCAATCTCTGCTGTGGGACTGGAGCTGAGGGCCAGGAGTTCAGGTCCAAGAACCCTAGTGAATAAGAGAAAACTCCAACGCCGGAGGAGATCAAGTCCCAAGTCGAAAACATAAGCAAAAGGCAGCGAGTCAGGGGCTTAGCAACTGTAAATATCATGTAATTATATTAATTATATTCTACTATACATATACAATTAATGCATTTAACAAGGGAGCAGCCCCACTACTAGGACCAAAATTTGGAGGTCCTCTCTTTACTCCACTCCTACCCCTAGAGACTAGGGTACCCAGAACCACTGCTATTTCCAACACACAATAAGGGGCTTAGGAATTAACTAATCCATACTGCCTGAACTTGGGTACCCTTAGCAAAATAATCAGTCTAGATCATGATTAGCCCCATCCTGAAAATCTAAGTCCCTCTTTTCCCTTTTGCTTCCTTCTCTTGTTTTGGAGAGCTGGTGGACAGCTGATCTTGCCATGCCTATTACGCAGGGCTGCCACGAAAGGCTGCATCGTTCGTGCATTACTTGAGGCGACATCATTACATGGCGCTAACATCCTCATTTGATCACACATCCCTTCCCTGCCCATGTAAATCTCTCCTGCAATCTGCCTTTTATATTTTCATATATACTTCACCACTTCAGCCAACCCCACAATTCTCTTGCTCAGTTACCTATTTGTTTCCCCTATCTAATAAAATCCTAGTCCTATTTTCTCCACTCCTGTTCTGCTAGAGGAAAAGACAGGGCTGTGCATACTGGATGTTGTTAAAATATAGGGGCTCCACCTGCTCATGGAAATGTTACATACACGTGAAATAAACATTCTATGTGTTAAACCATTGGGAAAATAGCATGGTCTCCAGATATCCTTCCAGGGAACCCTCCCACTCTTTCACATTTTCCACACTCTCCTCAAATCTCCTACTCCATCCCTGATCCCCTGCCCTTTCAACCAAAGACTGGACCCCCCACTTCCCAAGACAGTGGCAACCATCAGGAGGGAATTCTCTCAGCTACAGTACCCCTTTCTTCCTGCGTTCATATCCACCTGTTTCTTGCCCTCCTGCCCCAGTGCAAGAAGAGCTCCCCCTCCTATGTGAGGTTAACAGCACCTCCACCTCCTCCTGCTTTAGAGACATTTTTATTTTTATTACCTTTTTCATCTTCTTTCTCTACTGGCTCTTTACCACCAGCGTTTAACACAGCCCACCCTTCAACTCCACAGGGGCCTCTACCGACCGCTCTCCATCTTTTCCATTTCACCTCTAAATGTCTTGAATTCATTAGCCTCTCAAACTCACTGTCCTCTTGAATCTTCCCTCCTGAATTCTATCCACTTTCCTCCATTCCTCACCTCCCATTCACCCCTCAGCCCACTGCAACCTGGCTTCTGCCAAACATTCCACTAAAATTCTTCTTGCCAACGTCCTCCCTATCATGAATGGACTGTTTTCCATTTCTATCTTATGCACTTTCTTAGCATTTGACATTGTTGATCAGTCCTGCTCTCTGAAGTGATTTCCCCTTTGGTTTACATGATGCTGTGTGCTCCTGGATTTTCTCCTGCCTCTCCAGTTACTCCTTCTCAGTATCTTTCAAGGGCTCTTTTTCTTCATATCTCTTCAATATCGGTCTTTCTCAGTTCTTGGAACCTCTTTTTCTCCATCCATTCAGCTTCCCTGGATAATCTTAACTCTACTCCTAGGCTTTCAAGTATCCTTCTAATGTTAACTACTTCCAAATCTTGTCTTCAGAACTAAATATCCAGCTGTTTAAGAAACATTTATACCTGCTTCCATAAGCAATTCAAAGGCAATCTATGGACTCATTATTTTCCCAGCCCATCCTGCTCCCCAGGCATCACCTTCACCAGTGACTGAAGCAAAGGATGGATGGAGTGAGAAGCTCATCATCTTTCCAGCAAGAGCTATGGCAGAGCAGAATGTCACTCTGCCTGTGCCCCTCCCAACAGATGTCTATACTGCAGCAGGGTGAGCTGTTTAAAGCAGCAAGCTGATGCATAATTTCCCTGTTTAACCTGCAGGATTCGATAAATGGTTTTAAAGTCCAAACTTCTTACCATGGCACACGGAGTTTTCTTGAGCCACTCCTTATTTTTCATTTGATACTGTATCTAAATAATAACAAGTGTTGTTATGTTATATGCCAGGCACCATTCTAAGCACTTGTACATGTTAACTTTATTATTTATCACCACATTCATATAAGGCAGATTCTATTATTATTCCCATTTGACAGATGAAAAAACTGAGACAAAAATAGATTACAGATCTTGCCCAAGGTTACACAGCAACAGCCAGAATTCAAACCCTTGTGGTCTGAATTAGAGATCATGATCTTTACTACTATGTGATACTGCCAAATGGAGCTAGAGTTCCTAGAATATGTTCTGTTTTGCTTATCTTTGGCCCGCCCCATTGCCCCCCCACTCACACACTTTTTTCCCTATGTGCTTAGATAACTTTTACTCATCCTTCAGAATTTGTACAGAAATCAACTCTTCTGGGAAGCCTTTTCTGACTCCCTCTTCTGCATCCGCCCTATGCTCCCGAGATAGGTGCCTCTCCTAGGGGCTCCCACAGATCCTGCACATGGCTCTGTCACAGCACTTACCACTCTACTGTGATTGCTGGTTAACTTGTCCATCTACACTTTGAAGCTGCAAGACTCTTAAGATAAAAACTATGTCTCGGTATTTGTTGGGTCTCCAGTGCTTCACACAGTGCCTGGCACATGGTAGAGGATGAATAAATATGAAGAGAATGTTCAAATGACATCAGCAGACAGGCTGATTTGAGGCTGAGTTGTCTAGATACTGGCCTAGAGCTCTTTAAATTGACCCAGACCTGACCCAGAGTTGTTCCCAAGCCTAAGTGGAGGACTGATCCTGTGAGTGAAGACTTCGGAATCCTAGCTGTTGGGACCAAAACAGAAGGGACTGCTGAAAACCAGGAAGGGACTAAAGCATTAGCCTCGATAGATCTTATAAAGTAGATGAGGATATAAGAAAAAATGAAAGCAGATTAGCAGGAAGGACAGCAAAGGATTAAAGATAGCATTATTCTGTGTGGTTAAAATAAAGAGGGAGTGTGGGAATTTGATATGGGAGCTTGATCTAAATTTACACTGGGGAGTTTAAGGTTGCCAACCTCATACAACTGATCTGGAAAATGTAACCAAGTCGAACAGCTCCTGGGTTGGCATTAGAGGTGAGCTCCTTAAAAGTAAAAGTAAATGGAGACAGGGCATCACAAATATTAGGAGGGATAATAGGATTTTGACTTCATTCTATTTGAAAAAGAGATTCATACAACAATTTAGATGAATCATTTGAATTTGTACATTTTGTGTGTTTCTGTCATTAAGTAACTTGTGGCCATATGTACATTTGTGTTATCATCATTATTATCATAATTAATAGAATAGTAACTAACAATGATCAAATAATAGCTTACTATAGAAACCTGGAACTATTCTGTCTAGTATGCAATTGCTTTATGGTGGTGAACTTCGATACATTTAAATCACACACACACAACACATACACACATACCTTTCTACATAACCAGAAGTGTAAATCGTGCAACCCAAAAGCAATATTTTTGTGTGGAATAAACGACATGTGTCTTTAGAGTCCCTATCTTCCCTGTTTTAAAAAAAGGCTCGTCCGATTCTTCCTGCTCAGTTCAGGCCTCTTCCCACCTCGTCATCAACCTCAAGTACCCAGTAGTTTCCTCTAAACCAGTCTTAGGCTCACTGATTAATTGAGCTATAAACCTGGTACAAATGTTTCAGTCAATGTATCTCTTCAGCTAGGCATTTGGGTTTTTATCGCTAATTGTCTATGAATGGAGTTGTCAAGGGAAGGAATTTCAGATACAGTCAAGCAGGTAAACAGATCTTTGTGGGATCAGGGAGACTCCTTTGAAAGAAGGATTAGTTATTTTTCTGTATGCTGAGTGTGGAGAGTCCCTGTTGGGCTGAGTCCTTCTTCCTGACCTTGAAGACTAAGACGGCTCCCCTTGGATAGGTGGAGCACAGGCCCCCTCAACTAACTTACTCAATCTCCCTGAGAAAGAGGGTCTTCTCTACGCAGCTCTAGATCAGGCCAGAAACTGAGACTTCCCAGTTTATTCATGTTTATGATCAGATTTCAAGCATTTGGCCGATTGGCTGAAAAGCTCTTGAAGAAACAATCTGAGGAACCAAGACTGAAAACAAAGAACTATTGAACAGGAAAACTGCTCTGCATAGGTACAAAGTCAACACCAAGGTCAGACTTTCTAGAAATAAGACCTCAATAGGACTTTTTTATACTTGTTAGAGACAATTCATACCCAGACTCTATCCGGTGGATCGAACTTATCCTGAATAAAGCACCATGTAATCCAAATCCAGTAGACTAGAGTTTTCTCTGGATGAGCCTGGAACTTTGAGATCAGGAATATCCAAAGTCAAGGGAGTGGACATCTGCCCCAAACTACAGTTAAACTCTGAAACCACCACCATATTCAAACCCATATCTGGCCTGACCTCAGGTAATTTTTGTGCTTCCAGTTGCCTCCTTGGATGCCTGACTTCACCTCAGATGTCATGGCTCTGTTCCTACTGCAAAACCGTGCTAGGTACAATTTCCTAGCCACTTTCTTCCAGTCAGAAAGGAGGGAGATGTCAGCAGTGACTTTTTCCTTCCCCTTGAATGACTTTCTGCTCTCCCAGAAAAGGATGCTAGACTCTGGCTCCTGGAGTTATATTCCTAGAAGATAACAAGGTCAGAGAGAAAAAAATCTCATTTTCACCACTAATGTCCAGGATGGAGCCCAGTCTGTCCTCAGGTCTCCTAGAACTTCTTCCTACTCTCTACAACAACACAGCTGTGTCCTCACCTCTCAGCCCCAAATTTACCCCTTCCCTTCTTTCTTCCAAGACTCCTAGATATAGATTGTGGGCTCCTAGAATTTTATCTTTAATTCCAATTAGAATTTAATTATATATTCAGACGATAAGCCTTATTTTCCTACATCTTATACCTTTTATATTGTTTCTATTTTTTAGTAATAAAGGTTTTTAACCATCTTTAAATACGACTTATTTTATTTGCTAATATAATGTTACATTTATAGTATCATACTTTTTTAGACTAAAAAAAAAAGTCTTCATAGGTATTAGTCCTGTAATATAGGCTTCATAGATGTTAGTCCTGTAAAATCTCTTGGCTCTCATCTTTGTAATTCAGATCAATCCCTTTAGTAGACATTTTAATCAACTCATCAATGGGGCAATAAACAAATTTTTCAAGAAATCTAGATAAATAGTGTTTACTTTTTTGTGTATGAGAGACATTATCTTGGAGCTTTTAAACAATGAGATGAAGTTTTAAGAGGAATCGGACAATGAAAGATGTAGACTTTAATACTTCTCTGTCTTCTCTGCCTCCAGAACTCTCCAAGTCATAAACTAAACCCTTTGTCTCCTAGGTTTTGAGTTCAATTCTGTTTCTGGCCATGGGGGATTTAAGAAGCCTGAAAATCAGCCTTCTGACAGTTATGCTCTGTCTGGACACATTCCTTGGTTCTAATCTCTGAGTTTTGACCTAGTGCCCTGTAAGCTATCTCCTATATCTTACTCCCACTTAAATCCCTACCTCTACCTTAATTTTCCA
This sequence comes from Rousettus aegyptiacus, assembly GCF_014176215.1. Taxonomy (NCBI): domain Eukaryota; kingdom Metazoa; phylum Chordata; class Mammalia; order Chiroptera; family Pteropodidae; genus Rousettus; species Rousettus aegyptiacus. The sequence goes on from NW_023416295.1 coordinate 25,289,561, forward strand.
GGAATTTTCTACCTTGGTTTTTATTTCAGTTAGAAATGTATCAGCAACAGAAATCCCAACAGCGATTTAACCAAAAAAGTCTTCTTCTCCTCCTTCTCCTTCTCCTTCTTCTTCTCCTTCTCTTTCTCCTTCTTCTTTTTTTTAATTACGAGAGTCTGGAGGCAGAGTATCTAAGGCTAGGACAGGGTTGTACTATGTCGAAAACCCAGGCTTATTCTCTTTTTTTGCTCCACCATCCTTAGCATGTTCCTTTGATCACTACATACTGATGTAGCATGAAGCATATTTGTATTCAAGGCTGGAAAACAAAAAAGAAGAAAAAAGATTCTTGCCAATAATACTTATCTCTATTTATCTGGAAAGCAAAGTCTGCTTCTTACTCCCAACAGACATCCTTTAATATGTCTGACATTAGAATTAGATCACATGGCCACTCTTGACTGCCAGAAAGGGAACCTGTGGGTGCCTTTAGGTGGTGAGCAACAATACCTTTTGCTGTTTCCACTATAGTTTTTCTAGGTCTGGGATCTGTCTTGCTCTTGTCCTCCTAGGAAGTAGAATAGCACCCCAAACCCCAGATTCATACCCATGGCAGTGCTGCTTGCTTCCAGACCTCCCTATTGCTGACTACTTGCCTGGGGTTCTACTCACTACTCTGACATGATCACATGGCTGTTACTCTCAGGAGACTGACTCAACAACTTCTCATTGCCTTAGCTGGCCTCATCCTCAAAGCACCCACTCTATACCAGGTGCTTAGTGTGAAACTCTAAGACCTCGACCCCACCCACCAAGCCAAGCTAGTCAACAGAACAGAGCTCCCATACTGACCCTCAGAAACAATTCAGCATTTCAGTCCTAGGCTGCCTTTGCTCTTATGTTTTTAGGAGTATACCTGATGCACGGTAAGCCTTAAATAAAAGTGCCCCCCCCCCCGCCGAATCAATGAATGAATGTCCAGGTCTACTTATAAACACGGATTAGAGTGAGAGAGGGTTAGGCAAAGCCAAAAATTCTGAAAGAATCATCTATGATAATTCTTTGTTCTATACAACACTCTAGGAGTACACGTATCTATGTGACAAAATTTACATGTCAATGAATTATTCTTCAGTTGCTATGCTGCTTAGAAAATGCTGGAGGAAAAAGAATTTTCTCCCCCTTCTCGAAAACGTAAGGAAAGAATCAGGCACAAATCCTCACATTATACTGAGAGCTAATAACTTTTTTTGCTGGCTTTCCATGAATGCAGTTTTAATGTCCCTGATTTTATGAACCATGATATATAGATATAGATAATCAGTGACAGATGTACGTATCTTCTCTTCCAGAATAAGTTTAAGGAAATATAATCCATCTAAAGAACAGTTAAACATGCACTGCTATTTAAAGGTCATGGTCTCTTTGATAATACTTAAAGGAAAGAAAGTTTTTGTTATACAAATGAAAGCATGCAATATAAATAAAATAGATGATAAAAATATTTAGGAAAATTATCTTTCATTTAGAGTTTGACAAACATTCTACATGGATGGCCATCAAGTAGAAAAATTCATAAGAGGCTCTGTGGTTTCCCATTATTTGTTATGGTAACAGCAAAGAAGCTCTATTGCGTGTGTGTGTGCGCGCGTGTGTGTATAACTCATATATATTACTCATCCTACATTACCATGATATTCTAATTATAGTTTTTACTTAGCATTGCTATCACATGTATAAATATATCCAAAACTGAAGCAGAGGAACAGAGAATATGAAATCTTTAGACAAAATGGAAACTCCTACGTGTTTCCCTTTGTCAACTTGGGCGCTTCTAGGAAAAAGAAAAACAAATTATACAGCAAAAATTATTACAGAGGTTGCAAATACAGTATATCACTGAAGGAACTAGTAGTGACTTGTCTTACTCTTTACCAAATTATTTTAGGGGAAAAAAATCAGTGAATGAGTTAGACACAACTATATGTGAGGGGATTTGTTACATACCATCTAGTGTGATTCTTCTTACAATATAATTTAAACTATCTAAATTACATTCTCATAAACATTTTAAAGGGAAAATAAGGCTCTCAAAAGACAAAGTCTACTGAAATTTCCTAACTTTATCAATTGACCCATGTTATAGGTGCCATACTTTAACTATTTACCAGAATTAAACTTGTATTAATAAAGGTGAACTATGAAAACAATTCCATGCACCCGTTTTCCTCATGTGTCTGATCTTTCACTTTTCCTTCTCAGAATTTCTGACTGAATTTGTAGAAGAGAGTAGGTATCAAGTAGTTCCCTAGTGATTGACCTTTTTGCACTAAAGCGTCAAGCAAAAGATTCTCAAACAGTAAAGTAAGTTTTGGGCAATATGACTGTATGGGAGGATGAGACTTTTGAAGGATACTTTTAGCTATGTATTTATGGCTACCTCCTGTATTTTCCTCTTTCTCAAACCTTAGATTCAGGAAGGTCTTGTGCGTCTTTGCATAGGGCAAAGGGAGGGAGAATCAACACGCCATAAGGAGGAAAGCAGAAGTTGACTACAAGATACTTCCCTTCTTTGTTTTATTTCCAAATGCCTAAACCAACCCCCAGAAGTCTATACTGGATTCCCCGGAGGGAAAGGACAGGAGAAGGAGTGCACTTGGATGAAAGGGTGCACCTATGAAGAAAATGAGAGATGTCTGTGCATTCTTTTGTTCTCCTGCCCCTCTTCCCTTGTCATAGCCTGAAGAAATGGCCGAACAGTTCTAGCTCAGCACTTTGGTACTGAGGGACTCTGAGAACAAAGGCAGTGGGTGCCTCCAGAGAACCCAGCTTGGGTGGATGACAAAAGGGATCTCTCCAGTGCTTTGAGGCTAGGTAAGTTCCCTGTACTTTCATGGCATGGGGTGGGGACATCACAGGAGGGGAGTCCCAGGAATGACTGAGGTTGAATTTCTGGTCTACCTTGTGGAAAGGGAGAGTCCAAGCCAAAATTAATTTAAAAAACAAAAAACAAAAAATGTGACACATTTTGCACATTAGAGTTTGAGGATTGAGGTTGATAGCCAAACAACCAAATTCGGTTGCCAAAAGCACATAAAGGAAGATCTATCTCATTCTGCTACTGAAAAAGGGTAACGATCTCTTTCACCAACAATTTATATTCTTTAGAAAAAATCCAGTTTTGTTGACTTCAGTGGACCACACATAAGAACTAGCTGTGTTCATTTGACACTGTTATCTTGAAATACGTGTGAAGCTTTTGGTGTACCAGTCCTATATTATTGCTCAAATTTTCCCATTCATTCAAACTATCAGTTCATTCCTTTCATTCATTCATTCCTTGAAGTCACACACAACATTCATCTCCTGAGCATGTTCCACTGCCTTTAATAATACTCATTGTCCAGCTTCTGTACAAAGCTGTACAGCCCATAAAAGAAGGGACTTTGAAAAAAATTATTCTTTCTAGAGCACCAGTATCCCCATTATTTGCTTGAGTTCTAAAATACAGTGTGATGACAAGAACAATGAATGAAAATTTTAACTATTTTCTATCCATGATGGGCCAGCATTAATGCCAATTTGTTCCCCTCCCCAAATAAAGTTAAATTTATACTAAGTTATTGCTGAGGTAGAAAAGGAAAGGGGAAAGTTTGTCACAAGTACTTTCAGTTACTTATAGAGGAAAATTACATCTTCTCTCTAATATTGGTACACAGTAAGCAAAGCCACAAAACAATGTTCATGGCTTCACATTTATTTTCAATGAGACTCCGGTCATCAGAGCACCAGAGTGTTTAAAAAATCGGGGAGACAGTTTATTGCGGATAGATATTATTTACATGTAATACTCTTAACAAAAGATAGCACTATAGCTATTTTATGCTTACTTTCTTCTTCCTGATTAAGGACTAATTTAGGTGTTTGGAGTCACTTTTCTTCAAAGTAGACTCTTTTTTAGAGCAGTTTTAGGTTTACAGAAAAACCGAATGGAAAGTGCAGAGTTCCCATATATCCTCTTTACCACCAGCATCCCCCGGAGTTTCCCATTATTAACATGCATTAGTGTGGTACATTTGTTACAATTAATGAGGCAATATTGCTATATTAGTGTTAACCGAAGTCCATAGTTTACATTAGGGTTCACTCTTTGAGTTATATCATACGGGTTTTGACAGTGTATAAAACATGTATCCATCATTATAGTATCCTACTGAATAGTTTTACTGCCTTAAAAATACCCTGTGCTCCCCCTACACACCCTGTCCTCCCACTGGAATCACTTTATAGCCTGGTTAAGGGCAGATCGTTGGTGCTATACTGGTCCTGTTGCACAGTACTGTACAGAATTGGGCTTTGTTTTGTGTTTATGTCAGAAATATTGAGAGAAGGGTGTCATCAGGATAGGGAATATTGTTGAGAGTTTTTGTACCTGATTTAAGCTTAAAATTTATGCTTCCACTTGGTGCAAAAAAAGGTAGAAACAATTTCAAAGGCAGAAATAGGGTTACATCTGAACATAGTTAAATTTTCCTTTGGAAGGAAGCAGATAAATAGATCAGGCAAAGATTTTTAACTTATCCCTGTGTGTATTTGGAACAAGATAGTCTCCTTTCTTAGAGACGAGAATAAAGGCATCTGCATATATAGCTATAATACTTAAATGTCATTTAAATTTTTTCTCTGAATAAAATTAAAATTTTATAAAATAGACACACAGTTAGTAAAAATTTTTCATGGTCATCTTATTTAACTCCTTGTCTTTAGGCAAAATCAGCCATAAGCCATTTTCAAAGGTTTTATTTTGTTTTTGCTTTGTTTTGTCTTGTTTTGTTTTGTTTTCTAGAACTACCATAGAGATACTGTCTATAAAGTTCAAAATTTATTTCATTGTTTGACACCCTTATGGTGAAAAATCCATCTAGACACACCCACATTTCATTATGTGATTACATGCTTATTCCCCCACCTCAATTTTAATCTCTAGGGAGGAAGAACTTTACCTCCTGTATTACAAATTTTCACAAATGTTAAGACCGTTTTAAGGTTTGCTTGCTGCCATTCCCCCCTACCCCCCCCCCTCAAAAAATGATTCCGGCTTCTTCATCTTTTCCCATCAGGACTTACTTCTCATTCTTAAATTATCTTTGTGGAAAAGATGAAAAAATATGCAGTGTGAGGATGATTTACTATCATGAAACTGTCCTCCAATGTACAGGCCATGCCTAACTTGCAAATACCCACAATGGCCACTGTGCCTTCCAAGGAGGACTCTACATTAATATCTCTGAGTTTTGCTTAACTTGTAATTTAATCAACCAATGTGAACAGCTAGTTCTATGAGCACAAATTATAAAACATGTATGATATTTTTCCTCGGGGGGTTTATCATTTACTGGGAATGATCCAAACCATAAAAAGTGCACATAGATGTTGAATGCACAGCAGACCTTGCATATCATAAGCATTCACATAAAGAAGTTGATTTGGGGGGCATTTCATGGAGAGTCCTAGAGATGGCTGGCAAGGTTGGACGGGATTTGGAAGGTGAAGTTGTCCAGACAGAGAGAGCAGCAAGGAAAAGCAAAGCCATAAAAGCAAACGCCATAAAGTGAGGAAGAAAAGATAAAAAGGCCAGCCAGAGTGAAGCAATGTTTAGAAGTGGGGACAGAGAAGGCCGGGTTGTAAAAAGCTCTGAAGCCAGTCGGAGCTAATAATATGAAACTAACAGACAACAGAGGATCAATGGAGGTTTAAAAACATCCCTAACTATTTTTACCTGAGTCTTTTGTTACAGATGATAGAAACAGCCAGTTTTTGCAGAAAGAGGAATCTTTTTGTTTATATATCCAAACCTAAGGAAAGAGAGCAATTGAGCCTGCTAGTTCACAAACAACTACAACCAAGAATGTACATACCACTAGGATTCCCCGCACCCCTCTGTTTTCCTCATCTCTGCTTTGCTCTCATATTTTCTATGATATTAGAGCCATAGTCACCACCATTTTCTGGTTTGCCTTTTCCTGAATGTTGCATCACAGAAGAATTGAATTTTTTCCCTAATTCTAGTTAAAAGAAAGAAAGAGTAAAATGTTGGAAATGCCACTGGTTGTCTCAGTGTGGAACACATGCTCTCACCTGTAACCAGGGTGGAGAGGTACCATGTACCATAAATGGTAGCAGTCCTTAGAACCACACAGTTGCATTGGAGGTTGGGTTGGCAGGAGCGGTTCCAGAAGAAGCGTACTGTCTCCAGCAGAAGAGAAGAGGACAGAGCAGAAACAATAGCAAACGTCCTCTATAGTGACATTTATCGTTTAAATTGTTGTCATTCTTTACAAATAATAAAATAATGCAATGATCTTTCAAAAACTGAGAATATTGATTAAACACAAGGAAGCAAAAATTAAAATCTTCTAAGGTTCTTAATCTAGAGGTCATCAACCTGTTAGTATTTTGGTATACCACTTCTTTTCAGTTTTCACGCATATTTGTATGTATCTGCATATGGGTGTGGTAGACAGAATAAAGCCCTTCCCCCCTAAAGATATCTGTGTCCTAATTTCTGGAACCTGCGAATATGTTACTTTATACAACAAAAGGGATTTTTCAGATGTAGTTAAGAATCTGAATTCTCCAGGTAGACCCGAAGTAATCACAATGGTGCCCATTAAGAGGTAGGAGGGTCAGAGTCAGAGAGAGGAACATGCTATGCTGTTGCCTTTAAGATGCAGGATGGGACCATAAGCCAAGGAATGCAGACAGATATTAGAAGCTAGAAAAAGAAAATAGATTTTCCACAGATCTTCCAGAAGGAATGCAGCACTGTTGATACTTTGATTTTAGCCAACTGCGACAGGTTTGGGATTCTGACCTTCAGAACTATAAGATAATAACTTAGTATTGTTTTAAAGCAACTGAGTTTATGGTAATTTGTTAGGGTAGTAAAAGGAAGCTAATACAATGGATGTATATATATTTATGTTCATGGGTTTGGGTTTTTTGTTTTCGACAAAATCAGGATCATACTGTACTTGATATTTTGTCATCTGGATTTTTCAAAATGAAAACACTATAATTTTTAGCACGTTTTTAACAGAAAAAAAAAATGATACAGTGAAAGTAGTCCTGGTAGTACCAGAGATTGGTTAGGAGTATTATGCAACTTCCCTTGTGGAGAACAGGCTTCCTTTGCAGGAGACAGAAGGGTTCTAACTCCTCCTATGGCCTCACTGTCATTCAGCACAGTGCCTTGAACTTGAAAGCCATTCAGCATCTACCCGTTGATTTACCAATGATATCTAATCTGCTTTTTGAGTTCTTTCAGCCTTGAAACCCTGGAGTCATCTTGGACTCTTTCTCTCCTTCATACTTTTGTCCAGTCTGTTACCTACACCTGTCAGTTTTTCCAAAAGCATTTTTGTTTCCCACCTTTCTTGTTCCTTGTCACTTCATACCTAGATTAAAACAACCAGACTTCCAGTTATTTCCCTTACTCCAACCTATTCTTCTAAATGTTGCCAGATGTTTCTTAATCTTGTCTCTTATCATCCTTTAATTTGAGAAATATTGCTGAACTTTTCTATGTACAAGACACCATGCAAGGTTCTGGAGAAAATACATAAATATTACATATTACATAGTTTATGCTATTTGAGGAACTCATGATCTTTTGGAGAAGTCAGATACATGTACAAAAAGTTCCAATACAATTGTGCAAAGTTTTTTTGGAGCACCTAGGTGCAATATATAACTTTATCCAGAGGAATTGGGGATAAAGTAGGAGATAGGTGAACTGTAATGAATAGAAGCAGGCCAGACAGAGAAGGGGGACAGGACATTCCAGACAGAGGGAATGGTAATTGCAAAAGCTGAGAGTTGAGAAAATGGCTGCTACATTCAGGAATGAACTTGGTCATTTATTCTACTGCTTTGCTTCCCAACCTACTGCTTTATCTCCAAGGGTCTTCATAATCTTTCTTTCACCTCAGTACTCTTCAATACGCCTCTTTAGCTCTAGTAAAAGCATTTTCCCTATTGTTAACTAAAAATAAGCTGCTACTTTCTGCTTGATACATTTGCTACACCATCCGCCCAGACCTGGCAATATCCCACTATTCCAACTTGATAGAAGTTAATGTTCTGTCCTGTTTTTTCCCATTGAAGACATTTTTTAATGGGCATAACCTTTTTAATTTTAATTTATTGTTCAGCACTAAACACATCATTCACTCTTTCAATTAGTATGTATAGCTAATACTACTATTAGTAGTTATTGGGCTCAAATGCTGACTTAAAAATAGCACTGTGTAATACGTGTGTAATCAAAGAATTGCTGAGTTCTGATTGGTGGAATTCCTTTGTGGTCTGATTGTGGACATCAAAACACAAGGGTGCAGGTTGTGGTAACTGCTCTTGCATAATAGTTGGAATTTGTTCTAAGTCAGTATCTGGAATGTCCAGTTCTGAAGATTTTGCAGGTAAAATGTTCCCCAAAAGGCTTACTCACAAAAATATCTAATATAACTTAAAAATTAATTACAAAGGATATGTAACACACATAGTTAATACTAATATTTACCACATATTCATATTAATAGGCTTGTAAATCCTACTTGTATGAAAGAAGCAGAAATACCTTTCTAGCAAAGATCAAGTGTTCAGCAGCTGTTAAAGCTCGGCTGGGAGGGGTGAGGTGTATGTAGTGTGGGCACGCCAGGCTCTTGTCTCACCTTATGTTACTGTCCCTGACTCTGTTTCTCCCCATGGCATTCAGATTCCAAGTGCCAGCTAAGTCTCACTTCTTCCATTAAGTCATCTCAACTTGCTCCAATCCCAGTTAATTTCTCTCTTTTCTTACCCATTATCGTACTTACGATATGTATCAGAGTTAAGTATTCAGTTGTTCTCTGGTTCTTTCATGATGTTGTCTCATTAACAGTTTCTTGAATACAGAGATCCCTTTTAAAATTAAAATTAACTTTATCTTTTATTAAGTTATATATGCTTTGTGTATGTTTTCCTCAACATTTTATTTTAGAGACTCATTTAGCTTCATAAATATTTAGTTAATTCGCTTTAATCACCAATTAAAGAATACAAATTCATCATTGAAAGATAAAAAAATTAAAGCAAGTACCATAATCACCCCATTCTGCAACAATTATTTCTTTCTAGATTTTCTTACATACTTTTTTTCATGAGTTCATATTGTACAGTGTTTCTGATTTTTTTTTATTGACTAACATATTGTGAAGATCTTTTCATATCGAAAATATTCTAGAAATCATCATTTTCTTAATCTCATTGCTGGATATTTAGAGAATTTCTAATTATTTGCCCATCATTCCACAATATCCTAGATAATGTTTTGTTCCTACCCCTTGGAATAAATTCACAGAAGAAAAACACTTGATTAAAGAGATGCACATTTTACAGTATTTTTAATGTCTATTGCTAAACCTCCCTCCAGAAAAGGGTTGTAACAATTTATATTCCCCCTGCAGGATATTAGAGTATGCTTCCCTCCTTGTCAATAGTGAGTGGAATCATTTTTAAAAATCAGAGATGATTTGTATTTCTCTCATACTCCTTAAGTAATTAGACAGAGCTAGGGACACAGTGAACACTAAAAAAAGTTTTGATAAATTGATTGATAAGTAGTGTTCTTTCTACTACCTATGACTACTGATTTTTTTAAGTAAATAATTATCCATTCACTCAACATATTTATACTACATGTGATGGTACTTGGTCTGCTTGCTAAAAATGAATTCATTTGGAAGTGAAACAAATACTTTATGAATTACTGAATCATAAATTAAGACTGTGATGACTAGTTTGAAAAGTAATGTATATAGAAGCTACTCTCAAAATGAAAGCTGTCATATAGTCCTAGAAGTCTCTTAAGAACAAACAATTTGCCTCATTTTTCTAAGAATAGTAAGAATTAAAACTTCTCTGGGGACTATGACTATGAATCTAGGATATGAAACCTTCCTAACCATTAGCTATCAGAGTCTTCAGAATAAGGGGAATTATGCCAGAGACAAAGTCAAAACCCGGGGTGGATCTTCATAGTCTCAGCACATTTTAGAAGATGTCATTCCCCTCAATATGAAGGGAGGGAGGTGGGGAAATCAATGCTGAAGTTTCCGGAGAGAGTTTTAATGTTTCCATCCATTTCTGAGTTTGTTTTATTTAAAGCTACCTCAGGGCTAGGGTGACTAGATGATGTCCTATTTAGTTAGGTGATTTAATTTTACAAGGCTCCTGTTCATTATCAAAAGATTATACTAAAGTAATAATTGGTCCCACTTTTCCAATGCACAAAACTTTTCATCTTATGTAATCATTAAAAATTAGCATAGTTTTAGAAGTTACTGATTTGAAACTTCATTTAAAAGGATATATCCAATATCCTTTTATTATATTTTTCTCCTCATGATTGGCCGAAGGAACTGGAATAAAGTTTTAGCTCATAAAGCATTATGTAGTAGAAAGAACATGTGAGTGGGGTCGGAAGATATAGATTTGAGTCTGATATCTTCCAATAGAAGCTGACAGCTATTAGGGAAGTGACTTCATCTCTGGGGTCTATAGTTTTCTCTATTATAAACCAAAAACTTGGCTTAGGTCAGCATTTCCCAAAGTGTATTTTATGGAAAACATGTCTTGTGAGATGTTCCGTTAGAAAAAGAATTTCACATTCTAATGTTATGAACTCCACATTCTAATAGTGACTTCCTTGCCTCCTTTACCCCTTAGACTGTGCTTTTTGAGGGCAGAAGCCACCTTGCTATGTCTTTCTTGTCTTTGTATTTCTAGGCCTTAGTTGGAGCTCAATAAATCCATGTTGAATGAATGAATGATTTTATGGTTTAAAGAAACTGATGAGAACCTGCTTACTTTTCTCAATGACTGAAAATGACTTTGTTTTCTTTTCTAATTAGCCTTGACCAACATAAACTCTAGGAAGAGAGAGAATTGGCTAAGAGCTACCTAAAAAGTGCTCAATGGTCTATTTTTTAAAGGAGATTTTGATGAAGTGAATATCTTCCTTGTACAGTATCACAGCCTAGTAATAGCATTAGATGACAGGAGGGATTTATCAGGTTTGGCACTCAGATACATCTAATCTCAACAAACTTGATCATTAGGAAAATGGGGTGAGAAGCTGTAGACAGATTTGTATGAATTATCACTTAGCAAAATATTTTCATTTATTAATTTAAAATTATGTATTGTGCAAAGTACTATGCTAGATATCACAGAAGATATAGGATGACTACTTTGTTATATATTACATTCATTAGGGAAGATCATAACTTACTTAAATAATTATAATTAGAAGTAATAAATAATGAATTCCACAAGAAAGTAACAGAGGCTACAGGGATTGATCAGTGGCACCATCTTCATTCTTAAGAGATAACATTATTCTACACAAAAATATTGAATCACCTACTAAACTTAAAATACAAAAGTGCAGTTATATTTCTAAAGTACAGATATCTCAAGTGTGAAATTCAATTTGTGACTATTGTATGGTTCTAGATACCAGTTTGAAACAGATTGTGTACCGGTTTGGAACAGATTGTGCAAAAAGACCGAAAACCACTTGAAAGTCCCTACAAATATCTGAAAGAAGGAATGTAATTAACTAAATCAGAATTTGGCCCCAGGACAGAGAAGTGAACACCCTGGTTCTTAGAAAGGGAGCCAAGATCTCAGAAATGTACAGTCGATTCTTTATCTGTGAAAATCCAAGATATAGATACTCTTAGCAAACTGACGGGAAGAGTGGAAAAGGAGTGTTCACTGCAACTAATGCTAGGTCACACTCCTGACTTGTCAATTGTTTTAATGCTGCCAAAAAAACTTGCTTTAGATGTAGCCAAGCAATAATGATTACATTTCCCCCTTTTCTTCGATCATGTTTAGGTCGAAATAAAGATATCAATTAAAATTTAGAAGTCTTAATCAAGCCTGCATCAAAATAAGCAGTATCTGAGTAATTTAGAGCATCGTGGTAATGAAAAATGCCAACACCTTACTCCTAAACAATTTCACTAATGGGGTGACAGATATTAAGAACTCGACATAAGCAAATTTCGAAGTTAAAAAGTACTTAAATATAACTGAAATGTCCAATTTCTAAAAGCTTCTCAATATAGTGTATGAAGCTGCAGAGTCGTCGGCCAAAATAGGATTTCAAAAAAAAAAAAAAAAGCCTCAGATTGCTATGACAATGGTCCTTTAAGTGCCTGAGACCACATCTGATGTGTGGCTGGAGTCTTTGATTACTGCGGCATAAAGGTGCATGCATATAGGTCGTGGACAGATTTCGAGCGTGTCCCAGAGGCCGCTGGGCGTGCTTCCAAGGACGGGCGAGCAGGGGGTGGGACCGCGCCGGGGTTTTCCTTCCTCACTCATTCATTCTCTGATTCACAGGTTCCTGAGGTGGTTCACAGGGACGCGCGGAGGAAAGGCGGAGCGCGCAGGACAGCCCCGGCTGGGTGCGGTCCGGCGCCTGAGGGGAGGGTAAGCGGAGCGGGCGGCGGGCGCGGGCGTGGGGGCGCCCGGGAGGGGCGGGCGCGGCCGACTGCGCCGGAAGTGAGTGGTTGGCGGCGGGCGGGGGGAGCGAGCGGCCGGGCGCGCGTCGGTCCGCCTGTCGGCCGCCGGGCCCTCAGCCCCGCCTCCCGCGTGCCGGCCGGACGCGGCCGCTCACAGACGGACCCGGCGCGGCTGGGCGCTGCGGCCGCCCCGCCCGCCGCGCGCGCCTGCCCCGCCCCCGCCCCCTCCGCCGCCGCCGCCGCCCGGCCGGTCAGTCAGTCAGTCAGTCAGTCACGGAGCGCGCGGCGCGGGAGCTGCGGGCGCTCACGGCGTCTGTCGCGAAGGAGCGCCGCGCCTGGGGAGGAGGCGGCGGGGCGGCGGCGGCGGGAGGCGCGCAAGTGGCGGCTGCCCAGCCCGTGGCCGCCACGGTAGCCGGCGCCGCCGGAGGACCGAGCAGCTGTCGCGGTGAGTGCTCGGCCTCGCCCTCGGGGTTGGCGGAGGAAACCGGCAGGGCGCAGGGCTGTGAGGCGCTGCCGCCGCTCCCGCCTCCATTTTCCCGGCGCCCGGCCGCGCCATCCGGGCACGGTGCGGACGGCCGAGCCCGGGGCGGGGTCGCGGCCGCGGCTGCCTGGACCTGGCGGAGCGAGGCGGCCGGCGGGTGGGTGCGGGTCGGCGCGGCGCGGCCTGGCTGCACCCGGCGCCCCCGGGGGCCGCGACGGCGCGAGACAATGAGATGTGGGGCCGCCCGGCGAGGGTGCGATTGGACTTATCCGACCGGCACGGGGGCTGGTGGCCCGGCAGCGCGGGGAGGGAAGGGCTCTCCCCTGACTAGCCGCGGAAACCAGCGATCCAACATCTCGGGTTCCTTGGGTTTCGCTGTGCCTGCCCCCGTCCCCTCCACCCCCATCTTTCGTAAAGGAGTTCAGTGCAGAGATTTAAAAAGGCGGGGCACCTTCTGTGTCTTCTTTCGAATTAAGCAGGCTAAGCAATTGCTCCATTGCTGTTGAGCCCCATCTCATCTTTCTGTGTCTGTGCGCATTCCCGCCGGAAATCCAAACTGCAATTCATGGTGTCTGTGGCGGGGGGGGGGGGGGGGGGGAAGGGGGGAGGAGAGGCAGGCCATGTAATAGTATGAGGGCGCCTTCGTTTTAAGATGGTTTGAAAGATGTGCTTTCCTTATTCAGGCAGCGTCTTAGGGTGTCCCCACCGAGAGCTGGGAACTGCATAAACCTTACTGCTTCTGAGCACGAAGACGTAGCTCAGCATGAAATAAGAGCTTTTTGGAAGGGTATAAGCGTTACATCCAGTGTGTCCTGTGTGTGTGCATTTCTTACATTCTGTGGGAAGAACAGTTGGGAAAATATGGGCGAATTGGAAGGTTTTCACGTAACCTCCCCATAAGGGTTGATGTCTGCTGCATTCGTCTTGGAAATGTGGAGAGCTGTCTGTGTACGTAAAGTCCGCTGTAAAGGAACATGAAGGTAACGGGTTAGGGGTGGGGCGTAATTCGGTTATTAAAAGGGTGGTACTGAATCCACAGGAATATTAAATCAAGCAGATATTTGTGGAATACTATGTTAGTCGGGGCAGGGGACACAAAGTGAACAAAATCTGCAGCATAGAGTAGTGGAAAGAGCTTTTTGAAGCCAAGGAAACCAGCGGTTCCGTAAGCACTGTAATTGGCTTAGCAGCGTGACATCAGATAAGCAATTGAACTCTCCACAGTACGTTCTCTATCAGTAAAATGGGAATAAACGCCACCTGCTTACCTTTCCAGATGGTCGTCAAACAGATTAAATGAGAAAACGAGTTCAAAATGCCTAGCACCTTGCCTGGCACTGAGATTTTAACAAATGTTAGTTCCTTTCCTCCCTAGCCTACAGCTCTTGGGATTTTCTTGAGAAGGTGGCGAAAGAAGTGAATGTAGGTAATTGTAATGCAATGCATTATATTACAGAATGATGAAGTAGAGGTGTAAAATAGGGAAGAGAAAAGGAGAGAGCTCAATTCAAGATTGGGAGCAGCGGGGGCGGCGGCGGGGTGGGGGAGTGGGGGATGGGATTGATAGAAGCTGCGCATTTAAGTGGAACCCTTAAGAATGGGTAGGATTTCAACTGATGTGGATGGAAAGGGAAAGGACTGTCCGTGTGGTGCTATTCTTGAGAGGCGAATTGAGGAGGAAGCAATGGGGGAAGGGTAAAATAGAGACCTCAAAAGCTTTTTCACTCTTGTTGAGTCTGACCTTCAAAGATTGTCTGTTATTTTGCTTTTTGTGTAATGAATTTCCCAGAAATCAGATCTAGCCTATTTAAGTATAGAAATGTCTAATTAGACATTTTGTGTTATTTGGCCTGGTGCTCTCTTCTGTTTGAATATAATAAAGAATTATTTGTAGATAATTCCTCTTTTATGGAAAAAAACAGCTGATCTTTCAAATTAAGTAACTGGTTAAAAGGAGTGGAATTGTGGGCATGTATTGAGTGTCTCTCAACTGTTGATCCATGTCATTTGTTTTCACAAATATTCTAACATTTTATTTACCCAAGAGGTGTTTTTAACCATTGTCCTCGAAGATAATTAAAATGACTTTTATTTTGGTTTTGCCACCTTTTGGTTCTCACCCATGCATAATTATTTATTAGAGTAGTGTGGTGTTACTATCACGCTATTCATTGATTATTGGACACACTCTATAGAATCTTACAGCTTTGCCTTGGTTCTCAAGTAGTTGAATGTCAACATTAGTGTTGTTAATCCCACATTCTTATTTTAGGAAAATTAATATTAGCGAAATGAAATGTGACCTCTGGCAAATCACTTATCTTGGACTCTCAGTTCTTTTCCATATTATGAGAGAAATTTGGGTTAGATCACTGGTTTTCAATCTGTGTTTTACTGAACTCTAGAATTTTGAGGAGGACCTTCAGAGGTTCTGCAGATGTTTAACTTAAATCTATTAAAATGTGTTTTAAACCCATAATAAAATGACTGTTGTATGACATGCACTGTTTTAAATGCTTTACATATATTAACTAATCCTTGCCATGTCTCATGAAGTAGGTTCTTTTAATATCTAAGAAAACAGGCACAGACTACAGAGCTATAAAGTGACAGAACCGGATTTGAAATTTGGCAGCATAATTCTTAAGCTTGTATTCTAAACACATTCCTGTACTGCCACCTTAATAAAATAAACAATAGTATTTTTTTATTGTGGTGAAATATACAACATAGTATTTACCATTCTAACCATTTTAGGTGTACAGTTCAGTGGCATTAAGTACATTCACATAGTTATGCAACCGTCATCACTGTCCATCTCCAGAACTTTTTTATTGTTACAGATTGAAACTCTACCCATTAAACAGTGACTATTAACCCCCTGGTAGCCACTTTTCTACTTTCTGTGACTACCCTAGATACTTCATACAAGTAGAATCATGCAATATTTGTGGGAGGTGTGTGTGTGTATGTATCTGGCTTATTTCACTTAGCATAATGTTAAGGTTCATCCATGTTGTAGCATGAATCAGAATTTCATTTCTTTTTAAGGTTGAATAATATTCCATCATGTGTATGTACAACATATTGTTTATTCATTTGTAGATGGACATTTGGTTGTTTCCATCTTTTGACTATTGTGAATGATATTGCTCTTACTGTTGGTGTATACATATCTGTTCAAGCCCCTGCGTTCAATTCTTTTGGGTACATACTCAGAAGTGGAATGGCTGGGTCATATGGTAATTCTGTGTTCGAATTTTTATCAACTGCCATACTGTTTTCTACAGCAGCTATACAGTTTTACATTCCCAACAGCAATGTACAAGGGTCCCAATTCCTTTACATACTCACCTGCACTTGTTATTTTCTGTTGTTTTTTTTTTCTCATAATAGACATACATCCCTAATGAGTGAAAAATGGTGTCATTGTAGTTTTGATTTACATTTTCCTCATGATTAGTGACATTGAGCATCTTTTCATGTATTTATTGCCCATTCGTATATCTTTGTAAAAATGTCTATTCCGGCCAGTTTTTAAAATCGGTTTGTTTAATTCATTGTTGAGTTGTAGGAATTTTTTTCTGTATTCTGGATATTAATCTCATATCAGAGCCATGATTTACAAATATTTTCTCCCATTTCTGCTTTTTCACTCTGTTGATAGTGTCCTTTGATGTTCAAAAGTTTTTCATTTTAATGAAGTCCAGTTTATTTTTGTCTTTTGTCACCTGTCTTTTTAGTGTCACATCCAAGAAATTTCCAAATTCAATGTCATGAAGCTTTTCCTCCATGTTTTTTTCCGTGAGTTTTGTAGTATCAGCTCTTATGTTTAGGTCTTTGCATATGGTGTTAGGTAAGGGTCCAGCTTCATCCTTTTGTTTGTGAATATCCAGTTTTCCTAGCCTAATTTGTTTTAAGGACTGTACTTCCCCCATTGAATGGTCTTGGCATCCTCGTTTGCATGTATATAAAATTTTAACACATTGAAAACAGTAATGCTCCATGGTTATACATGGTTAATTTTGTGTGTGTGGGGGGGGTAAGCATTCTTCAGCATAAAGCTTTTCAATATCTCTGCTTATTTGTGAATTTTAAATGAGTTATTGAAAAGGAAAGTTGTAGTTTGCAGTAGATTTTTTAAAAAATCAATCTTATGCATCTTTTCAGATAGAATTGTCTAAAGATACCTTTCTATGCATTGTATTCAGTTAAACAGCACGTAAGACCCAAGCCCATTTCTTTGGGGGTATTCTCATCCTGTGTAAGTCATTTATTTAGTAACAAATGAATCTAAGTCCTGGAGTCATGTTATAGATGTTTTTATAGCTTTTTATACGTTTTAGGTTTTTCTTGTTCACCTCGTAAGCAGTTGTTAGATATTGTTACTAATCTTGAAAGGAAAAGTTCATATTTAAAAATTTTTTTGAATCAATTTTATTGAAGCGTACCCTGAAACCGCAAGGTGAACAATTAAAACTGCGACCAAAACAAAAGGGAATCAGTGGTTCCCCTTATCTGTGATCTACTTGCAAGAACTTATCTGTTGAAATTAAAATTTTGTATAAATAAATGGGTTGCTTATCTGGTCATGAGATTGTAACTAACATCCCTAACGGCCAATTCGTCTCTCTGAGTTCATAATAAATTAATATAATGTATTTGAACATAAAAGTATTTGCAACACTTTTGTCAGTTTTATATATTTGGGATGCTGTATGAGATTTCAGCTGGATAAGTTTTGTTGTGAAATGTTAGAAAACCCCCAGATTATATGATCTCTAAACTTTCATCCCATGCTCTTATCGCTGTTATTTTAAGATACAGTATTTACCACACTTTGGAGCAGACGTCTTAAAATACATCACTCGTGATTTATAAATTCACTTTTTAAAAAGTATGTACTTTGCTATTAATAAAATACATATTGTTTATCTGCTTTAGGCAGAGCTAGGCATAATGGAGAAATCAAATAGGTATTCTCCCCTCCAAAATAGAGGACACCAGCTTAAGTGCAGAATGTACAGAATGTTACATTCTGCACTTAAGAATCAGTACAGAATGTTATTGAGGGAGCAAAGTCCAAAAAGAAGCAGAATGGACTGTGATTTGAAAATAGGTGAAGAGATTATGTTTGGAAAAGAAGGGACAAGTCATCCCTTTAGATGAGATGAAAAACAAGTTAGGAGGCCCATAACTGATGTCTTGTCATATTATGTACAACTTAAAATCTAAGTCCCCTGGTGAAGAATGATGAAATTTGGAGAAAACTTCTTAAATAGGCCCAAATATTATAGAATTTCAATAGATCAGTTTTGTAATCATACTTGAAAATTTGATACTTTTTTCAAAATTACTTTTACACAAATCTTACTAAGTTTAATATGTGAAGAAAAGTGTTAGCTAAGTCATTACAGCAAAACTAATAATGTGACTTGAAAATACAGTGTATTCTTTATGTATCCCAGATTGTACTTGCCTCTATCCATGTTTCTAAGTATGGTTTATTTTCATTAATTTTTCTAGTCAGCATCCCACTCATCCTTTGAGACCCAGCTCCATTGCCATGTAACTTTGTGAAGCTGTTTGACACCAAGCAGCATTAATTGCTTTCTTCTTCATTCCTCTAGACCTTACTTGGTTTGCCTTATGTTGTACATAATTGTGTACTGTCTTAAATTGGACCTGGGTTTACCCATCCGAAATGCCTTCCAGCCCCTTAAATATAATAGAAATTCAATAAAAAGATTTTAATGAAACCTATTATTTGAAGAATTCTTTACAGTTGGTTTACATATCCTGAAAAGATCCATAAAAATATAATAATGTTTATTTTATTTATAAAGAATAATTCTTTCTCGGCTTTTATTTGGTTTATTTCATGTTGTAACAAATGATTTTAGAGACTAGTGAAGGGAATCAGTGGCCCCCCTTATTTGTGAATAGAGTACTTTATAAATGCTAGTAAAGGCTCAAAAACCTTTTTGTTTATCCTAAGTTTTTAAAATAAATACAATTAAAAAAAAAAGCAGCAGCAGTGAATATTCTGCATTGTGTTTGAACAATCTTGATTTTATTACTTGGTAATACAAAAATTCCAAAGTCTAGATTTTAAATGTTTGGTGCTTGGTTTTAATGGTTGTTTTAGTTGACAGGCAGCTCCTGTAGGGACACATACCTTAAAAGAATAAGTGCATCTTTGGCTGTGCTTTCTAAATGGAGATAGTCATTGTTTAGTTTCTATCCATCAATTATGCAGAACTGGGTCGTAAAGTTTGCTCTTACTGTACAAGCCACTGTGAGGATTTGCATTTATATATTTTTAATAAATGTGTTCAAAACCCATAGAAATTCTATGTTTGAAAAGCCTTTAAAGAGTTAGAAAATGCTTTCTATACTTTTAGAGTATGCAGGTACAAGTTTTTCAAGATGACACATTGTTTTCTTTTGGAATACAGTTATTACTAAGTTTTAAAATGCCTCATTTACTTGTAAGGTACAGATAGACTTACCACATTTATGTTTTTAAAAATAACAGCTAGGTAGCATACTACTAACAGTTATTTATCTCAAAAAGTCAGCAAACTTAGACTCTTCTTTTTGTAAAAGATAAATGCTTACCTTGAAATTTGGCAGCTCTTTTTAAATACTTTGCCACAAGGAAACCAATAAACTTGTTTGATACCAAATACATGGTCACTCCTCAACCACATCAATAACATCTTGTAACCCTTGGCACTCTTTTTTGCTTCATCTTCTCTTTTGCGGCAGTGGCTGCTTTTGAAATTATAAATCTCATTTCCCTTGCCCCCAACTTTCTTTTGTTGCAGTCAAAAGCAGCTGCTTCATGAAGAATTATTAATACAGTTTTTCCATAAAATATTGTTTCTATTAAGGAAATCATTTACTCTTGAGAATCTATGTTCTCTAGAACACCACTCTCTTGTAGCAGCCTACAAAAGGTAGGTTCTTTATGTCATTATTGAAAAAGAATTTGGCAAATACTATCACTCTTCTTTCAGAATACTTAGAATCACTTAGTACCAGATACTTAGATTATTTTATAAGTGTGACTGTCTGACAGGTGTCCATAATGAAGATGCCATGTCATTTCGTATGTTAAGGATACATATATGTCATATTGTATTACATTATATTATGCTTAAAATACATACGTATGTTAAGATAAAAAGTAAATATAAAAAGAACTCCTAATATATTCTTATACCTCAGTGGATCTCTCATACCTCCTGGGGTACAGTCACCTCCATTTTGGAAACCACTATACAAGCTTATCGAAATATTGTTAATAATGAGCCTTTCATTTTTCAGTTCCATTTCGTAGTGTATGATCTTATATGAAGCCATTTAAAAATAAAGCACTTGGAAAAATACATTCTGATTCTCCTACTTATTGGAAAATAATGTTTGCAGAAGAAAAATAGATAAATTTCAGCAAAGTGAGACCTTAAAATTTGTTCTTCACCACAATTGAAATTATTGGCTTATTTCAGAAGCTTGAGTTTGGATTTTTCATTATGCTTTTAGTAATTATTCAAGGTGAATAAAAAGTACCTATTTAACATTTAATTTAGTAATTCATTAGTGTCGATACATTTATAATTTTTCATGTCCACAGTACATTTTTTCTTGACATCCCTAGCAAGATACAAGATATTTTTCATGATTCTACCCTCTTTACCTTTCCCCTTTCTATTTCTCCCTATCCTTCAAAGCAGCTGCAACCACAGTTATTTAAGCGCAGGTAGGTTTTGCCTGTTCTATAACTTTGTATTAGTTGAATCATACATATATAATCATTTGTTCTGACTTCTTGCACTCAATGTTTTTTAGACATATCAGTAGTTTGTTTCTTTTTATTGTGGAATAATACTCAGTGGTACCAATACGTGAATATACCATTGATTGTTCATCCAGCTTCCTGTTCAAGGACACTTGGGCTGTTTCCAGTTTGGGACTATTAAGAATAAACTAATGTGAATATTTTTGTAAAAGTCTTTTGTGGACAGATGTTTTGTTTCTCTTGGTTAAAGGAGTGAAATTGCTAGGTCCTATGTAGATGTTCCCTTTTTTAAAAATTTGCAGAAAAGGGTATTTATCATAAGTATTCATTTCTACAACCTGAATACTCCTGTATAACCAGTACACAGATGAAAAAATATAAAATTATCAGCGTACCAGAAACCCCCCTCATATATACTTCTTTATACCTCTGCTCTCTCATTGGTAGCCACTGCCTTGACTCCTGACTAATTCTGTTATAAAGTTCTTTGATATGATTCTTTCTTTAAAAGGTTTTTTCTATTCTATTGAGCTGTAATTTCCAAATAATACACTGCACACATCAAAATATACAATTTGATAAGTTTTCATACACCTGTTATCCCTAGAGGATAGGGAACATTTCCATCATCCTCTAGAGTTTCCTCATACCCCTTTGCAAGTCATCCTGCTTTCCATCTCTGTCTCTGGGCAGCCTGTCAGTATAGATCATTATGCATGTTCTAGATTTTATATGTGGAATCATCTAACATGTTCTCTATAGCTCATTCTCTCTCTGTGGCCTGGCTTATTTTCATGTAGAATAATGATTTTTCGATTGTTCCATATTTTCACTTGGATTAACTCCTTTTGTTGCTAAATGGTATTCCATTATGTGTACATATCACATTTTATTTATCCATTCACTTGTTGATAGATATTTGAGCTGTTTTCATTTCTGTCTTCTACAAATAAAGTTCCTATGACATTTGTGTACAAATCTCTCTTCATAATATACTTGTGAGGACATGCTGGGTTATATGGGGTAGGTGTATTTTTTATTTTTTAAGAAGCTGGCAAACGTTTCCAAAGCTGTATCATTTTTATATCCAGTAGTATTATATAACAATTCTAATTGCTTTACATCCTAACACTTGGTATTGTCAGTCTTTTTTCATTCTAGCCGCTGTAATGGTTATGTAATGGTATATCATTGTAGTTTTAATATGCTAATTACTAATAATGTTGAGCAACTTTAAAATTTTTATTAACCATCTGGGAAGTGCAGCTCTTTTGCCCATTTAAAAAATTGAGTGATTTATCATTTTTAAATTTAGTTGTAGTAATTTTTTACATTCTATTCCAGCATTACTTTTTAAAAAGGCTTTCCATTTTTATTTGTCAATTATATCTCAATAGAGCTGGGGTGGGGGAAAGTCTTTCCTCCTTACCTACTTTGACATCCCTGTTGAAAATCATTTGACAGGATAAGTGTGGGTCTATTTCTGGACTCCATTCTCTTACATTGATGTAATTTTCTATTCTTTTGCCAGTACTACATTGTCTCTATTAGCTTTACAGCGAGTCTTGAAGTCAGGTGGTGTAAATACCCCAAGTTATTTTTCCAAATTGTTCCAGCTATTCTAGGTCATTTGCTTCCATATAAATTTTGGGATATTGTTTGTAATTACAGTGCATACCTAGTTCAATATGGGGAGAACTGGTATATAACAATATTACATCTTCTCATCCATTTACATGGTATGTCTTTAATTTCTCTCAGCAGTATTTTACATTTTTCATTTGGCATAGAATATGTTATATAAATACTGCACACTAACCTATTTGTATAATTTCTTACAGCCAAATCATTATTTATACATGCTTATTTTTATGATATAAATTAAGATTTGGTATGGAGGTTTTTCATGATAACCTTATCTAAGACATAGATGAAGGGAACATCTATTCTGATGCGACAATGCTA
Source organism: Rousettus aegyptiacus (assembly GCF_014176215.1). Lineage (NCBI taxonomy): Eukaryota > Metazoa > Chordata > Mammalia > Chiroptera > Pteropodidae > Rousettus > Rousettus aegyptiacus. The sequence continues at coordinate 25,312,365 of NW_023416295.1, forward strand.
GAAGTCAAGGAGACAAACAGAAACATTGAAGAAGTTTGCAACTATAGTTATTGGCATAATTCTTTTGGTTTGTATAGTTAGATATTAATATTTAAAAAGGCTTATCTTTATTAGCAGAGTTCAGTATTTTTAGAATCAGAAGTAAAACAGAATCTTACTAGTTTAATTTAGGTATAAGTTTTTACCAGAGGATTTTGAGTTTGCATTTTGTAGTTTGTCTCCTTTCCCCACCTCCCCTTTCATTAATAATATTCATGGAAATATGCAACCTTTAGAAATTTATAAGGAATAAAATGAAACAAAATTCTACTATCCAGAAATGACTGCAGTTAAAATTTTTGGCATATTTTCTCATATCTGTTTATGTGCGTATTTATATAGCTCATTGTATATACAATTTCTGCTTTTTCATTTAAACTTATATCACTATTTTTCCATGCATTTAGTGCTTTATGAATAATTTACAACATTTGCATTATAATCCAGAATGGACATATAAAACACATTTGAATTTACTCAGCCTTTCTTGTAGGATATTTAGTTGCCCTCATCCTTCTCATTTTTTAAGAAAATATTGATGTGTATACTTGTTCACAGACTTTGTCCATATTTTTAATTTCTTTTAAAAATAAATGTTTTAAATTTTGAAACATTTTAAACCAAAGTTAAAACATAGTAGACATCCACATACTCATCACTATTAGTAGTAATCAATTGTTTACTTCAAATGATCCTCCCCCAGCTAACAGTTTGTGTGGTTCTTTTGCAAGTTTTAGTGCATTTCACACATATATCCCTAAGATTTTACTTATTGCTGTCTGTACTTTTGAATTTTATATACACAGTAAACTATTTTATCATTCTTTTAAAATTTGCATTTTTTACTCAACCATATAGTTTGACATTATTCATACTGGTTCTTATAGATCCAGGTCATTCTTTTTATCAGAATAAGCCAGTTTTCCTTTCCCCCTTTGAGGAATAGTTAGGATGCTGTAATGAACATCCTTTTCCATTTCTTCTGGTGCTGTCTCTTAAGTGCTTGGACACTTAGAGTTGATATTGTGAGATCATAAGATATATAATCTCCAAATGGCTCTCCAAAGTGCTAAGGTATATACTACCAGCAGTGTCCCCATTACTCCATGTCTTGTCCAGCCTTTGGTTATATCAGACTTACTCTTTTGCCAACTTGATAGATATGACATAGATACTCTTTTTTTTTTAGTACATGTCTAGAAATATAGTTATTAGAATAAGGAATATAAAGTTTTGTAGCATATTCAGTTTTTATTCATGGAAACTCTATTTTTTTCAAATGTCCATAAAAAAAAAGTTTCCAATCACAAATTAAAGCTTTTAAAGAGTTGCGAAGAAAACCATTGTTTGTTCACAGTGGGATATAAGGTTTTTTTTTTTTTTTAATCTAAAGAAATATTATCTGTCTTGGCCGTAAGACTGACATCAGAGAATTGCCTGAAGTCTGTTAACTCTTACTTTGCGACATCTGTGTAGATAATTTAGATTATTATTTGCTTAACAGAGCCCATGAGTTATTTTACTTTCTGTGAGCTTTTTTGGGGGGAACATAGTTAAGTTTTTGTAATCATGTATAGTCAGTCAAGTAAAAATACAATATCTAGTTAAATATTTTTTTCATTTCAACAGTGGCGATTTGATGAGTGCTTGTAAGGGTAGAAATTATTTACTCTGGAAATGTCGAATGTATTATTTTTACAAAATTTGTCTTTAACAATACCCCTCCCACACACCCACGTACTCCTGTGTGTGTGTCTGTGTGTGTGTGTGTGTGTGTGTGTGTGAGAGAGAGAGAGAGAGAGAGAGATAAAAAAACATTTCAAATTGAAAATATTTTTAACATGTAGGTGCATTAATTTAAAAAGTAGAGTGTAGGTATAAAGCTATAAAAATTCTAGTCTCTCGTTAGATATTTTAATAAAACTGCCTGAGGGCAGGGGCCATGTCTGCCTTTAAAATATTTACATCTGCTGTGCTTACCCGTTTAGTGCTGGACTTGTAGTAGTTCATTATTTGTTGAATGAATAATATTTCTTGTTAAGAAGCCCTAATATTAAGTGAAAAATAACTTTTTTTAGTATGAATAAATATAGAGTTAATTCTGCTTAAACCGAGAATTCTGCTGGTATTTGTAGCTGATTAATATCAGGAGTAAGAGCCATCTCTGGTTGGTTTTCTCGCTCCTGCCAGGATATAATATTAAGATTATGCAAACAGAGGGGAAGAATAGCGTATGTGGGATTTACTAGTAAGGCGATTCCTCCCCAACCTTGAGTTTCTTTACAGAATTTGAGTTAATTCTAAAAGTCTATTTTAGCAAATATGTGAGTTTTGGATTTTCATGTTTAAGAATTGGAAGTAACTCCTTTGAAGAATACTAAGAGAGAAAGAACTGATGGGACAGACTGAGGAGGGAGAATCTAAAGAGATAGAGAGGTAAAGCAGGTTGCAGAACTGGAGGACAGAATTTTGGAATGAAACCATGGAGAGGAGAGAAAGGGAGATTAAGGAAGTTGAGAAAAGAGATACATTGTGGTAAATGTATTGATAAACTTTTTTATAATTTCAGTTTTTTATAATTTCAGTTTGAATAGATTCTTTGCTTAAAAATTAGTTTGAGTTAGGGTTCTGTCACACGCAAGAACCCTTGCTAATATTCATTTGTTAATTTTTACAAAATAGTCCTATATAACACAGCTGTTGAATCAAATTACATCCCTAGAAACATATAGGCTTATAGAAATATTATAAAAATACTCTGCTGAAGCTCAAGTGCATTGTACAATTTCCTTTGGTTTTTCTAAACTATTCCTCTATTGATAGGGAAATTAATTTTAAATATGTTGGTTCCTTTCAATTAGCATTTATTGAGAACCAGATAGACTGGCTACTATTCTTTTTAAGAAATGCACCTTTAGTTTTGAGTCATCTTAAATGAGATGTCATCTTAAATTTTGAGTCATAAAGTAGGAATAGTTAGCAGAAAAAAAGGTGAAATTCAGATGAAGAAAGAATATGATTCTTTGGTAGTTACTCCAGGGTGGAAATGAGAACCATATGGTCTCTCTCCAGAAGCCTGCCACCTTGTTGGGTGTGGAAGTTGATAAGGCAAGTGCACAGATAACCACCACATAATACAAAGTTGATTACCTGTAAATGCCATGGAAAGGTACAAAGTTCATGAGCCTCTCCGAGTAAGTATTTAACTCTTCTTGCGTTTAACTGGCACAGTGCTTAAAATTTGTTTTTTTAGATGAAGATCTAATACACATATATAACACTTACATTTAAAGTGTAAAAATTAAGTGGGTTTTAATATATTCACAAGGTCGTGCAAATTTCACCACTATCTAGTTCCAGAATAAACTTTAAAAAATACGAATGTTTTTAGCTGAGGTATGCCCTCTAGTTATCAGGCCCCACCACTTTCTATTGTCTTACATCTGTCAACCGCTAGTATTTACATTGGCTACATGACCCAGAAGGCATTTAAATTTGCTACCAGGCTTAAGAGAGTTGTTTTTTCTAGTTTCCTTAACCCTGGAAGCAAATGCCAAAATTACTCTCTGGGTACTGGTGTGGGGAATACTGGTTGTGTCCTGATAAGCATCTGTTTTTTTCCACCTCTATTCCTTTTGCAACTCTACCATCTGAACTCCTTCAAGACTGGTCCCCACCTCTGCCGCAGCCTTTTGTGAGAGATGACTTCTCATTGCCCTCGAGGGCTTCCTTAGAATAAATTTCAAACTCCTTTTCTTGGTCTACAAATCCTTGTATAAACTGGCTCTCTCTTCCCATCAGACTAACCTTTCTTTCTGTTTCATAATACACCAAACTTGTGTCCTCTACCTGAAACATTCTTTCTTATCTTTGCATGCCTGATTCCTTATTGTCATTTATATTTCACTGTAAATATTACTATTCAGAGAGGTCTTCCTTATTCATTAAATATAAAGCAGATACCCAGTCACTCTCCATACAATCCTAATTTAGTTATCACTACACTCATCATGGATGTGATTTTTTCTTTTTGTTGTTGTTTAATATTTTCTCCCTGGACTAGAATGTAAGTTCAGTGTTAGCAGGTCCCTTGTTTGTCACACCTAGAAGTGTATCCTGAGATTCTAGAATAGTGTTTGGCACATAGTATGCTTAATACATATTTGTTAAATAATGCTGAGTGAAAATGCTTGCTTTGAGCTATGGTTCCTGCTCTGGTTCATCTAGCTATATGATTCTACCCGTTTCTTCCAGAAATTTACCAAAATCTCTGGTATTTTGATTCCTTTGCCATCTCCAGTTCTCACTGCCTTAATGAGTTTATCCCCTTTCGTAATTGTTTACTGACATTTCCGTGGGGTGTTAGGGAAGGAGAGAATGTATTCTGTCACTCTTGACAGGTTGAGATGTTGCATTCAGGTTGAAAACATGAACAAAGGCCAAGTTAAGAACTCATAGCTTGTTTGTTTGTTTATTTGTTTTTTGAGAATACTAATTCATTTAGGTTGATCGAAGAGTAGTAAATAAGGTTGAAAATTTAGTTTGAGGACATGCCAGAGAGTATCTGAAATCATTTAATGAAGAGTTTGTACTTAATTCAGAATGTCATGGGGAATTCTTGAGGATGTTTGAGCAGAACGATGACATGAAAAGAGTTTTTAAGGAAGATTAGTCTGAGGGTGATGGACTAAAGAAGAGAGGTGAGTTCCTAGAATAGGTTAGGAAGTTCCTAGAATAATCTGAGAATGATATGGAATAGGTCTGAACCAAGGTAGTGATCGTCAAAATGAAAAGGAAAGCAAGGAATCAGAAAAATAGTTGAGCCTTCTAGTGCTGACACTGATAAATTGCTCTATGATAAATACAGTTTAGCGATGTGACTTTTATTTAGATGGGTTGTAAATGCCTTTTCTAGGATTTTTACATTTATGAGATAGATGAAACAGAAAACAGACATCTCAGCTTTGTTGGATGGGGGGATATTTGGTCACTTCTGGCACTTTCCAACTCTGGATGTTGCAGGACATCAGGGGATATGTTAATGAACAATGAATGCATGGTAAAAGTGTTTCACTGTATAACTAACTCCTTTGTTCTCACACTTAACAAAATTTTTTAATCAAAGCATCTTTAAAAAAAAATCCATCTTGAAGTCTCTATTTCGCTTAAGCCTTATCATTTAAGTACTCATTTTTGATTTAGAACTGAATTCTGATTTCTTCCTGACCTACTGGTGACATTAACCAACTACTTTTTTTTAGTTACTTGTTATTTTCCTCATCTGAAGGTTACAAATGATTTTCTTTTGCCTCTGTAAAAAAATTATCTGATGAGTATTTTTTTAAGATGTTAAGCTTTTATTTGCATTAAGTAAAATTAATTTTATGATGACCAGAATAAACAAATAAAAGTTAACAGTAAGCCAGGCAAATGTAATTTAGGAAAGGTAATATATGTGTAATAAAAACCAGGCGTTCAAGAAATATGTGTTATTTTTCAGGGTCCTTAGGTTTATTTGGTAAAAATGTTTTTCCGCCAATATGTTTTCTTAAGTTTATTTCTGAATTATAAATGATCTTTTAGTTGTTTTCCTAACTAAACTACAACTCTCTTAGGGCAGAGAGCAGACTGTCCTTTATTTTCTTTCTTTTATTTCCTCTTTCTCCCTATTTCTTTTCCTTAATTTATTGTGATATAATTTCAAACTTATAGAAAAGTTGTAAGAGTACAAATAACTCCTGTATTCCCTTTACCTAAATTCAGCTATTGTTTACTTTTTTGTCTAATTATCATTCCTTTCTTCCTATATGCATATTTACACATACACACACACTTTCTGAGCCATTTGAGAATAAGTTATAGGCATTATGCCACTTTATGACTAAGTTTTTTAGTGTATGTTTCCTAAGAGCAAAGATATTCCCTTATATAACTGCAGCACTGTTATCAAAATCAGGAAATGTAACATTGATACAATACTCTGATCTAATCCATAGTCCATAATCAACTTTTGTTAGTTGTCCCATTATTGCCCTTTATAGCTATGGTTATATACATATGTATTTTCTTGGTCCAGGATCCAGTCCAGGATCAAGCATTGCATTTAATTGTCATGTTTCTTTAGCTTCCTTTAATCTGGAACATATCCTCAGCCTTTCTTTGTTTACTTGACCTTCACATTTTTGAAAACTATAGGCCAACTATTTTGTAAAATGCTTATGATTTGATTCAGGTGATGCATTTTGTCAGGAATGATAATGTGTCTTAGTGCATCATTACAGCAAACATATGATGTTGGTTTGTCCTAATATTGTTGATGTTAATTTTAATCACTTGGTTAAGGTAGTGTCCCTCCCCACACTCCCTCCCTTTGTATTTTGTGGGGAGATAACTTTGAGAATATGTAAAATAGTCTCATCAAATTTTCACCCACTGGTTAACATATCCCCTGACATCTATTGATGAGTTTTGCCTGCAACAGTTGTTATTACAGTGGTTGCTGTTGTGGTGCGATCAAATTTAAGACCCACGGAACCAATTGAGATTAATTATGAGCCTTTATTAGCCGGCCGGCAACTGACTCTCCTCAGTTGAGAATCAGCCCCAAGCTTCCAGAGGAGGCAGCTTATGAAGCCTATAATCACATTAAACAAGCAAGCAGGTTTGCGGTAGCAGAAGTTAACATTAGCATATCTTTGCACAGGATAACTGCACCCTTAACATTAGTATATCTTTGCCCAGGATAACTACACCCTTAACATTAGCATATTTTTGTACACGATAACTACACCCTTAACATTAAACAATGGAAGCAGAAGTTGGCCCTTTGAAAATTTTCCACCCTTAACAGTTGTAAAATGGTGATCATTTGTCACTTTATTTACATTAATGATTTGGTATTCTGTAAGGAAAAGCTTTCGTTCTCATATTTATATATTTATATCATGGATTCTTATTTTATTAAATAGGTTGTAGTTTCTGTCATAATTTATTTTGAAGCTTAAATTGTCCCAGATTCAGCCCCTGGAACCCCCTTCAGGCGAATTTCTGTGTCCTTATGACATGTCCTCATCGTTAGTGAGCACTTTCTGGCACAAGAAGATGTTTTAAGGGCTTGTCTCCCCCCCCCCCCCCCACCCCAGATGTGGAATCAGTACTCCAAGGATCTCTGGTTACTTTTGGGGTAGAATATATATTTAGAAACCAAAAACTGGGCACTTAGGTGCGCTAATTGCTACTGTGGTATCATTGCTACAGGACCCTACAAGACACACCTACAAACACACATACACGTACATCTGTCTTTATTTCTACCCCTCCCTTTACCTCTGTTTGAAACCCCGAGTTCATATTGATGATTCACATTTAAATCCAATGGCTTCTTTGCCTCAGGCTACAACTATCTGGCATGCTCCCCCCCTACCCCCTCCAAAAAATATATATATATACACACACATACATACATACATACATACATACATACATACATACATACATACATACTGCCCTGAGGGGTTAGATTTCCTGGCATACTTTTAGCTCTCTTGTAGAGGAATAGAGCAAAAGTGCAGAAAAACAATAGTCGCCTGCTTCACTAATGAGGCTTTCAAGAATTTCAGGACAGTTTCTCCTACCCAAGAGAGTAGAAATTGTAGCCTATACTTTCAGATGAAGCTGAAAGAATATATGGATACCATCCGCTGTCTCTGAAGATCCCTGTGTACCCACCCAGGTAGTGTAGTAAGAACAGTCCCCAGTATGGGGCAGAACAAGCAAGATGAACCTCTCTGGAAGCGTCATGGAAGCTTCATTTCTACAGTTAAGTGACCTTGTTGGTTTACCTAGGGCTGCTACAACAATCACCACTCACGGGGTGGCTTAAAAAAAACAAATTTATTCTCTTGCAGTCTTTGAAATGATCTTAAGGAGTTGGAATATAAACAAAAGAATTATACACTTATTCTTTTTTTTTTCAGGGTTTTTTTTTAGTTCTGTGATTTCAGATTATGGTTTATGATGTACTGTATAATAAGTAATTATAAAATTGATCATTAGAACTTCTTATTTATAGGAATGATAGGAGTTTCTTTGTAGAGCATTGAACTAAGATTGTTTTTTCCAATTTAGATAAAAGGGAGTTCCTGTTCAGTGTTTAGTAGACTAAGAGTATCTAATATTATGAAAATCTGGTTGAATATGGTTCATCATTCTGTAAAAGGAATTGCTTTACTAGAGAGTACATTTAAATGCTTTATAAATAAAACATTAATAAAATTGCCTTCGATTTGATTTATAACCTTAGGCATCTTAACTTCTATCAGCTGTTAAAATTGTTACTTGTTTTTATGCATCCTTATATGATCTTTAATCTCACAGTTAATGTACATAATAATGAAGAGGATATGTTATTTACATACTGGCTTGTCAAAAACAGACATAAAGAAGGCAGAAGAGAGTGAATCACCTCCTCTAAGTGAGGGTTTCACCAGGTTTGGCCCAAGAACAGTACCCCTCTCTGTTTATTAGGGTGGTTCAATTCCACGTGGAAATTTTACAAAACTTAGTTCCAAGTGTCAGCTCACTCCCAGAGGATCAGGCCATGCAAGTTCCCTGGTTGCTGGTTTACTGTGCTTGCTCCTCCCAAGCCTTTGAATAACGTAGTCCATCGCCTCCTTCTGACTCCCTTTTAACACTCAGGAGATCATAGCTTCCTTTAAATTTGCTTCATGCATAGGCCTACAAAAGGAACTTTGTTCTTAGAGAATTCGTTAATCAAGATACTTCTATGTTTACTATCACTCTCACAATTAGCATTAATATGAAGTCATGGAAGGTATTTTTTGCTTTCTTCGTATTCTGCATTTTAGAGTAATGCTCTTTGTAGGCAAACTATTTTGAAGTGTTGGACTCTAAGTAGAACTTGGGCCTTTTCTATAAAGGACCATCAACCTACAGAGAAAACATCAGTGATAGATATATGAAAATCAAATTTTGACTTTTTTAACTCATCTGCTTTATAAATTATGTTTATTTAAAAGGAGGCACACAGAGGAAGAGGATCCTCAGAAAAAGAACCTTGGTGTATGCACAGAACATACATACATGAATAAAAGGAACATGCCAAAGATGGAAAATTTTAAATTTGAGAAAAATCCAATTTAGATTCTCAAGTCACATTATGTGCCAAACTAAGCTACCTAGGTAAAATGTTATAACTACATAAAAGAATGAATACAAACTAAAAATTTACGTAAACATTTATCAGCTTTCTGGGTGAAGAAGAATTTACTGAACAAACTGTAAGAATTCAAAAAGAAAACTCGTAGCTTCGATAACAAAATAAGAAAACATTTAGTAATGTCTTTAAAAAGACCATCCCAACAAATGATAAAACCTGGGGAAAATGTTGCCATACACACTGCATGGTTATATCTTGAAACTAAAAAAGAGCTCATGTAAATTCAGTTGGTTTATTAAATTCCCAGTTTCCATTTGGTCAGTTTAAATGATACCATTTAGTTCACGGCAGAGCTAAAGGCCTGTGTTAAGAGTTGTAGGTCAAGAGAGAAACTTACCTCTTGGTACCCTATTCAAATGAGCAGTTAATGGGCCTTCTTCCCCCACGAGTCTCACTTCATTTTACACTATGTTGTCTCTTTCTCTCATTTTTCTTCTCAGCTCTGACTTCCTCTCTCTTCCTTTTGATGAGTCCTCTTCCTCTTTTTGTGCCTTACTAAATTTAACAGTTTTTTTTTTCCTTATTGTTTCTTTTGTTTGATTTAGGTTTCCTTCCTCTTGCTTTTATTGCACAAGAGTTGTATCTTGCGCAGTTGGGGACACTTTTTAAACCTGGAAGTCTTTACAACCCCTCACCCCCTCAGTGTCTTCCTCTCCTTTGCAGTAATTCTTCAGATCTTGGCTGAAGCATCACACCTTTCCTCTCTCCTTCTCAGATTGAGTTAAACTACACTCATGTCACATATACCTCTCTTGTAGCACTTAACACAGTGTTTCATCATCGTTGGTTTCTTTGTTCTCTACTAGGTTATATATTCCTTAAGGACAGAGGCTATCATGGTCACCTCTGTTCCTCCAGTGTGGCACATAGTAGATGCATAGTAAATATTAAAATCAAAGCTTCTCCTGCCTCTTTGGAATATTGAGCATTCTAGACTACAGAAATGCTGCGGTGGCATCTCTGCTCCTGTATTCTGAGAGTTTTCACATGATTTTAAGTATAGAGTACTTATTTTTACAAAAAGCAATTATTTTTGAATTATTAAAGGCACAAAAAGAGTTCAGTAATAAATAAGGCACCCTGCCTATATACCATGTATATTTCTTGCCACTCTCTAAGCATGGATTTGTATAAGTTGTATTTCCTCTCAGGACTTCAGTTTCCTTACCTATAATTATTTCTACCTAATATCTACAGTAGCCTTCTAATGGTCTTTCCCGTCTCTGATAACTCTTATACTGGCACGATGTTGTTTGACTAAAATACCATTTCTTCCTCAGCCCCTTCATTTCTATGGTTAGGAATCCAGTTACTTCTGGGGGTGGTGACTGGAGGTGGAGTGGTTAGGGAAGACTTGACTTTCAAGGTTTTCTATATGACCAGGTCCTACCTTAGTCCTTGACTTTTAAATCTCACTCTTGACTTCATTTTTTATTTGCATCAATCTCATGACAGTCTCACAAACACAGACTTTCTCCTTTGCTCTTTATAATTTGCCCTATGTGGAATGTGTTTATTCAAATTCTTAAGCTCTAATCTAAGCCCAGCCTTCTTGATAAAGATCATTAATCCATGTTACAGCGAGGAAATTGAATAGTAAACAAAAATATCTCCCAAGAGGAAGGTTAATAGGGAAAATATGCTTGAAAATTTAGTGGGAATAACATTGTTTCATACTAAGGCATACTAAATGGACAGTTTAATTATGTGTAGTGGAGCTTACTATATATCTTATAAATTTTGACCTGTAATATTGAGGTATGATTATTCACTGTTATCTGTGAAATGAAACCAACCAGCATATAAGCAATGGTTGTTTTTCCCCATTATTTCTATTTTTACTTCACAAATAACAAATGTAAATTAGTTTAAAATATTAGTTAAATCATTATTACTGTAAGCCATGATTTTTCTGTAGCAAATATGATTTTGAAATAATATTCAGGCCAAAATAAACCTCCTTATTGGCTGAGTTCTAATTCCTCCTCATTTTTTTCTGGGATGTTTGCTCGACATCTCTCAATCTATCTTCAAGACAGAATCCACACTCTTCCCCCTCCCACCCCCCCTACCCGCCGCCCCCCCCCCCCCCAGAACCTGCTCCCAGGAACAGCAGTGAGGACAGTGTGGCTGGAGGGGAGAGTGAGGAGAGAGGGCAAGAAAGTCTCTGAAGGCCAGGATTACCCAGAGCCTTCTTGAACTACCAACAACTTTGGATTTTAGTCTGTATTCAACAAGTCTGCACTGGGAGAGTAAACCTTTTCATTTGTGCTAGGGTACGTTTATTCTTTCAGGACCTTGATGTAATGGAGCAGGGAGTTTTAAGTGAAACTTTATTTCGCAAAGTACCTAATAGTCACAGAATAATAGTATTAGTTCTAGTACGATTATAGTTTCCTTACCCCTACTTTCACATCATTAAGGCAAAGCATCATATTAGAAGCTATCTATTTAAATCCAGATTATTTCGAAAACAAAATTTATAAGTTCTGTTTTCTTTTCCTTCATTGTTCTTCCCTTTGGAGAAACAGTTGACTGACTATGATAGTATTTTATTTGCATTTTTGGCAATCATTTCCAGTAAGGGCATTATGTTGAGCAATTTCAGGTTTAGACTGTAATTTAATTGGAGATAGGCATCGCTATATAACAAAGAATGAATTTCCTTACTAGATTGCGACTTTAGTGCAGAGCCTATTAAAAGGAATAAAACATTTCTGAGGGCTCCTCATTGTGTGTGTGTAGTAGATAAAAATGATGTGATAGTCTATGGCCATGCTACCCTGAACGAGCCTGATCCCGTCTGATCTTGGAAGCTAAGCAGGGTTGGGCCTTGTTAGTACTTGGGTGGGAGACCACCTAGGAAGACAAGGTGCTATAGATGTAAAAACATAAAAAATAAGGGATTGTAAGATGATAAGGTCCTTGTAGTTTGTGAGGTCAACCAAGGGTTGCCTCACCTAAAGAAAAGAATGTGATATTAGGGGTAAGAAAATAAGGATCAACATCAGCTTCTAGAGAATGGAGAGTGCTGTTAGAGTACAGATCCTTAAGAAGTGTTGTAGAAAAAAGCCAAAAACACAGTGGAGAAAGGAAAGCCTCTTCAATAAATGGTGCTGGGAAAATTGGAAGGCCACCTGCAAAAGAATGAAACTAGACTGTTATCTATCACCACACACCAAAATTAACTCAAAATGGATTAAGGACCTGAATATAAGACCGGAATCAATAAAATGCACAAAAGAAAACATAGGAACTAAGCTCAAGGGCCTTGGACGTAAAGAGGATTTTTTGAATTTGACCTCAAATGCAAGGGAAGTAAAAGCTAAAATAAATGAATTGGGACTACATCAAACTAAAAAGTTTCTGCTCAGCAAAAGAATCTGTCAACAAGGTAAAGAGACAACCATCCGAATGGGAAAATATATTTGCAAGCAATGCCTCCGTTAAGGGCGTGATATCCAAAACATACAAAGAACTCATACGACTCAATAACAACAACAACAAAAAACAAACGATCCAATCAAAAAATGGGCAGAGGACCTAAACAGACGCTTCTCCCTAGAGAACATACAAATAGTCAACAAATATATGAAAAGATGCTCAACATCGCTAGCTATTAGGGAAATGCAAATCAAAACCACAATGAGATACCATCTCACACCTGTTAGAATAGCTATAATCGACAAGACAAGTAACAAATGTTGGAGAGGATGCGGAGAAAAAGGAACCCTTATACACTGCTGGTGGGAATGCAAATTGGTACAGTGACTATGGAAAACAGTATGGAGGTTCCTCAAAAACTAAGAATTGATCTACCATATAACCCATCAATCCCTCTACTGGGTATTTACCCCAAAGACTTGAAAACCCATATCTGAAAAGATATTTGCACACTGATCGATGTTCATAGCAGCATTATTCCCAGTGCCCAGGACATGGAAGCAACCGAAGTGTCCTATGATAGATGATTGGCTAAAGAAGCTGCAGTACACATGTACAATGGGATATTATTCAGCCGTAAGAAGAGATGAAATACTGTCATTTGTGACAACTTGGATGGACCTTGAGATAATCATGCTAAGTAAAATAAGCCAGACTGAAAAGTTAAAAATCACATGATATCACTTATATGTGGGATATAAACCTAAAAGCAACAAATGAGCAGTATGAACAAACAGAGACTCGTAGACATGGACAATGGACTAGAGTTTACTAGAGGGAAGGGGATGAGGGAGGAAGGAAGAGGTAGACAGGGTAAAAGGGATCAAATATATATAGGGAGTTGGGGGAAGATAAAGTGGGTAAAGGGGATCAGATATATGGTAGCTGAAGGAAACTGGACTTTGGGTGGTAATTACACAATAGAATATATAGATGTCAAATTATAATGTACACCTGGAAATTATATAATTGTATTAACCAATGTTACCCCAATAAATTTAATAATAAAAAAAAAGTGTTGTAGAACCTAAATTTTTATTGGAAAAGTCTGAATAAATATCTTGTTAATTTTTATAAAATAATCCATGTGGTAACAGGAATTCAAGAAGGGATAAAATTGGCAAGGTATGTAAATGGTGAAAGTTGAATAGTTGCTTCAAAATTTCCATTTATTTTATGACTCATTGTTCCCTACTGATATTTTACTCGAGTTTGTAGTAGTATAGATAAAAACAAAAGTATTAATGAAAATATTTAAAGAGATTTTTAAAATCCAAATAATTAATTGGGTTTGAATAATAAGAAACTCACAAAACATACCAGACTTTGAGTCTGTAGTTCTAGTTGGCATTTTGGTAATTTAAAATACTCATTTATTTTTAACTATTTTGTGTTTGCTCTGGAAAATTATATTCCTATTGTTTATTTTTTTCCAGTATAGCATATTCCTTATGGGCAATTACAGTGTGTGTTCAGCAGGGAAGTGGCAGAATAAGTATTATTATTTCAAAGCACAATTCCTCCCAGACTGTTTTAGCTTATGGGTTATTCCAGTGTTTTTAGTTTTGAAGATTAGGGAGGAAGAGGAAGTTGACGATTATGTTCCTATTTCTGTTGCTTATTGGCTCTCATTATGAAGACTGGGTATTACTACTTATAGATGTTCTCAAACTACCAGCTATTATTGAGCAAGTCAACTGATCAAATGAGGTTTTTCTTTGCACTAATATTTTATGTTTTTCATGGGTAGATAACTTAATGAAGAACGATATCAATTGAGATTGATCTGTAAATTCAGTAATGAATAAAAAATCTTAGAAATAGTAATAACCTAAGTGAATTATAAAAATCAAATCTCTTTTAAGAGCCACCTTTATGAATTGGAAAATTAGTTGATTCCATTTTCCATTTGTCAAGGCAGAATGCCCTAATTTATACGTGCTTAGAGTAATAAAATTAAGAAATTGAAATGATCAGTTTCTGTAAGACATATTGATAAGCTGTGATCCTTGGTAGTTATTAAGCTTAAGAAAATTATTTCTTTTCAGTGATTAAATGATATAGTCTAATTTTCAACATTGTTAGTACTAAATTCAGTTTGATTTTGCAACATTATTTGACCCTTTCTGCAAATTTTCATATAGTAAAATAAGGTTTAAATTTTAACTTAATGATATGTCATCAACTCATAACCACAATTAAGGATCACAGAGGTAATTTTGTTGATTGCTGCTTTGTAGGATTGAGATGCCTACAAATTCTTATTCGAGATTAAGGATATCTTCTTTGATCTCTGAGGAATTGTTTAAACCAACTGACAAGTTTTACTCCAAATTTTGCCTAGATCCACTGGAGCAAAATTTGTGTTCAGAAATGTGATTCAAGAGTATGAAATATACAATGATGATGTTAATTGTGTCCCTGGGAAAATAAAAGGTATTACTCCAAGTTGAAGGAAAAGGATTTGTGGTCAAATAAATTTGGAATATGTAGTTTTAAGGAAACCTAAGCTTACTGAAGATTTCTCAGAACTTTTAGTATTAAAATTTTTTAAAATCAGATTAATCTTTAAGGACTCTTAAGTATCTGGTCAGTCATTGATCTTTGTTTTGTATAATCTTTTTCTCCCTTTACAATATAATATGCAAGTTCCATCTCAGATATCACATTATTTTATTAATGGGAGGAAGGAAAATATCTCTTTGTTTAAGGGACTTATACTTGAAAAGTTGCTACATATAGGAAATTTTATATACAAATTAAAGTTTTCAATTCTAGTTTTCTAAATATTTTTATTTCCATTCTAGTTCCTTAGATTTTGTAGGAACTAATGGGGAAGTAAGGTAAAAGACAGATGGAGTAGGGTAAAAATAGGACAGAAGGAGGAACTAATTCAACAGACTAAACTAGGTTAAAATTTTTGTTTGGTCTTTTCTCTGAAATGCTTGTTGGACGAAGTTTTTTCAAGATACTTATTGGTATCTAAACAGACTTTTTAAAAATAATAACTTGCTGCATTAGAGTCTTCTAAAATTGTTTTACTGTGATGTTTGAGGTACTTTAGAATCTATTAGTGGAGAGAACTGTTCTCTTGTAATATCCTCTAATTAATGGGAGTGTTCTGCAATTCAGAAATTATTGCTACTTGTGATTCTGGTCATAAACTGACATAGTTCATTCTTTCACACTTTTCTAAAAATTAATTGCTCATTTCTACTCACTTGTTAATCCTGTCTCCTATGACTTCTAATGTCCTTTTATAATATAATCTCTAGTTTTGAAGATTTGACTCTGGAGAGCTGCAATATATATCAGAACATATACTGCATAATTTTTCAATTTTAACCTATAACTATTTATTCTACACAAATGTCTATTTCAGATGGAGCAGTTATCAGATGAAGAAATTGACCATGGTGCTGAAGAAGACAGTGACAAGGAAGATCAAGACCTGGACAAAATGTTTGGAGCCTGGTTGGGGGAGCTAGACAAACTCACTCAGGTTAGAAATAGTGCTTGAAAAACTGGTGGAGGATTTTAAGTCATCACTGTTAAAAGTTTACTCTGTCGTCATAAGGATATGGATATAGGTTACATTTTTAGATACTGCTATACAGGGAAAATGAATTGTAACCCTAGAACAATATATTATCATCTTTGGTTACTTTAAGGAGTCTTTAAAAAAATAATACTTGTGACAGAGTATGGAGATTACTTAAAATCTGTTTCATATATTGAGATTACTGGCTACAAAGTTTTAAAGCCTAAAATTTTGAAGTTTAAATTTTAGTAAATTCTATTCCATAACTTAGTAAATAGGAATACATTTTACCACATAATATCCTCACATGCAGATATTTTCTATAAAGATAAATTGTTTATTAAAACAACTTTATAGCAATGAGAACATTAGAACAAAACTTATTTTCATTTATCCTTGAATATTTCTGGGAAGAACTTTTGTGAAAATTGCTTAACGATGAGATTTCTTAACTAGGAGAAAAGTAGGTAGTAAGGTGGAAACTTAAAGTACTAATTTGTTTCTCTGTTTCTATAGCAATCTGGAATTGAAACTGATAAACTATTCATGTAATTCTTGCTAGATCATATTGGAAAAGCAAACATGTTTGTGACCATAGTCTGTTAATGCTGAATTTTGAGAAGAATGCTTTTAGTTCTTCTAAGATTTCATAAGAATCATTCTTTCATCTTCAATCAGAAATAACATTATTTATTCTGAGAAAGGTCTTATATCTATAGTTGTGAACGGATTTCAGTTTAATTCTTAATTTTTTCAAAAAGGTGATTTTGGCATAGAGATGATGATTAGGCTATGCAGTTCTATGCTGAGGAGAAAAAGGAAAGAGGAAACCAAACAGTGGAAATAGAAAATGATAATGCGGGAAGGAAAGTATGTGATGTGTGGGGTTTCCTTGACTGTGTGGATTTAAAAGAAAAGACAGGTAGGTATCACTCCAGCTGTTCTAGGCGGAGTGGTACTCCATGCTACTCCACTGCAGATGGCATTTCTACTGGTTTGACACCTTTTATTCTTATATTTTAAATTCACTGATGTATAAGTGTGAAGAGCCAGTCACCCAAAAAAGCTGGCTCCTAAACTAATGCTGTGACTGTTCTTGTTGTTATATATATCTGTCTTTAGAGAGAAAGATTTTTGAAAAAACATTATGTAATGTGGCTCACTGCTAACAAGTTGCTTTTTAACACCAGAAATTGTGAAAAAATATTTTGCTTAGTGGCTAAAACCTCAAGGTTTTGTTTATTATTCTAGTGTCATCTATACACCTATTTTATACTTAAAATGTTAATGGGATTTTTCAATTTAATATGTTAAATTGGATTTAAGTTTTAAGTTGTTGATGAGCCTTCTGAAATCATTTGTAAAATTTTGTGTGTATTTGCATTTTTCTGAAAGGCACATAGATTTTATTAAATTCTCAGTTGACCCCTCAAAAAGGGGTTAAAAACCACCCTACTATATTAGCAATATCTTGGCATCAAGGAGTATTTCTTGCTCTTTCCCTTGTTACCCCAGCACCATGAACATGGCAGATAATTATAATAAGTATCTGTTTATTTGAACTGGTAAATAGATTCCTTTTAATATGTTAAAAGTTAATAAGAATAAAAGTTTTATTCAAGCTTTTTTTTTTTTTTTTTTTTTACAGAAAACATTACCTGCCTATCATTCTTCTTGAATGTTGTGTGAAATGTTGAAATAGGACACTGAATGGTGTGGTGTATCTCTTTTACATGATAGTTTTAAAAACTGGATTGACACTGAATTGGATTAGTTTTATCTTGAGATAAATGAACAAAGAAGATTGCATTCTAAACCAATTCCATGATTCTGCTATCCAGCATTTTTTTTTATTTGAAATCTATTTAATAAGAATAGATAAATTAAAGTTTTAAAAGACTAATCCTAATACTTACAAATTTATTTAAGTAGATGCAAAATAACTACTGACCCTTCCCTGGATTTCTCTTCTGTAAACATCTTTTTTTCCTTATTATAGAAAGGTTAGAAAAAGCCTCATTTAAAAAGGCGATGAGGTAACTTACAAAACACCATATCCTGAAGTGCACTGTAATTCTAGACTTAGCACAGGCAGTATAGCTGGGTTACAGTGTGCGCTCATAGAGCTTGTAAAGAACAGGGCTATTCCATTACTGTTTAGAGTTGTAGCTGCTCTTGGGTCTCACTAATTTTGAGTCCAGAATTGTGCCTTATCTTCAGTGTACTTCATGCCAAGAATGACGCTGTGCTGGACTAAAAACAAATTATTTTGAGGAAAGAGATAACAGAATTACCTGCATTGTTCCTTCCTATTCATCTTTCCATGCCTGTATCCTATTTTATATGCCTTAGTTTATTTTATAGTGAATTTATGTGAAATGAACTTAGTCATTAAACTGGATGTATTTGGAAAGATACTTACTCTGAACTATGACAATCTCAAGTGCCTTAAGTAAGCATATATCTAAAACTTTAAAAAACTTTAACCAAATTAATATGAAAACCAAGTATACCTTTCCTTAAGACTATTACTTAGAACTTTGTTCTCATTACCTATTGTATAACAGTTTACTTAATCATAAAACATATTTCTTGCCTGAATTTTATATGACTTATTAAACTTTCTTTTTGAAGAGTTTGGATTCTGACAAGCCTATGGAACCAGTGAAAAGATCTCCTCTTCGCCAGGAAACTAACATGGCCAATTTTTCTTATCGCTTCTCCATATACAACTTGAATGGTAAGACTTAATTGGAAATAAAATGTAAAATAGTATACTAAGTTATATAATGTGGAAACAATGCAGCTACAATTCCAGATAGCTCAACATAAAAACAATTTGCATGACTTGACTGAGTTCTTATATTTCTTGATTTCTGCATTTTATTACTAATTCAAATGATCACAGAAGAAAAATCAAACTGGAACATAACTAAAATAGTTTTCTAGTTGAGTTCTTAATAATTGACAGGGTATATACTCAGATGGAACCCTGCAGTAAACTTAATTTTATTGTTGCGTTTTCACTGGAATAAAGTCCAGTGAAGTTACTTCTTAGTAATTTTTAAATCAGCTCCTCTGGCCTTTATTTAATGTCTTCTACCTAGTCACTTTATAGTATTTGGATATGACATTCCAGTCTGTAAATTTTTATTTCTCTTTATGCCTTCAACTCTTTAGGTAACATCTCTACCAGGGCACTGATCATATTAACAATTTAGAGCTTCTGGTAAAAAGTTACATAGGAGATGTGGTTAAAACCATGAAACAATTTTTGCATTATTTTTACCTTTTCACTCATAATTTTTCTCTAATTATTATAAATCTTAAAAGATAGACTATTTGCTTCTAAGTATTTTTCTTAGAATGTAAAACAAACCAAAAACTTAGAAATACTGAATTTGAGGGGCTTTAGACCAAATAGGATGAATTTTTTTGCTTCTTCCCCTGTGTTCATTAACTGATTTATAATAGAATGTATACATTTCTAATTCAGTGTGTTCTGGAAACATTACATATGTTGTTTGTTTATTGCAGAAGCTCTGAATCAGGGAGAAACTGTGGATCTAGATGCTCTAATGGCCGATCTTTGCTCAATAGAGCGGGAGCTCAGCAGTATCGGTGCAGGAAATACTAAGCGTCAAATCACAGAAACAAAAGCCACTCAGAAATTACCTCCTAGCCGACAAACATCAAAACATGGCACCATGAAAGGATTGTCTTCTTCGTCCAATAGGATAACTAAACCATCACATGCTAACTACTCCTTGGATGACATCACTGCACAGTTAGAACAGGCTTCCTTAAGCATGGATGAGGCTGCTCAGCAATCTATACAAGACGATACTAAGCCCTTAGGAACTAATCAACACAGAAGAACGGCATCAGCGGGCACAGTGAGTGATGCCGAAGTACGCTCTATTAGTAACTCCTCTCGTTCCAGCATCACTTCTGCAGCCTCTAGCATGGACTCTTTGGATATTGATAAAGTAACACGCCCTCAAGAACTGGACTTGACACATCAGGGGCAGCCAATTACTGAGGTAAGTAGATGGTATTTTAGTATTAAAATAGGAAATAATATTTTTAAAATATAGTTTTAAATAACTTATTTTTTCTACATTTAAAATTTGTCCATCATACCTCTGAGCTAAGTTTAAATTCAGACAACAAAAGGAATATGTTACCAGGTATGGCAATGTCACAAGACGATTATGAAGAGATTCAGTTTTTTCATTTTAATTCTTGTGATTATTTAAAGTCTTTGAACTAATGTTAATGATTTCACATGATTAAAAATCTTGAAGTGTGGTTTATATTTAAAACATTTTGCAGTTATAGCTATTAAGCTAACAATTGCTTAATTTATGTTTATTATAAAACAACAACTTAAGAAAAAGATTTATATTTCCATTGTAGTACTCCAAGATTCTAGTTTTCAGGGTTTATTCCATTTTATTATCAAAGAGTTGGCATAGTGTAGAGGAAAGAACTATTGGGCTTGGAATCAGAAAACTTGGTATTTTCTTTGACATTCACTACTTGTAGGACCTAAATTAGTTATCCAACCTCTGTGAACATCAGTTTCTCATTAGTAGGATGGAGCTAATAGTACATGATCTACCTTCCTTGTACGGAGGTTCAGAGAATCGAAAGTGATAAACATGAACAGATTTTTAAAAGATGCAGTTTTTCTGGATGTGATCAGGTGAGGGTAACGAATGAATTTGCTATAAAATAAGTTTAGCAAAAGCTGAGTTTCTTGAAGATGAGTTTTTTATTGAGTTTTTTGTCCATTAAGGAGAAGGCAATTTTGTTATAGGGTAACAAACAAGAAAACGGAAAATCAACAGGGTGATGCCATTTAATGCAGAGTAAAATAATCTGTTTCTGAATAATCAAAAGGTAAAATCTTTTAAAACATTATTTAAGAAATTGCACAGAAATTTAAAACTTATACCTATTACTTGACATTATTGATTCCCCCCCCCCATTGATTTAATTTATTAGATTAATTTCTGTCAGTCAGTAACTCTTGGTACTTACACATTTACCTAGCTTTGTTTTAGGAACTGTAGAACTCAAAGGAAGCATGAATCATGATGGTTTGGAGATAAACTTGAGTTTTATTGCTTTAAAGAAAGCAAATTACAGTCAGTCTAAAGAATAAACATTTATTTAAAAGTAAACTTATCAAAGTGGTATATATTCCATAGAGGACTTAAAAACCAATTTTATTTTATGACTTGGGATTACATTTAGCACCAGCTACTTAATATGTGCCATTTATGTCTTTTAGATTTACTTATTGGGATATGAGCAGTATTTTATTAGGGATGTACTTTTTTGTTTTTTCTGTGTTTTGTATCCTGATATTCTTTCTTTCCAGTCAGATTATTTTTAGTTTGGTCAAGATGCATGAGACCAGGTTATGAACTAATTATTGAGGATCTGTGTGTGTGTATTTTTATCTCTTAAATATACTCGTTATGAAAGTTCAAACAAAAGAGCAAGAAAGTAAAAAGTGAAAAGTCCTCTCCCAGCTAATACTTCACATGGTATCTAGTGGTATCCAATGGTAACGTTACAAGTGTTCAGTGGGTATTATGCTTAATGTAAGACTTTAATATAAAGCTTGATGAGTAAACCAGAAATAAACAAGGAAAGGAGTTAAGGTCTTCTCTGTGCAGCCTGTTCTTTTGCCTTGCCCAGGTGGGTAGAAAATGGTTTAACTGGAAATGTTTCTATATACTTTTTTCTGGATATAGTCTGTTTTGATTCAAATGAAGACTACTGAGGGAGTTTTAGATCCCAAACCCGTATGTCAAATTGTCCCTACACTGAAATACAATAAAAAAATATATTTTTAAACTTCGCACGCATGGAGTTTAAAAGGGTCAAATTGTTCTCTCAGACTTGTAACAGAAAAGTCTGCCACACACATGCCATATTCTCCCAGAGGTAAGCACTTTCTGCCCTTTTAGCTGATTCTTAGGGTATTTACCCTCATATCATTAAATCTATACTTATATCACTATTGCTTCATTTTTTTTTTTTTTTTCCAGTGGTATCTGTTGTCTACTGACTTCTCACTCTGGGAGATTAGGAGAAAGTGCTCTTAGACAACTACCTTCACTCCTCTCCTCCTATTCCCCTATCCTTCCAATATGTTTTGGCTGGGTTACTGCTGTTCAGTATTTATATTATCGTGACTATATACTTGCAGTTTACTGTTAACCTCTACATACTTTTATTACAGTTTGCTTTCCCTGGAATTAATAATTTTCTTTAGATTTAAAACACACACACACACACACACACACACACACACACATTCGTATGTTTATCACTATTTCAAGTCCAAACTTGCCCCCAGTTGATTAAATCTCTTGTTTCAAACAAAATTAGTATCCTGTTAATTTCATCTTTTTAAAATTCTTTTTAACTGTGTTCTTAAATATGCTTTTAACCAGTCCTCCTGCTTTTAGTCCCACCTTCACTTCTTTAGGATCATTCTTAGGTCTTTTCTCTTATTTGGGTGAACTTCCCCAAAGACTATTCTTCCAATCACCTGCCTAGAAGACATATGCCTGGCTGCCAGTGCTTTAGCAGCCCATTTGGGAAAGAAGGCTTGAGATGTGGGGTGGTCCTCAGTGTTCAGTATGTGATCTTCGATTTAATCCTTCTGAGTCAGGGTTTTTCAACCATCAGCTTATTGACGTCTAGGGCTTGATAATTCTTTGTTGTGGAGAGCTATCCTGTGTATTGTAGGATGTTTAGTAGCATCCCTGTCATCTACCCACTAGGTGCCAGCAGTATACACACCCCTTCCACTTGTGACAACTAGAAATATCTGCAGACATTGCTACATGTTCCCTGTAAGGTAAAATTGCCCCTGTTTAGAGTCACTGCTATAAGTACAGAGTTAATAGCATGTCTGAGCCCTTTTTCTTCATGGGAAGTGACCTTAGGTTCCCCCACCCCTGACCCCCTGGAATTTGTTTCCTAGAAACTTAATAAATATTGAATGTTTTCAGGTAATAGTATTTATTATAAATTGACCACTAATTGGTAAGTGCTTATGGACCAGGAAGATGGTGAGTGAACTTTAGAATTTAGAAGCCCATGAAAAGACACAGAGCTTAACTTCCTGGTGTGCAGTGTGTAACTCTTGTAAGTGAATGTGAACACATCTCTTGAGGGGCCCTGGAACCTACACTCATTGGCTGTTATACTGTACTACTGGTTCCTGTGGAGCAGAAAGTTTTTCTAAGCCAGGGTGATTTTTGTACTTACCCCAAATGTTGTTTCTCTTAAAGTGGTTGGCTCAAAAAAGACTCCTGGTGGGCTGAATAGATATCTTTTGAAGATAGCATGTCTCATGCTATCATGCTGTCTGTCTTTCCATGTAAAACTAAGTAAACCTGGTGTCAAGCTATGGTCTTTTGGGTCCAGTGAGTGGATATCAATATGAACCTAAGACCATTGCTGGTGGGAAATTAAAGGAAGGAATCTGGGTATTAACTGTGTTCTTAAATATGCTTTTAACCAGTCCTCCTGCTTTTAGTCCCACCTTCACTTCTGCCACTTCTGGAGTCTTTTGGGGTTATATAGAGTAAATTGGAGGCTCCTCTGCTTTTCTCCAGCTTTTCTTAGGCCTGCTCAGTTGGTTACCACTCAGCCATATGCTTTCTAGCTTCCAAAATTTTACTATGGCTTCCATGAGCTTGTCTTTAAAAAACAAAAAACGAAAACCATACGACAAAACTCTTCATTTTAGTCTTTGTTTTAGTGGCTTTGGGGGACTGAGTGGAGTTACCTCATTGGCCGTTCACAGTCTCCTCTCATGTCTACAGTCTCTTAACTTGGAGTGTCTAAGGTACAGGCCTCAGATTACCTTTCTATCTATAGTCACTCCTTTTGTGATTTTGTGCAGTGACAGCTCCCAAATCTTAATATCCCGTTTTATTTATTTAAGACATAATCTCCCTCCCCACCCCCCGCCCACATACACACATTTTCATCTCTCTAAAACGGTGGTTCTCAACTGGGAGCTGTTTTTGTCCCCCAGGGAACATTCAGCAATGTCTGGAGACATATTTGGTTGTCAGTGATAGAAGGGTGCTTGCTACTGCATGCAGTGGGTAGAGGCCAAGGGTGCTGCTAAACTCCTGCGATGCACAGGACAGACCCCATAGCAAGGAATTATCTGACCCAAAGTGATGCCAAGGTTGAGAAACCATGTTCTAATATTAGTTGGCATCTATCACTCACCGTCAGCAAAGTGGCAATTACACTATGTTCTGCTAACAGTTTCTGACAAAGATCAAACAAGTACCAGCATTAAATCATCTTAGATTTAATGAAATACAGCATGTCCTCTGAACTCTAGGCTCATACGCCTTATCTCTAATAAACATCTGTCTCTATTTGGGTGTATAATAGGTAGTTCAAATTTAACTGGTATATAACTGAAGCTCTGATTTTTTTTTTACTCTCAAACTTACTCCTCCCACAATCTTCTCCATTTTAGTTAATGGCTATTCCATCCTTCCAGTTTATCAAGTAAAATCTTTCACATCCTTATTTATTTCTCTTTTTCTTTTTACCCACAATCCAGAGGCAGATTCTATTGCCCTTCCCTTCAGAATATATTCAGAATTTGGTTGTTTCTCACCCCCTCAACTGCTACAGAGCCAAGAACATCTTGATGGAGATTTTTGCAGTAGCCTCCCACTGCTCTTCTTGTGTTCACCTTACCCTTAAGTCTGTCATCCACCCAGCACCCAGAGTGGTCCTGTTGAAATGCAAGTCGGTTCTTGTTCCTCTTCTTTTCAAACCTAAAGGCTTTATATCTGTCAAAATCCCTACTGTGGGTTACATGGCCTTAAGGAATCTGGTTCCCCATTACCTCCGTCCTTGTTTTTCTTTCTATCCTCTCTCTACTCTGACAGCCATACTGCCTCCTAGTTGCTCTTTGCCAGAAGTCAGTTTACCACAGAGCCTTTTCACTTGTCCTTTGCCTGAAAGCCCTTCCCCACAATAGACCCTCTCACTGCCTTCAAGGATTTACTCAAATATCACTTTCTCAGTGAGGCCTTCTTTGGAAATTGAACTCTTCTTCTGCCTTGTGTTTATATTTTATCTCCCTTTTCTTCTTTATGTTTCTCTTTATTTTATCACCATTTAACATACTGTATAATTTACTTTTTTAATTCTGCTCATCTGTCTCCTCCCACTTGAATATAATAAGCTCTGTAAGGAAAGGGACTTAAAAAAATTTTTTTTTGGATTCCTGATGTATCCTTAGCACCTAGAACATTATTTGATTCATAAGCGCTCAGATATTTGAATGAACAAATATATGCATGTATTCAATCCATCATGTCTTATCAGCAGTTATTTTCTTTCAAAATGGTAGATGGAATGCCACAAGTGAACATGTGAAAACTCTGAAAAGCAAAACTTGTTTTGTATAACTAGGTTCTTTAGAGGCAGTGATTATACCTAATTGTTTTAAAGAAACCAAGGACAGAATAATTACTTTTAGCTAAAGTTTAGTGACATAAATACCAGTTAGAAAAATAATGTTGATATTGGTTCCATTTTAAATCTTGAGGACAAGGATAATCAAACTGTCCATCTAAGAAATAAAATAATATCGTGGTTTATCTTTCTGCCTCTGTGCTCTCTGAAAACCAACAGGGATAGGCACAGTACAATTTTACCTCAGAAAGATTATGTCTTTTTTCTCTGAGTTTCTCTTTCTTGACTCTTATTGAAATACTGTGCTCCCAGACACTTCACATATGTTATCTCATTTAAGCCTCCCACTGTCCCTTTGCTAGGGACATTATTCCAAAGAAGAGATTAAGTAGGTCAAATAACTGAGGAATCTATTTGAATGCTAAACTACACATTTGCCCCCCCCCCCCAAATTTTATCAATATCTTAAAGTGAAGCTGATTGTTAAAAATTATTATTGTTTCCAGAATGTGAAAGAATGTTTTGCATGGGTAAACATAAAAATGAATTATAGAAAATTTCAGTATTCTTATGAAACCCATCAGTAATGTTCATTTGCTAAGTTTTTAGAATTAGAACTCATTGTACTTGAAATAAATTCTAATAAGGGACCTTTTATATCTTAACCAATGTGAAATAAATGTTGCAGCCTGTGGGATTTTTATTCACATTAACTGATAAAACAATACTTTTCAATAATTCAGCAGTTTGCAAGTTTAAATGACATTTGGATATTATAAGTTTTATATAAAATGGATTTACTGATAAGGTTAATTTTAAAATATGCTTTTATATTTATTTTCTGGTGGGATTTAAACTTTAATGATTCCTCTGAATTTGGAATTTTATTCATGAAAATGTATTTTTAAAATGAAAATGCTTTTAAAAGGTTTTATTGTAGTTTATGGCAGATTTGAAAGGCTTTGCTGAATCTTAAGAATACTTGATTGGTTATATTATAAATATTATGGTAGGAAAACATTTCTCAGTATCTCAGCTTCTAAAATTTCTGAATGTTATAATTTTGTCTGTTTTCCTCATATGTATAGGAATTTTATATTAAATGAAATCTTTCATGGATATACCGTTAATAACTTGTGACAATGCGACAGCATATCATAGCTTCAGTGCAATTCCTCTCCACTTCCTTCACTTTTCAAAACTATTTCAAGAATTAATGTGTGCAGAAATTTTGAGGTATTGGAAAGAAAAGAGCAATTGTGTTTATTGTAGCATCAGGAAGAAAACCCCACTGGCATTTAGGTCCATTGAATTATTCTTAGCAAACAACCTTTTGTTCTGGAGTAGTATTAATTGGGTGAGAAGCACAGGGCTTTTGAAACCTTCGAGGCCTACATATCTAAAAAATTGGAGTTACTAATTTCTCAATTATTGCAACTACATTTCTCTTAAAATTCTAATGACTGTTTTGCTACATCTCACAGAAATTTATTCACATGTACCAACTTGGTGTTTAATTACAGATTTCGCTGGCCTAGCCTAGTGAGGTTAATGGCGGAAGAAATAGGTATTAGATGAAAGACGAGCTGTAGATTCGGCGAAAACCAAACACTTTTCAAACATATTATTACCCCAGTTAACTCTGGCATATATTCCAATTCTTATTGTGTGTATTTCTTAGAAGTCTGTGCAATTGTTCTCTGAAGAGGTAAAAAAGCATCTTTATTTGATTTTAGGTCTGTTTTGTTTTTCTTTTCCGTTTTATGTTGTGTTGCGGAGGGCTGGTAAAGGACCTCCTTTTGGACAAAAGTAGAAATATATCCATCTTTTTAAAATTAACAGGGACTATAACATATAAAAAATAATTTTAAACACATTCAAGTTTATGCTGGCTGTATAATGGCCAGTAAAAAGAGAGGAATAAAGAAAAGGGAGAAATAGAAAACAATAGCAGCAACTACACTGAGTGCTTATTCTGTGGTAGGCGTTGTGCTTTACATGTCATAGGTAATATACTGAAACTGCACAGTGCTGTCGAATAGGCATCATTACCTCTACTTTACAATGGAAGGAACTAACGCAGAGAGTGACTAAGTTTTCCAAGGACTTGAACCCAGACAGTCTGATTGTAGAGCTCATACTGTACCACCATGCTGCCTCATCACAGAATTGAAGGAGAATCATGACAAGGCTAGACTGGCTAGTGCTCTCAGATCCAGGCAGAGAGACAGAACTACATGGGCTGGAGAAAAAAAACACAAAACGATTTATGTGGTAACATCCCCATCTTGTGGTGGTTCAGTATATTCCTGAATGTATTGTTAAAATTTAACAACTCTAGCTGTAATCTAAATGAATTGAGGCTTAAATAAAATTAAGATGAGGGCTGAATTCTAATTCTAATATAATTCTAATTCTAGAAACCATTGGAGATAAATGCTATTATTACTGCAATTTATACACAAGGAAACAGGTTAAATAATAAGCCCAGATTCGCATTACCTGTAAATGGCTAAGCTAGGGCTAGAACCGAAGCATTCCAGCCTTAGAGTCTGCATTCCTAATCATCACGCTATGCTTGTTTTTAATATTTGTGAAAAACATATACACATGTCAGTAAAAGATGAATGTGAATCTGCTCTATAGAACCACTGTTGTGTGTTCGAAGAAATCTCCATTTTTTTTTTCAGTTGTAATTTAAAGCATTAGCAATAAAAGGAAGTATTTTATTTTGTAACCATGTCTTTGGTACAAAGCCATTTTGGTACACAGCCATCTTGATTTATGGTTTTGGCTCCTGTAATCAGATCAGTGCTTTTCTGTATACAACCACCCTACCATCACCACCACCATCACCACTCTGCCCAAGATTCTGACTCGTAAATGATACTTCGTTTTAAGATGTTACAGATTCTGCTTTAAAAAGTAGTGATCCATAACTAACTTTGCAGAGATTTGTGGAGTTTTTGAGAGGTCGATGGAGAAATTGATAGCTTTATAACAAATAAAAGTTTTTGGAAAAGAATGTTTAGAGCAAAACTTATGTGGAGAATTGATTCTCAATTTTCATTTTTATTATGTAATTTGAGCATAGCTTTTAGATTTAAAGTAGTGATGAAGAGTAGGTAAGAATTAGGTTTTGGGGAGATACTTTTTTTGTAGGAAAGTATTTAAATATTTTGTGGAAATAGATTCTAATTGACATTAAACAAACTATATCATTTCATAATCTCTTCATCTTTATTAATGTAATAACATTTAATCTTTGTATATGAAATATTTTCTCTTGTTTTTGTCACTGTACATATATTAATTTTTGATAAGGCTATGTTGAATTTTAGTAACTAATATTCTGTCATATTGTAAAATTAACATGGTACACAGTCATCTCTTTTTGAATATGTTAGGTTTAGATTTAAAAAAAAATAGCCAATAAACATTTAGAAATATGATGGGTGCTTGTGTGAGAATCTAGAGAGAATAGATTTTTTAAAACTTTATTTTGAAATGTCAATTAAAAAACTTGAAAAAATAGTACAAAGAACTCATGAAACTCATTACTTAGATTCACTAATTTTTAACATTTTGCCACATTTACTTTGTCGTTCCTTTTATACATACATTTTTCCTGAACTGTATGAGAGTTAATTGCATTTATCATGACCTTTAGCCCTTAATGGGGGATATCGGCAATATAGATTTGATAGGTCTTCTGTTGATGTAGTTATTGACACAGTGCTATAGAAAATGTAATGAGAAAATGTAGAGGATGGAAAGCAAAACAATCTTGATCTGGCCAAGCCTGTGGCATGAAGGTCAAGAAAAAAATAGATATTCATATGTTCCATAAATAGTTGAGTGCCACGGCACTGCACTTGGCTGTAAGGGATAAAACTGTGAACATAATACACAGTGTCCTAATGAGTTTATAAATTATCATATAAGGAGAGGGATGCCAGTAAAGACAGCCAAACAAGCAATTTCAGAACAGTGAGGTTTGTACTATGATAGGAAAGACAGAAAACCTTCTTGGTTAAAAGGTCATTGATGATTTTGAGAATGAATTACAAAATGCAGTACAATTCAAAGGATAAAGACTTTGGAGAAGAAAGATGTATGCTAGATTGTAGCGAATTAAGGGATAAGTGGAGAAAGTACAGTATAGCTGAACTGAGGGAATTGGGTAGTGAAAAGGAAAAAATGATAGTTTGAAAAGAGGAGGGTACCCTCAAAGAATTGATTATCTTTCTGTCCTTCCCACCACCAGTAAGCTAGACTAGTTAAGTAGAGTTTGAGATATTAGAGGGGGAATGAGTAGGATCTAGGATGTGCTTAGCTTTGGATGGGGAAAAAAGCATATATGCTCATATAGAACTGGAGAGAAAGATGAGAATTGGGTATAGTTATAGGATACATTTTGGTGATGAAGATCCTCATAACAGATGAATGTGATTTACTTAGTAATGGAAGGAAGTGAAGTCATAGGAAGAGGTGGAAGGGTGAAATTAGAAGCTTGAAGAACTTGGAAACGACTTGAAACATGCTTAGAGGTAATGATTTAGGGAGTGAGGGAAAAAGGTAGAGAACAGCAGTCAAGACCCAGTTAACATTCAGAAGCAGGAACTGGTAATGGACACATTGTTTCTGCAATGGTTCTCCCATAAAGCGCTACTGTCCAGAAGCAAAGTGAGGTTATCCTTAAATTATCAAGGGTTAGGGTCATCTAATTCTTACCTTTTTTATTTTTGCATAATATAATGAATGGTGCATGCAACTTTTCATTACCATTTTGTTTCAACTATTCATTTCAGTGATCTTTTCCTGCATGATAATGACAACTGCCCTTTTCCACCTCCTTTACCTATCATTTTCTTCCTTCCTGCATTTTCACAGCATGCTCTTTCTCTGAGATGTCCCAGCAAGCAGGCCAAACGTCATATTGACTTCACAGAAGAACAGGCTGAGCTGACACCTGTAAGTGCTGTAAACGTGTCTGTAGGACTACTTAAATATCAGTTAAGAGAAATGCATTCTTTAAAGTTTATGATGATTAAACTTTGTTATATACCTCAATTTTTCAAATAAAAGTTAAACCAAGCTTAAAAATGAGCAAAAGCAAATGAGCCAACTGTATGATATGATATAGTACCGTTGAATAGTAACATTCATGGTAAGATTATATAGGTGGTAGCATATCTAATATATAGAAGTCTTGTTTTGGAGCCTGAAACCGTATACTTTATTCCTTATTCTGAAGCTAAAGACTTTTGTATTTCTTAAGATATTAACAAATTTAGCTTTTTTTCCCCAGAATGGGGATATCAAGTAAAACGACTCTTCTGTACTGATGCTTACCTGAAAACCTAATTTCCTAGTGTATCCTTGGTCAGTGGATGCTTCAAAGCAGTGCTGTTTCATATGGCAGCCACTAACCATATATGGGTATTAAACACTTGAAATCTGGCTAATCCAAATTGAGATATACAGTAAAGATAAAACATACACTGGATTTTGAAGATAGTATAAAAAATGTAGAATATCTTATTAATATTTTTTGTATTACTATTGAAATTATATTGTAGATATTTTCAGTTAAATAAAAGATACTAATATTAGCTTTTTCACTATTTTCTTTTTACTTTAAAAGTCATGAGAAAATTTTAATTACATTTGTGGCTTGTATTATATTTCCATTGGTCAGTGCTGATTTAGAGTCATCTGTGAAGCATTTAAAAAAAAAAAAAGACTAAATCCCTGACCCTGACCTAACTAAATCAATCAGATTCCTTCTAACCCTCTCTGCTTCCTTTCTTTCCCCTTCTCCATTCCTTCCAGTCCTTTAAAATACAGTGGTAACCCAGTAACGGGTTATTTATCCTGCATAGTGAGGAACACGTCTCTAACCTCACCTCCATCTCCTCCCCTACACTTCCACAGCAAGTGTAAGCATCAACCACATTTACTATGTGAAATATTTTTAAACAATCTTTATTAATGAAACTCTGTGGAATTCCTTCATTTCACGTCTTCATTAATTTAATGGTATTTAGTTCCTAATACTGTTAAAGGAATTTTAAATTTCTCCTGTTATTTACTTGCATGTGACAGAGTGCAATCTGATGCTGCCAATTTTGATATTGGCAATTCTCACTTCAAGCTAGGTTTCCATTGGTGAAATGATTTTCTAACGTAACAAATGACGCCATAAATTCTGAACAAAAGGAAGTGCAGGCTTCCCTCAATTTATTTTACATGGTAAATAGCCTTCCTAGAAGAGTCATTGATCTTAGAATTATACATAAATACATTCTGTTTCTATGTAAAATGGAGTTAGGTTATACACTCAGATTGTTGTAAACAGGATTGCCTATCTCTATGATTTTCATATAATGACATTAAAAATTCATGTGTGATGCAAGACTTTGTTATTATGTGACATTGTTCCATGCTTTCAGGGCATCTAGCATTTCTGACTTCCCTCCCAATAAATGCCAGTAACGCCCTCCTCCTCTTCATTGTGACAACACAAAATATCCTGTTTGTTTGTTTGTTTGTTTGTTTTTGAAATGTCTCCTTGAGGGCAGCACCACCCCCTTTGAGAACAGGTGGTATTTCTGTTTACTCTGTCTCAACCCCCACCCTATGCCCAGCTGCTTCTTATCCTCAGAACTCTAAGCTGTTTCAGAAATACTTTTATTGAGCTCCTAATTTTGGGTTAGATACTCCACTTCCTTCTGGCTCCCGTACCACTTAACACACTGTATTGTAGTTATCAGTTCTCTCTCGGTTAGACTCTAAAATTTGTGAGAGCAGTCAATGTCTATCTTGGTCACCTTTGCATCTCCATCTGGCATAGTTACAGGCCCAAAGTTTAAACCTAATAAATAGTTGAATAAATGAAAGGGAAAAATGGAAGAGAGAAAGAAAATGGGCTGATAAACCAGTGAAATGGATTAAGAATAAGTCGCTGACATTGTGTCGTTAGTGGTGAATGAAAGTATAAGAAGTCCCCATTCAAATGAAGCTATGTGCATTTTTGTTACCAGTAATATGTACCAAGACTGAAGGCTGATTTAATGACATGCCTAAACCACTGTCTTTTACTTCTCTCAGTCTTCCACATATACATGACTCTTCTCATCTCTTTTAAATCTTTCTTAAGTAACCAGCTCTCCCTCCACCCCCACCCCACTTTCTG
The DNA here is from genome assembly GCF_014176215.1 of Rousettus aegyptiacus. Lineage (NCBI taxonomy): Eukaryota > Metazoa > Chordata > Mammalia > Chiroptera > Pteropodidae > Rousettus > Rousettus aegyptiacus. The sequence goes on from NW_023416295.1 coordinate 25,345,311, forward strand.
AAGACTGCTAGAACAATGTAGGACTGGCACCTGTAGGGGAAGACAGATTTAAGGCATTTTTTTGAAGGGAGGGGTTTGCTGCTTCCGGTTTCTAGATTTTCTTTTTTCTTTTTTTTTTTCTGCTACAAATACCTGTAGCTTAGATAAAAAGGACATGGAGACCTAGTCTCCTGCCCTGCGAGTGAGTAAGCAATGAATATCTATATGACTGTACCAACACAAAGTAATTTGAGATCATTTCCACCTATTGTTTGCAGTTTCGTTTTTTAGATGTGGCATATTTTTAGATCACCAACCATAATGAGTATCCCATTTTTATTTCAAGTTATCTAAACCTTTTAATATTCTTAAATGAATAACTTCAACTCTAGAGTCTTCAAATAGATATTATTGTTTCTTACTGATCAGAGTATAGATTTTTTTTTTAGTGATTTAAAGTTGAGGTGATTTGAGTGTGAGGACTAATTGAGTAAAGCTTGCTTAAGATTTTTTTTTAAGTTGAAACTTAAATTTAAGGTCTGGAGTAATATTTATTAAGTAATAGTTTCTGGTAACCTGAAGCAGATTTTTTAAATTTGAAATATAATTATCTAAGTATTGATATTCTCATTTTGGGGATCTTTTTCTTAGTAACCTTTATAAGTAAGATAAATAGGAGTAGGCTTTCAAGACATTTTCTATATGTTTTACATAATTGTGCAAGAATACATTTTTTCCCATTACACGCAAGTAGCAAAATTGAATGGGAATAAGAGCAATAAAAGTTATAATTGCTCTTTTTAAATGTCTTTCCCAATGTTCTCCCTCATCTTAACTGATTGTTAACCTCAAATTAATTGAATTTTCAGAAATTTCTGCTTTCCTAGAGTCTTTATGGATGAGCCAACTAATCTTTCCCTTCAGAAGAATTATACCATATAGGTAAATGATGACCTCAAGATAATTGTCTCTGTTCTTATTGTTTGACCATGTTAGTGCTGTTCTCGATGAATATGTCCAATTTTTTTAACTGTAGCTTTCTTTCTTTGTTTTTGTTTTTGTTTTTTTAGGAGTTGAAAGGGGTAGGTATACTTGTGAGGATCATCTTGAATTAAAACAAAACTAAACATGTAGGCAATGAAATAACATAGCAAACCTAACTCAACATAATATAGATATGAGTAAATGTTAAATTATATTATTTTCTGTAACTATTTCTAATTTTGTATTTTATTTGTGACAGTGAACTTTATGAGAGTGGGTACTAGTGGGCTCTAGTATTTACTTAATTAAAAGAATTTGTTTCTCAAGAATAACTATATACACTAAGATTTATAAACTGTAACATTATAGAATATTTTCTATAATTGCATTCAGTTGTGCCACGTATTGTTTTAAATGGTGGTTAGTAACTACAGAGCATTGAAAAATAAATAACTTATCCAGTATTATTTAGGAATAAGCAACTATGAATTACATGTATATCAAAACAGCTATAATTTATACTACAAGAGTTTAAATACAAAATGTATAAACTTACAATGTGTTGCTATAAAGTTATTAAGGAGGAAAAAGTTATTAAAGGGCTTTGTTATTCACAGTCAGTTTTATGAAAATATATTAATTGCTTGAATTTATTTAACCAGTTTAAGGAAGCAACACTTCTTGGTATTTTGTTCTATCATTCATTTGCCATGCAAAGTTCTTTACTGTGTAACATAGTTCTATTAGTATTCTGATATGATGAATGAATTAATAAAATTTTACTGAAAATAGGTGCTTTCCCTTAGGCAAACTATGGACGTTTTTCCTCTTGGTGAGGCTATCATCAAATTGGTCAGAAACATAGAAGTTTAAAAAAATGATATAATCTTATTCTGTTTTCATAAGACTCTACTATTTAAAGCTATGTAGGTCTTGTGTAGGCTTTACAAGAGGAAGGAAAATGTTTAGTCATTGGTCTTCAACACCTGTTTATTTGTGCTGTGTGCATAACACTCATGAACACTGCCCTGGAAAACAAGCTGGCTCTGATCTTTGCAGTGTATGATCCATTTTCTCAAAATGGGGGATCAGCAGGAGTCGGTGAGGACATATTTAACTGACATAGATGGTTTGCGTGCCTACCCCTCTCTTTCTTTCTTTCTTTCTTTCTTTTTTTTTTGTTTGTTTGTTTAATTTTCTTTTGGACACATTTCAGTGAGTTTAGGGAAAAGATATGAGGTTAATAATAGAGAATCATTCTTGCTTTGTCTACTTTATGTTTTACACATAAAACCTCCACTGACTTCTTTTGCCTTTTTTGTTTTCTCTCTTTCTGCACAAGCACTCCTATCTGGACAGGGAAACCTCCCTTCTTCTGAGAAACATTGCAGGAAAACCTTCTCATTTGCTGACCAAGGTGATACTTCTTCTTTCCACCTGTATGTAAATATTTATTGCCTTGAAGGTAGACTATAATTTCTGTTTTTGATTGTGCTATCAGATTTATCAGATTGTGCTTTCTTATTTCAGCACTTTTGTCCTTAGTAGAGGTATTTTTTCTCATACCGAAGGTAATTATTTACTGATCTTAATGACTATCAGAAAATACTGAGAGTAGAAAATACTTTCAGTATTTTTTCACTAGTTTTTAACTTTTGTAAATACCAGACAGTCCTCCCAAGTATGTCGCGCACTTTTTCTAGTTTAACATTGTATTTTACTTTAAAAATCTAAAAATCATTGCTTTAGTTTTAACTTTTACTACTAATAGTTATCCATTCTGTGAGTTTTTTTTTTTTTGCAAACTTTGTTTTCTAATTCTTATTTATATTATCAACATAGCAGTTAAAACATTTGTTTATATAAACAGAATCTTACTTTACAGTAGCTTAATCAAATTGGAAGAGAAGGTTGCAATTTTAATTTCTCAGTCTTCTTTCAAATGGTTTGAATCAGTCCAGCTAGATTTTTATTGGGCTGATATTTTACATCAATTTAAAGTCTTTTGGCCATTGTCATCATTAACTAAGGCTCACAGAATAAGGAATCTATTGAATAGCTTTCTCTTTTCAAGTGTTTATTTAATTAACTTATTTTAATAGTATTAAATTCAAGAATGTCAAGCTTGGTCATAGACAGTTTCTAAAGACTATACATAGTAATTATAGTAACCTTATAAACTTGTGAAAGAAGATGATAAAGCTAATATTAAAATCTCTGTGAGGAACACCTCAAAGAGAAGACCCAAGAGTCATCAGTAAAACCGTTTCCCTTGCTTGAGTTTCTCTCTTTAAAGTAGATGTAAGAATGGTATAGAAGAAGCAGCTTTTAGAGATCAGGGAAAGTTAGAAGTCTAAGCAGGTAATAGACATGTTCTTAAAACCATAGCAAAATTCTTGCTTTATCCTCTGCTCTTCCTTCTCTATTTACTCTTTCTCTATCTGAAGGTCACACTCATAGCTTCAACTAGCATCTCTGTTCTAGATCAGATCTCTTTGCCTGAGAGCAACACATTTCCATATTGCTCAGGCTTTTCATAGAAGATTAATAGCATTTACCAGCACCCCCAGTACTGCAGGTGTTTAGCTTCCTTACTCACATTCTCCCTGGGACCTCACAATTTATATCCATTTTCTTTTGGTATTTGTATTTCTGTGCAGAATGCTGCCATTCTCCCAGTTGCCTAGGTTTGAGCCCTCTACCATTCTTGGTGCCTTTCTTTTTTACTTAACTATCTCTAAGCTCTAATGAAGCATGTCATAATCTGCAGGATTTATTGAGTTCACCTACCCATTTCATTCCTATTGCCACCACCTTAAAACAGGTTCTTACCTCTTATTAGAGCCACTATACTTGTCTCTTTATTCTCGCCTGTCCCTCCTCTAGTGCATTTTGTATGCTGCTCACAGATTAAGTATAACATTTTACCATTTCCATTGTTTATTTAATCAACAGATATTTGTTAAATTGTGTACTGTGCTAGGTGCTGGGATATAACATTGTATAAAATGGACATATTCCCCCACCTTCAGGGACTCACAGTTTACTTACGAAGATAGGTTGAAAAAACATTAACAAGCAAGCATGTAGACAAATTCTAAATCATGGTAAGTGCTATGAAGGAAACAAAACAATGCTGGGGAGAGGATTAAGGCTACGTTTTCTTTCAATGGTAAGATCAGACAAGGCCTTTCTAAGGGGGTGACATTCTAAAGCTTGAAGGATGAAAAGAAACCATATTTTTTTTCCAATTAAAGTTGACATTTAGTATTATTTTATATTAGTTACAGTTGTACAGCATAGTGGTTAGACATTTATATAATTTATAAAGTGATTCCCCCCAGTTATTCTGGTGTCCACCTGGCACTATACATAGTTATTACAATGTTATTGATTGTATGCCTTATGCTGTGACTTTTTTGTAACTAAAATTTGTACTTCTTGATTCCTTCACCTGAAAAGAAGCTACCCTGAGAGTGAAGGGAAATGTTGCATATATATATGGGCCCAGGGTGAAAAGAGCTTGGTATGTTTGAGAAGCTGAAGAAAGACTATGTTACTAGAGCCACAATAGCTGAATGAAGAAATGAATGTCTTGATTTGGGTTTGGAGACATAGGCAGGAACCAAATAATTCAAGGCATGCTAAGGAGTTTGTGTTTTTTTCTAAATGCAGTGGGAAACTATTGAAGAGAATAACTCATCCATTCAACAGATATTCAGAGAATACCTCCATGTGCCAGACAGTATTTATAGCCCAATATGACAGTGAACAAAACAAAGTTTCTTCCACAGGGAAAGTTGTGCTTTGCTAGTTTTGGATAAATGCAGTTAGTAACTAATCTCTGCCCCAGAGACAGTGACACCAGCTGTAACATCAGAGCCATCTCTGCTTAGATCATTTCTTCTTCCATCACCCAGGTGGTAGCATTACTGGTGTATCTAGCCAACACCTGACTCTAACTACCTCCTAGATACTGCCCTGCTTACATACAAGAAATTTGAGCAGAAATGTGACCTTCTGATCTAATCATGCATATTTATCAGTCCTTACCCCCTTACCCTGCTTTATTTTTTTTTCCCTCATAGGACTTAACCATTAATTGACTTGTCACATATCTATTTTTTATTGTTTTGTCTCTCTTATTAATGTAAGCTCAATGAGAGGAGACTCCGTGTACCTTGCACTCAAGCCCAAGCCTGCAGTTTCAGTGAACATCTGCCAAATAAAAGAATGGTCCTTTAGTGGCCATCAAGTTTTCAAGAACTGCTGTAATGTTGACCACCATTTTCTTTGCTTCAGAGAAGTTATAAAAATGTTGTTATATTACCGAAGGTCTTATTTTTGACAAGCAGTTTTTATTTGCTGCTATCCTAAGAATTCGTGTTATAACCCTTAGGACAAAAGGGACTGTGATATTATAGTGGAAAGAGCAAGTAGTTAATTACTTGGTAATTACCTGTATAATCTTAGACTAGTTTTTCTGGGCCTTAATCAGTACAATGGGTGTAATAATAATATTGGCCTTGCATTGTTGAGAATTAAATGAGACACTGTGTAACTTGCCAATTAGTGTATAAGTTTTAAGGTGTTTGGTTAATGTTCTCTTCTCAGTGAGAGTATCAATTTCATGATTTCTTCAAGGGAAGTAAACATGATGTTACTATTTGGCTCTGAGCAGTTTTCTACAACTGACCATTTCATGGATATTAATTTGTTTATCACTCCAAGTCTTCTTTGAATTCCTTTAATTTACATAACTTTTTTATTGTCGTAATCTGTGGAATAAGCTAGATTCCAAAGAAATTGCTAACTACTCTTTAGCCCCTTAATTTCAATCAGATTTGTTCTAAACCCACAAAGCCTTAATAATTTCTTAGTTAAAGGAATTCCCTAGACATCTCTTAGCAATTGTAACTCTTTCTCTAAGTAAACTGAGTTTTACACTGAGAGAATGCCCTAACGCTTTGTAACAACAGCATTGGCTTTCATTGAATCATAAGATCTTCACTGAGTTTTTGTCCTTTATGTAAATTTGAGGAGGCTTGGCATTTGATAGTTATTGATAGCCATACAGGAGTATTTTCAGGTAGAAAATAGTTTGTCTCTTGCTCTTTTAAAAGAAGGGGTAGGAGAGAAAGTTAAGTTGTTATGTGTGAGATATCTTTTACGTATATTTAGGATGGTTGTGGGACAAACAGCGTGAAGAAAGGGCTAGTCAAAAGATAAGGGACAGAGGACTTAAGTTCTGAGTTTGTCATCTTTAACAAAAAGAAAAAAAAAAACGAGGTGAATAAAGCTTTATTCTTTATATTAAACTTGGTGTACAGACATTAAACATAGATTTTCATTGCCTTTTTCAGTCAACTATTAGATGCCTCCTAAGTATGTAATCTAAATATATCAGCAAAGATTTTTTGATCTTTGCTGTATTGCACAATATTCTTTCCTTTTAGCACCGAATAGTAATTCATTCTCTATATGCAGTACAATTTATCCATTCACCTGCTGAAGAATATCTTGGCTTGCGAATTTTGGCATTTTATAAATAAAGTTGCTGTAAACATCTATGTGCAGGTTTTGGGGAGGAGGTAGGTTTTCATCTCATTTGGGTGGATAAGGAGCATGATTACTGGAATTGTATCATAAGAGAATGTTTAGTTTTATAAGAAACTACCAAACTGTTCCAAAGTGCCTGTACTGTTTCGCATTACCACCAGCAATAATTGAGTGTTCCTCTTGCTGCACATTTTCAGCATAAGGTGTTTTCTTTATTTTGGATTCTGTCCATTTTAATACATGTGTAGTAATATCTCATTGTTTTAATTTGCACTTCTCTAATTACATATGATATTGAGCATTTTTCCATAGTCTCATTTGATATTTGTGTATCTTTGATGTGAGTTGTCTGTTCAACTTTTTTGCTTATTTTTAAATTGGATTTGTTCATTTTTTTGTTGAGTTTTAAGAGTTCTTTGTATAATTCTGGATAATAGTCTTTTATCAGATATGTCTGATAAATATTTTACAAATATTTTTTTCTAGTCTATGGTTTATCTTCTCATTCTTTTGAATATATATATTTTTTATCCTAATGTTTCATGGCTTTCAGGACATCTGTTTTAACTTGTGCAGATTAATTATAATGTAAAAGATTGTGGCTTTTTAGAAGTTCATGTTTATATTCCATACATACAAAGTATTGGTTCTATTTATCAGTTTTTCCTCATTAGACTTTGAGATTTAAATTAATAGTAGCTTAGTTTTCTCATTTTAAACCTACCTTAAAAAGAAAAAAAAATCTTCTGTTAAAATATATAGGCGATATATTTTATAATTCTGTTAATTTGCATAAGGGGGGTCCGGATGATTTTATCTTTTAATCAAATGAATATATCTATAATAGTCTAAGAATCAAGTCTTATCTTACCCGTCTTCATTGTTAAAATAAAGTTCTTTGTTTTCTATCTAATTGGGTTTACAGATCTTATTTCCAGACCTTGGTTATTATGTTAATTCACTGGCTTCTTTCATTCAAAAGGATCACATTTCTGACAAACAAGCCCACTGTCTTCCCTAACCACTGTTTTCTTCTGTGTTCCACAGAGTAGTGAATACTAAGCTTGAAATGAGGGGAGACAGCCTAGACTATGAAATAGAGAAGCAGTTCAGGAACAAGAAAGCCAACAGAATTTAGGAGAACAGTGAATAAATCTATTTAATAAATTAATTGAATTTTTGCTTTTGTTTTTTTGTCCTGAAAGCTTTAGGTTTTTAATGAAGAAGAACACATGGATTGTGGTTTTTAATCACAACCCAGAGCAGATAAAGTTTGGATGATATAATTAGGATTTTTTCTTTTTTATTTGTCTTATGTTAAAGGAATATGTAAGATGGCAGTTTGTATTTTTCTTAGATATTTTCCAGAGAATTCAAAAGTTTAGAATTAGAAAGTAATCCTTTATAAGCAAAGATTTACTTACATGAGTTTTTTCAACTGGAATTTAATGCTACAGTGTACTATGGCCTATTGCTGGAAAGTACAAGTAAGTACCGGTATTGTAAAACTATATGTTATTTTAGGAAAAAATAGGCAAAATAGTTTAAGTATAGTTTTAGTTCTTGATAATTTTATTACTACTTATTTAAATTTTACAAAGTAGAATTTACTAGAAATTAAAGTTTGGAAAATCACATTTGACATTAAAAAAAATTTATCAGTGAGTTAATAGAAACACATTTGAGTTTACTGATGAGACACCGATTATATTGTGTGATTTTCCAAAGTAGAGTAAAACCTAGAATGTAATGTAGCCTTCTCTATTTGTATTGGTATATTAATGAGGACGAACCTACATTTTTTATTCCAGATTTATTATACAGTTGCAAAGAAATTGATACGGGGTTTGTTTTGTTTTTGTTTTTGCTATTTTTTTGATGGTACGTGTTCAGCGTAACAGAACACAGCATTAATATGCAGAAGATTGCCCATGCTTTGGAGGGAGTAAAAATTCAGTGTCAGGGATTGTGCAGGTGTAACAAGCTGGCAGGCCCACAGATAACCCAGTATGCACTAATGTTTCCCCTGCCCCAGAACCTGAAGTTCATCTGCTTCAGACTGACAGAATCAAACGCATTAATTTACTAATTAACAGATTTCTTTTTCTCTAGAATATGGAATCTAGTCTTATTATAAGAGATCTTCAAGTCCACATCTTAAAAAATGTTCCTTTATAGTATGTTGGCTCTCACTTTATAACAGGGTTATTTTTTAAATGTTCTCTATATAAATATATGAAATTATATTCTTACTAAAATTCAATGCTAGCAACATTTTATCCTTAAGGATAAAAAGATATAAAAAATTCTCATTATTGTAGCATTAGTTTATCTGAAGCGCTTTGTGTTCACAGGAAGAACAAGCAGCAAAATTGAAAGCTGAGAAGATCAGAGTTGCCCTAGAGAAAATTAAAGAGGCACAAGTGAAAAAGGTGATATTTGGGCTTTTTCCTTGTCTGGGATTTTTATCAGTTTTACAGATTTATAAAGAATTGCCTTTTTTACATAATGTATTTCTAAGATCTGGAGAGGTAGAGAGGTATTTTATCCTAATTTTCACATTTATTTTTTTGTGGATAAAATGCATTATAAAAGAAGTAACTGGTTTTAAATTATTCTAAAAGAGTGAAACAAAATAGTATTATTGTAATCTTACCTGTTATAATTTAAAAGCATTTTTCCTGTATACTAAAGTTATTTTTAGTTATATATTTAGCTGAGAACATTAATTGATATTGGAAGAAATTTCTAAAATGCCTATTTTTTTGATTTGTATTTAATTTCCTTTTTACCTATTATAGCTGGTGATTAGAGTCCACATGTCTGACGATAGTTCTAAAACAATGATGGTGGATGAGAGGCAGACAGTGAGACAAGTGCTGGATAACCTGATGGACAAATCCCACTGCGGTTATAGTTTAGACTGGTCGCTGGTGGAAACCATCTCTGAGTTACAGATGGGTTAGTAATATCATTGCTTTAATTACTTTTGAATTTCTATGTAGTTCCAAGAGTTTTCATGTTGTCAAAAGTTCTTCAAGACATCTTTTTTTGTTTGGGAAATATAATCTTGGCTTTTTACATTATTTTTTTTTCAAGTATTTCGAGATTTTTTTTTGAATGCGAGATCATTTCCAGTTCACTTCAAACTTTCTTATAGCCAGAAGAAAGTTGTTGTTTTTTTTTAAGGTAACAAAATACTTTTTTTCCTTCAAATAAGAACTGCATAGATCAACACATTTACTAAAGACTATTATGTTTATTCACATTTGTGTTGAAGTCTTTATACCAGCATTTGACTTTTAGGGGAAACAAAGCACATCTTTCTTATTTTTAGTTAGGTATACTAAGTCTTAGTTTCCTACAAGTTGTAGTTTGGTACGGTGTTTTCTAATTTTAAAAATTTCTCATTTTTTGTATGATCATTGACTCTTTTAAATAAAGTTTTCATCTTGTAATATTATAAGAGAAATCTTATAATAATTACTTTATTGGGCTTTATTGAATCAGTAATCAATTTCAACTTGTTATGTTATTTAAAATAAGTATTTGCATTGCTCTTACTACTTATTATATCTTTAAATATTTCACAGCAGTTTCTAGAGAAATAAAAATTTCATTATTAACCCTTTCTTTCAGAACACCCATACAGACTCCCAAAATTAAACGATAAATTTTTAGACCTTCATTAACATGTATAAAAATGTATTCTAATAATACTCATCTATAAATGTTCTTTAAGAATTCATAGATGTAGTAGTATCGTGATACACAGAAAATGTTTGAATGCTAGTTTTCCAATATTTCCATGGCCACAAGTTAAAGACCCATAAATGTAATATTTTTGTTACTTTTTATATAACTGACTATGGTGTCTTAAGTAACTATTATTTAATCATATATAGCACAGTACTTCAAATATAGTACGTGGCTGGCCATTCAGTATATGTTGAATGAATAAAAGAAAAGAAAACAAGGAACTTCTAAGAGCCCAGAATAGGTGGTGGAAACAAATTACGATAAAAGTAAATTATTCAATTAAACAACAAAGATTATTAGAAAGGACAAGTAAACAAAATGAAACCATTTGTTATTTACAAAAGACCTATTACCTAAAGACAGGAAAAGGATGAAAGTATTAACTGTGTTAATGGCAGACAAAAAAGACTTCAACCAAAATGTGTTACTAGAGATAAAAAGATAACACACATCTTCACCAGGAAGACGTTATCATTCTAAATTTTATCTAATAGCATTGAAGTGTATAAAGCATAAGTTGACAGAACTACTTGGAGAAATTCACAAATCAGCCTTCATAGTAGAACATTTTCAGTGGCCAATATAATCAAGCAGATAAAAAGGATATAGATTTGAAAAATAATTGTTTGATCTAGGAAACATTTAGAACATTAACAACAGGAAAATGTACATTCTTTTCAAGCAGAAATGAAATCTTTCCAAAAATTAATCTGAGTATGAGGATATAAGCAACTCTCAAGAAATTTCAAAAAACCAATATCTAGAATATGTTCTCTGAACATAGATTCATTATATAGGACATGTTCTTTGATTCCTAATTTGTAAATTAGAAAATATGTCTGTATTTAAAATGAAAACCCATGGGTCAAAGGAGAAATCATCGTGAACATTTTAAAAATTACAAGAACTGAATAGTAGGAAATAATATTATGATTTATGAAATACAACTAACATTTTTTTTTTAAAGGATGGGGTGGGAAAAAGATGAAGAAGACCTGGAAATCAGACCTAGATTCTAGTCCTGTTCTTCCATGGAGCGGCTGTGTGGCCTTGATGATCTCACCATTAGGGCATGTTTCCTTATTTGAAAATAGAGGGAAGACCAGATAACCTCTTAAGGGCCCAGGCCATAGTGTCAGTAAAATTCTATGGTTCTGCTGTGAATTATTTTGTAAGGTTTTGTGTCTTTGATGCGATTCTGATGAATACTAACAATCCTGATTTTTTTGGGACAGAGAGAATCTTTGAAGACCATGAAAACTTGGTTGAAAATCTTCTTAATTGGACAAGAGATAGTCAAAACAAGCTTATATTTATGGAGCGTATAGAAAAATATGCACTTTTCAAAAACCCACAGGTAAGACTCAATAATTTATAGAGGTCAGGATTTTCAAATGCTATCTTATATTATTCTATTACTGCTAAGTTAATAAGAGTTAAAAGACTGGCAACAACCTCGTTGGAACATTGTGGCTGTAAAACCCCATGGGAGCATTCACTACTGCTGAGGTGGAAGGTCCGCAGGGGCCCAAGTGTCAGATCTCAAAGGGGTTAGCAGCCCACAGAGCCAGATGGGGTGAGTCCTTGCAGAAGCAGAGGTAACTAACTCCAGGGAGTTACCAGGTTTCTGCTCTCTCTTAATCCAGAGCAGTGAGTTTCTCATCCATCAGAGAAAAGTACTTACATGTTTAAGTCTCTCTAACCATTTATCCAGTTAACAGTTTATTTTGATTTTTCAAAAATTATTAAATCTCAGTAACCTTGATTATAAATGGTTCCACATTCTAATGTATGTTACTTTGATTTATTTGGTATCTTTGCTTATTCCAAAATAAGGTTTGAGTTAATACTTCCTATTACCTAAATATTTTATAAAAATCAGTAGGTGAGAGAAAACAACCCCACTATAAAAAGTAGTACTGAAGAAAAATAGCAGTGTTAAAGGTATTCGAGTAGTTATCCTTCAGGCAGTTTAATCATGACACATATTTACTGGAAATTTTTAATAAAGAGTACACATTTGGGAATATCAGCAGATCTTTTTATGAGTGATTGAAAAAATTTTTCATAAGGCTAATAATTATAATTCAGATTTTAGTTGAGTCAAGCAAACAAAATTATGATGCTTACACAGAATTTGAGACTTCTATAAAAGCCAGAATGTAGATTAAATTTTCTACGTCTGGATCAGTTAAGCTCAGCATATTTTAAGGAAATTTGCCTCATTTGTTGTACTTAATAATTTGTAAAGCTTAGGTCCTGTAAGTGTAGCTTTTGTTAGATATACCAAGACATATTTGCCAGCTCTTGCATGACGTATTACCTCAGGATTTGGGGAAGGGTAGTTTATGGAATAATTCAAGATAAATGGATAAGGAGACCAGTGTTAGGCATTTTATTGATGCCCGTGCACAGGTTGCTTTTCAAAGGTATCCTCTCACTCTGTACAGAAATTGACACAAAGTTGCTATGTCTCTAGAAGAAATAATATATGTACCTGTGCCAAGGAATTATAGAATGCATTTATTCTTTAACCTTCATTCGTTCATTTTTTAGAATTATCTTCTGGGGAAAAAGGAAACAGCTGAGATGGCAGATAGAAACAAAGAAGTGCTGTTAGAGGTATGACTCTATTCCCCCATGCCTCTTTTTTTCTTGCACATTATAATATAAGATTAAGTACTTTTTTTGAATTATGTCAATGCTGTGTATTTATAATTGCATTTGTAACTAAAGGAGCCTATATTTTTCCATAGCCTAATGGAGAGAGTTTAGTTTTGTGAATGTAAGGCCACTGAAGAACCTTTTAAAAACTATTATTTTGCCAAGAAATTTACTGGTGTACTAAAAGAAATTGAGCTTTTAGGGGCCGACGAGTAAGAGAAAAGGCTGGTCAATAAAGGATCTGATTGTGTTTTATCTGCATACCCAGAGAGAAATTTAACTACATTAGCTGTTTACAAAATATTTCAAGCCTTAGCATTAAATAACTCAATTTAAAAAATCATAATGATCATTTTAAAAAATAGGTATATCTTTATTCTGAAGAGTAAAAAAACAAATTCAAATATAATTGAATTTTTGACTCTGGCTTTCTTGATTTTAGAGAACATCAAAGAAAACCTGAATAAACTCTTAACAACAAGACAGTTAGGAAAATGAAGACAGTACTCAGCTTTTCATAGTGATACTTGGTACAATTAAGAAAAATTCTCTTTAGAATTCCTAGTTTTTCTGTACTTTGGGAAGAGAGAACTTAATTAAGGCTCAATGTTAATGTTTAGTCATGATTTCTATTTTACCAAATACATGATTGCTTTTTATTTTTAAATTAAATTTTTATCTAAGTATAGACAATTCAAAATTTTGAGTTTAAAGTTTTGGTTCCTTTCCACCTAGTATTAAATATTTCAAAAATAAATGCCCTCTTTGTTTTAGAGTCATATGAATTGATCCGATTTTTATATTGTGAAAGTTTAATCATTACTTAGCATGTTGCTTTAAAAAAATATTAGCTTGACAGCTAATCTAAATGTGTTATTTGGAGAAAAAGGCCAATGCTTATGTTAGCTCTGACACTTTTATTAAATTTAATATAACTGTGCTGTTTACAAATACATTTAAGTACTGTTATATGCAGCTTAGTTGATATTTCAACTTCATTTCTTAAAAGCAGTGTTAGATAAAAGTTCATAGGGATTGCCATAGTAGTTCCAAAATAAATTCATATTATATTTAGAATAGAAAGTTCTAATTGAGGTAAAATTAGCAGCATGGTTTTAATACACAGCCATTTTGGTGTATTATAGTGTCATGCAGTTCACAAAGGCAAAGACAACTTTGTTCTGAGAATTGAAGGATCATATGTCTTTCTAAATCATCTTATTTTAGGAATGTTTTTGTGGAAGTTCTGTAACTGTACCAGAAATCGAAGGAGTCCTTTGGTTGAAAGATGATGGCAAGAAGTCCTGGAAAAAGCGTTATTTTCTCTTGAGAGCATCTGGTATCTACTATGTCCCTAAAGGAAAAGCAAAGGTGTGTTCCCTCTGCTGGCCTGTGAACCTCCTTGTTATGCTAATTATTTTAATTTGTAGTGAGTATTCTAACAAGGTGAATTCAGGCTCTGATGTGTTTCAGTTTGTGTAGGACACACAGAGTATTGTTTCGCGTTTATCAATCTATTATAAAGAAGAGGAGGCTTGAAAATGTTCACTCCCTGGTCATCAGTTGGGCCCATCTTGATTCTCTTGTCAAGTTTGAAACCATACTTTTATTTACTATTTTGGGAACTTCTGCCAGAGTGGTTTTTGCTTGTCGTTGATTGGGGAAGAAGAGTTTTCTGGGATTTAGATGTTTCAGCCTTGCTTGGGTAATATGCGTCTGCTGAGGGTCCCCTTGGTAGCTGTCACTTCTGTACTACTGAGGGCCAGCACTGTTCTAGGGTCCTTACAGTGTCACCTCTTCCAGTCTTTACCTCCATCCTGAGGAGGTATATATTGTTACCTCTGTTTTAACGGGTAAGGAAACCCCAATTTGAGAATCACGGTACTTGAAGATATGTGTTTACAGACACTGAACTACCTATTTTCTTGTCTTTTCTAGAGAGATCTGTTATACTGTGTTATATATTTAAAGTCTCTTTAAAATGCGAACCTTTTCCAGGTAGGTTAGTGCTCACTGTGAATGGCAAGATAGTAAGTTGAATGGACTGCCTTTTTTTGTTGCATCATGGATTAAAGAAGAAACATTTCTAGAAAATCTCACTTTCCTTTACAAAATAGCAGTAACTTCTACTTGGTAAAGTTTTGATTATGACCTAGAAACTTAACCAGGTATGATATTTGCTCTTTTACATATTATTATTAATTCAGTCTTTGCGTTGTTTTTATCTTAGGTCTCTCGCGATCTGGTGTGCTTTCTTCAGCTGGATCATGTCAATGTATATTATGGACAAGACTATCGAAACAAATACAAAGCACCTACAGACTATTGCCTGGTGCTAAAGGTAAATATGTATCTCTTTTTAAGAATTTTAATTGATGTTAGACATAGAACAGGTTATTGGACATTTTAGAATACTTTGGATCTCCATTGAGTATACAGTTTTTGCTTTTTTTCTATAGGTTTTTAAAGGAATGGTGAGGATAGTAAGGAAAAGAAGTATGTGCTATACCACAGCTGATCCTGAGCTAAGGAGCCCTTACTAGATTGATGCTACTAAGAAATGGATACTGGATTATAAGCTTCGAGTCATAATATATAAAATATATTAGATTATAAATTTGAGATTTTCACTTAATAGCAGGCTTATTTTAAGAAAACTTAGATCACAGCCTCATGTGGGATCCTAGGTATTTTGTTTTAGGTTTTTTCCTGTACTTACTCAGCAGAACCATTAGAGGGCAGTGTGCCCAAGGTCAAAGTGGACCCGCTGTTATCTGTTCCAGAAATAATTTTTGTCTCTCTTTTCCCCCCATCCCCCGAAATGTAGTCCTTGTAATCCATGCATGTATTATGACCTGTCTATTTTTAGTGAAAATTTTTCCTCCTTTATTCAACTTTCGAGCTTTTCCCCCACCAATTATATGTGTACTTTGATAACTGATGTTTTTAGTGAATTTTTTGTGATCTGTTGGACTGTTAGAGCATTGATAAAGACAACATTTAAAAATTCAGAGTAATTATGGAGATGGTAAAGTTTTTCTCATTGGCTCCATCTTAGTTAACCCCTTGATAACTAATACAAAGCTTGATCCATCAGTTTTCAAAATGAGGTCCATGGTCCCCTTGGAATCCCTGAAACCCTGTCAGGGGGTACATGATATCATTATTCTTCTAATAATGCAAGATGTTATTTGCTTTTTACACTCTCATTCTTTCACAAATGTATTATGGTGTTTTCAAAGAGGTTACATGACGTGATATCTTTGCCTTCTTAGATAATAGAAAGTATATTTTTGTGTATTCTTATATTTTATTATCTTTTTGTTTTAATTTCTTATAAGCTAAATATCAATAGACATAATTCGTTAAATAAATGTTTTTTGGGGGGTCTTATAACATGAAGAGGTTTATTCCATCTTCTGCATATCAGGTATTCTCAGGCTGACTTACCTCACTGTCACAGATGGCCACTACAGTTCTAGGCATCACATGGTGACCCAGAAAATCCATCAGAAGAGGCACTATTCCTCCCCGTATTTGTCTTTTTAAAAGAAAGGAAATTTTCCAGCAGCTACCAACAACCTTCTCCTTGAGGGTCATTGGCTCAGAGTATATGCACACCCTTAAACTCATCACTGGCAAAGAACAAAGATACTCTTTTGGCTTACGTTAGTCAGAATTCACACTTTGAGATGAGGGGTAGACATCTAAACAAAATTGGGCTGTGTCAGAAAAGAGGTGGGGAGAACATAGCTGTGGGCAAGGCAGCCAACAATGTCTGTTACAGCCAAAATTAATCATGACCACTGACATTTGTATTTTTGAACAGGGGAAAAGATATACAAAGTTATTTATTTTTAAAATGGTGTACATGAGAACACAGGGGGGGAAAAAGTACCCAAAAAAGTGGTGGGATTTGAAAGCTTATAACCACTTTTTTTAAATTGAAGTAATATTGGTTAATAACATTATATAAGTTTCGGGTATATAACATTATAATTCAATATACCACCAAAAGTCTAGGTATCATCCATCATCATATATTTGACCAGTCTGTTGTCTGTATGAGTTTGTTTTTATTTGTTCCTTCGTTGTTGTTTTTTTTAATAGTCCACATATAAGTGAAATCACATGATTTTTATTCTTTTCTAAAGACATTTCATTTAACAATACCCTCAGGATGTATCCGTGTTGTGCAAATTACGATATTTCATCTTTTTATGTCTGAGTAATATTCTTGTATGTGTGTCTGTGTACCACAGTCTTCATCCATTCATCTGTTGATAGGCACTAGGGTGGTTTATATATCTTGGCTATTGTAAATTAATGCTGCAGTCAATATAAGGGCACATATATCTTTTCAAAATAGTGTTTGCATATTCTTTGAATTGATAAAAGAGGGATTGCTGGATTGTATGGTACTTCTAAAGTTTTTGAGGAATCTCCATACTGTTTTCCATAGTGGCTGTACGAATTTACAGTCCCACCAACAGCGCATAAAGGTTTCCTTTTCCCCGCATCTTCACCAACACTTGTTATTTCTTGCACTATTATTTTAATCCCTTTTGCAGCCATCAAAATTTTTAGGTTAAGAATACATTTGTCCTAAGGTTTTTGTGGAGTTTGTTTTTTTTTTTTTTTTAAGTTTAGAAAGATCAAAAGTGTTAGAGTGGGTGGAGTGTTACATAGTATTGTTTTTTAACTTCTTGCATGTTAGCTGAGGGAATTAATTTTCAAGTTTATATGTGTTTCCAAAGTAATAAATGAGTAGAATACATTCAGTGGTTTTCCTTTGGCACTCGGACTGTGATTTCAGAGCATCCCTTTAGTTACAGAGTTTTAGAAATTATGTCTCAATCTAATTTTTGACATAGACAGAAAAATAAACTGATAGCATAATAGTAATCCAGAATTGCTGTACTCTTAAATGTTTTTATTTAATTTTCAAAACTTTACCCTTTTTTTTTTTTTTAGAGAATGTAGTCTTTCCAAATCAGCATCATTTTAAAAATGAAATAACCTTTCTTTTTGAATAGCTAGCTATTCATTTGTTTTGGGGAGCAGTTTTATTCTATATTCTCTTGAGAGTTTTTAAGAATTTAAATGTTAAGCTTCTGGTTTTTAGTAAAGAATGTCTCCTTTATGCATTGCTCTTAGTTCATGTGTGATTTTAAAAGTGGTGGAATAATATTGTGGGTAGAGAGAAGAGGCAGCAAATTTGGAAAATTTCACCACCTATGACATATAATTAAGATCATGGTCCCTGAATGAGATTGCCTGGTTTCAACTCTTAGAGAGTAACTTTGAGCGCAGTCTTAACTTCTCTGTGCCTTAATTTCTTCTCAGATCATGGAGATAGTGATATGTTACTCCTAGGCTTTTGTGAGAATGGAATAAGCTAATATGTGTGAAGTATTTAGCATAATGCCTGATACTAAGTGATCAATAAATGCCACTTCTAGTAAAATAACAAATATTAGCAGAACAGGCAACTTCCTAAGGTATTGGAGCAGATACTGGATGATCATAATGAAGGCTATAGATGGACTGTCTTTATTATGTGGGAGGTTGCAAAGAAGAATTTTTGAGGTTCTAAAATGAATTTTAAACTAGCAATTAATCTGTAAATACTCAAGGAATCATATCATAGTACATTTCAGGGTGTTATTTGGATTCCTAGGTTAGAGAGATGTGAAGAGAAGGATAGAGGATGATTTCTCTTTCATCTTCTCTGCTGTCATGTTGATATAACATTCCCCTCATGTAGAGAACACAAGCACACGCACATTTTCAGACAGGACCTGTGCTACATTTGAACACCCATGGATAGTGCCCCTGCTCTTAGGAAATGGAAGGAATCTGGCAAGAATGATTTGTACTCATAGACACAGACAATAATACAGTGATTATCAGAGGGAAGGGTGAGGAGTAGAAGAGAGTAAAGGGTAAATGGGGTCAAATATATGGTGACAGGAGACTTGACTTTGGGTGGCAAACACACAGTGCAGTAATACAGATGATATAGAATTGTACACTTGAAACCTATATTATTTTATTAACTGTCACCTCAATAAATTTAATAAAAATTTTAAAAATTAAATAAAAATTTAAAAAGACTGGTTTGTAAGTCACAATAAAGGGTGGAGTGTTGATGAAGACTGAAGGCCATCATCTAGCCCCTTGTGCAGCTGTCTGAACCCTGCCCAGGGAAGTAGGAGATGGTGGACAGCTCTCTGGGCCCTAGTTGGCAACACTAAAGAAAATTTTCAGCTCATTTTATTTTCACAAACTGCGGCCTCTTCTGTTTTAACACTGTATCCCAACATGTACTTGAAGCATCTGGCAAATAGTTCTTGCTCAACAAATATTTGTTGAATGAAGGAGATAAAATTCCCCTTCTTATAGAAAAATCCATACTCCTCTACCTGTCCTCCATTACTCTTTCAAGATTGCTATGGTGTTTGTTTTTTTTTTTTTTTAATAATGTGATTTAATGAGGACAAAGGAATGTATTCCAAGAGAAGGCATGGAGCTTATATTATTAGGAGAAAAAACTTTTAAGTGTTGTTTTGCTAACCTCTTATTATTGAGGGGTTATTGTTTAAAACTGACTATAGCTTTTAATAATTAAATTGGTATTGGATCTGGGATCTGTAAAGCAATATATAGAATAGAATAAGTAAATGAATTTACTTTTCTCTCATTGTATACTACAAAGGTTGATGTTTACAGTGCAGATATGTAGCTTATTGTTGGCTATCTGTTCTTGCTGCATTGAGAACTTACTCAATTGGTTATTTGATTGATCTCATGCGTTTCCATGACAAACAAATGTGATCAGAAGAATTTTAAAGCCTCTTAAAATCGCATGTAAATTTAAATACTTCTTTAAGTAAAATATAACCTTTTGTTTTTGTTTTTGTTTTTTTTTAGTTTTCAGAAGAACTAAAAAGAAATAGGAATTAATAATCATTATATCAAAAACCAAGTGTGATTTAGGGTTTTTCTTGCCAGAGAACTAGTGGTTATGGCCCAGTGGAGTTAGAATACCTTAAGTCTGTTTAGCATTTGTATTTTGTAGTCAAGGTCAAGTTGGTCACCTCCTATGCAATCGTCAACTGAAAACTACATTGGGTTGTGAAAACTAAATCTGATGAAGCGGTTGGAGAGTTGCTTATGCCCTGGAAGGCGCGCGCTGCTGGTAGAAGGGCCTGCGGAGTAGTGCTCTGCCCATGACGGGCACCAGTGCAGCGGGCGCGAGCACCGACTCTCCTCCCCGCTGTCATGCGCTGTGCTTGGTCTTCCCGCCCAGTGTTCGGAGAAGCGCTGGACGCTTTCCCAAAGACGCTCTCCTTTGGAGTCTACTGAACTCACAATTTCAGTGGCTTCAAAGTTAAATCAAATGTTATTTTTCCTTTTTATGGTCTTATAGATTAAGAATTCTGATTTTGTTACCCTTCATGGACTTTTTTCTTCGAAATGTATATGGAGTATTTGGCAATTCCCATGAAACGGAGGTATTTTTAACTTGGGTATCTTGACCTAAAACCTAACAAAAGTTTCTCCTTTATTTTGTCAAAGAACTTACAGGCCATTTTATTTGACCTAATGGCCATATAACAGGTACAAATTTTTTGGCCATTACTCTGATGGCCTATAACTAACTTGCCAGGATATGTTTAAGTGTCAGTAGAGTTTTTCTTTCTTTAGTTCTCCTGGGGACTTAGTTGGACTGTGTCTTTAATCTTGCAGCACCCACAGATTCAGAAGAAATCTCAGTACATCAAATACCTTTGTTGTGATGATGTGAGGACCCTGCACCAGTGGGTTAATGGTATCCGGATTGCAAAGGTAGGTTTTCTTTTGGTTTGATGACAGAATAATGAGATATTATTATCGTGACAGTTATTCTGGTTGTTTCATGCTCATGATTTTGTCGGTGTCTAGTTTTCTCAAGCCTAATGTTTTAATGTTTTAAATGTCTTTTTTTCTTTGGTGATGGGCATAACTTTTAATAGTTGCTATCTATGGAATAATACTGTTGGTAAAAGCTTATGTAGCATCAAAGTGATTTATTTTGGCTTTGGAGTACACATTACATAATTCTTACCTGGCACAGTTAGCCTAAGCAAAAGAAATTTTTTGAAAATCAGATTGCCTTGGAGTCAGAGAAGGAATGAATGCGTGGAACACAGGATTTTTTAGGGCAGTGAAAATATTTATATTCTGTGTGATGCTATAATGATAGATAATTTGTCATTATACATTTGTTTAAACCCATAGAATGTACAATACCAAGACAGAACCTAAGGTAAACTATGGACTTTGATTATGATGTGTTAATGTAGGTTCATAGATTCTAATAGATGTACCACTCTGGTGGGGAATGTTGATATTAGGGGAGGTTGTGTATAGGGGCTGGGAGTACATGGGAAATCTCTGTTCCTTCCTCTTAATTTTACTGTGAACCTAAAACTGCTATTAAAAAAAAAACCTGAATCTTTAAAAAAAATCTAAAGAACATCTTGGAGATGATTTTACATAATACTTGAAGGAATATAGCTATTAAGTGAAAAAATTTATTATAGCTATAAAACCAAAGTTGCTTTAGGAATCACTAAAAAACATTTTTATGATAATGAACACAATCAGAATCAAGTGTTAACCTTGCTGCCTTTGTAAAAATGAGGAAAAATAAGAGTAAGTTATAATTTACTGGTATTTAAAGAATTTTTGAAGTATTATAATTTTTAATGCAAACTGTGAATCAGTAAACAGAAATGCACCCCCTTTACCTACCTCATCCATCTGTATCATGCCTTACAAAGTTCAGATGTCATCATTTACTGCCTTCTGTTTAGTATGGGAAGCAGCTTTACATGAACTATCAAGAAGCCTTGAAGAGGACAGAGTCGGCTTATGATTGGACTTCCTTATCCAGCTCCAGCATTAAATCCGGATCCAGTTCTTCCAGCATCCCAGGTATTTTGAAATGCCTAAAGCATTGTTTACTACCTATATGACAGTGTGTCTCATCAGATAGTAGATCTAGTTATGTCAGCATGATTCCTAAAAACCAGACCCGTGACTAATTTCTAAATTGTAATAAATAGGCATATGTGCTCCTTTTTTTACTGTTAGAGGGGACAGTATCTTGGGCAATCTACTAATATCCACCTCTCACAGAGTGATTGGACAGGACTTGCTTTAACATTTGAGTCTCTACCATATGCCAGGCTTTGGGCTAGGTGCCTCCCATTGGTTATCTTACCTGACTTGGAGTCCAGTGAAACAGTCTTTCCAGTTCCCTCGCCCTGGATGTCAATCAAATTATATTGTATTCTCAGCCATTTCCAGCTCCCTTGAAAACTTGTTTCCATGCCTTTCCAGAGGCCAGGCTACAGTGCACCTGCTGCCTTGCGGTGCCAGCACCTTAATCCCTACGAAACACTTCCCACTTAAGGGTAAAATTCTAAGTACTGTTCAGTGCAGTGCTGAGGAAAAAGATGTAATCATCATGTACAGGTCTGAATTCACAAGTGAGAACTCTGGAATGGTCTGGAGCAGGGGTGCGTTAAAAGATTAATTCTCAATGTAATGAAGATACGATTGAAAAAAAAATTCACTCCTCTGTTGATGGTTCATTAATTCTCTTATTTGCTGAGAGTTCTTCTAAGACTGTCAGGACACCAATAACGTTATGTGACCCTTTTATTGTAATTATCAGTCTTTCATGGTGAACTCTTTTAAAAAGAATCAAGATTTCCTATTAACACTGAGGTAAGGGAAGTTTTCTAGTGGAAAACGTAGGCTTTGCTTATGTGAAATGAGTTGAGTAAAAGTAACTTGTTACTGATCTTCGTAGCACCTGGTCTTGTGTAAATAGATCTGGATATACGTGTTCATACTGTGAGAATACTACTGACTTATGTAATCCCATTTTTTGAAAATCTGTTTTAAACAGAATCTCAGTCAAATCACTCTAATCAGTCTGATAGTGGCGTGTCTGACACCCAGCCAGCAGGACACACTCGTTCCCAAAGCATCGTGAGCTCCATTTTCTCCGAAGCCTGGAAACGTGGCACTCAGTTGGAAGAGCCCAGCAAGGTAACACACTTGTGTTAATTTACATAAGAAAAACTGTGGTGTTCTGTGGGTTTAGCTTGTCGCTCTTTTACTCCTTTATTAGGAAGCTTTCTTGGTTCTGTTTCAGTATTTTCTTTGACTTCTCAAAAATGTATATTTATGAATGGGCTCTTATGACCTAAGATTAAAAAACAAAAAACAAAAAACAAACCTGACAGTTTAATTCCTTTTCAATGGCTCAGATTTTGAAGAAATAACAGTTAGCTCCTTTCCACCTTTAATCAGTTTGGATGTAGCAACAGCCTTTAGTGCCAGTACCCTAATTTTGTTCCAGAGAAGCTGTTAATGGTTAATATTTCCTTATGCATTATTAATTTAATTTATTCAGACTCATTTCTTTATCTTTTGTTTTTTGGCTTTACTCTGTACATTGATGAATTTTCTCAAATTATAGTGTAGATGGAAAGCAGATTCAAGTTAATCCCCTTAACATTTTGGAATCCTAAGCCTTGCATAGTAGCTTGTTCAGTGATGCTGAAAGATTAGTGTAATTATTGCAAGACTAGAAAAACAGACTCTTTGGTCCAGTTGAAAGACACCGTATCAAATTGTCTCTGAAGCTCTGTGAGTGAGGGTGTGCCCCAGCTGCATTCACCCCTCAGCAGGCGGGAAGGAGCACAGGCCGGAACTGAGGAACCGCCGGCACCCCTGGCCTGACCATTTTGTTCTTACCCAGTAATCATTTTGATTTTTTTGTTTTCTTGGTCTGAATCACTTATGCAAGTATATTCATCAGTGAGAATTAAATGGATATTTTCCTTGAATTTTATTCTTTTATTTTCATATGTAGTTGATTAACTGGTCCTTGGGAGGGTGGAAGAGGTGTTAGTAACCCAATGTTGAGGTCTCGTAGAAATAAATATCTGAGAATTGACCTAAATTCTCCAAACACTGACAGTTTGTTTAACTCCATTATCAGAGGCTGAAACTTTAAGGAATAATTCTCTCTCCCTTCTCCTAGTCAGTTTGGATGGAGCAGCCCTGTCTGGTGCTAAAAACTCTATGCATGCAGTAGAGAAGCAGATTACACAATTCAAACATCTAAAGAAAAGTCTTTACCGTACAAAAATTTAACGGAGTTATCCATTGCATTTTAAATGAAAGGCCAAGAAAAATAAAGTTCAAATGCTCTGTGATTAAGCAGGCTAATCTGTCATTGCACACAGTTTCAGAAAGTGTGAACCCTGCCATGCAGCAGTGATGATGTGTATGAGTCTTGATCCCTGTGTTTCTTCTGTTACCTCAGTCTCAGGTGCCAAATGAGGCCAGCACAGCTAAGGTCTACACCCCTGCAGCAGCCAAGACAGGGTCAAGTTAAGGTCAGGGCCTGTTCTTTGGAAACACATTAACCTGGGTGACTCTTGTAACCAAATCTTGCAGACTAATGCTTTTATTTTGATGTGCAATTTTTAAAGAAACATATGAGTGTCCTGATGAGCATTAGAATTCAGCTCTGTAAGGCCTTCTAGTCCACTAACCTAAGCATTCTCCATGCTAACTAGATGTCATTCATAATTGAGAAACAAATGGTTTATCTTGGATCCTCATAGGATGTTCAAAGAACCTAAAAGATATACCCAAAGTTATCAAACCAAGGGTCCTTTCTTTGCTCTTTTCAAAAGTACTTGAACCACGTTCAAGTGTGAGTAGCTCCATGAAATAAATGACCAGATGTGGAAATTTGGACAATGCCAAGAGGTGCCCAATTGGCTTGTCAGCAGGCTGTTGGCAAACTCTGGCTCCCATTTCTTGATATATTTCCTTTACTCTAGCCTTCCATAGTTTCCTCTCATTTTCTTCTGGCTTTTTCTGTATGATATTATTATGATCTTTTGCTATAATGTTTATGAAGCATTTCTTTATATATTTTCCAGTAAAACAAATGTAAAGAATGCCCCCTCTTTACCTGCATTGCTGGACTTCTGTGCATGTTGGATGCAAGTGTCTCACATAAACATGAGTGTGTGTGTGTCAAGCTCATGCATTCCTGTATGACTGTGCACGCCTGTTGAACATTCTCATAATCTCACGTGTCAGCTTACTAGTGTCCTCATTCCTCAAGAGGCCCTCCACCTGCACTCCTAAGCCCAACCGTGGCATCTGCTTCATGTGGGTGCAGTCATGGACTGAAAGGTGACCTCGAGCCATCCCATCTTCCCTTGCAGAATCTGGGTGGAGGCCAGTGCTCAGAAACTCCACCCGCCTCCCACCATGGAGGGCTGCCATTCAGAAGTTTTTGCAACAGAGAATTGTGCCTTGATTGTTACAGGCAGTCTAGCTATTTGAGAATTGTTAGGTAAACAAATTTTGTGCCCTCGCTGCCCAGAGTCAGGCTGCTGCCTTCCTGACATTGCCCATCTTCACGATCACCAACTGTTGCACCTTTCATGCATGTCCCCAAGTCCTTGCTTTTTAGTTTTACCTAGTCATAGTTCACCTCTAACTCTTGCTGTTCTGTTTTCTTCCCCCTTCTCCTTTTTATACTCCTTTAGGTCAGAATGGAGTCTATGAATCGACCCTACACTTCACTTATGCCCCTTTTAGCCCCACAACCTAAACCAGTCAACCCCTACACTGCCTCGCAGCCTTCACCTCCTCTACCGCCCCCGCCCCCACCCCCTCCTCCTCCTCCCCCACCTCCCCCTCCCCCTCCCCCTCCTCTGCCCAGCCAATCTGCACCTTCTGGAGGTTCAGCAGCCACAATGTTTGTCAAGTACAGCACAATAACCAGGCTGCAGAATGCTTCTCAGCATTCAGGACCCCTGTTTAAGCCTCCACCATCCTCAGTGATGCAGCCTCTGTCCTCAACCTCACAGTCAGTAAAGCCTCAGATCCTGGTGCCCCCCAATGGAGTTGTTCCCCCACCCCCTCCCCCGCCCCCACCCCCGACTCCCGGTTCGGCTATGGCTCAGCTAAAACCGGCACCCTGCGCCCAGTCCCTTCCACAGTTCAGCCCACCACCTCCTCCACTGAAGATTCACCATGTTCAGCATGTTATTCAAGCAGCTCCTCCAACACCCCCACCGCCTCCTGTCCCTGCACCCCTCCCTCCTCAAGCCCCCCCCAAACCTCTAGTGACAATGCCACCAACCAGCACCAAGACTGTGTCACCTGCTGTGACACAAGCTGTGCCACCCATACCTACTCCTCCAGTTCCCCCAGCAAAAAAGCCGCCGGCTTTTCCTGTTTCTCACGTTCCACCCTCTCCTGCTGCTCCTGCGGGTCCAGTGCCCCCACCCACCTTCCCCAAACATCAGAGCTTCTCTGTAAGACCACCTCCCTCTCCACTGTCCCCAGTGCCCTCCACAGTGAAGCAGATAGCCAGCCAGTTCCCCCCGCCTCCCACCCCTCCTCCCGTGGAGTCGCAGCCCTTGAAGCCAGTCTCAGCCAGTGTAGCCCCACAGTCCCCTCCTGCTGTGAAAGCAAAACCCAAGTGGCAGCCCAGTTCAGTCCCCGTCCCGTCTCCAGATTTCCCTCCTCCTCCTCCTGAGAGCAGCCTGGTGTTCCCTCCTCCTCCTCCTCCTCCTCCACCTCCACCGCCACCGCCACCACCTCCAGCCCCAGCCCCAGCCCCAGCCCCGCCGCCACCACCAGCTACACCCACAGCTTCTCCTGCTCCTGACAGAAGTGGATCTCCAGGC
This sequence comes from Rousettus aegyptiacus, assembly GCF_014176215.1. Classification (NCBI taxonomy): domain Eukaryota; kingdom Metazoa; phylum Chordata; class Mammalia; order Chiroptera; family Pteropodidae; genus Rousettus; species Rousettus aegyptiacus. The sequence goes on from NW_023416295.1 coordinate 25,372,043, forward strand.
AGAAAGACCAGTAAGACGTCTAGCCCTGGGGGGAAGAAGCCTCCCCCAACCCCACAACGGAACTCCAGCATTAAGTCCAGCACTTGTGCAGAGCTCCCTGAGCCTAAGAGACCCTCGGTGGACAGTCTAGTCAGCAGGTTTGCTTCGCCAGCAGAACTTTCAGGGTCTCCCAGCAAGGAGACCCCATCACCACCTGCAGCGCCCCCCAAACCTGGAAAACTAAATCTTTCTGGAGTTAACCTTCCCGGAATTCTCCTGCAGGGAGGTGTGGCAGCAAAAGCACCTGTCATTAGTGGCCGTGGCAAGGACTCTGTTGCAGAATTCCCTTCTCCTCCCTCGGACTCTGATTTTCCACCCCCTCCACCTGAAATCGAGCTGCCTCCACCCCCCATAGAGATCCCAGCAGTGTTCTCGGGAAACACTTCTCCCAAAGTGGCAGTTGTTAATCCTCAGCCACAGTCATGGTCCAAAACATCAGTGAAGAAGGCCCCTCCACCCACACGGCCCAAACGGAATGACAGCACCCGCCTCACTCAAGCAGAGATTTCTGAGCAGCCAACCATGGCCACAGTTGCGCCGCAAGTGCCCACCTCGCCCAAATCCAGCCTTAGTGTCCAGCCTGGATTCCTGGCTGACCTTAACAGGACACTGCAACGGAAGTCCATCACCCGGCACGGCTCGCTCTCCTCCCGCATGTCCAGAGCAGAACCCACAGCTACCATGGATGACATGGCATTGCCCCCACCGCCCCCTGAACTGCTTTCTGATCAACAGAAAGCTGGTTACGGAGGCAGTCACATATCAGGCTATGCAACGTTGCGGAGAGGACCTCCTCCCGCTCCCCCCAAAAGAGACCAGAACACCAAGCTCTCGAGAGACTGGTAGTTACTGCAGGACTTTATCATCACGGTGTCTGTAATCAGTTCTACAATCAGCTCACCTGATCATCTAGGAAGTCAGGTATTCAAAGCCTCCTGGTATGTTATTCAGGTAGTATCCCGCTATGTGTGTGTGTGTGTGTGTGTGTAACTGAGAGTGATTCTATTTATTTCTTTTCTCTTCTAATCTGAAAATAAGTTTTGTGTGTTTTGGGTGGATGAGGCATGGAAGGGGATGTGTGTCCTGTCCCTTATGATTTCTATTATCATGTGGATTGGACCAAAAAAAACTTCTGATGACTTATGTAGAAGGTATTTTTTAAGAGTCTATGTATGGCCTATCTGTGCATGTTGTATATTATCTATTAAGGAATAGATGTATAATGTGCCATTTCTCAGTTTGAGAAGACAACCAGAATGTTTGGTGTTATCTGTGGGGCTTCTGTGTTTTTTCCCCCAGTTGGCTGAAGTTAGAACTGCTTGACTGACATTTCATTACTATACATAAAGGGGCACTTTAAATCAGGAAAATCTCTTCACTTCATGTAACGGGTAAATAATGCAGTATGGGAAAATTTTCAGACACTATCTGTACCTGCTTGTGCACAGTAAGTAAATACATGGCAAACTAAACCATTCTAGTTGTAGTACTGCAGCAGTGATCCCACCCAGATCTAGGATGTGCTATGTCACAGGTAAGCTCTTTGCCTACAGTACATTGATAATTTAGTACTCTAATCCTGGATAGTTCTTTCTATACTGCTGGAATCCTTTCATGGGCTGTGTGAAGCTTCATCATGCTTGGTGATCCTTCTTTGACTTATTGTAATATTCAACACAATACCTTGGAATGCTCAGTCCCAGTATGTCTTTGGGTCACCAGTCACGTGCTTTAGGTAGCTATTGATATTAGGTATCTGTGGACAGTTGCTATTATCAGATATACCCATCCTGTGACCAGTACAGCGCTTCATTATGAAAAACAAAATCACCTTCTGAAATGTGTCTTTTTTGTGTATTGCTCTCTAGAAGGATGGGGTGATTAAAAAAAAACAAAACTGGCCCCTGTGCAGGTATTATTAATCAGGTTGTATATGCATTGTAATGTGTGATACAAAGAATTCCTTTAAGTAAGCGACTCTCATAAAGGGAGAGGGAAAGAAATAAGGTTTGTTGATACTGGAGCACACTAGGACTTTTGCCTATTGTCGACTGGTTGTGGAGATTGGTCCAGGTGTTCTAATATAGTAGTCCAAGTACAGTAAGTGACATTACATATTATGCATGTTCGACTTGGCATAACGTGAAATCATTGCTCTAATGACACACTACAATTCTGTATGCTTCACACTACACTACTTTTTTTTTTTTTCCTGTGAATTTTCCTTGATATCTGAGAGAAATATGATGATAAATTGTTAGGAATACAATCTCAGAGCTGCTCTTAAAAGAATAAAAGCTAGCCATCCCAGCAATGGTAAATGAGCACATCTTGTAATGAAAGTCTCTGCCTGTTTTAACTAGGCATTGCCAGTGTAAAGTACAAAAGTCTTTGACACTGTCCTGTAAGGAAAAAAGTGATTCCAATGCAGTGGGGGCAGATGGTAAATAATCCCCCCCAAAATTAAAGTTGTACTGTGTACACAAGACACCCATATAACTCATTCTCCAAGAAAGTACTGTGTCATAAATAGAATTGGTGGCACCTCTCCTTTGCCATATCTCCGGGATATTGTCCAATATATTCATGTGGTTATAGAGCAATAATATATATACCATTGTGTATTTTTTTTAAAGCCTTGCTCCTTTAAAATATACTTTTTGGATATTTTCAGTGGTTTACAAAGTTTTCTGTGCTTGATATTGTTATGCTTTATGAAGTGACCTTTAACACATCTGCATTATTAATTTCAGCATGCACAGCGTTTTGGGTAATGTTTGAGTATAGATTGCCAAGCTCCACTGTGACTCACGAGTGAAGTAATTTCCCATAGTCTCTGCCTGCGGTTTTATATTCTAAGAATCATCCTTATTTGTGGGGTAAAGAATTAAGACTATGAATCCAGTGATACATTTATCACTACGGTGTTTGTGGTGGTTTTTTTTACATGAAGGTGGGTAACTTCGATTTCAGTCATATACCTTCAAATCAACCTTCCTTCATCCATGGTGTGAGCCCTAAGACACAGCCTTTGTTTTTTTTTCAGTGTGGGTTTTTCTGAGACTTCCTGCTTCTGTCAGTCTTGATGATAGCCATCCTAGACAGATGCTTTTGGTGTATCATTTTCTGAAAGAGCAGACATCCTTTAGACAGGGGTCCCAAACCCCCGGGCCGTGGACCAGTACTGGTCTGTGGCCTGTTAGGAGGAACCCAGCCGCACAGCAGGAGGTGAGCGGCGGGCAAGCAAGCTAAACTTCATCTGTATTTGCAGCTGCTTCCCAGCACCACCACGTCAGCTCATCAGGCATTAGATTCTCATTAGCGCACCAGTCTCTGGTGCCAAAAAGGTCGGGGACCGCTGCTTTAGAACACTAAGACACCAAGAGAGATGGGGCAGAGGAGGAACTGTCATTTTTACCCCAGTCCAGTGGCCTGTCTGACAACAGGTTGTTTCTCTCTACATTTCTCCGAAGATGGAGGTGGTTATTAATGAACTTTTTCTTTGTTATGTGTGAAACAACTGAATCAAAAAAACAAACAACAACAACAAAAAAAACCCCACACAGATACTTTAGATTATACTTCTAGTGATTTACTGCCTGGTGGGTTTTTTTAAACTGGATTTTGGGGTGGGAGATATAGTTTTATGGATTTTTTTTTTTTTTTTTTTGCGACTATGTTTTTGTGACTGCTCCTTTTCTCTGATGTGTTTATGGTAAACACCTACTGCCAGATGACACTAGCACTGTGCCTTCTTTCACTGCCTTCCGCTCAGCAGCTCTAACCCAGCATAAGCTTCTTCAGGTCAGCGAAGAAAGTCTGGACAGTTGACTTGGCTGTACTGAAAAATGAACAGCATGGATGACCTCAGCATGCTATTGAGGGCAGTGCAGATGGGGGCCCTGTTAGAGCTAGTGACCTGTTTACTTGCGGCACCCTTAACTTCTACCACAATTTCAAAATTGAATCACCTTATACTTAAAGTTTTGGCACTGACTCTGAAGGTCAGCAACAACTTACATCAGGTTCATAGGTACTACTATAAATGTTAGACTATTCTCTATTGAAATTTTATCAGCTTGGCCTTTACTAAAATATATTTTCTTTCCTTACTGTAATTCACTTGGGAAAAGTAACTCTTCCTAAGGTTTTTACAGATAACCCATTTAACTGTAAATTGGATTTTTTTTTAATTTCTGAGACTTTAAAATGAGAAAGACTGCTCTTTAAATAGGAAATGATTTTTATCAGGAAATTTCAGTGTAATATAGACATGGTCTTTTACAGTCCTTTAAAAATCAAGGTGCTCCTGGCCACTGAGATGGCACATTCTGTTAAGGGCTGTGAACTATCTTGGAAGTCTCCTCTCTATGTAAATTTACTTGCCACTTAAAACAATGCTGAGTTAATCTAAACAAAACTGGGGGATCATGAATAATAATTCCAGTATACTGACAACTCCGAGATTAAGGTTAATAGGAGCTGTGCATCTATTAAGAGTTTCAGAAGGTGCTATTTTGGGAGACTATAGCTGCTAATAAGCATGGGTCACGGATGTATTTATAAATTAGCCTGAAAAAAAATTCAGGGAATGATGTGGATTATGATTTGACTATGAATGATGCCACCAACAGAACCTTTTGTCACCTTTTCCTCAGTTACAGTTGGGTAAAAAGTTGTTATTACCCAACTTTTTCATATATCTTCAGAGCTAAAATTATAACTGATATAATCTCACAGATTTTGTTCAAGTTTAGACCAGTTACCTGTATGACTAAGTAAACCTTTGTGACAATTCAGAGTTGAGATTTGATCTACAGAGAGATGAAAGTAGAACAAAATTTAAAGTATCCCACCCACTCTAAGATTTATTTTCCTTTATAAAGCCAATAGAACATTTCTACACCTTTACCAGTCTATCCCTCAAATTAAACACATATTCCGTTGCTGTGCCCTTGGAAGGTCTATATGTAAAAGAAATCTGAAATTTAGCTGTAGAATAAACTTGCTAAATAAAAATAAGCGAAACAAGATACTTACTTGATAAACACTTGAAGGAAAAAAAGTCTCCAACTGATTTGCTTTTTGCTTGTTGAAGTAATGAACTATTTGGAAGAGAAAACAATATTTGCTATAATCCCCAGTGCCTTGAATTCTTTTGGAATAGCATTAAAAAAAAAAAAAAATCCAACAAGCAAACTTTGAGGTGCTAATGAAAGAGAGGGAAGGAATTTCTAGTTTATACAGAAATAGAAAAAATGACTATCTCACCAGAGATGGCTTCCTCTACCTTAACGGGGACTGGCTGCTTTCTACCAAAGACATGGAGAGAAGTGAGGTGCATCAGGGTGACAGTGAATACTACATATTTAAAAGATGGCAGATTTCAGAAGTATGTTGATCACAGATGGCAGATAACACAAAACTCTTAACTGTTGATGCCTCAACCTCTTTTTAGGTAGAGCATGCTTGAAACAGGAAAACAATCTTGCATTTTGGGAACTGTCCATTGTTCGTTAAATTTACTGTAACCTAATACCAAAAGCTGCCAATTTCCATGATTCCCGCCCCTGTATTTTTTCTCTATTTGTAAATAATCTCTTAGAAAATAAGCATTAACTGGAATGTTTCAAATGATTTTGCTTAATTTTTATTATCGACCATTAGTGAACTCCTTTTATAGAAATGTACATTTAAAATATTAGCTTGTGCTTAATGTTGTAAAAACATTGTTTACTGTTTTAAAAGAAAATTACACATTATATTTAATTGGGATTGTTCCTTCTCTTCCCATGTCTTTAAAAAATTGAGTCAAGGCTCTCACTGACATCTAGCCTGTGGGAGCTTTGCTATAAATAAGTAAAATAGATACAGTGTAGGAATATACTTTTTTAAAGCATGACAAAGAAGGCAAAAGGAACTGCATTATAAAGTATCTGATAGAGGATGTTATTCAAACAATTATGCACAGCTTGGTAAAGATGACGTTACAATTTTTCTTTCAGCTTTGTTCCTGTTATTCTGCTTAAATGTACGCTCCCATTTCATTATGTGCCTTGCTTCCTGATTGTGCAAACCTATATATATATAGATATATATATATATGAGAGAAATATATTCAGTACTACTGACGTTTTTGTTCTACTGCTGGATTAAGTTATTTTCCAAGTTACTCTTGCCAGTTACTGTCAGTGAACTATTGTAATGGCTTAGGACAGTTGTCATACAGTCAGTGTAAATTTTTCAGTTATGTTTTCACTATGTCAGCTTACCCAATCCTTAATAAAAAGAATACATAGATTTCATTTAAACATGGGGGTCTTTACTTGACTGTTTGTGAATCGGCACCATTAAGAATCTGATTTTACTGTTAATGTAGGGGTATCCAGAAATAAGCTGTGCAATAAAAACTAAGTGCGATGGTAAATAAACTACAATTTGATGTATTCATTGGTTGACCTTTAAGTAAAGACTACACCAACGAACTAGGGAGCTTTGGTTATTAAATACATTGGCAATTAAGTGATAACCGTTTACAAAGATGTTTTCTTTAAACAAAGTACAACTAGGTATAAACTAGTACAAGAGATCCTTTTTCTTCAAAGCTTTTGGTATCACAGTTGTGTTGGACTGGCTGCTACATCAAAGTATGTATAAATGTGTATTCTAATATATTTACAGATCACTGTCATTTACCTAAACTAGGGTGAAAAAAATAGAAGCTCTTATATTCAAATAATTTTATGTGTTTGGGGGAAAGTGATCAGAAAACTTCAGGTTCACTTACAGCAAAAATAAGGACAGAAAATTATTTAGAACAGCTGTCGAAGAAAAATTTCATTGAAGGAAAGAAATCGCAGATGAAAATTGTTTTAGGGCTCAACATTTTCAATATTTGAAGTTTTTAAGACTTAAAAAAAGGAGCGCCCTGACTTACGGCAAGCAAGAGGACTCTCTCCAACATGCTCAAACTTACCACTTTAGAAAGGGGTTACTTGCATAATAATATTCACAAGACAGATAAACTTTGTGGGATTTTATTTAGGTCAGGTTCTTTTAGTACACAGCAACAATTCCAAATACAATTTTAAAATTAAAAAGTGAATGCTCTCCCCTCATATGGAGGTGGTTAATGGCACACAGAAACATCACTGGCAACAGACCGCTCCCTCAAGTTTTTCTGCACTGTTTTTTCTAAACTTAGAACACCAATCTTACCCCTCTGGGAGCTAAAAGTACAACTGGCCAGATCACAAACTGTTTACGTTCTTTTTTGTAAATCATTTTCTTCTTAAGAAAAAAGATGCATGGACACAGAATATGATAAAAACTGCTTTTCCATAGAATTCTGAATTTGCAAAAGACATTTCCATTTTAATGTGAAAATAAGCTTTTAGTTTTGTTTTTTTTTTTTTTTTTTACAAAAAAATCGCAAGATTTAGCAAGGATCATTTATACACAGCTAGGCCCTGTCTCATTTGTTGATTTTTTAAAAAAAAGATTTGTGAAATAAATTCTCAATAAATAGGAACAAAGGTCAGCATAGAGAAAAGAAGATAATGAGCTCAATGCCTCTGTTTAACACAGAACTGTTTTTATGAGGCTCTCTCAAATAAGGCTGTTTGCTATGCTCCAGCCAGTGCTGAAATATTTTTGCTACATATACACCTAATGGAAAAGATCATTTTTGCTGAGTGTAGTTTTTGAAGGGTTAAGATGAAGATTTGTCACTAAATAAGGTTGTACTTAATACACTCCTTTAAACAAGTTTGAATACTCTGATGGTATTTATCAAGACAGCAAATCTTTTCAAGTATCTGCCTGAAGACACCAAGTAAAATCTGATCTAGCTCTAAAATTCTGTGACTAAGTAAATCATGTGAGAGAGATCACCACCTTATTGCCATTCAATCCCCATTCTTTTCAAAGAGTTAGCAATCACCTGCCACCTCCTTCATTAAACTCTTCAAAGGGAAAGGTGGCCTTACTCTCCACAGAGGAGAAAAAGTAAAACAGTTCCTAATGCAGAAAGGTCACAGAAGGATAAAGCAAACTACCATCATTCTGATGCCTCTCAAACAGAAAAATCTTAAGTAATCATCTTTAATCAACATAAGACTGTCAAGGAGCACAGCTACATTATGGACATCACTGTAAAAGATGCATAAAACATTCTCTCTGGCTGGGTAATAAGAGGAGGGAAGGAGGGATGACATGTCTCACCCAGAGACTTGAGAACACAGCCGAAGCAGCAGGCCCTTGCCAACCCTACGGTGCCTCTGGGAAATAGCCAAAAGATGGAAAATAAGGAACTAGACATCTAAAAAGATTCATATTTATTTCAAACAGGCTGAATCTCTCAAGTGTAGATTTTGACACATTAACACTTTTTGTTTGGGATTTACTGCCTTCGCCATAAAGCCAACAAGTTGACAACTATTTTCATTCACATCCCCATGGCCTTTCAAACAGTAATACCAAAAAATAATTTAAGTCACTTAAAAAAAAAAAAAAAAAGGATAAAAGGAGTGGGCACCAACCAAGAAACATTTCAGGAAGAAAAATCCCCTCCCATAAATTCTCTCTATCCTGATAATGTTTGCTTACTGGTCAGCAGATTTTAGACTTGGATCATCTTTGCCACAATATTACATAGCATGTAAGATTTCTACATTCACTCGCAATTCCTACTGCCAACCATCTAGTCTCAAAGTTCATTAAAAAAATAGAGGAAACTTACATTAAACAAGAAACACTATCCTCACAGACTATTAATAGCATGCAATCTATGAAATATTACATACATTAAAAGTCTCCAATTACTGCAGGCCTGGCCCATCATCATTATATAGTATCCTTCCAAGACAATATATAGAATTCAAAACTACAAAAATTTAAAATATGTAGAAAATCCACCGAAAGGTATTGTTTAAAAAAAAAAAATCACTCACATTAGTACTAAATTATATAGAAAAAATCAGTTGACTCTTGGATCCCCCGCTGGTCTTCAGTAGGAAGGACTTCACCAGTGTCCTCTGCACTCCCCAGTCCAGCGGGGGTCCGACAGGCAAGCCGGTCACCACCAACTCTCGTTGCACAGTTGTCTTCTCTGCTGTAGTGTGAGCTGTGGGAACTACGTTGAATTTCAAAATACCTTCTGCCTTATTAAATCCACCTAGCTTTCTCAGCAGAAAGCTATTTAATAAGCTGGAACATCTAATTTCAAAACAATTTTCCTAGTTAAAAAACCAACTATGAAGAATTTAGCCTATTCAAGTGTGGTCTAGGTTGGATCCATAATGAAGCTGAAGGCTCAGAGGACAATCAGGGCCATTACTTTGAAGGAAAACAGAATAAAGGATGTCAAGCTGACCTAACAAAGCATGAAGTGGAATGTGGATCTGAGGCAAGCTAATGAAATTTAAATTCAAAGCTTTAGAGACAGTTAAAAGCAAAATAGGTGTCTTGGACTATGTGGGGGGAAGACCCTGAAACATTAAAAAAAAAAAAGTCTTGATAAGGGAACTCTACATCTGGGTCTCAGTTAAAAGGTGATGAAGTTCTGTGCTCAGATAAATTCACAAGTGGAATATTAACTTCTGCCTAAACAACCTGAATTCCTTCACACATTATTATGCATGTTCATTTTTCAATCAAATTTCTCTATGCACTATCTCATGTTCAAGGCCTACATTTGAAATAGTTGACTCTTGAACAACATGGGGGTTAGGGACACTGTAATCCCTTATATGAAATTGTGTAAAATAATGCATACAGTTGGTACTTCACATCTGGATTCCTGACTGTGGACTTAAGATACTATTTTTGATCTGTAGTTGGTTGAATCCACAAATGCAAAACCTGGGGATATGGAGGGCCGACTATATATTTTTTGAAAAAATTTCACATGTTAAGTCGAACTGTGCAGTTCAAATCTGTGTTGTTTAAGGATCAACTGTATTTGCATTATTTCCTCTCCCCTTTGACCCAGCACAGGGAGGTTGGTTACCTGACAAAGCTCTCCTCTGGCCAAGTCACTGGGACTGGAAAGAACCCATGACAGCTTTGGACCTGATCATGAGCTAGTCCTTCAGCACAGTATTCTATGTGCTGAGCAGCAAGCCCTCCTGGAGTTTTTCAATATTTATTATATTGATTACAGAAGTGATGATTAAAGCCATCTGCCTTACAAACTCCACTGAATTTAAAGTTATAATTGGGCAGATAAAAAATACATTGTTTCTCTCAAAGTTACCTCAATTTTTATCTGTTACTGAACAAGTACTTGGTTTTATCCCACTATTCTTAGTCTGAGATATAAAGTTCAAATTCTTAGCAAGAGCAGCTACTTCAGAGGCCAACCACAAAATCAAGAGAGTATTTACCTTTTCTAAAGTTAAGTTAGTAAACAGCTCAGCAGCAGCTAACACTGACCATTTAATAACTTCCAAAAGAACAATAGCAAGCCTTTTATTCCCAGTGACTATCAACAAACTTGAAAAATAACTGCTATTTCCCGAAAAAGTTTTTTTCTAAATGGTGAGTAAACAGTTCATCTGACTTCCAAGATCCTACTCCTCAAAACAGTGCCTAAGGCAAGAGTTCAGGACGCCTATAGAGCAAAATGTTTTTCTACAGTTCAGTCTCCGGAACCTTCACACCTAGCTTCACACAGTCACTTCAGCATATGAACCAGGCTACCGCACACACACAACTAGGTGTACTGGCCATCAGTGGCAATGCAGTCTCATGCAGCAGCAGCACATTTAAATCGAACTGGCAATTGTCAACCACCCTCAATGTATGGAGACTCATTTCAGTGACCCTCATAATCTACAAACTGAGAAACATAAAGGGATGCAAGTCAGTTTAGCATTAATTCTGATGCACTCAAGTGCTGAGAGAATGCAGAATTTACAGTTAAAGAGGAAATGAGCCATCTGAACAACTATAAAAATGGTTAAGTATGGTATTTAAATAACAGTTCCCTCCTCCTCACACAAGTGGAAGACAGGGTGGGGCTAGGGTACTCAGTAGGCCACAAGACTAACCCTTTCGCACAGGCACTATAGAACATTCAATGCCACAGATTCTGCAGGAGGAGAAATCCCACGGGTGTACAGTATTCCTGAGAAAAATCCCAGATTTTGTTCTGAATCAGTCTTAACCTGATTTGTTTTACATAGTTATGCCGTTATACCGGTGACAATTTCAGAAATGGTCACTTTATTTCAATCCAGACAGCTCAGCATAGTACAAATGATGGCAGAAAGATCCATTTGCACACTCAGCTTGCTTTCTTGTTTGTTTTAATACTGGGGGATAAACCGAAAAAAACGTAAGTAGTTTTTATCATTTGTATCCTTCATTTGTATCCTTCATTCGTTTCATTGGAGGGGAATCCCAGGGCCTTTTGATAATCTGGGAAAACCTGACTATTCTTTTGAGGGAAACAGCCCTGCTTAGCTTTACTCAGAATAATGCATGATAGACTCAACATAATTCCCGGGAAAGAGCCCAGTCACTCCATTCATAACGCCCTCATACCAACCATCGTCGTTCTTCTTGATGACATAAATAATGGCTCCTTCCTGAAAGGACAGCTCATCTTCTTTGTCTTTTGTATAATCATAAATTGCCACAACTAGAGGGGGAAAAAATGGGATATGAGAGAGAATAACATTCTTAAAAAGAACCAAATAAATGAATATCCATCCTTTTCCAACTTCTGCAGTACTTTAAAAACACAGTGACTTTCTAAATAGACCAAAAAAAATTTTCCCCCAAATACCCAGTCCTATAAAATGGAATCCTATCTTCTGGGGGAGATTAGGTTCAAAACAGTAGAAAGGACAAAAAAATCAAAGTACCTTTCAACAGCCTATGGGGAAATATCTCTTTGACATGAGAACAATCCCAGAATCAGGAAAGATGACAATTTCTTCAGATGAGCTTGTGCTGAAGCACCATGTTGTGTAAAAATACATATCTTTAACCATTAGAATTATATTAGTGCGGTGAGCTATGAGAGGCAAATGAGATAAAGGAATAGCAGATTTACGCCCTCCTCACTTTCTGGAGCCCATATCTATTCACTGAATAGACAGACACTGGCTGAATTCTGACAAGTTATACGTGTGAATGATGGGAGTTCACTATATGTAGTCTTTCATAATACATGGTGCATATGGCACCAAATAAACATATTCACAGTAACAGACTAAAAGTGTTAAGGAAACCAAGATACCTGTAAGCTCTCCTGTGATTTTCACTGCTTAAGTAACTTGGTAGGTAGGGACTTTCAACAATAACTGTGGGATAATCTGTGGTTCCTAAGTATTATTACATCTATCTCAACAGTTCAGATAAATTAGGATACCCTATAACTTGCTCAAATACAAGTGAAAATTCATCTTTTTAATAAAAAGATCCTCTGTACCTTTTTTGTATCACTCAGAATTCACTCATTAACAATCTCCACTCATTCTGAGAAGCATATAACTTTGTTAGTTTCTTATGCAACTGTAATCCTCATAAATAAGAAACTACGACAGCAATGTTTGAAATAGTGCAACTTGCCCCAGTAAAGCTGTGTTTCTGGCTTGTTTAATAAAGTTAAATGGCTTTCTTAAACTCTGAATATTCGCCATTACAGTGATCTATTAAGGATGTCAGAAAACACTTTCGAGGGGCCTAGGAAGAGTTTAGTGCTTATTTCTCAAAATACAACTAAACCCCTAAACAAATATAATTAAATGACATACAAGTTTAACTATAAATATAAAATGAGATGTATTTACTATTATTTCTAGTCAATTTAATATTTTTAGCTTTTTTTTAAGTTAATAACATTCTTGATGCTTACAGAAATGCAAACCTATTGCAAAGTAATTCAGAAGAGAACATCCCCTGTTAATTCTACCTCCTAATCGCTCAAATACAACACCTCTCTATCATCGTAATCACTGCCACCGTCAGTGCAGCAGCCTTTAAACTGGGGGTACCTAAAGATTTTCTAAGCAGTATGAGAGCCAGATAAGAGATAAGAGTCTTTGGGAGACTCAACTTTCTAGAGTCTCAACTTTTATAAATACTATTCCAAAAACTAATCTGCTTGAGATAATACCTTTGGTCAGGCATCAGTCATAAAAAGTTCTCCTTTCCTGTTTATCATTCTCCCACTTAACAAAAGTACAGTGGTGCACTGTCTTAAAATACAAAACACTTCTGGGTGCCAAAGGAGCAATTCAAGACTGATGTGGTATTAAAGAGAATTACTCCACTAAGTAACCCAACCTGTTTGCAAGTTAGGTGGCTCCATTCCTTTGCTTTTAACAAAAATTAAGACTAGACAGGTAACTGAAGGAGTTAAAAGATTTGAGTGACAGTGCCACATGGAAAAGACTTCCACTGCATCTACTTATTAATGGAAACAAGGTTTTTGGCACCATTACTTTAGGTGAAACCCTCATCTCTTCCTTAGAAAGGTATCCTACCTAGTCTCCCAACTCCTGTTTTCCTTTGTAATGTACTCTACACTATTATCAGGTAACTTTAAAAAAAAAAGTTTAGATATAAGTACATGAAGACTTAACCTGCTTAAAAATCTGCCACAACTTTCCCTCTACCAAGATTTAAAAAAAAAAAACAAACCAAAAAAAAACACCTCAGCACGGTATTCAAGGCCTTCCATCACTAATTACAACTTACCTCCCCACTCTACACTCATACTCCGGCCACTCTTCCTACAACCCACCCGTGTCCTCTTGCACATGGCACTACTCGCCATGCCCCAAACAGCCATGCCCTTTCACTCAGAGAACTCCTTCTGCCTAGATGGCCCTTCTTCACTCTCTTCTCTGCCTGTGAAACTCCTCCTCATCATTCAAGGCACTTCACAAATGCCATGTCCTCTGAGAAGCTTTTTAGAATCCCCAGATAGAATTAACTGTTCATTTTTTTTGACAATCATTAATGGAACATCTATGCTGATGTTTAGAGATACAGAGATGAACAAGACGAGAAACTGTCATAGTCTTGTGGGAACAGAAATGTTATCTGATAAATTACCATACATTGTTGATATTTCCTACCAGGAAGTTGTCACTGAGCTGGAAGAACATAAGAATTGATGGCTTGATAGAAGGATATGAAATGGAAACTAATAACTCAAAGTTTTCCAGGAAAAATTTAATGCTAGTAAACTGAATAGCCAGACTCAATCACAGGTCTGTCTGCCAGAGCTCAAGCTTAAGACAGTGGTTAAGAATGTGGGCTCTGGAATTATATCACCTAGTTCAAATCCCAGCTCTACTACTTATTGATTATTAGAACATACTTAACTTTCCTAAGCTTTTTACTCAACTGTATAATGGGAACTATAACAGTGCTAATACCTCAAAAACACTGTTATATCAAAAGAGACAATGCACACACAAGCGCAGAGCCTTGATATGGTAAACATTCTATATAAATTTTAGCTTCTTTTATTATCATTAATAACTATTACAATATACCTTCTTTTCTGTAACACTAACATTTTGATATATTCTGTAACATTATAAATTATTTTGGAACCTCATTTCCTAGTTTGCAAGATGGAGAAACTGCCCTACATATATAATAAGTCTTGCATTATGCCAGGCACATAATAAATAGATGAAAATATCTGATCTCCGCAAAGTTAAATCAAGATTCAATATACATTCTCCTTTGCTAATATGGGCAGTAATCTAGGAGTAAGATAAACGAACCTCCTACAGCAGTGGTTCTCAACCTTGGAATTCTCTGAGGAACTATTAAAAATTCTGACATACTCCCACATCCACAGATTCTGATTTAATAGGTCTGGAGGTGCAGACATATTAAACACTCCCTAGGTGATTCTAATATGCAGGCTGAGAACCAGGTCCTAAGGTCTAAGATAGCAAAATGAGTCAGGCAACAACCTTTACATTCAGGCACACTCAAATAAGAAAGCAACCATAACATAGTTGGTTATTTTTGCTTTTGTTTTGCCAGAAAGAGCAAAGAAGAGCTTATTTGGTTTTCATGTTTTGAAAGACTTGAACTTAACAGAGATAAACCAACTTTCATCTCTTAGAAATCTCTCCAGATTTTTACGTGTTCACTTAAGAGTCAATTTTTAGAAAGCAAAACTTTTCATTGTGCTTTTCCCTTAAGGAATAATTGGACTGGTTTTTCAGAGCTGAAAATTGTTATCACTTTGTCTCGGACAGTGTTAAAATCAGATAGAGAGTTTGTAAAACATGTCAATGCCCAAGGCCACATCCTAGTGTTGTACCTTGGGATTTTTCCCCCTTAAAAACAACTTTATTAAGGTGTAATTTAGACACAAAACACAAGCATTTAAGTGGAGGGTCCGATTAGTTTTGATAAATGTATGATCCTATAAACATGACAAATGTATAATCACCACCACAATCATCACATACAGCATGCCTGTCACCACAAGGTTTCCTTATACCGCTATGCAAATTCTCTCACCCACCAGTACTGGTCCCTGAAAATCACTACACTAGGTCTTTTGCATTTCCATGCTACTTTTAGAATCCCCTTGTCAGTTACTATAAAACAGACTTCTGGCATTTTTATTGGGATTGCATTCAATTTATAGATCAATTTTGGGGAAAACTGATCTCTTAACAATAATGATTTAAGAACATATCTATCAATTTATTTAAGACCTTTATTAATTTCTCTTGATGTTTTAGTTTTCATCATACAGGTCTTACATATATTTCATTAAATTTATCCCTAAGTATTTCATTTTATGTTTTTACAAGTTGGTTTATAAATTTTAATTTCCAATTGTTTATTGCTAGGATACAAAATGCAATTAATTTTGTACATCGACCTTGTAGCCTGCAATCTTGCTAAGTTCACTTTTTAGCTCTACCAGCTTTTTTGTAGATTCATTTTGATTTTCTATATGTGATCATATCTTCTGTGAATAGACTACATGATATTATCCCACATATCAGTTGCTGTTTTTAGTGTTTTTCTCTATGCCTCATTTTGCATAGTTTTTACTGTTGTATCATCAAGGTTGCTATTCTTCTAAAGTGTCAGTTTAGATATTGTATTTTTCATCTCCAGAAATTCTATGTGGGTTTCTCTTTTTTAAAAATATATATTCCACTTCTCATGTTCTTGATTTTCCTTTACCTTCTTGAACATGTGTGGCATTTATAATAGCTATATAACAGCCTTGTCTGGTAATTCCACCATCTTAGTCATTTCTGGGTCTGTCTCTATTGACCAACTTTTCTTTTAGTTATATTTTTTTGCTTGTTTACATGACTTGCAATTTTTGGTTGTATGCTGATACTGTGATTCTTACTTTTTAGTGCATTGGATTTTGCTGACTCCTTTGAACAGTGTTGAATTTCCTGGAGTTCAATTAAGTTACTTGAAATCAGTTGGATGCTTTCAAGGTTTGCAGTTAAGTGCTAGGGCATCCAGAGCAAACTTCAGTCTAGGGCTAATTTGGCCCCATTACTAAGGGGACACACTTTTGAGGCCTTTTCTCAGTGTCTTGTGTATTACAGGGTTTTTCTAATCTGGCTGGTTTGGGAACATGAACTATTCTCACACCTGTGTATTTCCAATAATTTTTCTGCCTACTCCTTTCCAGTGGTTCTTTCTCCAATTTCAGGTAGTTTCTTGACCACATGTACGAATCAGTACTCAGTCAGACTCAAGGGGACTTTCTACAGATCTCTAGAAGTCTATCTTCTGTCTTAGTGTAGCTACCTCTTCTCTGTGGCTTCCCAAAATTCTGATCTCTCTCTTTCTATGCAGTGAGACCCCCAGGCTTTGTTTGGGTTCCACCTGGAAACTGCTTCCAGGTAGCAAGCCAGGACAATCACAGGCTCACCTTATTTGAATTCCTTCTCTCTGGAGTCATCATCCACCACTGCCTATTGTCCAATGTCTGAAAACCATTATTTTTTGTATTTTTTTCCTAGATTCCTAACTGTTTTAGGAGAGACAGTAAATCTGATTACTATTGCTCTATCTTGGCCGGAAGTAGAGTCCACGGTTTCTTAATATAAGTTCTCCAGGTGATTCTAATGCGGGGTCAGTTTCGAGACCCACTGAGTCAGTAGTTTCGATTTCCTTTACAAAAATCTCCTTCAAGACAGCAAACTTTTTCCTGAGCTGATTAGTCTTGATGAGATTTGAAAGCTTGTGTCACAAAAGTTCCATGTCATGGTTAGCTAATATATTCAGAGAAACTTTTCACTAAAAGAAATGCCCAATACTGCTTTGTAAAGAAACTAAGAAACCATTATGCTTTGAAAGAGTTTCATATGGAGACACTTAAAGTGAAATATCTGAAATAAGATGCCACAAAAGAATGCTTTATAAACCATGGGGGTAGCAATAATGAATAATTTGGAAAAATCACCCTCTTTCTGAGGCATTCCAGAAAAGCCCCTTTTTTTTTTATTTTGTGTTACAGAAACCATTCATAAAATGCATGTTCAACAGGAACAATACATAACTATCAATAAAAAACAGTCACAGAATTTTACTAGCATGACTTCCCAAATCATGGAATTGGTAAACTAAATTAATATGAACACAGATGTAAATACAAACAAAACTTTACTTATTAGTAAAAAATAAGTAAGATTCTCTTCAGTGCCAGTAAATTTCATTTCTATATAGAGATTTCTTCCCATCCTTCCAGATATCCCTCTGAAACTTACCCTTTTCCAAATAAGACCTTGGAGCCCATGGAGGGTCCTCTTCAGCGTAAGGATCACTATACTCAACCACAGCTGCCTCCTCCTCTTCATAATCTTCTGGGGGAGGAGGGGGAGGGGGGGATTCATCAAAGGCTGGTTCTTCCACAGGTGGTGGTGGTGGTGGTGTATCTGAAACTAAGAATGTATCAAGCTGATAAAAATACTATACATTATACAAAGTTCAATATTTCCTATCTATGCTTTTTTGTTATGGAATATAATATAAACAGGACTTGAAAATAATCTTTCAAAAAATGAGTGAGCAAGGTAAGTTCCCCAACTGACTAGAATGTTCCAGTCTCCAAGCATAACTTTCTTGCTTCCCTATGGGTTAGTGCTTATGAATGCTGAATAAAGTTTTGCCAAAATAATTATTAACTGAGCATCTGGAAACTGTTTATACTAATATATAATCGCTTCTTCAAAGAAAGAGATCAGTATAATATAGTTTGGGTTTACATGATATTCAACAAGGTCTGGTTTCAGGAATATTAATAACTGGGAGATTTATAACCATATTTAATTTATAACAAATTAAAATAAGTCAAACGAAGTCAAATTTTAATAATCTACTTTCACTGAATTTTTTTCTCAATCAATTTTTTTAAAATAGCATCTTACTAAATTAGCAGGGCAGAATCACAAACAATTCTGGGTAACTTCATCCATGAAGATATTTGTGTTGGTTTTGTCTCCTTATATACAGAATTTCAACTAATTCAGACTAGTTTATGATGCAGAATTTCTTAAGGCTAAATATCCAAGAGTGATTTAAAATATTTTAAATGTCTCCTTACTGAGAACTGCTTCCACAACTCGGGTATCAATATATAATAATGTCAAAAACATCTCCAAACTCAGGAACTCAAAGCTTTTAAAATGCTTGGTACATACTTGAGTATAGCTCAATGAAATAAAATGAATAAAGTAAGCTATATTTATCGGTTGCCCCATTTTAATGAATAGCATAAATTCTCTTCTAAGGTAACAGTATTGTTGCTGTGAAATTCTCTGAGCAATCCTGTTTATTTTCTACTTATCTAAGTCTACTGATTCAATCAAATGTATTTTAGAAGACTGCTGATTCCTGGTGAAGACTATCCATATCAACATCTCTGCCCTATTTCAGTATTCTTCTCATCTGCTGTGCCACTCTGTACTTATCAACTTATCTACTTTATAAACTTTAAGTCTTCACTCATTAAAAATTATTTTTAGTCCTAATGTGTTTTTAAATAAATGAAACAAACAAAAAAATGTGATTTTTAACATATACTTTATGACAGATTATATATTGTTTGGGTAAAAATCAATATTATATATTGTCTGCATTTCTAAGGCTAAGAGATTGATTTCAAACAATTTCATAAAACCATACATCTGAAGGAAGTCTGTCTCTCAAAACAGTCACCCTACAAAATTACACTACAAAATTACTCGAAAATGATGCCACTGCCTGTTTTTACCTTTTCTTATAACTGCCTCAGAGCCAGTTTGATAAGACTAACAAAAGCTACCATTTTATTTAAAACATTCCAATTATTCAGCTAGCACTTACATCATTTCGTTTAATCTTTACCTTGGGAGGTGGTGTTTTTATCCTCATTTTATGGATGTGGAAACTGGCTTTCCAAGATTAAGTAGTCCTACAGTAATAAGTGGAAGAGCAGGAATTTGGACTCCAATGTTTGTTATCTTAAAAGCTTATAATACTATGGGATGAGAGAAATCCAATAACTTTAATGTTTCATTATTATTCATTCAACAAACATCAACTGAAGGTCTACTATTGCTAGGTACTATGCTCAGCACTGGGGATAGAGCAGTGGGCAAAAATCTTGTAGACATAGACAACCAAACTTTCATTTATAAGTAAGTGCAGGAAGTACTTTATGTCATTATGGAAAACACAGCAGTTGACCAAACTTCTTACAAGGGTCAGGAAAGGCTTCCTGAAACCTGAAGGATGAGTAAGAGTTAATGGCCAGGGGGAGGGATGGAGTTGGGGGATGGGTATTTCATGTCAGATGTGAAGAAAAAAATCAAAAAGTTAAGAAAGCAGGAACCCTCCTTCGAAGAATTAAAGTTCAGTAGAAAGAGGCATGAGGAAGCTGAAGAGGACTAAGCAGGAAGGGCCATGCAACAGTCTGAACAATATGCAAAGAGTGACAGGGAGCCATAGACGGGTTTTAAGAAGAGTAAGAATACAGCTACCAACTTACTGTAGTACAACTGGTTCCAAATAATTTCAGACCTCTTTCAAACGTAATATAGTGATTATTTGCTACCACAGTGTATCTTCAAAGTTATGTATTTGAAAGCTATGAAGATAACCCCAAAATATAAGTATATATCTTTCTAAGGTGAATGTTTTGAAGAGGACAATGTGTATTTGAATGTATGTCCTGCTATGTCTGTAAAATCGGCCGCACACCTCATACACAAAATTTCTGACTTTCATACATTTTGTAGGTGATAAATGTACTTGACTATGAAAGGCACCTGAAAGAGACAATGAACTCTCAGTCCAGTAAGACTGAATTATAACCAATTAAAATAAAAGAAAGGTGTCAATAAAAAGGTGGCATTTAATTAGCTGGGAAAACACAAAAAAAGAGAGACAAAAAGTGTCTGCTATGTGTCAAATGCTTTTCTAAGTGCTAGGGAAACAGCTCATAAACAAAACAAGCAAAAAGCCCTGTTCTCACGGGGCTCACATTCTAATCTAGGCAATGCCCATCTCCAAAGCACCAAAGAGTTTTAAACAACTGAGTGCAAATACTTCTATCCCACTGGTGAGGCCATCCCTGTTATGACATGCATACCCTGGGCTACTTCGGACAGATGATTAAATCTTTGATTAATGTAATTCCCGTTTTCAGATTCTATCATGCAACCTTATGATTATGATGTGGTTCCTCATGTTGACTGTTCACAAGACGAAAATCCATCTCCCATACAGACTATGTTCACTGGTCTCTGTAACAGCAATTCCACACTGAATGCTGATACAGGCTTCCTGCTTTATAGACATCAGTTTCCCGAGCTTCCTTAATACTTCCCTAGGAGAAGACTCAATGTGTCAACAAAATCAGTTACCTGAGCCTCCATGGCTCAACACTAGACCACTGGCCAGTGTGAGTTCACTGCAAATCTATGAGGCTTCTTGGGAAACAAAATTTGGCAGTTTGGTCCCCATGGTATGGCCACTTTTATACCTGGAATCACAGAACTGATGAAAGATTCTCAGACCAGCACAAAACCCTAAAACTCCAGTGATAGGAAACTAGAATACTACTTGTCTGAGCATCCCAGAGAAAAACATGGGCTACCTGGTGATTAGGCAGCATCTCATCAGATGTGATATTTTCTTACATGTGCCTTATTTTATATTTGTCTTTTCTTCACTACCAGATTTTGAGTTATTTGAAGGCAGAGAATTTCATCTTAATTAGTTTATCATCCCTACTAGCTGCTCATACGGTGACCTGTTCATAATATTCAAATATTTAAAGTACTGGTGAATGACTATTTAGCCAATCATATATAAATGACATTTTATGTCTATAATCTGATCTACAGCATAAAGAAGACATAAACTTACTATTTTCTTGGACTCTGGCCACAAATCCCATTAAAGGTAACTGAGGAGTTACCTGTAGAATGGAGGGAGGAGGAGGAGCAAGAGATACTGCAAAAACAAAAAAGGTGTGGAGGATAAGGGGTAAGGGCGAGTTACATCAAAAGGAAAGGATAATACAATAAAACGAACATGTAAGGAGGGAAAGCACTATGCACAAACATTTTACAAGATATTTTAAAGATCCTCTTTTGAGGGATAATTTATTAACACACAAAACAAAGTATTAGGGGAGTTTTAAGGAAGTTTCAAAAAATTACAACAGGAAGCATAAATCATATACAGATCTACTCTAACACATAACAGCAAATTGATCTTTTCATATCAGTAACAACATGTCTTCTCAAAGAATTTCTTCAGATTACCATGAATAATTTACTTTCCTAGATTTTACCTTGATGATTACAAGTTTAATGTTCATCAGTACAAGAGAAAAAAACAGTATATTCTAACATCCTGAATTTAGACTTTTCAAAATTTCATTAATAGGCAAATTGATTGATTCTTCATTCATTACTTAAATATTGACTGACTTCCTAACTAAGTGACAAGTACTCTGCTAGGAAACCAATATCAAAATCATTCTGAGACGTATGTGTCATTAAAATTTTTCACAATCCCAATTCAAACAACCAGCTCCAACAGGTACAGTTCCTCCCTGACCTTACAGAAAAATGCTGGCCTCATTCCAATCACTGTCCTCTCTTCCTCAATGTGTCTTTCCTTCATCTGAAACTAGTATCGTATCTAGTACTAGTAAGCCTTCAACAAATACTTAATGTATGTATATACGCAAATAAGCCAGGTATGTGCTGAACAATTTCCCAAGGTTAACTCTGCAGTTATAGTTTCCTTCAGAATATCAAGGTATAAAGTATGGCACACATCGTATGAAGAGAGAACACCTTTATTAGCTCCAAACTATAGTTAGGACTAATAAAACTAAAAAGATAGATGAATAAAAGTCACTGCCCTCAAAGAGATCACATTCTACCTGGCAGCAGAAGACAAAATAGGAACCTTAACCCAACGATATTTGTAGCAATTCCATGCAGGTGGTGATGGCGTGATGTGAGGGCGGTAGGAGCAGTGGGGGTGGAAGTAGTGAGGAGGGCTAAACAGAAATGACCTCTGAGCAGGTACCTGAAGAAAAGGAGTTTGACAAGCAGACAAGGACGGAGAAAGACAAGATGAGAACCAAGTGAGGGTAAAGGCTTAGAGGTAACCAGCTTGCGGGACTGGAGCTGTTTCCATACAGCTAGCCTCGGATACCCCAGAGAGAGAAGTACAAAACCAAAAAAGGTGAGTGAGTGGATATGAAATAGGGAAGGACCTTACATGTTAGGTGAAAGAGTGCTTAGTGGAAAGAAATTGGACTTAAGTGTCACTCAGTGTCAAATAACCTGATTCATTCTTTCCTTGATGTTGGAACAGCAAGTCAATTAACTTCTTTGTACCTAATCCATAAATGTAATATTAAAAAAAAGGAAATGCAACCTACTTTACAGAGTGGTTGCAAAAAATAAAAAAGGCATGCAGAAAGTCTAACCCAGGGCCTAGCATTAAAAAAAAAAAAAAAAAAATTCAAGGCAGTAGAAACAGAAAGAAAAGGAAAGAACTTGGTAACTGTTGAAAAAGAGTACCTGGTAACTAAGGATTTAGCTAGTACAATGAAGGAAGGCGATAGCTAAAGATGGTTTTTACATTTTTAGCCTTCACAACCACGAAGGCAGAAGTGCTGTGAACCACATTAACCATGTTAATAAGAAGTACAGGGAAATGGGCTGGTGAATAAGCATGTCAGGGAGAGACAGTATATAATAAATAGGGTGCATGAAAGTGACTGAGGCATAAATATGGAAAGCAACTTGAAAGTTTTGGGTTGAGAGATACAGAGCTGCAGGTAAATGCAGGAAGAGTTAAGAAGATAATCCTGAAGAATATCTGTATTTAAAGGACAGAGTAGTATAATCCTAGAAATTGGTACCTTTCCCTAAGTCATACTTCTTGGTAGTAAATCCTTAAGTTGTATGTCTGTCTCCCACTCCCAGAGGCTTGAAGCAATTATTGATATGTTTGCAATACCCTGTGTTTCCCAAACTGAGGTAAGAATAAGACACAATAAACAGAGGAGGTAGAAGAGACAAAGCAGATAAAACAGCAGCAAACAGCAACTGGCGCTAGAAAAGTGGAGATTATGTGTATATTCACATCAAATAAAATAAAAGCTCTTATCCTGTTCATACCCCTACAGACTTCCCCCGCAACGGAAAAGTAAATTTCCCACTTAAGTCACTGTTTCACATCCAAAAAAGACCTCTGGAATTCCATAAAATGAATGATTATGTGCTTAACAGAATCATCTTTTTGTAGGTAGGCTGACTTTATTATTATTATTTTTAAGATGAATACATTTATTTTTTTTTCTAGTTCTGAAAATGAAAATATGAAGTCATTGTGGTTTTAAGTTCACAGACAGCAATCCCAGATCTCCCTGAAACAGAATTATTTTATGACGAAACAAGTTAGATTTTTTTCAAAGCCAGTCCAATGGATGTTGAAAATTCAGTTCCAAATGGAGTTTACAAAGGTCCCCATGAATTCTACTTATTTTTGCTCGGGACAAAGCTTTTATATGATGGTCCAAATTAATTCGGATACTACAGAATTTTCTTTCTGGACCAGAACATCCTTCTTTAGACTAGATTTATCTTCTTTAGAGTTAAGTTGAAAATGAACTCTCCTAGAAGAATTTAAGCAAGATTTTGATATGAAGATTTGTTTGCAATATTCAATTCTAGTCTTAGGCATCTCGTAAACAGTCAAGAACAAGAACTATAAACTTTTCACTCCATTTAGCTAAGGTGACTCTTCATATAACAAGATCCTTTACCCATAACCACCAAAAGATCTCCAAACTTAGAGTTCATAATATTATGTTCGAAATCCACAATAATGAAGTTAATATGAAGACAGGCTCACCAAGTGACTGGCATTTACAACACAGAGCTCTTAGGTAGGACGGCTGTAAGAACTACAGCTATGTGCACATAGCAACATGTAGATACATAAACAGTAAAAGGTTTTGCAAACAAAACTTAGAGGATGAGACTATACTGACAAAATAGTCTTTCTAATCATGACCCTCCTGGTGATTATAAAATGCTTTTGGAGCATAATCTTTGAGGCTCAGTGTTTTCAAATGTCCAATTCAAAGAGTTTGGGGAGAAAAAAGACCTTTACATCTTATTTTTACAGCTTTATAAATGCTGAGAAAATTAGGAAAAATAAACATCAAATACTACCACTAACACCACTACAGAATATCACTTTTAGAGGCTACATTTAATTGACAGCCCATTCGAGTTGAAGGAAATAATTTAAGCAATTTAAGAGTGAAATATTTTCTAGCATTAATAACAACTTAGAACAAGGAATATTTAAAAATTAATTTAGCTAATCATATTCAGTAAGGGGAGCATTTTTGAAGAAAAGAATATGGTTCTCAAATAATTACCAATCCTATAGTCTCAGAAGGATTAAAAGAATTGGATCATTTTTGTTATTCCTCTGCAAGTAAAAAAAAATTACCATATACTATTATGCCTAGAAAAAGTAGCAAATTAAGACAAGTTTAAAAACAGAACTTGTATTTAATAACCAATGTAAAGTGTCTTTTTGATTTACCTGGTCATCTAAAAATATACTTTTCAGTTGCTTTCTTGCTTTTTGTTCTCTCTAAACATTCTTTAACAAATCCTAAAGACTGCCTAAAATGAGGATTTACAAACAGCCTCTTACTACTGCTCTTTGTTACACTTTGCTAAAGCCCCACCAAATCTGTATTCTTCTGGGGATTTATGATAACGCTATAACTTAATTATCCTTTTAAAGTGCTATAGCTTCTCTTTTGCAATATCACCAAGTCAATATTGTTTTTTTTTCTTTTTTCTTTTTTTCAGTTGCTTTTCATGACATTCAGCGTTTAAAGAATGACATTTTCCCTGTGTCAACACCATACTCATTCAGAAATTCCTCCATCTATTCACAGTCACATTTCTTGGAAATAATATTCCATCTTCTTTGTGAATTAAAACCTTTTTAAAAAGTTTTTGATGTAAGAAGATACGAACAGTAAAATGCAGGATCAACTTCTACCAAAGGCCCGAGTACTTAAATATCACATATTGATTCCTTATTGTTATGAAATTTTCTTTACCACCAAGGTGCTTCATATTTATATTTAAAGTAAAAACTTGTGATTAGCCCTATTTGTGTCAATGATGTTCCTTGCTGCTGATAAATGGTACACTGATGTTCCTATTTCTTTGGCTGGATTAGATTATGAAATAATGAGAATCAAAGAGGTTTTAGTTATGCCCTGATCAGTGTTCCTTTCATTAATTTGTGAAATAATCACATTAAAAAAACAATTATTGTGCTCCTAGAACTTGGCAAAAGACACTGGGTGTTCCATATTTTAATTCCTATGTTGTAATGCCCTTTTTCAAACTCAAACCAAGTATAATAACAGTGCTACTAGATCTATACCTCACAGAAAAGCCCACTGAATTACATTTGTATGAATCCCAGGCTGCCGGCTCACTTCTTGAGAAGCACACATAAATGTCAAGCCTCCAAATGCAAAAAAATTTGCTTATAAAACACACACCTGGGATAATTTTGTTCAATCAGGTTATTAGCTACTTGAGAAATCACAACAAATTTTCTCATTTTAAATATGAACAGGGACCACTGTAAGTGGAGTAATACAAGAAACATAATAATCTAGAGCAAATAAAGAAGCATCTAATTAAGCCATAAAACATTGGTTTGCAAGGCATTATGTCCTGTAAACAAAGCTTTTCAAAGAATGTGATTTAGTAAAAAAAAAAAAAAAAAAAGGAAGAAGAAGAAAGAAAGAAAGAAAAAATTTTAGAGAAAGCACTGATTAATCAACTAAGAGAGCTGTAGTTACTCTCTTTAAACAGTTACCAAATCAGAACTTAATCAGGAGGAGCACACGGAACAACTCAATTGTCTCACACATTATGCTGAAGGCTCAATAACCTCAATTCATTGTATCATTCCATAGAGTATATTACTTTCAAGTATATTAAAATCAAATTTACAAAGAAAGAAGTATTGAAATGGATATTTTAAACACATTTAAATATGTGGTTAAATGACCTTCATATAATTTCCACCAAAGGGTTCTCATAAGACCCTTACATGTACAAAGCATGAAATATCCTTATATGTACTTTCTGTATATCATGCACAGTTGGTTCTAAGCTGTTAACAGTGAAGCATCTTTTGTCTCCATTACAGAACCAGGCCATTTTGGACTGACATCATTCTTTCGAAACTCTTCGCAAAGATAAGGGAGGGCAAAACAGCTCAAAGATACAATTGTCTTGACTTCTAAGAGGGCCAGGGAGAGAGCCTACCTTCAGAACTATGAAGCAACCCACATCTAAAACTAAAATTTAAAAATTAAAAAATAATGCATTTAGAAACAAAATAGATCATATACAAATATAGGTTTAGAAAACATGATTTAAAAGAGAGTGTATGAAAAATACCAACAGATTATCAAAATTAAGCTCAAAATGAATTACAAAGAACGGCACAGCCAAAATCACTGTGATTGAAGACAGCAGCAGTAAGAGTACATATATTTCAAGTGAGGCAGCTGGTAATCATACTACAGGGTGCACTGCACTTGGTTAGACTAGAAATATTGCATTTAATTTTCAAGAAGGACCCAAAACAGTGAAGTAATTTGAGTAAAGGAACAAAGGATTCATTCCACATTCAACAAATAATTACTGAGCACTATTCCTAGGATATAACTGTATAAAAGACGGACAAGGTCTCAGGCTCTCATGTAATTTACATTACAATGTGGGCACCCTCCTCCCCAACAAAAGAGAAGACTTGGGAAGGTAAGAGAAAGATTTTTTAAAGTCTGAAGGTAGGTAGGATAGTACAATAGAAAGGACAGAGAACTTAAAGATGATCTAAGTTCAAATCCTAACTTGACCATCACCTCAGCCTCAGTTTCCTCACCTATAAAACACTGATGAAAGTAATCGCATGATTGTAAGACTTAAATAAGATAATAAATATAAACACATTCTTTAAACTGCATTTATGAAGAAGGATGATCAAATTTCTTCCGCACAACTCCAAAAATATAATATTTCACCAAAAGATAGTAGCTGTAGCAGACAGAGTTCAGCTCCATAAAATTAAGAATTTAATCAAAGATAAAATGGGCTGTACCCTAATATTAGATGGCTTACTGGCCTCTTGATGAAAATCCAAAACCACAGTGAATTGACACACCATGTCCACAATAGTCACAGAGTCTAGGATTTGCTCTTAGCCTCTTTGGGAAGAAGTAAAAATAAGTATGTATAGTACTAAATATGTGCCAGATTGTTTTCTGTATACACGATGCAAGTGAAAGATGATTGTTGTAGCTGAATCGATCTGTCCAAGTCACAGTTTTCCCATCACAGGTTTGGTATGAGAACTGAATAAGTATAACTGCCTAGCACAAAGCAGCTTCAAAAATGTCATCTCTCTTTTATTTGTCAATTATAAACTCTTTCCATGTACACTCAATTTTCATTACCTGCTACTAAGACAGCAAGGATATCTGGTTAAATAGGCAGAAAATATTGTTTACCGCAATATTATTTTTTTAAAGCAAGTAATCACTAGCATATCAAAAAGATTCTGTTCAGAAAAATTAAATTTTACAACTTTATATGGAAACCATGTATTTTTTTAAAAAAGAAAAAGTGGAAAATAGGGTTATTAGCAATTTCTGTTGATTCAAAAAATAGTACTAACCACCTCCCATATGCTGGTTTTTAATCAGATATATTCCATAGAATACAAAAAATAGCTAACCTGGATTCTGGCTATAAAAAGGTCCTCCGTTCATCTGATTCTGAAGGCTTGTTTGTGAAGTTATGGAAGGAGGGCGTCTATAGGGCAACGAGCCCCCTATTGTTGGGGGAGTATGGCGAGAGGCAGGTCTATTCATGCTATAGAATTGGACAGGATGACCTGGAAAAGAGAACATAAATTTGTCATTAAAAGAAAATTACCTCAGACAACGAAATACTTTAGGTACGATGCTTGACTCTTAAAAAGATTATTAAAAATAAAAATGTTTAGTTATCTAACAAATGCAAAGTGATAGTCATTGCCCAGCTGACCCTGTATCAAAGTGCAAAAGAAGGAAAGTAGATAAATAAAATTATGATTAGGTTTGGAAAAGCTAAATAGTTTACTAATATTATGATTTTATTAATTTAATAATTTGACACAGTTTCAAAATCACCACAATTAAAATTTATGGCTTACTTCTTCCCCCGCAAAAAAGACAATCCATTAAACACTAAAAACTAAACTTGACAAGATAAAAATGACATTGGGAAAGCAAAAGAAAAAATGCTTGATGTACAGTCTTATTCCAAATTAATAATAATAATAGTACATTTAAGGTAGCAAAGCTATTAAAGGAAAAAAAAATATTTCCAGCAAAAGGCCAAGTGACATAATTCTAAATCAAACACATCTTTATTCGATCAAAGACATCCATGTTTAAAACTAGATTATTATTTTGACTTCAAATTAGTTTAAGAAATTTACAATTATAAAAAAGCTAATAAAAAAAGTGAATCAAAATATATCTCATTTTTAATTTCATCCTTGAACTTGTACATATTTATCATCAATTTCACTATATTTTTGCTCTCTGAAAATACTTTAATAGCTAATGACAACTGAAGACACTCTTTCCTAATCTACCCAATTTCCTAATGCAATCCAGTTCCTAAATTTTATTTTGACTCCACCCCAACTTAAAATCACTCAGTGGAAGGCCTACTATTAGAGACAGACAGACAAAGCACTAGGGAATCCCATGAGAAGTCACTCCATCAGGCAAGAGTGGGGAGGGAAGAGAAGGAGATGGGAGAGGAGGGGAGGACAAAGAGACAAGGAGAGAAGAGGTGGTGGTAAGAAGTGTCAAGGGAAGAAAGGGGGGAGGAAGGCGAGAGGATAAAGGGAAGAGAAAGAAAAGGAGGAAGGGCACAGGAGAATGGAAGGAAGGCAAAGAAAAAAAAGCACTTTTGATGATATTTCATCTTATTCATGATTGTAAAATGGTTTTATGTGACTAAAACTGGTCTTCAGGAACTCTGTAAATTTATCCTACTTGAATTCGTATGAACTCATATAAAGAATAACATAAAAGCACTGCTATACAATTTAATCTTCTTACATATGACAATATCAAAACCTAAAAATTAATTCTGTTGCATAAAAATCTTGAGTATTCGGTTTAAACATAATCCACTATCGAGTCTCCGCAACCACAATGAAAAATGTAAAAACATAAAAGAGACTGTTTATACCATTAATAGGCATTTACTTTGCTTTGGATTGAAAACCAAAAGAAAATAAAACTACAGTTTAATTACTATAGACCTAACCATATAATCTAAAAAAAAAAAAACTTCTGCTAGAAAACAGGACAAAATATTTATAACCTTATGTAAGGTAAGGAGTTAGTGAATATGACACCAAAACCACAATCCACAGAAAAAATAAATTCAGTGAACTAGACTTAATCACAATGAAGAACTTCTGTTCTTTGAAAGACAATATTAAGAGAATAAAATGTCACAAAATGGAAGAAAGTATTTGCAAATCGTATAATTAACAAAAGACTTGTATTCAGAATATAAAAGAACTAAATAAGAAAACAAGCAACCCTATTTTAAAGGGGGTGGGGGGTGACAAAACATTTGAACAGACATTTCTCCAAAAGATAAACAGATGGCAAAGCAGCACACGAAAAGATGTTCTACATCATTCGTCATTAGAAAAATGCAAATCCAAACATGTCGTACACCTATTAGAATGGCTAAAGTTAAAAAAAATGACAATATGAAGTGCTAACAAGTATTCAAAGCAAGTGGAAGTCTCACGCACGGCTGGTGGTGTGCAAAATTGTACAGCCCCTTTGGAAAACAATTTGAAAGATGAACTTTCCATACTACCCAGCAATTTTACTCCCTAGGTATTTACCCAAATTAAATGAAGATTCACACTCATACAAAAGTCTATGTGTGCACATTTATGGCAATTTTATTCATAATCACGCACAAATATAAATAATTTAACTGTCCCTGAGCTGGGAAAGGGACAAACTGTGCACATCCATGCAGTAGAACACCCAATAATAAAAAGGGGCAAAATAACAAAGCATTCAACAACACTGGTAAATCTCTAATGCTTTGTGCCAAAGCACCAGAACCAAAAAAAAAATATCAAGTGATTGCCAGGGGCTAGGAATTAAAGGGAAGAACTGACTACACACAAGGGGCATGGAGGAAATTTAGGGATGGCAGGACTGTTCTATATCTTGATTGTAGTTGTGGTTACATCATTGCCTACATTTCAAAACTCACAAAATATAAACTAAAAAGGGTAAATTTAACTGTATATAAATTATACCTTAATAGAAAGAAAAAACTACTTGGTGATTCAAAGACGCTGTTTAAAAAAGATTATAAACATATAAAAATTGTTATTGAGGCATTTACTATCTTGCTTTTTGATAAAAAAAAAAAAACCTAACTATAATTATCCACTCATACAATAAATGTTTATTCAGTGCAGACTATGAACCAGTACCTGTTATTAAATTATAAACATGCTGACTCTTGGGTGGGAGTGAAATGGCCTTTCTGGGCCTACAATTAACTGATTTCAAGATGTACTCTTTACCCTATTGATGTAAGAGCATAAATAGATTTCTATAACATCACATCACATCACATCACAACACAACACAACACAACACAACACAACAACATAGTTATGTTATTTCTACATAACTATGTAGGAATCTAGTTATGCTCTTGCATAACCAGTCTGGCCTAACAGAGTTATATGAACATTGAAGAACAGCCCATGTTTACATTTACCCACTGTAGAAAGCTTTTCTTAAAAAGTGCTATTATAGAAGCTATCCCATAAAACACCATCCAAAAATCCATCTTAACTAAAAGTATCTTTTAATATTTAAACATCTGGTTATAGCAGCAGAGCTGAGTATACTATGAAGTATTTGGCAAGCTACAGTGATGTGTGTCCAAACACATTTTTATAATAGATAAGAACTTATTTACTGATCACCATTAACTTTATAAAAATATTTTGTAGCAATTGAGCCCTTTTCTCCTTCCGTAAAAAAATAGATTTTAGGTTGCAATTTCAAAATACTAGAACAACAATCAACCTTAAGTAACACACAAGTAAACCTGAAATTCTTAAAAAGTTCACTACAGAGATTTTGGGACTATTATATCAAATATTTCCTATAAAATATACTTTAGAATTCTTGTCATAAACTATTCTTTCTGTGAATGACAACCTATAACAATATTCTAATGACGACTTTTCAAAACTGTACAGAAGACAATTCCATACTAAATTCACAAATCTCTAGTAAATGAATTTCAAGGAATAAAAATGTATATTTATGCTACTCTTTTGGAAAGATGTATGGGAAATTTTATCCTGATTTCCTCCAGATACTCTACTCTTTGATCAGACGCCATTTTCTAGTTAGTACGTTCTTCTTCATGTTTAAATAAACAAACACAAACAAACAACAATCACAAAGCCACAGTTCCAGGTAGGATAAGAAAGAGCCAGATGACTGGATTTGCCTCTCAAGGAATAAGCCAGTACTCACCTGCAGGGGGAGTGGAAGAGACAACAGGGGGAGTTGGAGAAGTGAAGCCGTCAGCAAGGGTCTGGGCACCCCCAGCAGCGGCATCTGGGGCAGTGGAGGAAGGGACAGTAGCAGGAACAAGAGGGGCAGGGGCAGATGCAGAAGTAGCAGGAAGGGGAGGAGTACCAGCAGAGCCAGCAGGGGCTAAGGGGAAAGAGGAGTAAGAGGCAGCATTAATGAGGCAGTCCCATTAGACAGGATTAGTAAAGGCACTCGAGAACTAATGTTAGATATTCAAATGATTAACAGTAACCAAAGAATAGAAGAGAGTGTTAAAAAGGAGAGAGAGAATGAAGCTCATGTTAAAGATTATCAGGTTTGCAGCAAATAATTCAAGATGCCAGGGTGATGCATAGATTTTTAAATTCATTAATAACGAGCATCCCTTTTTACCTGAAAGCCACTACTCTGAAAGAAAACTGCTCTTTTATATTGTAATCTTTAGCGTAACATTCTGTAACTAGCATATGAAACTAAACATAATACACTATGAAACACCAGTATTCCATTCTGAATTATACGAGTCAGAAAAATAAACATATATTCCAAACATAAATATCTTAACAGGTAAAAAAAGCATTTAGAAAAATCTCTTTTAAATGATTTTTAAAGGGTATTATCTATTGGAATAATTAATTAAATATGTAATAATCCACCTCTATGTCTTTTATGTCATGCCTTTAAAACTAAATTTTAACTTTGGTTTCCTCAGATTAAATAAGCACATTTCTCTGTTTCAGAGAATAGAGGTAACATTTCAGAGACTATTAAGTTCCAACAGGCCATTAAATTTAACTGTCGAAACTTTGATATTTGTCTAATCTTTTGTTACAAATATGATTCTCAACACTGAGTCTCCAATGTGTCCAAAAGCACACACTGTTGTAATTCTAGCTGGAATTAAACATATAACTAATATCAATGTGGTGCCTGAAACCTCAAAGCACCAAGTGAGCCACAGCACCAAAGACATAAAAGCAAAAACAAGTGAGATGTGTGTGGGCATACAGTTACAAATGGGTTAAGATAACAAATGCGTAAAGATTTCACAACATTTATGGAGTCCTAAAGATAAACCCTGATTATAAAGAAAATCCACTGTAATTAAATCAGAGTCAAATTCAAATTCAGAGAGGATAAGTGAAGATGAAGCACCATTCATATTTTACCTGGAAAGACACTTGGAGGAGAGGGAGTAGGAACGGCAATGGGAACGCCCACACTCCCACTTCCACTGTTCTCCCGACTGCTGCTCCGACTACTTGGGTGGCTTCCTCCACTACTCCCACTGCTGCTGAAGAGATAAGAGCCACCAAAACAGAGTATATATGTATGTATGTATTAAAATATACATATATGTAGTAAGATATCACCAGTATCTCCCACAATTTTCTGAAATAATAGCTATAATAAAGATAAGCCTTCAACTTCAAATATGAATTTCTTAAAAAGTAGAGGAAAAAAGATGAGTTCAAGAAATTTGTTTGGATCACCTTTTAAGAAGCATGTATTAAAGGAATTGAGAAAGAAAAAATTCTCCATAAAAATAAGTGATAAATGGAGCTTAACAATGTTACTTAAAAATATTACTTTCTTTTACCCCAGCTTAATGCCTGCCTGGAAAAACTTCTTTTATAATAAAAAGCTTTCCTAAATAGAATATTTGATTAATTTTATTTGTAATGATATCTTGATATATACTAGCTCATGTTAATGTTTCATTGTATATAGTTTTTCATCTGTAAAGTTCCACCAAAAAACAACTTAAAATTTCCAACATCTGGTTCATAACTTTTTTTTAGGTCAACTATAACTATTTATTTTGTAGAGAAGTTTTCACTTTAAGCTGTCTAGTTTTTTTGTTTGTTTGTTTTGTTTTTTTAATTCAACTTCCTGACTGCTCGAAGTTACATCAGAACATGAGAGAGGGAGAATCAGATGAGGTTTGGGGGAGTAGAGTGAGGAAAAGAACTTAGTGCTTGGAAAATGAGAGAGATTTAAGTGAAGTTATCTAAACAAATTATGGTACTAAGACCATCACATTTTGCACTGAGGTAGAGAAAATACCTGTAAGTTCGATTTCTTTGATTCACAGAAGCTGTCCTCACAGGGCTCTGCTGCGAGGGAGCCATATTACGGGTTGGGCTAGGTACGTAATCATTTGGTACCACTGGAGGACGCACTGGCTCCAGTGTGCGATAGGGGGAGTGCCGCCTACAAAAAGAAGAGCGTATGTATTGTGTGATTAGCAAGTTTCGGCACAATAAATGCAAAGAGTTGCCAGTAGTGAAACACAATCTGTACTCAGAGATAGAAAAATGTGTTTTACTATAACCCAGCTATCAATTTCAGTCTTTCCTTAAGTGTCACTTCTCTACCATCGGGGTTTTGATGAGTGTTGTTATTTTTTTAGTCTCCAACCTCATTTCCCAGTGCTAATGTAATTTTGTTTATTCATTCTCAGAGAGTACAAAGAATATTTTCCCACCAGGTAAGCTAATGTTTTACAGACTCTCTTCTTTTCTTATATGAGTTCAAATTATTTTAGTACCATGTCAAAATCTCCCAACTGCACTGCATGAATGCACTAATTATCTTCCTCACCCCTCTCTCCCTAACCTAAGATATTCAGAGGGTACATGACCCTCACACTGATAATCAATAGCAACTATTACCCTGTATTTCCCTTTCTACATAGTAAAACATAGATATCAAACTAGATCCACACACAAAAAGACACAATTTACTCTCCTCCCCTTCCAGTCTCACCTCACTTCCTCCTTTAACTTTCACCTCAACTTCTCTTACCTTTTACCCTCCCCTCAGTTCAATATTTAAAAGGGAAAGAAAAAAAAAAGACCACTTAAGTCTTTCTACTTTTACTTTGAACTGTAAAGTACAAAACAAGCTGGATTTTATTAATGTATTTCCCTTTTCTCAAAATGTCTCCTTTTAAAGGAAGAGAGTAACAGTAAGAGGAAATATGATAGGAAATAAGAGGCACACTGGATCATTCATTATTAAATTAGTTCTCATCTCTAAATTTCCAAATTCTTTATGAAAATGATAAATACTCAACTGACATTTTGTAGACAAGCTTCTAGTCTTTAAAAGAAAAACTGGGATCTCAAAGATGAGAAAATTAAAAAGCTTTCTTTTCCTGGAATACTGTTCACTTGACCTATGAACTTCACAATAATTTGCTCACCCAAAAGTTCCCAAGGTTCCTTTAAATACTGCTCTCCTGGGCTACTCAATTTATGGTTCATTGATTCTGAATGAAATCACTTTGAAATGACCCTGTCCACTCTACTACCCTCAAAATCTCCTTTCACAAATACATACGTATATTAATAATTAAAAATAAATAAGGGGCATTAGATGAGATACTGGGTCAAGGGAAGAAAAAAAGTATTTTAAAAAAAGTTTTGGTATCTCTGAAATTATGGTGTAAATATAAAAAAAAAAAAAACATAAAAGAAAGTGATTAATTTAGAAACATCTGATTTCCAGACAATTTTTCCCGGATGACAAAAATGTTCTATTCCGATCCAATAAAAAACACTTTGCTGATTGAGAACTATACAGTGAATGCAATGATTAAAAACAAGGTGAAGAACAAAGGACAGAAAAACAAAATGTGGTGGCTAGGCAAAGATTGTGTGAAAAAGCCAGGCTATGACCATCAACCAGCTTGTGGTGCTCAGAGATTCTAAAGATTCTGCAGAACCCTTGCTGATAAACAAGGAAAACAAATACTCGTACATGAGTAAATCTTCAAAAACGGAGAGTAACAGAAAACTTTATTTACTAGATAACACAGTGGATTATTTTGCTAACAATCTTGACTTAAAACCTAACAAAATCTTTTTGGTACTATACATGACAGAAATGCAGACATTCCACAAAAATGAAATAAAACAAATACTTCCTCTTGATCTGATTCTCTACTTACTCCTGTACTCTACCAGGACTCTACCATACTCTACCATAACATCTAAATTCTACCCTGAGGCTTAAATCTTATTTGATTTACTAAATTTGTTTTCTCTAAGCAGAATTTTTTGTCCACCCAAATAAAATCATCCTAGTCTCAGCTGGAATTCACTTTTATTCTTTTGTTTCCCACTGTCTTAACTGTAATTTCTCTTCCAGCATTATTCTCTTTTATATCCCAACTCATTTTTGTCCTGTCATGATCCACAGAGCTTGATTAGGTTGTTTTGTTTTGTTTTTTTGGTGAGGGGGCCAAAAACAAGATAGTCAACTAAAAACTTTTAAGCATACAAAATAAAGCCAATGTTTGTCCAAGTATTTTGTCATTATCTTATACATTTTTAAGAAGTCCAATTAATGCTACAGTGACTCTGAAAAGTTGACAGAGGACAGATATTACCCCCTTTTACAGATGAAAAAACTGAATTGTTAAGAGGCTGACTATGCAAGACCACAGGGCAGGAGCAGAGCTGGAACACAATTTTGGCCATCTGGTTTCTGCAGTACATTACACCCACTTGATCACAAACCTCAATAAGCCAAATTTTTATACTGTGATGCTACAGAAGAAAAAAGTCAAGCTTTTTCTGCCAAAAGTCAAATTTAGAGTCCACTTCTATAGGACCAAATTAAAGCTCAATATTCTCAAAACAACACAAACTACACAGAATTCGGTAATCTATGCAGTGTTCTCCAGAGGAATAGCCT
The DNA here is from genome assembly GCF_014176215.1 of Rousettus aegyptiacus. Taxonomy (NCBI): domain Eukaryota; kingdom Metazoa; phylum Chordata; class Mammalia; order Chiroptera; family Pteropodidae; genus Rousettus; species Rousettus aegyptiacus. Next base: position 25,409,031 of record NW_023416295.1, read on the forward strand.
GAATAATAGTCAACTATAATATGAAAGACTAAAAATTTTATGAAAATAAGAATTAAGAGTGCAGTTTATAATAAACCATGAACTAGGGCTAGAATTTTATCTCAAATTTGAAATTAGAAAAATAATTTCGAAACAAAATCTTTTTAAAATATAAAGCTGTTTCCCAGGAAAAAGCAAAGTTACACACAAAATAGATACTCTAGGAAGAAAATGCTCTTTTTTCAAACATTAAAATATTTAAATATATGCAGTGTTTAGGTTTCAACAACACTACATGAAATGTTTTTCACTTATTACTTAGTTACATACTCACCCAAGTGTCCCTTTCCCTGACATAGGGGGACTGGGGGGTTTCTGAGTTGGAGGTGTTGTGCGCGGCAGCCCACCCATCTTCATATTCTGGGTACTCACCTAAAAAATTTTCGAAGAAAACTCAACTTGTATGCAGTGAAACAAAGTGACCTTTTGGAAAATAATATTATGCTATTTAACAAAGGAGGGGAAGGTTTAAATAGGAAAAAAAAATTAGAGGCCATGCATTTCATATGCAATTTCTACTCTACAATTATTCTAGTTGTACTCAAAGGACTCTTCCTAATGTGAAATTTTCAAATGATTATAAATGTGTATGTAAAAACTTTATTTGCCATTAGGCCATCACACCAACAGATCACTGGTTAGACTATTTGATACTACATTCAATCGAAATTAAATAACTATAAAAACTTAAGATTTGATAAGTAGTAACTCAAACAGAAACAATAAGACCCTTAAGGAATTCTTTCTTTTTAAATAGCAAGTATATCATTAAAAAAAAACCTAAATATGTGTTTCCCAAATAAAATATGCAACTACAGTTTTGATTCATTAACTAGAGAATATAAAACAAAGTTAAATTGCAAGATAAACAGAAATTTTTAGTTTTTTAAAATAGTGGCTCAGCCTTACAATTCAGATTTATTTAATGTTCTTTTATGAAGGAATCACCTACCTGAAAACTGCCAGAAGTTAAGGCATGTTCCTAAACATCTAAACTAGAAAGGTAGGGCTCTCATTCAACTGTGAGCAATACAGGGGACCACTGGCAATGCCCTAGTTCCTGTGATAATCACACCTACTCAAGTCCCAAAATGAAGATTAATTCAGTCATGGGAAAGATGTAAGTAATACAGTCCTAAATCAGAGCTGGGCCATGACTTCTCGCTATTCCATTCCCAACTGAAAATGTAAATGTAGGAAAGCTGAGTAATATGGGAACAAGGATGCCACCAAAGGAGTATGTCAATATTACACAGAAAGCCATAGAAATCTGGGGATCTTAAAGAGCTAAGAGAAGTCATTTACAAATATAGCTCAAATGCAATCTCCGAGATTACCAACGGTTTGGAGTTAATGTTCAACACATAGGTTCATACCTGACCCTATTTTAAAACCCAAATATTTTGGACTGTCAAATATGTCAAAAAAGGACCTTAACTTCTCTAATAAGAATATGTGTATTTAAATTACTCTTGTAAAATGAAACTTCGAGATATTACATCACTGAAATCAGAATACATTTATAATTATAATTTTGAAATATAAATTTAAAAAATAAATCATAATTGGGTACAGAGCATTAAGGCGATTAAAATTTATTGGCTTAGGGCGGAGGTGGATGGGGTAAAGGGGGTCAAATATGTGGTGACAGAAAGAAATCTAACTGATCAGTGAACACACAATGCAATATATATATGCCTCACTGTTGAACTGCACACTTGAAACTTACTGGATTTCATTAACTAATGTCACCATAATAAAAAAAAATAAACAAACAAACAAAATTAACTGGCTTAAAAATGGAATTTTTTAAAATCCTAAAATACTACTTGTTATCTGAATAGGCAAGAAATAATATATCAAGAAACAAACTCTTCAAAAGAATAGCCCAGTGAACAAGTTGTGTGTGATGATAAAACAATCTTTAATGACAAATGATACCTTTGAAATGTCAACATTTTTAAAGTGTGGCAATTACTGATAATCCTTTTCTTGTTGCTCTTAAACGATAAATATAAAACAAGATGGTTATCATGTAAAAATTAAGATTAAGTTATCCTTGCTCCCCCTCATTAATAAGCAGAGGGTATACTAATCATATATAAAATGAAAATGCCAGAAGAAGTTTTTAAAAAATCAGTCCACATTTGGGAAAAATTTTAGGAGTAATACGATAAATAACCAATAGCTGTTAAAACTGTAAGTCTTAATTTATGATACCAGAAGATTTTTTAAAGTAGTAACCAAAGTCCTTTAAGCTCAACCTTAAACAACATAATACCCAAAGATATTTTAAGTGATGAGGGAGAAGTAAGTGAACCAAACACTAAACTACATCAATTTGCTATAAACAGGAAGGAAAAGGAGCAGGGATAGAAAAAGAATAAAAGAGAGTTTTATTCTATATATGGAATAGCTAAAATACTTGAAAACTTTCCAACATTGACTTAAGGTTTTGGTATGTAAGGTGTTTTTGTTTAAATTGCAGTATCTTCAACTTTTTTAATCTACTCCTCCCAAAATAATATAAACAATCTATAAAATCTGGTGGACATTTCTATAAATAAAATTTGATACATTTATGACATGTAGAATCATCAAATGATTGTATTTGATTAATGAGGTTTAGATGAGTAACCTAAATCAAGAAACCAGAGTTCCTGTAGAATGTCCAAAAAATCTTTAATTTATACTTTGCTGATATTGTATTATCTTTATATTAAGCAAAAAGAATTTTTCAATATTTAAGGAAGCTTTCCTTTGTGAAAAATGCTTCTATGCTAAGTAAATCAATGAATATCCTATGTAGAATACAAATACTGACAGATGACCTGATATGATGTAACAGCGGCAGACACATTCTAAAATGATACCTGTCGTATACCTCTTATTTATCCACCACCTACCAGACTACTGGTACTAGGGTAAAGGACTATGGCAAATAAGAGGGACACTGAGGGGACACAAAGGTCTATAAAATAGCTTCTCTGCTTTTTAATAAACATAATATTTTGGAATAAATAAGACTCACATGTTTCAAACAAAAAAAGAACGTCTACAAATTATACAGAAATCCCCCTCCCCCAAAAGAAATATCAGTGTGAAAATGAATAACTACAGTTTCATAGAGAAAAATCTGAGCTGGACTGTTAAATGAATTTTTTTTTTTTTAAAGCAGGATTTAAATAAACAAAGAGAAGTAGAGTAGTATGTACAGGTTATGTCTAGATGTGGAGTAATAAGGATGGGGAAAGGGTACCCTAGTTCAAGGTACATTCTACTTTTATATGGCCTCAGATACATATTAAAACACTTTCAATATGACATTCTACCCATCATTTTTTTTTATGCCTTTTGTTGTAAAAAGTATCACATTGTTTTGAAAAATCTTATGAATTAAACTCTACAGTTCTGATGACTGGGAAAAAAAACAAAAACCCAAATTTCATATGAAAAGAACCATTCGATACCACCAGAACATGATGTATAAAATGTTTAAAATTCAACTTTTAAACATGGAAGTTTCTTCTGAGTCAAATCCCATGTGTCTGATCTCAAAGTATGAACTTTGTTTACAGTCTATCTGAAGGCAACAAAAGTCTGACAGTAACAGGAGCAAAGACAGAGCTCAAGAAGAGCACAGATAATCCTATCAAACATCAAGAGAGGTTCAGGGCACTTGATATAAACCAAATGTCTCCAAAAAGCTCAGCTAGAAAACCAACTAGCTTATTATTTGCAGTTCTTCCAACTTTAACATTTTGTCTTTAATTCTATATTTTACCTTAATATATTTAATTATTCCATTAATCACCCTTCCAAGACCACTAATTTTTTTAAGCAGCATAAATAGAAAATGATTTGTTATATGATGAATATTTTTTCACTTCACCTTGTTTTGGTTCACCCAAAATTATTAACTATGTGCCACAAGTTTACAAAGAAGACAAACACATTCACAAAGAGGAAGAGGAAGACAGGGAAAATGGAACACTGGCGCTCTACAAGGAGTGGAGCGGTTCGGTGGCAAGAGCAAAGACGTTAAGGAATCTCATCCAAGTGTGATATTTCCTTACTGGATTTTTCTTTCAAGGAGCCTCTTATTGCCCACTCATTTTGGCCCATCTCCCACATGGAACAGATCATGAACCCAGGAAGGTCAAGAAGGAATCATAGTAGGGTTTGAAGTAACTGAGCATGGGCTCGCAGCTTACACAAGCTGGTCTAAACTTAAAGGAAAAAGAACTGGTCCATTTTTTTTTTTTTCAGTTAATCTTTCTGAATACTTCCATCACTTTGGAGATTAATACAAAAATAATCAAAATTTGAATACTGACTTCAGAGGAAAAGAGTCAAAGTAGGCCATGCACTGCTTTGGGTCTAGTTCTACCTATTTCATGCAAAAAAGAATCTCCTCACGATTCCATGTGCCTAAGACTGAGTGTCTGGGGCCAACAATCTAGTCAATTACACAAATACATTTGCCTGGGCTCCTCTACTCACGTCTCTCTACCAAGATCTACTGAAATTTCTGTGGCCATACTTTGTAGCTAGTTAATGATTCAGATCTCAGTCATCTTGTCTTGTTATCACTTTCTACACTGAAGATACAGCAAACAACTTGGTATTAGGAAAAAAGAATATGTATTTAAAAAGAAATCATAAAATTCAGCTAAAAAAATAAAAAGTAAACACATGCTCAGTTAGGTAAAAATAATTTCGGTAACATTCTATTTGACAGGCTTCTTGAATATACTTGAATGTCTTTTACCATTAACCCTCCGAAATACAAAAACATTACCAAAACAAATAACAAAAGGTACTATTTCTCTAATTCTTAACTCGTATATTGTTAAACACTATTATGAGCTTTCAATGTTTTGCATATTAATACTCAGCTTGAAAATCTCTTAAAGTGATTTTATATTGATACATTTTATATAGCAATTTGAGAAAAGACTTTTTTTTTTTAACAAAATACATGATACTGCAACTTAAAAAAACCGTAACACTGAATATTTTCCTCTTCTCAATTTCTTGACTGATTAAGAGTCAAGAGATAATGACACAGTGGCCACAAGAAATATAATAAAGCACACCATTTATAGAATAAAAAGGCTATTACACAGGGGGAGGGTTAAATGAAGCACATTAGTTGGCCCTGTAATCCATAACGAAATTTCTACATTGATAAAATCCAGCTAATTTTAGTTTATAACATTTTATGATAGGGTAATTTACATTTCAGTTTCACAAAATATGTTAGCGCTGCAAAATAACCATTTCTTCAATAAATATTTGCTAAGCATCTAATATGTAGTCAGGCACTGTTCTAGGCACAGTAGATAACTGAAAGGTAATGACCAAACAGACAAAATAACTGCCCTCATGAAACATGATGACACCATAAAGTTGCATGACAAAAATAAAAAATAAATAAGAAGAGGAATTATTTGTTTGTTTTAAAAGGCCAAGTGCAAAAGATCTCCTCACTCCCCATATGTAATATTCTACATAAGAACAAAGAATGGAAATCCAGCCCTGGAATCTCTTACCTTAAATCTAAGCAACCACTTAATGCATAAATGGAGCAAATAAAGAGGTAAGGAAAAAAAGCATTGAAAGGTTAGTTGAAACTTCAGGATGTGAAGAGAAAGGAAAAAACAAAGAAAAAACAAGTTAAGCATTCAGCATTAAAAAATAATGTTTCAGTAGATCATAGAAAGAGTGGTTAAAGCAGAATGTGTCATGAACGAGAGTTTTTTTGATGAAATTATATGATACTATTTTATTTAAAAACTTAACTTTCTTAAAAATTTCCTCAAATTAGTGACCCTAAATACAAAAAGTCCAAACAATAAAAGGGACTACAGAGTCCCAAAAGAATAACATTTTACTTGAGAATTAAATAAGAATTAGAGTGGGGGAAATCAACTTTTTATTATATATGTGGGCAAGCACAAATATGATGTTTTGTATTCTAAGTGCCTTTGTCATTAGATTCTGGCAGCTTCTAAAATTTTAATAGCAGTCGTTAGTCTTGAATAAATCTCAAAAGATTTTCCTATGTTAGAATAAATTTCAGTTATTATAAACCCAATAACACATCTTACTTAATCTCTAATTAGTACAGTAATCTAAATGCAAGTAGGTGTCAATTATAAAATTAAATGTCAAATTCCGGGTAAGAGTGCTTATTATCAATATTCTGAGGAAGAAAAAGATTTTTTAAAATTTACATTGTATACTTCCTTTCACTTAAATCTACATTAAATTTAGATCTGACTTCTAACCATACAGGTGTAGGGCATTTTTTAAACTTAAATTTGCTTATATATTCATAAATTAACTGCGTTAAGTATAAAATTTCACTTATAAGCATATATTTATTAAAAGTCGCATTTGAAAAGTCATTGTCTAATCACTGATAAGATTCAAACTTTAAATAATACTTAGCTGAAACTCTGAATAGTTTAAGCACGCACACCAATTAAATGAAATTTATATGCTCAAGTTTTTAATCATAATACTTTATATACACAGTGGCACTCAAATATATTTTAGAAGATAGCCAAAATATATAATGGCTATAAACTCAAAAGCAGTGAAAATAATAAATCACATACTACTTTTATCTAAACTATTCTCAACAAGATAAAATTTTGGAAAAATTCAAAGTACATATTTGTTTATGTTCTTTCTGAAAACTAATGCCAAAGGTCTGCTGATAAATTTTTGAGATGAGATAAATACTTTAATAACATACTGAATAATTTTTAATGTCATATTAAATCATTAAAAGATTAGAAAGATTACACCACACTTATTTACCATATCTATCTAAGGTATTATCATAAATGATTAAGCAAATGCAATTCATTCAAAGATAATTATTTAAAACTTGGGAACAGAGCACTAAGAAGCAAGAAAGATAAAACAGTTAAAGTTGTAAGGAATGTTCAGACTCACAGCTGGGCCAAGATTTGGTTCTCTAGGAAAGGAAAGATAAAAGCTTAATCTTCTAAAGTTAGTTCCATTATGGTCTATTGTTTTAAAAAGCTTGACAAAAATTATACTTACCTTTACTCCATGTCCAATATCATCTAGAATTGTATAGTCAATAGGTTTTCTAATATAACGAACTGGTCGTTCAAGATTGGCTGGAGCAATAATCTTATGTGTCCTTGAAGTATTTTTATTGGTAGTCAAAATACCAATTTCTCTTCTTGCAACTTTCTCTTTATGAATATCAACAGTCTGCAAAAATATAATATAAACACATAAAAAAATGTATAGCTCTAACATACAGAAAAATCAAGATATAAATGCTCAGAGATTTAACATCATTAGTCATATCTTAATCACAACTGCTAACTATTCTCCTTTTTGGACCAATATTGACTTTCTCCATTTTTTACAGTGAAGCAGGAAGAAAGGTTAACAAACCATGGCTGGCAGAGCAAATATGGCCCACCATCTGTTTTCTACAAACCAAAAAGCTAAGAGTGGTTTTTACATTTTTTATTGGTTACAAACAGTCAAAAGAAAAACAATGTCATGGTGTGTGAAAATTATGTGAAATTTAAATTTGTTTCCATAAATAATAGTTTAGTGGAAGCCAGCCATTCCACCAGCTTACAGCAGTTTCACACTACAATGACTGAGATGAATAGTTCTAACAGAGACCTCATGACCTGCAAAGCCTAAAATATTTATGAGCTGGGCCTTTACAGAAAGTCTGCCAACTCCTGGACTAAAGCATACTATTTCTTCCTGTCTCCATTAAGATTTAGCCCAATATGATAATTAAGAAAGCCTCAGTGATTAATCTGGTTACATTTCAAAATAATCTGTTAATATAAGTTCTATTAGTGTTTACTTTTTTATTAATAAAAAGCCTAAGCAAAAAAAAAAATTTGTTTGCTCAGATAAAACTGCTTACATTTTATCATAACAAAATGCTTGTAAAATATTTCATTAATTTGTTATTAAATGTTCACATAGGTTCTGTGTGTTTCTACTCAGTCTTTTATGTGCTAAGAGAGGGTGAATTTCTTCACTAATGAAGACAACTAATATGCTAAAACAGCATTTTTCAAACTTCAGGTTGCACTTTACTGAGATGTGAGCAGCAGGTATTTTAAATGAAACAAAATAGAAATATCAGACGGCATATATAGGCAGGAACGTAATTACTGTTTCTTGAAACATTTGTTATATACATAAATTGTGTACTGGATGCAATATAAAATGTATTGTTTACTGTGGGTTGTGGTCAAAAAGATTGAAAAATACTTCACTAAAATTGTTCATATCTCTTACCACCATTCCTAACTCAAGTGGCAAGTAATAGACATATTTGTTAATTCCCTCCCAGTCCTACTTCCATTTCCCCTTTCTAAAAAAACCAGGTAGTAACACAGAAATGGAAAGAAATGATGATAACCATCATGACATTATTAAACACCACTTTAATAAATCTGAAAGTTTATGATTTACCTTTCTAAACTACCTAAAGTATGAAAGAAACTTGAAACGAATTCAAAGTCTATTTCAACCAAGAGATTCTAAAAACAACATAATCTATAAGCTTCAGAACTAATAAACAGCTAAATAAAGCATCAAATCAAAGACTGGCTGAGGTATTAACCTTATCGTATCAAGTATTTCTTTTAAAGACAAGCTTTTTCTGTGCATGTTAGGTAAATTATGAAATGTGTTTCTCTTCAATAATTTGAGAGCTATAACAAAAAAGATGTTTGCATATTAGTGATGATATTGGAGTTTATTTATTTTTGACTTCAGAAAAATAAAAATTAATCTTATTCTGAATAATTTTTAATGAGTCATCCTAAATCATTAGAAATATGGACTAGGAAGATTTCATAATTATCAAATATGCTTCGAAATAAACAAAAACCAAATATGTACTTTTTTATATAATTGGTCTGTCATCGATAAAAGAAAATTCATCAGACAATATAATCCTCTTGGGACACTGTTTCTACTCTGCTCAATTTTTAGAAATGTAATTATCTTATTCAGAAATAAACCATAAGAATGCAAACCCAACGAACTATAAAATTCTTAAGCTTATGGCAAATTGGAACTTCAATTTCAAATTTTCATGCTAGAAATATTAATAAATCTCTGGAGAATGAAAAGGAGGGAGCAACCTTCCACTTATTTACATTAATATACAGTTATATTTTATAGTAAGAACACATTTTTAAATCACTTGAAAAAACTGAAACTTAATAAAAGCATTAAAACATCTGATCGAACCTAGGAATGGGGGCACTTCCATGCTTATTTACACACTTAATTATATGTTCTCTTTATATACACACAAACACACAGCTCAAACTCATAAACCATTACAACAAAAGGAAGACCAATACAGCAGAGGAAAAGATTACAGAACTGTAAGCCTAAATAAGGAATAGTTACTATTAACAGGCATAAAATTGGGCTCTTAGCTTCCTGGAAGAGATGGCAAAGTAGAAACATAATGAGTTACAAGGAATGTACCCCTTCATTAGAAAAGTGACAATTTTCTCAACACTAAACTCTAAAAGGAATTAGTTGAAGAAATTGAGGGAAAAAATGATCTTTGCTGTTTCTTATATTAATTCTCAGTGGAAACAAAAAGCATATTTTAAAATATAACTCAACAGCCTATGTCCATGGAAAGTCAAAATAATTTAGTTTGGCTATATAATGTTTCTAGCTGTCTACTCTAAAAGAATGACTACATTTTATTAAAATTAGAGCATGGTTTCTCAACTACGACATGACTGATGTTTTGGGCCAGATAATTCTTTGTTTGGGGCGGGGGGGCTGTCCTGAGCACTGCAGGATGTGGAGAAGCATCCCAGTAGACACCTATAGCATTCCCCAACCCCAAGTTGTAACAACTAAAAATGTCTGACATTGCCAAATGTCTCCTTGGGAGTAAAACTGTCCCAGTTGAAAATCAATGACCTAGAAGAAAGACTAGTTCACTCTCAAATATCAATTTTTTCCAAACTTTTTACAAGTGCTGACTCAAGATTAATGCCTCTACTAAGTATAGATATTTGGTTTCATTAATTTTTTAAAAGCATCTACAGTAATAAAAATATATGGTTAAGAAAATCAAAGAATATAATTTGTATTCTTGCTATCCCACTACCATGCTGCGTTGAACTCTGGAGTTCCTGTGAACAGAATCAAATATACCTGGCAATACAGCTATGGTATAATTTGGAGTCTGATTAATAACTTAATGAAGAACAATAAATCTAATCCATAATAAAAGGAGGAGAAAGTCTGGTGCAGAAGTTTCAGCAATCACCTAACTTCAAGTTTTTTAAAGCTTTCTCTTGTGGAACGCATAATCATATTCAAGTAGAGTAACATAATGAACACCCCACCCATATACCTAAAATCCAGCTTTAACATTCATAAACTCATAGCCAATTGTCAGTTTTAAAAGAACTTTTGTAAAGCTTCTATAAAGTATTTTTAAATTTAAAAAATGGCTATGTTTTCCCTAAATCAAATTCATATCTTTCAGTAATCGCCTTTGCCTTCATAATATTCTTTGACATTACAATGCTAAAATTCATTAAGTTAAATTTTGGAAGTATAAACTCAACACTGATATTTAGAAAGAATTTTAATAGTAAGAAAACTATTTCAAACTTATCCTGGTTTTCTGAAATTTAAAGGCATACCTTGGTTTCTTGCACTTAGCTTTACTGTGGTTCACAAGTATTTTTGTGTGTGTTTTTGTTCCATTTTGTTTTACAAATTGAAGACAAGACCTTCCACCAACAAAAAGATGACAACTTGCTTTATTGAAGTGGTCTAGAACCTAAACTGTAATCTCTCTGAGGTATGCTTGTAGTTTTATGACAATAACTTACTCTCATTTGGAAGAGGCTCAATGATATCACTTACCTGTGGCAAGTTAAAAATGTTTAGCTAGCAAAAAAGACCAAAACTAATGCAAGCAGACTGCTATTAATACTATTAGTATTTGCTACCTATTAACCAAAACAACACACCAAGTAGTATCACTGCAATTGTGCAGGACTTAAATGTTTATTGTTATTAATAGATCCTTATTAATTTGTTTCTCTATCCTTCTGCTATTGCCAAGCTGGTCTTGCACACTGCAGGCCTTCCCTATGACACTTTGGCCACACAGTGCCAAATGTAGGCTTCTCTGGGACACTTTTATCACCTTGAGATAATCATAAGTCTAAGCCCTACTTCCACATCTCCATCATGGACCCAAACACATGTTCAGGCCACAACAGATGATAGGAAGGTACTGTATAAAGTATTTTGTTTTTCATTGTTGTTTCCCATTACTACAGATAATCGAGAGTTGACTGTATTGAATAGCACCACCTCAGTTAGCTGCCCATCAATGTGGGAAAACATCTGTAATCAGTTACAGTAGATTAACTCAACTAATTTGGTTGTTTTTAAATTTAAGTCTCAATTTCTTCATTAGTAAGTTAATGTTTTGAATAAGCATTTAATTATTCAAATTACAAAAATGCTTTAAATTATTCATCTTTCATAAAACAAATTAGTTACTAACACATTGAATGCATAATTTTCAGTTATTCATTTTTTTAATGATATAAACTATACAAATGAAATTAATTAGGAACTATATAAATCCTATTTTCTATGCAAATTACATACTGATAATCTTAAGTGGGATTTTCTTAATTTAAATTTGGTAATTTTTAAACATAATCCTTGAGAAGAATTCCATTCTTATTTTTATAATCATTCCTTTCTATTACCTTTACTTGTTACCTGCTGGCTATTTCAAAATCTGGCGCAATAAGTTCTAGTCAATTCTTGGGAAGATGGGAGGAACACTACTTTTAATTGTTCTTTATATTGCCTTTTGGCTTCTCTTGATCTTCTTCTAAGCCATGATGAACTGAATACAACCAGTACTGACTGTTTTCAGTAGCTGAGAGAAGAGATGGCCCTACCTGGTTTAGAAGAATTTCAGTTTACAGGTTTATAAGAATTTTAGTTTGAATAATGTTCTGTAACACTTTTTTAAAAACTTACCAGAAATGGACAAAATCATGAACACAGTAAATAACATTCGTTCTTACACATAATGCTATATTGACTTAAAAGTAGTTACGTGTATTTATAAAAGTATTCAATGAAATTAAATGTTTTTTATAACTACATTTTCTTGGAAAAAAATTAATGTTAATTCCTACTCTGTTTGAAGATTAAAAATTTCAGATAGCTTGTTAAATAATATGCTTCCAAAGAATTTACATGAGAACAGCAACAAAGCTAAATATAGAATTTCTTGAAAATGTACTATCCTTAAAACATCTAAGGTAATCCATACCTAGAACCTATCCTACTACAGGCATACCTCAGAGACATTCCAGGTCTAGTTACAGATCACCACAAAAAACAAGTATCACAATAGAGTCACATAAATTTTTTGGTTTCTCAGTGCATATAAAAGTTATGTTTCTACTATACTGTAGTCTATTAAGTGTATAACAACAGCATATGTCTAAAAAAACAATGTATATACTTTAATTAAAAAATCATTTTGCAAACTGGGGAATAAAGAAACAAACATAAAGAACTTTTCTTAAGCAGGTAAGGCTAAAAGAGGTTAAAATTATGTTTACTGATAAGCCAAAGACTGAACCTGACTCTAGTAACAACAAACTCAAGTACCTCTTGGTTAGAAAAGTATGGTAGAGAATGGATGAAAGTGACTACCTGTGGTCTCCTAGTGGTCTAAGATGATTTTTTTTATACTGCTAAAATATATTAACTCTTAATAAAGAGTAGTCAAAATCTAAAACATTCTGATCAAAATGAGTCTGCACATGCTTTTCAAACCTTTGCTGGGCATAGTTAGGAGGGAACTGCTCGGTGCACACTGGGCACACCCTCCAGTGTGACTTTCGACACGTTCAAATTTGCTCTGATCACGTTAGGGGGTAACTTTAATTCACAGAGGTTGCATTTCTTGTGAACATCAAAGGTGGAATCAAAGTAAAAGCCTGTTCCATGCCCAGGTAAATCAATGCTTACTTGCAGGATCAGGAGCAGTGGGCATGTTCTCATTTTCTTTCTTATCCTCAGGGTCTTCTAAACCACCAGGCCAACTAAGATTACAAGGAGGTTGGCTGCAAACAACATTATCTTCTAGTCCCCAAGAGGGTATGCTCACAGGTGGCCTTTGGATTTCATCTGGGTAAAAAGCTCCATCTGCTTCATGTGTATCAGTATATTTACTCCCCAATTTGCAAAATTATGTAATTAAACAAAGCAGGGATTACTGTTACTGCACTGACAATATGTATTACATGTGTGTTATTTAGCAGAATATTTACAAGTTTCGTTGATCTTACTGGGTGAGCATGACTACTAAATATTATGTAATAAAAAGTTTATCATACAGTCTTGCAAGTAATTCTTTAAATATAGAAACTTGTATAATTTAGCCCATGAAATGATGGTTTTTTAACCTATTTTAGAAATGGAGCTACAGAATAAGATCACATGCTTACAGTATTGCAAATATCCTTTATGTACTTGGAACATTTGCTTTAGAACTAATGTAAGGTATATTTTGCTAATTTTAGAACTAAGATTTTTTAGAATAACCTATTTAAGCCATCTTGAAGTTTATTTCTAGCTAATGGGAAAATGGAACAAGATATGTGAGTATAATTGTTTAAAATTAAATGATCTACTAAACAGTGGTGTTTGTGGCATAAAATCACAGATGTATCCATATCTTTTTCATATTTTCCTGACAAGAGTATAACTTTGAAATAACATTCTCAGTAAGACTAAAAATGTAATATATAAACCCAAATCGAAGCTATGTGTTTAAGTTATATCTCTGCTGTGTATAGTACTCTCATTGACATTAAAGAGGACATATTTTTGGAGGTTAATAAAAATTAAAAAATCAAAAATATTACTGAAAAATACTAATCATCTAATCCTACCCCAAAAATAGTGCGGACAGACTTGCTCAACACAGGATTGCCACAAACCTCCAATTTGTGGAAAATAAAAAAAAAGGCAATAAAGCAAAGTGTAATAAAATGAGTACTTCCTTATGGATACAGTGAGTGTAATATAAATTAGTACGTTATTAAATACTGTATTGTCCTTTGAGTATAAAAAAAAGTCTCATACCATATATTAATAATCAATTCTGCCTTATTCTTCAAAATGTTTGACATTTAGAAAATGAGTTGCTACTCTTTTTATTTTGAAGTATTTCTTCCTGATATATGGTTGGTAGAATCAATGGTACTCTCTTCATCGGATTCAAATTCTGAGTAATTTGGGAAATAGTTCAGTTACATTAAAGTGATAGGTGGTTGAGGTCAGTAGAGCACAGAGTGAGACAGAACAGCAGATCCAGCAGAATAGAAAAATAAAAAAGCAAACACAGATCAAGTACATTTTTGGGAAACTGAGAATAAAGAATTTAAGATGGAAGATAGCTCAGAAGTCCTTTAATCAGTCTTATCTATTTACTGATGAGAAAACTGAAATTCAAAGAAGCGAAAAGTCACACAAGTCATCAGACGAACCAAAGTAATACCTAGATCTCCTACTCTCCCCCCTCCCAATCCTACTCAGTGTTCATTCCCACTAAAATGGAGAAAAGAGCTAGAGCACTAGGAGGCTGAAAAGTGGTAAGGTTCTTAGAGACAAAAAAAAGATACTGATGTAGAAAGAAATCAAATACTTTGATAATATATTATATACTGGTCCAGACAACCTTGACAACTCTTGATACATACCACTTTTCCAGTAAATATGTGATCTTGTCTTTGACCTGACTGAACCTCCACTTCTTTGCTTCTTTAACTCGATCTTATCTCCAAATTCTCCAAACCTAGTATTTTTGCCCAAATTAAAAAAAAAAAAAATCTGACCTCAAGATATCTTAAGAACTTCTGGGACATGAACAATAGACTAGTGGTTACCAGAGGGTAGAGAAAAGGGGGGAAGGGGAGGTTGATGGGGTTAAAGGGGTTATATATGTGGTGCCAGAAAGAACTCTAACTATGGGAGGTGAACACACAATATAAATATATGTGCTTTACTGTTAAAATGCACAGCTGAAACTTACTGGATTTCATTAACCAATGTTACCATAAAAATAATTAATTAACTTAAAAAAAAAAAAAACCTTCTGGCTTCCTCTAAAAACCTAATAATATTTTTAAATAAAGCATAATAATAATAAAATTTAAGCACCAAACATTTGAAAAAACAGTATTTTAGAGCAAGGGCTTGCAAACTACACCCTACATGCCAAATATGGCCCACAGCCTTTTATATGGCACACAAATTAAGAATGGTTGTTACATTTTTAAATAGTTGTTTAAAAACATACACATACAAAGAATAGGAGACTAAGACCTTAGTGGCCCAGAAAGCCTAAAATACTATCTGTCCTTTACAGAAAAGTTTGCCAACCCTTGCTTTAGAGTATTTACTGAGTATTGGCTTTGTAAACAAAAAACATTTTCTCTTAAACTATAATATTTCAGTCTAAAGAGCATCAAAAAGTTTTAATGTTTAATTGACTTTTAAAACAAAGGACTCTAACCCTAACAAGCCCGATCCCATCTGATCTTGGAAGCTAAGCAGGGTTAGGCCTGTTAGTACTTGGATGGGAGACCACCTAGGAAGACCAGGTGCTTGTAGGTGTAACAAATAAAAAATAAGGGATTGTAAGATGACAAGGTCCTTGCAATCTGTTAGGTCAACTAAGGGTTGCCTCACCTAAAAAAACAAACAAACAAACAAAAACCAAAGGACTCTACCCATACATTAAACATAACTGAGAAAAATTTCAATCCTTAAGGCAAATGCTAAAAAATACATAAATATTTTTTAAAAATTTACTCGTATTTAATTGCTAAAGCTCCTATCAGCCCATTTCTCCTACTCAACCCTTCATCCAACATATTATTTTGCATAAACTCAACAGCCTCTGTACAACTGCAGATCTCTCGCCTCTTTAGGTATTGCCCTTCAGACACTCAACTCCAAATGAAGATGGTTCAGCATGTTCTTGACAGCTCTGAATTAAGGCCCTGTTATTTCTGACCTACTAAACTCAATCTTTTCTGTTTTTCCTTGTTCCATTAGAATTGTTTTAAAAGATATTGATTAGACTGTTAATATAAATTTATGTGATACTCAAATACTAACATTAAATAAATACACATAATTACAACCTCAAGTAGACTTATTCACTTTCCTCAAGGTTGCGACTCTTCTTTACCCAAGAACTATAGAATTGTAATCAGAAAATAGATGATTCTCTCTCATTGTCATTTGTTTGTTGTTATCATCTACCCACACAACCTCCTACTTTCTCCTACAAACTAATAAAAAGTTGTCCTTCCTTTTTAGAATCTCTAATATATTAATTTCTCCTCAGCATTTGCACTTTCTTTTTATTTTCTTTTTGGGGTCCTTTGCTAAGATACAAACATGCAGAAATTTTATGTCTCTCAAGTAAAATTTCTGAAATTCTGTATCAGATTATTAGTCAATATCCCTCCTACAGAAATCAAGTTCATCTATTTAATCATTTAACTTGCCACTGATTATTTCCTCTAGGAGGTCTTTTCAGAATAAAATTTACCTCTCACTCATTAAAACTCATCAATTCTTTGTTGTTGTTGTTTAAGAGACAGCAATAAACAATAAATTATACATTATATGCAGAAGTTTATATGGGATGTAAAGAAACCCTTACAGTAGCAAATTCAGAGTTAAGGTTAAATAATATTATATTAAAAATCCCTCCAAATCAATCTGATGAATATTCAAATAACAGAAATATAAAGGAGACCTTCTATATCTGCTTAAATTCTCTGGATTATAGTTGATTTAATTATACAAATTAAACTTCAGAGTTTGAAAAATTGTTGGATTAGTCAATTTCAGAAGCATCCTGAACTCTTAAGATATATAGGAAAAAGATAACATGCACATTTTAAAACGTTTTATCTAGAAGAATTCTAATTATTTAGGTCTAAAAAGACTGAATACACCCAAGTTACTCAAATGATGAGTGCTAAAACAGAAAAGCTCCAAAAATCTCTTCAATGATAAGCAGAGAGATCAAAACCTTTATCATTTTAACATTTTTAAAATTTTTTTGCAATTATTAATTGGTTTTTCATTGAAGCATTATTTAAAATGGTCCCAAAATATAAGAATAGTTAGGAAAGCTACAACATATATGTGCAACATTATGGAGCCATTGAAAACGTCTATGAAGAGCTTATAACATAATGGGATGATGTTTGTTTTAATAGTAAAGAACAGAACCCCGAATTCTATACATGATAATCACAGCTACATTTTAAAAACTGCAAGAAAAAAAATATTAGAAAAAAATATATCGAAAGAGTAACAGCGAAAAGCTTGAGTGGTAGGAAAAGGGTTTGTTTTTCCATTTTTTTCCTCTTTTATCTATATACTCATGAACAAGACTTTTACAATGGAAAAAGTATAGCCTTAACTTTTTTTTTTTAAGTTCTATACAAAGATAATTTAACAAGGTCATTTAGATTAATCTTTCTGTAATTAAGGTATGGTACTACCCTGGTAACAAAAATCCTACTAACAGAAAAAAAAATGTGAACAAGTCATCAAACTATCACATTTATATTTTTAAAAAGACAAAGAAGTGTGACATTTGGTAAAAGTTAGAAGGGAACAAGACAAATTTTTACCTCAAGGCTTATTATTTTAATATGACAACTGAGTTTCAATGGAAACCATTAAAGTTTACTTCCCTATCAAAATCAGAGGATCAAAAAACACTGATTTTGTAATACTGAGTTTGTATTTTCCAAATCATACATGTGAGTTAACTCACATAATAAAGGCTGCCAGCATTACAGATTGCCTGTGTTTATTAAATGGTCCTCATAGACAAAATAGGAAAATAGCGTGGTCTCACTTGTGAAATATGATTGATCGATGATTCCATCCTTCGTAGCTGGGATGCCTGGATATCCAGCATCTGCAGGACATTGTTGGCCAGGGTATTTATCAGATAGGCAACACTTGCTAAGGACTGGGTGGTGTAGGCTTTGGTTTCTTCTAGAGCTCGCTGCTTATCTGATGACTAGGAAGAAAAAAAAAACATTATTAATTCAAAGATAACTCATTCTATCAAAGTCTAATCTACAAAGATACTCATCAAAACCATTGTTGCTGAATCTACACACATTAACTAAAAATGTTCTGAAAACTATGTAAACCCAACAACTGAGTTCGCCAATACTTTCATGTTGAATAGATACATCTTTGTACAAATGCAAATAAAATATTGAAGCCATTATTTAAAAAATTAGATCCAATGGGTATTTTGAGCAACAGCAGCAAGTACAAAGATTCTCAATGTCATTGTTTGGAAAGTTGGTGTTGACTTAAATGTACAAATTCTGGCCTATTTTTTTCTACTTTCCTGAATTCCTCCTTTCCTTCCATTTTAACATGTGAGAAGATAATGTGGCTATAATGTAACATCTGATTAAAGTAATTTTAATATAATGATGATAAATAAAAATGGTAATTATGATAAAATAATGAAAGGATTCTTTCTTCCCAAGCATTTTAAGGGTTACAACCTTAAAGGGCATAAATTGCCTAAAAACAGTACATAGTAAATAAAAAATGATTATTTCCAAGGTCACAATGAAAAGCAATGGAAAAGAGACCCAGGCTATGCTGCTAACTGCCAAACACCATCTTCTTGCCCTAGTTCTGTAGAAAGACTTCATGGTTCAGTAGAAAGTACACATGCCTCTGAACCAGAAACCTTTTATCTTAATGTCAGTTCTACTATTTACTACAACACGCCAACTTGGACAAGAGTCGGTTTCTTAATTTCCACAATTACAAAGCAGAGGAAATGAACCTCTGTATCAACCATTCTAAGGAGTTGTAAGCCTCAAATAACATAATGGATGTACAACCACTTTCTAAAACAACAAATCATTATATCAGGCATCCCCAACTCCCAGGCCAGATGGGTAGTTAGGAACTAGGATGCACAGCAGGTGAGTGGCAGGCAAGCAAGTGAAGCTTCATCTGTATTTCAGCGGCTCCCCAGCATTAACATCACCACCTCAGCTCCACCTCAGATCATTAGGCATTAGATTCCCATAAGAACACTGATGCCAAAAAAGGTTGGGGAGTGCTGTATATAACAACTGTCATTATCTCTCTGAATGGTCATTAACTGTTCAAAGTCCACTACGTCCCATTCTCCTCTCTCCCACATACCACAGGAGTCAGAATCAACAACCCTAGACAGGGTTCCATAGAGTAGTGGTTAACACATCTGCTTTATATGTAGAGGGTCCTGGGTTCACGCCCCACTGGAGCCACAGTCCATATCCCCGGCATGCCAGGTCCCCCGGTGTGCACCCTGAGCATGTGGGAGAAGATGCCCCGCCTTCAGAGATCCAGTTCTTAAGGGGAGATGACAACGTGACATCCGTAGGTCAGGGGTGGAAGGGGCGGGGAGGCAGAACAACCCTAGACATAAATTTTTCCAGGGGAAGAAAAATTCCTTTGAAGAAGCAGTAGTTAACAAAATAATCAAATAACAGCATTTAAACTTGAAAAGAGTTAAGAATCACTATGTTTGCTTTCTATTTTTTTCTTTTCTATTCTAATCTTTAGTTATCTCAGTCTTATAATGCTTAAATTAACAAGAGTTGAAACCAAACTGGTTAAAGATAAATACTTTCGAAAAACGCCCTATAGACTTCCAGATTCTGGTTGTACATGAAGGGAGCTTGGAAGTTGCCATTCCATTCTAAAAACAAAAAGCTGAACATACTGGAAAAATTAATAACTTTTCTTGAATTCACAATAGAAAACAGTAAGTCATTAACACTTTTTAGACATTAAACCAGAGTATTTCTTATAGAAAATCATCCAAAATTAACACACTTAGATATAATTTTATTAATATGCTTCAAAGGATCAAGGGGATGGATATCTGGAGAGAGATAATTATTTTCAGTGTATCCCTTTTTATATTGATAGTACTTGAGATAATTTGAACAACAAATATTATTATTAATCACTTCACGTTATGCCTTTATTCCTAGTGTATAAGTGAAATTGTGTGGCTGACTATTGCTACATCAAATAAATATTATATTAGGTGGGCTTCATATAGTACTTTTCCATGAAATATTAAGGACCCTATAATGTAAAATGTATAAAATCAAATCTAAATGGAGATGCTGTTTGTGGTTGACTTACAACACTGATGTAAGTCACCATAAAGTAGGTGTTCTGGGTGTCATTCTTTATTAAAGTGAAACAGAGGAACGCTCTGAATTTTATAAACTGTTATACCAATTGCTTTTTAAGGAAAAAAAAATGCTGTCAATCCATTAAAGTCCTGATGTAGCTTCATAATAGCAATAGTTATGTCAAAAATATTCGTTAATGTGGTTCAAACAAGGAAATCATCACAGATACCAGAGAAAAGTATAGCTAACTCTTCTCTAAAAAAGCATACATTTATCGTAAATCTACATTTACTAAATAAGCACAACCACAACTCTAAGATCATTATATTAAAAGAACAATACTTCTTGACTGCCTGTATGTAATCTATATTTTGACCAGGGAGCAAATAGTGAATTTCGAAATTTTTGTTTAGACTATGTGTGAACTTATTATAGTTAGTAAAATGAAATGGTTTTTAATGTGTTAGAAAGGGAGAAAAAAAAAACCCCTATCCTTGGATCCCTAAGAGAGGGGAAAATACAAAGAGGTTTGCAGATGACACGATCATCTATGTAGAAAATCCAAAAGTAGTGACCAAAAAAAATGAAACCGAATAAGCGGAATAAGAAATTACAGCAAAATTGCAAGATACAAAGTTAACATACAAAAGTCAATTGCCTTTCCATATACCTACAATTAGCAAGTAGAATTTGACACTAAAAATATACCACCATTTACGTTAGCACCCCAAAATATAAAATGCTTACATATAAATCTAACAAAATATGAACAAGATCTATATGAAGAACACTGTAAAACTGATGAACAAAATCAAGAACTAAATAGAGACAGTCCATGTTCATGGAGAGGAACACTCGATATTGTCTATACGTCTAACCTTCTCAAATTGAAATACAGGTTCAATGCAATCTCAACCAAATCCCACCAAGTTATTTTGCGGATATCAACAAACTGATTCTGAAGTTTACAAGCAGAGGCAAAACACCCAGAATAGCCAACACATTATTGAAGAACAACAGAGTTGGAAGACTAACACTACTCGACTTTCAAGACTCACCATAAAACTATAATAATGAAGACAGTATGATAATGGTGAAAGAAGACAAAAAGGTCAATGGAACTGAATCAAGAGCCTAGAAATAGACCTACATAAATAAAGCCAACTTACCTTTGACAAAAGAGCAAAGGCAATGCAATGGAGCAAAGACAACTTTTTTTCAACAAATGGTGCTGGAACAACTGGATATCCACATGCAAAAATATGAATCTAAGCATAGTACATTCTTCACAAAAATGAACTCAAAATGGATCACAGACCTAAAAGGTAACTGCAAAACTATAAAACTCCCAGTATATAAGAGAAAACCTAGGTGACCTTGAGTATGACAATGACTTTTGAGATACAACAAAGTCATGATCCATGAAAAATAATCGATAAACTAGATTTTCTTAAAATTAAAAACTTCTGCTCTGCAAAAAAGCAGTGTCAAGAGAAATGAGAAGACAAGCCACAGACTTGGAGAAGATATTTGCAAAAGACAAATCCGATAAAGGACTGTTATCCAAAATATACAAAGAACTCTTAAAAGGCAATAATAAGAAAATAAACAATTAAAATACAGGCCAAAGACTATCACAGACACCTTAACAAAGAAGGTATACAGATGGCAAATAGCATATGAAAAGATACTCTACATCATATGTCATCAGGGAAATGCACACTAAAATGAGATACTACTACACACCTATTAGATTGGCCCAAATCCAGAAATGCACATTAAAATGAGATACTACTACATACCTATTAGATTGACACCAAATGCTAGTGGGGATATGGAACAAAGGAACTCTCATTCACTATTGGTGGGAATAAAAAAATGGTACAGCAGCCACTTTGGAAGACAGTTTGGCAGTTTCCTACAAAACTAAATATGTTCTTACCATATGATACAGCAATCATGCTCCTTAATCTCTACACTGCATAGGTGCAACAATATGACATCACAGAAATGGCAAGCCCATGGAGATAGTAAAAAGATCAGTGGTTCCCAGGGGTTGGTTGGAGAAAGGATGCTTAGGTGGAGCACAGGGGATTTTTAGGGCAGTGAAAATACTCTGTATAATACCATAATGATGGACACATGTCATTACACATTTGTTAAAACTCAAAGAATGTACACCGCCAAGAGTGGACCTTAAACTATAGACTTTGAGTGATAATGATTTGTCAGTATTTACCAAGGTTTATCCATTAAACAAATATACTACTCTGATGAGAGATTTCTGATGAAATCTCTATACCTTCATCTCAATTTTTCTGTGAACCTAAAACTGCCCCCAAAAGATAGTTTAAAAAAAAAAAAAAAACCACCATACATGCTAAGATTCCATAACAGTTACTTTTATGACAATTTTCATTTTCACAGCTACTAATGCAAACAAAAGATGTTAAAAATTACACTGCTATTAAAATCATGTATTTAAAAGTTATATATTTATATAAAATTGAAATTATGCTTATAAATTATACCATAAGCTGAAATTATAAGAATTTAACATGGATACCCTACAGCTGAAAGTTACAAAATCTCAATAAAAATCTTCCCCCTTTAATTGTAGAGCAAATTAATGAGATTAAAAGGACAACCTTAATATATGAATGCATTCACACCAAATGATAACCAAATATGTTATACTGTATTGTATAAACAAATGAAAGTTTTTAAAAAGGGTTTGCAATTCCTTAAATAGCTTAAGGGGGTAAGTCCTGAATCACCCCAAGGCATCCTCCTTTCCCCCCACCCCCATAGTGCAGGTACATAGTATACTCTGTAATACTGCTCAAAATAATCTGTAAACCCACAGCCATATTCAAATTTCAAGGACAACTGAGTTTAGGCAAAATATGACCCATGATATTACTCCTTCTGATAAATTTTATTATTTATTTATTTATGAATTTATTTTGAATTTATAGTTGTGAGATGAGCTTTAATCATCAGTAATGTATATCTATTTTTATGTTTAAATAACATTTTTAAATAAATAAGTCAACATAGGCAATCAGATCTCTTTTTCTCCATTTAAAAGAGTTCTGTCCATTACTCAAGCCTAAGAATTTCTATGACAGTTCAAACCTAAATATGAAAAAAAAAATGCAACTATAGTCCTGTAAACCCTAAGGTAAAAGCCCCAGAAAACATGTAGACTGAGGGAAATATTTTTTCCAATCTTGGTCCCACAAAATAAGACTTCAATGACCTAGAAATAATTCATTAATTTATGATTCTCATTCTTGTACAAAATTCACAGATTCAAGATAATTTTAATAAAAGAAGTAAAAATATAGTCCCCATATAAAACAACAAAAGAGAGAAAAAATTGAGGATGAATGTTAGAATCAAGTAAAGCTGTGTGGCCGCTGTTCAAAAAATGTTGAACATTAATTCACTATAACATATGAGGATCTACCATGTACATTCATGACCCACTTAACGATAGGGATACATGCTAAGAAATGTATTGTAAGGCGATTTCACCGTTATACAAACATCAGCGTGCACTTACACAAACATAGATGGTATAGCCTACTACACACCTCTGTATGGTACAGCTATTGCTCCAAAGCCACAGTACCAAGTTTATACAGTATATTAATGTATTTAAAAAAGAACATGGATTATATCAAGCACAAGAAAAAATGATACAATCAAGAAGCTTGGTAAATATGAGATGTATGAGGCTGCTGCTGGCATAACACCCATACTGTTTTACAGCAAACATTTTTTTTTTTATAAGTAGGAAGAGTACTCTCTAAAACAAAGTATAGTATAGCAAATACATAAACCAGTAAAAGTCATTTATTGTCACTACCAAGTATTACATAGTGTACATAATGGTACTGCTACATTTTTATATGGCTACCGGCGCAAGTTTATTTGCACTATAATATTACAACAGCTACAACGTCACTAGGCAAGAGGAATTTTCCCTCTCCATTATAATCTTATGGGTGGTCCCTACATAATCTTAAGGGACAACCATCATATAATCTATGAGACCACCATCGTATATGCAGTCCATCTTTGACCAAAATGTCATTATGCAGGGCATAACTGTATATACCCCATTGTGCTCAGAGCTGAGGAATTTTAAAACATTGTATCTGTACTCAAAGATCTATTATAGGAGAAAATTCACATAAATTACTCGAATTAAACGAGGTGAATAAAAATAAAAACCAATGAAATAAGAATAATATAATGGACAAAGTAAAGAAAAAGGCAGGTGAAAACAATGTCAATGATGTCAAATGCCTAAATAAAATTTTTTAAAAATACAGCAGAAAAGAAAAGCTTTATTAGAATGGATAGTACACTTCCAGACGTGGAAGCAGGCCTGAGCAAGAGAAGTGTGTGGCTCAAAGGCCCTGAACAGATTTTAAACCAAGCAAAAAAGAACAGACTATACACAGCTAATTCAGAAAAATTAAATCCCTACAGATTACTTGTATAATTATCTGTACTGCATATATCTTTTTAATCAGGTACACCATTTCATGACAAGCCATTGCAAATGTGTAAAAAAAATATATATATATATATATGACTGAGTTGTCAGAGCGATAGCCAGAGGCAAGGCTTTCTCCTGGGCAGAAGAGTCCATTGTTCCCCCCAAGCCCTCCCCGCTTCCAGTGTGTAGAGTCAGAGCCACCAAAGTTGAGACATCTTCAAACTGGAAAACAGAGGTCACTCCACCTAGAAGACTCTCTGAACCTCTCCTGACTCACAGCCCTACCCAAGTCACATCCAGTTGTGTTCCCGGAGTGTCCTGTGCCCCTTGCTGAGCAGCTTCAAGACCCACACTAGTAGCAGATAGCCTAGGTTTCTGGTGTGCCCTCTTGAGGCAACTAACTATAAGCACAGAATCTGTGGATTGCTTGCTGAATCTTAACAGGTGGACCTGGAGGGGCACAGGCTGGGGCTAAACTTGGCCAACAGCTGAACTCCTCTCAGGGCTGTACCACTGGAAACCTACTACACAGAGCCACACTAATAAGACCAGGAGACTTAGGAGCTTTGCTTAGTATGCAGAAAGCAAAGCTCCTAAGTCTCCTGGTCTTATTACACAAAGGCAGTCAAAATGCGGAGACAACGAAGCAGAAATCATATGAGAGAACAAAACAGAGATCCAGGAAACATGGAGTAAAGCAATCTAATAGATGCAGAGTTCAAAAAACTGGTTATAAGGATGCTGAACGAACTTAGGGGAAGTGTAGATAAACTCAGTGAGAACTTTAACAAAGAGATTTAAAAAAAACAAAACATAAAAATGGAAATGGAAATTATAAAAGAGAACCAATCAGAAATGAATACGTTATTTAAGATAAAGACTATATTAGAAGAAATTAACAGAGTGGATGAAGCAGAGGATCAAATTACTGATATACAGGATGGGGAAGCCAGGGACACTCAATCAGAATGGCAAGAAAAAATAAGCCAAGAATATGATAATAATTTAAGGAACCTATGAGACAAAATTACATATTAACAATATCCATGCAATAGGGATATAACATCCATGAAGAAGAAGAGGGAGAACAAGAAGTTGAAATCTACCTGATGAAATATAGATGGAAAACTTCCCTCATCTGGTGAAGGAAATAGACATACAACCCGAGAAAGCTCAGAGAATTCCAAAAAAGATAAAACCAAAGAGGCTCACACCAAGACACATCATAATTAAAATGCCAAAGGTTAAATACAAAGAGAGAATCTTAAAAGCAGCAAAAGAAAAGCAGTTAGTTGCCTACAAGGGAGCACCCATAAGACTGGCTGCTGACTTCTCAAAAGAAACTGCAGGACAGAAGGGCTTGGCACAAAATATTCAAAGTGATGAAAACCCAGGATTTGCAATTAAATTTATTTTATCTAGCAAAGCTTTCATTTAGAGTCAAAGGACAGATAAAGAGATTCCCAGGCAAAAACAAAAAAAAAAAAAAAAAGAGAGAGAAGAAAAAAGAAAAAGAAAAGAAAAACGAAAAAGCTAAAGGTATTCATCGACATCAAGCCAATATTACAGGAAATGTTGGAGGGCTTTAAGAAGAAAAAACATGTATCAAAAACACAAATAAGGAATGATAATAACTATGTATCTATCAACGAGTACTTCAAATGGAAAAGAATTAAGTGCTCCAACCAAAAGATATGGTGGCTGATGGATAACAAGACCCCTACATATGCTATCTACAAAAGACTCACTTCAGATTAAATGACACGCACAGACTAAAAGGAAGGGGATGGAAAAAGATACTGCCTTGATGGACCTAGAGGGTATTGCACTGAATGAAGTAAGTCAGATAAAGAAAATACCATGATTTCATGTACATGTGGAATCTAAAGAATAAAATAAACTACTCATAGATACAGATAATATTTTGAGGGCTACCAGATAGGAAGAGGGGGACAGTGAAAAAAGGTAAAGGGATTAAGAAATTCAAATGGATAGCTACAAAATAGTTATGGAAAAATAGGCAAGTGCAGCATAGGGAAAACAGTCAACAATGTAATAAATACATAAGCAGGAAGAGGGGTACTAGATTTAGTGGGGTGATCACTTTGTAAGTTATATAGATCTCTAATTATTATACTATACAACTGAAATTATTACTGTATGCCAACTATACAATAGTTTTTTTTCGGAGTTGGAAAAAAACCTCTGAATTGTACAATGTAAAAATATGAAATATAGTCTATTTCAATAAAGCTGTAAAAAATGGATTATAACTCAATGAATAAAATGAGTGAAAACTGAATAAAGAAGAGGATATATTACAAAGAGAAATATTTCAAAAATGACTTCGCCAGTGGAAAAACCTGTCAGGTACAACTGTAATCAAGTGATCAAAAGGAATATCATAGGTAACAGGACAAACTGAAATCAAAACCAACTTGATAGGAAGCAGGAAATAAATACAGTATCATTTCTGTAATATTCCTGCCAAAAATATATTAACTTGAATCTATTCAAGAGGAAAGGTCGAACATTGAAAGATACTATTAAAAATAACTGCCTATATTATGATCATGAAAACCAAAGAAAGATGAGAAAATAAGGAAGTATTCCAGACCGGAGGAGACTAAGAGTCATGACAACTAAATGCAACATATTTCTGAACTGGATTCTTTTTTAATAAAGTACATTATTAGGACAGTTGGTAAAACTCAAATGGGAATATGAGAATTTAATAATAAAAATGTATCAATATTATATCCTGGTTTTGCTGGTTGTTTTGTGATTAACTAGGAAAATATCCTTGTTTGTAGGAAAAACACATTAAAGTATTTAGCAATGATGGGACATCAGGTCAGCAACCTATTTTCAAAAGGTTCAGGAAAAAAAAGTTTTTAATTTTAATTTCTCAAAATGAAAAGAAATTATTTACCTTACCCAGATGGGGTTATATTAAATTATTGTTGTGTTTAAAAAACTGAGGAACGATTTCCAGTAACTTAAGGTTTCATCATAATTAAATTTTGCTCATAAATCTAACATACAACTTTTAATTATCCCGCCAACACAAAACCTATAATTAAGAATGTCAAAAAAAAATCTTCCAGTCACTTCATCATATAAAAAGCTTGTATGTAAATTATACATTTTTTTTTTACCATTCTTCTTAAGCTAATTACCTCCTGCATGTTTCATACCAATTAAAATAATAATTAAGTTTTAAAGAACTTTTCATGTTTAATGTCGAGTCTTACTCACCAGGAATGAATAAACTTGAAAGTACTAGACTGAACCTTAATTACATTTATTTTTACTTAAGATGCAATTGCTAAACCTTTTCTCTTTCAAGTTATTTCTCTTTCATGTTAATATATGACCATCTGGTTCATGACCAAATTCTAAATATCCAATAAGCATCCAAATTGTACAATTCTGAAAACATTACAAAAAAATAACTCCTATATGTGGATGCTCCTGATACAACTGTCAGGCCTTATATAAGCTGCCAAACCAAAAACTCATTACCAAAATACAATAACATGCATCTATAATTTCCCAGTTGCAAACCTAAGAGTATAATAGTTAGATGTTATACAACCCACAGTTTGTTAAGATAAAAACTAAAGTATTTCAGAAGTATCACCTCAATCTTTATATAATATCTATTCCCAGCCCTGTAAAACAGAGACTATTGTCTGATTTATGTCTATTCTTTCAACTGACCAGAAAGGCTAGCACATGGTAGAGGTCAATAAATGTCTACTGAGCCAGTCTGCCACTTCCCACTGCACTTTTTCCTTGGGAAGTAACTTCATCATGCCACTTAGGAAATGCTATGGTTATCTGTGTAGTGGAGTGGTCCTATTTCCATTATGGGATTACAGGCCTAAAAACATCTGAGAACAGGAGTCACACTTTATTCGTGTCTTTTTAATTTTCTATGTCACCAGAATACCACACAAAAGAATAAGTATTAGTTGAAAACCAGTGCACCTTCGATCTAATAATATAACTTGAATAAGAGTCAGGATATCACCCTTCCCATTTTCAGACAAAAGAGAGGAGATAGGGGTAGAGAGGGGAGAGGGGAAAGGGGTAGAGAGGAGGAATGAAGGGGAGAGGGGAAAGCAGGCTGACCAAATGAATTACCAGATGTAGAACTGCAGAACTCAAGTTTATATCTAATATTTATTCTAAAAAAGCTTTCTATTCAACTGGTTTAGTCATGAACCAAACCTATCACTTTTTTGCCTTTTCAACTGGTTTAGTCATGAACCAAACCTATCACTTTTTTGCCTTCTATGTGAAGACTCATTACTCTCTAAGTGACATGCAGTGCCTTCAAGCAAACTAACAACAAAAGTATATGATGCAAACCTCGGGGCAATCTTAATAGAGCTTAATTATGATTTAAGGAGCAAAACTCCATTTGACACTCACAAGAGGAAAAAAATACTTAGAGGAAAACCACAAAATTAAGGCAAATTCAAGGTTAGCAAATTATAAATGACTGAATAAATTTTAAAATCCACTACGGTGTATAAAATGGGGTAGCAAAATTGAGGGCACTAAATATAGGGTCTATCGCATAAATTTTATAAGCTAATACTGCAAGAGTAGAAGATGAAAATATAAAAGAATGACAGTTCACAATACACTTCCTGCCACAGGTTTACTATTTCGTACCTGCTCTCCCTAGAGTAAGCGAGTTCATCATTTCCAATTTTATAAGCCGGTAGCAATTCCCTCAAATGCAAGATATTAACTGAATAAAGATAACAAAGATGGAATAAGAAAGAGCGCAGGTTAAATATCCCAGTAAGCTGGAAGGGAGGAGTGGGAGTGTGTCCAACTTCTCCGTGGACATGTGCACAGGTGGCTCAACTCGCTCCCTAAGGCCAAGCCAGTGTGCGCGTCGGAGAGCACTTTGTCTGAGATGCGTATATATAACGAGCCCAGCGAGTAAACCAACTAAGCAAGGACGACACACACACACACACACACAAATAGTTGCCAGAGCATCACACAAGTTTAATCATACCAGATCTTCATGGATTTCAGTCCTAGCAGACCACCCAACGGTGTTGGCAGAGACAAGACACGTATTAAGAGGTGGACTGGTCGATGCTGGCTCAAATGTTGTCGACCTGCGATAGTCGATCAGCGGAGGCCTCTTCTTCAAAGCAGAGCAGTCAGGAACCAAGAGACGGAGGAACGTAGTCCCGGGAGGCTAGGGACCACATTTTCTAAGTCTGTATTAGAGTCCTTTTTGTTTTATACTCTATGATGACATCTTATCAACCAGCGGCATGGGTGTCTGTTTATCTTACTGAGTCACACTTCAGGTGATCAGAGCATGTTCACATTTTTTGGGGTTTGTATTATCTGGGTTACACACACACACAGAAATTATATTATGTTTTCCACACAAATTACTGTAACAGAGTGGGTTTAACTTAACCAAAGACAGTAAAAAAGAAGATAGGAGTCAAAAACTAGGAATTAAGAAGAAATGTGTTGTATTTATGATTATACAGCTCCAATCTTGGATAAAACTGAAATATAGATTACTATTTCTCACTTTCCTTTTTATAGTCAATGTGTTCATTCGGCTAGCAACATGGTATAATATATTGTCACCAGTGCTTACTAGTCCCTTATTTCTCCAAATATTTTCCTCAAAGATATAACAAAGTATTTTTATTAGCACAAATCTGAAAAAGATGCCAAATACAAAAATAGCATTTGGCAGACTCCTCTGCTTTGTTCATGTCAGCAACACTGAATTTCCCAAAGATTTAAGTAGTTGTGAAAGAATTTATTATTCTGAAATCCTACTTGGAAAAGTCCATAGAGAGTTACAGTACGGGCAAATTTTTATCACAAGTAACTCATTGAAAAAAATTATAAAAATTATACTGTTCTTTAGCTTTTCATTAGGATACATTTTTACTACTTAAAAGCAATTACTGGCACAGTGAGTTTTTTTTTTTCAATTATCATTAAAGATCAAGTTCTCTTTCAATGAACAATAATATTCACAACTTCCTTTATTACTGCAAGATGGTAACGTTATGCTGCTAGGTAAGATTCTAAACAAAGCTCAAACACAAAGCTTTACCATGAATGCAATGAGGAAGGAGGCCTGAGAACTAAATGTTAAATCGAGCTATATTCAGAGCCTTCATGTGCTGACCAGCTCTATGGTTAGACCTTGAGGAAACTTAGAGAACAAAGAAAGATTCTGCTGGGGTTATTAACAAACCATTTATCCATACCAGGAAGGGAAAACAGAGTCTTCAAGTCTTGCCCTACAGTCATTCCCTAAGGCAAAAACCACAGGGTTGGGGGAGCGCCTATAAATCAAAGGTTGGGGATTGCCAACAAGCTTTCTCACTAAATACCCTTATCTTTCACACATTCCATCAAAGGAAAATAGGTTAAAAAAAAAAAAAAGTCTTTAAACTATAATTCATAGAAACTAAGAATGATATATAAACTGAATTCCCCACACTCTTGGGAGTCTTTGTCTCTTTCAGTCAGTCTTTTATCTGTCTTTCAGTCTGTTTTTCCTCCCAGTTTTTTCTCTGTCTCTCTGTCTGTCTCATTCTCTTGCTCTGAGAGGAGACCACACTCTGTCTATATTGTTATCCCTTCTCTAATAAACTTTCTTTTGACTATGACTATGGCATGTGCTTGAATCTCAATCTCTCTCCTTCTCCTCCCCTCTCTTCTCTCTTTCTTTACAGAACTTGAATCTCCAGTCAGGGGGATATTCCCTGTCCTGCATCAAATGTAAGGAACATCTGGAAAAGTATAAATCAACAGTAACATCTGGCATTCTAAGACACAGCAAATTAGAAATACCTCTAAATTCTTGACTTTAATTTTTTCTATATTAAGAAAAATCTGAAAATATTAAACTGAAATCTAACAAAATAAGGCCATCTGAGAATCTGTGTTTTCTCCACAATTCTGAAATAATTTTAACTACAATTACAAACACTGAAACAATTATTTACAGATTGACTCCCCTTTTCAAATTTACATTTTTCTATATACAAAAGAAAGTATCTATAATGAGGAACAATGTTAAAGTACAGATGATCAAAAATGTAAATAAAAATTCAAGTTTGAAATTCCAGCAGGCTACGTAAGACATCGGCAACCTTTCAACTGCTCCTGCACCTCTGCCGTAGAGATGAAAGAAATCAAATGACACTATACTCTTAATTTAAAGGCAAGAGATAGATATGAGAGTTTCAATAAGCAATAGCACATAAATAAGTCATAGGGACACAATATACAGCATAACAGCTATAGTTAATTATACTGTATTGTATATATAAAAGTTGTTGAGTAGATCTTCAAATTCTCACAAGAAAAAATTCTGTAATTACGTGTATGATAATAATTTTGCAATATATATAACTATCTAATCATTATATTGTATACTAGAAGTAACATAATATTGTATGTTAATTATACCTCAGTAATAATAAGTAGTAGTGAAGAACAAATTTAAATGCATCATAGTTTCTCTCAATAACCAAAACGTTTGCAGAAGCAAGAAAAAAACCACAATGAAAATTCAATTAAATGGTGTGTAGTATGCTCAATAACCTTCTTGGGGACCAGGAGTGTACCAGTCAAAATTCGGTCATAAAAAGCAGTGCCATATTTTTTACAGAAATAGAAAAAAACAATTCTAAAATTCATATGGAATCATAAAAGACCCTGAATAGCAAATCCTGAGAAAGAACATGGATAAAGGTATCACATTTTATGATTTTAAACTACTTTACAAAGCTATAATAATAAAAATATCACATTTTTTAAAAAGGCACACAATAGAAAATCGTATACAAAAATAAACCCTCACCTATACAGTCAACTAATATTTGACAATGGAGCTCAATGAAGAAAGGATAGTCTCTGCAATAAATGGTGCTGAGAAAACTGAATAATCACATGCAGAAGCATAAAAATGGACCCATATTTTACATCGCTCACAGAAATTAACTCAAAATGGATTAGAGACTTAAACATAAGACCTTAAATCATAAAATTCCCATGAGAAAACACAGAAGAAAAGCTCCTTGACATTGGTCTTGGCAACTATTTTTGGATGTGATACCAAAAGCACAAGCAACAAAAGCAAAAACAAGTGAGACACATCAAACTAAAAATCTACACAGCAAAATAAACTATCAACAAAATAAAAAGGCAACCGAAAGAATGAGAAAGAATACTTGCAAATCATATATCTGAGAAGCAGTTAATATCCAACATATTTAAGGAACTAATATAACTTGAGAGCAAAAAACAAAAACAAAAACAAAAAAACACATAACCAGGTTAAAAACAGATTTAACACTGGGCAGAGGAAGAGAACACACATTTTTTCCAAAGATATACAAATGACCAACAGGTATGGGAAAAGGTACTCAATATCACTAACCATTAGGAAAATGTAAATCAAAACCACAATGAAATATCACCTTATGCCTGTCAGAAAAGATAAAAATAAAAGAGATAACAAGTGTTGGTGCAGTTGTGGAGGAAGGGAAATCTTGTGCACTATTTGTGGGAATGTAAATTAGTACATCCATTATGGAAAACAAAATGGAAGTTCCTCAAAAAGTTAAAAACAGAACTACCATATGATCCAGCAATCCCACTTCTGGGTATATATCCAAAGAAAATGAAATCACTATCTCAAAGAAGAAGTATCTGCACTCCGAGACTCACTGCAGCATTATTCGCAACAGCCAAGATATGGAAACCTAAGCGTCCATCTTTGGATGAATGAATAAAGATGATATATGATATATATATACACACACACAGAGGAATATTATTCAACCATGAGAAAGACAGGAATCCTGCCATTTGCAACAAGATGGATGGATTTAGAGGGCATTACACTAAGTGAAATAAGTCAGACAAAGAAAGACAAATACTCTATGATATCACTTAATATGTGATATCATATTATCACATATTATGAATCTTAAAAAGCCAACCTTTTAGAAAAAGAGAGTACAATGGTGGTTATTAGGGGTTGGGGGAAATGAAAAGATATTTGTCAAAGAGTACAAACTTCCAGTTATTAGGTGAATAAATTTGGGAATGTATGTACACCATGGTTAAATTACTGTAATACAATAATTTAAATTACTGTACTACATACTTGAAAGTTGCTGCAGCATATATCACACCTTAAAGTTACACAGTATTACAAGTCAATTATATCCCAGTAAAACTGGAAAAAAATAAACCAGTGCACCACACTCACTTTGAGAAATTCATACAGAGACCTGAATGTTTACTAAAGGATTAAGCTTTAGGATTCGCCTCCAGGTATCGTGTCCATAACATAATCACAGAATTGGCGCACCAAGAACAGATACTTCTAACACGATCATAGAAGTAGGAATCATAAGGCAACTATTGTGACTCTTAACAGGAGAAAAGTACTATCATACATACTAACATACCATACACTGTGATCAGGAAACTGCCACATAACTACTATTGTAGAACTCATCATGCCAAGTAGATGTCCATCATCCAAAAGTATATGTGCCACATCTTAGAACTGAATACTTGTGAAGCTAGTAACTGAAAAATACACTGCCAGAGAAAATCTCAATGCTTCTACACTATTCTGGTCAGCTAAAACAGAAATGCAATTCCCACTCATTTTCTCTTCCAAATAACAAATGAGTATGTCAAGAAATAAGATATCATTAGGAGATCATCATTTTACAGTCATCATAGCATAATTAGCCCTAAATTAAAACAATCCACTGGTCCCACCAAACAAATAACTGTTTCAGGCAAAAATCATAAATGGATATGAAAACCAATGTGAGAAAATTAATTATTATAAAAAGGAAAAATGCTATCTTTACATAACAGAAATATGCCAAACACTACTTAAAACAAGTAGTTGAACTTAATACCAATAAAGGGACACACTTGTAATATGATGCGCAACACTGAGAACATATCACTTTGCTGCCAAATATGCAAAATGCATAAACTAAATATAAATCACAGGTAAACATTCAGAGCAAACCAAATGGAAGGACATTCTTAAAGAAAAAGCAAACAAAAGAAAACACTGGCATATGCTCTTCAATATGTCAGTGTAATGAAAATATAGAAAAGCCAAGGAACTGTTCTAAAGTGGCATGACAAATCAGTGCAATAAGAAAACCCAAACTGGATCCTGGATTGGAAGGAGAAAAAAAATCTGCTAAAAAGGATATTACTGGTACAGCTAGCAGACACTGGAGTTCATGAGAGGGAATTAAGAGGCTGAGAAGACCAAGCCAATTAGAACAAGTCAAAAGTATCAGAAAAATGCAAAGAGAGATCCAGAGAATGTGCATAATGTCTGCCTTGATCAATCAGTGCATGCATATGAGAAAACTACCCAAGGATGGGGAAAGAATCACCCAAGAGGATTGAAAGGAAGAGTGCCCAGTGCTCATACAGAATAGGTAAGAAGAGTACGTGTTCCTACCAACCACAATGGAAAACTTCCCCAATCCCGGGGCACTAGTTAGACTATGCAGAAAGATCTTGCCTTAAGATTAGTGGGGAATAATTAGCCCTAAACATTCCACTGGTCCCACGAAACAAATCTTAAAAGACTCGAAAGGATCAAACAGTTTTCAAGTAATTTAACTGTATACACGAACAAAGCCCAAAATGCTTATAGGAATGTAAAAAGGATTCAGCACCCAGTAAAGTAATAACCACAGTGACAGGCATTCAAAGATTACTAGACATGTAAAGAAGAAAATATGACCAATAATGGAGAAAAATCAATTAAACCCATCTGAACTGACATAAATGTTAAAATTAGCAACAAAAGTATTAAAATAGTTATTATAATTGTATCTTATTCATTTAAAAAGTTAAGTAGCGGCCTGGACAATATAAAAAGACCAAAATCTAACTCCTGGAAATGAAAACTATGTCTGAGACAAAGAATAAATTGAATAGAATTAATGACAGAAGACATTCCAAAAAAAGATCAATGAACTTGAAGATACAACAACATAATTTCTCCAAAATAAAGCAGAGAAAAAGTATTTTAATGAAAAGCTGTGGAACAAGCTGTGGCATAATAGGTTATTGAAGTTCTCTATAGAGAGGAGAGTCAACAGAAAAAATATTCGACAAAATAATGCATTGAAAATTTTCCAAAATTGATGAAAGTCCTACAGCCACAGCTCAAAGAAGTACAATAAACTTGTACACAAGCAGGAAAACCAAATCAATGTATAGCAAAATCAAGCTGCTTTTAAAAAGTGATATAAAATCTTCCAAGTAGCCAGAAAAATAAGACATTAACCTACAAATGAACAAAGATAAATATGACACGAATTTTTCATTTGACACCATAGAAGCCAGAGAATAGTAGGCACCATCTTTAAAATACTGAAAGTAAAATACTGTCCAAGAGTTCGATACCCAACAAAATTACCTTTCAAAAATGAAGACAAATATAAAAATAATTTTTATATTTATCATAATAGGGCATGAAATGTAAAAAGTTAAGAAATTTCACCTTATAGCAATTAAGTTTTGGGACAAACTCTTTGAACCTAAGATATCTATAACTAGTATGTCACTATTTCTAGAAAATTAAAATATAACTCCGAATGTCTATGAATGTGAACTACAACTTTACATAATACATTTTAGTCATATAAGCTTTGAAATTCTGTTTAACTAGAAAAATTATACCATAATACAGTTGTAGTTCAATAAGACATGTGAAATTTGTATGCAAGAAATCCTAGCACCATAGATAAGAGCATCTTTTAACCTCAAATACAGTCAGATCTCGTCCTATCAAAATATTTTAAAATTAAAACGTGGACCAGTTAAAGACATACCCCCAAAAGAGCAGTGTAAAAGGATGACAAAACATTTAAGTCATCAATATACAAAAATAATAATTGTAGTAATAGCAAACACTTATATAATGTGTATCTTTGTAAGACAAACACTTATATAATGTGTATCTTTGTAAGATATTTAACATAAATCAAAATGCACTGTGTCAATTAAGTGGCAGTATTTTAAGTGTTTAAGTGATAACATTCATTAATTTAGTGGCACATAAATAATGTATCTTAAAAACTGAGTATTAGATTTGATTAAAGATATATTGTCTTAGCTGTATAAACTCATTTAAACCGCAATTACCCTATGACGTAGCTATTATAATTATACTGGTACTTTCTGGTCACAGTATTTAATTAGCAAAACTAATAAAATACGCATCATATTTTCGGGGTTTTTTGTAACTAATTCAGGTATCTCAACATGAAAAGAAATTTAATGTTTTTTAAAGAATAATGATATAAGCATTTATAAAGTCCTTTTGCAAACACAAATATAGCACATAGCAAAGTTCACAAAAAGCAGTCAATATACAATATATGCCTGTTTGACAAAGCTTGCTCATTACAGCAAATTTCTAGATGTTAGACCAAACTTTCTGTAAGTGCAAATTTTTTAAAAAATCTATCTTACAATCAAACAATGCCAGTTACCTTATCAACAGACTAAAAATAAAATAAGCCTCAACAGATGTGAAAAAAAACATAAGACAAAATGCAACATCAATTCACAGTTTTAAAAAATCGCCTTAGAAAACTAAGAATGAAAAAGAACTTCCCCAATATGATAAAAACCATTCACTCAAAACTTATAGCTAATATACTTGATGGCTGAAGACTAGGTGTTTTCCTAAGACTGAGAACAAGTGACGGACATAGGCGCTCATCACTTCTATTCGACATCATTTTGGAGGTCCAAGTGCCAAAAGACAAGAAAGGGAAATAAAAGGAAAAAAAATTGGAAAGCAAGAAATAAAATCATCTTTATTTACTAATAACATAATTGTCTACGTTTTAAAAAATCCGAAAGCATCTTCAAAAAACACTACTATGTTTGATACATAAATTTAGCAAGGTCACAGGACAAAAGGTCAATATAAAAAAGTCAATCCTTTTTGGGTACCCTAGTAATGAATAATGAGAAACTGAAATTTTTATAAAGAGTACTATTTACTATGGCAACAAAAATCACAAAATAATTAGAGATAAATGTAACAAAATATGCAAAATTTGTATGTATTCTAAGGACTAAAATAACATGAAAGATAACCTAAATATAGAAAAATATCAAGTCCATAGATTGGAAGACTCCATTTCAAAATATCAATTTGCCCCAATATGATCTACAGAGTCAACGCAATTCCATTCAAAATCCCAGCAGAATTTCAGAAATTAACAAAACATATGGAAAAAGCAAAGGACCTACACTAGCCAAAATAACAATAGAGTAGACGATTCGTACTACTTGACCCTAAGTCTTAATATAAAACTGTAGCATGGTATGGGCAAATACACACACACATCGAAGGGACAAAATAGAGTTCAAACTAGACCCAAACACATATGGTCAATTAATTTTCAGCCAAAGTGCCAAGGGAATTTAACAGAGAAAGGAGTCTTTTCCACAAATGGTTCTTGAACAGCCAATTGCAAAAAACAAACAAACAAAACACCTGTGGACCCATACTTCTCACATCATGTAGAAAAAATTCTAAATAGATCACAGACTTACCTGTAAAATCAAAAACTACAAAATATCTAGTAGAAAAAAAAGGATAAAATCTTTGTGACTTTAAATTAAACTAAGATTTCTTAGCTACATCAAAAACATGAACTAAGAAAAGAGAAAATGGATACACTGGACTCCATCAAAATTAAAATCTTCTGCTCTGTGAAAGACACTATTAAAATAAAAAGACAAGCCACATGCTGTGAGAAACTATTCACAAAATACATATCTATTAAGTATTTGTATCCAGAATATATAAGGAACTCTCAAAATCCAACATAGAAAAAAATCTGTAAGAAATGGACAAGAGATTTGAACAAGCTTCACCAAAGATGATATACAGATGGCAAATTAGCACATAAAAAAATGCTTAACATCATCGGTCATTAGGAAAATGCAAAATAAAACCAGTGAGATATCAGTAACATGTCAAAATAGCTAAAATTTAAAAACCTGACGAAACCAAGTGCTGATGGGGATAGAGAGTAACTAAAACTTTGCTGGTAGGAATGTAAAATAGTACTATCATTTTGGAAAAGAGCTCAGCACTTTCTATAACGCAGTAATCTCACTGTTAAATATTTACTGTCAAGGCAAAGATACTGCAAGACCTGACAGCTTTGCTCAAGCCCAAACAAGCCCTTATTTAGATTCAGGAAGTCTACCTTTTATATAAAAAGCAAAAGGAAGAGGAGCAAAAGTTGAGAACCTTGTGCAGAGCAACACAAAAACAAAAGGGGCCGTATGACTGCAACATGGATGATATACCACTATGTTGCTGAGGAGCCAATGCCATGCTGCAGCTGAAGTTTTACAGCCTGCAGCGGTACAACAAGAAGGTACAACAGAAAGCCTCCTTCTCACAAGAACCAGGAGGTGATGAGAAACTAGCAAGACAGCTTCTTTTGTAAAAAGAGGAGTAAAAAAAGGCCTAGTAGCAGCTCCTCACAAACCTCCCATAATCTCATATTCCAAGAAGATCACAATGTGCTTTGGCAACTCAAATTACCTGCAGTTCAAGCCTTGCCTATGTGTTCTACATGGATATAGATGCAATGTAATCAGGGTACCATGGTGGAGCCAATTCTTTAAATTTAATCAAGTAAGATAAAGACATATGTCTCACCAACATTTGCTTGCATATGTTTATAGCTGTATTCACCTTGGCTAAAACTAGAAAATTTTATGTTGTGTTGGTTATGTAATTATTTAAGTTTGTCAAAATAAATAGATCTTTACCCCTAAAAAAGGGTGACTTGTAATATATGTGTATTATACATCAATAAATCTAACTTTAAAAATCAAATGAGAAAAAAATCCATGTTGTAAATGATTCAAGGTAAACTGTTTTGTAGTGCAAAATCTTTATATCCAAGTCTGTTACTTATATAAAAAGAAATAAAAAGTAAAACTCTGTTCTTTGCAAGGTAATAACTGCATAGCTGTACTCTAAGTAATGTTTAGAATATGAATGTTGCTTATGACACCTAAGGGGGAAAAATTGCAAAAGAAATTTAGAGGTAATTACATTCAAGTCTATAAAATAATTCAGTGCGAAGTCTCTAGTACATTCAAGTATTTCTGACATTCAGCAACTGTTTAATTAGTGTCTACTATATGCACACCATGTGCCTAATAGAAGGATATTAAAAATTTAAGATACGACTCTTGCCTCTAGAAGCTTTGTATGTATGTAGAGAAGGAATATAAAGGAAATAAAAAATTCAAAGCAGGAGGTGTTGTACTTACATGTTACTTTGTGAAGCCAATCTATTAATAAGTCCCACAAAAATTCAACCACAAGCTATCAAAAGTCTACAAATAGTCTAATATAATTTTCAAGAGACTTCCATTAACCCACCAAAAGATTACATTTACCTGCTCACTTACTGCTATCAAAATTCCTTGCATTTTAAAAGGAAAGTAACACTAAAGGCTCTAATGCTCAAAATATCTCTGCTATATATCCTATGCATGAGAAAATCAATTTGGTTATAAACCATTTTCTGGGAAAGGAAAGAAGACTCTGAATGAAGCAAACCTATCACACATTCATATATTAATCATACCAAGGTAAGAAGACAGTAAAGAAAGAATTTATGAATTGTTTGAGTAAACAGCAATTTCCTATCAAAAAGCTCTTCAAAGTAGGACAACAATTGAAGTGCAGATGAAATCCTTAGATTAATAAAGGGAATTAAGAAGCCAATTAAGTACCTTGGAGAAGAAAGTGTAGAAAGTGCACGGATAATAAAATTATAAAAATTATTTTAAAAATTAAATTTAAAAAGTATTAAAGTTTAATTTTTTTGTAATTATAAAGAATAAGGGACTCAGTATATAATTAAGTCTATGTCTGCAATCCTGTCAAAGGTCTTGATAATGGCTGTCTTTTTCATTGAAAATCCAATCACCAAATGTCTCTGCTAGGAAGTCAGGATTAGTTACTTTAAGAATAGTAAACGTTGATCAAATCCTGATAAGTTAAGTCGCCTCAATGGAGGCAAATTCAGCCTGATGTCCACTGATGTGGTTCACTCCTCTCTGGAGGTAAAAGACAAAGTCATAGGAAAGGATGTAAATATCAGTCCTCAAACTTCTACTCTCAAATGACCTCCTCTCTCTCCATCATTCTTAGTACTTTTAAGATTCCTCTATTTATGAAAGCAAACAGAACTCAAACATAAACACAAACCTCCTTTCTTCATACTCTATGACACCCATAAAAAACAAAGGCAAGCCTAGCACTATTAAAGTTTCTTTTTAAAACAAGACAGGTGATATAGAACATGAACCTATTTTCGTAAAAAAAAAAAAAATATATATATATATATACACGCATACACATGGTTGTATATATCAGACTTAAAAGTATAAATACCAAATTTGTATTCAAATGATTAGACAATTTTAAATTTCTTAACAGGTATTTGTATTTTCTAATAATTTTTCAATTATGATCATGTATTCTATGGCTTTTATTAAATCAAAATTGCAAATCTTTACATCATTTTAGTAATTAATTTTTATGAAAATGACTGATAACAGTCATACTTCTATAATCTCCTTAAAGCTATTAATGTCTCTCTTATTCAAATGCA
Organism: Rousettus aegyptiacus; assembly: GCF_014176215.1. Lineage (NCBI taxonomy): Eukaryota > Metazoa > Chordata > Mammalia > Chiroptera > Pteropodidae > Rousettus > Rousettus aegyptiacus. The sequence goes on from NW_023416295.1 coordinate 25,450,676, forward strand.
AGAGAAATAATTCAGATAAATTTTAAGGTAAATTCATAATTTCTGTTTCTGAGCAAATCCATGTTATTGGATGATTTTGCTCTTGATCCAAATAATGAACAATGGAATTTTACTATGTATCTATGTGAATTATTGCTCACAAAAAGCAACAATAAAAGAAAGTAATTAAGAACAAATTGGTTTTTCAGATTTACTTAATTTATTTCATCTACCAAAATATTAAAGCAACTCATAAAGTTCTATTTGTAAAAATGTAGATTCCAAGTTAATTAAAACATTTTTTTTAATTTCTGGAAACTTCCTAGATTAGGCATCAATGTTTATATTAATGAGTGGAAAAAAAAAGAAACATAAGTTTTACATGTATCTCAAAAAAAAAAAAAATCCTTAATGCTAAACACTGTGCTTGCCTCCTCCCATGACTACCTCAAAATTACAGCCCACCACCACTGAGAATTGTCTGAAGTCTAGCTGAACAAAAGTCCTATAACTAAAGGCATAGAGAAGAAGCCACCTCAAGACTGGTAGGAGGGGCAGAGATATGGAATGGGCTGGGTCCACACTCATATGTGACAGTTAAAAACTGAAAGAACTATTTCAGCTGTGGAGGTCTTCCCTTGAGGAGTAAGGGGTCCCAGCCCCACACCAAGCTCCCCAGCCCAAGGTTCCAGGACCAGGAAGAGAAGTCCCCATAATTTCTGGCTGTGAGAACCAGCGGAGATTGTGGCTACATGAGAGAGAGGGCTGCTAGAGTCCCAAGCATTCTCTTAAAGGGCCCACACATACATTTACTCGCTGAACTCCAGCACTGGGGCAGCAGCGCGAAAGGTGCCAGGGACATACAGGAAAAAACTGAATTGTATGGCTTCAGGGAGAGGGTTGGAGGGGCAGCAATGGTGGTAAAAGTGCTGTCTCCAAGACAGCAGTGCTGATTTAAGTCATTGTTCCTTTGTTGAGCCCTCCAACCACCCAGCCTGCACATGCAGATGAGCACCATGTCTGAGTCTCCATCAACATAGCTAACACATTTTCATCATGCCTGGTAATTCCTTGAGACCTCAACTTGCAGACCCACCCAAGCCACTTCCAATGGCTTTTCCATACAAATAGCCTGTCTTGACTCATGCTGTGCACTCCTAAAATCTCTCAATGATTCATGAACCCCAACCAAGTAGCACTTGGCCTTAGTGTGCCCCGTACCTCTTGCTAAACAGCTCTAAGCCTGGCACTAGGAGCAGCTAACCTGAGTTTGCAGCTTAGCCTCTCCCAAGCACCCCCAAGCCTGGCACAAGGGGCAATCATCTGCAGATCACTTTGTAGCTCATACTAAGTGTCCTCAGGCATGGCACGGGCAGCAGCTTATCTTGGCCTGCAACAGAGCCCCTCTTAAGAAGCCTCAGAACCAACACACCCAGTGGCCAGCTTCAGACCAGCCAGAGCACCACCTAACGACCTCCACAAACAATACAGCCAAAGGGCAGACCTGACAGGCACTAATGCCCCGCTAAAGTGACTCCTGCTCCATAGGGTTAGCCCCTGCTCAACAGCTCCTCCACTGTAGTAATGGCCAGCCCTCACAACCAGTCAGCCCGAGGGTCAATTCCTCCACTGATATGTCAATAGCAATCAAGGCTCAACTACAATAGAAGGGCACGCAGAGCCCTCACAAGGGGCACACCTGGAGCACTTGACTCAGGTTACCAGGGAGACTGAACCACTGTGCCCCACAGAACATCTATTACATAAGGCTACTCCGAGATCAGGAGACACAGCAGCTCTACAGCTCTACCTAACACATAAAACAAACATAGGGAGGCAGCCAAAATGAGGAGACAAAGAAACACGTCCCAAATGTAAGATCAGAACAAAGCGCATGAAAAAGAATTAAACAAAATAGAGACAAGCAACCTACCAGATGCAGAATTCAAAATGCTGGTTGTAATGATGCTCAATGATCTCAGTGAGAAATTCAACAAAGAAATAAAAAGCAAAAAAACGGAAATAGAAAACACAAAAACAAACAAGTCAGAAGTGAAGACTAAAATAACTGAAATGAAGACTACATTAGAGGGAATCAATAGATTAAATGTAGAGGATCAAATCAGCAATTTCGAAGATAAGGTAGCAAAAACCACCCAATCAGAAGAGCAACAAGAAAAAAAAAAAAATGAGGATAGTTTAAGGGACCTCTGGGACAACACCAAGTGTAACAACATTCGCATCATACGGGTACCAGGAAGAGAATAAGAATTTGAAAACCTATTTAAAGAAATAATGACAAAAATCTTTCCTAACCTGGCAAAGGAAACAGATATAACAAGCCCAGGAAGCACAGAGAGTCCCAAAGAGGCCCACACCAAGACACATCATAATTAAAACGGTAAAGGTTAAAGACAAAGAGAGAATTTTAAAAGCAGCAATAGAAAAGCAGTTATCTACAAGGGAGCTCCCATAAGACTGTCAGTCAATTTCATAACAGAGACTTCAGAGGCCAGAAGGATTGACACAAAATACTCAAAGTGATGAAAAGCAAGGAATTACAACAAGTGAAGCTATATTTAGAATTGAAAGACAGATAAAAAGCTTCCCAGAAGAGAAAAAGCTAAAGTTGTTCATCGCCACCAAACCAGTATTACAAGAAATGTTAAAGGGACTGTTTTAAGAAAAAATTCAAAAATACAAATAACAAAATAGCAATAACTACATATCTATCAACATTATTCTAAATGTGAATAGATTAAATGCTCCAATCAAAAGACACGGGGTGGCTGAATGGATAAGAAAACAAGATTCTAACATACATATGCTACCTACAAGAGACTCACTTTAGATTGAAAGACATATGCAGACTGAAAGTAAAGGGATAGAGAAAGATATTTCATCAAAATGGAAACAAACGAAAAGCTGGGGTAGCAATATTTATACTAGACAAAACAGACTTTAAAATAAAGGCTATAAAAAACAAGAGACAAGGAAGGACTCAGCAATTCCACTTCTGGGTATTTATCCAAAGAAAACCCAAAACATTTATTCAAAAAGACATATGCATCCACATGTTCATTGCAGCACTATTTACATTGCAGCTAAAATATGGAGGCAATCTAAGAGTCCATCAATAGACGAATGAATAAAGAAGTTGTACATATATACAATGGAACATCACTCAGCCATAAAAAAGAATGAAATTTTTCCTTCTGCAACAACATGGATAAACCTAGAGGGATTATGCTCAGTGAGATAAGTTAGAAAAATACAAATACCATACGATTTCACTTAGATGTATAATCTAAAAACCAAAATAAACCAACAAAGAAGAGAAACAAACTCATAGATAGAAAACATTTTGATGGTTCTCAGATGAGAGGGGTGTTAGGGGAATGGGTGAAGGAGTGAAGAGACTGAGAGGTACAAATTGGTAGTTACAAAATAGTCATGGGGATGTAAAGCATAGCATAAGCAAGAGTCCATAATGTTGTAATAACTATGTATGGTGTCAGGTACTAGATTTATCAGGTGAGCACCTCATAAGTTATATGTCTAATTCTGTTATACACCTGAAACCAATATTATATGTCAACTGTAACTAAAAAATAAAAATTTAAAAATTCTTAACAATTACTAAGTTCTTTTTTATAGGCAAGAAATAAAGAACACTAATCCGGTAAACATCAGCAAGTTGTAGTTATAATTATCACATTTTAGAAAAATACTTTGACTTTTTTCCACAGGTTGAAATAATAAAACAAAAATCATCTAAATTTTTACTAAAGATGATTTTTAAGTTTCTAATGTTACCTACATTAGTAACCTGGAAGACTACTACTTACAACCCAACTCTGCTCTATCTGTAGATTTTGTGTGTAGGTTCATACTGGCAACATCTGACCACTCCTAATGGGGATAATATATCTGAAGGATATTTTTATGATAGAAAATTTAAATAGTACTATTGTTTTCAGAAGGACAGAGCATTTTCCCTCCTTTGCTCGATTTCATAGAGCATAATCCAAATTTAGAATATTCTTATTTATCTTAATTTCTGGATAGTCCTATGCATAAAACCAGCTATTTAACACTGAGCAAAGAACCTTACCTTTTGTTATATGTGATCAACAAATCTGTCCTTTTTCGGCTTTACAAGCAAAAATTACATTTCCACAAGATAAAATGAGTGTTTGATTAGTTAACTTGAGCTGGATGTTAGGGTCTAATGCTATAATAAGGCTAAACTGACTATCTGGTCACTGATCTCACCAGTTAACTGCATATGGCAGGGTCACATGCATCATCAAAACCCCTGCTGGTCAGTTATTTGGACTGCAAGGAAAGCCAGCCAAATGTGCAGCTAGGTCAGCACAAATCACTATCACCATGTTCTGTTTATCAACTTTACTATAAATAGATCATGTAAGAGCTGGAATCTGGGAGAGAAAACCAATAATATACTCATCGGATCACAAAACATGATAATCTAAAAGGTAGAAATGTAAAATCTATTTTAGATGCTAAATTGAATATTTTAAAATCCAAATCCATTTCTATTAATCAATATTTATAATCTAAATTTTAAAATGCCACCACACTAAATTTTGAGTCCCAATGCTAAGACAAATGATGGCAGTAACATGCTCTTCAACTAGAAGAAATGTACAAAATATATAAAAAGACAACAATCACTGATCCCTTCAACCTGTCGGCTTTATTAATTCAAGTACTTTTTCTACCTTTATGTAACAATTGTAATCTAAGAGGAGCTATACCTTGAAACACAATAAAAACTACAAAGAGAGACAAATCTGTTTCTTTATTTACTGGTAATAAGTGTAGGATAATCACATTTCCACCCTCAATTTCTCTTCTGACTTTTAATTCTTTCCAGTAATATGCTTGCTGCACAAGGCAATGGAATCACCACTTTAGTCTTTTAGATTGCCTCTTCTAGAGAACGTGAATTCCCTGAGGTAGCATAGCTTCTTTCAGTCCTTCTCACCTGCAGTCCATTACAAAGTAGAAACTAACACACCACATGGTTTTCATTTGCTCTCAGAGCAGCTGCACCTATTTACTGCACTGTGGAATTCTGTAGACACTAGGTGTATCTCATCAACCCTTAACACACTCTGCCAAGCCATAGAAGACTTCTGAATACATTCGTGGAAAATTGAGCAACTAAACCTTTAAATCTCTCCTACCCCACTCAGCATCAGTAAAGCATCCTACAAATATGGACAACTGTATTTTTCTGTGAATCTTTGACCCAAGACATAGTCTTTCTTTCCTTCTAGCCATACTTTCAACTTCCTCTTTGGAGAGAAAAGCCTTGGATTCTGTCTGGTTCATTCTTCAACACAAATATTTCCTACACGATAATACAGAAGTCAGTATATGTCTAATCAAGTAAAATCTCACGATACCTAATCCTTGATTAACTATGAGATCTTTACAAAATTTATGAACCTATAAATTTGATCACTTTTTAAAATTTTATACTAAGACTTGAGAATGCTTCCCAATATAGCTAATGTTAATAAGAAGGATTCCAGGAGAAATAGAGATGGGAGCAGGGAAAAAAAGACCACAGTCAAGAATAATTTAACATACTTTGTCCATTTCCACCTTTGTCCCAAGAGGATTTAATTGGAAAGGAAAAAAAATGTAATTCAGAATCAGCCATAAATAAAACAAAAGATGCTGAATTTGCAGACCGTGAGCTTTAACCTAGTCTTTCAAGTAATTTTTAAAAATCCAGACTCTTGCTTCATCAGAGTGCAGCTAAATCTCACCTCACCCAGTATCCCCCTCCTTCAACATACACATAGCGCTATCACTATGAGTCCCTGTGCCAAACCAACCATCACGGGAAAAATCAAACCATGAGGATCATTTCCTAATTTACTCTGAAAAATGGTCACAATTCTTTTTCCCACAGGAAAATAAATTACACATTCTAATGGGATGTGGGAGGAATAAGCTTATCATACAGTTTCTCAGTCTCCAAGGGAGGAAAATAGCAATAACTTCCAACAAGAGACAACTGCTCTTTTTTACTGTATCCCTGGCTAGAACCTAAAACACAAGCAAAACAAACACCACAAACAACAACAACAAAACAGTCTCGAGGCATTCACATGAAAGGAAACAGAGAGACACTTTACTTTGTGATATAACATAGCCCCTCAAAAACCCTCCAGGGCTTGGGGGGAGGGCTCGCCCCATCAATCGCCCTAACACACCTGCCATATAGGAGAGCAGGATTCTGTCAAATAGAAAATGCCACTCTCCGCCTCCGCCGCCATCCCGAAAATTGACTGGCAGCAAGTGCGGGGGCGACCTAGGGCAGGAGAAGCGAAGAGGCGGGCACACCATACATACACCGCACCATGGACTGATTCATGGCTTTTAAAAATGTTTTAAGGATACAATTTCCTCCAAGCAGAGGAACTCACCCATTCACCCACCCCGGCTCCCACCTTGCTCCTCCCCCCACCCACCGCGGGCTCAGCTGGGCCGTGTCCCCGCCGCGGCTTCGGCCCTGCTCCCCTACGCCCCCCGCGGGCCCGGGGGTCCCCCACGCGCCGCGCACCAGCCCCAGGCCCAGCGCGCCCAGGCCAGGAGAGGCGTCGCACCTGGATGTAGTTGTTCTCGCAGTAATCGGCCACCCGCTCCAGATTCGTGTAACTGTCGAAGAGGGCCCGGCGGCCCCCCGGGATTTCCTCCTCCAGCAGCATCTGCAGCTCCGCCATCTTCACATCCTCCTCCTCCTCATGCAGACCGCAGAGGTAGCGGTGGCGGCAGCGCCAGGGAAACCCAACGCTGGGAGAGGAGGAGCAGCGACGCCAGCGGCAACTCGGGAGGAGCGAGAAACACCCCCCCGCGCGCGACAGGGGAGGGGGCAGCAGGAACGGGGGCGGGGCGCGAGCCGACGGACTCCGAGGACGGTCACCGCGGCGACAGCCGGCCGGGCGCGCGCACGCGCGCTCGCCTCTCTCCGCCTCCGGGCGCCTGAAAAAGATTCCCACCCTCGGCCGCGCCGCGCGCCCTTCCCCCACTTCCGGCGTCTCCTAGCGACGACTGGAGTGGGGATGCGCGCGGGAGTCCGACGCGCGATTAACCCTTGGGCCCCCACAGGTTGCGTGGCTCGCGAAGGCCCCCGCCGGCCTTTGTTCCTCTGACGTGAACGCGCCGCCGGGGCCCGCTGTCCTCTTGCGTGCGCCCTGCGCGACTACCTCGGCTTTATTCTCAACATGGGGCCGAGCGCTGTGGTCGGTCACTGGCCTGAGGGGTAATGTCAGCCCACAAAACTTCTGTGCCGCCTTACTTTTCCTTTTTCTCTTCGTCTTTTGAACTCATCCATCTTCTTTGGGACAGTTAAGTAAATTCCACTTTTCTAATCCTAGATTTCTCGCACTTCGGCTCCCCCCACGCCCCACTTATTTGTTTACCCCCGCCAAGTTAGCCTCCGTGCTGTTTTTCATTTGCCTGTCCCCTGGACCTCAGCTTTTTGTATCTCTTGCTATGACTCCCTTTCTCACTGACAACCTTTTCTTTTATTTCCCTAGTTCTGTCAACTTTGCTGTCTTTTCTTCGTGGATTCAGTAGCTTCGAAAACGGTATTATTGGTACTAATTTCCTTTCTCACAGGGCTGTCATATGGATAAAATTAAAGTTTATGTAAAAGCATCTGGAAAAATGTTAATTGCCACAAAAATTCAAGGTCGATCATTTTGATTTTGCAGTTTATTCCCCAAATGCTGTATCTTTTTTTTCCCCTGAATCTATTCTTCCACACAATGTAATCTTAAACAACTAAAATTCCTGACAACTGCTGAGATGAAGTCCGTGAACTTTATTTCTTCTCTGGAAAGTCAAAGTTGACTACATCTTTAGCATAGAACAGGATCCATTATTTCAACTCTAGTTCTTGCTTTTGTAATCTTGTTCCTCCTACAGTGATCCCTTTTGTTCCCAGATGATAAGGAAACTACATTATTCTTTCTCAAAATAATGCCATGCCATTACAAATTTCTGGAGCAATCTCTGATGTTATTATATTGGTTTATGAAAAACATTAGCAAATTGTTCTGGGTTTTCACCGTGGAACCAAATTAAAAGACATTGAAAATGTGGATCCAGTCTAACTAGTTTTATTCTTAACCGCTTTAAACATCTTCTGTGTTAGTGGTTCTCAAACTTCAGTGTGAAGAGCATATTAAAAATGAAAGCTGTAGGGTCACTCCAGAGATTCATTAGAGAGCAGTAGTGATGGAATGGGGTAGTTACTTAAATGGCACGCAAATTTGCTTCAGGGAATATGACACTTATGAATAATAAAGTGAATAAAACATAGATCAAGCAAACTTTTCTTTCCGCCTAAATGTCAGTGGATCAAAATGCTAATGTTGAATTTTAAGGAGCCCATCAGGTGAGTTAAATGGTAGACTCTTCCCCCATTACACTATTCACACCTAACATTCTTTCAAATACTGCTTAGCAACTACCTCAATAAACAAATCTTTTGGGATAATTTGTCACCTTGAATCACTGCATGAAGATTCTGGTACTTTCTCAAATCAATTTTGACAACCTCTTTGGATTTTGGTTTCCATATCTGAGAAATCAAAAGGTTAAACTCAGGTCAGTTCTCAAACTTTGCTGTGGAATGGAATTACCAGGAGGGTTTGGGAAACGCGGAGTGGATTACTAGGTTCCACCTCCAGAGTTTTTGATTCAGATGCGTAACCCTATTTCTAATGAGTGAGTGGCCAGGCGATGCAGATGAAACTGTTCTGGCTCAGATGGTCTGTGATTCCAATTTCTGGCAGCTGGGAATCTCCATTAAGAGAAGAGCTTTAACACTCAGCAGAATCGAAGGACCCAAGGACATGGATAGACACTTCTGCTATATAAGCAGAAGGGAAATATAAGCAAAAGGGAAAACAAACCACAAAATCTATAAAAATACATATATCATATGTGTATATATTATCTGAGTGATGAATTGTGGAGTTTTTTGTTTTTGCTCATCCTCATTTTCTAAAATGAACATGTATTATTTTTCAAGTACGGTCTCCCCAAATCAGAGAGAATACTTTTATTAATGCAGCTCAAGATAACATTTTTAAGCAGTTTTATCATCAGCTTGAATCAAAGTAAGCATTAAAAAATCCTATACTTTTTTACATATTAACCCAGTCATGCCAAATTCGGTTTTTATTTATTTTTATTTTTTACTTCATTTCTTTTTAGGCAAGGCAACCCTTGGTTGACCTCACGGATTGCAAGGATCTTGTCATCTTGTAATCCGTTTTTTTTTTTTGCTTCCAAGATCGAACAGGATCAGGCTTGTTCAGGGTGACATGGCTGTAGACTTTTTTTTAAATTTATTTTCTTTTTAGGCGAGGCAACCATTCATTGACGTCACATTGCAAGGACCTTGTCATCTTATAATCCCTTATATTTTTAAAAATTTTTTAAACTTTTTTACACAGGCAACACCTGGTCTTCCTAGGTGGTCTCCCATCCAAATACTAATCAGGCCTGACCCAGCTGATTTTTTTAAAAAAATCTAATTGCAGTTCTTTATAGTTATTTCAAGTAAATAAGATCTTGGCTTTGTCCCAAATTTGAATAAGAATGTTGAACAAGTCAAGGCCACTATCAATATACCTCAAATTTGGCCAGCTGTGAATGTATCTTAGGCACAGTTATCCAACATTTCATCATCGTAGCCACAAGACTGGTGAGAAAGTGTCAAATTCTTCTGCTGAAATAAAGATGCACTATGTGGAATTCCCCTGATGTATGTATCATGCTAGTAACTCTATTCTTAAATGAGGAAAGTAATATAAAGGACATAATATAATGCCTGATAGTGTGGGTCCTAAAGAAATGTTGCATAACTGAATTGTTTACATTGCTCATTCTACAACAACTAGAAGACATACCCACTCACTTGACTTTACCCTCAGATTCTTCCTGCACACCACTGATGTGCTAATTATTCATAAACATTGTTTTCATCAACTCTTTGCCCTCAAATTTTCAGTCTCTTTTAAATGACATCAACCTATCAACTTTAGTATCCTTAGTAAGAGTGTCAATTAGTAGTTAATGCTACTGTATTTTCTCATACATTTTTAAAATTCAATACCTAAATACCAACTGTTTCATATCCATACAATGGTAGTTCCTGTAATATCCCTTTTCTTGGTGGTACATTAAATGTTTGGAAACTATTAAATAAACTCTTAAATCTCTTTCTTCTTCATGAAGATACTTTGGACAGTTTTCCTTTTTTACCCTGAGAATTTTAAAACTAGTTTTCTGGCGGCTATATGATTTTATCAGGCAATACTAAATTGGACATATATATGTATATAATTTTATATATATATAATAATATATATTGGATGAATGAAAATATAGGAGTATATATTTCAATTAAATTTAAAATAATTCCTTTTTGTGCAATTAAGTTCCGTATTAGAGATAGCACACAGTACTCAAGAGAAATGCAGAGTTTTTTATTCAAATGACATGGTTAACTGAGTTTCCATTCTCACCCAAAACAAGAAAAATAACTATCAGTGTTTAATATTATCATAGTATTTATGCACATTTCCAAGTTTTAATCGGGTTTAAGATAATCAGTAAATTTTAAAATCGAGTGTATATATTTTGAATATACTAAATCTTTGAAACCAATGTTCTGTATATGATCAAATGGATGGAATCTAAGTTCTATGTTTTAAGGCAAGTTTTATCATCTGAAACTTTGGTTTCAGTTTTAGTGATATAAAGTTTGGTCTCAGTTTTGGAGATATTTATTTAATGGATAAAAATGTATCGCACTATTTGTTTAAAAAAGCATTACTGCACAATAGAGCATTCCATGGGTTATAGCTGTATGAATATACATTTTTAAGAAATAAGTTAATTTTTAGTCCCTTTATTATGGAAATTACAAACATACAATATGGAGAATGGTATAATGAATATACAAATACCCACTCATTAGATGTGACAATAGCTATTTTACCTTCTCATATTATTATGTTAAAGAATTTTAAAATTATAGTAATCATGACATTTAAACTCTAAATATTTTAGAATATATCTCTAAAAAATAAGGACATTTTGCTATACAGCCACAATATTATGAGCACACCCAACAAAATCGATAATTTTCTCATGCTATCCAATACCCAATAAAAAGCATTTTTCAACAAGAAATTACTCTTATAAAGAGAAGAAATACCATATACTCAAGACACAACCTGGCAGGATTATATTTAAGTATTTATTAGTCTGTAATAGTTTCTTGTGAGTCACACCAAAATAACTCCCTTCCCTGTGTGGGGGGGGAGGGTTTAAATAAAACCATGAGTGAACTCTGTAAATATGAAATTATTCATAATTATCATGAATATTAACAGTATGCTGAATATTAACTTACCTACGACATACAATTTCCAAAGCTGTCCACTTTTTTTATAACAATGTTTCTTGTCAGTTTCTGTAATACTGCAAAAGGTTATACTTTGACAAGATTGCTAACTAAACACCATAGTATATGGTAAAACTTTCACTTGTGTAGTAAGTACAAGATTGATGAAAATAAGGATATTCTTGACCACTGATTGCTGTATTCATGAAATGGAATATAGAAAAGGTTAATAGGAAAAAGTAATTTTATGTAGCCTCTTGGAAAGGAGGACAGAATAATTTTGATATTTCAAAATGGCAGGGAACACTTAATTTAACTACACTTAAAATACATCAGTAGGATTTCTTCATTCCTCCTCCACAGGAATTAACAATATATTTCTCACAGATTTCTGTTAGCAACTTCTATTACCTAAATGTCTACCCAGATGAATAAGTGAATGACTCATATTGCTGAAATATTTCATAGGATTTTATGATGTTTCAGAGAAAAATACCATCTTACCTTCCTGCAGAAAAATCTTTGGCCAATTTTATTAAAATACAGGAAAATAAGAGTTCCATCAGCGTAATGATGTCTTAATGTACTAAAGCACTTGTTCAACTTTAATAAATATGTATACAATGAAATTGCTTTTCTTAGGTTTGAATCTATTTACAGGCTATTCTGTAAATAATTTTAAGACATTCCAGAGGTTTAAATCACTCAATGATAAATCATAAATAAAACATTCATGAGGTTTACAAGGACAACTAGCATACAACCAGGAAGTATAGCCCTCAAAAACCACTGAGTCATAGCACCGTGCCACGTGAAGTCAGATGTGTCGAAGAGCCAGTTTCATGGGCTGCAACCAGTGCAGTTCCACAGAACCTCGCTGCTCAGAAGGGCCCTGTACTAGAAGATGAATGCTTTGAGGGCAACATAGCAGAATTCTTAAATATCTTGTTTATGAATTTGTGTTTTGTAAGTGAAGTCCAACGGGATCATGGAGCATACACCAGGGGCTTGGAGCCTATCTCCTTGCTTCCCACGCTGGTTCTCAGTGACCTGCACTCTCTGTTCCTTGCACCCCACCTGGGCTTCCTCTTCCCACTGCCGGTGCTGACACACTGTTGCCTTCTGCCCGAGGCTGCAATAGGACTGCATTAGCAGAGAGTTGGTGACTATGGCCAAAGCCTCGTATGTTCATTTTGCACCAGGCTCCACAAATTACTTTGTCAGCCCTGATAGTGTCTCTTAAACTCAAAACACTTTATTAAAATCATAGCATAGACTGTGTGACATCTTTTTTCAAGTGTTTGTTTTTAGGATACTATTATCCTATTTCAGTTATCAATAACATAGTATGCTAATTTAGTAGATTCTTTTTGCTTAGGAGGGCCTTTTCTTTATTTTAAATTCTTCCTTCAGAGAATAAGATGAAACTAAATCGCATTTTGAACAAGTTTAAAAAAATCTGTATGAGCCTGATCAAATTCCCATACAAAATAACCTCTTTCAACATGAATTTCCCTTATATTAAGGGGGTAGGATTAGAAAATATCCATGGATTCTTTTAAATGTAGCACAGTATTCCAAAATCTATTAGAACTAAAGTAAATCAAGATAATAGAGCATACGTCTGACCTCAATTAGTTAACTGTCTTCAGCTGTTCTTAATTATAAAACATTAATTTTTTTAAACTATCATAGAGGAACTAAAATGTAAAACACAGTTCTTTAACAAGCATCTCAAAATTTCAAGCACCCATGTTAAAAGTTCTTGAGGAAAAGTCCTAGGTACTGTTATTAAAAGGTACCAATGATTACCTCCTTATTCCACTGCTAAATAAATTGTATTTCCAGAATTAAGGAGAGAGTTCCTTCCTAGTTAACTCTGGATCTCCCAAATCCTATTACCTTTCTCGTGGCCCTTGATGTGCAAAACAGAGCTTGGTAGACAAGGGTATCTGAAGTACGGTAAAAGGAAGTGGTCTGATAATGGTCTCTCTCTAGCATTGCTGCATTGGGCTGTCTCTGTGCACATGCCTGGTCATTGTAGAGAAGACTGAGATGAGATGACGAGATGATGATGACGTGAGGTGAGGTGAGGTGAGGTGAGGTGAGGTGAGCTGAGCTGAGCTGAGCTGAGCTGAGATGAGATGAGATGAGATGAGATTTTAGATGATCCCAGGTAGGCTGGGTCAGTTTGGGGCTGACCAAAAGATTTGGTCTAGAATTTCCCAATCTTCCTAGGGCTCTCCTATAATGCTTCTTAATAAGAAAACGAAACCAACCAAACAAACAAAAACCCAGAAATTCAGAACAGACTCATGGTTCTATCTAAAATTTCATTTTGGGTTGGAAACCAGATCAATCTCTGATCATGGAGAGAACCGGATGACATTCATTTTGGTGGAACCGCTATACTATAGAACTGTCCTATTGCTTGATTTGCATTTCCCCAAATTATATAATTCCCATAAGGCACCATGCAGATAGAAATATACCTCAGTGACCAATTCTTGTGATTAAACCATGTATTGGAAAAGATGAAAATCTCAAAGAGACAGACATAAAATTTATACACACATTAAGAAAGGTTGTCATGGCAACTTTGCTTGAAGATATGTATTTTTAAATCTAAGTAAATTTAACATTCAAAACACATTTGCATCTCCCTCAAAGGTTCTGTATCAGGAATATATATATATATATATATTTAATTTCCAATTCTTTCTGAATCTACACCTTGAAAGCTTAACAAAATGCTGTGAATAGCGGTATAGAGTTAAGCATGTATTTCCAGAAGGAAATGAGAAAAATCCAAAGTAAAAACCCAGTAACATTACCACTCCCAGAAACTCTAGGCTTCTCTGAATTTTTAAGCTGTGAGCAAATGATGCTACATAATGTTTACGACGTCCTTTTAAGCTCTAAAAATCCAATTATCTATTAGCCCATGACCTTGCCAACACAATCAACAAATCATGAAAGTTGAACACACCTAATGCTGCTGTATAACTAAAGAATAATTCATACAAATGACTATAATAAACATCGATCTTTAACCTAGTCAAACCAATTCTCAGCTTTATTTCTCCTCACTCTGCATGTTCTTCAGTATTTCTATTTAGCATCAATGTTGACAGTTTTCCTTGATAAGATACCAAGTTTAATCCTCTGGGCCATACACTAAAAACAAAAATAATGATTTAACTCCCAACACTTCCTTGTGCTTCTTCTCCCACTACAGCCTATGATAGAAGCCTTTTTTCTTTGTCATGTAGTCAACTACAAGTTCCTTTCTATGTCCCTTTCAACAACTAAACTAAAGGGTCCTTGAGTTGCTTCCAAACCCAGGACCTAGAGCGCTCTGAGTGCTGGAAGGTTAAGCTTTGGTACATTAAGAATTTGGGGTTTTCCCTCATGGGTGAAGCACAGAAGAGAGAGAACACAATAATAATGTCACGTCTGATTTGTTCACTGCTGTATCCCCAGTGCCTAGCGTAAGATATAACACGCATTAAGGGCTCAAGAGAAAAACCTGATGCTATTCTAAATAGGCCCCATTTCTTTAGGAAGGAAAGGAAGTCAAGTCAGGTGTATAGGAGAGAATCAGCAGAGCTAGAGGGTGATGTACCCTGACGGAGAAAAGATGTAGAGGTAAGGAAGGGAGAGAATATGGAATTCAAGTGGTTTGGTTCTAAGACTGTGGTCATCCCCAGTCTAGAGAATCTCTGGACTATGCATAATTTAAGGAACTACCTAAGACATGTTCCTTGAGATTCCTATTTGTCTCTAGATTATGTTGGTCCAAATCCATTCTGGTCTACAGAACACCACTTCTGTTAAACACTGGTTTCACAGGATAATAGGTGTAACTGGAAAAAGGGGTACCCTCTTCAAATATATTTGGAACACTGAGTGTTAAACCAAGTTAAAATAGGTTTCTTTACAGAACTACTTCAGCAATTCCAATATATTAATATGTATTATAAATATCTGAGAATATAGAATGGAGAATGAGTTTGAATATGATCCAAAATATTTTCTCCAGAGTATCTCACAGAATAGTGTTCCATGAGAGAAACTTAATGCTCTCACTAACCTAATAATAAACTCTAATCCTTAAACATTTCCTGGTTTAATGATGATTGATAAGATATGGAAGGAACAAAGAACTATTTGTTTAACAACTATTTCGGTTGATATTTTATATAACTATAGCCTACTATAAATCTATATGTTCACATCTAATACAGGCATCACTGAAAGATGTTCACACAAAAGTAATCCTAAATACTTCCAGTAATGGGTTACTTAGCATATCACAAAGCACTAACAGCATTAGAGGTAGTTTGGCTACCTGGAAATCTTTTTCAACTATTCAATAATTCCATTTACTTTATTCTAGGTGCAAAAAAAACCTCAATGAAGACTCATTCATTTATTCAAAATATTTATTGATTGCCTTTTTGGAGAGAAGCACTTAATAATTGTATCTATGATGTAGTTACAATGGTGAGGTAGCAGTTTCATTTCCTACTATCGTGTTAAAAATTAAAACGAATTTGCAAGTATTTTATATATACATAAGTGTGTGTATTTTAATTACTCAACAAGATATTTGTGACTATTTGTTCATGGTATTTTATCACATGCTATAACAATATCCATTCCCAATCTTTAAAAAGATAGCTTCCAAATGGTAAATCGATTAAATGGTGAGTGGAACTGGAAAAAGGAATGTATTTCCTGCCTTTTATGTCCTGGGTGCTTTACAAAATGGTTCTCAACTCAAAACTTACAGCTATCCATTCATTATTATAAAATTCTATAAATCAAATACTAAATTGATTTCTATTTTAAATGTCTGTCCCCCCCCCCAAAAAAGTATATTCCCTGAAGCCCTTACAAAAATTAACAAAGGAAAATGTTTAAAATTAAGTGAAAAACTATATTGTTATAATTACAATAAGTAAAAAATACATGTATGTGCAAACAGGAAAAAATTTAAACAGGTATACAATTGTGATTGAGTTGGCAGCATTCATTTTCTTAAGAATTCTTTTAATACTGCTGTCACAATACTTTTAACCATTTTCTTTACCTATTATGAACAGCATATCATTTGAAACTATTGCTTGATTCCCTTCTAATTAAGAACAAAAGACACTAATAAACCCCACTGAAGATATTAAGATATTTTGAAGTCTAGATCTTTTATTGTTTCTTAGCTAGTATTTAGCTATCTTTATTTACAGCATTCTAGCAGGAATGAAAAACTATTTCAGTTTGTCACTGAACCTACTGTTATGCTCTAACGACTAAATGAGATAGGTATATAAAGTAATTGGTTTGTAACAACTGCCTGTTCTAATCCCACTCTACTTTCAGCTCAACTATTACTGTAACATTTCAGTCTCACTCCTTTTTATCAGTGCAGGTCAGTCACAGCCATTCAAAGCAACATTGTATTAAGCCTTTTTGGCTGTGCAGATTTCCTCTGACTTCTGCAGTTAACAGTAGCTGCTTTGTTGTCATATCTCCCCCACCACCCCTACCCTCACCCTAAAGTCCTCCCCTTCTACCTTAATCATTGGTCTTAGTAACTTAAGAAACAGGCACAGGACTGGCTAGGAAGAAAAATCAGGTCACTGCTGCCAATTTGTTGACATTATAAAAACCTGCCCTTGAAAATTTCTCTCACAGCTACCTTCTCACAACTACTAAACAAATCTTTAATGCTACCGGTTATGTCCTCAGTTTTACACATCGGGTAGACTTGTGTTTTTTAAGTGGTTTCAGTCTGTCAACAAAGTCACATATGAAAAAAGTACATTTTATAGGTTAACAGTGTTTTTTATGGATCTGGAGTAAAAACTAAAAATGTCTTTAGGGAAGAATCTTAATCTGTTTGCCCCAGAGTCCAAAAACAATAACGAAGATTCTTAAGATTTCTTCTTAAAAGTTAAACTGTCATCTCGATTTCAACTTAATTATACTGAAGATTTGTTTTTTTTAGGATATGGGTATAATTTCATTTCTTAAATGCTCGTTGTAACACCTAGATTGTTCTATGACTTTAATAACTTAGATGTAAAAAATATAACTGTTTTGATAGAATGGATGGAGAAGTAAGAACATTTTAAAAGTTGAAAAATATAACAAGAATATCAGAAAACATAAAGGACAGTAAGAATTTCAAAAATCTGTGCTTACATTCTGAGTGCGAATACTAATGTTCTGGGTGTAGAAAATGCTGTTGTTCATAATATACTAAATGAAGAAAACTCCATATATGTATGAAAAAATTGTATGTGGATAAAAAAGAGAATAGAAGGATCTACCTCAGAAGCTTGACACTGGCTAATTTCAAATAGTGGGACTATCAGTGACTGAGTTTGCTATTTTTGTGTCTCCATATTTCCTAGATTTTTCTACAATAAACTTAAATAATTTTCATCATAAAAAGAATTTTGTTATAAAATATAAACTATTTTAAGAAAGAAAACAAATTTTGACATAAGGTCTATAAATAAGAAAGACTCTATTTATGTATTTTAAAAAATGAAACAGCATGTGATTTTTCATTTTCCCCAAACACATGCACAGGTTTCATTCTGCTTTGAATTTTATTAGCACCAAGTGTGGAAGAGCCCCTTCATTACATAAAAATGTGCTGTGCTGATGTTTTTAACAATAAACTTCTGAACTATCAAAAAGGATGCAGATCAGAATCAGTGAAGAAATAGTTTTTAAAAAACCAAAAGCTACAAAACTTAAGACTTCTGGTAGAGTCATGCTCTGAGCCTTCAGTGACACTGAGGCTACTAAACTTTCAGTCACTTGATAAATACAAAGAGATGAGTAAGAACAACAATGAATGGGTAACTTATTTTATACATGATTAACAGTATTTTTATTTTTTAAATCCTCTTGAAGATGATTTTTTGACTATTTTAAATTAGTCATGTAACTATGGATAACTTATTTAGCTGATTCATCTATCTTTCATTTTCCTCGATTCCAATCGTTATTTGTAATTATACAGTGCCTCATTTATTGGCAACGTGTCAACTCTCTGACTTTCTAGCTCGGCTGCTCTGTTTCTGCCTTGATCACTGCAGATCAGGTCTCACTAACCTTAAAACTCCACTTACCTCATCTGATTTTATAGACACTAGGTTTACATATCAATTGCCTACTCTTACCTTCCACTGACAGTTTCCAAACCAATTAAGATAACTTGGATAACAAAGGAAGATGCACTACATACACAAAACCTTAGAAAATTACAGGCAGGTAGGAATAAATTTAACAATTTATTTTGAAATATCTTTTTAGAAACATGATACTAGGAACTAAGACTACTTTTCACTTAAAATTTTAGAATTTAAATTATTCCATAGGTTAAATATTTTTTCCAGAAAATAAAGGCTATATCTAATTAAATTTCTATGTTAACCACTCATAACTAGGTCTAAAATGTTAGCTATGAACCATAAACAGCATAAAATAACTCGGTTAACAACTAGGGTACATTCTTGAAACTAAATTTACAATCCAGCAGTGTAAAAAATAAGCTCACTTGAAAACATTTATCATTTTTTCTTCCTTTCCTCTCTATCTACACTTGGCATATTTCCTTGTTGGCTTTTTAAATAAATTTTTTGAAAAAGAATTAAGAATAGTATAACAAAAAAAAGTGGACTAAAATACAATGCTATCAATAAAGTATTAAAAAGAAAACCATTACTAAAATGTAAATTCTCAAAGATACTTAAAATAGTTTTCAACTAGCCCCAATATTTCTTTGCTTACTAGTGAGATTGATCATTTTTCTAAAAGCTTGTTAGCTATTTCCTCCTGTGAAAGTTGCTTATTCATGTCTTTTTTCCATTTATCAATTTTATGTTTTCTTATAAATATGTATGAGCTCTTTACAAGTAACATGGTTGTTATCCCTTTCTGTCATATATTTTACAATTATTTCCACCCATATTTGTTTTCTTTTTAATTGGTTTTGGTTTTTGGTTAGTGATCTCTGATTTCTTAATCATGAATTAATTATGTTAAATATGTAACATAATAATAAATAAATTTAGGAATTCTGTTTTTTCCACAAGTGAAAATTAGTGGGGGTAATTTAGTCCTAATAAGATTTCCAGCAAAACAGAAGGACAAACTTCAATCTTAGTTTGTCACCTGGGAAAAGCACTTCAGAAACACATTCAAAACAACTGTATTATTTTCAAAATGATCAGAACATTTCAACATGATAAGTCTTGTATAAGTCATGAAATGAACACTATTGTCCAGGGAGGCATAAATATACCAAATACAGGATAGGTTACCCAATGATTCCTCGAACCTAATAACAATGATTAAATACAAATAATTTATACTGAAAAATTAAATGTTAATCCAAGAAATAAAATTATGGAAAGTCCTTTGTTTTCCCTTTAAGGTGTTTTATTGGAAGTATGAAAAGGAGCAAGATTATGTTTCTTTTTATGAAGTTTCAGAAAACATGATTCTCCAAATTATGTAAAATAGTTTTTCTTCATGAATAAAGATAAAACTAAGATAAAACATAGAAAAATAGTAGCATAAAAAGTGCTAAGACAAAAATTAAAAAGCTTCTCATTAAAATTATCACTATATTGACGCAATAAGTATAAATGTATATCATGCATTAAGAAAATCTGATATACAAAAATCCAAATATACTTAATAAAGTATAATAGGTGCTTATATTACACAGTCATATTTGATTTATAAAAGGATTCAATACAAATTTTCTAAATGGTCATTTTCCTCAACAAAATTTAATATCTCTTTGACACAGTGATCCAAGCTTCTTCTTTGGACGATGTTACCAGCTCATATTTAGTTTCAATAACTTGTCCCTCTACTGAAAGTAGATGTAGTCTCCTCACCAATACACTGAGAAGTACTGTAGTCACCATATATGCAAACCTAGTCAGGAAGAAAGCAGCCTGGTTACTAAAGATGAACAATTACACTTTAATTACACAGATTGCTCATTCTCATCAACATTGATAATCAAATTTGTAAGTACAAAGTCTAACATCTTTCCTTTCACTTTACTTCCTCTGTCATCTCACCTCAACTCTGGGCATTCCTGTGTGCCCGAGAATCCAAGCAAGGAGAAAGTTTTCATTATCGATTCGTCGTCAAAACGGTCTGGATCAAACCTAAAAAGATTTGGGGCTAATTTAACCGAGCTCCACTGGGATTTTACATATTTACACTGTAAGAACACAGGTAGATAACAAAGTTTAAAAGCTAATGAAAACAGAAACTGCTGTCTCATTATATTTAATTTTCACCTATTATTATGTTCCCAAATTATTGAATATTATATATATAGTTTCTTTCTGCTTACTTTATTATTCCAAACAATAGATAAAAAATACATTTCTGTGAAACCAGCAATGAGTATAACTGTGGCACGAGTTTACATCATTTTGTGATATAAGGATAAAACATACAAAATCACATGATGAATATTTAAATTTAAAAGTGTTAGAAATATCAGTTACATGAGACCATCTTATTAATATGCAAGGCATTTTATGTTGTGCCGTTATTAAATTTATTACTTAAAATTGGAGACACCAGACTTAAAATTATATTCATTGATTAATTATATTATATCTACACTTACTGATGAGTGAGAAAAATGAAGAGGCAAAGGTTTTTCATTGTACAGATTTCACTCTGAAAACTGTCACAAGGGAAAGAAATATACTAAAACAAAACAAATAAACCACCCATTATTGAGCATAAAATTCCTTCTCAAAAACAAATGTTTTTAGGAGATCTAAACTCTATGAGAAAAAAAGAGAATTCGCTTTCATTTCATTTTTAAAAAGTATAAATTACTTTTCATCTTCGGAACACACTATTCTTATATTATAGTCCATATAAATATTATATCTAATTTGATCAATTTTTCCTTTTATAAACTATCTTGAAAACAGAAACCCTAAATGTTTATCCAAAGATGTCTATGCATTTTCAGATTAAAAGAATCAACCTTGATTTTCCAATTATTTTGTAAAACACAATTTTTGAACAAAACAAATAAACAACTGACTGATTGGGAGAAGATATTCGCTGATACATCTGATATATAAAGAACTCATACGATTCAACAACCAAAAAACAAACAATCTAATTAAAAAATGGGGAGACAAAAAAAAAAATGGGCAAAAGACCTGAACAGATACTTCTCCAAAGAGGAAAAACAGATGGCTAATAGACTTATGAAAAGATGCTCAAGGCTGCTAATCATCGGAGAAATGCAAATTAAAATCACAATGAGATATCACCTCACACCTGTTAGAATAAATAAAAAAACAAGTGTTGGCGAGGATGCAGAGAAAAAAGAGAACACTCATACATTGTTGATGGGATTGCAAATTGGTACAGCCACTATGGAAAACAGAACGGAGGTTCCTCGAAAAATTAAAAATGGATATATTTTTTGACCCAGCAATTTCACTTCTGAGTATTTATTCAAAGAAAACCAAAACAATAATTTGTAAAATTCTATGCACCCCAATATTCATGGCAGCACAATTTAAAATAGCCATGATATTGAAGCAACCTAAATGCCCATGAACAGGTGATTGGATAAATAAATTATGGTTCATATATAAAATGGAACACTACCCAGCCATTAAAAAAATGAAATCCTACCATTCGCAACAACATGGATGTACCTAGAGGTTATAATGCTGAGTGAAATAAGTCAAAGATAAATACCATATGATTTCGCTTATATGCAGAATCCAAGGAATAAAAAGAACAAACTAATCAAAAACAGACTCATAAATATAGTGGACAATATGGTAACAGACAGAGCGGAGGGGGGGTTGGTGGGCTGGGAGAATGCGGTGAAAGGTTAAAGAAATACAAATTAGCAGTTGATAGTTGGTCCTGGGGATGGGGAGCATGGCATAGGAAATTCAATTACCATTAATAGGCTGGCTAGGTGGAGGGCCAGGGGAGGAAGGGAGCAATTGGAGGGATCGTTTTATGAATTATATTGATGTCCAACCAATGTACTGTATACTTGAAACTAATAAAAATAATTAATTTAAAAAAAAAAACCAGCAACTCACAATTTTAAAGATTAAAAATAAAATAAAAACCAAAATGATTACTTCTTTTTTTAGCTTCAATGAAGCATAATTGACAAATAAAATTGTAAATACTTAAACTGTACAATATGACATCTGTACACATTACCATCCTCAAATTAATTAACCCATCCACCACATTACAGTTACCATTTTGTGTGCATTGTGAGAACACTTAATTTCTAAGTGTTTTTGAATTTTGCTTCTTTTGAATATATACTCAGAAGTGTCACTGCTGGACCATATGATAGCTCAATTTTTAATTTCTTGAGGAACTTCCATGTTATTTCTCATAGTGGCTGTACTAGTTTACATTCACACCAACAGTATTTGTTGTCTTGTCTTCTAGATGATAGCCATCCTAACAGCTGTGAGGTGATCTCTCTTTTGGTTTTGATTTGCATTTCTCTGATTAGTGATGTTGAGCACCTTTTCATGTACCTGTTGGCCATTTCATTTGCATGTCTTCTTTGTAAAAATGTCTATTCGGGTCCTTTACCCATTTTTTGTTATTGTGTTATAGGAGTTCTTTATATTTTTTGGAGGTTAACCCTGTATCGGATATGTGGTTGGCAAGTATTTTCTCCCATTCCATAGGATGCCTTTTCATTTTGTTGATGGTTTCCTTTCCTGTGTAGAAACTTTTTAGTTTGCTATAGTTCTACTTGCTTATCCTGACTTTTGTTGCCTTTGCTTTTGGTGTCAAATCTAAAAATCACTGACACAAACTATGTGAAGGATCTTACCCCTCTGTTTTCTTCCAGGGCTTTCTAGGTTTTAGGTTTTACATTCAAGTCTTATTCCATTTGCCAGTTGTAACATAGGAGTCCAGTGTCATTTTGGGAGCCTATCCCTCAGATGAGAGCCTTTGAAGTTAATTAAATGTATGGTCCAAAACCCTTTACACCTCAGGGAAATGCTAGAATTTGGGGGTTCCCTCCTGATTATATGGCACTGCGCTAGGGGTAGGATTTATGGCAAGAGTGTCTCAGACTTTCCTACTACTTTCAATGTAGGTATTTTCTCAGCTAGTTTCTAAATTTCTCTAAGAGAAAATTGCTGATGTATAGATATACATTCCGTGTGTCTGTAGGAAGAGGGAAATTCGGGAGCCTACTATGTCACCATCTTGCTCTCGGTCCATACCAAGGTTTCTGACGTCTGCCTTCACTCTTTTCAGTTGAGAATTTTATTCTAGTTTGGTTTGTTAAAGTTGACAATATTTCATCATTTGGTATAGAGTATTATTTACATTATTACCCATTTAAGTCATAGAAATTGACCAAATTGACCCAGGGTTTCTTGTTCTGAAACACTGACAATATTCTAACAGTAATAATGCACTTATATGTATTTTTTATAGATTAATCATATCTAGACATTTTTATATAGGGAGAACACGTTAATGTCAGTTACTCATTCAAAAAGAAAACATGAAAACCACAATAAAATAGCACTACATACCTATTAGACTAAAATTTTTTAAAAATAGTGATAATAGTTAACGCTATTGAGGTTGCTGAGAAACTGAACCTCTCCAAACACAAGTGGTGAGAATCTCTGAAAAAAAGCCTAGGAGTTTTTAGCAAAACTAAATATGCACTAACCATATAACCCAGCAATTGTATTCTTGGGCATTTATCCAAAAGATGAAACCCTATGTTCACACAAAAACCTGTATACAAATACTCATAGCAGCTTCATTCATAATAGCAAAATACTAGAAACAACCCAAATGTCCTTTAGTGGGTGAAAAGCTGAACTCAGCCATAAAAAGATATGCAACATCCCACATTGACCTCAAGAGCATTATGTTCAGTGAAAAAAGTCAATCTCTTCTTCCTCCTCTGTATGACAATTATATTTAAATGTAATTAGTCAACTGTCTCCACAGGGTCTATCTCAGTCCTTTATACATTTTTGTTAGTACGAATTGTCTCTCAGGGATCATCTCAAGGTACAGACAAGATGTATCACTGAACCTTCCACAAGGGATGGGGAAGGAAGTGCCCAACTTTGGAAAGCTTTCCCTTAGCATTTAACATTATTACTAACATTTCCTAAATTTGATTACATTTGAGCCATAAAAATGATTCCCATATTTTGGCATATCTACTTTTTAGTATTTTCGATTTGTAACCTAGATTCTCTGAGTGTTTTAAGAATGGAAATACTGTGGAAAAGTGCCAACAAAGTTTATATTTTTCATTACAATTTATTTAAAATGTGGCCTTTTTCCGCATGAGAATTTTTAAAAAGATTTTAAAATTGGAAAGTTTGTTTTTCAAATTATGAGCATATATTTCCCACCTATGTATATCTTTAATTTTGCTATAAAAGCCGCTTGGAATATAAAATTTACCTAATTTTTACTTTTGCATATTTTGAAGGATTGCTATTTCATTAATAGATTTCCTTTAATATCATTATAATATTCAAAACTAAAATGACAGGAACACTTAATATGCCCCCCTGTTACTCCCCAGAAGTAGGTTTCCTAGTACTTTAACCATGCATCAACCCTGTCCCATTGCCTTTCACACTGCTGTTTTACCTACAGTCAACTCAATATACAACCTCCTTCCAGGGCAATAAATTTAACTCATTTCTTTAAGGCAGATTGTACGAGATGCCTATCTAAGAAGCAAATAAAAGCAGCTCTGTCTTCAACTTTTCTATCCCTTGCCATTCTGACACAAAACACATACACATGAAACCTATTTTATGAATTCAACTAAAGAGTTAAATAATTGAGACCAAGAGCAGAAAAAAAATCTGCATAAACAATACCCACTTAACCAAAAAAAGAAAAAAAAAAAGAATTCCAAAATTCCATTGTAGAATTTAGGTGATTAAATAGATCTCAGGATAAAGTGGTAAAGGGAGAGACGAAAAGTAGCAGCCAGCAGATTCATGAAAGAAAAAGTAGTGAGCACAAGATATAAAGGGAAGTCAGTGGCTTTCTTTTGTTGTATCATTGTCACATGGAATTTTCTCCTCAAAACTTAAAAAAAGGAATACACAACATGCACATACATAAAAATCAATAATCACAATGACAGTGACAGATATTTCATACTTGTACGGTGATGGCCAAGTACTTGGATCCTGAAGCACCACACCAAGGGCATAAAGGACAAGGGTCTGTGAAAAAAAATTACTCTGGTTAGTCAAAGCCTAACAGAGACAAAATGACTCCCAAAAGTCAACTCATCCTAAATGTTCTTTTAACATAGATATGAATATAAATTAAAACTATAAAATAATAGAAGAAAACACAAGCCATTTTTCTGGTGATCTTATAATAGAGAAGGCAAAACTAAGTATGTCACAAAATCTGGAAGCCTAAAGTAACTACATGAAAATTTTAAAACTGCATCCAGTAAGAACAAAACATACCATAAGCACCAGTAAAAGATAAATAATAAAAGGAAAAAAATTTGCCATCGAACTGACGGCACGAATAATATACAAAAGACATACAGGCTCAGGAGAAAGAAGACTGAGTTTTAGCATATTATTCACAAAAGAAATATAAACCGTTAATGAAGATCTGCTCAATCTCACCAATGATTAGGGTAAGAGAAATTAAAATAACAAGACAATTTTTCATATAAGATTCATAAAATACGTAAAAGATTCATAAACCCACAAGTGGTAAGGATATGTAGACAAAAAGCATTCTCATGCATTGTTGCTAAAAATATAAATGGCCATTTAGATGGCAATTTAAATTTAACATGCATATACACTTTGACCCAAAAACTCCTTTTCTAATGCATACCTCTAAAAGCATGTAATTTGTATTAAAAAAAAAAAAAAGTCCATCTAAATTTCCACCTATGGAGGCTGCTTATATAAATTATGGTACATGGAATACCATGCATCTATTAAAAATAATTAGTTGTAGCTGTATCAAGTGCCAGTTCTACTAGCACTTTTCTACTAAAAGAAGAAAATTAAAGAATATAGAAAGAGTAAACTTTCACATATAAATTCAGTTTTTAAAATACATACACCTACAGAGAGGAATAAATACATACACAAAAAAAAGATCTATAAAAATACACTCTAAACTATTAACAGCAGTACCTATGAGGAAGGGATTTTTATATTGTTTGAACGTTAAAACAAGCATATATTATTTTGTCACTTAAAAATGATCATCTTTGATTTAACAATAGGTAGCATTTATTGAACACTTTAAACAATAAAGTTTTAAATTATAGACTACAAGAGTTGAAAAGAATAACTGAATGACTTAAGTATACTAAATGTTTCCTACCTCTCTAGGAATAATAAATTTGTCAATCTTTCCCTCAATATCTTGAAGCCGGGCAGAAACTGGGGTCAGTTTGGCAGTCCGAACAGTTTCGCAAAGTACTTGCCGACAATATCTGTTTAAAAAAAATTTTTTTGAAGATTTTTACTTTGGGAGAGGCAGTCTGAAATGTACATACAATTCAAAATGTCATTCAACAGCTTTCATAATCTTCCTAGTTTTTTGCTTGAATATATGTTATATATTAGAAGTATATAAAGTCCAGGGAGGTAAAGATTTAACAAATAAAAATACCTTTAAAAGTACCAGAAGAAAACTCAAAACAATAGTTTTAGGATTTTTGAGTAGAAAAGTCCTTTATTTTTAACAAAGGATTTAATGAACATTTTAATAAAACTTATCTACTAAAAATTAGAAAAATACACAATGACAGAAACCATAAAGAATACAAATAATCTTTTTTTTACATATTTTCAATCATAAGTAAAATTAAAAGACAATTAGGAAAATATTTATTGTCAATATCTTTAATGTATAAAACCTCTTTAAAAATCCATAATTAAAATAATCAAATGCCCCAATAGAAATATGGAGATAATATAAAAAAGCGATTAATATAAATATGAATGGCCTGAAAACATATGAAATATTTCTTATTAACAATGGAAAAATTGCCAAAGCATTTTTTTACTTGCCAGATTAGCAAAGATGAAAAAGAATGACAACAGACAATAAAAAAATGGAGAAAAATATCATCATATTCAATTTGAAGTATTAATTGGTATCACCTTTTTTGAAGGGTAACTTGGCAAGATATAGTATAAGAATATTAAATGTCCATCACAATGAGAAGAATAAAACTAAAATGTGCTGAAATCTTGCCACGAACTAGTTCTGTTAAATAGTTTCTATGTGGTATCTCGTAATCCTTACAAGAAAATTATAGACCCTATAATTATTTTCATTCTACAGAATTAAAAAATGAGGCAATCGTTTAAGAACACAAAGCAGGTAAGTGGTGTTGACAAGATTCAAATCTAGATGTCTAATTTCATAGTTAGTAAGACATACTAATAAACATTATACTATTGCATATAGCCTTAAATAATCTCATTTCCAGAATCTTAATAGAAACAAATGGAAATATTAGCAAAGATGTAAGCATAGGAATGTTGGGTATTTATAATATCTAAAAACAACAAAAACAAAAGAGGAAACATCATTCTATTTCTCTTTGAACAAATATTTATCGGGTATCGACTATGACTCTAAACAAGACAGATGCCCTCAAAGGAACTCAAAGTCTAGTTCCTTTGACTAAAGAAAGGACATCAAGAATGAACAATTAAAAAGCACAGTAGCTGTTAAGACAAAGAAAGTTCAAGGTGGTAGGGAATACACGGAAGCAGCACTTAACTAGAGAAAGGACTATGCAGAGAACTAAACCCTAGGCTGAGATCTGCAGGGGAAAAAAGGAGTTAGCTAGAGGGGAGAGGAAGAGAGAACTTAGACAAAGAAATAGTCTGCACAAGTCAGAAGACAGAGTGCTGGACCTCTGAAGAAACAAGGGTGTGAAGAGACAAGAAGTGATAAAAGATAAGGGAGAGAGGAATGCAAGGCTTAGCTTTTGAAATGTTTCATAAGCTATGTTAGTGAGTTTAAATTTTATTTTAAAAGCAACCAGAAGTCACTGATGGATTTTAAATTGGGAAGTCATATGATCACATGTGACTCCCCAGATATATAAAAATCACTAGCACAGTGATCCTCAACTTTGGCTATACATTACAATCATCTGAGAAGCTTTTGAAAACCTCTGACATCCAGAGATTATTGATTTGGTTTTGGTCCCAGGCTATTTGTATTTTTAAAGCACCTAAACTGAGGACGGTGTTCAGTCACAGGCTCCAGCAGCACTTGGAGAATGGACTAGAAGGTAGCAAGATCCAAGACAGTTGAAATATCCCCGACAAATTTATGGTGGTTTAAATAGAGTGGGGACAAAGGAAAGAACTAAAACTAAACTTCCAACTAAAAGTTGTTTGTAAAGTAGTATCAATAGAACTTGATCACTGACTGGTTATGGTGGAGTTAACTACATGTAAGAATACTGTCCACTAACTATTTAGAAAAAAAAAGGAATTTACAGAAGAGTTATATGTTTTATATTTTTAAATGTTTTTAAATTTTTTGTTTTAAAAACGTATATCTATGCATAGAAAAATCTGGAAAAATAGTAAAATAGTTAACTGTTATCCTTTAAGGGTGCATTTACAAAGGGCCTTCACCTTCTATTTCATGCATTTCTATGTAATAAAAACTTCAAATAACAAGTACTACTTATAAAATTAAAAAGTTATGTTCAAGGTAACAAATAAAACTTCCAACATTTTGAAGAATCTTTAACAGAAGCCAGGGAGGCGTCTGTTAAAGAAATTCATGGCTTCGAGTTCTTTCCAGTGGCTATATCTTGATCTCCTTTTCTACAGTTGAAAGACGCTCCTAGATACAGTTGCTTCAGACTTTCAGTCTCAGCCTTCCAATCCCCTAAGCAGTCGCAACTGCTATTTTTAAAACTCTTTTTAAGTTATTACTTACATATCAAAAATCCATTTGTTTTAGCTGTATAATTTGATGAATTTTAGTTAATTGTATAACCACCAGCACAAGCAAGACATAAGACAGTTCCCTCACTCTCAGACTTTTATTCACACCCCTCTGTAGTTGACCCCTTTGGAGGGGTCTCTATTCCTGGCTCCAGAC
Source organism: Rousettus aegyptiacus (assembly GCF_014176215.1). Taxonomy (NCBI): domain Eukaryota; kingdom Metazoa; phylum Chordata; class Mammalia; order Chiroptera; family Pteropodidae; genus Rousettus; species Rousettus aegyptiacus. Next base: position 25,480,326 of record NW_023416295.1, read on the forward strand.
CGGCACTGATCTGCTTCCTATCATGATAGTTTTGTCTTTTCTAGAATTTCACCTAAATGAAGTCACATTGTAGGTAATCTTGGTGTTTGACTTTTTCACTTAGCATAACGAGATTTCTCCATGTTGTGTGTATTGACAGTGTGTTAACTTTTTATTACTTGGTAATATTCCATGGTATAATTTATTTATTCACCAATTGATGAACATTTGGACTTCTTCCAGTTTTTTGCTATTATAAATAATACTGCTATGAATATTTGTATATAGGTCTCTGTGTAGACAGTCATTTTCATTTTTCTTGGGTGAATGCCTAGGAGTAGAATCGCTGGGTCATATGGCAAGTGTACATTTAACTTTATGAGATCTTACCAAGCTGTTTTCCTATAGGACTGTACCATCTTCCATTCCCGTTGACGAGACATGAATGTTCCACTTACTTGACATCACTGATGCTATTTTATACAGGCTAATGTAAAGCTTTCCCAGAACTACATAAGATTTTAAAAGTAAATTAAATTATCTATTAAAAAATCTATATGTAAATATTGTAAGTCCCATAAGGATTATATGGCTTTCCTAAATATAGCATTAGCTTTAAAATAGATAGTGAAACCAATTCAAACAGACCTTTTAATGATATCTCTTCCTTTCAGTGTGTTCTTACCTGAGTTTCTCAATCTTCTCTGGAGTAACAGGACCCTTCCCCAAAACTTGGTCTATCTCTTCATATAGTTTTTTCTGCACTTCTTCAGAGGTGGTTAAAAAACAGATTGCCCAGGTGCACACTAAGTGAAAATTTATATTAATAACAATGAAAATAGCTAATTCATTGATTGGGTGGAGAATAAGAAAAAACTGTTTTTTCTGATATTTTCCTTTTTTTCTGATATAGTACATAAATGTTACCAAAAAATCATAAAATAAAATAAAACAAGATTGTTCACAGAATTTGTACTTCATTGAACAGAACATAAATATTTATAGGATACTCCCAAAAGAGATAGTGAAATCTGGATGATTTCTTTCTTAAAACTGGCAAGTAACTGAAACCATTTAATGTATTTTACCTTAGGTAAAATAGAAATGATATTAAAATTTACATTTGGGGTGGTATTAAATGTTGAAAACTTCGATGGATTGTCTGGTTCACTCAACCTTATGAAATCAAAAAACCGATTTAGCCGTTCACTTAGGGGCTATAATGAAATCAAACTGGCAGGAGATTTACCTATAAATCAGTATTGTCAAATTTTATTTGTAATGGTAGATACACTGGCTCTAGAACACGGACTGGTTATTGCTTAGGACTGTAGTTCTCAAAAATCACCTGGGAGTTGGTTGATAGCACAACCTCACATCTCCGAATTCTGATTCGGTGGGTTGACGGTGGGGTGCAAGCACCTGTACTTCTAACAAATACCACAATTATTTTGATGAACACTAAAAGTGAAAAATCTTTAGCTTACGGCCTATGGATTATATTCACTGCAGAAATGAAAAGGTAAGGAAATTACATGATGAACACAAAACAGAGAAAATAGTGCAGTTATATTTCCTTTAGTAATCTACTGGGATTATAACTATTCAAAGAACAGAACCATCCAGATTTTTGTACCTCTTTCCCTAGACTATGCTTGAGATGACACTATCTACAACTCTACTTTTTCTATGCCAAGTACTTTTTAAAATACATTTACTAATTTCTACCTCTACTTACTATTTCTTTTCTGAGCTAAGGGCTGACTTAAATGTCTCAGTTTATTTTTTTAATGTTTGCCTAATTCACATATTATCGAATTCCTATGCCTGAAAGATATAATTCACTTTCTGTACTAAATATTATTATCAAATAAAATCAACAACTATCTGGTACTCAATTATTTTGATAATATTCTCACTCCTAGAGTTCAAAAAAACACGATGAATAACTGCCTATTGTTAACTTTTTCCTGCATATGCTTCTTTATTATGACTTTTGAGTGAAATGTAAAATTTTTGTTCCACAATGATATGAAAATTTGTGCAGTGTACAAGAGGTATATATGTGCGATTTTACGACAATGTACAGTAATATACATTAAAAGGTTTAGCACAAAAATTTGAACATAATAGGCATTTGTGTATCCTGGTTGACTACATTATTACTTAGAATATAACTGTATGAGCTTAATAATCTCAAACATAGGGTTCTTTTGTAGAACTCTATTAAAAATAAAGTATGACTAAAGATAGCTTAAAAGTTTGATTTTTAAGCCACTTAAAATTCTTTAATTAAAATACTGAACCAAGACACAATTTTATGGTTGAAAGATACCTTGGAGGTCATCTAGAGCTAAATCTTTACTTTGGAAAAGGAAAAAGTGGAGAGGTAAGTGTCTTGCTCAAGGCTAATAAGCAGCAGAAGAGAAACTTTAATTAAGGTTTCCGGCCCACCTTGCCTCTCAAAAACTTCAGAGGTGACTTAAAAAATAACCAACCTACATGCAAAGAAAGATATACTCTGAAAATTCCCCCTAAAAATTGCCAATAAGATTAAAATATTAACTCAACCTTGGAAATGGTCACTTTTTGTGGTATCTAGAGAACAACTGATTCAGATTTTTTTGAAGATCTTTAGCAAAACTACATTTTAATGTAATAAAACTTTAAGTTAAGCATTTTTAAAAAGGTTACTACGTTATTTTTGACACATGCTTACCTAAATTCCATTTAATCTATAATATCTGGACATTTCTGGATGTCAAAAATTTTACAAAGAAGAAAAATTTATGGGAAGCATATATGTGTACTCATTGTTTACAAGAAAATTCCTTAAACAGAAAGAGCTGTAAATGAAAAGCAAAGAAACAATTTTTTTAGCTTTTAAATTGTTTTAATACTTCTTTTAGCATTTTGTTAGTATATTTTTATAGCTATACACAAAATTTTATAAATACTGTACAAATAAATGATACTCTGATAAACTGAAAACCAGTAAGGAAACTTAGAAACATATCACACATTTTAGAATTTTAAATAAAAATCCACCAAAAGAGGAGTTCTTTAAAATCCTGATTTCTGTGGCCTATCTCCTCTGTTGATAGACTTTAATAATAGCAGAATGGATTGGAGTCAGAGAGAAATGCCTCAGCAGGAAATTGCAAAGCTCATTGTTCCAGCTGGAAAGGTATCAACAGCAGTTCATTTTAAAGGCACTAACTAGAATTCACAATCCATAAACTGTGTCAAAAATTTTATGGCAATGTTCAGAGGTGGGATAGAACACCTGGAGTTAAAAAAAAAAAAAAAAAAAAAGGTACCTGTGTGAATCAAGTCTTTCAAACAAGAATAAAAAAGAAGATAAATGGGTGTGGCAATCATGACTTTATAGGTCATGCAAACAGTGTTTCCTTTATTTTGGAATACTTTTACTCCTGTATATTTTATAATCTATCTCAAAAAGGAATCAATTTATACTTACATTTTGCAGTTATTATGCAACTGGCCAGAGAAAATATCATTGTGTCTTCTAGGATCTAGGAAACAAAACTAAGTTTAGAAAGTGTGGAATATAAGGGGGCCTGTATTAGGTAGGCCCTACTAAAATAACAGAGTATAGAATTAGGATCAAGGAAAGGAAAAATGTACACACTTCTTTACGGTGTGAATCTAAATAATGGAAAAACTAACCTAAATACTGCATTGCGTTTTTAATGTAGCAAACATTTATCTGTAATATTACTGTCTCATGACATATCTTTGCAAATAAGCTGTCTCGGTCCTCTCTTTCCGGCTTGGCCTGGTGGAGCAATGAAGCCTCAGGAAAGGGAAGAACCTGCCACTGTCCCTGGAGCCTGATTCAATTTCTGTACCCACAACACACACAAAAAACCACTTCTATGAGGACTTGCATGTATGTGTAGAGTGGGGTTGAAGAGTCCTACAATAAACGGGTGTGGCAATCATGACTCTACTCTTTTCCTTTGTCTGACAACACCACAAACAGCAGTGTGCTGGGGATAACAGAGGCGCACTGGGACCGAGCCCAGCTGCCACACCTGGTCACATAGGCGGAGCAGCTGGGTCGATAAAGGCTTACACAAGTCCTCCTATTTTATGATCGGAGAATTTTGACTCATTATTTGCTTATCCAAATATTAAATAATGTACAGCTGTTTCAAAGAGCTAAGTAATAGGAGACTAAATACTTAAATTATTTATACATGAGATACAATGAAAGTATTGAATTCTAGGAGGGTACCAGGATTAAAGTAAATAAAAACACTCTATACATGTGTGATTATCTATTATTTAATAAATATTTAACAATTATATCACCTGTTGGTCATTAAGTTTCCCCTGCACTAAGGAGTCAATGAAAACATGTTGACTGAAGTTTCTTCCTTTTCTTTCTTTTATAATTTTCTTTAAAATAGATTCCAGTTGCATAAGGGCTTAGAGAAGAAAAACAAAAGATTTTAGAATATAAGCATTGTAAAAATTGACTTTTTAAAATATTTCTGTACAATGTTACTATATTGCAGAATAAAACTTCCAAAGGTAAAAGAGTTGTGACCAACTATTTTTAAAAACTTATCTACTTTCCTCCTTCTTTTTGCTATATTTTATAAAGATCCAAAAAGTATATAAAACATATGTACAATCTAAGGAATAACTATAAGGCAAACACTCATAATATTGCCACCCAGGTCAAGACGTAGAACAGTACCAGCACCTTAGAGGCCTCCACCCATATATACCTCTCCCCTGATATTATCCACCTTCTTTCTAAATTCTATCCTCCTAACTTCATTCTTCTCCCAAATCCATATCACTCATTTAGAGACATAAATATATGTGAAATAACCAGAAAAGTAAATTTCTGAATCCTATAAGAATAACTGATATCCAATAGTCAATAAAATTATCCAGAGATCATTTCTCAGCCTCATCTTACTTGACCTATCATAGCATTTAATGACGTTGATCACTTACTCTCCAAGAAAAATACTTTTCCATTTAGCTCTCAATTCCACACTCTCCTGGACTCCACATCTTTCTCCCACTTTACTGCCTGCCCATTCTCAGTCTCCTCTGTTGATTCCTTTTCCCCTTTCAAAAATTTTTAATGACAGAATGTCTAAGGTCAAGGCTTAGTTTTTGGACTTCTTTCCTTCTTCTATTATATTCATTAGCTTGATGATCACCAGTCTCAAGTCTTTAAATACAATCTATGTACTTAATACTCCCAATTTTATATTTTCAGTCAGGACCTCATTCCTCTAAACTCCAGACTTAAGTATGTGACAACCACCTCAGCATCTCCACTTGGATGTCTGAAGCTTTTAAACATAACATCCAAAACTCAACTCTTGATCTTTTCCCACAAAGCTGGATCTTCCTAGTCTTTCCTATCTTATATCCTAATAATTTCATTTTCCAATTACTCAGGCCTAAAACCTTGGTGTCTCCTCTCTTATACCTGTCAGCCAATATTGGTGGTTCTAGCACCAAAATACAATTACTCTCCTTCACTCTTCTTTTTCATTCTATACTTTTCACACCTGCACACATTACTTCTCTTGCCTGGTTCGTTGCAATAGCCCCCTAAGTAGTCTCTTTGCTTCTGCTGTGGGCCCCTATAACCTGTCATAGTAGCCACAGTGATCCTTTAAACACATAACTAAGATCAAAGTTCTGCTCAAAACCTTCCACTGGCTTCCTATCTTACAATTAACAACCTAGCCATACAATGATCTATCAGCCAGACAAAATCTGTCCCGCTTCCCAATCTTTCTGGCCTCATCTCCTTCTACTCACTTCATTCCAGCCATATAGCTGCCTGTTATATCTCAGATACACCAGGAAGAATCCCACATTAAGGACTTTGCAATTATTTTTCCTCCACATGGAATATTATTCCTCTGGACATGAAGATGACCACATTATTTGCATTGACTGGTTGTCTTATCTCTTTCAAGTGTTTGCTCAAAAGTCACCATTTAATCTTGGTGAGGCCTTTCCTAACAACCTTATTTAAAACTGTAACCTCGAGCCTCAGCATTCTTTATACCCATTTCTGATTTAACTTTCTCCACAGCACTTTATTCATTTTTTATCACACTGTTTAGTTTACTTAGATTATCTGCTTCTTCCCACTAGAATGTGCTACCGCAAAGACCAGAATTTTTGTTTGTTTTGTTGACATCTGCCCAACTCCAAAAACATACCAGGAAATTATAGATCTTCACTATAGATGTGAATGAATATAAATAATAACTCAATATATTAAAATGAGAAATTATTAACACTGTATTGCAGTGCTTCCTAAACTTTGCTACACATTAGAATCAGCTAGGAAGCTTAAAAAAAAAAAAAGTAGAAGTCATAACTCATACCAATGAAATCTGAACGTTTAGGAGTGGACACCAGGCTTCGATACTTCTTAATAGGTTCAATGTATAGCTAAGTTTTAGAACTGTTACTGTACATTTGCAACCCTACAAGTACATCAAAGTAATCCAGAGATCTTTTATAAAAATATCTGATGCTCAGGGAACCTCTATCTCAGATTCTGAATAAACTGATCTAGAGTAAAGCCTGAGCTTCAGGGGTTTTTTTGTTTTAAATTCCAAAGTGATTGCAATGTACAGACCTGACTCACTGAAATAAAGGAAGTACTGATCAATCCATGGGATCCCAGTCATATAAGTACCAAAACATAATCGTTTTCAATAAAAGCTCAAATTTGACCTATGCTCATGTTACAGCCCAAGAAACATATCATGCTAGAGAATCTACTTTTATTTAGAATAAAAAAATATAATTTTCATTTTATATCAATTGAACCAATATTTTCGAAATACATTTTTTAAGGGGAATTAATCCAAAGGCATCTATCAAGGTAATCAGAATGGTAATGAAAACCAGATAGCAGAAAATGTGTCAATTAAATTGGCTTTTCTGGACTTCTGTTAGATATCAAGGGAGTCACTAGAATGGTAAGCTCCATGAGGACAGGGGTTTTTGTCCCCCGTATATAGAATAATGCCTAGCACATATAGGCCTCGATATTTGTTGAAAGAATAAAGGAAGAGACTCCTGGGAAGCACTACTATAATACATGCAAAATAATCCAGTACTCCAATGTAGTTTATGTATTTTAATTTATCCTGAGTACGTCCATAAAAAGAACTGAAGCACCTCAGAATAAAGATATTAAAGCATTATAATCATTAAATTACTAACTAACAGAATATATAGAATAATAAAAAAGGGGGAGGATAATTTTGGGGAGCCATCTTACCATCTTAAACTAAAATTGCTATTTTTCTGTGTAGATTTTAAAAAGTTGTAACCAAATGACAAACACTTTTGAAAATATTTTTATTCATTGCTAAAATGGCAAGAATTTTTTATGTTGCTAAACTTTTTACAAATATCTACAAAATATTTAACCATGTTGATATTATTTCCGTAGCAACCTCTGTATTGTTGGACATTTAGATTGTTTCTGGTTTTCTACTTGCAGAACAGTATGAATAGGAATATTCATGAATATTTTCTTGTTTTAGGTAATTTCATCCATTATTATGGCTTTAATATATACCATCCAATTGCTTTCCCAGGACTGCATCCTTATACTGTTCAGTAACATGTAGGCTATACCATCTCTACAGCATTCTCATTCTACAGTGAATGCTAATTTACTAATTCATTATTTGTTCTTTTTTAAGAAAAAATTTTATTACAGGAACTGTAGAAAAAAACATATATAGAGAAAATATATATGACCTTTAATATCATGTTTCAGAGATAACCCTATTAAAAATGGGACGTGTCCTTTTGTCCTTATTAAAAATTAAAAGTGGCAAAACTTACCATCTTCATACTGTCTTTTCCGAGTTGTATTTTTATCAAGTGATCCATCTAGAAAGCCTTTTCCAATCTCAGACCAAATCTGAAAATAGGAAAACATACCTATTATCTAATAAAAAGATTTTTTAAATCATATCAAGCAATCTAAGCTAATAATTGAGGAACTCCTGTCTCACTAACAAACCTGATAAAAAAGCTATATAATCATTTACTCCATAGTCTCTGAGGACAGGGCGCAAATATATTTTAATAGTTTTGGTCAAGGCACTTTCAAACTAATTATAAATGGGAAGTCAAAGTTCTGTTTTTTAAAAATAAAGTAGGAATGGGGAGGAAAAAGACATAGCAACAGAGTCAGTATTTTATTTTTTATTATAATAGTACCAGTGGATAAATAAAATTCATATGGAATTCACTGGGAATTCCAATTTTTACTTTGCCTATAATACTGATAAGCATTAACTGAGATCCTGAAAAAAGGTTAAAAATTAGTCCAAGGCTTGGAGATAGTAAACAACAAAATAGGCTTCCAATTATTTCAAAATTGTGTAGTCAGCCCCTGTAAAAACTTTAACTTGTTTATAATTCAAAATCTCTGAAAGAACTTGAAGAACATACCATTTACTAATGAATACTAAATATTTGAAAATTTATTAATAGAGTTAAGAGTCCCCAACTCTTACCTTACAAAGATACACCTTTCATATTTATTTTTTTTAGACTTAATTAATTAATTAATTATTTTATTTTTCCCCTCTTTAATCCCACCCCCCCACCACTCACTTCCCACTTCCACCCCTGACTTAAGGATGTTGCTGTCTCCCCTTAAGAACTGGATCTCTGAAGGCCGGGACAGGGGAGGGCCTGGCAGCCCCGGGGTATGGTCTGTGGCTCCACCTGGGGCACAAACCCAGCACTTTCTGCATGTAAAGCAGACCTGCTAACCACTACACTATGGAGCACCCCCACCTTTCAGATTTAAATGTAAAATGTACAGTAAAAATTCACATTAGGAATACTCTTAAAGCAAGATAGACGTTTCTAAGCATGGCATAGGGCAAAAATTCATAATTAAAATGTTGCATTCATTTAGCTCCTCCGTCCCAACAGACTGAAAAATCAGCAACTGTCCTTGGTTCTGTAAGACTGGGAAGGATCCAGGGCAAACTGAGGCCCCCAAGATTGGAAAGACAGGCAAAAACAGGGAGTCACATGTTACCAGAACAGATTCACAAGCAGAAACCACCCCAGGAACCAGTGTTAGGGTAGGAAAACCTGACCTGAACTTGACAAACTTCTAGGGGTGCAGCATACACACCTCTGAGAGTTTAAAACTCCAGGTGACCCAGTCATAGGAGGCCCCAAAATATTGTGAGATTTACCTCTGGGAGCTCAACCAGGTTCCCACAATACATACTGGAGAAAAAGCCCCTTGGACTCCTCAAATGGGGATTGAAAAAGGAACCAATTTGAAATAAACCAGAGCACTCCAACAAAATCAGTTAGCCTAACTAACCTACTGGCGTATTATCAGACTCTAACGGATGTGAGGAAGGGAAATATCCAACTCCACTCAGATCTGGCCTTCCATGTGGAAGAAGTGTACCTAACTCCAGCCCACTCAGGCCATCCTGTCCCACCTAAGTGGGGAAAAAAAAAAAAAAAACAAACAAAAAACAAACAAAAAAAAACGAGAAACGCTTGAAAAGTTCACAATCCAGAGTCACAGGCTCACTAAAAGACTGAGACATAATCATAGGACTATGGAATGTTTCCCCTTTCCCCACACCTCACCACTACATTACTAGAGGCCTATTTACACCGGTTTCTTTTACCCAATACATCATGTCTGGCTATCAAGAAAAATAATAGAGGCAAAAAAACACTATGAAGAAACAGAAAGCATCAGAACCAGAAGGAGCAAGCATTAGAACAAGAGATGGAATTATCAGAACAAGATATGGAATTTTAAACAACTGTGATTAAATAAGCTAATGACTCTAAAGGATAATACGCTATGGGATCTAAAGGATTCTTAGGTAAAGGATAAAGTAGCATGCAAGAACAGACAGGTAATGTAAGCAGAGAGATGGAAATCCTAAGAAAGAATCAGAAAGAAATGCTAAAGATCAAAAACACTAACAAAAATGAAGAATGCCTTTGCTAGTCTTATTAGTACACCAGTCACAGCTTAGAAACGATCTCTGAGCCAGAGGCTATATCAATAGAATCCTTAAAAACAGTTTGTTAAAAAATGAAACATACTCTTACTATACTGATCCAGCAATAACACTACTTGATATTTACGCGAAGGAGTTTAAAACTTATATCTACACAATAACCTGAACACAGATGTTTATAGCAGCCTTATTCATAATTGCCAAAATCTGGAAGCAACCAAGATGTCTTTTAGTACGTGAATGGATAAAATGTGGTATACAGACAATGGAATAGCATTCGGTGCTAAAAGAAACGAGCTATCAAGCCATGAAAAGATATGGAGGAAAGTTAAATGCATATTATAAAGTGAGAGAAGCCAATCTGAGAAGGCTACATATTGTATGATTCCAACTATACATAACATTCTAGAAAAGGCGAACCAACCTTACAAACAATAATTACAAATTTTAAGGACAAAATAACATTTTGAACTATATGCAAATATGTAAAGGACCAATAACTCTAATGTCAAAAGCACAAGGGAAGAGAACACTAATGTTAGCGGAGAAATAATTGGGACAATGTTTTTGAAGGGCATTTCACAAACGCAGTATGCAACTGAAAGTGTGTATTTTTTCACAGCTTAACATCTGTGAAATCGATATGCATCTTACAACTGATCACATCTCTCAACTGTTGTCAGCCAAGCAGCAGTGACGATGCAGTTGTTATTGCTTCTGCATTCACAAAGCGGTTATTATTTCTGCTGGCATGAATGGACAACGGCAATCCCTTAGTGTTTCAGACATTAAAATATCATTTGAGGAAAGATTTCAAGTCATGTTTATAGGCTGAAAACTTTCCTTTGACAACTAGTAAAGCTAAGAAAATATCAGATTCCTACCAAAAATGTACAATTTTAATCTATTCAAACCCAAATTGAGAGACATTCTACAAAATAATTGGCCTCTACTTTTAAAAAAGGTGAAGTTCAAGAAACAAAGAAAAGCTGAGGAACTCTTCTGCATTGAAAAGGTTTGACCACTAAAAGTAAAGAAATTTGAATACAGGCTCTGGATGATAGTATTGTATGAATATTAAATTTCCCAGGCATGAAAACTATGTTGTCACTGTATAAGACAATATCCTTGTTTTCAGTAAATACATATGAAGTATTTAGGGAGAAAGAGATAAAATATCTACTTTACTCTCAAATGATTCGGGTAAGGGATGGGGAGCGATGGATGGATGGATGGATGGATGGATGGATGGATGGATGGATAGGGGATAGATAAATAACAAAGGCAAATCAGGTAAAATGAAAACTGGTGAACCAAGGTAAAGTATATATAGGAGTTCCTTGTACTAGTTGCACCTTTTCTATAAGTTTAAAATTATTTCTACGTTGAAGTTATAAGACAAAAAAAGAATAAGAAAATGCCAGCTTACAAACATACAAAATTAATAGCAGCAATTTAGAAGAAAATACTGGAAATAATAGAGGTCTCTTTGTAAAAATGCTGTCTCATCAACATGAAAAAAAAATCAGACATCAATAACTGAGTCAAAAATTGATTCTTCATTAAAATATGAAGATATTTCAGGAATTTCTTAACCAGTTTATTTTGTGTTGGTACAAAGGTTAGTTTACTCTAGAAAGTGGAATTTACTCTAGAAAGTGGAATCTAGAATGATTTTTCCACTTTTTACATTTACATATGTGAATGTTTTATAAGAAATGTATGTTTTTAATCATCAAACACAAGAAATGAAATCATTTTAATGGGAAAAAGTATAATACTAAACATTGACAAGTGTTAAGCCACAATTCCTAGTGATTTTTTAAAGACATGTTATCATGATTACTTAATCTGTTTTATAGATTTGAATAAAATAAGGAATAATTTCTCAGAGACCTTATATGTGGTAAAGTAAATTACCAAAGTATAATTTGAGCCAAATAAATTACTTTAATGTTGAGATTGATTTTAAAAAAGGGAATATTATTTGTTCTAGTTCTGAGAAGAATCCCATACAGATGGCCAACAGACATATGAAAAGATGCTCAACATCACACATCATCAGGGAAATGCAAATCAAAACCACAATGAGATACCATCTCATACCTGTCACAATGGCTATTATCAAAAAGTCAACAAATAATAAGTGTTGGCGAGGATATGGCCAAAGGGAACCCTTATGCACTGTTGGTGAGATTTTAAATTGGTGCAGCCACTATGGAAAACAAGGAAATTCTATACTATAGAATCGTAAACCTTCTTGAGTGGCAAAGTCAGTGTTATTCAGCTATCCAATTTGATGAAAGAAAAATTTTAAACCTGACCCTAAACTTACTGTGCCATGATTCTTCTGGAAGCGAATAACCTCCTGGTCATCTTCAAATGCACTACCCATTACCAACTGTGTAACAGACTTCATAGCAAAACCAAGCATATGCTGACAAAGAGGTACATGCTGGGACTCTGGGTAGGTGAGCCATTTATCTAATAATTCTTCTGAAAGCTGAAAGAGAACAGAAGACTACAATGATTTGCTATTTCCTCTTGCTAAATCTTAGAAAAATTCAGCAAGTACATTCATTTCATAGAGTACACAGCTCAACTCTACAATTAAAGTAAGCATTCAGGCGATTACTCATCTGTCAGGCTAACACTGGCTCCATCAATAATGACATCCTTAATGGTTCAGGTTCAGATTCTGTCAATGGGCTGATTTGCAAAACAGAAACACCACAACAATAAAAACAAAATACAAATTAAAAGCTCAAAGGCTGATAACAGCTTAACCCTAATAGAAATTAAGACACTAAAATCTTTGTATCTAATAATAAATAGTAAAAGTTCACCAGAGTGCCTGTGATATAGTAAATAATCAATATATGATTATCTTAAAATCCTAGACATGCTTCAGTAACAGAAAACTCTGAGTCTCTCTGTCATTCCTTCATTCAACAAGTATTTATCAAATCCCTTGTGGAATAAAAACAATATGTAGAAAAAATATCAAAAGCTTTAGAGTCAGAAAACGCTTGGTTTTATTTCTGGCTCTGTCATTAGAAGTAATGTGACTGAGTAATTTGCTTAACTTTCCCAAGGTGCAGGTGTCTCAATAGTTAAATGGGGACAACATCTCCTACCCTGCATGGTTGCTGTGACAGAAGTAATTATCTCCATGTCACATAATATGGTAAGGGTTTGGTGAGGTAACACACACGCACACACACACACACACATACGGCCCTTTTTCATGTTAAGAACTCAAATTCAAGTTTTTTTCCCATATCGACTCCATGAAAGTTTTGTCACAATATAAAGGATTCGAATTTTCTGAATAGCAAAATAAATATTTAAAATGAAGATATTAATCTCTGTATGTCTGTGGTTTCTCCCACTTTCTTTTTGCAGTTGATCTCCAGTTTTAAAGCACTGTGTTCAGAGAATCTGCATGGTATGATTTCAGTCTTCTTATATTTATGTCCCAACATATGGTCTATCCTTGAGAATGTTCCAAATGTACTAGAGAAGAATATAATCTGGTGTTCTAGAATGAAAGTCTCTGTAAATGTCGATTATGTCCAATTGGTCTAATGTGTCATTTAAGGTTGATATTTCCTTATTGACTTTCTGTTTGAATGATCTATCCATAGCTGTCAATGGGGTTTTTATGTTCCCTACTATAATTGTGCCTTTGTCAGTTTAGTTCTGTTGGTAGTTGCTTTTTACATTTTGGTGCTCCCTGGTTGAGAGCATGTATATTGATAAATGTTATAACTTCTTGATGTATTGTTCCCTTTAGCATTATGAAGTATCTTTCTGTGTCTAACAGACACTTCTACCAAGAAGACATACAATGGCAAACAGACATCTGAATAGATGCTCAACTTCATTAGCTATTAGGGAAATGCATCTCAAAACCACACCTATTAGAATGACTATCATCAACAGAACAAGTAATAACAAGTGTTAAAGAGGTTGTGGGGAAAAAGGAACCCTCATACACTGCTGATGGAAATGTAAATTGGTACAGCCACTATGGAAAACAGTATAGAGGTTCCTCAAAAAATTAAGAATAGCATTACCATACGACGCAGCAATCCCTCTTCTGGGTATCTATTTAAAAAATCTGAAAATATTTGCCCATAAAGATATATGCAATCTGATGTTTACTGCAGCATTATTCACGATGGGCAAGACATGGAAACAACTAAAGTGTCCTTCAATAGATAATGGATAAAGAAGATGGGGTACATACACATACAATGGAATATTACTCAGCCATAAGAAAAGATGAAATACTGCCATTTGTAGCAACATGGATGGATCCTGAGATTATCATGCTAAGTGAAATAAGTCAGAAAAATTGAGAACCATGATTTCACTCATACATAGGATATAAAACTGAAAACAACAAATGAACAAGACAAACGAACAGAGACTCATGGACACAGAAAACAGTTTAGTGGTTACCAGAGGGAAATGGGTGTGTGGGAGAGGTAGATAACGGTAAAGGGGGTAAATATAAGGTGGCAGAAGGAAATTTAACTTTGGGTGGTGATATATATATAATGTATTACTGAACTGCACATTTGAAACCTATATAATTTTATTAACCAATGTCACCCCAAAAAATTTAATTAAAAGAAAAAGAGAAAAAAAAAAAACTAGCCAAACAAAACTACATCCCAGGGTCGTAGAACCAAGCTACAGAGAAGCAATGTACAAGACTGACCGGGATCAAATCCTAGTCTTACTATTTACTAGTTGTGTGACCTGAGACAAGTTACTTAACTATTCTGTTTTCAGTTTCTTCATCTGTAAAAAGGGGGAAATAACAACACTTACAGAAGTTTTGTGAGAATTAAATGAGTTCATACAAGCTATTAAACCAATGAACTCAATAATTTTATCAATGCTATTAATAATTAATACTATATAATTAATAATTTATTGCTATATAGTACTATTAATAGTATTACTAAGCTGTCACTTCAAAGGATTTCGGACAATAGTCATAAATTCTAAAATTGGGAAATATTTGTTGAATCAGAATTTAGCCCAAAGTCACAGGATAATATTGGACTGAGGTACACAGAAGAGAGAAGTTACACTCAAATAATTAAAGTGGAGGTTTACACAGAGCCTTGGAGTGGAGATGGCCAGGGAAGGAATAAGTCAGAACTCACAGGATGAGGTTTAAGAGAACTAGAGAAAAATTAGAACATAGAACTCACATATAGACCTAGTCTATAGACAAAAGCTTGAAAATATGACGACAAGAAACATGAAAAGTGGGAAATAATTTTCCACCTTGATTTACCTTTGATCAGTCAGGAGAAAATAATGGCATACGGAACAACAAAAAAGGCTGAAAGTCTGGGAAATAGAGCCTATGAAAAAAGATTAAAGAAGTTAGAATTACTTAGTCTGAAGCAGAGAAGAAAGAATAATTAAGCCTTCCAACAATAAATGTTACTAAAAGAAAAAGGTATCATGAAAGCAAAAAGAAATGGGCAAAATTCCCTGGAGACATACAATTAAATACAAAAATATTCTTACGAATGTTAGGTATTTAAACAAAATAGAAAGGAAGATTCTGACTGGTGAATGCTTAGAGAGAGGCAACAGAACTGCTTCCAGGCAGGGCAATGAGGAATAACAGGAGCAGCTACGACATCCCAAGCAGGCAATCTGAGAACATGTAAGCATGACCCATATAGAACCTTGAGATACGAAACAGGAATAACGAGAGGGTAGTAATTTGGTATACAAGACTCCTGATGGCCCTGTGAATAATGGCTATCGGTTAGAAATGGGAACAGGAAAGGAGAGAGACTAATGTGCAGCTACGTATGGTTAAAGGCCCTGTCTGGTCTGTTTTTAGAAGATAAACTATGCACAGAGGAGCCAATTAATGCTTCCAGTAGACTCAGCAAGCCATTCTGAAGTCTTGAATGGAAAGTGTAAGTTTCAAATAGAACGCTAATGAGAAAAAACTGTCATTAAGCATTAACCAAATATGATTTTTAAAGAGTCAATACTGTAAGACAAGAGTCAACATAGCATCCCCTTAAAAGATATCAGGTATTCTATAACTCAAAAAAGTTATCAAAATGCTTATAATGCACAGTTAGGATAATTTTAGGAGAAATTAACAAAGTTATGGAAGATGAGAAGGAAAAAAAATAAAACTGACCCAGTGGCTATTATATGCAAAACACTGTTAGGTGCTTTAAAAACAAGTGCTCCTTGGTATGATGTCTAGAATTTGCTTTAAATGATCCAGTTAGAGAAGTGGGAAGTGAGTAGAGATATAGATAAAATAAGATTGAGTCTAATTTGATAACTGTTAAAGTATGGTGATGAGGATGTGAATGGTCAGTACATTATTTTTGTTTCTTTAAATTTTCCAAGATTTTAAAATTATTTACTCTATATAATGAGAAAGTAAGTAGGTGGGGGTATTTGTGCACTTTTGAGTGAATGTATAGACTATAAAAGACTTCTGTGTAACTCTACAAATGAGACATAGGCCCATGAGCTATAAAAACCCTACTGAAAGAGGGAATGAATTAGCCAAGTTGGAAACATTAATAAGGAGGTATAGTTTCAGAGAAGCAGGTAATATAAGCAAGGAGAAATGGTAACAGAACAGAAGAATGGGGGGTAGGCAACAAACAAATAGCAAGAAAATCTATTTCTCAAGCAAAGAGGAAGAAAGGAACTTCTTAAGTAATTACTGTTTTAAGACCCGATGTTAGATATTTCACATTATTGCTCTTGAAAGCAACTTTGTAATGTGGATATTATTATCCTCGATTTAAGATGAGGAAATAAAAGCTCACGAAGGCCAACTAACGCACAAATAATCATGCAGACAGAAGCGAGATTCAAAGCCTCTTGACCAAGCTTAATAGTCTTTGCACTATATAATAATCTCAAGGAGCTACATTAAACATATAACAAAATAAATAGCTTTGTTTAAAGTACATGAATTAGGGAAAAGGGGAGAGAAAACAATCTAAAAGGAAAAGAGCTAAGAAAATGAATTTCATTTTGTTATGTAAGCATATTCGGACTGTTAATGGTAGTTTAGAGAGGGTACTTGGGAAACCATACATAACTAAACTGGGGACTGGAGTAGGAGTTAGCGAGGCAAGGTGGGAAAATTTCTTTTCTGGGAGAAAATAGCAAGAATAGATCCATAAAGGTTAGAGAGGAGACAATGAATTGAACTGTAAGTTGATCAATATTTATTCACTGGTTTAATAAATATTTCCTGAAGCCTATTCTATGTCAAGAACCAAGGATACAGTAGCCGTCAAAATAAGAGTCCCTCCCTTTGTGGAACATAAAGCTTAGGAGACAGATATTCAAAGAATTACACAAAATATAATTACAAATTGGGAAGTGTTGTAAAGGAAAAGCATAGAGTGATTTGACAGCATCTAAAGGGAGACTCACCCAGGGACAGTGAAATATCAGAGACAGCTTCCCTGGGGAAGTGACATTTAAACTAAAAGCTAAGAAGGAACATGCATTAACTGAATGTGTGGATGGCTAGAGGAGACAATTCAGTCAATGAGGATGGAATATACAGAGGCCCTGAGATTGGAGAGAACAAGATGCAGTACAGAATAGAAAACCAGCGTGACTAGAACATAAGCACAAATGAGAACATGAGAAAGAAGGCTGGAAAAGTATGCAGGCTACATCACACATGGCCCTTAAGACTACACTTTGAAGTTTGTCCCAGGAAGCTAGGAAAGGGTTTGATCAAGGAAGTAATAAAATAAAAACTACATCTTGAAAGTATCTATTCACATAGATTCTGAACTTCAAGTCCACAAATACCAAAGGGTCTATGCATAGACTCCAGAGTCCATGAACATGGATGAGGGGGATAAAAATCTTTAATTTTCACTAACATCTAAATAAAATGTAGAATTTCCTTCAATTGTGAATATAGGCCCTCTATGTCACCAATACAAATCTCAAATATGTTCATATATTACAGTTATGGCAAAAATCTCGAAATGATGGTTTTGTTTCGCCATTATGTCATTACTTAAAAATCGTCAAAGTTTTTTTAAAACATTGCCAGACCTTGTTATTTAATGCATTAATAATCAAGCACATATATTACACAAGTTTTTTAAAATAATAATTTGATAACTATATTGGTTTCCTTAGTAGTTACACATTTTAAAATGTTATTCTCAGGAGTCCCTAAGTTTCACCAAACTGCCATTAGATTTAAGAATCCTTGAAGAGGGTAGAAAATATGTGGGGAGAATGGCAGAGAAGAGGAGAAACAAGCAATTCGGGTAAGACAATGGAAGCTTACATTAGGATGACAGCAGTGAACTCTGTAAATATCCTATTCCCTTACCAACAAAGTCGATCCAAGACCAATTTGAAAGACATTTAGGAGATAAAATTGACACTAGAGACTCTTTTCAAATGTAATTTTCAAAAATACCTAGTGTTATAAAAATGCTTACAAAATAATGGTAAATCAAAAATGCAGAGTCTAAAACTATCCATACAGTATGATGCTGATTAAAATTCTATTGTGCACAGAAAAGACTGAAATGATAGAAAGTATTTTAAAACATTAAACTGGTTATCACTGGGTAATGCAGAGTATTAAAAATGTTATTTTTTCCTTGGGACTTTTCTAAGTTTTTCCATATCCTGTAAAATTAGTAACAGAAAATAAAATAAGCCTAACTTTAGTTTTTCTGCAAGAATTTTAATGACATGATAAAAGGTTTGTTTTAAAGTGAAAATGTATATAACATTTTACATACTGTATGACCTCAACCATAGGTATATCTATAGGGAAATTATGGGTGATTTCTTTACATTGTTAGATTTTTTAAAATTACTTATTTTTTAGGCGAAGCAACCCTTGGCTGACCTCACAGACTGCAAGGACCTGGTCAGCTTACAATCCTTTATTTTTTAGTTTTTTACACCTACAGCACCTGGTCTTCCTCAGTGGTCTCCCAACCAAGTACTAACCAGGCCCGACCCTGCTTAGCTTCCGAGATCAGACAGGATCAGGCTTGTTCAGGATAGCATGCCTGTAGACTATACTGTTAGATTTTGCACGTTTGTTATAGAAATCACATTACTTTTATAAATTACATTATATTTAAACGGCACAAATGGATGGATTAGCTTGAGACAGAAAAGGATTCTTTAAGATTTAAAATAAAAAGAAATAAAGATTAAAATGGATCGACTTTGTTGGTAAGGGAATAGGATATTTACAGAATTCACATATAAGGGACTTTATAATCTCAGCAAAGCAGAGGGCAAGGACATCTAGGGCAAGCAAAGGGGTTGGGTAAAACTGGCAATACTACCTTAAGGGTGAATGTTTAGAACAGTCCTATGGGGAACAAAAAGAACTGTCAGATAGCACACAGGGCTCAGACAAGGATCTTTAGGGATAGAAAGGAAATGGTATTGATTAGTAATGTTCTCAAACTTCGTAAATAATTTATGGAACTTCTAAAAAATGTCAGGTCCCCCTTCCACTGATTTGGTTCATCAAGAAGAGGCCAACTAATCTGGATTTTTAATGAGAGCATTTTGGTACACTCAGATCATGTTTTGGGAAACTCTAGTTTAGAGTTTGGCTTGAAAAAGTTTGGCTTGATACAGAAAAAATTTTCAGATTCTTTCTACTCCTATCATTCCAACTTATACAGAGAGTCTACGTGTTAAGATTTTTGTTTTGTGCTGTTTGTTGTTTTAGAATTTCAGAAGAATAAAAGTCAGCTTAGGAAAAAAAATCAGCTTAGAAAAACAAGAAAAGAGTAGCAAAGACAAGACATACCAATAGCCAAAAACACTATTATCTGTATTGTAGAACTCCAGGCCAAACAACTTATCACCTTACCTTGAGTAAGAGAGCAAAATTACTCTGCAGAGAATCAGTCACACCATTTTCATACAATTTTTTCCTTGTGTGGTTTTCACTCACATTCTCATCAGACTGATAACTTAATAATGACTTTAACATGGTTTCAAAAGGGTCCACTGAAACAGACAATTTAAACATTTTTAAGTCAAAGTAATCACTAAAAAAATAAATTTCCAACAAAAGAACATAGAGATCAGGGAGGTATGGAATTGTAGCTGAGAGCATGGCAACTTTTTTTTTTTTTTCACAACTCCCTTAAGTATCTTTTACTAAATCTGAGCAGTTCAAAAGGCAATAAAAATTAGCAAGAATACAATATACAGACTGGGAATTCTACTATAAACCATTAATACTTGCATAAATTTTCAACCTACATGACAACAATATCTTTGATTTTAAAAAAAAAGCTAATTTCACTGATTTTAAAGCAAAACTGATCTTTGCACATAATCATCAAGTATTATAGATAAAATTATTTAGCTGATTTAAAAACTTTTCTCCTTCATTCATTATTTGAAGTGTTTCTTTAATAACTGGCTGTATTGTTTTCACACACATACATTGCCATTGTAAACAATTAAAATAACATAGTAAAAATACAAGGAAGAAAGTAAAATTCTTTTGAATCTCACCACAGACATTACTCAGTGTTAAACATTTTAGGGTTTTACAGCAGTTAACATTTTTTAACAAAGAGAGAGAAAGACAAAAATCTGTCAGAGTACACAAAGAACTACAGTCCCTTCTTTCAGGGCATTTTTCTCAGTTCATTAATGTGATCATTTGAATACTGTTTTATGCTTCCCCTGCTCCCAGCACTAAACTATAAACTCCATCAGACCAGAGACCGCATCTGGCTTCACTCATCACTATACTTTTCTGACAGAGCCATCCTTCTATGTTGTAGAAAGCTTAGTGATTAAGAGCATGAACTCAGGCCAGACTATCTGTCTAGCTCCAAGTCCCAGCTTCATCACTAATTAGTGGTGGGACCTTGGGCAAATGACTTAGCCTCTCTGTATCTCAATTTTGTCTTCCTTTAAATGGAGATAACCATAATACCTATCTCATAAGGTTGTTCTGAGGATTAAATGATTTAACATTTGTGAAGGGTTTAGATAGAACAGGGCTGGCATATCATAATTGCTATATAAATATTTGATAAATGAAATAAATCTGTATCATCATATTAAGACCTAAAAGTATTCTTTTATACAGCCATTAATATTTGTTTACGTAAAATTTTATAATAAATAATGCTAATATGTCTTTTCTCATTTATGTGATTATCAATTCAAGATAAATTCCTGAAGCTATTATTACTAGTTCAAAGATCATTGCCAACCTTCTCTTCAGAAAGTTTGTAAAATATTTATACTCTGTTTCTCCATTCCTTAATCAACAATGAGTTTTGCCAATATTTTTCATCTCTTAAGATAAGTAAAAATCTCATTTTTTATTTGCATATCACTGATTATTAGTGAGGTTGAAATCTTTTCATTTGCTTATCTGCCATTTGTATTTCTTCTTTCTTAATTACCTTGTTTTTGCCTATTTTTTCTGCAACTGCACTTTTTTATTTTCTCCTTAGTTTTTATTTACTTTATATATATGGGTGAGAAATAGTTTTTCCATTTCTTTTTAACTTTTTCCTGGTACCTTTTTATTTTACAGAAATACAGTCATCAATTACTACACACTATGTGTAGTTAAGAGTGGTCAACATTTTCCTATCTCTCTCATCTTCATCCTTTTTCAAGGTGTTTTCATTGTACTGGAATTTTTCATTTTTATGTAGACAGATTTACCCATCTTGCGCTTGATGGCTCCTAGATCTCTTGTCATGGTAGGAAAGGGTTTATCAACAACCCTCTCAATTTAATATTTAACCATGTTTTCTGCTATTATTTTTATGACTCAATATTTTAATTATTTTGGTATTTATTTTGAAATAAAGAGTAAGGCAGGGATTCGGATGTTTTTTTCCAAACAGCTAACCAGTTTTCACAATACCATTTATTACCTTTCCCCTTTATCATTAAATACTATCTACCATATATATTTGGCTTGTCTACTAAACTACTTACTGTATTTCATCAATCCTATCACAGTACAAGTTTCTTTAAATTAACTCAGCTTTTTAATGTACTGTTCTATTTGACGTAACAAGTATTACTCTTATTGATATCCTTTTCTAGATTTTCTTGGCTGCTCAGATACTCCAGATATAGAACTAATTTTTCAGCTTCCAGAAAAATTTACATTGGGATTTTATTTTATATACATACATAAACTGAAGAAAAAATGATCATTTTACAATACTGTGTCTTAAATGAAATAATAAACAAAGATGTCAGCACAATGCCTGGCATATAGTATAAAGCATACAATAAATGTTAGCTATTCCTACCTAAGAACAACATATGGTTATTTTAGATATGTATTCTTAAAAGATAAAGATCAGCTTATTGGAAAGAAAATTAAACTTACATGTTTTATTGGGGTTGATATGCTGCTTCAGTACATCAACAGTGCCCAAACTAACCACAAGGCGCCTGCCAAACCAGAAAGAGACCACAGGCCCAAACCTCTCGTGTAAATTAACCAGGAACTCATGCAAACTTCCACTGTTCATAATATCTGGAAGATTACCATCTCTGAGAAAAGAGTAACAGTTGACAAAATAATCAACTTAACTTGGAAGAATCAGAAAAGCAACCACTGGTTATGAATTAACTGCATCAAAAGATAAGACCAAAGGCACATGAAATTCACATTACTACAAAATCCAAAACTCAATTATATTTGACTTCTTGTTTTCTATAGTTATATTTAGACATGGATCGTCTAATATTTTAAGTATTTATAACACTTCAAACTAAATAAGAAAGGTAAGCAAGCAACATTTGACTTAAGCATGGAAAACGATACGATTTTTGCAGCACCTCATTCTTAGATAGTAATGAACATCATCACAGGCTGATGGGAAACATCAGATCAGCTATGGCAGTGTTTTTGTCTTTCCTTCTATCTTAACCTTGTTTATTTTCAAGTCTCTCTGGCTAGGGGAAGTGAAAGAAATGAAAAGTTTTGATTTATACAGCCCTCCTTTCTATTCTTAACAAAGTTTAGGTTGTGTGCCAAGAGATAAATTGGGAGTAAAGAAAGGAATTAAATAAGTTGAGTAACCTAAAAATATGGTTTAGTTTTAATATCAAAAATTAAGAGTTGACTCTACTTAATTCCAAAAAAATAATTACTCACTTTTCTTCGGTTGGAGTAATCCCCGGAATTCCTGAAGCTTGTCTGGAAGCCTTAAAGAAAAATTTAAAACAGTTTAGTGTAATGAATTATCATATGTCCCATAAATCAAATGTGTTTGGCCAAGACATCTGCAGGACCTTAAATTATGGCTTTCCAATTTAGTTGAATCTCAGGAGAGAGGGTATCCAATACAAGTGAAGAGAATACCCACAATGATAGTAGAAGAACAAGAACTATGCAGCCCAATGAGATGATAACCAGTACTGACTGGGGAGGAATGGGACTCTGAAAAGGATATCTTCACAGAAAATAAAATACAACTGATGGCTTTGAATACTGGGACAATTTCACTGAGTAGCATTATGACAGAAATGTTGAAAAGATTTGGAAAAAATTGATAACAGGCAAGAGTGAATAAGCTCCAACAATGTGCAAATAGTAAGTACAATCCCTCCCCACTGCCCTAATCTTAGCTTCCACAGTTCCATCCACAGGCATGAAGAGGGAGCCTAGGAAGGCTGTGTACACTGGGTAAGATGGCTCCTATACCAATCTCCATACTTCATTAGCAGAAATGAAGGATGAGCCCAAGAACACCAGGTAAAATGCTTTCTTGCCCTTTATTACATCCATATCTCATAAACAGCTGCAATTTTTTGGATGGATCTCAAATTTGGCATACCTTTGGCAAGACCCGGCGAAACTTCGATCTCCTTGACATTTATAGCCTCACCATCCAGAATAATAATATGACCTTTTTCCTTAATTACACAGGACACATGAGGCCTAGGACTATAATTCCCAGGTTTCCCCTTATCCCTCAGACTCATTTCCTAGAGAAGTTTATCCTCTTTCCTGACCCGTCTCTCCTCCACTCAAACCTTCATGCTACCTCAGCCACTAGTTCCCACAGCCACATGCTAGACCTTGGCATTACCAATATCAACATCCTGACTCCAGAAAGTATTTTTACCCCACCCACTTATATACTCATTTCCCACTCTAGCCAGCTAAGATTCCATGGTACGTCATTACAAGCACTCCTTTGCATATAACCTTAACTCCTTTGCCCTGCAGCCTTTGTCATAATCACCTAGCAAAACACCTACTTTGATTAAATTCAATGTTCTGCCAACTACCCCTGAATCCACACAGCTGGAGAAACACACAGCCATGCTGACCAATCTTATTTTATGAACCTTAAGTGAGCTGCCTGGAAATCACACATTTCCCTAGTCTATCATTTTCTAGATGACTATTTCACTCCTTCTGTCTCTTCACATTCCCTACTTTCACCAGTAACTGATTATCCTTATATTTTATTGAAAAAAATTAAAGTAATCAGATTACTTCAACACATAGCTACCTACATACCTATATGTGTGCCCATATATTCCACCTTCCTTATTGTCATGAACTATGCTCTAAATGAAATGTATTCCCATCCCTCTAATATCCACACTAGATCCCATCCTCTCCCGCCTACTCAAGAAAATTGTTCTAGTATTGCTCTTCTGTTCTTACATCATCAATTTTCTCTTCATGACTTGACAATCCTCATCAGCTTAGTAACATAATGAAATTTCTCCCACCTTAAAAAATTTCATTCATCTTACTTCCCTCTTCAGTTACCAGTCCCTTTCCTAGCAAAACTCGAGAGTTGTCTCCACTTGTTATCTCTAAATACACTCCATTCTGGTTTATCCCCACCATTCCACTGCAATTACTCTTCTTAAGATTACCATTGCTACTAAATTTTCTTGTCTTAACTTACTGGACATATCTGCAACATAACTTAGCTGATTACTAGCCTATGCTTAAAACACTTGGCTTCCTTCTATTTATCTGGCTGCTCCTTCCCAGTCTCCTTCCTCTTCTTCCTCTTCGCAACCTGTAACTATTGAAGTGTGCAGGACTTGTCCTTGAACTTTTTCTCTCTTTTATCTACGCTCCTTCAGAGATCACAACTAGTCTCCGATTTTAACTACCATTTATACAGTGATGACTCTCAAATTTAGGCTAGTGACCCAACCTGGACTTTTTCTTAAACTCAAGACTTATATAACCAATTATCTATTCAGCATATTGAAAAATATTTCAGAATATTGAAAAACAAACTCTTGATCTCTATGAATCTTCACTACTTTCCACTAAAATAAAACTAAACAAACAAAAATCAAAACCCTCATCTTTCCTGGAATCAATCCATTCTTCTAGCTACTCAAGCTAAAAATTCTGGTGTTTTCCTTGATGCATCTCTTTCTTACATTTCACATCGAATTCACTGAAAAATCTCATTCGTTTTATCTTTACAATGGACCAGTTCTCACCAACTCTGGTACTGTGGTCCAATCCAACACCCCCTCTCAAAATTCTTGTAATAGCCTAATGACTCCACAAGCTTCCACCCTTGCCTCAGGAGGCCCACAAGTCTATTTTAAACATATCAGTCAAAAGGATTATTTTAAAATTTAACTAATAAAAAAAAATCTTTAACTACCTTAATTTAAAATGTCATCTTCTGCTGAAACCCTCCAGTGGCTTCTCACTCATCTATAAAATGGCCTACAACTAAAATCTGCCCGTCATCTCCATCATTCTGACATTGTCTTCATCCCAGACATACTGATCTCATTTTCCTGGCACACACTATGCATGTTTCCCCTGAAGGTCTGCATTTCCTATTCTCTGCCTGGAATGCATTCTCAGATATACGAATGCCTTGCTCCTTCATCTCCCTTTCGTCTATGCTCAAACGACTCCTTACATCTTGACTACCTACTTAAAAGTAACAACCCTACCTACTCCCAACTTTATTTTTCTCCATGACACTCAACACTAACATATTATATATGTTTGTATAGTCTGTTTCCCTTTACAAGAATACAAATTCCATGAGTCAGGAATTTTCTGTCTGTGTGCTCACTGCTACATCCCCAGCACAAGGAACACATTTGATTGAAAGAACAGTGTTGTTCCTATTAGCTAATCAAAGAATCATCTCATTTAAAGACTATCAAAAATTCAAGCCCTGAAGCCACTAAGTGTAGTTTCTCAGAAAATAAGATATACTGGAAACTATAGGTTGTGTAGTTGCAATATTCCAGTCTAATTTATTTACCAGCTCTGAAAGTGTTTAAAGATGTTCTATCAATTATCAGAATTTGGTGCTGTTAAGCAACTTCACAACTTTTCCTATAAAACGACTACCTTGCTTTGTAGAACATGTTTTAAAGATGATTCCTCAACTATTGGATTCTTCTGAGGTTGACCAAGGCCAGTAAAGAAGGTTATAATGAGATTCAGAGATAAAGAAGTGGCCGAGTCAAGCTCATACATAACTCAGTGCAGGGTGCTCATCCCACTTGCCTCTCAGGCCCTACAGGATCAAGACCCGGTTAGGGCCTTCAGGACTTTGGATTCCGGTAACGACAGTTCAGAAGACAGATGGAAAGGCAGACGACACAAAAAAATGCTTAGAGAATCTCGGGAAAGGAGGAAAGGGTGGAGCACCCTGGAGTTTCCTCCCAGAAACACTAAAAAATGGAATTTGTATTCGGCAGAGTTTCTGCCAACAAGCCACCCAAAGTACTTAAGACTCTCCCGAGAACAGTGGCACGGAGATGCTGGGCGCGGGGAGGCCGGACCGCGAGGAACAGCCCCCAGCCCTCCCGCGGCCGCGCGGGCTTTCCCTCGGCTCTCTGGCGCCGGAGCCCAGGCAACTTGAGCCGCTCGCCCGCCTGCCCCGGGGCCGAGCCGTGGTCTGGACCCCGCGCCGCTCGCGTCAGCTCGGGTGTCGCGCGCACAGGGCGCCGCGTCCGTCACGACCGCCGAGCGCTGCCCCCGCGCGGGCGGGAGCAGGAGCGGGAACCCCACCCTCAGGCCCGCCCCCCTGCGGCCCGCAGCGACCAGAGCTATTTGGATGCGGGCGAGAAAGACGCTGAGGAGACAGCCGGGTCCCCCAAGGGCCGAGACGGCGGTTACCGGGTAGAGGTAGAGCACCGCTCCCACCAACGCCAGTAGGAAGGTAACAGCGAAGATCGCGAAGTCCAGCATGGCTCTTCCGCCCGGGAGCCACGTCTCGGACTCTCCGCTCGGGGAGCGGCGCCTGGGCCTGGCGGGACCGGGGACAAGAGCGTGTGGGCGCGGCCCCCCGCCAGGGCAGCGAATGGGCTGCGGGGGGCGTGGCCAAGGCCGGGCTGCGCGCTGACGCGGAGAGCAATGGAGCGCCGAAGAGCCCCGCACTGCGGGAGCCGCGCTGCAACGCGGGGGTTGCAGTGGACACGACTTCGGGACACGCCCACGACTTGGGGACAGAGTTGCCTGGGAAAACAGCCCAGACTTCTTAAAAACTTTAGGAGTTACCCCTCTGCCCTGACCAACACTTTTTCCAGTGGATTTAAGATGAAAACCTCTAAACCAATGAATGATACTTGCAGCGTCGTCCCGGGACTGTGAGCAGCAGCAGTAGCAGCAGCGCCGGGGAACTTGCTAGGAATGCAGATTCTCCATCCCACCCCAGACCTACAGAATCTGACACAGACGAGGGAGAGGGGCACAGCAATCTGTGTTTTAACAAAGCTGTTAAACGCAGTAATGAACCCCTGAGCTGAACTAATCTGAACAAGGTAGCGTCAAAATCAAGCACCTTTAGGTGCTCCTTGTTTTGCAAAAGAATTTACGTTTGAAGGGGGCTAGGAAATGTGATTCTGTGACACTCTCGTGGTGGATAAGATTTCCTTGCTCCGCGGACTCTTCAGTAAATTCCCTGAATGTTCTAAACTTCCATTTCTTGCTGTGTAAAGCAGTGGAACTAATACCACACAGAATGCCTGTAGAGTTAAAGCAGATATTTTATTTGGCACAGCTCCTGCCAAAGTGGTATCTACTTTAGCATTTAGCATTAGTTTTTCTCCCTCTTGTATTTCACATGTCTCAGGTTTGACATGAATAATGTGAGGCAAAGCCTGCTACTTACTGGTACTCCATTTAGTGAAAGCGTCCTATAAGTATTTATAGATTTTATAGCTTTAATAATATAAAGTGTTCAAAAGGGAGTGGGTAGGTGGCAGTTCAGCAAGAGAAATCATTCCAGGTTGCATTTTAGAGCTTCTATAATAAATGACTTATTTTATGAATATGCATGAAACACCTCATTGAAAATGGCAAATCTTTTGACATCAATAGCAAATGTACAAAACGTTGCTATTTGAGATTTAATTTGACAGAAATTGTACTGTTAACTCCAGTTTTCTGCGAACAGATGTTTCAAAAGTTAATTTTTAAGTCAATTCTTTGGAATTTTGGAGACTTCCCATCATAATCATGTTCCAAATAGGTTTTCAAAACAGAAAACATCAGTTTTTAAATGCATAATGTGGTAGGTAACCCTAGGCACCAATCCTGAATATAAACTACACTCCCTCTTTTAGTCCTACATTGACCCTTTGAATTTTGAGGGTCTGTGAAAAAGACAAAATTACAGATGCTGAGCCTGGCACAGTATTTTAGTGATTGAGTCTCTAAAACTATACAACCTCCTCTTGTGTTCTTCAAATTTTTACCTAAATGCTCCCTAAAAGTATTTTTTGAAACACCATATATATATACTCTCACACATTTTTGTGTTGACATTTAAATTTTTTATCTTCATTTTAAGGGATTAAATTTCTTATAAGAATTATATTGTGAATATTCACATCTTGAAATTGTTCAATTCTGTATCTCTAAAACTCATTTTAGGATCCTATAGCACCTATTTACTATAAAGTGGATCTTTTGACCAGAAGTGATGTTAGGTGGGATCCCTTGCCAGTGAATTAAATACTCCATAGCCCTTAAGATAATGGTGCTGGCTGAGGCTCTGTGAACAAAAAAGGCCAAACTATATAAAATACATTTCTATTTTTTATGAATGAACCACTAGCCCTTCTACAATGGAAGAGGCCTGAAGTGGCCAATTTTCCAGCAAGTCGCCCCTTGGTCTTGTTGAGGAATGAAGCTATGCTGGTGCTAAACATTGCTTTTTGCTGCTGTTAAGTTGGACATTCAGTGGTGGCAGTAGCTAGTCCAGCTTTGGTTAGTGGAGAGCTCATGCTGTTGAACCCATGTAGTCTCCATTTCTACCACTGTGGCTTCTTTCATATACCATTGCACCAGCCTTGGAGTGGCCAATGCAGGGACTACCTAACATGAACTGGACTGGTTGCTTTGTTCGCTTGTTTAGGGCCTCTTTCATGGTGAGTGATATCTGGTGGCTGTTAATATGTAACTAAGAGATTTTCACACTTCTTTCCCACTCCCATGTTCATCTATATACTTCTACCCCAGACTTGACCAGCTAATCAAGCCTTTCATCATTGCCCATGATTCCGTATATATTTAAACCTTGGGCCTCTTCTCTTTCCATGTAAAGTGACTGGCATGGCGCACCACTATCTGTCCACTGAGGTGGTTTTTGCTTGCCATTCAAGACTGCCCACTACTAAGGCTTCGATTCAGCTGAGACCTATTTTTGGCTTCACTCAACATACTGAGCCATCCCATGTGTAAACCAAGTTTGGGCTTTTTTCTCCTCCTCCATCTGATCATATAGGATTACCTACAAAACTAAATGGTAGCGAAGGAAAGAGCACTGGTGCAACAATGGTTGACACTATCGAGATCTGAGCTACTTGCTCATGCAGCTTGCCTCTCTCTGCCCTGTGATCCGTAAGACTTGGTGGTCTGACAAGATCTGGCTTATGATGGGCAGTGTTGGGAAACTGAGTCTCTTACAAGCAAGATATTAACTGTCGTTTTTGTTCTGGGCATAACCTTTTCAAGGAGATAGTTTTTCTCTAGAATAGAGGTCAAGTTTATTTATCAGTATAATAATGTCTCCCTTCAGGGCAAAGGGCAGGCAGGATGCTTGCAGCCCATTATAAAAGTTTCCACTTCCCTAAACTCAGATTCTTCGGCTAACATAAGATTGTGAAGTGTATTCTTCTTATGATTTCATTTAGAAGTTTATAGTTGTAGGTTTTACATTTAGGTCTATAATTCTCTTCAAGTTAATTTGTAAGGTAAAGGTGAGATTTTTTTTTCCCATATGGATAACCAGTTCTGACACCACGTATTGAAAAGCTGCATGAGCAAGTAGCCCAGATCCCCGTTATCAACTACTGTTACACCAGTGCTCTCTCCACAGCTAACATTTCGTTTTATAGGTAATTCTATATTACCTACAAAATGGCACATTTGTAGACCATTCATTCTATACTTATGGATATATCTGAAGGGCCTCTATTTTCTTCCATTGATCTACATGTCTATCCTTAAGCTAATACAATGTCTGGATTACTGTAGCTCTATAGTTAAGTCTTGAACTCAAACGGTGTAAACCTTTCAACTTTGTTTTTCAGATTGTTTCGACTACTCTGGGTCTTTTGTATTTCCATATAAAATTTGAAATCAGCATTTCAATTTCTTCAAACCTCCATTTACCCAGGTTTTCTTCAATTTGTCTCAATATTTTGTAGTCTTCAGTGTACATGTCCTGCAAATGTTATTCTATTTACTCCTAAGTATTTCATCTTTTTCAATGCTATTGTAAATTGCATTATTTTGAATCTCAAGGCTTCATTACTAACATACAGTAAGAAAACCTCTTTTTGTATACTGATCATGTATCTTGTGACTTTGCTAGGATCATTAGTTCTAGTAGTTGTGTCTGGGTAGATATATAAGGATTATGTTAACTGCAAAAAAGGATACTTTTGCTGTTCCTTTTCCAATATCTATGTTTTTTGTTTCCTGCCTTTTTGCACTAGCTAGGGTCTCCAGTACAATTTGAATACTAGCAGTGAGAATAGATATTCTTGCCTTGTTCCTGATTTTAGGAAGAAATAGGTCAGTCTTTTACCATCAAATATTATGTAGATATGGGTTTTTCATAAATATCCTTTATTACATTAAAAAAGCTCCCTTCTACTTTTATTTTGCTGAGAATTTATCTTGAACAGATGACTTTGAGTCAATTGATTTGCCTGTATCTATTAAGATGATGACAGGGATTTTCTTTGCTATAATACAGTGAATTACATGCACTGATTTTTAAATGTTAGCCCAATCTTAAATTCATGGGATGAAGCATGGTCATGTATTATACTTTTCACACATTGCTAGAATTGATATACTACTAATATTCTCTTAAGAATTTTTGTGTCTTTGTTCATGATATAAGCTGTAGTTTCTGTTTTCTTTTTTGCTGGGGTCGGGGTAGGGGTAGGATTACATGCCTTTCAATATTTTGTTTCTCCGTTATTGCCTGCAGAGCCCTAAATTTCCCCCACTCTTTTTTTTTTCTCTTTCACCATCCAGTCTCCAAAGTGGCTGCATTTTTACTCTTCTCAAGCAGTAATGCCTTCTGAGATCGCCACATCGAATGCTGCACACGAAGTCCATGTGTTTGTTTGTTTTGTACACAGTACTCTGATCCACCCAAACTTTTCTTCAATATTTTTGCACTTAAAATGTGCTTTCTCTGGGAGTCTTTTTTTGTTTTTTAGTTCATCTTAAGTCTGTTATTCACCTACTCTAAATTTTTCTGGACTTTCCTTGCTCTCCATAAAGACTTACTATAAAAACTTGAGACAGCTCTGCTGGAATTTGTTTTTTATTAAGTAACTTGAAGTCTGCAGTGTTATCTATCTTATTGATATCTTGAAATCATGGTTATTTGCTCTTATTTATCAGCATGGTTTTTTTGGAGGATATGAAGAGAGATTCGGATGTAGGTAACTATCACTACCTTAGATACCCTGTAAACCCAGAGTCATCTATTTTGGATCTGCTTTACCATTCATTAATTTTCCAAAATTATATCACTTATTTCCTCTATTTTTTCTATCCTTGTAGGTTTATGTCTTCACTGTTGTTCTGAACTTTAATATGGAGCAAAACTAAATATAGTACTTATATTCAATCTGTTATCCTTACCGTAAAGTATATAGTCTTTTCAAAGACCTATGAAGCAAACAGAATCAACTATGGAAAATGTTAAGTGGTAAGGACTCCTTCTAGTCAATCATTATTTTATTTAGTTGAATTTAAACTTCCAAAAATGTAGAAGTAAAATATTTAATATCTTTTAAAATACTCCAAATTAAATTCTTTTTGGATGTTAATAGAACTCATTTTCCTTTAACAAACACCGTTCATGCTGGTTAACTTAACTGGCATACTAGCTAAAAGCAGAATGTTTCATAAATGACACATTCTCATTTCAAAACTCCATATAATTTTACTGCATAAGAGTTGTAAACCCTAATTGCAAAATAAAACTAGCTACATCATTTATAAGGAAATAATTTGGCTTAGGTAGCAAAAGAGAAAAGAATACATACCTAGTATGAACTATTGGTTTTTCATTACTGTTAGGCTGAATAATGGCACCTAAGTATGTTCACATCCTAATCCCTGCAATTTGTGAATGTTACCTAACATGGTAAAAAGAACTTTGCAGAGGTGATTAAGCTAAGGATCTCCAGATGAGGAGATAGACTGGGATTATCCATGTGGGCCCAATATAATCACAATAGATGTGATAAGAGGAACATAGGAAGAGTCAGAGGCAAAGAAAGCAATGAGATGATGGAAGCCGAGATTAAAGTGATATGCTGTGAAGATAAAGTGGCCATAAGCCAAGGAACACAGGCGACCATTAGAAGCTGAAAAAGATAAAGAAATGGATTTTCCCCCACAGAACCTCCAGAAGAAATCAGCCTTGTTGAGACCTTGACTTTAGCCCAGAAAAACTGACTTCAAAATTCTGACCTGCAGATTGTAAATTTATTTATGTTTTTAGTCACTAAATTTGTGGTAATGTACAGCAGCAACAGGAATGTACAAAATCACTGTTAAATGCAATGATGTACCCTAAAGGAAGACAATATGAGGTATCTGATGTTATGATCAACATCATCTATCAGTTAAATACTTCATAGTAAAGATAATTAGATTTGGGGTATCATTTATTCACTACAAAGAAACTTATTTTGCCTCTCTTAAAAAAGGAAACTTATACACTGCTGGTGGGAATGTAAACTGGTATAGCCGCTATTGAAAATAGTATGGAGGCTCCTCAAAAAATTAAGAATAAAATTACCATATGACCCAGCAATACCTCTTCTGGGTATCAACCCCCAAAATTTGAAAACATTTAACTGTAAAGACATATGTACCCCCTTATTAACTAATGTTAACCCAATAATATTTTTAAAAGATATATGCACCATGATGTTCATAGCAGCATAATTCATGGTGACCAAGATATGGAAACAACTGAAGTATCCTTCAATAGATGATTGGATAAAGATGTGATACATATATACAATGGAATATTACTCAGCCATAAGAAAAGATGAAATACAACATGGGTAGATCTTGAGATTATCATGCTAAGCGAAATAAGTCAGAAAAAGTTGAGTCATATGGATTTCACTTATATGCGGGATATAAAACCAAAAGCAACAAACAGACTTATGGACACAAAAAACAGTTTAGTGGTTACCGAAGGGAAGAGGGGACAGGGAGGCATACAGGGTTAAAGGGGGTGAAATGTATGGTGACAGAAGGAAATTTAATGTTGGGTGGTGAGCACACGATTCAATATACATATGATGTCTTACTGAATTACACACTTGAAAATTACGTAATTTTATTAACCAACGTTACTCCAATAAATTTAATATAAAAAAGAAAAATATGGGTAGAAGACTGAGGAATAAAATTGATTAAAATGTAAAAAAGTAAAAATTAAAAATAAAAATAAAAGATTATTTCTTGCCAGAGAAATACAGATTTAACTTTTGTCGAAAGATAATCTAAGCACTAAGCTCCTTGAATGACATTAGTTCCTTAATTTTAAAATCTGTGTTGCTTAACACGCTATATATTTTATAGTCCCTTTAATAATTTACAATTTATTATTAACCTTTAAGTGCATTTTTATGAAGGAACTCCATACTTGCTACCCAATATTTAAACAAATATAGTAAATGATCTGGATTTCCTACAATCAATAATATTCCAATTGTCCTACTTTCGTTAATGTGAAACTAAAATTATTTATTACAACGCTATATTTTTCACTACTGATCCTTTAACATTATTTCACTGGATCCCTAAGCCATCATTAACATTGCTGTTTTACAGATGAAGTAACTGGAACCAGATATCTCAGGTGTCTTATTCAAAGTTGTAGAGCCAGTGGATAGTAGAAACATGACTTGAAGCCAGATCTTTGGTTCCACATACATGACCTTTCCACTACACCACATTCTGTCTATTAGAGATATATGGCAATATTTCAAAATCTCACCCAATACTACTGACCATACATCAAAATTTATATTAAATTTTCTGTTGTTTCAATATATTTAAAAAACAGTAGTGACATTAGTATTCTAGGATCTGTTGATGGTATATTAGGCAACTAACTGTAAGAAATGAAAGGTTGTCCTCAGAAAGAATGAGTACTGGAAATTAATATACTGCATTATGAATTAGTACATTTACATTATAATTTATTTATGTCACTCTCTTATGAACTTGTGCTAATCACAAGCTTATCTTTAGGATACTATGGGGCCAGATACTGAACCATGACAAGTTCATCAAGGTAATACCATCTTGAGAAAGTCTGCACCTACATAAATCTCTGTGCATGATTATGGCTCTAATTAATAATATTATTAATATAATCACTACTCATTTAATCAATATGGGAAAATCAGAGTATTTGCATATAATACAACTGTTCATATTAAAAATGATTTTCAGTTTTAAATAAATATAAATTGTTTTCTCCAATCAAAGTTCCTCAAACTGTTACACCTCAAATAAAAGTTCCAGATGATCTGCATATTCCCTTTCAGATGTAAAATTTAATGAACATTGTTTTTAGGCTGTCAATGTTCTTTTTCAACCTCTTAGACACTGTGTTCAAGTACTCAGGTAAGTAAGTTCTCACGTCCTTTCCCATCTGTAAATGCCTCTATGATGTTTCTTGGAAGTATCTTGACAAAAAAATATTAAATAGGATTCTGAAAATATTGTTGTTCTAGGCTGAATTAAATTCATCTTCACTTTATCTTTAAGCATCTTATCATTTGCATGTGAATGACTTGGTAAACTATTTTCTTCTGAAATTCATGATTTGTTAAAGGATTTGGGGTATAAACAGAAGTTGAATAGTGTAAGAGGGCAGCTACATTTAAAAAGAACTTTATATCGCTAGGGCATGAATTATGGAAATTCACAATTTTTTCATAGCCTTACCCTAACCCTTCCAAACTAGGCAAAGTTACAATTGAATGGATTCAACTTGAGAAAATGCACCAAACACTGGGTAGAGGTAGAGTTTTGCAAGAATTGAACAGACTGTCAAAATCATTGAGTTCAATGGTGAAAACAGTTAAAAATTAGTAAAAAAAAATTTAACAATAAAAGTTTTAAAAATAATTTAATCTAAGATTCTCATTAAATGAATGATATAGGTGAAAACATATAAGCCCCAGTATTACTGTGTAAACAAATACATTTATTTAATGCTTGGTATTGTGTTATAAACTTATTTCACAAAAGCAAGGCAGTCTTAATTAAGCCTGAACTGACCTGGCTTGGATTCTCCTGTGACTGAGCAATTTCACCAGATGAATGAATGCAGGAAGGTTTCCATTTTACCAAAGTGTCCTCAACTAAAGTGTAAAATACTTCATACGTGGTGGTAGGCTAGAAAGAGGTTAATGTTCATTTCTGTTCTGTTATTCTGGATCTAGAGACAAAAGTACTAGCAAGAACCTTATACAAACCTTAGGTTCTGTCTTATTATAAATTAGGTTCTATAAACATTAACAAAAACAGAAGGATTAGGTCAACATTTAGATTGTCAAGACTTGATGATTAAAAGATTTTAATTATGAAAGGAAATAAAAGTTAAAAAAACTAATATATGGTTTAACTACAAATGGAGATTTCTGGCTTATGATCATTTCCTGGGGGGAAAAATGTAACCATGTTTCTGAGGTGGCTTTAAAATGAATGCCTTATTATCTGTTGTTACATGTGACAAAAACTGGTCAATTAACATAACATTTATCTTATGCACATAGGACTACAAAAGAAATTCTGCTCATATGAGAAAGCAGCAGAGATCAATTTGCTGCCTAACAAATACTGTATTCAATTCCTTGCCTACTCAAATAACTTAGCTGAGGATAAGATGTAATCAGAATATATGAATAGAAAATTACAAGTCAGCTGAAGAAAGTAACATCACTTTTTAATTTGACTCAAACCCATTTCCATGTACAAAGCTAATTTATTATGTACAAAATAAATGTACATTTTTAAAAACCATTAGAATACAAATTTCCAAAGGACTAAAAAAAGTGCAAATATTTTAATTATCTTCAATCATGCTATACAGAAAAAAATCAAACATTAGCTCATATACACACATTGGAAAAATTTTAAAACAGAATTCAGTGTAACAAAACAAAACAAAACATACATCTTATATATTTAATTTTAAAAGGATGAGGAAGGGAAGAATGTATTGCACCAAATAGTAACTTCATTATAATGAGAACACTAATCAAAATTATTTACACATCTTTATTGAGTCTAAAACCTTCCCAACTTTACAACCTTTTTGGCATATAAATATTCACTGTGTCAGTTTGCAGTCAATAATTAGATATAAATAAGGCTTAATATTCTTTTTCATGGTCAATTCTAGTATTGAAGAAGGAACATTTATGATAACTACATAACTTTTTGAATTAAATATTTAAGTAAAGTATGAGCACAATTTGCAAATTTTTTTAACATGTAATTCTGAATTTTCAGCTGTCCCGCTCTAAATTGACTGCGTACATACACACACACACACATTCAAATCACTGTCCCCCTCTGTGTTAACACTGAAATGCTCCTATTTAATCTGGGTCCTAGAAAAACTAACATAAGAGACAAATCATTTGATATTTTTCTGTCTTAATGGATTCACTTCTACAGCAATGCATTTCATAGAAAATGATTGTCTGGCTAGACCTGATTCCTTTTTGCATTTTTTTTTCCTCCAAGTCTTTAAAAGCAAATAGTTGGGGAGAGGAAAGTCATACCTGTTAGGAAGAGAACAGACAAGCCATATGGTTTTCTAATAATTTTTCTTATGTAAAACTTACTATAAAATAAACAGTAGCCACAAAAAAAATTTGGTTATTGTACTTACATATCAGAGAGCAATAAAAAACAGAGTATGAGGAAAAGTCTAAAATGTAAAAGATTTTTAACAGTAAGATCTACTGTAATATGCCATAATTTTGGAAGAAGTATAGAAACTATTTTAATTAATTTGAAAGTTATCTAAAAAAATCAATCAATATCCCAAAGGAAGAAATAAAGTTATTCACTTTAATCCCTACATAAGAAACCAAGAGGTTGAAACTTTTCAGTTAAGTCTGGCAACTGAT
Source organism: Rousettus aegyptiacus (assembly GCF_014176215.1). Lineage (NCBI taxonomy): Eukaryota > Metazoa > Chordata > Mammalia > Chiroptera > Pteropodidae > Rousettus > Rousettus aegyptiacus. Next base: position 25,518,080 of record NW_023416295.1, read on the forward strand.
AATCTCCTTACCAAAACCACTTTCTAAACTGTTCATAAATTAATATAATTTTAGCATTTTGAAGAGCAAAATAATAATGTCTATCACAGATAAGTTTCTTTCCTTCAAAATGCATGAGGAATATCTGTTGAATTTGCAGGTTGAGCCCACTAAATCTTAAACCGCATTGCACATATAACACAGGAAAATGTTTCCAACATAAGGAACATCAAAAACAGCATTGTAACATTAACTAGTTAGTACACTGGCGACCAGAGAACCTTTAATTTCAATCATGTTGAAATATATTATTATCAAAATAAAATTTTAAAAGATCTAATTCGAACAAGGCTTCTTTTTTTAAAGTTTCCATTTTAATCAATAAAATATAATTTTATTTTCAATCTCACTTAAATCCTAATTTGTTTTCTTATTCTCAAATTACAATACTATATTATAATGATATAGTGTTATTATAGTACTATATTATAATAATATAGTATTACAAATAGCTAATCACTTTGAATACTTTAAATAATGAGATAAGTTTTAAATAATGAGATAGCCATATTATAAGTGACATTTTAAATAATTTTAAATAATGAATAGCCATAAGTGAAAACACAGACACACACAAACACACCCAAAACTCCACTAACAGTCAACTTTGAAAAATGAGTAATTCTTTCAGTGACAAAACTGAGTTATTATGTTAATAATAACAATTTTGTTATTATGATAATATTTGCCAAATTAGTTTCCAAGGAAACATATTAAAACCATACCACAGAAAACAAATGTTGAATTAGTGACTTTCTATTCATTCTTTTCCTTTGACTTTCAATTCACAGGATTATAGGCATTAAGACAAAAGTAAATACAGTTATATCTTTTTTCACTACAGCCATTAGGTTTGTAGGTCCAAATCCTGCAATGTGTTTAGAAATTACCCACATGTGACAGATGTCAGTGAGATCATCTAAGATGTATCTGAAGAATTACTAAATCTGCCAGAAAAGTATCTGATAATACAACCACTTTCACACAAGTTTCTTATTCTGAAGAAAAACAGTTAACTCCTATAATCTAGGGTTACCTTATATTTTCAATGTAAAAAAAAATAATTTTTAACATAGACCTAAATATCTTAAATATTAATGCTTTACTTTCTGTAATACAAGGACTTTTTGCAGAAAAAGATTATTTCCATACACAGGCTATACCTACAAAAGTCATCAGAAGTGGAAGAAATTTATCCAATGTTTTGGTTTTTTTAGGAGAGGTAACCCTTGGTTGACCTCACTGATTGCAAGGACCTTGTCAGCTTACAATCCCTTATTTTTTAAATTTTTTAATGCCTACAGCACCTGGTCTTTCTAGGTGGTCTCCCATCCTTGTCCTACCAGGCCTGACCCTGCTTAGCTTCTGAGATCAGACAGGATTGGGCTCGTTCAGGGTAGTAGGCCATAGACTATCCAATGCTTTTTGATGAGGAAAATTCTATTGATTACTAGCTTTAAGGTTACAAAATATCCAATTCTATTTTTTAAATCAAGCATTTTGTTATTCATGCTTTTTATTAATACTTAAAAATGTTACCTAATTCGAATATACAAATATTCACTGATAGTCAATAGGAACTAATAAAAGCAAACGCTTTTTTGAAAGTAACTATTAGTTACAATTTTCAAGTATGAAAGGTCTGAAGAGGGTTTATAACAATGCAATTGAAAAGGAAATTTGGTTGTTACTATGGCATGAAATACAAAGATAAGAAGCCAGTCCAATCAAATTTTCAATAAAATGGCTCCAAAATTAATGATCAAAACTACTTTCAAATAAACCTATGAATATTAGAGCTGATTTATAAAAATGAATAGATATAATTTCTATAGAGTAAACTATTTTAAGATTTAATATAATAATCTTGAGACACAATTTATTTCGTACCAAGAATATGAAGTAAAGAAATTCAGAAAGTCCAGAATAGTGCCTAGACTTCTGTGTATTTATAAAATTTCATGGACAATTCTGATCTGCAATTTCAATAAGAAATACTGGCCTAGAAAATGCTCGATTCAAATTAAAGAAGTAAGGGTGTGGCTGATGTTTCACTAATGCTGAAATGATAGCTGGATGGCTGATACGATATATTGCTGATGCTTAATGTCATGAATAAAAAGTATCACTGGAACTTTGATGCAGGAAAACTCTCCAGAACAATGTTCTGCATAGGGTCAAGTTTAAAACAAATCGAATGTCCAGTATATAAAGAAATGAATTAGGTAAAAAGGATATTGAGAATGGATATTTATTGAGAGTGATAAAAATGTTTAAGACTGGTCATTCACTGGGAGAGAACAGTTTCAGTTGATGAGAGAAACAGTAATCAGGACAAGTTATGTGTCTGGCTGATAAAGGAAAACAACAGATTAGATTTAGAAAAGAAAAATAATATATTTCAATTTTTATATCAGTCAAAACTATACTCTAAAGATAGGTTTAAGAACTTATATACGGAAGACACGTTCAGTGATGTATTTGAAGAGACGAACCGTCACAAACACACACACACACATACACACACACTCTCACCATATTATGTCATTTAATATTTATATATTTTTATTTAATATAGTCCGTGCACTTGCATCTTTTCATAGGAAAGGTGGTAAAGACAATTTTATAAATATAATATAAAAGGAGCTAACCTCTTTAAATTCAATTAAAAGATTTCCATTAATGATTTCTTTAGTAATAACAACATAAAATATTCTTAAAAGCAAAAGCCATGAGCTATCATTAAATAAAAATCTGGTATTCAAGTTAACAATTTTCTCTGCTTATTCCTATTTAAGCAAAATACAAAAAATTTTAGGTTAAGATTTAAATTTCATATCTAAATTCTAATTAATTATGAGGACACACTTATTCCTTCAGAGGTACAAAACTGATTTTCAATACCAGTTCTTTGAAGGGGAATTTTTACGTGCTTTACATTTGAAAAAAAAAAAAAATAAGAAGCCTCATTGATGTTCCTTGCTAATGATGAATGAATACTTGGCATTTTCTCTCCTACAAAAAGATATAATCTAAAAATAGCACTGAAACCTAAAGAAAATTGATAGAAACTTACTCATAGCTGACACGAGCTTCACAAACTTAAAAGATTTTAAACCAACTGGCTAAGTTTCATTTTCATATACTTCCTAATTTTCATGCCATGATCTATTTTATCTTCTCTCCTTCAATTTTATCTAAGTAATGATAGAATGCTGATTGGGGAGAGCTGAAAAAATCTTATAAAGCTTCTTTACTCTCTAAGTGAGCACAGATATTATACGTTTTCATACTTCATCTCCTTTTCTAGAAAGTAAAATCATCATCTTAATATAAATCTCTCATCACCAGGATGCTGAGATTTTTATTTCCATCATCACCAGTGTTGGGAAACAAAAGCAGATGAAAAGTTCTGCAGACAACAGACTTTGCAAATCTTAAGTTGAGATATCATATTCTTCACTGAAATGTCCACCTGCTATTCCATTCTAATATCTCCCATGATACAAAACAGAAATAATTTCTATAGATAACATCTAAATATACCAGAATTCACCAAAGTATATCTTTTCAGTGATTTTATCTAGTGATTTTTAATTCAGTGGGCTAAACTGTTTAAAAAAGGAATATATTATTCGGCCAATGGTTCTACTGTATTTGTTTATTTTAATAGATAAACTTTAAGTCCTGTTCCTCTACACTGTTTCTAGTATTCTCAAAGATTTCCCTCAAAATTCTACATTTTCGGTTTTTACTTTTTGGACAAGTAATATAAGGTATAATTCCACTGTTCTGAACATCTAGTGTTAATCTATTTTAGTGTGAACAAAGTTTCTTTCTACTTGTGCTATAAAATGAATATTGTTTGTTCAGTTTCTCCATCTAAAAAGAAGCAAAGTAAAACCTCATAAATTTAGGAATTTTCCCCTGATAATCTAAGTTAAACTTTTTTGTAACTTATAAACATCCAAAATAATTTCTAAAACCAATATTAAGTAAACTTAAAAATTAAAAAGGTATTCTTACATCAAAATCTCTGGATAAATAAGCAAAAGAAAAATATCCAAGTTTTGATTTAGAAACAGTTTTAAAAAAATCAACACCTAAAATACCCCAAGTCAATCGTTTCCATTCTGTTGACTTGAAACTACCTTTAAAAAGCACAATGGAAAAGCAATTAGGGAGATTGCTGTATAAACTAACCAATGTACTGTGACCTTAAAATAAATGAAATTTTAAAAAGGTATGATAAAAAACTAATAGAAGCAATAAATCTCAATAAATCACAATTATCTCTATTAATTGAGACATTTAATATTTTCACCATATGTTCCTTAAGTGCTCAAAAAGGATACCTTCACATTTACATATGTTCTATTTTACACTTGCTGTACCAGTTTATTTCAGTGTTATTTACCTAAAACATAACTGTTTCTTACTAAATAGAAAAGGATTTTTAAATAATTGGGAAAAAAATTCTTCTAGTATAACCTTTTATTAGTCCTGACTCCAATAGATCAGATCTATTCAAAAAGCTTCCCTAAACAGAATCCTATATTTATAAATTTTTCATTCACTCATAGTGTTATAAAGAAAAAGGTACTTGGTATTGCGGGCAACAGGAGAGAAGAACTACAGAGGGAAAAATTCTCAAAGATTCAATTAGATGTAAAGAAATCTATGATTTATGAAATGAAAAAGAATATTATTATTTTAAGGAGCTATTAGTGTGACGTCTTTTTTTTTTTTCGTGATCATAGACTCCTTTAAGAAAGCCACTCAAGAATTCGGTACTGAAAAACTGCAGTTAACACACAAAATTTTTACACAATTTCAGGGGATTCATTAATTCCCCCAAACCCATGGACTCTCAGATTAAGGACACTTGTAGTTGTAAAAGCTCTCTGATCTAACTCAAAAGATGACTTTATAAAAGCACTACGTTTAACAATCTTTTTTAATTCCAAAATACATCTATCAGCCTTTTTACTATAAAATCTTAAATAGTAAAGCATAATATAATATTTAGCTATGTATAACAAAATAATTATAACTGTAAAAGTTATATATAACATGAAACAGAAATATATATATATTTTAAACTACTATATCTAAATAACTAGTTTTAAGTTATACATATCTTTTCAATTCATTCACCAATCACATGGAAGTCCTATGCAAAAATGTAGCATATTTGGGTATCATTGCTAAGTCTTCTAATTATCAGGGGAAAACATAATATTTGATTAGTAAAGAAAAAGTCAAGAAATTTCTAATTTTGCAGATATACATTGTGCTGTAAATGCTACTTAAAGGGCCCAAATGTCAAAATCATAATCGGCATTTTTCTTTAATTACACCACTAATGAAATACATCTGCAAAATATATCTCATTTCTCTATAATACATTTCAATAAATTCTCATTTGTAATGTGCTAAGAAGTAGTGGAATGAGCCAATATACCAGTTCCAATAGTCTTATTTTCAACGTATCATGAAAACCTGGAATTTATACTGAGATTTGAAAATCCAAGTTTGCAACAGATACCATTAAAATATTACCTCCAATCAGGAGTTACACAAATAAATTTATGTATTTTTAAATATGATGGTTGGTAAACAGAAAAATTATTAACTAAAGAATGTATTAAAGGCCATGTCTCTCAATTGTCTCATCATCTGTATTTATATTAGAAATACCTTAAATATTGCTTTTTAGAATACTAAGCATATTGAATCTAACTTCATTTTCAGAGGTTTGTTTTTAAAAATGGATCTAATGATCCTTAGGAATGGACCACTACATCTAATTAAATGTATTTTCTCAAATCCATCTTAGTGTAAGCCAAGAATTAGTTAATAAGGTTGGACTTAATAATGTTAACTTGAAATTTTTAAAGTGAATAATAAATATAACCTGCATTTTTATACACATAGCATATCCAGTTTTGGTAATCCCAAATGATTTTCAGGAATAAAAACACTGACACATTTTGAAGAGTTGAGAGATGTGGTTAAAGTGACGAAGCAATAAATCAAGTTTCAATTACCCATGACAGTTGATGGACATAACTATCACTTGGAATCTTGAGTATTGTATTCAGTTTCTCCAGATGAAATCTGGCTGAGCCGCTTGCTAGATCCCCACAATTTTCGAGAAAGCTGACCTGAACGCATCTGTTTAAAATAATCCAGAGACGTGAAGAATAATTGTTATTAAGAAAAAAAGGAATAAAATTGATAAAGACATTAATTTTGTAGAATGCAGAAAAATAAGTTCAGTTAGCAGAATCATTAACATTTTAATGATTCTCGATTAATAATAATTAAAGAAAGGCTTCTCTACAATGACTGTCTTTCAATTGAGAATGGTCTAATGCCAAAATGCAAATTTTAAATTTAATGTCCCAGTTATGTCAAAGACTCCCTTATTTTATATATTAACAAAGATATATTTCACATCATTAAAATAATCAGTTCATATTATATTTAATTTAGCTAAGATGACACATCGGTTTGGGGATTTTCTCCTCCAGTTTGCAGTACTATTAATGTCAACCACAAGGGTAAGAAGTAAAATGATGTTTGGATGAAAATAAACGAATTTTTAAATATTTAATATAAAAATTTCAAAAAATATTTAACAACAGAATGATAAGAATTTAGAAAACAAGAATAGCATAAGCTCTTTGAAGGCCAGAATCACATTTGCCCACCATTAAATCTGTACTGTCTAACTAGAAGTGAGGACAGAGGGCTGGAAGACTGGAAGAGATCCTGCCCTAGCTTCTGGCCCCTTTAGAGTGAGCATGGCCCTGCCAACACCTTGATTTCAGATTTCTAACTTCTAAAACTATGAGACAATTTCTATTCTTTAAGTCCCCCCCCCCCAAAAAAAAATTTTGTACTGTCTAGCACACTTCTCTGCATATAACAATTACGAACTGGATAGTAATGTCTCTCTAAAAGTATACTTACACTTCTAGGTAAGGGGAAAAAAACCCATGCGGGAAACATTTCTCAATCTAACTATATGATTTGTTGGAATTACTTTCCCAAGTCAATCTACTTTTAAATGGTGATTTGTCTGCCGTCCTTTTTTAATAGTTACTTTTCTAGGGTATATTTATTAGAGCAATAAAAGATGAGCCTCATACAAAACACTGTGGCATGCTTGTTTTGCATTTTCATTTCCAGATGTATTTCTAGAAACATGTTTCCATTAATCTATACCACTTTACCATCTGATTTATAAATATGAATTTCATACTGACAGTATAATATAAAACTGATATATACATGTTTTAAAAATATGCAATCAAGATTTTGATCTTTTAGACAAAAATAGATCTTAAAATAGAAACCTTTTAACTATTGATCTATTTAATTCCTATGATCACATATAATTATATTTTAATTGTGTAAGATTCAAAGTATTCAATTAAATTATTTACTAAGGTAGATCTGATAGTTGGCTGATATATCTAAAACTGTAAAATAGATAAAAAATACTTTTATTTAAAATCTATGCACAATTCAGATTTAATGTGTTGTAGACTACATAAATCTTTCAATGAAGACAAAAACTTATTTGGTAAATATAACATAACATTGATTTAGGCCTATGAAATAAAGCAGCTTAGGAGCTTAGGTGTTTTTTTCCCAATTTTTAAAAGAAAATATGTGCATGTACCATCATTTTATTTTTAAAAATTCAGTACAATCAGAAGCTGAGAAATTAAGGTGAAGGGAGGGCAGGCAAATTTAAAAGGCACTTGACTAAATCAAAGAAAGTGAAGCATACTCCAAGAGTAAAGTCTGAGTAGAGTTCTTAAGTAATCTCCATTAGCAGAAGACTGCAAGGCACTATTTATTTGGGAAATTAATTTACTGTTGAAAAGAAAAATCCTAAAATGTTTTAAATATAAGTGAGATACCAATATAAAGACTAAATCTGAAACTAAATATTGTTTAATTTAATATGACCTCTCTTGTTTAAATATCCTAGGAAAAGAGAATTACTAATGAAATCTTAAAATAATTTTTGAAACAAAGTTTCCTATAACCTGTGATTTATTATAACCACTGACAGTGTGTTATTCAGTAACGTCTTCTCTTGAAAGAACTCCTAAAGATGTCATACTTTAGATTTCCCAGCAAAGACTAATGGTGTCAATAAAAATTAATAATGCTTAATTTGATGCTATTTAACAATACATTTTCTAGAAGAATCACCAAATTACTTGGAGTATAGCCACTAAGTTTTCTTAAGAACAGTGGTTAGATTTATGATATCTGAATATTCAGGTATTGATAAAACTATCGGGAAATAAATTTAGTAACTATACAAAATTCACTGAGAGTTGGCATATTATATGAGAGATATATGTAGTTTCAAGCAAAAATATATTTGTAGTTTCAGGTAAAAAATGCTGCTTTTACAAAAGGACAACTGACATACAGTCATGCTGAATATTTGTTGAAATTAAAGTAAGTAGTTTTATATAGATTAGTATTACAAATTCTTGAACTTCATACAAATGGAATCATTCAGCATGTGCTATTTTATGTCTGCCTTCTTTCACTCAGTATAATAATTTTTAAAATTTATATTGTTACGTTTCAATAGTTCCTTTTATTGCTGGAAAGTATTCCATTATACAATTATGCCAGATTTATTTATTTTCCTGTTGACAGACATTTGAAGTATTTCCAATTTGAAGTATTTCTAATATTAAAAAAATGTAAGTAGTTTTATTGTTCGAGTCTACATTTCATTTTTTTTAAAGGTTTTTATGTACTGAAAATCCAAGAAGTGGTCTTGACTCTAGACTTGGAAACAGAGACTAAAAGAACTTTCTTATGTACAGTGGTAGATGAAAACTGCCAAATGTGTGCTTTAAATTATACTATAATATAAACATCATTCTTGAATACTAACTTTAACCCCCTTTAAATTTATTGCCCTTTAAAAAAAATCAAATATGTTTATCCATCATAGATAATTCTGATTCAGTTGGAACAAAGAAGAACCAAAGGAATCCCCCCCAATATGGGAAATGAAAATTATGACTCGGTTTTACCTCAGCTGGCTTGCCAACACCCACTATAATCAATTTGCCGTCTTCTAATCCTACAAGGATATGGCTGTATTCTTTGGTTACACAAACACAGTGGATAGGCAATCGCATAGCTAATGGAGTGATGCTAAGATTCAAACTAGAAGAGAAATTAAAAAAACACACACACATTATCACATGGATATATAATAGATTCGTAGAATTAATTTGTCGAATTAACTTAATGATAATGTAGTTCTGCATTTTAATTTTACAGATGGTGAGATTTAAGTTCAGAAAGGCTGAGTGCCTCACACAAGGGCCTGTATTTATAATATTACTTAATATACTGGATAGCCATATATGTGAACTCTTGCTAAATGACTTTTTTTTTTTTCTGGCTTTATTGAAATATTATAGATAATTAGTTGCTTGTATTTACATTGTACTATTCAATAGTTTTTTTCCAATTATATATTCCTATCAGTTGTAGTGATTAGAGATCTATATAACTCACAAAGTGATCACCTCACTAAATCTAGTACTCCTCTTCTCCCTTATATAGTTATACATTGTTAACTATTTTCCTTATGCTATACTTTATATTTCCATGTCTATTTTGTAACTATCCATTTGTACTTCTTAATCCCTTTGCCCTTTTCCGCCATGCCTCCCCAAACCCCTCCCATCTAGTAGCCCTCAAAATATTCTCTGTATCTATGAGTTTATTTCCATTTCTGTTGTTGTTGATTTGTTCTTTAGATTCCACATGTACATGAAATCATGTGATATTTGTCTTTCTCTATCTGACTTATTTCATTCAGTGCAATAACCTCTAGGTCTATCAAGGTAATATCTTTTTCCATCCCCTTCATCTGTGTGTGTCTGTTTTAATCTGAAGCGAGTCTCCTATAGACAGCATGTGCAGGGGGTCTTGTTTTCTTATCCATTCAGCCACTCTATCTTTTGGTTGGAGCACTTAATTCTTTTCCAATTGAGATACTTGTTGACTGGAATGTAGTTATTACCATTCTTTATTCCTATTTTTGATACATGGTTTTTCTTCTTGAAGAAGTCCCTCCCTGTAATACTGGCTTAGTGCTGATAAATTCCTTTAGCTTATTTTTGCCTGGGAAGCTCTTTATCTGTCCTTCTACTCTTAAGTGATAGCTTTGCTGGATGATATACTCCTGGTTGTAGATTTTGGGTTTTCATCATGTTGAATACTTTGTACTAAGGCCTCTGTCCTGAGGAATTTCTTTTGAGAAATCAGCCGCCAGTGTTATGGGTGCTCCCTTGTAGGCAACTAACTGCTTTTCTCTTGCTGCTATTAAGATCTTCTCTTTGTATTTAACCTTTGGTATTTTAATTATGATGTGTCTTGGTGTGGGCCTCTTTGGATTCATTTTTTGGGGGGACTCTCTGAGTTTCCTGGGGTTGTATGTCAACTTCCTTCACCAGGTGAGGGAAGTTTTCCATCATTATTTCTTCAAATAGCTTTTCAACTTCTTGCTTTTCTTCAGGCACCCCTGTGACATGGATATTTTTACATTTAATTGTGTCCCATAGGACCGTTAAATTATTATTATAGTCTTGGCTTCTCTTCTTATTGTTCTGACTGAGTGTCTTTGGTTTCTCTATCCTCTATATCGATAGTTTGATCCTCTTCTTTATCCACTTTATTGATTCCCCCTAATATACTCTTCATCTCAGGTAATGTGTTCTTTATTTCTGACTGGTTCTCTTTTATAATTTCTATTTTTATGTTTTTTTTTTTTATCTCTTTGTTAAAGTTCTCACTGAATCCATCTACACTTCCCTTAAGTTCACTGAGCTTCTTTATAACCAGTGTTTTGACTCTGCATCTGTTTGATTGCTTGACTCCATTATTCCAGAATCTCTGTTCTGCTTCTTTTTTCTTCCCATTTTGGCTGCCTTTCTGGGTCTGTGTCTATGTACTAAGCAAAGCTCCTAAGTCTCCCAGGCTTAATAGTGTGGCTTTCTGTAGTAGGTGTCTAGTGGCAAAGTCCCAAGAGAGGTTCAGCTGCAGGCCAAGTTTAGCCCCAGCCTGTGCCCCTGGGACCACCTGTTAAGATTCAACAAGCAATCCACAGATGCTGTGCTTATAGTTGCCTCAAGAAGCCATGCCAGAAGCTAAAGCCAGCTATCACCAGTGTGTCTTGGCTTTGCTCAACAAGGAGCACTGAACTCTCTGAAGGCATAACTGGATGTGGCTTGGGTGGGGTTGTGAGTTGGGAGAGGTGGAGTTTCAGGGACTCCTCTCAGTGGAGCAACCTCTGTTATCCAGTTTGATGACATCTCAGCTTTGGTGGCGCTAGATCAGAACACCGAGAACGGAGAGGGTTCAACAGAGGAACAGTGAATACCACTGGCACTTCTGCCCAGGAAAGAGCCTCACCTCTGGCCCTCACTCCGACAACTAATTGTCCCCCTTGGTGCCCCCGTGGAGCCAATCTGGCACTAGTCCTGAGAGTGAACAGGTCCATCATGGCGAAAGTCCATTCACGGACACACCCCTTTAAGAGGTTCTCTGTCCCACTCAGCCGCTGGGGATGGGGCAGCCTCTTGTCTTCGCCCCCTCCTACCTTCTACCATTGCAGGAAGATTATTTCTCACCCTAGTTGTAGTGCTTCTGTTCATCTAGATCTCAGATGACTTTGCTTGATGTTTGCTCCATGTTTCTGTCACAACTTTGATTTGGTTACAAGAGGGATGAACAAAGCCTTTATCATCTATGCCATTTTTCCCTGTCCTCACACTAAATGACTTTTATCTTGTCGATTAATAAGTAAAAGTTGGATAAAAACGGCAAAAGCTCAATAAAGTGTGTGGGGGAGGTAAGGCCAATAAAATTGGTCTATTTTCTTTGTCTTAAAAGATGTACAATAGAAAAACATAAATATAAAATATAATATTATAAAATGATATATTGAAATATAACATTATGTAAAATATTATGAAAAATGCCCATAGCTTTCACAATTAGAGACTAAAGAACCCTATGATATACATATGTTCTTCACTAACCTGCTAAAATATTCCATTGGTTATTCTAATTTGGAATTTTCTTAACAATATTCTGAAATCTGAGTTGTAAAACAAAATGATGGAATGATATGATTGGAATGAGGACCCAATGCTCTACCACAGGAGAAAGATAAAAATGAGAAGGAAAATACGAAAATAGGAAGGAGATATTGGTATCAAAGTGATTCTGATTGAATGCAATAAGAAAGAACACCCTGGATCAGAAAATGATTTAAAAGAATGGTTTGTCAGAGGGGTCAAGATAGTTTGAGGAGTCTAAATAAGCCACAATAAGTATATAAAGGGGGAAAAAAACATAACATATGGGCATACAGGAAACATATATACTATTCAAACATTCTTCTCTTTTGCAGCATTAAATAACAAGACTGTCCACCAATTTTACACACACATATATAATCATGAAAAAATATATTAGCCTTAAAAATACTTTAGTTCAATTTACTATAATTAAAAACAAATTTTTTTAACCCTAACTTTAGTTTATAAAAATTCAAACTGTAACTGGACAAATTTCTAGGCTTGGCACTTTCTGGCTATTAAGAAAAAAATTAAATTATGGTAAAATATATGTAGCACGAAATTTTTTTACATTTAAAAAATACACATCTATATTTCATTTACTAATCTAGAAATACATTAGCTCCCCATTTTTCTCATAGTTTCCAAAAGAGAAATGTTCATAATAAATGAACCATAAGAAATCTTGGATTGCTGATTTCCACTCTAGGCTGAAAGTACTACCACTTTCTTTTTAAGTGATGCCTCAATAATTATTATTACTTACCTGTGGAGATCTCTTATGGATAGGTACCCTTGTAAGCTGCCCATGACAATGTGCTCTCCAATTATACATATATCTGATACTTGTTCCTTCAGGACTTGAGACTGTAAATACTTGCCATTTACAGAAAACAGATGCAATGCATTCTTATCCTGCAAAGATCAGATGGAAGAAATTTCAATGATCTCAATTTAAACCTTAGTTTTAATATTGTTAATTAAAACGGTGACTATAATAGAATGATAATTGGGTTTTAAATACTGAAATAAACATGATTATATTTAAGGAAAATGTAGACAATATTAAAGTGATTTCAAATCAGACTGCCAAGTAAATAAATTTAAATAAGAGTTCTCACTCCTCAAAAGAATTAAAATCTTGTTCAATCCAAAAAACCTTACATTCTTAAAACATAACAAATAGATTTTCTTAATTTTTAAAAAGCTTTATTATTGAAAGGAAAATAAATATAAAATTCATGGCTTGTTTATTTATGCCCTGTCTTGTGCAAAAAGAACAATTTGGTTATAATTTCCACTTAAGTTTGTGAAGTCTCACATAATCAGACATTATTTTTGAAATCATATATTATTTAGGCCAATGGAAATTCCTAAAACAAAATAAAAGCATGAGGCCAAGAGTGTGATAGGGTAAGGTAATAGTAAGGAACAAATAAACTGAATGATGAAAGAAAAACAGCCTTTCTAAAATATGGTGTTTTTTCCTTCCTCAAAAATGTCTCATATACACACTGTGTAAAGGAAAAGGCAAGCATATAGTCTAGCCCTACTGCATGAAACTGTTAGATACCTTGAGGGTGGTTGTTTCTTCAATGCTGGAGTAGATGACAATATATCCTTCCCAAGATATAGCCAAATTAGGAATGGTCAGGAGCAGAGAACTCTCACAAGGTGGTCGTAAAGTCCTCATGTACTGACCTTTCTGAATAGTATGTATAATCACAGTGCCATCCTACACACAGAAAATTGAAAAAGACAAATAAAAACAACGGCAAAGTAGGAAAAAGAGAAAATGAACCAAAAAATGTGGGAAAGAAACTTAGGAAAAATTCAATCTTGAAATTTCAAATAGTATTTTATTTCATAAAATGCCCTCTTCCCTCAACTATTAACACCAGTGAAGTTCCAAAATAGAACACAGTCTCTTCGTGTTCTTCTTTTCTGTTTTATTCTAGTTTTGCAAACTCCTATACAAACATAGTATAAGATTTCTATATTTTTACCAGTTCCTCTAAAAAAAAAATTAAATATATTACTTCTAAAATTATAGAAAAAAAAAAAGCATTTCTTAAAGTTGGAATCTTACCCTTGATCCTGACACTGCCATGTCTAGCTCAGTGCTGATGCCGACACTCAATACCTCATCAGTGTGTCCATACAGAATCTGAAAGGGTTTAGGTGCTAAACCCACAGGAACACCTCCCTAATATTAAAACAAAAAAGCAGAAGTAACATTCTCATTGACTATTTTCTATAAAAAGATTTATGCTTTATTTAAACTAATTACAAACTAAGATTGCGACTAGTTCTTACCACTGAGTCTATTCACAGCAGTACTCATTCTTGTTTCCCTTTGTTTCCTCAAATTATTGTGTCTTTTGTAGCTCAAAAACTTAATCTGAATAATTTCACAGTTAATTATTTTGGATTAATCTGAACAGGAATACTGTTTGCCCTTTTCCTCTATAGATTTATTCTTCCTTCACTTCAAAGAAACTTTTGTATTATATTTCTGAATACCTTCTCTTTTTCATTTACTGAAGTACCTATTTCAGGCACATCAATTATCTTTATGCTAACTGGTCTACAGCTATCATTCTTTTTCTAATTGTTTTCTTTTATTTCTATATTTGTATTCACTTTGATTACTATGTTAATTCTATCTTCCATGTTAATAACACATCAAATGTGTTCCTTGCTGTTTTTGCTTTATTTATTTTAATGGTATCAATTTTAATATCAGTTTGATATCAATCTCCCTTTTAAAATCTGATAATGCTATTTTATAATTTCATCTTTGAGGTCCTATTTTATTGAATCAATATTCTTATTATGTTCTTTTAACAGTATAATATTATTGCAGGAATCTCTGTTTTTGAGTTGTTTTCTTCCAGAAGATTATTTCTTCATCTGTTTTTGGCATGCTTTGTTTATATATCACTGTGATATAAAATGTTTGAGCAGTTACCATGGTATTTGTGTTATGATTATCCCAGATAACTCTGTCTAGACCTTCTACCTGCATTATATTATGTGGATGAATTCCTCTTAATGCTTTATATTACCTGAGATACACTTGTCTTCCACTAAGAGTGTCTGAGTGCTTAGTGCACTCTATTTAATTTTTAAAAATCAGGTCATTCCTATATTATGTAAGCCAATGAAGTTACAAAGATGGACCCTTCTCATTCATTTTATAAAGGCTGCATATCTCAGAACTAAATATGATAAAGACAGAACAAAAACAGATTGCACTTATGAGTTGAGAAATAAAGCGCTAGCAAATAAAATCCTACAGTAGAATATAACAATACATCATGAATTATACGGACTATAAGAATTCGGGGATGGTTCAAACCTAAGACATTTCTTAACATAACACATTACACTAATAACGTAAGAGAAAAATTATAAATGAAAAAAAGAAGAGAAACTGGGGAAAACAGTTGTAAAGGACACTATTGGGACTAATGACAAAATTAGAACCTGGATTGTGGATTAGATAATGGTATTACATAAATTGTAAGTGTTCTGATGGTTATGTATAACAATGTCTTTGTTCTTAGAAAATACATTCTGAAGTGTTTGAGGCAAAGAAACATGTTTCCAACTTTAAAAGTATTCAGAAAAAAAAAAGAAGCTGGGAAACATTAGGATAAAATGTTAAGACAAATGGCAAAAATAAACTATTTTTGTAACTTTTTTGTAAATTGAAATTTTATTAAAACCCTAAAAAGTTACCAAAAGAAAAAAATAGAAGGAATGTAACTACTTCAATTTAAAAAACACAACTAATGAGAACCAACAGCAAACTGTACTAAACGGCACAGCAGTAAAAGCGCTTTCATCAAAATCTGGGATGCTCACTATAATTTTCTTACCCTACTGCATTAGTTAATAATGTAATAGGATAAGAAAATTAAAAATTAGTATACTGGAAAAGATTTTAAAAACCTTTATTTTCAGATCACCTTTAAGCACCATCACTTCCTCGATCCTTTTAAAAGGAAACTTAGATTTTCTAGTATTTTACTTATAAACAAAGCTATAATATCTTTACACTTAAAAGAAAATCCAAGAAATACTAATAATTATGAGAGATGATTAAAGGATTTGGTAAGATAATTAGTTACAAAATAATGACATAGAAATTCAAAGTTTTTTTTTTAATATTAGCAGTCATCAGTCAGAAATAAAAATGATTTTAAAAATCCTACCAAAACAATAATAAAAATATCAGAAGTAAATATAACAAAGTACAGGACACTTAAACAAAAAAAATTATCACAAATTTTATCAAAAGACATAAAAATAACACTTGAAACAAATAAAGACATTACCCATTCTGAATAGAAATAATTATAAAACTGTCAATACATACCAAATTAACATGTAAATTGAATATGATTACATTAAAAATAAAATGGAGTTTTTTGAGGAGTATATGGTTAAAATGCTTTTAAGTTTCATATGAAAGAATACTCATAAGAGTAGCTGAGAATACTTTTTAAAAAGGAAACAGAGGGAGGAGAGATTTGCCTTAGCAGGTTGTATTAAACTACTAAAATAAAAATATTTGATGTTGACATAGAAATAGGTAATGTGAAAGAATAGAGAGTCTAGAAAAGATCCAATTCAGTGGATAACATTTATGTTGGCATAAATGACTTTCTACCCAGAAGTAAGCGAAATCATATCCTTTTATAGCCTATATGATTACAAAATATATTCTATATCCTATATAGCCTATTATGTAAAGTGTATTACATATCAACTATATATTCTGTTATATAACAGAAAAATTAATTACCAGTGGGTTAAAGATTAAAATGTAAAAAAAGTAAAAAACAAGAAAAGTATAAAAAAAGAATTTTTAGTCAATATTTTTATAAATTTGGAGTGGGGAAAAAAACCTGTTAAACAAGGTAGAAAGTCCAGAAGCTCTAAATAAAAGAAGGTATTTCCTTGAATCAACATTATCATGAGAGTATAACAGCTTAGTGAAAATTATAAATCTACAATTTCTAGTAATCCCACCTGAAAGAAAAATAGGATTATTATGTTAACAAGACATGAAAAATAACTTTTCCCAGAAGAGGTTAACAAAGAGGAGCTTTGGGAAAGTAATAAGAAATAACATCATGAATCAGACAATAAACCTAGGAAAAAATGTGGTGATGAGGAGAGGCCAGAAAAGAGGTGAAAGAATGCAAAGGAGCTCAAGTAATCATTTAATGCGAGAATTCACTACTCTAACAGAAGTCTCAGCACTATTCCCAGGGTGAATCGCTGATCTAAACGAAGAGTATTTAAATGTGTAACTACCTGTTGTGTTATTTGCCATATCATACATGTAGTATCTCTGGAACCAGAAATCAAATGTATTCCACAGTAATCTGTAGCTAAACAAGTCACAATATCTGTAAGGAAAAAAAAAATTAAATAAAATGGCTTGATTTTGCTGGAATAGAACAAGGAAATTATAGCTTAAGTTCAAACTATTACTAAATCAGTTGTTCTAACAGGGAGAAATATAGGACTGGCATTGAAAAAACATTGGGGAAGAATGACAAAGAAAAGCAGCAGTATTAAAATTTCTTTCAGGCCACCCTTCTCTGAGGGAGAAGAGTAGACATGGGGCAGGGAAATGCCTGTCAGAATCTTGGCAGAAGATCAGGTTGCCTGAAATGAACCCACAGTAAATTCTGATATGCTTCTCTGCTTTCTCATCCCTATTCACCTTCTACTTCCACTGGGAACTATAATCCTATCTATACAACATGTGACCTTAACAAAAACAGTACATACTACAACTGTAAATTCACAATATAAAATACATTTTTCCTAAAGTGTAAAAACCTGAGCTAAGTGATACCTCTGGAATCAGTGGTACAGAATTAGTAGCAGGCTCCATTTCCCTTTCCTAATGGGTTTATTAAGAAAAAATTTACCCAATGTTTTTGTCTTACGTTGAAGAATGAGACGTGAAAAAGTACCAGGTTAAACTACATTTAACAATTTTACCTTTTTCATGTTTAACTATTAAAAAATAATAGGGCAGTTGATGTCTTATTCTGTTTACCATTTTGTCTTAAAATTCTTATTTCTATCAACCAATTTTTAAAAAGATACAGCCTAACATCTTTCAGGTGCTATAAAGCTATATTTAATTTGCATGGTGCTCAGTATACCCCAAATATATTAGACACTCTTAAAGGAAGCATATAGTACTAGTGACACTGCTCAATCAAAAAGTTCACTCCGCTTCAAAGGTAAAATTGAATATACTTTATAAAGAGTACGTACTACTTTTATAGTTAGAAAAAAAACAGAAAAAAATTTTGGGGTGGGGAGTTAATGCTTACCCATATGTCTGATATTGTGTGAAATAATTTTGCCTTTGGTAAGTGACATCACTTGAATGCTATTATCCCAGTGTCCAGCACTGAAAAGCAACTTTGCATCATGTGATACTATAAATAGTTTAGAAGTGATCTCGAGCCCTGGAGCAAAAGGACCATTCAGACTACGCTGAGTTCTGTAAACACAATTAGATATTAGACTTTTCCTTAAAAAGATCACTTAAATGTTTTTAAAATATCTCTGAAAAATAAAAAATAAGTCACTTCAATGTTCAATTTAAAATGTACATCAATAAATGACACAGACTTTCATAAAATACATTAATCTTACTATATTCATGTTTTTATTAAATACAATTTACCTAACAAATAATCTTAAAGGTTAAGCATAAAGATGTTGAGATTGTGAAGGTGTAAAGATTTAAATCTTGCTTTTTGAAGTCAATTTAGTAAAATTGTCAACTCTGTAACAGCAGCCTCAAAGTAAACAGACAAACTAGGATACACTGGAACCCCAGGAAAGTCAGAAAGAAACTGAGACAAGGGATCTACTACGCATGTAGATAAATGTGTATCTAACAATACTCATGAAGATCATTTTCCATTCCAACCAAAGAAAGCATATGGATTTTATCTGCTTCACACTGAAATATGCATGCACTTAGCCAATCTAGAATCTGTAGAAAGACACAAAGAAGTGATTATACTTCAGTGTGTAAATGGAAAATGAGGACCAATTCTGACTCTTCGGCTCTAGACTTTTATTATGCAATATTAATTTGCTGAAGGTATACTTTGTGCAAAGCACAACAGTACTAAGTCCTATGTGGGATAAAAAGGAAAAGACATCGCTCCTAATAAACTTGTAGCTAAAACAACTCAGAGTAAAAGAAACATCGCCTTAACTTAAAATGTAACCTTTGGATATTTTTAAAAAATTCTAAGGTAAATAATAAATTCTTATTACATAAAACACATCAAGTCTTATTTGTAAATAATATTGTACACTAGAAATACAATTCAGCCTAAAAAATATTTCTAAGTAATTTTTGTTTCTATAATAGTATTATAGAAACTGTTATATCTGTAAACCATTATCAAGTCAGGGAAAGAAAGGAGGGAAGAAAGACAGAAAGAGGGAAGGAGAGAGGAAAGAAAATCTGGATGTCTACAATATTACTTTCAAAATGAAACCAATCAATCAATTTAGACGTTTTTCCTAGCAATAGGGTATTTATCGTATCTGATTTACTTTGAATATTCATCTACTCACTTTGGATTTGTCACAGTTTGATCCTTAATGAATGTAAAGTAATTAGAAATGCTTCTGTCATAAGGCAGCCACCCATGGGTTCCAATAACATTATTCATGCTTACTGTTATCTGGAAAAAGAACATATGAAAATGAAAATTATATGAAAGATTAAAGAAAGCAACATAGGATAACCAAGTGCTCACATGATGTTGGCATTTATCATTTAGGGAAAAATACAGGATTATGTAAACATAAAACTCAATAAGAAAGTCTAAAATAATTTAAATATTATAAGCTCTGTTTTTTGACCTAGCAACTGCACTTCTGGGTATTTATCCAAAGAAAACCAAAACAATAATTTGTAAAGATCTATGCACCCTCTATGTTCCTGACAGCACAATTCACAATAGCCAAGATATGGAAGCAACCTAAATGCCCAACAATAGATGGCTGGATAAAGAAGTTATGGTTCATATATATAACGAAATATTTCTCAGCCATAAAAAAATTGAAATGCTACCCCTTGTAATGACATGGATAGACCTAGAGGTTTTTATGCTGAGCAAAATAAGTCAAATAGAAAAAGATAAATACCACATGATTTCACTTATATGCAGAATCTAGAAACTAAGAGAACAAACTAATTGAAAACAGGCTCATAAATATAGAGGACAACCTGGTGATGGCCAGAGGGCAAGGGGGTTGGGGAAGCCAGGAGAATGCAGTAAAGAGTTAAAGAAGTATAAATTAGTAGTTGTTAGATGGTCACAGGAGTGGGGAGCATGGCACAGGGAATGCAGTCAGCAGTAATTTAACAGCTACGTGTAGAGCCAGAGAGAATATGATAGAGTAATCAGGGGGATCATTTCATAAACTATATAAATGTCTAAACTGATGTACTTTATACCTGAAACTAATAATAAAATAAAATGCTAAAAAAAAGCTGTTTATTTTATTGCATGAAATATTGTCCAATATATCTTTCTTTAGTGAGATCACTTTCCTCATAATTTCTCAGTTTATTAACATCTATTGGTTGGCTGTCAGAAGTAATTAAGAGTCAAGTCTTAAAAATATTATTTATATCATTTAGAATATAAGTCAGAAGTAGAACTTAGGATGAATTGTTAAGATTGCCCTTCTTAGTGACAGTCATAGTGAATACCTTCTTTCAAAAATTAAAAAATTAAAAGCTTTCCCCCTTTGAGTATAAAAGTGGATTACCAAAAAAGAAAAATAAGGTATTTTGAAAAAAATACAGGTATTAAATCTGAAAATCACAAGAATTCTAGCACTCAAAAAGTTCTATTATTATTTTTGTATCTTTCTCAACCTTTTTTTTTCTGAGTAAACACACAATATGCATAATTAGGAAAACAGGAATAATTATGGAATCTGTACTGTTCACTCTGCTATGCTTACTACATATTTTTAAAATTTCTAAATGACAAAATTAGAATAAGACAGACCTAGGTTTGGCCCATGGGCCAGGGTCCCAAATCCCTTACTTGCTACCTCTGCAACTTTGAATAAGTTACTTCTGAGTTTTAATTTTTCATCTGTAAAAGGGAAATAATACTGCCTCTCTCATAGGATTGTTAGGTGGATTAAATGAAAAGATTCATGTATCACATTCACTAAAATGTTCTGCATGTAAACCTTAACTGATGCTGTATTATTTCTCATTTTCACTATTATTATTACTGTTATATAAGTTCTACTATCTAATAAGATGTTATAGCCTATTTTTCTTTTACAAAACTATTTCTTTTACAGAACTATAGCCTATTTTTCTTTTACAAAACTTCCTGGTATTTTCACGTTATTCCTTAGAATTATAGGAACTATTTAAAATAAAAGCTGTGTCAATAGAAGACAGATTTTTATACTTGGTCAAAGTCTATAAAAATTTTCTCTATTATTTTTTAAAAGGCTTGAAATTTTTAAAGTTTTCATTTTTTTTTTTTTTTTGTAAGTTGTAATAGACAGAGATATGGCAATGTAAAGAAGGTATAAATCAACTTACCAGTAACTCAGGACTGCCTTGAGACATAAAAGAACGAGACTGATTTTTGGGGACGATGGCCTTTATTAGTGGAATACCATCACTAATTCCCTATAAAATAAAACACAAAGGTGTAGTGGCTGATTCTGCTTATCTTTATTAGGTACAAACTACTGAAAACCTCTATTTCTTTAAACAAGAATGAACCCTGTGATATAGTATTTCGCTCAATCAAAACATACCATTATTTAATTTAAAATGTAGAAAAGAAATTATATACTATGTTTGAATGGCACAACTTGAAACTTCTGAAACCTATTACCCTTCTTGTATTCCACAACTCTGCTGTTAAACAGCGATGCAGATCTCAAGGAGCATCCTTTCCACTGGCTATACTAACTTGAACATAAAGTAGAAAATATAGACCACAAATGAGTACATTTCTCAAATAAGTCAAATGGGAAAACTTATTTTTATAGAAATTTCCTTTGGGGTTTAACTTTCAAAAAATAGATCTATTCCATTAACTGAGGCACTCCCTAAAAGCCTCAACAATAGGACCAGAAAATATAGTCCTCAGAAAACATCTGTCATTATCTTATTACAATGTAAAAGAGAACAATGATTTGAACTAAGTCTCTTTATGTGACAATAGTTCATAAATTATACCTCATGTTTATTAGGTAAATTATAACCTAACAGTACTGGGTACATACTATATGCCAGGTGCTATTCTGAGCTTTATATAAACTAAGTAATGAATTATAAACAATATAAAGTCACAAATGATTAGACATGATTTAAATAATTTTATCAGTATTACATAATAAATACAGTATTACATGCCCATCAGATAAGGGGCTAAATAGGGTGTTATGGGTTGCCCTATGTGCAGGAAAGAGTTAACACAGCAGGACTGAGGCTGCTTTCCTTTAAAAAGGCCTACCTTCAAGGTTGGCCCTTTGCTGGCATCTGGGAACTTGGGAGGCAAAAACTTCCTTACACGGATTTAAAACTTGACTAGACTACTTGTACAAAGAATATGACTTATGCTGAACAGCGGCTTTTCTTTCAAGAGTCTGGAATTTTGGCATATGCTGGGTAAAAGGTGCCTATGTGATCAACATCTAATAAAAACCAAGGCTGCTGAGTTTCTAATGAGCTTCCCTGGTAGACAGAAACATGTTTTCACATTTCATCACTGGAAGAATGAAGCATGTTCTATGTGACTTCACTTGGAGAAGACTCTTGCACCTGGTTTCCCCCAGACTTTGCCCCACATACCTTTCCCCTTTGCAGACATTGCTTTGTATCCTCTCAAAGCAATAACTCTTAGCTGTGAGTACAAGTATATGTTGAATCTGTGAGGCCTAGCAAATTATCAAATCTGAGGGTGGTCTTGGAAACCCAGAACACATCCTGGGAATTAGCTGTCATTTCTAAGTACAGTTTCTGTGTTCTGAGTTCCAGAAAACAAACAACTTTGTAAAGTTTATAGTGTTAAACATGTATCTAGAAAAGGAGTGACAAAGATTAATTTTGAAAAGCGCTTTCACAAACATGTGAAAAGATTTCCCATGATATTAAATCTAAGGAAACACATTGCAATGATGTTCTCTCTAATGCAGAGTTTGACAAACTAGGCCTGTAGTACAAATCCAGCCTATCACCTGTTTTATAGGCTATGAGTAAGCTAAGAATGGTTTTACATTTTTAAATGGTTATCTATATCTATCTATCTATCTATCTATCTATCTATCTATCTATCTATCTATCTATCTATCTACACACACATAATATCCTTGGTTTTTCCTTTGCATTACAAAGTCCAAAACATTTACTATGTGGCCTTTTAAGGAAAAGTTTACCAACCTGTACTGCATGAGAGCTATTGCTTTTTCTATGCATATCTCCCAACTATTCCTACTTTTTATCATTTTTCCTTCTGTCAAAAGTTAATATTATATATCATAATCAAATTCATAGGTATATACACATTTCATATCTACATTCTGAATTATTCAAAGTAATTCAATATGTATATTTAAATATTAGAATTCGAAGGTACTCTTTCAATTACAGCATTAACTATCTTGTTTTATTTGACTACTCTCGATATTATCAATTAACAATCTGACTTATTGGTCCACACTTTATACATGCGCAGATATTATAATTA